>NC_142033.1:1466250-2932500 GCF_982192425.1 Myodes glareolus | reverse complement strand
AAATCCTGATGACTTGACCTCACTCCCAGAGGGTGGCAGCTCTGGCCTCTCTTTTTTACCTGCCTTTCTGTTCAAGAAAAACTCTTTTTTCATGATTTACATACCGCTTAATTCATTGCTCTAACCTAAATTAAAACACATCACTTAATAGTGCTTACACAGGGCGAATAGATATTCTGCCTATACACAACATTCTAAAGCTATTAACTATACAAGCTGCTTTCTTGGTTTTCCTTCCGGAACAAAATGGAAACTCTCAGTAGAAGTCAGAGTTGGCCAAAGCTGTAACCTCCAAAAACTAATTTTCAATCCCCCAAAATTTCCATTTTAAAAATAACTTTAAATACTGTTATAGTTTACTAGTAATTTTAACTTGGGGATTTAATTTATACCACATTTTAAAAGTTCATTTCACTTTTGCTATCAATTGGGTTTATTTTCTTTCCCAAAGGAGCTATTTAGAATTATTTTTTTAAATGAATTTCTTCCCAGCACACCACACGGCCAGCTCATCTCTGAAGGAATACTTAAAAAAAAAAAAACTATGCACATATTGCAACCACTAAGCAACACGGCAAATTAACACTACCAAGCTATGTTTTCAGATACATGAATTAAAATTTAGTTAAATCTTTTCTTCTGAGGTGAAAAGGACATGTAGATGTCTTGGTTCATCTGTGAGTGAGGGCGTTTTCAATGAGCTAAACACGGCCGGCTGCGGGTGCTGGCAGTGAGTCTGAGGGGAAGAGAGCAGTGTAGGGGATTCACCTTGAGCATGGTGTCTATTATTGATTTTAAATTCTTCAGCCCTTGTCCTGTAGTTGCCAAGACTTCCATCTCTGCCTATGGACCAGGTCTGTAGTGACCCAGCAAAAGGCACTGGAAATGGCTTTGGCCTAGGTTTTGGATACCTACAGTTCACGGGTTCTTGGCCTCAGCTAAGAGAGCCCCGAAGTTCAGTTCTGCAGGGGACTTCTAGTCTGGAGTAGGGGTCCATGTTTGTGTTTCAGTCACAGCTTCTGAGTCAGATAGTGTGAAATGGGCCCGGTCACAAATGGCAACCTCATCTTCTAGGCAAGCAAAAGAAAAGCACCAAGATTTACCTTTCACAAAGAAACTGTGAGGTTTTTACTTCTTTCACTTTTTGCAAATAAATAACAGAAATTCAATTTTAGAAACTAGGTATCAGACAAATACAGATAATTCAGGAAGCTTGATTTCTTCAAGGAATGAAAATTATAGTTCACATACAAATGCATGGCATAATTTTCTCTGTTGCAGCAAATTCATGGAAAACCTGCACCATATCAGAAGGCTATACGGAAGCAGGCACGAATCTCCTATCTCTTCATTTTAAATGCAGTACTAGAATAAACTTGAGCCAAAGTCAAGCAAATCACAATTCGTCAGTCTGGACTTCTGAATCTGTCTGTTTACATGTTTACATACATGTTTACATGCATGTTTACATGCATGTTTACGTGCAGTCCACCCTGAGAAAATTTAGGAGAAAATTTAAAAAGAAAACCTTGCCACTGTGGCATACATCACCCTTCTCTGGTGATGGTTTTGGATACAATGCTTTTCTACCATCTTGTGGTTGTTCCCAGGCTTTCCCAGGGTCTGAAGTCAAACACGACAGGCCTGAAATGCTAGCAGGACACACCTCGGCCCTGCCGGCAGACGATACTCACACATTCACACTCCTGTTGCGATGAAAGCACCATTTAGGGAGAGCAAAGAATTCTGCTCCTTCTCCCCATCATAAAGGAAGAAAGCCTGTAATGGCACATACCAGGAAAGGACACATAACCGTAAGCCAGGGGCTGGGTCTGTGCTCTGTGCCTGAAGAGAATGGTACCCCTGGTTCTCGACTCTTATTTCTAGGAAAAGAAGTCCACAGGGCTCAGACCTGTCTTCTGAAGAGCATGAAGGCCGGGGCATTGCTGAAACCCTGCTGCCTTCAACTAACAATTTTCTAGCTCTTGAGACAAAACAGAATTGTGGAGTTCTGTAGGGTCATCACTAGGGAAAGGAGCTCAGATTTGGTCAGAGCGGCTCCTCAAAGTTGACAGGGGCTGTCCAGAGCGTTTGTGGACTGTGACTTGTCCAGAAGGGGTGGGCCACTAAGAGCTTTCCTTTGCTGGGAGATCTCCACACCGTCCCAAAGCCCCTGTCTCCCTTTTCTGTGGCAGAAGAGAAATCTCTGTCGCAGGAGACGTTATTTTAAAGTGCACAAACCACTTCCATTTTTCTAAAAGACTGGAAGAGACAGTCGGGAGGGGTAGCATCCTCCTGCTCTTGAACACCAACCACGAACTTATCCAGGATGCTGGGGGAGGGGTGCTGTCAAGGAGAGGGGCAGAAACTGGGGGATAAGAAACAGACAGACCCTTGAAAGAGAGAACAGACAAACACTCTGGCTGCCCACTTCCCTCACTGCTTCTCTCCCTCCCCTGGCTCCACAGTAACCACCAGAGCCCCCTAGAAGCCTCTGTATTTCTGCCCTTAAACGGCTCCTTTTCCAAGAAGGAGCAAGGTCTGTTTCCCTGATGGGGGCCTCAGGTGCTCTGTTATTGCAACTTAATTTTGTCGTTGCTTCTTTTCAAAGATTACTAGGAATGAATTGTTTCTTTTGTTTACTATCCAACAAATGACTTCTGCTAATCTTATATTTTATCTCCCTAACATATGGAAAAGCTGTTTACTCTAGCCAATCACAATAAAGTGAAGAAAACCCCATTTTATGGAAAGGTATATATCACTAGTCTGTTGATCATTAAAGATATGATTACCCGTGGAAACCCTCAGAAGGTGGCACATTTATGCTTCCGGGAACAGATGGGGACACGCATTTTCCTTGCAAATACTTTTGAAATTGCTCTACTGGTAGCAGTATAAAAATGATATACAGATGCCAGGGCTGGCATGGCGAGGACGCGTGCACCAGATTTACACAGTAAAGCCTTCACACGAAGGCTGTCAGTTCTGATTGATCTCTACTATACCTTAGGAACTTGTTGACTAGGTAGGGAAACAGTGCGAATAATTCACGGCAGCCAGTCAGATAATTCACACAGCCAATCGGTCTGCCTCCCTTCCTGGCTGTGACATATGAGGCTTCCCTGCAAAGATGTATCATTTTCCAGCTTGAGCAATATTCAATGTCAGAGAGGAAAGGCATTAAAACCACACAAAAGGAGTCAGGCTGCTGCAGGACCACAAGTTGTTTTGGTAATGGGGCCAGATCCCACTCTCTGACGACTCCTGCCAGAGCATTCGGGCCCAATTGTCATTATCATATTGATTAGAAAAAAAAAGTTCATCATAGCACAATTTTAGGTTTAATGCCAACAGATCTGGAAAGAGCAAAGAATTATCCCACAAAAACACAACATTCTTACCACAGGGACGTTTCCCTGTTCCAGTTCATTGATGGAGTTGATTAAGTTTAAATGAAGCAGACACTGGATGAAAGTAAGGGTATTGACCACTGGGCACCACGATCTGGGCTTGAAAGGACCTGATACATGCAGAAAAGCAAGATTTGCTAAATGCTCTAATCTTCAATCAAATCTTACATCAATACAGACAAAGTTTGGTAATGAGAGATTCAATGAAGCATGCGGGAGGAAGAATTAATCCTCTTGGGCTAAACTGGCTTCAACTTTGAAGCTCGCTCCGAAGGAAAGACAGTTATCTAAATGCTAACTAAGAAACTTATTGTACTTTTCATGGCATGCTAATCTTTTGTCTATTTCATCTCTATTATGTGTATGCTCATAGATTGCAGTTGTCATGGTGATTATATCTAGCGACACACACTAGGGATGGTGGTGAGAAGCCAGGCACTGAGGTGGAAAGGACCCCCACACAATCTACAGTACAAAAGAGAGAGGGAGAGAGAGAGGGAGAGAGAGAGAGGAGAGAGGAGAGGAGAGACAGAGAAGGGAGAAGGAGCCGGACACCAGACCCTTTTCAGGCCTTTCTTCCAGGAGCCTGGGGTCTGGAACAGCAAGCAGGTGCCGCTACTGTGGCCAGAAGAATGTAGTAGGGAATGTCAGGCATCTTTCCTACCTCAGTCTGGTCCTCACTTGTAATTCAGAGCTTGCCTTCCTCCCTTCACAGCTTCCCCTCCCTACAGCACGCCCACCACCTGGGAGGAAAGGGTAACTGGGAGTGAGACCAGAGAAACAAGACAGCCACCGGTGCTGCTGGCTAGTGGCTGTGGAAATGGGGGGGGGGGGGGGGGCTGGGGATTAAGTCATCGGAGCCTGACTGTCAGGGAGACCCGGGATACAAGAGGAGTGGCCCATGCAGCCCACAGTCCTGGCAGGAGGTGGAAGCTACAGGGTCCCAGGGCCTTGGTGACCAAAGGTGACCCTGAGTCCTTTATGTGTTTTACAAAAGTTGTCAAATTAAGACAGGATTATAACTGCTCGAGTCATTGTCAGGGCTGAAAGGTTGGGAGCCTCAAATATGCCCCAGCAGTATTGATGAAAAGCTTAAAAAGTAATATAAGGGAGAAAGGAGCTCGGAAAGTAACATGTATAACTCTTATTAAAGAGGAGCGCCACGGCGAGGTTGTGAACTTGAATCACTGTTTGAACTTTAATTTGTTCATTACCAGGATTTGCCCCTCACTGCGAATGTTATTACTTCCCTTTGACACTCAGCAACAACTCTGGGTATAATCAAAGAGTCTGGCAAAAAGTTAAATGCCTGGTAATTAATTCATTTAATTGAAAGGGGGGGCAGGGAGAGAAAAGGGTCCCCCTCAGAAGCAGACGGCAGGGCTGTAAGAAGGAGCAAGGCTGCCTTCTGATGAGGCCTTCATCCAAATGAATGCCACAAGCCCTTGAAGCCCCTCTTCCCAGAGCTGCCTGTCTGCACAAGGTTCTACCCAGGGACAGTTCTGGAGGATCTGTTTATGGTGGCATGGATGTCAGAACCCAAAATCAATGCAGCCTCATAAAATCCTCCATTAAAAAGTAGGGAATCTTTGCTTTTCCCCACTTCCTCCCTTGGGTCAGGGTCCTGATAGCTTTATGTTTCTAGATGAGTGGATGGGGATCTTGAGGAGCTGGATGCAAGTCTCCTGTTTGCATCTTCCCCTGCCCTACACCATGTGCCTTCTTTCTTCCTTCCCCCTCCCGCAGATGACCTCAGTGAACTCAGAAGATGGGTCCCAAGTCCACCCCATTGCCCTCGCTCAGCAACAGCTGGACCGAGCCAGCTTGATTTGCCTGTGACCTTACAGTCTATGTTTTCTTTGTCACCTGCCTCCTTCCTGCACTTGTCAACCGCTGCACAAAATGCCCTTCTCACACATCTTCCAAGGCGCAGTCAAGCACCTCGGAGGCTGAGGCCACGCTCGGAGCACGATGCTGCCCTGGCAGGTAAGCTGGCGGCCAGCAAAGGCCAGGTAATCAGCAGTAGGCCAAGCTATTCTTTCCTATTAACTGCAGTTAGGATTTCCTAATACCTTAAAAACTGAAGTCTGTATAACCAGCACAATTTTTTTCACAACTATAATTATCCAACCTTGTATTCTCTCACCACAAAACTGGTATGGACCCAAAACAAAACAGCAGGGAGAGAATACAAGACAATAAACACAAAGTACATTAGAACCCCTATTTCCTGAGTTTGTGTTTTCAATTAAGTCATTTCTTTACTCCTGAGAGAAAATGGGATTTTATCATCCAATTAAATTAACACCAAATAAATTCATCAAAGTTGCTGGGGTGGGTCCTCTCCCGTTTATCCCAGTGTATCTTTTATAACAACACTAACCCTCAACCTCTGACTATTACAGTTGATTTTTCTCATGTCTTTCTTGAAGCTGAGGTACACAGACTCTCAGTCTGAACACCAGAAAGGGGGAAGGGTTTTTTTTACATGCTTTTTAAAAGGTAAAAACTACAGGGTTTATTTAGAATCTATAGCTTTCTACCTGTTGTAGTGCTTAGATACTAAGTAAGCTCAATTTCCCACAGTTACAGAGATATTCTAGTTTTATTTTGAACAATTGACACTAATATTAGGAGTCTACAAGCAAAGCAAACCAGATCGACCCTACTACCCTACAGCACACTGCTGGCCTCTGAATAGCTCAGCAGTTTAAGGTGTGGTAACTCTGACCCTAGCCTGTCTAGACCCAGATGACAACACACGTACGTGCAGGAAGAACTCCCTCCTCTCTCCGGCAGTCTTCCGGCTACCGAGGTGAACTATTCCCAGCTTCCTTTATTTAAAAGCACTGATTCTAGTTGGCTGTTTGCAGCTGCTCCAAGCCCTCTCCCACCCCTTAGGCAGCCACTGATCTGTCTGGTTGATCTTCCAGTACATTCCTACAGGAGGCGGTGCAGCTTTTTAAAAGCAGCTCTCCTTGTCCCTTGGAAGCATCACATAAACTAGTTTATTGAAGGTACCGGGCACCGTGTCACTATGTCCAAACACTATCCCCTCTAATCCCTTCAGTTTAATGGGACAGGCACAACTATATCCCTAAGGCTACAAGACCTGAAGCTCAGGAGTCAAAACACTTAGCTAGGACCCTTTGGATGATGAGCCTGGCTTAAGAGCTGGTACTCTCCACTCTGGCTCTACACAACACTGTACTGTGTTCTAGTCACTCCTTCCGGTTGCTAGCAACAGTGCCCCCTCACTTCCCCGCTGTAAAGCTGAGCTCCGCCTATCCACAAACGCAGACAGTCCCACATCTGCCTTGATACCCTGGACTATCACTCTGCTCCTTGGCCAACTACTGACCTCTTCGATATCGACAAGACATCACGTGGCACCACAGTTTTCTACAGACTCCTTCAACCACAGCATAACCTTCCTGAGGAGAAGACTTGGATATTTGTGAGATAGCATCCCACTGTCCAAAGATTATAACAGTTTTTCTGTCAATCATTCACTTGGTGCACACACTTGAAAGTACAGACTATCATTGTTACCATTTTGTACACAAAATGAGGCTCAAAGAGGTTAAGAAATTTACCAAAGGGCTGGAGCGATGGTTCAGTGTTAGAGGCGCTGGCTGCTCCCAGAGGAGACCTGGCTCAGTTCCCAGCACCCACATGCCAGCTCCTCATCTCCCGCAGCTCCAGCTCCAGGGGACCCCACACTGTCTTCTGGCCTCATGGGCTACAGGCACACATGTGGGATACAAACACAGACAGCAAGCAAAGCATCCATACACACAAAACAGGATAACAATTAAAAAGAGAGAAATCCTCTGAAACCATTCAGCTAGAGAGCAGAACATTCCACATTCAAACAGGAGGCGTCTGATGCTCCCCTGATGGAATGTTACTGTCGCAGGGTACTGACCAACTTCAGAAAACACCTGTTAGGCAGGACCTCCTACTGACAATGGTGCTGCTTTTACTCTGCAGAACATTGGATCCTGAAGCTCACAGAAGGGTGGGTGTAGACTAGGACACTCTATTCTCCCCCACTTTTCTAGGATCCGAGCCCCGGGCTAGAACCATAGATCCTCCCCGGATCTGTACTGTGTTTGTAAGGGACACTGGAAAGGGACTCTTCCCATTGCATCATCGGTGTCTTCTCAGTACCCGAAGGAAAGGAAGAGAAAATGAAAACAGAGGATAAGACGTTGTGGGTGGTTGGCTTTGCTTCATTATGGTGCTTGTTTGTTTGTTTGGTTGGTTGGTTGGTTGGTTGGTTGATTGGTTGATTGGTTGGTTTTTGGAGACGGTTTCTCTGTCGCTTTGGAGCCTGTCCTGGAACTAGCTCTGTAGACCAGGCTGTCCTTGAACTCACAGAGATCTGACTGCCTCTGCCTCCCAGAGGCCTCCCCAGTGCTGGGATAAAAGGAGTGTGCCACCACCACCCGGTTCATTTTGTTTTTTAAGACAAGGTCTCATGTAGCCCCAGGCTTGACTTCAACTTGGTATTTAGCTGTTGTAAAATATTTACTAATACTGTGTGAAGACAAGTCACTATGATTGGTTTAATAAAAAGCTGAATGGCCAATAGCTAGGCAGGAGAGATCGTCGGGCTTTCCAGGGAGAGAAAGGAAGAGGAGGAGGAATCTAGGCACTTGAATTACACTAAGGAGGCACAGTGAGACTCCTAAGAAGTCAGACAAGGGCAGAGAGTGGAAGTAACCAAGCCACACGGCAGAACACAGATGAACAGAAGCAAGTTAATTAGAGGTATAAGAGTTAGTTTGGGACAAGCCTAAGCTAAAGGCTAAGCTTTCACAATTAATAGTCTCTGGGTCATTATTTGTGGGCTTGCGGTCCAAAGACAGTCCAACAAGAAAGCTTGCTATGTGTAGCCAAGGCTGGCCTTGAACTCCTGATCCTCCTTCTAGATACTAGGACTAGCGCTCCTGTCTTGCTAGTCTGTTTGTAAACGGAACTCTCATCTCTGTAGCGGAAACCGAGTATTGTGGAAAGAATGACGATAAATGTTCACAGGCAGTCAGCTGAGGCAACCTGTGGCACGCAAGCCAGCTTCTCCTTCTCTACCTCAGGGTGTGGTAGTGGGGCTTCAAAGACTTGCTGAGGAAAATAACCTTCAACAAGAAAAGAACAAGATCTAGACATCTCAACAGCTCTCTCTAGGAGATGGTTTCTTCAGCACTGACATCTCAACAGCTCTCTCTAGGAGATGGTTCTTTCACTACTGCTACAGGTCTGGACTTAAGGTATTAAGCTATTTGCTTTCCTTATATGTAGCAGGTCTTTAGAAAATGTGCAAAACAAAACAAAAACAAAACAAAACAAAAAACCCACCCTCTCAATACGGCAAGCTATTGTGAGCCCGAGAAAGGAAGAATAGTGACTGTCTTGTTAGTCACTCTGCTCTAGAGCCCTTGATAAAATCAGTCTATTCTCCTAAGTTCCTAAGGATGGTTCATCCTTTAGATTTTCTTTTAAACACCTGGATAAACAAATCTTCTCTCGATTTACAAAAACTGTTTCAGCACACAGTTCTGCACGTCCACAGCACTTAATAAACTAAGTAGTTCTGTTCACCTCCTCTCACAGAAAGAACAGACGATGAACATTACTACTATATACATTTTGTCTTTCAGGGAAATCAAAATATGCCTCTAGTATTAGAACCAGGACATGATAAGGCCAGTCTTCACTGCTGAACCAGGACTTTCTTACACCTGGTATTTTGCATTTTTTAGGGCTCACTTACTTAGAATCTACATGTGAATTTTGTAAACTTAAAGTCAGTAACTCCTCCATGAGAAAGATATGAACTTCAAGCTATTCTTACTGAGTTTATTACCTTACCAATGAAGTGATAGAAAGTACAACATTTAATATTTAAAAGCATTTGGTTGATTCTTAAATCTTAAAAAAAAAAAGGCAGACATAATTCTCAGGGTATCTGAAAAGACTAAGGTCTCACACCTCCCATATGGGGAGGGAGTACCTATTCTTCCCCTTTACTGCTAAAAAAGGCTGTTTTGTTTTCTAAGCAGGTAAACAACACATGGAAGTCCCATAGAGAGAAATTTAGAATTGCCGTTGTCAACCTTATTCATTGGCCTATCAGGTACACATTTCTCCTATATGGACTGGGGTGGTCCATTTCCTAGCAGATACAGATAAAAGTTCTAACTTTCACATGGAACTGAAATAAGGACATTACTCTTGTCTAAATCATGTTCGGAGAATCCTCAGCTCCATTTGACTTTGGGCACTTTCTCTGTTTGCTGGTCTTCCCAGGGGTAAGGGCACCAGCATTTGCAACACTCTGTTTAAGCAGAGAAGTTCCTTCATCTTTGTTCAGTGCCCTCCACCTTTCCTGGTCACTGGATGTGGTGGTTTGAAAAAGAACGACCCCTCATAGGGTCATAGTTTGAATGCTTGGTCCCCAGTTAGTGGAACTGTTTGGGAAGGATTAGGAGGTGTGGCTTTGTTGAAGGTGTTTCACTGGAGGTGGACTTTGAGGTTCCAAAAGTCCATACCAGGTCCAATCTCTCTCCCTCTTTCCCTCCCTCCCTCTCAGCACACCTGCAACTTGCTGATCAGATGCAAGCTCTCACTTACTGCTCCAGCACCACACCTGCCTGTCTGCCTGCCCTGCCTGCTCTGCCTGCCCTGTCTGCCTGCCTGCCTGTCTGTCTTCCTGTCCTGTCTGCCCTGTCTGCCCTGTCCTGCCTGCCTGTCTGCCCTGCTTGCCTGCCTGTCTGCCTGCCCTGTCTGCATGCCTGTCTGCCCTGCCTGCCCTGGCTGCCTGTCTGCCCTGCCTGCCTGTCTGCCCTGCCTGTCCTGCCCTGCCCTGCCTCCCTGTCTTCCCTGCCTGCCTGTCTGCCATGCTCTTCACCAAGATGATCGTGGACAAAACGTCTAAAGCTGCAAGGGAGCCCTGATGTTTCCTTTAATAAGTTGCCTTGGTCATGGTATTTCATCACAACAAAAGAACGGTAATTAAGACACTGATATTGGCACTAATCACTAATAAGCTCATAGCCCTCTCCATAATGCTAAATAAAAGTACTGGACCTGAACTCATAAATATTCTTACTCAGCTAATTATATTTTTTCTTCTAATTATATTTGTATGCTTTTCTTGATTTCCCAGTCCCAGCTGGAGTTGAATATGACTTATATATACAACTTCTAAATTTATCCCTGGGGTTTGGGAGAGCAATTCTAAGTCCTTCCTTCAAAAGAACTAAAACTATTCAAAGCCCTGACCACCCACCTCTTTTCCTTTCCCTGATTCTCTTTCCTGTGCTTCCTCTACCCCATCATCCACACTCTGGTCTTGAAGATGCTCAGGGTTTAAAGTCAGCAGGTTAGGAGTCACATGCTTCTGGTTTTTTTTTTTTTGTAGTAGGATGCTATTATTTACAGCAATATATAGTTATTACTACATACATACTTTATGGTTTATATTATTCATAACAAACTTAAATAATATAAATGGTTTAGCTCACAGTTTAGATCTACTTTCAGTCTAAGGATGGCTGAGGATTTTTTTACTCTTGTTCTTTTATAGTTCAAGGGATGTATAATATCAATTTAATGTAACATTATAGTGCAACCCTATTTTAGCTAGGAGATCATGATTTTAAAAAACTCAACCACATATTGTAAATAGTTTAAAAAATCATGCCAGAATTATGAACTCTTATAAAAATCCAAAATCAACTAACCAGTCTTTTTATTTATTTTCTATTTTTTGAAGATAGGTTCTTACTGCATAACCAGGAACTCAGTATGTAGACCAGGCTATCCCCAAACACACATAACCAGGAACTCAGTGTGTAGACCAGGCTATCCCCAAACTCACATAACCAGGAACTCAGTGTGTAGACCAGGCTATCCCCAAACTCACATAACCAGGAACTCAGTATGTAGACCAGGCTATCCCCAAACTCACACAGATCCACTGTTCCTCCTCCAAAGTGCTAGGGTTAAAGGTGTGTGTCACTACATCTGGCCCAACCAAAATCTTCCTACTATAGCTTTCTGGTGTAATCTGTCTCTACAGTATGTACCAATGCACTGCTACAATGTACATGACTCATAAATGAATACTTCATTGACATTGAAGACAACTTATAATTCCAGATGAGAACTTCCCTTCAAATTGCCCCTTGGTAACTACTCTCATGCCAAGGATGGTGCCTTTCTTCAAACCGTATTGGTAAACTAACCATAGAACTAATTTAAAAGCCACCCAAGAAAGCAATCCAATTGTCTTTCAGTTTGTTTGGACTCACATGGTACTACTCTGGTTCGGTTGTACACTTTCTCCTTCAGGCACTAAAGGAAGAAATAAAGGACTTCTCAAAGTCTTTTAAAGCAAGATGTGTTTGTGGGTGCCAGTGGGGAGCTGCAGAAGGTGTCTGTGGGACAGAAACATCGTTTTAACATGGCGGCTTCCAGCGCAGTCAGCTCAATAAGAGCACACCAAACTATGCATGTACATTCCAAAAATACAGACAGTTTACAGTCATATCTTAGCTACAGACTTTCAGCACTATAGCACAGTATCAGGAATAAAATCATCCCTAACTTCTATCATTATTGAACTTAACAAAGTTTTACATTAAGCACATCTTTCAGATTTCATACAAAATGTTTTTGATAATCAAGGGTGACGTTACTGGCGAGAATGATTTCGAGCATTATCTAAGAAAAATTATAAATAAAGATCAATGGAGCAAATATCCTGAGTATGCTTCCTATTTCTGCTAAACCACTTAATTTTAACCAGGTGTGTGCATGACTAGTTAGGATGTATTTTGCTTGCGTGACTTAATTGAATGTAATTCTTATTTGGAGTTGGGGTTAAAAAAATAAAGTTAAAGGGCTTAAATTTTAAATAAAAATTTAGAGCTTTCATTTACATATAGCTAAGCAGTTTAGCATACCTAACATAAGGAACAACTTTAGGAAAACTGCCTTCTAAAATGGCTAAAGGAATATTATAAGCCCGTAAGTCAGGTAAATCTTTTAAGCTTTGTTTACAAAGTTTGAGAAAGCAAAACTCACGATGCTGTGACAAGGATACAGTTGAAGAGAATTTTCTGATTCCTAATAAGTTTTATTCCCTTAGTGATCATAAATTTCCCATCGGTATAAATAAGAGATCACAGGTTTTAGTTCTTTAATAATAATAATAATAATAATAATAATGTTCCTTGTTTTTTGTAACAGGAAACAATGTTACATTTTAACACCTATTAAACGCTTATAGTGATGCTGTAAGAGTCTGTAAGGACACTTAAAGAATAGCGTAGATGAACGAAAAGAGAAGGGTGCTGTGGGGCGTGTCCGTGGAGTTCACTGCAACAGTAACACCACCATTGGCATTCCCTAGGATTTGGTCCATGGAAATACCACTCTGACAAACAGGTCTTAAATCTGAGTTTAAATGTTCCGGTTTTTCCAGTTTTAGAAAGCATTTGGTATCCTAGAACTCTCTTAACTTCCTGTGAACTGTTCAAGAAGCCACATGACATTATACCCGCCTGCTCCTTACCTGAGATGAATGGAAGAAAAAGAGAAAGGCTCCTTCCTATGCGGCTGCTGTGAGTACGCAGATAAACACCTACAAAATGGTCTACTTCCTTCAACAATTGGGAAGATGCCAACCAAGCACAAAGTATTTTTAGTGTGTGAACTAAAATCTCCTCTGACTGATAGCCTCAGATGTTTCCTTATGAGATTCTGCGTCAAGAACTGGTTTATATATTATAGGTCTTTCCAGAACGCACTGATACCACATTTTATAATAGCTTGGCATGATGACGGCTGTCAAAGTCACCAGAGACATCTCTGTCCTAGAGTGACCTACTGTATTAGCATGACGGTATCTAAAACAACAGAACAAAACCGAGCACCTGATGAGAGGGCCGGTTTGGGGCGCAGGGGTAGACTGAGGGACAGCTAGGGGAGCGCCTCCTGGGCGGTGCCGGGGGACCGTCGAGGGTTCGCGACCGGAGGAGGACAGCAGGTTTACCCAATTACAGCCCCATCCAGCAGGTCAGCTTTTGGGTCGTCTACTCCACCGTCACCACGTAACGGTCCACACGCGAGCCGGGGTTGCTCAGCGGGCGACCCCGCGGTGGCCGGAGTCAAGCGCCCGAGGCGCAGGGACCGTGGTTCCAGTTGGGCCGACCCGGGTGGGTTCGGAGGCGGCTGAAGGCCCGGTATCCCCGAGGCAGCGCTTGCCTCCACGCTCTTTCCCGCCCGCGAGCCCGCGTCCGCGACGCCCTGCTCCCCCGACCGCTCGCGGGGCTCAGGGTGGGCGAGCCCCGCGTGCGAGCACCCGCCCCAAGCAGGGCCCGGGGGGCCACGCTCACCTCCGACACCCGGCGCCGCGGCCTGCAGCGGGAGACAGTGACCCGGGAGCACCGCGCCCGGCCGGCCGGCCGTGCGGGGACCTCGCCGGGCAGCCGAGCTCAGCCGGCGCCGTCTCCTCGGAAGGGAGGCCTCTACTGTCGGGCCGCGGAGCTGCAGCGGGCGGGCGGGCTAGCTCCGCGGCCGTTAGGCCCCGCCCCCTCAGAGGCCACGCCTCGACTACGCCCCCTCGCTTCCCAGACTCCGCCCACCAGCCGCCTCCACGCGGGTGTCGTTCCCTCCCTGCTTCTCAGCCCGCCGGGTGTAATCGGCCCTCTTCCGGAGATGAACGCGAAGCGACGTGGAAAGCCTTCCACCAAAATGAGCTGTGATATCCTTTTGATGGCTATAATTTATTCCAAATCGTTCCTGGACTGAAACGATCAATTAGCAGCCCGAAACGCACTGTGAAGTAAATTGTCACACTCTCTATTACAGGGTGGTTATCATATATTTATAAGGTGTGTTTTCTGCAATCAGAACCAACAAGGTGTTGAGCGATCAGTCATAAACTCACTTCTTAAAAAAAAAAAAAAGGAGAGAGAGAGCAAGAGAGGGAGAGAGACATTGTGTGGCAGGGGAGAAAAATCCTTATGACAGTTATCCCTCCCTCCCCTCCTGGTGCTTCTCTTGGCAACTGGAAGAAGCAGCCAGGGCTCTGCACCGACTTCTCTGAGACACACGCCACCCAGGGAGCAGTGGGGGCTGTGGGCCAGGAGGATGGTATCCCGGAAGAGCGGTTTGCCTCCTGCGGACACCACAGGCCAGGCATAAGGATTATTCTTCCCGTTCCCTCCCATCCCTAGACTCTTTCCAAGCGTCTGGCAGAAGGGTTGCATTTCAACCACAAGCGTCCCTTCTTCCTCAGGCCTCAAGGTCCTTTAGGGGTGCTCAGGTCGACTGGAGTGCCCACTATGGGAAACATTGTATCCTGAATTGAAGTCATCATCAGCCATGAACAACCACGGCAAACAGTTCTACGAAAATCATAAGAAATGCTGGTTCCATCTGGTGAATTGTTGGCACTGGCCCAAACCTTGGGGGCATTCTATTTTCCTCATCGTCAATCTGAATTGTTAGAAATATATATCCACACACTCTGAATGTCCTTTAGCAAGCTTTCCAGCAGTCGTTCAGGAATCAACTATAATCCTTTTTGGAAGGATTCTGGTTTGCATCGAAATAATATTCTTTTTGCTTGAAAAACAACTCTAGGCACGCCTGTTGACAAAGTACCCTATCCCAGCACTCTATTCAGTTATGGGACAAACGGCCTCCCCCAACCCTCAGGAGCCAGTCACTTGCTACCATGACTGCAGGGCCCAGCCTTTCAGATAATGATTTGGGGGTGTCCGAGCCCAAACAGTCTTGGATACTCATGGTTTTCACCCCAACAATAGACCAAAAACTTAACATGATAACGGTCTTTTCTTTTTTTTCTTGAGTCCATGGCCTCCAGCTTATGCCATCTTCCTGCCTCACCCTTTCCAGTGCTGAGATTAAAGGTATGGACTGCCTAGGAAAATTAAAATTTTGATTTAGTGGGGCTTTTGTTTGTTTGGTTTGGTTTGTTTGTTTTGTTTTTACCAAACTGTTTTAGTGGGCTAATGATAAAGAAAGAAAGCTGGGCCTGGTAGCTCATACTTGTAACCCCAGCACCTTGGGAGGCTGGGGCAGATAGAGTTAGTAGCCAGTCTGGACAATGTAGTGAGTTCCAGGTCAGCCTGAGATGACCCCCCTTTTTATGGAAGCTGTGGTGGTGGTGGTGGGGGGGGGGGTGATTTGCAAAAAAAAAAAACCAAATAAACCTTCAGGAAAAAAAAAAAACCTCAGTGGAAATTCCCTGATCTGTGAATGTCATCTCTTCTTTCTTCCCAAATCTAGAATCTCTTTTTCAGGGTTAGTGCCTGAGGTTCACTACACTGCTTTAGCCACGGTCAGTGGTGGGGGAGGGAAGAGTAGTGGGGAGGGGAGTAGTGATGGGGGAGGGGGAGTATTACTAGGGAAGGGGGAGTAGTGGTGGAGGAGGGAGAGTAGTGGTGGGGAGGGAGGGTAGTGGGGAGAGGGGGAGCAGTGAGGGGAGGGAGTAGTGATGGGGGAGGGTGAGTAGTGGTGGGGAGGGAGGGTAGTGGGGAGAGGGGGAGAAGTGGGAGGAAGGGAGTATTGCTGGGGGAGGGAAGAGCAGTGGAGGGGAGGGGAGTAGTGGGGGAGGGGAAGTAGTGGTAGGGAAGGGGAGTAGTGGGAGAGGTGAGTAGTGGGGGAGGGAGGAGTAGTGGTGGGCGAGGGGAGTAATAGGGAGAAGAGGGCAGGAATAGAGAAAAGAGGGGAAGAATGGAGAGGGGGATGGGGCAGAGAGGGAGAAGGGGGGGAGGAATGGAGAAGAGAGGGGAGGGATGGGAAAGAGATGGTAGGAATGGGGAGGAAAGGGGAGAGCCTATAAAACTCCAGAACAGCCTTCTTGGGAGAAGCCTTAAGTGGAAGGCAGAGGCCAGAGGCCCTTGTCCCAGACACCCAGCTCTGAGAGTGAAACGTGGCTTCCTAATGAACTTTAAATTACCAACATCGCTAAACTCTCCCTTAATAGACTTGTAAAGATCTGCTTGCTACCTTCCCCCCTTCATGTAGAATTTGTAATCAAGAGCCCAATTTTGTCATTTGGAAATACTAATTATCTAATCACGGCATGCTGCATAACGTACTTGTCTGCCCAATTAGCTAGGACAATTATTAAAATTCAGAGGCCTAATTATGTCTCAATTTAATGCTGGCAAACTTGCATACAGAGCAGTAATTAAAATCCTCTCTCTGCCTCTGCCTTTAGGGCACAGGATGATTAGGCCCTGTCAGGGGGTGGACTGAACCAAGCCAGTGAAGCGTATTGTGCAGCGTGACCCTGCATTGTTAAGTGTGTCAACATATTAACCTGAATTCCCTTCAGCCCCCACATAATCACATTTGGTGCAGGAAGAAAGGAGCTAAAACATGAAGCATTTTATTAAAAAAACATAAATTCTTTTTAATTAATGCAATGAGGGTTCTGGTGAATTCCATGCTTCCAAGTGCTTGCTGGAAGACATAGACTGGCTCATCTAATTACTGGCAAATTTGCTCTTGTTAAAACTCCTTAAAAAAAAAAAAAGAGAAAGAGAAACCTCATTTAATGAAAATGATTTTGGGGGTAGAATATATTGGGAGGGGAGCCTAGCTATTCGGCTTTCAGTAACACCGTTGAATACCAGCTTCGATGAGAGAACACAAGTAAATGTTGACTTGCAAATGGTTCAGCCCAAGACTGCAGGCATCGAGGGGCTGTACTTTAATGGTTGAAAGACGTTAATAAGAGTGGAAAATTTAAAATCATAATATTGAAACAAATTCAAAATATTTATCTTTGGGATTCCTAAAGTTTGATATCTGAAAGCCAACCAGCACGAGGAAGCCTTCACGCCGAAAAAGTCTACGATGCTTTGGAAGTCCCTCAGTGTCTGAATCCCGGACAGCACAGCCTGTCCCCTCTGCTGCCTTTATATACCTTCCTCTACAAATGAAGGAGGCGTGCAAAGCCCACTGAGACTTCGGAGCTGTCTTCTGAATTCTGGGTTTCATTCATGGTGGCTTTTTTTTTTTTAAAGCTCATTTATATATTAAACAAATGAAGGTCAATGATCAATCTAGCCCCTAAATAGCTAATTTACAACAAGGATTTTTTTTTCAGTTGCTTCCAAACTTTTCAACACAAGATAGCTTCTAGAGAGTAAGAGAGAGACAGACAGACCGATATGCATACGCCCTATGGCGGATTGACTGAGAGATGCCCTCAGTCTTTGGCATTCGAACACTTGGTCCAGAGTGGGTGGCATCATTTGGGAAAGTTTAGACGGACAGCCTTGATGAAGGAAGCATGGCTGGGGGCAGGCTTGGAGGTCACTCTTTCTATTCACGCCTGTGAGGATGTGAGCTCTCAGCTTCCTGCTCCTCGCTGTCATTCTCCCTTGGTTTATGAACTCTTATCCCTCCAGAACGGGAAGCCCAAATAAACCCTGCATTCTGTAAGTAGCTTTTGATCATGGTATTTTATCACAGCAACAGAACTGTAAGAAACAGGAAACCTGGCCTAGCCAGCGCTCTTTAACTCAGTCTTACTCTGCATCTTACAACCTTGTGATGCAGTAGGCTAGGCAGGGAAGCCTCCATTTGATTGCGTAAGGCAGTTAAGAGACTTGTCCCACGCTTACCACCCTATGCCCCACTTCTGAATTATAGGCGAGGAAGATTAGCCTAACCATCCTGCCTCCCACTGCTTCAGACAGAGGGCTGGAGATTCAGGTATCAGGCAGGCCTGTTAGTTTGGTTAAATATCTCCTATTGAGACCAAATATGGATGATGTTAGAGTATCCAGTAGATAGAGCAGATGCAGCAGGTTTGAGGCCTCTCTATCCTCAGTCAATACCCCTTTGCAATATGCTTACTCAGGTTGGCTAGACTGATCCGTTTTCTCCCTTTTACCTTGTAAAAGCATTGTGTGAACATGTGGATGCATGTGTACAGATTCATATGTGTGCACGTGTGTGTGTGTGTGTGTGTGAGTGAGTGTCTTCTATCACTCCCCACACTACTTTTTGAGACAAGGTTTCCTATTGAACCTGGTATTTATGGAGTCCTTAAGAATAGTGTGGGGCTGGAGAGATGGTTCAGCAGTTAAGAGTACTGACTGCTCTTGTAGAGGACCCAAGTTCAGTTCCCAGCACCCACGTGACAGCTCACAGTCATCTGAAACTCCAGTTTCAGGGGACTTACCACCATTTTCTGGACACATTGGGTACAACACACACATAATATAGTTACATACATGTGGGCAAAACACTCAGGCACATACAAAATTAAAACAGTCTTTTACAAGACAGAAAGAAAAGCTGGCCAGTGAGTTCCCATGATCCTCCTGTTTCTGCCACTCCAGCGCTAGGATTTCAGGTGTTCACCCCCACACCTGGCTTTTAGCGCAGGTACTTGGAACCAGGGCCTCATGCTAGCACGGTAAGCACTTCACTCACTGAGCATCTCTCCAGCCGCCTTCTTTCAATTTTTGTATTCTGCAAGTATGCGAAGCTTCAGCAGACTCAGCAATAGAAGGTGCCTTCCCCAGTCTTGCTCTGGATGCCATGTGGTCTGTCCCGAGACAGTTCTGACTGGTCCCTTCACCTTCTAACAAAGGTACGGACTACAGAGACGTCATTACAGAAGCTGCATGTCCAGAGCCAGGGCAGGCCCTCAGGTGCTTGTGCTAGCAAACCAGGGGACTTAGGCTGGCCCCAGACCTCCCAAGGAGTGTGCCCTATGTCTTGACAATGGCCTTGCTCTGAATCTCCTCGGATAGCAGGCTGAAGTGCGAATCTGTGTTCTGACTTGTCCCCGTGCCTGTCAGCATGTTTTCCTCCTGTCAGCAGCAATTGACTGGTCAGGCTCACCCCTGCACAGCAATTGTAACAGCTCATTGACAGACCAGTGACCCAGCTGGACCTGATAATGGAAAACTATTGATTTTTGTGGGTTCCACGAATCTCAAATGAACGACCGATGTAATGTCATCAATTGTCTCAGACTCTTGATGACCCAGGGGGGAAGTTTCAGGGCTGCCTGGATTTCCTGACAATAGTGCGTTGGGAAGAAGCAGCCGGTATCCTGGGTGGTTTCCCTGGATGATCCCCCATTAGTCCATCAGAGTATCCACCCCAAGGCTTAGAAATATATTGTCAAAAGGGGGTTAGTGGTGAAGTAGTGGAGCTGAACCTTACACCTCACTCAGTAGACACCTGTGGAGAGACCAGGGAGGACAGTGTTTAAAACAGGTATTTGTTTGGCTGCTATGAGTAGAACGCAGGGCCTCCCACAGGTAAGCGTCTTATTGATGAACCACCCCACCAGCCCCGCCCACTTGTTACAAACCTGACTGGCTGAGGGGAAGGAAGCTGAAGGGGAGGAGAAGCTGAGGGGGAAGAGAAGCAGAGGGAAACTGAAACTGTATTGCCTCTCCATGGTCCTGAGGTGTGACATCGTGACAGAATCATTGCCTCTGCTTGCCTTTGCTGACGAGCGTGAGGTAGGAAGGACATCTTGACAATCATGCAGCTGTGCATGTAGATGCCTTGTGTGGGTGACGGGAAACCGATGTTTCCATGTTCACAACTTCCTTCTTTTATCATTTAAAACCCATCCAGCAGGCTGGAGAGCTGCCTGAGCCATCAAGAGCACCTGTTGTTCTTGCGGAGGACCCCCGTTCAATTCCCAGCATGGTGGCGGCTCACAGCCATCTATAACTCCAGATCCAGGGAGTCAGTCCCACACCCTCCTCTGACCCCTCGGGCGCCAGGCATGCACATAACACACAGACATATGTGCAAGCAAAACACTCACACACATAAAATAAATCATTGTTTTTTTTAAAAAAAAAAGCAAAAATAAAAACTATCAAACATTGCCTTGTGTGTTTCAAAGAGTTATTTCTTTTTAAGCCAAATTAGCAATTTTTCCCAGTAGGAAAACGGTGACAACTCCGTCTTGTATGCTGAGTTCTGATGGACAGAATGTCCATTAATGGCCTCTGTCAAAAGGAACATCCTTTGAAAAGAAGAAAAGCGGGAAAGCTATTGAAGCCATCGAGCCTCCGTGTTGACCCAATGCACTGAGTTCACAGTCTACTTGTCGTGAGGACATAACCATCTCATGGTCCTGATCAAACTGAGACGCCGTAAGAAGCCAGTTCTAGGGGAGCTAGAGGAGCAGATCAGAGACTGCGGAGATCACAGGCCTCACCTCCCTGGCTGTGGCTCAAAGCCTGCTGGAGAGAGATCTCACAGCGGGGAGGCGGAGAGCACAGACCTCAGGGTGATGAGCCCACGCCTGTCTTCACACTGCTATAATGGTCTCTCTATGGCTTCTGATTAGCTTCACCCCTAAAACGCCACACCTGGTCTTCCAGCGCCACCAAAGCAAATGCTGCCTGCTCACTGTCTGTCACTTCATGAAGGCATACAAGGAGGAGGCCTGGGAAGAAATGAAGGTAGACAGAACAAACTCAGTGCCACCTGGTACTCCCAGCCACACAGTACTTGGCGGAAAGAGACAATTATCCGCTGCTGTGAGGTAGGTTGTGATGGCAGGTCAGAGGTCGGGGCTAGGTGATCCAGGCTCTGGGGCTCTTTAGGGCAGCACAAAGTGTAGACAGTAGAATCAGGAGCTGGAGAGACCTTCCTTTTAAATTGTTTGACTTCTATGGAGTTTGTTCTTTGGCAATTTCATACACAGACAAAATGCATTCAGGGGAATTCTTAGGATGGACCTCTTTTTTTTTTTAACATGTCCCAGGAAGTTGTCCTGATTTTACTCCCAGCTTTATCTGGAGCTGTGCCCCAAGCCGATTTCTAAAGCACTTGCTGGCAAGAGAAAAAGACTGTATAACTCTGACTTGGTTATTGGATCTCTGAGCATCCTCTGAGAGTTGGAGAAACAGGGGCCTTTCCCAGACTACACCACACCTAAAGATCAACCACCATGGTGGTGGCGGGGGCTCTGTTAGCAAGGAAGAAAATGGCCACGTAAACTGGGGTCACTGTGTGACAGTGATTACAAGTGATTCACCACCTAAGACATAAACTCGGGTAACCCTGTGACAGTGACTCACCTAAGAAATTGGGGTCACCATATGACGAACAAGCCTGGACCCACAGAGAAGCATCGAAGCACCAATGAACTGCCTTCAGACCTGACTGACCTTCCGTCTCGGGTACAGATGACAAAGGCCACACCAATGGCCACAATAAGAGACCAGAACTGCTCATCCAAGCCCTGACAACATTTTTAATCAAAGATTCTTTTTTTTTAATTGATTTTCATTGAGCTCTACATTTTTCTCTGTTCCCCTCCCTGCCACTCCCCTCCCCACTTCAACCCTCCCCCAAGGTTCCCATGCTCCCAATTTACTCAGGAGATCTTGTCTTTTTCTACTTTCTACTTCCCATATAGATTAGATCTATGTATGTCTTTTAGTGTCCTCATTGTTGTCTAAGTTCTCTGGGATTGTGTTTTATAGGCTGGTTTTCTTTGTTTTATGTTTAAAAACCACCTATGAATGAGTACATGTGATAATTGTCTTTCTGGGTCTAGGTTACCTCACTCAAAATAATGTTTTCTAGTTCCATACATTTTCCTGCAAAATTTAAGATGTCATTTTTTTCTGCTGTGTAGTACTCCATTGTGTAAATGTACCACATTTTCCCTATTCATTCTTCGGTCGAGGGGCATTTAGGTTGTTTCCAGGTTCTGGTTATGACAAACAATACTTCTATGAACATAGCTGAGCACATGTCCTTGTGGCATGATTGAGCATCCTTTGGATATATACCCAAAAGTGGTATCACTGGGTTTTGAGGAAGGTTGTTTCCTAATTTTCTGAGAAATCGCCACACTGACATCCAAAGGGGTTGTACCAGCTTGCATTCCCACCAGCAATGGAGAAGTGTTCCCTTTTCCCCACAACTTCTCCAACATAAGTTGTCATCAGTGTTTTTGATCTTGGCCATTCTTACAGGTGTAAGACAGAGTCTCAGAGTTGTTTTGATTTGCATTTCTCTGATGACTGAGGATGTTGAACATTTCCTTAAGTGTCTGTCAGCCATTTTAGATTCCTCTGTTGAGAGTACTCTGTTTAGGTCTGTACTCCATTTTTTTTATTGGATTATGTGATTTTTAGGTGTCCAATTTCTTGAGTTCTTTGTATATTTTGGAGATCAGACCTCTGTCTGATGTGGGGTTAGTGAAGATCTTTTCCCATTCTGTAGGCTGTTGTTTTGTTTTGTTGACCATGTCCTTTGCTTTACAGAAGCTTTTCAGTTTCAGGAGGTCCCATTTAATAATTGTTTCTCTCGGTGTCTGTGCTGCTGGGCTTATATTTAGGAAGTGGTTCCCTGTGCCAATGCATTCAAGTGTATTTCCCACTTTCTCTTCTATAAGGTTCAGTGTGACTGACTTTATGTTGAGGAATTGGATCCATTTGGACTTGAGTTTTGTGCATGGTGATAGGTATGGATCTATTTTCATTCTTCTACATGTTGATATACAGTTACGCCAGAACCACTTGTTAAATATGCTTTCTTTTTTCCATTTGATATATTTTGCTTCTTTGTCAAATATCAGGTGTTTGAAGATGTGTGGATTGATATCCAGGTCTTCTATTCGGTTCCATTGGTCCTCCTGTCTTTTCTTATGTCAATATCAGGCTGTTTTCAGTACTGTAGCTCTGTAGTAGAGATTGAAGTCAGGGAATGTGATGCCTCCAGAAGTTCTTATATTGTACAGAATTGTTTTGGCTATTCTAGGTTTTTTGCTTTTCTATATGAAGTTGAGTACCATTCTTTTGAGGTCTCTGAAGAATTTTGCTGGGATTTTGATGGGCATTGCGTTGAATCTGTAGATTGCTTTAGGTATGATTGCCATTTTTACTATGTTAATTCTGCCTACCCAGGAGCATGGGAGATCTTTCCATTTTCTGGTGTCTTCTTCAATTTTTTTTCTTCAAAGATTTAAAGTTCTTGTCATACAGGTCTTCCACTGTTTGATTAGAGTTACTCCGAGATATTTTATACTATTTGTGGCTATTGTGAAAGGTGTTGATTCTCTGATTTCTTCCCCAGCTTTTTATCATCTGTGTACAGGAGGGATACTGATTTTTTGAGTTAATCTTGTATCCTGCTACATTACTGACAGTATTTATGAGTTGTAGAAGTTCCTTGGTAGAATTTTGGGGTCACTTATGTAAACTATCATATCATTAGCAAACAGTGAGAGTTTGACTTCTTCTTTTCCAATTTGTATCCCCTTGACCTCCTTTTGGTATCTTATTGCTCTAGCTAGGACCTCAAGAACTATATTAAATAGATATGAAGAGAGTGGACAACCTTGTCTTGCTCCTGATTTCAGTGAAATCTCTGGGAGTTTCTCTCCATTCAGTTTGATGTTGGCTGTTGGCTTGCTGTTTATTGCCTTTATTATGTTTAGGTATGATCCTTGTATCCCTGCTCTCTCCAAGACCTTTATCACGAAGGGATGTTGTATTTTGTCAAAGCTTTTTTGGCATCTAATGTGATGATCATGTGATTTTTATTTTTCAGCTTGTTTATATGGTGGATTACGTTGACATATTTTTGTATGTTGAGCCATCCCTGCATCTCTGGGATGAAGCTGACTTGATCATGGTGGATGATAGTTCTGATGTGTTCTTGGATTCAATTTGCCAGTATTTTATTTAGTATTTTTGCATCAATGTTCATGAGTGAGATAGGTCTGTAATTCTCTTTCTTAGTAATGTCTTTCTGTGGTTTGGGTATCAGGGTAATTGTAGACTAATAAAAAGAGTTTGACAATGTTCCTTCTGTTTCTATTGTGTGAAATAATTTGAGGAATATTGGTATTAGTTCTTCTTTGAAAATCTTGTAGAATTCCAAGCTGAAACCATCTGGTCCTGGGCTTTTTTTTGTTAAGCAAAGATTCTTAAGAGATAATGCTGGGCATAGTGGCTCACAATCCTAATCTCGGCACTTGGGAGGCAGAGGCAGGCAAATCTCTGAATTGAGGACAATTCCAGGACATCCAGGGCTATGTAGAGAGACTCCCCGTCTCAAAAAACAAAAACCAACAAAAAGATCTTAAGGGATTGATGGTTGTTTTGAGGTTCTGAGTTTTGGAGTAGTTTAGTTATTATATACCAATATTGTAACATGAGGGCCGGCTTGTTGGGGTTTCTGTCCCGACCAGTACCCCACAATCGGCAAGCCCAAAGAAAATCACACACAGGACTCCATAAGATTATAAACTGATTGGCCCATTAGGTCAGGCTATTTATTAGCTCTTATAACTTATGTTACCCCATTATCCTTATCTACATTAGCCACACGGCTCAGTACCTTTCTCAGCTGGGCAGCTTACATCTTTCCTCTCCAGTGGTCTGGGCAGAACTGCCGGAGGGCACTTCCTCCTCCTTAGCCTTCTCCTATTCTCATTGCCCCACCTCTACTTCCTGTCTGGTTGACCCGCCTCAACTTCCTGCCTGGCCAATCAGCATTTTATTAAAATACATGATTGACAGAACACAGACAATTCTCCCACACCACAATATGATATGGGATACCCCTCTGTATGCTGTGAATATGCTTTATTGCCATTGGTTAATAAAGAAGCTGATTTGGGTCTATGGCAGGGCAGAATAAAGCCAGGCAGGAAATCAGAACAGAGATATAGAAAGAAAGAAGGCAGATTCAAAGAGATGCCATGTAGCTGCCCAAGGACACAGATGTCAGAACTTTACCTAGTAAGCCACAGCCTTGTAGCGATACATAGAATAATAGAAATGGGCTAATTTAAGATGTAAGAGTAAGTTAATAAGAATCCTAAGCTAATAGGTCAAGCAATGTTTTAATTAATATAGTTTCTGTGTGATTATTTCAGGTCTGGATGGCCGGGAAATATATGTACAGTATCCATCTACACCACAAGCATCTAAAACATACCAAGATGTGGGTCTAGGATCAAGATAGTTTCTATATAGAGGCACTAATGGGTTTAGCGTCTAAGCCTTCCTGATGCTGAGACCCTTAATACCTTTCCTCATATTGTGGTGTGTAGCATGGGGGTCGGCTTGTTGGGGTTTCTATCCCGCCCGGTACCCCACAACCGGCAAATCCCAAAGAAAATCACACACAGGACTCCATAAGATTATAAACTGATTGGCCCATTAGGTCAGGCTACTTATTAGCACTTATAACTTATGTTACCCCATTATCCTTATCTACGTTAGCACACGGCTCAGTATTTTCTCAGCTGGGCAGCTTACATCTTTCCTCTCCGGTGGTCTGGGCAGAACTGGGAGAGGGAGCTTCCTAGAATACTCCCAGTCTCTTTGCTCCACCTCTACTTCCTGTCTGGCTTTCCTGCCTATACTGCCTGCCTGGCCAATCAGCGTTTTATTAAAATATGATTGACAGGATATAGACAATTCTCCCACACCAGTGGTGACCTCCAAACCATAAAACTATTTCTGTTGCTACTTCATAACTGTAATTTTGCTACTGTATAAATTGTAATGTAAATATCTGTGTTTTCGATGATCTTAGGTGACCCCAGTGAAACTGTCATTTGATTCCCCATCGGTTGGGACCCACAGGTTGAGAACTGCTGGTTTAGACAAAAAGGCAGGGAAAGGGAGGTTATACAAACAGCAAGCATGCGACAAGTTGAATTGGTAGTTTAATGTCAGATGAAAATAAACTTTTAGCCCAACACCTTAGTAATGTGTCCATAATAATAAAAGGGGTAATCCATGAGATTTTTCAGCTGTGTATCAAAATTAGAGTTTCAAAACACACCATGCAATAAGTGCTACAACTGAAGAGAAATAGAACATTTAGATTTTAATGAGAGATTTAGTAATCTCTTACAGGTAGGCCTTGCCCAAGTCGTTAAGAACGTAGGAGAAATGGATGGCACCATCAACCCATCCAGACGTGATTGACATCCACACAACACCACGCACAGCAGCGGAGTCTGTGCTGTTTCCAAGGTCCCATAATGCTCACCATGAAAGACCATAAAATATGTCTCAATAAATGTAAATAGACTGGAGTCATACAGAGTAAGTTTCTTGAGTAAAATTAGAAATCTAAGATCTTTTTCAAAGGCCACAATATTTAGAAATTAAACGGCAAACAGTTGATCCTTTGTATTAGGGTGTGTGTCTTGGACTCAATCAACTGAGGTTTAAAAACGTTTCGAGGACTTTGCACATGTGCTGAACACACACCGAGAGACTGGGTTGTAGTTCAGCCACTGGAGTGCTTGCCTGGCATTCATGAAGCCATGGGTTCTGTCCTTAGCACTCCATACACTGGGGTGGCATGGCACATGTCTACAGTACCGGCACCTGGAGATCTGAGACAGGAGGATCAGAGTCTGAGGTATCTTTGCCTACAGAGCAAGGTATATGGAAGATGTGCAAATACCACAGCATTCCATTTTAAACAAATGGTGTAATATGGCTTCCTTTTTTTAAGATTTATTTTTGGTTTTATTTATGTGTGTGTTTGTGTTGTGCCATTCGAGGGTATCAATCCCTACAGCTGGAGAAATGGGTAGCTGCAACTTAGTGCTGCTGGGTGAACTCAGTCCCCTGGAAGAGCAGTGGGACTCTCAACTGCTGAGACCTCTCTCCAGCCCCTGTCTGAACGTGTGTTTTAACAGAGTGACCAGACTGAACTGTTGGGAATAGGCAAAGGAAACAAGAAGAAAGAACCACAGCTTGTAAAGCCAGGTAGTGCATGGCTGGCACAGTGATTTCCATCAGGAGGTCAAGAGTGAAGACAGCAAGGAAGGATTGTATTCTAAAGGCTTCCCCTCCTAGACTTTATGTAATCTGTACACAAAGCAGAGCCGGTTAACCGTGTATATGAGTTTCTGGATGAAGTTGTGCACACAATGCTCAGCCATCCGAGAACCTCCCTGGCACCCCTCTGCAGTCAGTGAACTCCATTCCGCCCCAGGCTATCACTGGCATGCCTTTATGCTCTTAGGTTTCTCTGTGTCTTCTCAATGTGTTAGTAGCTTACCTTTCCCAAATGCGATTCCATTGTTTGTGTGAGCCACAGTTTGTTTATTCGCAACTGTTAGTGGATATCTAGGTCATTTACAACTTTGAATTTCTAAGAATAAACCAACTGTGCATGTGTGCAGACATGTTTGCCTATGAACGTGACTATTATGGGATGTCACGAGTCATGGTAAGATGTTTAAATTAACCTGACAAAATGTTTTAAAAAGTGGCTGTGCTATTTAACATTCTTATCAGCAGTGGGAGTTCAACTGTCCCTTATCTTTATTCCAGCCACTGTGATGAGTGTGGTTTGGAATGACATACCCAGGACGTTCCCTAACAGATCCTTCTCCAATTCCCTGTCCTTTCCATACAAATTGAATACCTGGACTCACTTTGAACTTTATCTCTGCAGTCTTGTACATGCCCAGGACTGCTGGATGTTATTTTGGTGTACAGACAGATCGCATTTGTCTAGATTCCCAATTGGTGTCTCTTAGGTAGCACAAGTTTCGGGCTACTATGAGAAAAGCTATTATGAAAAATTCATCTACAATGTTCTGTGTGAGTTTATCTTCCCAGTTCTTTCTTTTCAAGGAACTAACAAAGTGTTTCCTGAAGTGGATTTTTTTTTTTTACTTACTCCTACCACCAATACGTGATGTTTCCAGGTTTTCCACATCCTTGCCAACACCTTTTATTATATCTTTAAAATTTTTAATGTTTTTAAATTGTGCGCATGTGCATGTGAGCATATACCTCACTATACAAATAGAACTTGCTTGCAGGGCACAGTTTTTGTGGGGAGAGGTTTGAGTCTCTCCTCTACCATTTGGTCCTAGGGATCAAACTCAGATGGTCAGGTTTGGCAGCAAGTGCCTTTACCCTGAGTCATCTCACATTGATTTTTAATAATTTTAATCCACTTTTCATTGTGGTGTATAATCTTATATACTGCTTAATTTTTGCAAGTATTTTGCTGAGATGTATAAGGAGATATTGGTGGGTAATTTTAATAATGTCTTTAGAATGAGTTATAAAGTGTTACTCCTCTCCCTTCTCCTTGT
Source organism: Myodes glareolus (assembly GCF_982192425.1). Taxonomy (NCBI): domain Eukaryota; kingdom Metazoa; phylum Chordata; class Mammalia; order Rodentia; family Cricetidae; genus Myodes; species Myodes glareolus. The sequence continues at coordinate 2,903,943 of NC_142033.1, read as the reverse complement.
GTGATGATTGATGATCACCATCAATTATCCTTTAATGTTTGGAAGAATTCACCAGTGAAGCCATCTGGTCCTAAGCTGCCCTTTGTTGAAAACTGTTTTGATTATTAATAGTTCACATAAACAAATATGCTTAATTTATTCAGGAGCGCAACTAGAAACAGGACTGTAAGCGTCATGGTGGATGGTGCTTTCAGGTATGCAAAGGGAGATGGGGGGATTTTTAGGTAAAATGAAGGGGGTGGCAGGAGCTGTTTGGAGCAGTGATCATCCAGTAAGGACAGGTGTCATGGATGACATCATCAAGGACTGACAGGCAGTCTCCAGGCAGATGCCCTCACAGAAGCAACTGTCGTGCAAGGCCAGGCTCTGTCAATCTCCTGCATCCTCTCGTGATGCAGGATCAGTGGCAGTGATCTTTCTCTCATCGCTGATTATACTGACTGAACCTTCTCTACTCTCACTACCTACAGTTTTGATGATGTTTTAGATTTAATTTTAGGCATGTTGATTTTCTTTGAGCCACGAGTGATTACAGTTGTATTGACTTTCACATATTTATGAATTTCCCAATTTTCTCCTGTTGCTGATTCCTAATTCTACTCCTTTGTTGTTGGAGAATAAACTTTATGTGATCTGTTGAGATGTTTTCTGACTTAACACATGGTCTGTCTATCTGGAGGAGGCTCTTGTGCACTTCAGAATAACATGTATTGGTGTGGGAGAATTGTCTGTATTCTGTCAATCACATTTTAATAAAAACGCTGATTGGCCAGGCAGGCAGTATAGGCGGGAAAGCCAGATAGGAAGTAGGGGTGGAGCAAAGAGACTGGGAATATTCTGGGAAGCAGGAAACTCCCTAGCCACTCCTGCGCAGACCACCGAAGAAGCAGCATGTAAGCTGACAGCTGAGAAAGGTACTGAGCCGTGTGGCTAATGTAGATAAGGATAATGGGGTAACATAAGTTATAAGAGCTAATAAGAAGCCTGACCTAATGGGCCAATCAGTTTATAATCTTAAGGAGTCTGTGTGATTTCTTTGAGATATGCCGGTTGTAGGGTACCCGTCGGGAACAGATATCCCAACAAGCCGGCCCTTATGTTACAATGTATCCTTTGTTGAGCAAAGGAGCTTTTGGTCTGCCTGTTTTGGTTTAATGAACGCAGCTCTTTGTAAGTGAAGACTGCTCATTCATTTCCCAATCACCCAGACCCAAATAATCACACAGAAACTATATTAACTACAACACTGCTTGGCCAACAGCTTAGGCATATTCTTAGCTAGCTTTTACATTTTAAACTGACCCATTTCTATTTTGCATTTTACCACGAGGCTCGTTGTTTGTTAACTCTTTCTTCTTGGGCAGCTACATGGCGTCTCTTTAATTCTGCCTATTCTTTCTCTGTATCTCTTGCAACCTGGCTATAGCCTTCCCTGCCATAGGCCAAAGAAGTTTTATTCATTAGCCAATAAAAGCAACACATATGCAGAAGGACACTGTGTAGCTCTGACTGGCCTAGAACTCACGCTGTAGACCAGATGGCTTCTGAGTCCTGAGATCCACTTGCCTGCCCTTGAGTCCTGGAATTACAAGCATGTGTGTCCATGTTTGGCTTTAGTAGAGTATCCTGTAGACCTATCAAGTCAGTGTTGCTCAAATCTCCCATTTCCTTGTCGATGTTCTATCTGATTTTGGAATGTGAGGTACTAAAAGTTTACAATCACTACTTTGTTCATTTTTTCCTTCTGTTCAGTTTCTGTTTCAAGAATTTTGAGATCCTGTTATATATGACCATGTTGTTTATGTTCACAACTGTTATTCTTGATGGCTTGACTTCTTATTCTGATTTGCCTCCATTAATGAGTTTTTGTCTTCAAGTTTAACATCTGACATTAGCGTATGCTCCCCAGATATATTTTAGTTATTGCTCCCACAGTCTACTATCAAGAATGTTTAAGAGCATATCACAGACAGTATATAGTTGGATCCTGTCTTTTTATCTGCTGTGTGAAAGATCTTCTTTTAGCACTTCCTATTCAGTCTGAAAGCAATATAATCCCTGTTTAATCCAAGATTGTCCTAATCTCCCCTTTTACTCAGTGTGTGTGTGGCCAGGAGCCTATAGAAGCCAGAAGGGGTGACATCTTTTGGAACTGGAGTTTAAGATGCTTGCAAGCCACCATGTGGGTTCTGGGAATTAAAGTTGGGTCCTCTGTAAAAGTAGAAAGTGCTCATAACCACTGAGCCATATTTATTTATTCATTGTATAAATGAGCGCCTGTATGTATGTGTACCACGTGCATATCTGGTGCCCAAGGAAGCCAGAAGAGGAAGTTGGATCCCATGGAATTGTAGTTATAGACCTTTGTGAACCACCTGATGTAAGAGCTGGGAACTTAGCCCCTTTTGCCAGATACAGAATTCTTGGGTTTAACTCTTAGGCTATATCTGTCCTGATATAGCACTCCTCCTGACCGCCACTGTTTCTGAGGACATATCAGACATTAGTGTGATGGGGGATCCCTTGCATGTGATGAGTCACCTTTATCCTGCCGCTTTTCAGTAACAAGTTGCTTCGAATTTACAGCTTTAAGAATCGCTCTTGTGGATAATGATATGTATCTGTGATGTGTGTGTCCATGAAGTATTTATGATGGTTTGTATTTGTGGTGTTTGTGATGTGTGTGTGTGTGTGTCTTTTTGGGTTTACACAACCTGAAATTTTTGAACTTTTTAGATGCAGAGGCTAAATTTTCTTATATCAGTTCTGTCCTTTTTGTCTTTCCTCTTCCTTTCTGAATTCCCACGAAGCTTTTAACTGTATCTTCACAGTGCCCCTGCAGCATGTTCAACAGAACCCCTTAAGTCTCTGAGGCTCCTTTCATTTTCTTAATTAACAAATTTTCTTCCTCAGCTTCCTCAACTGATCTATTCACCGATTCTCTACCTCAGTCCTATCATTGAGTTCTTTCAATGAAATTTTTGTTTTGGTTACTGTACTTTTCAAGTACAGCATTTCTGTGTGTTTACTTTTAATTTATTCTCTTTGGTGATACACTCTGCATCTAAGACATGTTCTCACATGTTTAAAACATTCTTTGGAAATGGTTACCTGTGAGTGTATTTAAAGTAACTGACATTTCCTATTGTTAATTTAAGCATGAATCTTTTCTTTTCTGCTTCTTTGCTTGCTTTGGAAACTTGCTGCTGAACACTGGACAAGCTGGATAATGGAAGTTAGAGAATCTAGTCCCCTTTTCTTTGTCTGCTGATTATGTGGTTGGTGCTCATGGCTTTCTGAACTAAGCCATGAAGCTGCATCTCTGTTGTTGGAAATGGCTACCGTTTTTTCTTCGTTTAGGGCTCAGCTGCTGTGGAATAATCTTTTGTACACTGAGAAGATGTGTCTTTGCCAAGGAACCTTCTGATTGGTTTAATAAAGAGCTGAATGGCCAATAGCTAGGCAGGAGGTACAGTCAGGCGTGGAACAAGTCGGACACAGAGAATAGGATAGAGTATAAGTCATGTGGTAGAACATAGATTAATAAAAATATGGGCTAATTTAAGTTATAGGAGCTAGTTAGGAAGAAGCTTAAGTTATAGGCTGAGCTTTCATAATTAATAAAAAGTGTCCATGTCAATATTTGGGGGTTGATGATCCAAAGATAGCCCGACAAGAAAGCTTGTTACAGCCAACACTAAGATTTTCTTAACTATCTGGAACAAAAGCTCACCTATCTTTGCTGAGGGAGCTGGTATTTATGGTTGTGTTTAGTTCATGTTGAGACACCACTCCCACGCTCAGTCAATCACACCTTCTGACTCAGGGGACTAGAGAGATGGCTCAGTGCACGGCTGCTCTCCCAGAGGACCAGAGCTCAGTTACCAGCACCGCGTCAGGCAGCTCACAACTGTCTTTAACTCCAGTTCCGCCTAGTGAAACAAACCACTCGGACTCTTGAACTACTGCTAAGGACAGGAGGCAGGCAGAAATACACTCTGCCACCTCACTTATCAATTGCTTTTTCTGCGATGTGATAAAATACCCTGGCAAAAACAACCCAAGGGGTTTGTTTATCTCACAGTTTGAGGGTGAGGTTCTTCATGGTGAAGAAACCCTGGAGGCAGGGGTCAAGCATCAGGTCACGTGGTTTCCAGACAGCCCAGGCAGGAAGCAAAGAAGAATGTCAGAGACAGCTCACCCTCTTCCCACCCTGATAATCTAATCTAGTAGCCCCTCCCAAGTGGTCCTCGAGCCTGTCAGGCTGACAGTATTAACTGCCACACTCACCACCTCTGAGAAGACGACGGCAGAGAGCCTAGAAGCCAGGGACTATAATTCCCGCACAGCTCTAGTTTAGGACTTGGTTCGTGCTGGATTTCATGGGACAATGGCTTTTGTATGGCTGTTTCTCCTTCCTGAATGACACGTTCTGTAGGATGGTGAGTGCAGAGAAGAGCTGTTTGAGTTCATGTGCATCTTCAGGTGACTTGTTTCTGAGTTGCTTGGAGGGCTCTCGCTTGGCATCGGATTCAGGTGGTAACTTCTTGACTTTGAGCAGGACCCTGATGCCGATATCTGTAGGGGCTTTAGGGGCACTGTGGGGACAAGTGAGGGTATTTAGGAATGGAGGTGACCCACAGTGTGGCTGCCATCGGTGTTTGAGATGCTCGCCTTCCTCTACAGAGCAGCACGGGATGCTGGCACATTACTTCTAGAGAAGAAGTGGAACCGTTTGTTTTTTTGTTATTTTGGCTTTTTTGGTTTTTTGAGACAGGGTTTCTCTGTGTTGCTTTGGAGCCTGCCCTGGAACTAGCTCTTGTAGACCATCCGCCTGCCTCTGCCTCCTGAGTGCTGGGATTAAAGGTGTGTACCACCACTGCCCAGCGGAACACTTTCTTTTTAATATATTCATTTTACATACCAATCACAGTTCCTCCTACCCCTCCCCTCTTCCTCCCCACCCACTCCTCAGAGAGGGTAAGGCCTCCCACGGGAGTCAACAAGCCTGGCACATCAAGTTGAGGCAGGACCAAGCCGCTAGCTCCTGTATCAAGGCTGAGCAAGGTATCCCACCAAAGGGAATGGCTACAAAAAGCTATCTCATGCACCAGGGATAAATTCTGGTCCCATTGCCAGGGGCCCCACAAAAAGACCGAGCCACATAAATGTCACCCACATGCAGCCTCCCCAGCTGTCAGTCCAGTCTGAGAGCTCCCACTAGCTCAGGTCAGCTGTCTGTCTCTGTGGGTTTCTCCATTGTGATCTTGACCCCCATCCCCTCCCCTGCCCTCCTCCTTCTCTTTGACTGGACTTTAGGAGCCCAGCCCAGTGCTTAGCTGTGGATCTCTGCATCTTCTTCCATCAGTTACTGGATGAAGGTTCTATGAAGACAATTAGGGTAGTCACCAATCTCATTACAGGAGAAGGCCATTTCAGATACCCACTCCACTACTGCTAGGAGTCTTAGCTGGGACATCCTTATGGATGCCTGGTGGTTTCTCTGTGTAGCCCTGGCTGTCCTGGAACTCGCTCTATGGACCAGGATGGTCTTGAACTCACAGAGACCTACCCACCACTGTCTTCCGAGTATGGGATTAAAGATGTGCGCCATCACCGCCAGAAGGAACACTTTCTAACTAGTTGTGACTGTTGGGTGCCTGACTCTTGGAGCCTAGCAGTGTTGGGGGGATTTGGGTTCTGGCAAGATGATGTGAAAACGGTCCCCCAGTTTCAGCTATCCTCCCAGCCAACAGCTACCAGTAAGTGCCAATCAGAGCAAACAGGGCTGCAGACAGTCCCAACCTTGAGTCCAAAAGATCCAGGCTGGAGCCACGGGGAGCAGAGGTGGGCTACGCCCAAGGCCACCCCAGTTGGCAGAGATATGTGAAGAAAACATATTGTCATTTTAAGCTGCCACGTTTTGGGCTGGTTTGTCACATAAAGCTAGATAATTGGAATAAGATGGTGGCGTTAATTTGCATTTCCCTGACGGCTGATGATACTGCTCCCTCTCACATGCCAACTGGCCCCTTAAATCTTTCCTGGTAAAGTAGCTATTCACATTTTTTGCACATTTTAATTAAACACTTCATTTTTCAGTTAGTTGTAAGAATTCTTTATTATTCTGGATTAAAGTCATTTAAAAATATGTGACGTCTCTAAGACAGTCTGTTTTGTCCCTTCCTACCTGCCCATTTTTCTTTCCTCCTCCTCCTCTTCTGAGACAAGGTGCCACTATATCCCCTCTGCTGACTTCAAATCCCAGTCCTCCTGACCCCACTGTGCTGAGATTATGAGAGTATGCTACCAAACTTGGCTTAAAATTTTTATTTATTATCTACCTATTATATATCTATTAACATTTTATAAGAAAACAGATTTTAATAGTGTTTTATATATATTTCATTTTAGTTGATTCTCCTCTCCTCCTCCTTCCCCCTTCCTTGCTTTATTCTTTTGCCCCAATCCCCTTTTCTACTTGGCCCTGTTGCCTTCTTAACTGCTCCTTTACAGTCTCTCTGCTCCGACCACATGGGCCTCTTCTCATTTCCTGGCTTGTGTATGTGTTTATGTATATTTACAGCCAGAGGCTGGGATCCACACGTATGAGAACGTATAATATTTATACTTCTGAGCACGTTACCTCGTTTAAAGTAAGGTTTTGCAGTTCCACATATTAGTTTCAAATTTTAATAATTTTATTTTTTTACAGATGAATAAAAGTCCATTGTGCATACATACCACATCTTCATTATCAATTCATTCTTGATGGACATCGGGCTGATTTCACTTCCTTGCTACTATGAAAAGAGACCTGTGACATTTAGTTTTGAAAGTGCAAACAATGAAACCACTTGGAAAGAGAATCACAGTGAGGACCTGTCTGGATCAAGTCGACCTGTGGGCATGTCTGTGAGAGTTATATCGATTATGTTAATAAAAGTAGGAAAGTCGCCCACTGTGGGTGGCACCATTCCCTAGGCCGCCCACTGTGGGTGGCTCCATTCCCTAGGCCGCCCACTGTGGGTGGCTCCATTCTCTAGGCAGAGGATCCTGAATTCTGGTAAGAGTGGGGGAAGCATACCGACCAAAAGTATGCCGCACCACCTTGTTCCTCCTTGTGGCTGTGGGTGTGATGTTCTCTCATATTCCTGCTCCTGTGAGTTCTCTACTAAGATGAACTGCAACCTGGAATTGTGAGCTAAAATAAACACTTTCTTCCTCGAGTTACTTTTTGCCAGGATGTTTGATCACAGCAATGGGAAATGAAATTAAGATAAACATGGACATGCAACTGTCTCTACAGTAGGATCCTTCTGCTGAGGTGCATGGTAATTTGACTTGCTGGGTCTCCTTTTTATTTTTTGAGAAACTTCCAGACTGATTTCCATAAGTAGCCACACCACACACACACACACACACACACACACACTTTCCCCACATCCTTGCCAGCATTTGTTGTCATTTGTTTCCCAAGTGACCATTCGTACTGGGATGAGATGGAGTCTCTGAGTTTTACTTTGCATTTCTCTGATGAGTAAAGATGTTGAAACTTCTAGAAACACGTAAGACCCTTTGTATTCCTTCTTCTGAAAGCAGTGCAGATCTCCGACCCACTTGTTGACTGGAAGCTCTGTTTCTTGATTTCTGCAGCTCTTTATGCATCGTGGATACCACTCTGCCTGCAAACTGCCCGCTTACCTGCTTCTGTGCACCAGTTTTTGGTTTCACACAGCCCACTTGGGGTTGTTCGCTGTGCTGGCTTTGGCTCAGAAACTTGCCTATTTTACGCTTTGAGTATCTGGTTCATTGTGAATTGATTGTGCGGGGTGAGGATATGGGTAGACTGCCACTCTCCTGCAGGCGGATACCCAGCTTTGCCAGTAGCACCACCTGAAAAGGCCTTTTCCCCCCAGTGCTGTGTTTCAGTGCGCGTTCTCGACGCCGACTTTGGAAAGGCAGAGGTCTTAATGCTCTTATAAAGTAAAATTCACCAATTTTTAGTATCTGTTGGTAAATACAGAAAACTGGTCACATGAATGCTTAGGGTTGACATCACGGGGGTAACAGAGAATGAGGAAACAACAGACACACAGATAAAGCTGGGATCCAGCGGGTTGTGAGCTCTGGTTAGCTGTACCAGCAGCAGTGGTGATGCAGACACACGACACACTTATTGCATGCGTCTGAACCAATGAGGTTTACTGCATAGAGCCAGAGCTGGCAGGCGGGTTAGCAGGTCTCAGGCCTCTATGGGGGAGCAGCGTCGGGCTTCCTAATTTCTGCACACTCGTTCATCATTCCTACTGGGACAAGAAAAAGGTCTTCCCATGTCCCTGGGTCTGAAGCATTAGTGTCCTTGACAAGCCACGCCGTCAACAGAGCACCTTCATCCAGGACTTCATCCACCGCCCCCTCTCACAGGCTCACACGACCTAGCAACTAAGGACGAACCCTAGTAGGAGTAATATGACCTGATCAGGCAAAGGTCACAGCTGTCAGGCAGTGGAGGAGAACGGATGCCATCCTGTGCCAGGTGAAGCTGTGGCAGGAGACTGACATTAGCATGAGACTTTCCTGATCCTTTTTATAGTCAGCTTTCTCCGGTTTCTTCAGTCAGCAACACTGCATGGGGACAAATTCCTTTTGGTTAATAGGAAACTTGTTTTCTTTCTAAACTTTCTCAAACCATTCCTGGGTGTATGGATAGTAATTTGAAATAAAGATCATAGCCATTTGAGGTTAATGAGTTGACTATATAGGCTTGATTTTTTTCTTTAAAATTATTATCATTGGGCATACCCATAATGTATGTGTAGGTCACATGCCACAACGCAGGAGTAGAGGTCAGAGGACAACTCTGTGGAGACAGGAACTTTTATAGGGGCTCAGGAATCCAATCACATTACCATGCTTTGTGGGGCAAGCATGTTTATCCATTAAGCCATTGTCTTAGTTAGGGTTTCTGTTGTTATGGAGAGACACCGTATCCATGGCAAGTCTTATAAGAAGAAACATTTAGTTGGGGTGGTTAGCTTACACTTCAAAGGTTTAGTCCATTATCATCAAGGCGGGAAGCAAGGCAACATGCAGGCAGCCACAGTGCCGGAGAAGGAGTTGAGAGTTCTTACATTTTCTTGAGGCAACAGGAAGTGGCCTGACAGTACTACATAGGTTTAAAAACAATTTTTTTTTATAAAAATTATTTATTTCTATTTCCTTTGTATGAATGTTTTGTCTGCACATGTGTATGTACATCACCTGTGTGCAAAGACTGAGGAATGGAAAAGAGTGAGCCAGAGTTCTTGGAACTGGAGCTACTGCCATTGTGAGCTGCTATGCGGGTGCTGGCAATCAAACATGGGTCCTCTGCAAGCAGCAAGTGCTTATAACTGCTGAGCCGTTTCTCCAGCTACCACGCACTGCATTTTCCCACCATTCTACTACTGATCAGTCAAAGGATGACTGTGATTTCGCACTATTAAGTTTCAAACCTGGGCCTGGCCTGCAGGCACTCCCAGCATCCCTCAGTCCCTGCCTGGCATAGGGTATGACCGGCATACCCAGTCCCTACCCTGAACTCCACAAGCCCAGATCCTGGCCCACTCTTTCCCCAGAGGCTCTTTCCTATATAACCCAGCCATTTTGGTTATCTGCCCCTTCTGTGCCTTTGGCCTCCTGGCTGCTGCGCCTGCTTCCCCTCTCCCCTCCCTCCCAGGGCTCAGGGTCACGGCCACTCTGGACTCTCCAGGACACCTCTGCCTCTGCTCCCCCTTCTATCTGCTATGAACGTTCTCCTCCACCATCCTAGGAGGAGTTATGTCCTTTGCTTTCCCTTTTATTTCCTTTTTCCATTCTACATTCCAAGTTCCTATGGTTTCTAGATTGAAAAGTTGGTATGTATTTATTGTAAAAACAGGTTTCATAATGACATTTTAATCCAAGTCTGCCATGTTCTCTGACCATATTCATTCTCCATCGTCTCTTTATCCATGGTTTCTCTCAACACATACACTCTATACACACACACATACATACTCCATACACACACTCCATACATAAACACACATGTTACAGCAGAACAAAAGTCCACCACACACATACTGTATTTTCTTAGCCTGTTCATCTATTGAGGGGTACTTAATCTTTGGGACATTGTCTGCTGTGAATTAGTGCTGCCATAAACAAGAATGTTGCAGGAATGTCTGTGGTGTGCTTAGATTATTAGACATTATACCATAAGTGATAAGGTTGGCATGGCTTTCTATCTTTAGGGGGTGTGGTGGTTTGAGTAGGTATGGTCCTCAGACTCATGTGGGAGTCTATATATAGGGAGAGGCAATATTAGGAGGTGGGAACTTGTTGGAGGAAGTGTGTCACTGCGGGGGCGGGCTTTGAAGTCCCACAGATGCCCGAGCTATGCCTAGTGTGGGACATAGTTCATTTCTGTTACCTGTGGATCAAAATGTAGCAGTCTGAGCTCTTTCTCCAGCACCGTGTCTGTCTGTGTGCCATCATGTCTCCACCATGACAACAATGGACTGCACCTCTGACACCACAGGCCAGAACTAATTACGTTTTCCTTCATAAGAGCTGCTGTGGTCGTGGTGTCTCTTCACAGCAATAGAAACCCTAACTAGGACAGGTGTTTTATTTTTGTGTTTTGGTGTCTGTGTGTTTGGAATTTCTATACTTGCTGAAGTAACTTCCACTCGCAGTCTATGAGGGGTCTCTTCCCCTATATTATTGCCAATATTTGGTTATTGTTTATTTTCTTAATGATAGTCATTCTCTCAGGTGAGACAGAATCTCAAAGTAATGATTTGCATTTCCATAGTGGCTACACACACACACATACACACACACACATACACACACACGAGGGGAGAGAGAGAGACAGAGAGGGGGGGGGGAGGGAGAGAGGGAGAGAGGAAGAGAGAGAGAGAACAATGCTTTGCCCATTTTATATATGGGCACCATATATGTGCCTGGTACCACAGAAGAGAGGGCATTGGATCCCGTGGAACTGGAGCTATGGGTGGTTGTGAGCCACCAAATGAGTGCTAGGAACCAGGCCTGGGCCTCTGCAGGAGCAACAAGAGCTCTCAACTGTGCAACCATCTCTCGAGCCTCCAGTGGTCGTGGTGTTTTGTTTTGTTTTAAGAGCCAGGATCTTCCTGTCCCCACACCAGGCTGGCCTCAGATCTACAGGTACCTGCCTGCTTCTGCCCTGAGTTCTGGCCTTAAAGGAGTACTGCCACACCCTGCTTTTGTTCATGAGTTTCATTGGCCCCTTGTGCTTGGCCTTCCGAGAAGCTCTACCCCCTTCTTCACTCACCTGCTGACTTGGTGGAAGCACACAACATCCCCTTCTATTTCTGCATACCTATTGATGCATTTCTGCGGTCTTCTCATCCTGGGAGGCTAATCTTCATTACAGCTTGCCTGGATTTGGTATGAGCGTGAAAATGCATCTCTGGATGTGCATATGAGGGTGGAGTCCAGTTCTGAATGGAAAGAAGAAAGCAAGCTCATTTCCCAAGCTTCCTGTGGACCACACATGAGCAGCTTCCCTCGGAGGTGTGCCACCACACTTTCCCCGCATGCTCAACTGCATCCCCAGAGACAGAATGAATCCTTCCTTCCTGAAGTGGCTTTTCAGGCAGGGATTTTGTCAAAACAAGGAAATGGTAATTGATAGACCGTTTTAATATTTTTTCCAGTAAGATCTACCCCAGCCTCTTTCCCCCCTGGCAGTTCAATGATTATTTCAATCTCTCTTTGAGATCATTTAGAACATCTTAGTTTCTGGAAGATCCAGTAATGTTTTGGATCACACTTGCAAGTCTACAATGACCTTATCTACCATTTACCCTCAAGCTGTGTAAAGAAGTGGGCTTGGGAGATGGCTCTAGTGCTTGCCTGCAAGTGTGAAAAATATGAACTGCTAGAACCCACAGAGAAGTAGGGTGGTGGCCACCTGTAAACTCTGGAGGCACAGACAGCATTCCCAGGGCAAGCTGGCCGACTAGACTAGCTGGCATTGGCACGCTCCAAGTTCAATGAGAGACGTTGCTTTGAGCTTGTGTACATGTACGTGTGTGCAAGCACACATACACAGACAGGACAGAGACAAGAGTGCACACACACACATACACACAGAGACAAGATAGGAAAATGAGAGCACATACGCACACACAGAAACAAGAGACAGATAGACACAGAGAAAATGCACACATATGCCAAAAAAAGAAAACCTACCTTTTGGAACAGGTATACTTTTTTAGTCCACACATACCGCCATCTGGTGGTTCTACACGCAACCATGCCGTTTCCTCTGGCCTCCATTTGTAAAACTTTGGATATGAGAAACAGAATTACAGCTCCAGATTTGGCTGCATTGTGTTTGGAAAGTATATACCCAACCATGCGTTCTAGAATGTGGAACCCTCCAGGGAGGCAATGTCTTTGTGTGATTTAAAAAAAAAAAAATTGTGTGTTTGCCTTTGTGATTTCATGTGCACCCCATGTAAGCAGGAGCCCTTGAAGGCCAGAATAGGGCATTGGGTCTGCTAGATATGGAATGACAGGTCGTTGTGAGGCACTGTGTGTGAGAGAACTGATCTCAAGTGCCCTACAAAAGAAGAAAGCACTCTTCCCTGCTGAGCCTTCTCTCCAGCCCAGGACTTAACAGAACTCTCTTAACAATGTCCACTAAGGATTAAGAGCGGATAAAAATTGAAGGCACCGAGATCATCAGTACAACCCCTGACACCAAGGAGAACCAAAGAATAAAAAACATCACCCAAACCTAACACCAAAATTGTATGTGGATCAAGTTGTTAATTGTATTTGGGCACAAATCCTTCTTAGTGGGAAAGAGAATTTCAGGTAGTCTAATGTGTGTATCTAACTCCTGCTCAGCCTAAGTCAAATACCCCTCACCACAGGAAGCACTGATCGTTACTAACTACAAGGAAATGTCTGGACACTGGCTGAGCACTGTGCACTGGGGTCAGAGAACACAGATGAAGATCCACTAGACATTGGCACTGGACTCGGACCTCTGTTCTCCTATGCCTTTCTCCTGATCTTATGTCACCTGAGGATTATTAAAATCAGTGCACAGACATGGCGATGTGTTACTATCAACATTATCAGTAACTCATCAGTGGAGATATCGTGGTGATCATGTTCTCAAAATCCATTGCTTTCTCCTCTAAAGTTCAGGGGGAAGTTTTTGCAGCTACTGAGAGTTTTGTTTTGAATCAAACTACGAACAGCAAGAGTTCAAAAGTACATGCATATGCCTGCTAGCTTTATGTAACCTGACACAGGTCAGTCATTTCAGAAAAAGGACCTCAATTAAGAAAAGTCCTACCAGAGTGGCTTGTGGGCAAGCCTGTAATGCATTTCTTTCGACTGAGAATGTGGGCGGATTCATCCCATAGAGGGTGGTGCCACTCCTGGGCCCATGGTCGTGGATGGTAAGAGAAAGTAGTTAGTTAATCAAGACATGAGCACCAAGCCAGTAAGCAGCGTCCCTTTGTGGTCTCTGTGTCAGTTGTTGCCTTGAGTTCCTGCCATGACTTCTCTGGACAGACCACAGTTGTGACATGAAACATACTCTTTCCTCCCCAAGTTGCTTTTGGGGAAGAAGGCAATGGAAAAGATAACTGGGAATTCTCATACATTACTTGTAGGTAGGAGCTCAAGCCATTGGGCCTTCCAGCATTAGGGAAATTGCACGAGACACCTCTGCATTCCCAAGCCATGTGGGTTTGAGAATGAAGACACAGAGTGAACTGCAAGCCGACAACCAGCTCTACCATGCTTAAAATAGAAACATTCCCAACCGGCCACTAAATGTGTTTCCAGGTAGGCTTTTAATCAGGGCAATGTAGATTAGTGTGCTTTGACTCTTTTAAACACCAGCATTTTAAAATAAAATTAAAACATGCTTCCAAACCTTGGTTTTTCTCCCTGTGCTGTAACAGGAGGTTTCTCTCTCGATGGTCAGTACATGAATAACCACTCTGAGGCTTACTAATAATTACAAACTGTTTAGCCTATTAGCTCAGGCTTATTATTAACTAGCTCTTACAACTTAAATTAACCCATTTCTATTATTCTGTGGCTTTTATTATTAAGCTTGTGGCTTGTTACCTCACATCTTGTTTCTCCGGTGACTGCTGGCATTGCCCAGATTCCAACTTCTTTTGCCCTGTATCTCTGCTTGGATTTGCTGACTGGTTCTATTCTGCCTGTGTATTGGCCAAATCAACTTCTTTATTAACCAATGGTAATAAAGCATATTTACAGCATATAACAAAAACAGTTATCAAGCAAGAATTACAGTTACCATATTTAGTCTATTTGTATTTGACGAAATTAAAGAAAATACTCTGCTTTATCTATGAGTCTAAAGTTTCATATCTAATTATCATTTACCATAATAAAAAGCTACAAATACAACTATCTAGTCTTCAACTCTGTCAAAGACTCCAGAAGGATATAATATTAACTAAGTAACCAAGAGGTGCATTGTAAGCAATTTCCAATACTCTAGAAATGACAAGAGACATCTGGCTGCCTGAACAGTCACCCAAAGATCTTCTGTAATATTGAGGTATATATCTTCAGCCTAGAAGCCTGAAGTGTCTGGCAGATTTTTGAGTGAAGCAGGAAATTTGAAGGAGTGTCCTGCCTATTTTGGTAAAATCTATAAGTAGTTTTCTTCTGTGTCCTGTAGAATGTCTGGCAGACTTTTCCATGAAGCAGGAACCCTGGAGGATTGTTCCATCTTCTTTTAGCAAGTTCAGTAGCCATTTTCCCATGGGTTCTGCATGTTAACTTTATACAGCATATTGTCAAGCAGTCCAGGAAAGAACAGTTTCTTGCCCAAATGACTAGTCTCACCACATTGAAAGAAAATTCTGTAAGGAGCCTCTTCAATGTCCATCATCCTCTGAAGTAATTGGTGCTGCCAGGAGCAGAAATCTCACATCCAAAGAATATAAGTTATTAAAACATTTTAAATGTCATATTTTGTAAGTATTTGAAGTGTCTGAAGATTACCTACCCCATTTGAAATATGTATCTGCATATCTAGAAAATCTAACATGACAATAAGTTTGACTATTATAGATGACTATTAATTTATATTTTAACTATATATTACATTTCTAAATAAGTTGCATAAATATAATACCTTAAACAAGAGTAAAAATAAACATATAGTATAACAAAATTGACTTTAAATTTTTATCAGTAAACCAAAATCCATACCAGTGTGATATATTTTGAGATTAAGAGCTGTTTTTTTTAATTAAAGTAGATTTAATAATCTACTCTTTATCATTTCTATATCATATTTATAGATTTATCTTTTTATTTAGAAAATTGACCATGACCATTAACCATTTTTAACCAACCCCATTTAAATGATAACAAACATTCATAAACCATATTTTGGGAATTTGAGCATAGTTCTCTAGACTACTTCCTGCTGATTGGGGGTGCTGGTAATCTAATGGGAAACCTGAAAAAAATTTGGAATTATGGTTAACTCTTGGCTATAGTAGTCTATAAAGCGGCACTGTCTCAGCCAGCTGCCCTGAAGCTGTTCCGGATATTGGGTCATCTAGGCCATTGCTCCCATAGGAGACCTCTCAGGGGGACTTACTTGATCAAACCATATTTGCCTGGAAGAATTCACAGATTCTCATCTTCCTGGAAGCAAAAACAGAACCTCTTTTCCAAAGTAACACATACTTAGAGCCAAATTTTGAAGTCAAGACACCTTTGTTGACTTAGCTTAGGAGCCACAATCAAATGTCTCTCTGCAGTTAGCTCAGTTAACAGTTAAAAAAAAAAAAAACTTCAAAGAAAACACAATAACATACATAATCCGGACTCCCTGTGAATTTTCCATTTTATGTGGCTAATTATAATTTTTTACTTTATTTCTTTTTTAAGTACCCCAGTTTGTCATCTTCAGTCTATAATTCTGTCTATCCGTCATCCCCTCTCCCAAGCTATACATATTTATCAAACAAATTGTGACCAGTTTAGAGCTTCCCCTCCGCCCCCCACCCCCACCCCGAATCTTATTGAGTGAGTATCTGTAATCCTTAGGACCAACTCAGAGGCTTTGGTTGTTGGCTCTGCTCTGTTTAGCTTTCCAACATGGCAAAAGCACACCCACCACCAGCTCTGGGAGCCATGCTCACTGCTTTACCTTTGGGAAGCAGCTTGTAGTATGCTGCCCATAAACCCTTTTTGTTTGTATGAGTAAAAGCTAAATCCACCATGTAGGGCAGCCTGCAGGCAGCAGCTGGGAGCCTCTTTACAGCAGCCTGTGTAAGAGACTGTAGGAACCACCATGCAATTCAGCCCATGGAGGTTGGCGGCTGGCTCAATTTCTTGGGCAGTTGTCCAGAGATGTGTCTGTGCCATGGCCAGCATGAGAGGCTAGGAAGCACGGTGTGGCTCTGTTTCTTTGTACTTAAGAACCTTTTTAAAGTTTTTGTTTGTCTTATGTGGATCTATACCAGACAGTGGGTACCATTTGTAACTGGAAGTTTCTCTCCTGCTCACCAGTTCCCAAATGACCACTCTAAGGCTTAATATTAATTGCAAACTGTTTGACATATTAGCTCAGGCTTATTATTAACTAGCTCTTACAACTTAAATCAACTCACTTCTATTATTCTATATTTTATCATGAGGCTTGTGGCTTGTTACCTCACATCTTGCTTCCCCAGCAGCTGCTAGTGTCTGACTCCATCTTCTTTGTCCCAGTGTCTCTGGTTGAATTTCCTGCCTAGTTATTGGCCAAATCAGCTTCTTTACTAACCAATGGTAATAAATAAAGCATATTCACAGCATACGGAGAGACCTAAGCTGGCCTCACACTGTGGATTCAAGCAATCCTCCTGCCTCAGCCTAAGTAGGTTACTTAATGCTCCTAAGCATCAGATCATTTGATTTGTAAATGAGCAAATGGTTTCATTTTCCTCAGTCAGACATTACTACAAGGAGCAACATGAAGGACTGGCCCCTCCATAGAGCTGTTAGGATTTAAAGAGCAGACCTCTGAGAGTCACACCCCTGCCTCGCATCTGCAGCTTTGTCATAGGATGAAGGAGAAGTTTCAATGCCGATATTGATGCTTCTCAAAGTTTGATACTCTGTGTTCATGTGACAAAGGACACTGGGGAACTGCAGCAATGAGCACTGAACCTGCACAACCCAGAATGAAATCTTGAGTGATTTCATGTTTGTACCTTGTAATCAGTCACAGTGAGATTTACACTACTAAAATTGACAAGCTCTACAAACCGGGTACCTGTAACCACATGAGAGCACCAGATGGGAAACCACACATTAAGTAAATACTACACACCACTGCACAGGACTGAAGTCTCCTGATACTATTATTATACTGAATTAGTGATTCTGTAGACAGGGTTTCTCTGTGTTGCCCTGGCTGTCCTGGAATTTACTCTGTAGACCAGACTGGCCTTGAACTTACAGATCCACCTGACTGAGTGCTGGGATTAAAGCATGCACCACCACTGCCCGACTAAATTAGTGATTTCTAAGTTAGAAGAAGGCAGAGATTGCTTGCATGATGACCCCAAATTTTAACCTAATACACAAATATCTCCCTGGATCCACAGCAGCAGAAATTGCCCCTCTAGGGCATTCTAGCTCCCCAGATCCAACGTCCTGAGGACCCAAGCCCTCCAAGTCACACGCTGGCACCGGCCTAATGCTTGCAGTTCTTCATCCTGAACACCTGTGACTCTAACCAAGTCAGTGGACATTCTATGAAAAGTACACAGTTTAGGGGGAAATCCAGTAAAGAAAAAATAAAATCTGTAGGTAAGTGCAATTCTCATGCCTCATCAAAGCAGCAGCTGGTGGAGACCAATACAGAAAGTTACACTGGTCAGAATGCAGAACTGACCATAGGGAGCCCATCCCCAGGGGATATATCTACAGCACAAACCCTACACTTAAGGCTCAGGAAACACTGTGGAGGAGGTGGAAGGATGGTATGAGCCATCTCTTACCACAGGGATCAGGGAGTCTTTGGCACCCATGAAATCTAACAATATGGCTGCCCTAAACAAAACCTGAACTGTGACAGCATCAGGTGACATGTCCACGTGGGTGGAGGATATCCCACAAGGTCCTGCTCTAATGAAGAGCGACAGGCAATGACTGCTGAGGGGGAGAATCCTGGATGACTCCCTACTAAGTCATGGGATACTAAGTGGTCACCCCTAGACATATCACACGAGTAGTACTAGCAGACACAGCAGGTCAGATTCATATATGTGTGGGTCTGTGGAACAATGATCAATATTGAAGCCCTCAATTTGTGAGGGAATGGGGGGCACAGAAGGAGTTGGAGAGGAAGGGAAATAATTCTCAAGAACAACTTCCATTGTTGCCAAGTGTCTGGAAGTACTCTGTAGGAGGCAGTTGCTCACAAACAGTACAGATAGATGCCAATGTGAACGATTTCATTCAAAATTGTGTTAACCAAGAAAGCCAAAAATGAAGACTCTGATGCTCTCCAAAAGCAGCTTCTCAAGAAGCTAATAAGCTAAATGCCAGTCTTAGGCTTACGCCACATGCTTCCCCTCTCTTCACTCTTGGTGTCTGTACTGACTGTCCAGGCTAGATTTTTCATTCTGTATCACTTACCATCCCTTTCAATAGGGTTCCCCATGTCAAAATAAGACAGTATGTGTTTTAAGGGACAGAATGTTCTTTAAAACATTTTACAGAAACTTACTTCAGTCACTAATATTCGTCCAATTCTTGGCCAAATCACTCATACAAAGCATGCATTCAGTCTTATTGTTTAGAACTCAGGGGAGATAGAGAACAGCTGGTCACCATCTTCTGCATAATGCCCTTCACATTTGTATCTGAGTGGGTACATTCATGGCAGAAGCCTAGGGGCTAGTGTTCAGCTGGCCAAGGCTCTATTCAAAACTATTACCCAGTCTCTTGCTCTTGAATTTTAAATGTGTTAATGAATTTTGTCCCCTACACCAATGTCAGGGGTCCCATGGCTGAGTGATATTACATGAGACTCTCTCCTGCCATCTCCACTCACCTCATCAGCTGGTACCTTTTGACTCCAGTTATTTGGGTTAATTCTCTCAACACAGTAGCTGAGGCAAGCTATCCACGCGGTTCCAAAGTGGTCCAGCTTCTGAAGTCTTTCTTCAGGATCCTGTCCTATTTGCTTCATTAGGCACGAGCCTCACTGCTGTTTTCTAATCAACAACTCATATAAAGCAAATGGCAGTAAACCCAGAAGTTGTTTTCTTATATTGGTTTCTGCCTCTCATGGCAATTTTGAGTCTGCTGTATGTACAGAATGTAGTTTATGTTTTCCTCTGTTTCTGATAACTGCAGCTCAGCTTCCAAATAAGGCTTTATTCTATTCCAACAAAGGGTGAAATGCATACATTTTGATCATACAACAACATGGTGCATCTTTCCCCTCAGTGTGCACATACTACTACATCTATGGCATCTTATCTTGTCAGGAAGAGCACCACAGACCATGAAAGGGTGTCTTTAGGATTAACTAGGGATCTGCAGACTAGCAGGGCTTCTTAAATCATAGATAGAAAATATATTTAGTTTCATTCCTTCCAGCAATCAGTAAATATTTAGCGGTCTGACAGAGGACAAAAACAGAGCTGAAGGAAGAATACTTTCGATGCAGCAACCATAATGCTGCTCCTGAAACATAATACTTTCAAAATAACCTGAAGGAAGCCCAGAAGACTCCACTGAGAGGCTGAGACTGGGCGCGAGAGCCACCACTGCAGAGGACACCTGAGACCAGGTCACGGTGCCGCAATGGAAGCTCAAATGGAGGTGTTTGGTGACAATCTCGGCACTGACGCAAAGACTGAAACGGTTTTGCTGAATAAAGTTTTCTTCTATATTTTACCTCACAAAGGACAGGCTGTACGGCAAATGTAAGAGCGATGAATGTTCACAGGTCTCTATCACAAGTCTTTTTGGTCAGCGTTGTCTTAATCCCCCACAAAAAAGTTAGCAGAAAATCGGGGAGATGCTCATACTTTGCAGTGGAAGGAAGATGCGCTTATGTTTAATCATATTTGGTGCATCCCACCGGGGCGCAGGCCACTCGGTGAGATGTGTTCTTGAATGGGGACAGATGGTGGCCGCGGTCGTGTCGTGCTAGAATACATTTCCACAGAGGATGATGTCGCATTCAGCTCGGTGTCCAGGCTGACGCTGACTGCAACTCAGTCACGGTATTTAAATCACATTAAGGCTCTTTTGTTTATGGCTTGCCTTGTGATTTTGTCTGGCTTTTTAAAAAGTATCTGCCAGCCTCCATGTGGCGCTTATGACGAGCTAACAGTGAGGCTTTTTATTTTTGCCAAAATGAACTCTGCACCTCTTTCAGAAGTATTGTGTCCAAAAAAGTTACATAAATGGATTATAATTAAATGTAAACAATTACAGTTAGATCAGAGTTTAATGAAAAGATCCCTTTTCATAAGCCATCTTAAATATTCTTGACGCTGTTGTGCTGGCCTAATTTTTGAGGAGGAATGAGAAGACACGCGACTCAGGCCCTGCTTGAGAAAAACTAATGGCAGTGTGAACTTGGGGCTCCACGTTTGGCTAGCACAGGGACTGCACACGCAGACACCTGCTTTGGCAAGCTCCCTCTCCTGGAAGCGTTCTCCCAGCAACTCCTGTCTACAGACTTCTGACACCACCATCATCAGTCCCACAGTCACGACTATGCTGCCCTTCTACCGCCAGCAGACAGCAGTGACGCGTATTAACAGTGATGCTACTGACTTCACAAACACTCCACACGAAGACACAAGCAGCTTGGACCCCCGTACATATGAACTTATACCAGGGTCCCAATGTATAAGACCATGCTCTGGTTAGCTATTTCAATTTTCATGTTTAGATGATATTACTAACATATAGGATAGCCCAATAAACTACAAAGAAAAACAACCTATTTGAAGCAGCCTAGAACCAGAGAAAGAAAATCAATAGAAAATGTCCTCAAGGGCTAGAGAGCAGGCTCAACAGTTCAGAGAATGTGCTGATCTTATAGTGGGCCTGGGCTCGATTCCCAGGACCCACAGAGTGGCTCACAACCGCCCAGAGCTCCAGTTCCGGGAGTCTCTCTCCCGGTCTCCACACAATGGCACACAACATACACATAAAAATTTAAAATGTCCTTAATAAAATGCTAGAAAAACACACACACACACGAGAGCATTTCAGAAGTTTCAAGGCCTGCACACACATAAACAACTTCTAGAAGCTTAGTGATGCTATTTCTAACAGAGGATTTTATTTTGTTACAAAAACTGAGAATCCCCCGCCCCCTGTGTGCACCACATATGTGCAGGGGCACTGGAGACAGGAGACTAGAGGACAGCAGATCCCTAGCAGTGGGGTTACAGGCCACTGCAAACTACCACATGGGTGCTAGCAGTAAAGTCTGGGTCCTCTATAAGAGCAGCGAGTGCTCCTAACTGTTGAGCCCTCTTTTCAGTCTCTCAAGTAGTCTCAAGGAGGGCTTTGAAAGCAGATGGTTCCGGTAAAAGCACACAACTGTCTCGAGTACAAAGCAGAATTAAGGAAGGAAGATTAATTAACAGATAATGGGGGTCTTGGAAGGAGAAGAGGAAACAATGGGGGTAAGGGTTATTCACGAGGCAAAGGCAGAAAATTGTATCTGAATAAAGAAAAGCCTGGAATCTGCTCACCCAGTTTCAGGTGAGGCTCACACACGCACACACACACACACGCACACGCACACACACACACACACACGCACCCCCTCCCCCATCATGCGCTAGGCTTAGTAAAGCTTCTGAACGCTGAACTCCTGAAACTCCTGCAATCTTGTAAACACCCGGCAGAAAGACAAAATTATTTTAAAAAATAAGTCTAACTGCAGCAAAAGAAAAGCAGAAAGTAGAAACCTCCCAAAGGATGAGACAGGAATACTGGAGAATTGGACAGAATGAAATGAAATGTAAGCTTCATCCAGGCGTGGCCGCACACAGCCTGGTTAGCAAAGTCATTGAGTGCATTGAAAACACAGCCAGGAGTCCAATTTTCCAGTTACAAAACTGTAACGATACAAATGCTGTTCCGATTTCACAAAGAGAAAGAAGGTGGACAGAGCCCGTCTCCGGCGGAGCCCAGGGTACTAGAGAACTGCTGCTGGACCGGAGTGAACGCAGGTGCTACTGGAACAGGACACAGGCGGACTCCTAGCCTGTGGTATAACCCAAGGAACGTCAGAAAGGGCCCGTGTCACATGAGGAGAGGGGGTTTCTAATGAGAACCAGCACAAAAGCACCAGAGCCCAGCCGTGAATGGGATGTCATTGTCTCAAAGGGAGGGACAGTAAAATCTACTGCATGCCAATGACAAAGATATCTTTTATTTTGGTATCTGAAATATCAAACAATTAGATTAAATAGTTATGAACTTCTGTATATTTAAAAACAATGTGTGGAAACCCAGAAAGCAAAGCTGAGGACAGGGAAGAAACTGACCAACCTCACTCTTACTGCAACCCTACCTGCTCTCTCAGGACCCAGCGGGTAAGGCACAGCCTGCAGGACATGACACAGACAACAATTGTAGCCTTCTCTTTATTTCACCCTGAATGCGCATGATACAAACCACAAATAAACTATGTGTATATAAATATAAAGCATTAAAATTTAGTAATCTGAAACCCAGAGATCTCATTTTCTAATATATGACCAACATATAAATTTATTATCTTAAACCCACAGAAAAATTTTACAAATTCTCCTATGTTGGCTAGTTTTGTATCAACTTGATTTAAGCTATAGTCATCTGAGAGGGGGAAGCCTCAACTGAGAAAACGCTTCAGTAAGATCCAGCTATGGGGCATTTTCTTAATTAGTTATTGATGGGGGAGAGCCTAGCCTAGTCTACTGTGGTGCCAGCCCTGGGCTGGTGGTCCTGGGTTCTATACGAAAGCAGGCTGAGTAAACCATGGAGAACAAGCCAGTAAGCAGCTCCCCTCCACGGCCTCTGCTCAGCTCCTGCCACCAGATCCTGCCCTGCTTGAGTCCTGTCCTGCCTCCTTCCTGGAAGGACTACAGGGTGGAAGTCTAAGCTAATTAACCCTTTCCTCCACAACTTGCTTTGGTCATGGCGTTCATCACAGCAACAGAAACCTACCTTGGACACCCCTCACGTGGAAACCAGTTAAAGGGGAAACCAATGCTGAAGTACCGCGTAATACGTAAACAGCAACAGTGTTAATGCATCTAAACCTGAGCTGTATTAATGTAGGGAGAAATTTAGAGACAGAGAGTTACTGTATTTTATAAATGTCAGCAAGTTAAAGAAAACCCCATGGCAATCTAAAACAAGTGGAGAAGCACTTGCTGAAGGCGAATAGCTTTCTTCACCGTGCAGGAGCTATGGCTACACTCGACGAGCAGGGGCCAGAGCGCGATGGCGGCTGTCTCCCTGGCACACACAGACGAGGACAAGCACACAGCAGTCACAGGCTCACATCCGAACAGCAAAACCATGAGAAAACTTGGGAGGAACCCTTTATTTACCATAGTAGGAAATCCAAAACAAAGATAACTTAAAAGAAAATGTGTCATTCTCTATAAAGAAAACTAAGACTTTTCTGCAACATCCTAGCAGGCTCCTACTGTGCAGACCGTGGTGACTTCAGCACCCTGGGGTTACAGTGTCCTTCCAAGTGTCTGACCAGGGCACTTGTTCATGGGCAGAACAAGGAGAAATGGATTTTACAGCTCTTTAAATTTGCCTTTACGTATCTCATTTGCTTTAACCTTGCTCAGGGTTTACTGGGTGTGAACTAAATAACAAAGATCTTTAAGAAAAAAATACCAAATCCCCACTCAGAAAATTTTTATAAGGATTTCTTAAAACGCTGGATTAACAGGGGCTGGAGAGACAGCACCTTGCGAGCACTTGCTCTTCCATGGGACTCGACTGGTTCCCAGAACCTAAAACAACTTTATAACTCCAGTTCTACGGGATCCGATGTCGTCTTCTGGTCTCTAAGGGCACCTATACTCAGTTCACATAAACAAAATAAAGCTTTAAAAAATGCTGGATTAGTAAACAAAAACTTAACACAAGTATTAAGAACAAGACAATAAAGAAATATTGAACCAAATCTAAAGAAGAGAAAGCAGTTAAGCCGCCTCTAGTGAAATCTTTGTGTCTTTCTTAGAAGACCTAGGAAAAGAAAACTCTCACACTGTATTCCCATGGTCACAGGGACTGATCAAGACAAAACTATATAGAACATAAAAACTAGGCTTGCTACAATGGACACCTTAGTGCCTGACATCTTGAATTAAAGTATTGTAAAGCAGTAATACCCTGAACACTTCACAGTAGTGAATAAAAATCTCAGTGGAGGCTAAGATGCTCTTGGGGGGAGAAAGACGGCTCAGTGGTCCAGTGCTCATGCTGCTCTTGAAGACTCAGGTTTGATCCCCAGCCCCCACACGGTGGTTCGCAACCATTCATAACTCCAGCTTCAGAGTTCTGCCACCCTCTATTAACCTCCACTGGCACATATAAACACATGCAGGCAAGACATGCAGCCACAAAAACAAACCTTTCTTTAAATGATTTATCTTTAAGAAGAAGCTATCTTAGGCTGCAAGATAAATAGTTTTAAAATATAATGTTAACCATATACACAAGCATTCAACAAAGAGCAAGATAAGACCACAGCACACGGCACAGCTTGGGACAAGGGACAGAAAAAGCAACTTGCAACAGAATCTTGTCCACGATCATCTTAGATTCCAGATTTCTCAGTGGTCAAATACAATCTAACCCAAAGGGAGGTGTGTGCTAAAACAGTAGAGAGTATCTAAAGAGAGAACCAACAGATGCTCTAGACCTGAGGAACTTTACACAAGCAGGGTGGCGGTGGGTGGCTTTAACAGCAGCTGTGAACATGAGTACAACAGGAGGTGGGGCAAGAGAGAGAAAAGACAAAATGGCTCTAACACGATGGCGAGATGGGTACACGTGGCAGGAGAAAACACACTGTCCTGTGGTTTGAGCACCACATAATCAACACACACAGAAATATTAAAAATAAGGTTTAAAAGACACCCCACAGGACACAACGAGAAGGACTTAGCACATATTTACCTGGAATCTCAAAAGACCAAGAGACAAAAAAAAGTTTAGAGATAAGAAATTTCCAGAATTCAAAAGAAACCAACCAAGGCCTAGTGGCACACACCCTTAATCCCAGCACTCGAGAGGCAGAGACAGGCAGATCTCATTAGTTCGAGGCCAGCCTAGTCTACAAAGTGAGTTCCAGGACATCCAGGGCTAGACAGAGAAAGCCTGTCTCGAAAAACCAAAATAAAAAAAAGAAACCCCAAATTTGATAATAGAAGAAAAAAAATCCCCCATATATTATATATAACATACATTATAGGAAATAGAAACAGTAAGCAGTAAACATAAGTATCCCAGGAGTGGCCAGGACATTCAGGCCAGTCTGGATCCCCCCCCACACCAGACAGGGTTTCTCCGTGTATAGAGCAGGCTGGCCTTGAACTCACAAGAGATCTGCTTGCCTCTGCCTCCTGAGCACTGGAACTAAAAGTTCCACCATGCCTGGACCTATAGCTTATTTTAAAATGACCAGCAGCTGTCCTGGAAAGAACACATGAAGATGGTGGCGTAACAAGTTCAATGTAGAGTATGTGGTAACTGCCAATTTACAATTCCACACCCAGTGAACATATTATTACATATTATTCAAGAATTAAGCTTGGTGGTGGTGGTGCATGCCTTGAAGCCCAGCACCCAGGAGGCAAAGACAGGCAAATCTTTTATACCAGCCTGTATATACTAGGGTTTCTAGAGAGACCCTGTCTCAAACACACCAAACGCCAGCAAACGACTGAGTGAAGGGACCAGTAGTTAAGTTACACACTGCGCTTGTAGAGAATCAGAGTTTCAGGACAAGCACCCACAGCAGGCAGCTTCAGCACCCGGGAATCAGAAGCCTCTAGCCTCCCCAGACACCTGCATTCATATGCACATAGCACAACTCCCAACCAAAAATAATAACAACAATAATAATAAATCTTAAATGCGTGTGCCTGCAGAGAACAAAGAGGTATCAGAGCCCCTGGAAAGGGAGCTGTGGGTGGTTATGAGCCAGGACGTGGGCGGGTACCGCAAACTGACCTTGGCTCCTCCGTGAGCACCAGGTGGTAACTGAGCTTTCTCTCCTCCGGGAACCCTTTCAGCATTTACAGCATTTCTTTGAACATTCCACGTCACAATGAAACAATCTGAGCCACACCTTAACATTTTGGACACTTTTCACTATTGAAAACATCTGACTTACTAGACTTGTATTAGCCTCTACACACAACTTAAAATGAGTAGCCACTCCTAAATTATAATTGTAAAGCAGATATTTTACTAAGTTATCTATGTGTGACACATTGAAATCCTCAATAGAATTTAAAGTTAAACACACTGAGTTGACTATATTTATTAGAGATATTTACGGTCCAGTGGTGGTGGCAGCGCCCCCCTTGAATCCCAGAACCTGAGAGGCAGAGGCAGGTGGATCTCTGTGAGTTGGAGGTCAGCCTGGTCTTCAGAGCGAGTTCCAGGACAGCCAGAACACAGAGAATCTGTCTCAAAAAACCACACCCCCCCAAAAAAAGAGGAAAGGAAAGGAGAGGAAGAAAGGAAAAGGAAGGAAAAAAGGGAGAAAGAGAATGGAAGAAAGAAAAAAAATGGTTTAAGTACTTGAGATGCCCTTAAATCGGGGAGCTGAAGTTCTTGAAAAAGGAATTGAATGCACAGCTTAGAATATTTGTAAACTACTATGCTGTCCCAAGTTCCTTAAAAAAATTGCAAAGCGTGACCTTAAAAGCATAAGAAAGAACTTTTAAATTTATATTTTAAACCATCTATAAAAGAAAAAATAATAAAAAAAAAACATGGGGGTGAGGTGTTTTGTTTTGAGACAAGGTCTTCCTAGGTTACCCAGGCTGGCTAGAACTCCCGATTCACACTCCTGAGTAGCTGGGGCAACAGGTGTGTGCCACTGCAAATTTCAAAAACTTGCGATCAGAAGACACAAACAGTTCACAGTTAATAAATTTCTATACTGGATCCTGGTTTAATAATAATCTGCCTGGAATTATACTAAAAACCCTACACTTAGTTTTGAAGCACAAAGGGCAATGTGTGTGACTTTCTTCACTTCTGGAGTGACATGCTCACTGGCTAACCTGAGCATGTGACAAGTTCCTCAGAACGCTCAGGAAACCACACACGGACAACACACACAGACTGTTATCAGCCCAAGTGTCAGAAGATTCTTGAAAAAGCTCCAAGCTGAGTATCTCAGAGAAGCTAACTCTGAAAGTGCAGTTGACATTACCTCAGACATTTCTTCTAGAAAAATGTTAGGTGCATGGTGCGGGAAGTCCCTCTGTATATATGTGCTGTTTTTATTGGTTAATGAATAAAGAATCTTCCTTGGCCTGTGACAGGGCAGAATACAGCTAGGGGGGAAAACTAAACTGAATGCTGAGAGAAAGAAGGTGGAGTCAGGGAGATACCATATAGCCGCCACTGGGAACAGACAAGCTGGAAACTTGCCACTAAGCCATATCCATGTGGCGATACACAGATGAATAGAAATGGGTTAAATGAATATGTAAGATCTAGCCAATAAGAAGCTAGAACTAATGGGCCAAGCAGCGATTTAATTAATACAGTTTCTGTGTAATTATTTCGGGAGTCTGGGCGGCCGGGAAACAAGCGGTCTCCTACAACAGCAGGTGACACTGGGATACTGCACATACACACAGCTGTAGCCACGGCAAAGGAGTTCCATCAGAGGAAGGTCTGAACCAAGGACAGTCACGAAGAACCCATCGACTCCAGGGCAGGGGACCAGCACACTCCTCATACTAACAGGAGAGAAGAAAAATAGTCCAACCACCCCCCCAAAAACAATAAAATCATAAAAATTAGCAAGCACCTCTTGGCAATAATTTAAAATGTAAAAACTCCAATTTATAGAGACATAGACAAAAAAGTGAAAATTGGTAGCCAACGAGATGGCCCTATGGGTACGGGCACTGGCTGCCCTGGAAACCTGGCCTCCATAAGCTCTTGTCTCACCATATAGGCCACAGTACAAACTTCCCTGGCAACAATTAGAAAGATACATCTAAGAAAGTAAAATCCAACTACCTGTCATCTCCAAGAAAACACAACTGGTGGATGGATACCCGGCCTGATAGCCCAGGATGGAAGTCAATGAAGGAAACAGCTAAACGTAACTTGATGTAGCTATTCTTATCCAACAAAGACTTTAAAACCTCAGAAGTAAAGGTCAATACGTGTGAACACCCTCTCCCTCTGCCCCCTCTCTGCTGAGGCTATGGGTCTTGGTGGAGGTGTGACCCTGGGAGGGGGTTCTGAGGTTTAAAAAGTCATGCAAAATGCAAAGTCTCTCCTCACTCTCCGTGCTGCTAGACTGTGATCAGCGGACGCTAGTGCAGACTTTGAACACTTCATCCAGTGCCTCCTCAGTGTCCAGTCTGCATGACCGGCTTTTTGCCAAACTCAACTGGGCACCTTTGTGCCCCAAATTCGTGGGGCGGGATCTCCAAAGTTCATCCCCAGCTCTGGGGAAGAGGCGTAAACTCAGGAAGGCAGTTCAAGTGCCAGGTGCCTCTCTTCTTTGTCCCCCTCTCAACGCCCCCCCCCCCAACCTGGTCCTTGCAGGATATAAATGCCTGTCTGCTTCTCACCACGACAATCACGGACTAACCCTCTAAACTTGCAAGCAAGCCCCTGATTGGATGCTTTCTTGCAAAGTTGCCTTGGTCCTGGCATTCTCTTCACAGCAGTAAGGTGACTGAGAGGAGGTGATTCATCAGACAGATCATTCAAACTAAAGTCAACAAAGAAACCTCAGGGTCAAAACTCACAATGGACCAAATGTTCCGAACAGATCTATAGATATGGAATGCCTATAGTACCACATTACAGATCACAAAACAGCAACTTAACAAATACAAAAACCAAAGTATTTCTATTTTTCTAGCAGATCACAGTGGTATAAAGCAGAAATCAATAGCAAGTGAAACCACACAAATGTCTGAACTCAACAGATTTCCTTTAAAAAAGATTTTATTTAAAATATTATGCATATGTGTCTTTGTGTATGGCTATGCGAAGGAGTGCAGGCGTCTCTGGGGCAAGATGCATTCGATCCCTTCTGCAGCTGAAGTTAGGGTGGCTGTGAGCTGCCCAGTGCGGGTGCTGGGAACCCAACACAGGCCTTCTACAGGCTGCTGCCAAGCTGCTATTTGGCCCTGGAACAATGCACTCCTGACTGATCATTGGGTCAATAAAGCGATCAGGAAAGCTGTTTAGAAAATCCCTATAATCAAGTGAATTTGAAAGCACACTCTGCTAGAACTTTTAGGTTATAGCTAGGTCAATTCTAAGAAAAAAATTACAACTTAAGTGCTTACATTTAAAAAGTAAGCTGAGAATGAATTCAGTCAAGGTCCTAGAAACAAGAACAAGCCAAACACCAAAGAAGCAGGTGGCCAGAAAAAAATAAAGATCAGGCCAGAAATTAATAGAGGCTAAAATTATAACACACATCCCTACCCGAACTAAGAAAGAGAGGAGACCTTGGCAAACGCCAAGGAAAGACTCTGAAAACCTAAAACTGCAAAAGCCTGGAAAGAAAAAGACAGTAAAAAACAACAACAAAAATGGATAAACTCCTACACACTAAGACACACCAGTAAGTCAAGACAATATAAGCAGCATAAATCCGTAACAAGCATCAAATTGAAGCAGTGATAGCTTCCCTACAAAGAAAAGCCCCAAATCAGATGATGCACTGTTGGATTCTAGAGAACTTTTTTTAAAAATTTACTTATTATGTAATTATGTATAAACATGCCAGAAGATCTTATTATCAATGGTAGTGAGCCACCGTATGATGGCTGGGAACTGAACTCAGGACCCCTGGAAGAGCAGTCGGTCCTTAACCTCTGAGATCTTATTATCAATGGTAGTGAGCCACCGTATGATGGCTGGGAACTGAACTCAGGACCCCTGGAAGAGCAGTCAGTCCTTAACCTCTGAGATCTTATTATCAATGGTAGTGAGCCACCGTATGATGGCTGGGAACTGAACTCAGGACCCCTGGAAGAACAGTCAGTCCTTAACCTCTGAGATCTTATTATCAATGGTAGTGAGCCACCGTATGATGGCTGGGAACTGAACTCAGGACCCCTGGAAGAACAGTCCGTCCTTAACCTCTGAGACAGAACTCTTAAGGAACAGCCAGCACGACTCCGCCTCCCACTTCTCAACTAGCCGACAAAAGGAGGGAAAAACTCTAAACTCATTTTATGGAGCTAATCAGACCCTGACACTAAAGAAGGTAAAAGCGGTTTGGGGAGGCAACTGCAGCAGAGACCACAAGGAATACTCTGCTTCTGGCTTCCATATGGTCCTCGTACAGCCCAGGACCACCTGTTTACAGATGGTACCACCCATAGTGGGCTGGACTCTGGGACATTAATTAGCAACCAAGAAAACATCCCACAGTCGGAGGCCACTGGTCAATCAGATGGAGGCGATTCCTCAACAGAAGCTCCCTTTCCACAGGTGTGTCCAGCTGACAACCAAAACAGCCACCACATATGGACGTTCTCAATAAAATCAGTGCAAACACATCTAGGAGAACGAACACCCTGACCAATCTGACTTCATCCCAGATAGGCATCAAGACTGGCCCAACATATGCAGATCAACTGGTGCTAAATATGACATACACTTCCAGGCAGATGCCACACAACTGGAGAAACAGCCTTTGACAAACTTCAAGACTCTTTTCCGATAAATAAGCCAGGACAGAAGGAACATAACAAAGGGTGCTTATACAAATCCATCCCCAACATTTATAAATAAATACTGGAAACCTCAAAGTTTCTCCTTCTGAACCAGGATCAAAGCAGGTGTGCCCATTCTCGTCACTCTGATCAGTGTTCAAAATCTGGGCTAGAGCAATAAAACGGGATCACAGGGCAGGGGTGAGTTTGATGGGGCAGCAGAGGACGCTTGTCTTGTGACTTGTGACGAGGCAGGCCACCTGAGTCTGACCCCTGAACCCACACGGTACAAGGAGAGAATAAACTAGACTAAGCATTCTGACTCTCAACAAGAGTGTTGTGCCCCCCTCACAAAAATACATGAATAAATATTGTTTTTAAAGTAAATAATGAAAGAAAAAAATCAAAGGGGTAACTAAGGGAAAGATGTCCATGCGTCCATACTCGCAAATGGCACAATTCTATACTTAGGAGGCCCTGAAGTATGTGTTTACACTAATTCTACCATCACGCCTACATTTTGATAGCTGCCATTATTAAGGGAAAAAAAGGCTCTAAAATTCACAAGTCTTCTCATTTTCTCGCTAAACTTGCTTTGTTAGCATATGGTTCTATTTCAAAAACTGTATTGAGCCAGGCACAGTGCCACACTGGTGTGGTCCCAGCCAGGCCAGAGGCTAAGCTGGGAGGGTTCTGAGCTCAAGGCCAGCCCAGGGAAAGGAGCGAGATTTTCTCCATCAAATGAGCAGACAACAGGACAGACACACACTGAAATCTACCCACGGAAACTCAACAGGACAGACATCTCTAGGAAGAGGTAATTGATACTAACCCAGACTTGGTATACTTTCAGTCAGAAGTAATGCAATGTGATGTAATTCTATACATTAAATGGCCCTGAATTAAGAGTTTAATAACCTAACAGGTGAAATTTTTTTTTACATATAACATATTGACCAATGTAGTGTTTCTAGAAAACCAAAGTAACATGGTAAATATAAACAATCCAAATGAAACAACTTCATGGACTACGTCCCATGGTAAAAGATGAGAAATGCTTTACGTTTGAGGCACTATGCTTCTTCAAGTCTTTATATTTAGCGATTTTTGGTAAGAAGATCTACCATAGAAAGTCATTTCACTGTGGTGAGCTATGTATGTACTCTACCAAAATACCCCTTTGTTCAAACTGTTTTAACGTTATTTACGAATGAAGAAAAGTATCAATGCATATCCTTGGTTGACCTATATTAGCAACTACACGAAATGTCATGGAATGGGTGCTTGCACAAGAACTTCCGCTTGTAAGGGTGCTACTTCTCGAACACAGGACGAAGCTGCTTGTGGAAGAGTTTGCAAGTCATCACGACCAAGACGCCTGACGGTTTCTCCACTCCTCACAGCACGTTTATTTCAGTGTTCCATGTCGGTCCTTAGCATGAGCATAGTGTTACACAATTTTCATACATATCATCACATCCAAAACAAGCTCTAAGATTGAAAATGTAAACATTCTCATCATATGTAGAAATATTTTGTGTATTAATAGTTTTGCTAACTGATCAAATTTGGAAGATAATATAAATGAGAAAGTCTATTCTAAATTGTGTAGTGAGCCTTGTTTATTAATTACATTTCTACAATGTTAAATAAAGAGACAACCCTGTCCTGTAAGCATGTCAAACTGTACGTAAAACATTACAAAGAAACACGTCTGTTAACAAAAGTATGTCTTGCAATAGAGAACATTGGATTTGTAAAATCTACTATGATACAAAGACGGAAAGGGTAAGAGCATCTTTGCTGACAAAGTAGGAGGTAGCATGGGCGCACCACTTCATTGTCTGAGAAATGCCACTGGAGGAAGAAGGCTTCCTCGCCGCGGGGAATTTCCAGGACTATGTACATAGTTCTTTTAGAAATACTTGTTTAAACAAATCTCCCTCCAACTTTTTAGTATATATATATATATAAAAAAAACAAAAAAAAGTTCCATGTGATTTAAAAAAAACACTTACATATCCAGACAGATAGTTCTCTGCCCTATCCGGGTGAACAGTCTCAAACTATGAAGTACATGATATTTAATGCCCTAAGTTGAGTAAATTTAGTTAGCAGTTCCTGGTATTATACAAAACACTAAATACATACCAACAAAATATAATATCTTAGTTTTCTATATAAGTGTGGGGAAAAAAAAACAGAGTCTTGATTCTGGTAACACTGCAGAGAACTTAACTGTAAGTCTGTCTGTAAATTCATGTGCAACACTTTACAAATGGCTCTCAGATGTAAGACCTTTGAGTAAACTCAGCCAACGAAACTCAGTAACCCTTAAAAACACATTCCATCCTATATAAAATATAGATATCAGCTACTCACTGTCTCAAGTATTCAGATGCTCTGATGTCCTGTAACTCACGTCCCCCACTGCTCCTACCTTAGCATTTATAAATGGACGTGGCTTACAAAAAAAAAAAAAAAAAAAAGAATTTTAAATTTACATCCAATTAAATTTGCTATTGGAAAGGACTCCTGGTTCTATGAAGCTGCTTCTGCCATCAGTAAAGAGAACGAGGCTTCCGTAATGGAGGCAGGCTTTTTAAGTAGTGATGTGACTTCAACCATGCCAGCTCCAGTCCGTGGAATATTAGCGTTTACAATGTGTCGTTGTAAGTGCTTAATCCAGTCTTCCTGAACAGACAATGGTCCCCGAAAGACTAGGCCACAAAACCTATAAAAAAGAAGAAGTGGATAATGGTAGTTCTCTTAATATAACTAATTCTATTTAAAACTAATTCACATAAAGCCCCTAATGCAGGAAATGAATCTCATCGTACACTACATAGAGCACTTGTTTAATAAATCAAGGGTTCTCAACCCGTGGGTCACAACCCCTTGATGGTCAGATGGCCCTTTCACAGGGGCCGCCTAGGACTATCCTGCGCATCAGATTTTACATTACAGTTTATAATACTACAATTACAATACTGTTGTTGGGAAGGAGCAATGAAAATAATTTTATGGTAGGGGCAGGATCAGAACAACATTTAAGTTCTGTTATTAAAGGGCCGCAGACTTGGGAAGGTTGAAAACCACTGGTTTGAATTAAGAGGATTCAATTTACACCTTTATTAACAGATTTAGTAAATGTTCTTAATTTTTGTAGCGGTTGTAATATTATTTGAGTTAAAATTAAGTAAATAGGTTTCTTAAAAAAAATCTAGGTGCACAGATATTTTGTTGGCCTCTAAGCTTGTGCACCACGTGCCTACGCGCAGTGCTCTGGAGGTCAGAAAAGGGTGCAGGACCCTGACCCATGTGGGTGGGTGCTGAGAACCAAGCGTGGGTCCTCTGGAGGAGCAGCCAGTGCTCTTAGCTGTTGAGCCACTTCTCCTGCCCCACTAAACTCTACTAAAACATCTAAATTCATCCACGAGAATTATTCTGAAGTGTCTCTCCAGTGCAGAAGCGTACTGTATCCACATATGTATCCATGAAGGTGCACAGAGGGTCGGAGGTGTGTTACGGAGGAAAAGAAAATGTGTTTTCAATAAGCAGGAACTTAAAGACAGTAGAAACAATCCAAACTAAATTGATCGAATATATAAAGCACAACTAATAGACCACTTCTATAAATACAGGCATTTGGCTGATATACACACCCAATCTTACAAGTTGTTGAAGCAAACCTAAGTATATGATGAAATAAGATTCTGTGCTGCAAAACCATAATTTATAATTTTTTTCGTTCCGCATGCCACAAAATAAAACTGCCAACTAAAATAGTTACTGTGTCTCAAAGGAAACCTGAAGAGACGATGTCTGGCAAGGAGGCAAATACCTGCACCGGAGAATGTAGACCTCGTCAGCACCGTGAGGCAACGTCAGCATCTTCTTCTTGCTTCCAGATCTTGACCTGGACTTCTTCTGCTTACAATCTAAGGCTAAACAAAAGAAGAGAAACACTTAACATTCCTTCTATGTTTAGAGCATACTTATGCAACAGAGAGACCACGCCCCCTACGTCCCATCAGAGAAATCTGTACTCCACTCCCTGTTGGCAGGGCATGCACTAAGTCGCAGGGTCTCACTCCCACAGCGGCATCTCATCTGTACACGTGCTCTGTGCCGCTCTTTTCAAATAAAGTTCTCCACGCACACAGAATGGAGAAAATGTGGCTAAAGAACCGGAAGCTCAGCAAGTCAATAATAGCAATAATGGGAATCTTTACTTTTGATCACACATAATTTTAAACATTTTTTTTCCAGGAAAATCACAACTTTTTAATGTTAACCAATTAAATTAGCATTTTATTACTACTCGATTAAATAGATTTAGCAAACTGAGCAATGAACTATCCCAGTGTAACAGAAAGCTCAATGAAAAATCAGTTTCTGCTGAAATTCAAGAGCAAACATAGCTCAGTTTTCATTTTTAAACTTATATTACATGTACAATCATACAAATGTGAGTTTTATTAGAAAATAGCTACAAATCTGTTATCTAAGTTCACAGCTGGATCCAATGTTTAATGCCAACTATTCTTTACAGATTTCATCCTATGTTTTCTCCAGTGGTTTATTTTTAAAATGTGATTTAAAAAATACATTTTTTTAAGAGTAGGCAAAATTTTAGGCTAGTTGTGACATTTTTCCATTACTTAATCTTTCCCTTTAATTATTTACTTCAAAGGTATGAGTCAATGGAAGAAAAGATTTTCATCAGTTGAACAGAGAGGACACAATGCTCTATAGTCTTTGGACAGGACTACAACACTTCTTTGGACAAAGGGATGATGGGAAGTGTGGGTGCTGCTTGTCAAATAGCAGGAAGAGAAAGAGTTCGTCTCTAAGGGTCCAAGCACAACAGAAGACAGAACCACTCAGATGGTCTTCATTCTTCTAAGAGAGCAGGGTGGGCTGCTCAATGAGCCTGTGAAATGGGCTGCTCAAGAGAACAGGTGTTGCCATCACAGAACCAGAGACCACAGTGCCTCATGGCGGCCGAAACGCACACAGCAAACTACAAACTGTAGGAACCTAAATCTCAGTCACGATTTCCGGCTTTTTGCCTCTTGTCTACTTAAAAGTAAAATCCAAGACTCATGGTTTTTTTCTATTTATTATTAAAACAAGACACCAGTAAGTAAAGAACAATTAGAAATCAGGCATTGAAGAATAGCTACTTCAAAGCTAAATAACCCAGCCCTAGAAAACTCTTTTTAGATTCTCCTCAGTTATTTGAGACGAGAATCTGGTACACAGCAGGGACTCAAACGCTCGGGACCAAAAGTAAAGCAAAACCCAGCAATTTAACCACTGGCATCCAGAGGAGGTGGGAGCAACGGGAAATACGCTCTGCCACAGCACAGCATGGGCAGTGCTCCTCTCTGAGGCCACCGCACACGCGTTTACACGCACACGCGTTTACACGCACTGTTGCAGCCACAGGCTCTGCGCTGGCTTTGGTATTTACCACAGACCTAGCAGGAATGAGCCAAACACCACCTACTTCTTTCCAGAGCTGCTACAGTGATGTGCACTCGGGAAGTGGAGTAGCTGTCAGCTACTCCCTTCACCTATGAGACACGTGACGTCTGCCTCCATGATGTAGGACACAAGGTTTAGTTACAGCCTTTCAAACCTGCCACACTCTATTCAAAAGTCCTTGTAGAACGCAGATAAATGACTGCAAGATACAAACAGGATTTATTATAACAACCCCTGCAAAGCATCCAAGACTGCAAACGGTCAAAAGGAGGTCAAGGAATGTGTCACAAGCTCCCAAACTCAGTTCCTCAGACACGCTGTGACAACTGGAAACTGAACAGCCAGTATCTGTAGGATACTTTATTTGAATGAAGAACAATAATTTCTGAATTTTGATATTGTACATACTCTCAAAAGGTGCTTTATGAACGACAACATCTAAGGTTGTAAATGAAGCCATCTAGTTTCAGCACTGATATCTGGAGTGGCATCAGAACACTGGGCAACCATCACTGCAGCTCGTAATTTCTGGTAACTAGTTTTTCGAGTCAGGTTACAGTTGTTCTTGTGTTGAGTGGCCTTATAAGCTTAAGATTAAGATATTTTAAATCTCACACTCCTGGCAACAAAACCTGAAAGTCTAAAATGTCTTAACATCTTCATTATTTTAAGATTCCTTGGTTCCCAAAAGCATTGTTTAGTAAGTGAAATGAGTACACTGAGCACTGAGCACTCCTGTAATGCAGGCCACACATTTATAAAACTCTGTAAACAGCTGAGTAATAGGAACACGTGCACAAGGAGGACACCCACACGGCACGGCTACGTCAGAGATGACTTACACGGAAATGCTCTGTGGAGAGCAAAGGACAGCACCCACACGTGTCTGCACAGAACACTGCTGCTGCAAGGAGCACAGAGCAGGCCTGGCCACGCGGGTCCTCACATGCCTGCCCAGATTGCAGAAAATGTGCAGGGAACCAGACTCATCCAAAAGACTGCTTAAAAATCTTTTTAACTCAGGTTATCTGAGTATATGGAAGACTGACACCTGTTCCTGCAAAATTACTCGCAAAGACAGTGAGCTGAGCTACAAGGACATACACAAAGGTTTGACAACCTAACTTTTAGTAAAACAGCTGTGTATTTACTAAATATGGACAAAACTCAAAAGACCCCACAGTGTTGTTATGAAAATACAGTCCAAAGCGCTAAACATATGACAACAAGCATACCATTAGATGACACACACGTCCAAAGACAAGCCTGTTTTCAGAACAATTATTTCATTTTATACACAGAAGAAAAAAAAGTCACTTTTGGTACTGGCGTAATTATATAAAATCTTTTGCTTTTTCCATTGTTCTGTTCATTGTATACAGTATTTTTCTAAGAAAATTTTCTTTTCTTCATTATACAAATGACTTCAGAGGACGAGGGCTTATTTGGTGTTACTTGAAGCTTCTGTAGCCAAGTACATCGTGGCTAAACTAACGTTCACCACTAACATTTTAATTGCTCTCAGTCATCCCTGCCCAATCGGCTGCTTCTCTGACTAACGACTGGTCTCTCTATGTGTCGCAGTGTGCTGTCTGCTGCTGGAACAGAACACCGTAGACTGGGTGAATGGAAACAAGGGAAGTGATTGGCTCACAGTACTAAGGCAGGAGTGTGGCATCCACTGTGGCGAGGCCTTCCTGTTCAACAATAACACGGCAGGCAGATGGGTATGTGCTCAGAAAACCAAGAGAACATTGGGCAAACTCATTTTTATCATTGCTATGCTAACTAGCCCACTTGTAAAGTAACAGCATTAGCCCATTCTTGAGGACAGAGTCTGTGGCTTCTGATGATCTCTTAAGCATCTGGTCTTCAATAATAAGACATTCTCATTTCAAAAGACAAGAACAAAGGAGAAGCCTAACCCATGTACGTGTAAAAGCTAGTAAGAAAAGCACCAAGACCAGGGCTCTAGAAGGACCTTTCCCGTGTGGAGAGTCGGGGCTGCCCTCCCCTACAGCTCTGCGGGATTCGGGATTCGGGCAGTCCTGTGCCTGTCTTTATCTCGGGCTTGTGTCACATGCTGGGGCTCCCACTGCAGGGGTCCTAGAGGATTCTGACTCTCACAGCCCACAGCTACCCTGGTGTAGACTCTCAGCAGCAGTTTGGTTCCTGACTCCCATTTCTCCCGGGTGCTGCCCGGTGAGGACTCACTGTTCAGCCCCCATGGAAGCCATGCTCCTGCTGTTCTTAGGTTCTGGGAGCTTGGAGATTTAACATCACCTGGAAACAGCACAGGCTTCCCACTTGTATCTGGAGTGGGTCTACTAGATCACATGGTCACTTAAGCCACAGTGGCTACAGGCCCACAAGCCCTCGATCTTTACCACACTGGTCCCCTGCAGCTGAAACTCTTACCTTTCCTCACTCTGTCCCCCACTCTCCTTACAATAAGCTGCAGCGCCAGGCGACAGCAGCTAGGGCAGACACTCAGCTACCAATGCTTTGCTGTCAGAAAATGTTACGCACCAGATAGCCTACTCCTCCATTCCGTGTTCCACACAACTCTGCCCAATTCTTCACAACAACAGAACAAGGGTGACCTTTATTCTTTGGTTGTCAATACCTTGTTCCTTATTTCTGTCTGAGCATTAACAGAGTGGCCTTTCCTGTCCACATTTCTACCAATATTCCAAACACAACCACTTAAGGAATCTACAGCTTTCTTCCGATCCCACACCAGAATTACTCAATGTTCTGCACGTGGCAGCGCAAACATTTTTTATAGCACGCTCACCTAAATCTTCTCGCCTCCTGTAGCTCCAAAGGTGGTCCACATTTTCAGGTGTTTTTAATAGGCCTACTTCTTGGCAATAACTTAAATCTCCAAATAAACACACTCATAATGCTGGGGTCTGGTGAGGGACTGACTGCATCATGGCACCAGAACAAGTAAGGGGTGGGGGAGCAGGGGAAACTGGACAAGCCATTCTTCCTAAAGAAACCAGCCCTTCAGTAGCTAACTTCCTCCCTACATTAATAAGGCCTGCATGAGGAGATAGCCTTGAGGGCCTGCTTAGGCCCTTTTTGTAACATGATCGGGGCTGGCTTGTTCGGATTTCTGTTCTGCCCGGCCCCCCAGCTGTTTAGCCCCAAAGAAAATGACACAGAGGACTCCGTAAGTTATAAAGTTGACTGGCCCGTTAGGTCAGGCTTCTTACTGGCTAACTCTCACATCTTGATTAACCCATTTTTCTTATCTATTTTAGTCATGTGGCTCAGTACCTTTTTCAGTGGGGCAGCTCACATCCTGCTGCTTCGGTGATCTGGGCAGGAGTGGGAGGAATCAACTTCCTCCTCCCCAGAATTCTCCTGCTCTCCTTGCATCATTTCCACTTCCTGTCTGGTTTTCCCACCTACACCGCCTGCCTGGCCAATCAGCATTTATTTAAAACATGATTGACAGAATACAGACAATTCTCCCGCACCACTTCCCCCTCTTTTTTAAAAAAAACAAAGGAAAATATCCATAGTTCATTTTTTGGGAATGTGGGCATAGTATTCCAGGCTACTTCCAGCTGGTTGGGGGCGCTGATAATCTTATGGGGACCTAAAGAAAATTTAGAGTTATGATCAAGTCCTGACTGAAGTATCCTGTGAGTCTTTATCATCTCAGGCAGCAGTCTTAAATCTGTTCTGGATGAAGAACTCAAGACATCTGAGCCATCTGTTCCTACCGGAGATTTCTCAGGTGGTCTCCCTTGGTCAAA
Organism: Myodes glareolus; assembly: GCF_982192425.1. Taxonomy (NCBI): domain Eukaryota; kingdom Metazoa; phylum Chordata; class Mammalia; order Rodentia; family Cricetidae; genus Myodes; species Myodes glareolus. The sequence continues at coordinate 2,863,658 of NC_142033.1, read as the reverse complement.
ATGGATTTTTCTCAACTCTGAATAAATCCAGAGCCTCTCATTTTCTCCAAAGTAACATACCTTTTGACTTCAATTTTAAAGCCAAGGTATTTTCAAATGTCTATTTTGGATTAATTCTGCAGCATTTATAAGCAAATATGTTTTAGCAGCTGTTGCTCCTTCCTCGGCATTCAAACAATTTAAAGAGCGCATAATAGCATACAGTATCAAGATTTTCTGTGTATTTTCCATCTTTACGTGGCTTTATTTTAACCTCTATTTCTTTTATTTTTACTTTTAACTTTTGGCTTTTTGAGACAGGTTCTCTGTATATTTTTGTCCGGGAATTCCCTCTGTAGACCAGGCTATCCTTGAACTCCCAGAGATCCGTCTGTCTCTGCCTCCCCAGTGCTGGGATTAAAGGTGCGTACCACCACACCCAACTACTCTCTTTTTTTATTTTAAGGCTTTAAACCTTTTTTTTTAATCACGCCTGCATATATTTTTAACACACTGTAAACCATTTAGAGGTTTTTTGTTCCTCTTTGAATCTCTCTTTACTGTGTATCTCTCTTTTTCTGACCACATGGGTCTTTAATTTGCTAAGGAATATGGAGAAAACAACAGTCAAAAGCTCTTAAGGTGTTTTAAGGTCCTTGCCAGGAAGCAAGCTGCAACAGTGTTTCCATAGTTGGGACTGCCTGCTTGAAAGAGTCAGAGCTTTCCCTGGCAGTATGGCCCAGAAAGCCAGCATTTTAAAACAGCGCAGTTTTTTTCCTGCTATGGCTGAAAACCAAAATGCTTTACTCTAGTCTTTCCCAAGCTTCCTCAGGCTTTCTGTGGATTCAGTTATCTATGTGGGCGCCATTCTGTAACATGAGAAGGCCGGGCCTGCTTTTTCGGATTTCTGTCCTGCCCAGCCCCCCAGCTGCTTAGCCCCAAAGAAAATGACACAGAGGACTCCGTGAGTTATAAAGCTGATTGGCCCATTAGGTCAGGCTTCTTACTGGCTAACTCTCACATCTTGATTAGCCCATTTTTCTTATTTTAGCCATGTGGCTCAGTACCTTTTTCAGTGGGGCAGCTCACATCCTTCTGCTTCGGTGATCTGGGCAGGAGTGGGAGGAATCAACTTCCTCCTCCCCAGAATTCTCCTGCTCTCCTTGCATCATTTCCACCTCCTGCCTGGCCAATCAGCGTTTATTTAAAACATGATTGACAGAATACAGACAATTTTCCCGCACCACTTTTAAAGCTACACATCTTACTATAGTTATGACAGCTAATTAAATTTCAGCCCAAGTTTTATGGGGCAGTCTTCAGATGATACAGCCCTGGGTTACGGTGAAGCACAATGGCCACATCATACAGACACCAAATAGAAGCGCTTAACATGTTCAATTTGGGAAAGCAAAAGCAACTATAGGTTTATTTGGAAAAAGCAGCAGGAATTATATTGTCACCCACAGGTAAGCCACCATTCCAGCACCACTGAAAAGCTGACGAGGACTGCGTGGTGCCAGCTGTGGTGGGAAGAGGACCCACGTCCCAAGGACATTCAAGTGTGAGTCTGATAAACTCAACTCCAAGGCTCAGAAGACCCAACCATATACAAAATTGTGCACACAAGCATTTTCTCTTTCTCAGTTTCAAAAGAAAAAGAAATAGGCTTGGGGGTGATTTTTGGGGGTGATTTTTGGAGAAATGCTAGCTGGTACAAGACAGGAATCAAGGGAAGCAGGGGATCGTTTACTTTAAAAACGAATCTATCTTTTCACTTAAGCTTTCTGTGTGCGCAGAGTCCAAAAGATCAGCATCACAGATGTGCAGCTGGACAGGGCTCCACACTTGGGTTTAATTCTGTTACTACAGTCTTGAAATTTTTAATAATTTTCAAACAAAAGCTACTACATATTCATTTTGCATGGGGCGTACAAATGCACTCAGTGTCGTGTCCTGAATACCTACTTCCACAGTGGTGCTGTGACTATGAAACAGTAATTGACCCCAAATCAAAATAAACAATCAGGGAGGGGTAAATGCACCTAGAAACATTTTATATCTCACCTGGAAGAGGATGATATGCAACCAATTTGGAAAGTAGCCTTGAATTACATTTGAAGTCTATGTGGAGAGGAAAGACCAGCACCACTGCTTCAATGCACAACTATACTCAGACACAGGAAGAATACCCAGACATAACCCACAACAGGACAGCAGATATTACTTCTCTGTGTTAACAAGGAAACAAAGTCAAAATTGTCTAAGGTGAGTTGGGCTCCATGCTATTTTATTCAGCAAAGCAAGTGTCTGTCAAGAAGGAGTTACTCTTCTTAAACTTAGACATGCCTAAAACACAGAACAAACATTAAAGCACACAATAATCAATCTGTGAGTCATCCTTTGAAAAAAGAATTACTCCAGCACTGGAATCCTGTCCTCTATAAGCTTCTGTATTTCTGAGACATCATCTGAGGAATAATTAAACAGATGTACAACAAGAAAGTCAAATTGCCTTCCCCATTGTCACATTCAACTTCAGTAAGACAGACAAGTCTAAATGTCACTCCTTTATGGCTTAAGAAGTCTGATTTGGCTTTTAATCATTTTTTAAGACTATATATTCCAACAAAGTTCAAAACTAAAAGCAGACATGGTGCTCACCAGATTATTTTCTTCCAGGGCATTTTCTAGATGAGATTCTCTGTGTGTGTTACACATACATACAACACTGGACAGCAAGATTTCATGTTATTCCTCAACTTACACACAGAACAAAGAAATAGTATATTCTACTTCTGTGCCTCTGAGAAAGTGAGGAAGGAAATCTCCAACCAGCCCTCTCTTGGCCTACGCTCACAAGAGGCAGTTAGAGCACATTTGTACTGTGCCTGTCTTGGGGCTTCTGTTGCTGTGACAAACACCGTGACCAGAAGCACGGGGAGGAAAGGTTTATTTTGTCTTCCAACTCTCAGGTCTTCACTGAAGGCATGTGGGGCAGGACCTGAAGCAGGAGCCCGGAAAGCTGCTTACTGGCCTGCGCCTCATACCTACTATGGCACGAAGCTAAATATACAGCTTCTTTATACCATCCAGGACCATGGGCCCAAAGGTAGCACCACCCATAATGGGCTGAGACCCCCTCTACATCAATCATTAACCAAAAAGAAAAACAAAACAAAAAACCCACCATAGGCCAATCTAGGTTCTTAATTGAGGTTCCCTCTTCTCGAATGGCTGTAGCTTGTCTCAAGCTGACAAAAAAGAAAAAAACTAACCAGGATAATACCCATATTACATATACCATAGAAGGTCAACTATGGCAGAATGCCTACATTTAGCTCTGGCTAACAACATAGTCTGTAACCATAATCCAGATCATAAACACTCAAGAATTCATGTTAGATGAGAAGTCACAGCAGGTTCAGAGAACACAACTGAAGATATTTTAGATGCATTAAAAATTATTAACATAAAAAGCAAATCCTAAAAAACTAATAAGTAGGGATAATAGGGATACTAAAAACAAGCCTGTCCCCACCTCAACTTCCTGTGTCATTCACTACTCTAGTGTATGACTTGTAAAATGAATTTCTCTTCTCCCTAACCATATCTTTTATTTAAAAAGTATTTTCCAAAGCATCAGATAAATGCTTTTAAAAAGTATTTACAAAGGGGATTTTAAACCCAACCTTTAATCCCAGTACTCAGAGGCAGAGGCAGACAGATCTCAGTTACAGGCTGTCTAATCTACAAAATGTGTCCCAGGAGAGCAAGACCTACATAACAGAGACCCTGTCTCAACAGAGAGGAGAAGGGTTAGTTTCACTAGTTCACCCCAGCACTCATTAGCTTCCGATGTCCTCTACTGCGCTCAACCATCTAGCTTACCTCCCTACCTCCCAGGACTTCTAGGAACTACCTCACACCTTCCCACATTACCCCTCCAAATACGGTTCCTTTCATCTCCAGACCCTAACTTTCCTTTTCGATTCGTTCTCCATAAGGCTCACATCAAACTGGCACATGCTGGGATGGGGTGTAGCTCCTTTTGGTACATGTTCTTAGCATGCAAAAAACACTAGATTCAAATTCCAGCATCTAATGAGCCAAGCCTGGAACCAATACTTTGTAAGAGGCTCGCGGGTGGGTCCTAGTAAACCCGCTACAGCGCGTTTTTTTGCCTCTGTACATGCCCAGTGTGTCACAGCTCCTCCGCCTTGCGTGTCTGCCTGAGGATCAGGTGCACCTGCATTTCTGACTCTGACTCCGTAGTGCCTAGCACAAGGCTTGGACCACAGCAGAAGTTGAGGGAAGAATCAGCCAGCATCTCTGGGTGTAGCGGGCAAACTGTTTACGCCTTTCCTTGCACAATAGATCAGTTTCTCGGTCCTTTACAGGTTATGCTAAATGGGCACAAGGCTACATTTCTCCAGCTGTTTCACAAGGCGAAAATAACAACCAAATGGCTAGGGGAAAACAAGACAAGTTAGGCACTAAGGTTGTAATCTCAGAAAATGTACTCAGAAATGTTGAGCACTAAGGTTGAAATCTCAGAAAATGTACCAGAACCATTCACTTTCTTGTTTGAATAAATGACACATTACAGCCACATAAACACATATGTTTCTATTCCATCTACCTCCTGAGGCAATACAGCTAAGGAAGTATGGACACTGTCTCATGGACAAGTCAGAAGATCCCTCGTGCTCCTTCTGTGTTTATGGGAGTCCATTTGCATGCGGGGATGTAGGAATCAAACCAGCCCCCTTCCTTCCTAGGTCTGCTCAAAAGGTGACCTGCGCTAGGCAAACCACCTGAACGCTGGACCCCTACGGCTGCTGTCGCCAAGGAACCGTCACAAAACTCATTTCAAAGTCAATCCCGTCGAGAGAATTACCAAGGTTTCTGCCTTTGAGTTAGAGTTGCTTTAAACAGTTTGAAGATCAACACTCTGCTTCTACTCGACGGGACTGAACCACTGTGCCATAGGAGGAAGCACTCCTACAGCATTTTCAGAGCACAGGAGAGACTTTTCCCACCGTTTATGAGCCCATTCAGTGCCTGGCTGAGTTCACTGGCACTTGTAGGAGTACTATATCACTAAAGCTGAAAATGGGCAAAATACCCATTCATAACATCCAACCTACAATTACACTCTAAAAATAGATCACTTTAAAAATAAAGTCTTTATTTTTTTGAAAAGCAGGCATTGACAAAGGACTAACGTTGAAAACCTTTTTCTCATTTCTGAATTACAGTGGGCTGGTCACTTTAGAAAACTGGGTCCTTGTTTCTAATTAGACTCATATCTAGTCTTCACTAAAATGTTCCCCACTTTAAATCTGCTTTCATTTTGAAATTATCCAACAGAAAGACTTGTTATATAGCAGAGAACAGTGCCTGGGGACAGCCTACATGGGGCGGTCGTGGTCAGAACCCCAGCTGTGCTATGCTGACTCTCCAGTGCAGGCACAGCACAGCGAGAACACAGTGACTCCCTACTCTCACCGCCTCCCGTCTTCAATGTCTCCAACTGCACGATCAAAGTGCAGGTGCGTGAGAACTAAAACCGCACAGCCAGAGCTCTCAAGAGTAAACTACAGCCGGCAGTTCTTCTCCTTTTCAGACAGACAGGGCTCCATCATCTGCAGATGAAGTCAAGAAATAGAGTGAAGAAGCAGAAGAAAGATACAGCGTAAAGCCAGGCCATAGTAGATGTAACTTGTAGAACATGAGGAGGAACAAGAAGCCAGGCAAACGACTACACGAGGAAGCAGAAGACAAAGACTTCAGAAGAGCAAGAGAAATGAGAAAAGATCAGAAAAAGGATTTTAATAGAAAAAAGATTTGAGCAGTTCTATTTAGGAAAAAAAGTGTATTTTAAAACTTGAGAGAAACGAGATTTGCTGAAGCGGGCAGTTTGAAGAAGTACAGAGGAAAGAATGGCCATGGTGTGAGCAGTGCATTCTGAGTAGGTAGGCCAACACGCTCGCAAACAAGCAGTCCAGAGATTACCTGCAAAGCTGGACCAGTCAACCAAAAATAGCACAGAAATGTGCACCGCAGCACTTCTATGTACATCTAGGTTTAGGAACCCTAAATGAAGGCGAGGGGCATTAAAGAAAAAATATTCTTCCCCTTGAAGATTCAATCTATACACTAATGAATTATTCTATATATTTGAAATTTCACTGTGAATTCCTCTCCTAATAAAGCATCTTTTCCAAAGTAGCACTATTGTCTTTTTCATGCTTTTTAACCAGAGATGTCTTTATTAAAATCTATTAATAAAAAAATTTAGAAATAAAATAGTATAGTTTTTAAAAGAACAGAATTAATATAGACAAAAGTTCACCTCCAATGGGCTATTTTCCCCTAACCAATCAGTATGAGCCAGATGAAAACTAATCACTTTAATGTGTACTCAACTGTTGCTTACCAAGAGGGGCTCCAGCTACCGTCTAACTACTGGCACCAGAGCACTGCACCAGGCAGACGTGCTGTGATGTCTGTTCAAACGTACCTGTGCCAGTCACAAGTGCAGCACTCTTCCTTGGTGCACAAGCGCGGAAATGGTTGGCCAGGCTAACAGCACTTGTAAATGTCGCACTGCACTGCACACACGTTCTAAGCTTCACAGGCATACCTATCATTCAAAAGAAAACTATAATCCAGTTCTCACTTCAAAAGGGGAAATTTTCTTAGTTTAATGTGTGTAGAAAAGCACCACAATAAAGATGATTTTTAAAACGTTTGTTGAGTTGGCTTAGCTTGAATTAAGGGAGTTAAGGGTTAGCAGTTGGCAGTGAGTATTCAGAGCTGGGCCATGCTCCTTGGAAAGGTGGAAGGTGGCCTGAGCTCTGAGCTCCTCAGGAAACACCCACTGTCGCCTTCTGGCAGATGTCTGTGTTACGCACATCATTTTCGAGGCCTACAATAATTCAATGTTGTGATGTGAACAGCACAACTCTGCTGGGAAAGTTCGAAGCTTACAACACAGCAATGGAGAAGGACAAAGTCTAGTGGACAACGTGGTAATCGACGTGCTGCACCCACAACACGGGACAAGGCACGACTAAATCAGGCTTTCCAATGAAGGCTGGAGAGGAGGAGGTGAAACACACCGCTGGACAGCTGTTAGACACAACATTTTATTCAGGGCATTTTATATTCATTAATCTGAATGCTCAATCCATAATGGCAAGTTAATGATTTGAGGTTTTTTGCTAAAATGTTTGTGCTAAATAAATGATCAACAAGCCAATACCACCACAGGAAAGGAAACGTTGAAAAAATAAGAAGCTCTAAACTTTTCAGACAACTCTCACTCCCCGAAAACATTTCAGCAGGTGTCACCAACACTATCATGGTGGTCACAAGAAATTCTGTCTCATGGTGAGCACAACTAACATGCTCTCTGCACTTCATCCTTCTTAAAAGGAGAAAACTACGGCCTTTGAAAGACTCTTTACTTGGAATAAAGCAGTCTACTATCCAGAATCCTGCATCAGAGAAAGCATTGTTGTAGACTATTAATATTCCCCCTAAATCAAAATTACAATAAAATATTAGAGATATTTAGTGCTTGCCAAGAGGTGAATCAGAATTACAGTAATTTGATTCTTTACTAATCCATGGGCCAATTTCTATTAGCTAAGACACGTCAACAGGGGCTCACATACACAAACCTTTCAACACTCTTAACCTCAAAACAAATAAACCCAAAACACCCTTCTAGTGTTTGAGTATAAACCAGACACATCCTTTCCCAATACATTCGAAATATCCCTTCAACAGAAAGAAACTTGGCACACCAGCACTGACAGAGGCACCTGCTCTGCTGCAGAAGAACACAAAACGGTAAAATCCAAAGGCCAAGCAAACATTTGTTCATATTCACTACGGTTCTCCAAAGTCACACCATCCCATAACACAGTGAGCTTCAGAGAGGAGACGCTTGTTTGGGTAAATGGCATCAGGCACCAGTCCTTTGGTCTAAGAAGTTGTTCTGTACTGCCTCGCCTAAGCAGCAGACACCAGCAGCTCAGTTCTGAAAACATCCCTCTGCAGCACTGGCAGAGGCGTGCCAGATCTTCCCTTTCAACAGTGCAGTGCTGTTACATGTCAGCCTCCCATATTACAGTAGCGCCGGTTTTCCCAGGTCAGCTGGTCTGGTGTGTAGGTGTGCGTGTGTGTGTGTGTGCATGTGTGTGTGTGCATTTTGCTTTGTTTCTCGACTTACATTCAGACCAAGACATGAGGCAGAGACTCAGTGCTGCTGGGCATCCACCTCAGCCACAGCAGAATAAGCAGTGTGGTCTGCACATGCGCAAACAGAAGATGCTCAGGAGGCACTGCCCAGAGGCTCCAGCTCACAAAGCCACTTAACTGTGTTCAAATAACAGTCACAAGCGTCCTCTTACCTGAGTGCACAGTCAAGTCCATTTTTTGTGGTTGATACATCAACGGACTGTCGTCGTTTAATGGAAGAACACATTTCTGAACAAATCTCTTCCTTGCCGTCTGGTTATGGATCTTCTGAGGAGAAAGAGCAGAATTCCTTTCGTCCCCCATCCTTTTGTTTCTAAGAAGTTCTATCAGTGTAAGAGATTGGTTCTTTCTTCCACTGGGCAGTTCGGGTTTTGTTTCATCACATTCGTTTAGGAAACTCAGGCGTTCTTCCTCTGATGCAGACACTGACAGAGCCTCTGTCTTTAGGCCATTACGGTATTCATCGAGAGGTAAAACATCCTGAGACAGGAAGTCGTCACCTGACGTGAGTTTCTGAGCTACAAACGGTCTGGGAATGATGCGACGATTGTTCAGGGCCTTTAAAATCTTTTCGTATTTCTCCTCGTTCTGCATCATCTCGTTCAGAACACAGATTGGAGACTTGTGAGCATCCCACTTAGTTTTCCCAAGTCTTTTCAGATGGCCTCTGACATGATTTGATAACCCAATCTTTGTGTCAAACCAACCACCACAGAGCTGACAAGTGTGTTCAGAAGTGGTCTCAGCCTTCTCTACAGCTAAAAGAGACGGTTAAGAGTGGTGTCAGGCTCTTTCACAAATCCCCATCAATGAATTAATTCTGAAATATGAAATTCTGGGATTTCTAAGAAGGACCAAACTCAAACACCATTTCCAACTCCTCCGAATCTCAACAGATTTATTAGGCCCCAACTAACTCCACATGTGAACTTACCTTTTCTAACACGCTTCACAGGCGTCCCTGTGCCAGTTCTTTTGAAATGCTGCATTTTGTCGCTTGTGGCTATTTGTTCTGGCGATACAACATGACGGGCTTCATAGCTTAATCCTGCTCTATGAAGATGCCCTCGGACGTGATTTGACAGCCCAACACCTGTTTCAAATGTGGCTGGGCAATAAGGACACGACTTCTTCTCAAGGGACAGATCAGTCCAGTGAAAAACGGAGCTATGCTTTGACAAAGGTGTTTCTGCATTTTCCAAAGGCTGAGGATCATGTATCTCACGCAAAAAGCTGTCGGTGCCACCATCTTCATAATACTCAAAATAAAAGCCCTCATCCTGATTGTAACTGAGGGCAGCACTGTCCTCACCTTGGCTTTCCATCTTGCTTTTAAATAGAGGCAGTAAGTTTACATGTTCTTGACTAAGACCACTGTAGGTTTCTTCTTCCATGGCCTGTGTAGTGTAGTCACCTAGCTCCACATTATCCCAGGAACTGTCATCTTCTGTCTCGTAACTATCTTTCTTTTCAGCAGAATTAAGCTTTTGCAAAACAACAACAGTCATTTTATGCAGAAAATCAGGATAGCTATCCAAGTCTTCTCCACCAGATCTTTCCTTCTTGGAAGCCTTAACTACTCTTTTGACAGCTACACGCTTGTGGTCTGGTCTTTTGGTGTCTGGACAATGAGGGTCTGAAATAAAATTATTATGAGAGTTATTTGATGATGAAAACAGGTGTGAAGAGTTTAATGAATTAGCCTCTTGTTTGAAAGGAAGTGGGTGTGATTCACCTGATTTTTTGATCATCCTGTAGTTTTCATACTTGTGTCTATATAAATAACTATTTGCCTTGGCATTAGACTTTTCTTTTGCTACTTGATGGAGATACTTTGGCTTTTGGTCAGTGCTGCTTTTTACTGTACCATCCTTGTGGGGAGAGCTGTTTGGATTGCACGCATTTACACCAGACTGGGCAATACTTTTCCGGGCTTTTTGTATTCGGTGTGGACGCTTATGAAATTTTGAAAAATTACTTGATTGTGAGCTTGATGCAAATGTCCGTTTAACATCTTGTTTTAAAGCAGAGTTCTTTGGAAATGTGGCTGACTGTTGTTTTACTAATGGCTTAGTGCAATCGAGATCTACAGACTCCTCAAGGATGTCATTTTTTCTTTTGTCAAGTCCAAGAGGATGACCAAATGAGTCAACACATGATGGGGAATGCAAACACTCCATGTGCTTTTTCAGAACACTCCTGGCTGAAGTAGTAAAGGGACACATTTTACATAGGTACGCAGCTGACTTTTTGGATGAACCTGTAACAGAGTCTTTGATCAAAGCCTTTTTTTGTGTTTTTCTCTGAGTTGCATCTGAACTGACGACAGGACACTTCACTGCAGCTCCGTGGGCGATGCCCCGATGGCACTCCAGCTCGTTCTCCGTGACCGCCATGAAGTTACACTCCTCACAGCAATAGTACCTTTTGTCCTTCTCATGGGTCTTAGCGTGCTGGACGAACGTCTTAGGGCAATTGGTACCAAACACACACTGAGGGCACTGCAATCGTGCGCTTCGTCCTTCATCTTGGAGTTCTTTCAATTCCCGGATTTCTTCCATCAGCTTCTGTCTCCTCTCTTGGTGAATGATCATATGCTTCAGCAGTGAATTGCGATCCCGAAATGTCCGTCCACATTCTCTACAAGCATACGGTCTGGGGACGTTGAGGTGGCGGAAGTGACTGTTCCCATCTAGATGGTACATCATATGCCTGTGGAGGTGCTTCTTCTCCCTGAAGTTCACATTGCACTTTGTACAGGGGTAGAAGGATGGCTCTTCAGCACTGAAGGTAGCAGGGGACTCAGAATCACGCTCTTCACATTTCTTTTTCAAGGTATTTGATATAAAAGTGCGAGTGTGAGCAGGCAAACTATCTTCTCCGCATTTATCTGCATTATAAACTAGGTGCTGAAAAGTGTTCATGGCCTCCAGGTCATCAGCAGATTCGGGCTTCACTTTCGATAACGCATACTTCTGTGCGTCTGTTGCTTGTACCTCCTCATTTTGCCCTACAAAGTCAACCTGTAGCATCTCTGACTTACTGGGTACACGACTCGCATCGCTGAAACAGTCCTGTGTGTAGCGAGTGATTCTGCTGACGTCCATTTTCCGCTTCCTCTTCTTCTCTATACCTGCCACTTTAGGATGGACCGGGGCTTTATCCGCCACTTCTTCATTCGTCATAAGAAACTGAATGAACTCTTTCTGGGGATCCCAGTTTGTATCATTTTCTGGCCTAAATTCATCTGTACCTGAGGAAATCCCTGCTAACGCACTGGCACAATCATCTTTTGCCAATACATCTTTATTACCCTCACCCACCTCTACTTGGTTTAGTAAAGTGCTCTCTGACTTCACACTATTCCCTACTGAACTCGGAGCATCACAGCCAACTAAAGCAGAGGTAGGTAGTTTTTTAATGGAATGGGCTGTGTTCTCAGTATGTGCTACATCTGATAACAAAAACACAACTTGGTGCTGACTTGGTTTTTGTGGTGCAGACAGCTGAAGATCAGCTGCCGCTTTCAAAGCTGAACAAGATTCTGTCGCTGGCTGATCCACAGGCTGTCCAGTGGTTAAAGAGACACTACCTTCATTCATACTGGAAGTCTTTGTTACAGAGGAGTGTGAAACTGGTCCATTAACGGCAGCTCCTGTAGGCAAGGTAAAGTTTTCACTAGAGGCAGCAGGAGCACCGGCAGGAATAAGCAAAGCAGACTGGCCTCCACTTAAGGCTTTTTCTGATCTATCCTCTGATGATTCTTCAGACAGAGTCAATAAATTGTTTCTCTGAAATGATGTCTGACAGTCTTTTGGTTTATGAACTCCACTGTCTTTCTCTGAGATAAAACTGCTGTCATCTTGGAGTTCTTCTTTAGCACCAGGAATATCGGTGTTTATCTTCAAATCATCCATATTGTTGGCAAGATCATTTAACACATTTAGTCTAGAAAATGGAAAACAAAAATTTAGATTGCATGGAAGGCAAGCTAGTGGCATGAATGGAGAACTGGATGTGTACATTCTCACTGGCTTTTCTTTATATTGAAGACACTGATAATTTTCTAGGAATCAAAAGCATTTTAAAGAAACTGGAACCACTTTAAAAACTTTTTAAAGCAAATATTGCTGTTCGAGTTTTCTAGAAATTCTGTGTTCCATACACAGACCACTTAGGGAAATGCAGCATATACTCACACACAACATAAATGAATGCATTACACATTGAAAAAAAAGTTTTAAAAATCATGCATAAATTTATAATAAAAAGAGTTCCCTGGCTTGAACAGACTCACTAAGGACAGTTTCTCTACACAATAGAACTGGAGTTATCAACTGTTGAAAAGAACTGTCTTGTCACCTGGCAACGCGCTCCTGGAGCAAAGTAACAATTATCACACAGTAAATACCCTTATTTATTTATTAATAATAAATAATGTATTATTTGCCATCACTATGTCTTACCTATGCATAAAATAGTAATTTTTACTTCTAAAAAACTTAAAACTGTTTTGCTCTAAAGAAAGTGTTCTGTCAAAATTCTACCAACTAGAAAACTGCTTTATTCATAATGTTCTAGTCATTCTTTATTCAAGTTATCATTAATTATAAGTTACTAATGTTAAAATTAATCAAGTTTTATGCTAAAATTTCATTCAGTGAGATCTCAAATTCGAGGCATTCCCTAAAAGCAAAGCAGTTATAGCATTTATAATCTGACAAAGTGCAGAGACCTAAAGTTTTGTTACAATGACATGTCATAAATACTTAGTTATTTTATACATAATGCGGACTGACATGGAAAGTACTTTTGATCATACGCTGAGTTGTTCTAAGAACGAACAGAGTGTGAAGAGGAAGGAGGTGGCTGTGAGGCAGTCACGGGTGGCCATCTACTCTCGACATCACAGGGCTCTGAGGAGTGGACACACTGTACAACAAGGACACAACCTGGCCACCATCTTGTTTCACAAAATCACATGGCAAAGGTGCAAGGCGGAGTTTATTAAATAAAGGACTAAGTGTTGAGTAAGTAGAAATGCAATTGTAAAATCAAAACTGAAAGAAAAATAGCTTTTCTCTATGAAACCTAGACATACAATTTCAATACAAATCCTACCACGGCTCTGGATCTGGGGTCGGCAACTGCGACAATGGCTACAAATGAAGTATGGCTACTGCGGCAACAGACGGGAGCGGGCGCCACATCTTACTCAGCGCCCGCTATGTGCCAGGCACAGCTGCAGTATGACACACAGTAAACAAGACAGATCTCGTTTTGATTTGCAGATAAAAATAAATCCTTCACAATATCTTTGCGGTATTTAAAACTGTACAGTGAACAACACTATTTTAAGTCAGCAGGGCTCTAAAATTCAATCAGAAACTAAGATATTTTAAGTAGTTTTCAGTTGGAGTATAAATTTCATGCTTTATGGAACATTAACTCTAGCACAAGAATAAAAATCTGTAATAACTATCTCATTTCATAACTTACAAAACATTACTCTTTCGACAAAATATTTAATACATCAAAGATTACAAACAAATATCATAAAAGAGCTCTTTGGCATTATTTATACCAACAATCATTATTCCTTTTCTCACACATTTTAGAATTCTGCTTTGAAACTGGCAAACTTCCACAGTAATAAAAATAGACTTCCAATAAGATCATATTCAATGATATCACCCCAAAACGGTGCTAATGCAGCACCCAGCAGGAGGCTGCACCACAGCCCAGAAGTTAAACCGGCAGCACATAAACATGTGCGGGGAAGCGAGCACAAACGGCAGGAGGAAGTGGGGCTGGCGCTGTCCTCGTGCCCATTCCTGGTGCTTCTTGCTGAGATCAGGAGGGAAGGAAAAGCCTCACTATTAACAACCGCCTCATAAATTTGTGGTGGATGACAATTTTTAACTAGCCTGAAAGACACTTTGTGGTTCTATTTAGTATAACCACAGAAGTAGACAAATATATGCTCAGTCAGTTTGAAGCCTGTATTAGCTTTTCTCAACAGGAAGCAACGTTGCTAACGAAGTGGTGAATTCAGTGTTAATGAGTGGCTTCACTGTTACCACCTCAGAGGTACAGCCTTCCATGTTCTGTGTCCCACCCATCTGTTCTGGTGTTAGAGGGTGAGGGATGGAGCAGACGCTTTCCATTTAAAGCAGCTTCACTGGTGCCCCCTGCACAGCAGGGTGACAAACTATGAGGATGTCATGTCATTTCGGAGGCTGCATCCTTGTTACCAAAAGGGCTTAATAAGATCCTCTAACTTCACATTTGGAAGATACCAAACCAAAAACGTATGAAAAGTACATGTGTAAAACACAACATATCTAGTGTAAAAAAAAAGAGAGAGAGAGAGAGAGAGAGAGAGAGGGAACTGAATTACACTGCTAAAACATAAAACCACGTCTTTACCAGTCAGTTTTTCTTTATGTATACATAATGAAATGTGGCAAATAGTTGTATTTATGAACAACTAACATTTGCCTGGCTGAATCCTCATACTCTATTCTGATATGAAATGCTTCAAGTATTTTATACGATTTCCAGGGCACCGCGAGCAGCACTGCATCATTACTGTCGCACGAGTCAGCTGTAGTGTTGACATCACGTCCTCGGCTTCACGGAGCACTGCGATCACCCAGCTGGGACGCGCTGGACTATAACCCAAGCCCGCACTTTCCACACAGCTCTCCACCACCTCTACATGGACACACACCTGCGCCACCGCAGCAGTGTGTCACTGTAACAGGGAAGAAACCCACCTGAGATAAGCAAGTTTAAGGAAGTTAATCAGTGCTAGAGATGGCTCAGTGGGTAAGAGCACTGACTGCTCTTCCAGAGGACCTGAGTTCAAGTCCCAGTACCCACAGAGCAGCTTATACCTGTCAGGGGATCTGACACCCTCACACAGAGAAACATGCAAACAAAAAGCAATTCATTTAAAAAGTCATATATTATATATAATTATATAACTATACATAACATTATACTATATATTACAATATAAGATATATACTTAAATAAAAATAAGGGAAACTAACACTTAAAACATACTATAATGGTATAATATTTAAAATATTTCAATGTATAAGAGAACTTGAATTTGATTAATTCAAAGTACACCTTAAGATTCTTTAAAATAATGTTTAGATGGCACTATTAAAACCCTTCTATAATCATAGAATCACAGACTCTTCCTCTTAACTGAATTTAAACATGTTCTTTAAACAATTCATACACTTTTTTAAAGCTGCAAATGGGGATTTAGAATCTACATGAAGCGTATTTCAGTTTCTAGAGAAGCATAATGAGCTCTCCAGCTGTAACCGCCTCTAGTTATACTGTGAGCACTAAGAAGCACAGAGGTCAGAGCTGTCTTCAAGATGACAGATCATCACTTATGAGCCTCCAGCTAGGCTTATTGTCTCAGAAATCTCAAACATCAGTATTTTTGCAAACTATCAGCACTTGCTATAACACCCTCGCTACACTCCATCTTGAGGTTACTACAGAAGAAACGAGGTGATAATTGCATATTAACATAATTATTCTGTAATCCCTCTGAGCAAGCTTCCTAGGTCACTCAGTGATTCAGATTAGACACAACCTTCCTGTCATCAGAGCTGTGCTGTCCACTTTCTGTTCATGAATAATTCTTTTTAGATAAAAATTAGCTTAATTTCATTCCCTTATGTACATTATTAATTGTATTTATTGCAAGTAGGTTAACATTCTGTGGTTACTTTTTACATAATGCCAACCTTTGTCATATAGCAGAATTTCACATAAAATGTAGTATAATTCTGCCCTCATTCTAAGTTAGTTCATTAGTAACTGTACTACACGGCTATAAATAAATTATAATGCTGCCCACTAGCTGAGCTCCAGCCAGGCTTTCTCAAACCCTATGTTCATTTACATTAGCCCTCGGATACATGACAACTTCAGCCAGCAATCCATGAGACTGGGTCCAGAAGAGAAGACCGTTCACAAACTGTCATCTTAACTACAAAATAAATCCCAATTAACTATATTTAAATCACTATAGTAGTTAAGTCTATACGTGCTACACACAATTTAACAACAAACAAACCTAATTCTCACCCAGGTTCTACTAGAAGACAAAGTATAATACATATATTATAAAGTATATCACAGAGACAAAGTGTACTATATATCATCCAGGTAGTATCTTAATGTGGGTGTCACACTGAATGAAAATACTATAAAAAGTAAATAACACTTATACAAAAATAGAGGTAAACACTAACCACAATGCTACATAATAACAAAGAGGCAAGTTAATATGTTTAGCTTCACAACCCACTCGGTTTATAATCTACACTACCTGCCAGGAACACTGAAGAACAGAACCCAAGGTTGAAGATCAAGGAAGATAATTTCTAAGGTCCTTTCTTACATGTACAATACAATTTAATTACATTACTAAACTGCAACACTATTTGGAAAAAGAATGAAAATTTAACTACTGGGCTCCAAACACTCTCATTTCACCGTCACTTGGAACGATCTGTTAGTAATCACTAACATGCTGACACAATGGCCCCGAGTTCTAAGTGACGAACACACTGAAACTACAGAGCTATCTCGGAGCATGAAAACTTTCAAGACTCCTAAGGCCAAATGGCAAAGACACAAAAATAACTACAAAAATATAATAGGGTACAGGCATGAAACTAAAGCAAATCATCTACAAAGGTAATTTGTAGTCTTTGTTTCGTTAGTAACAGCCCAAGGCCTGATCTCAGTGCATGTTTCTCTCTGTGTGTGCTGTGTTGCACATGGCACAGATGTGCAGGTCAAAGATGGCTTACAAGAGTTATTTCTCTCTTCCCACCATGTGGGCTTGTGGGATGGAACTCAGATATTCAAGCTGATAGCAGACACCTTTACTCTGAGCCATATCACCAGCTCTCCTTTCCTCAACCTCTATTTCCTCATCTGATGTAGGCGGGCCTTCTGTCTATGTGTTTTTTCATTGGTTAATAAAGAGACTGCCTTGGCCCTTTGATAGGTCAGAACATAGGTAGGTGGGGAAGACAGAACAGGATGCTGAGAGGAAGAAGGCAGTGAGGCAGACGCTATAGCTCTCCCCTCCATGATGGACGCAGGTTAAGATTCTTCCTGGTAAGCCACCACCTCATGGTGCTACACACATTAATAAAAATGGGTTAATCAAGATATGAGAGTTAGCCAATAAGAGGCTACAGATAATGGGCCAGGCAGTGTTTAAAAGAATATAGTTTCCGTGTAATTATTTCAGGTAAAGCTAGCTGGGCGAGTGGCAGGACGCAGCCCACCGGTTCCTTCTACACTCATCTTAGAGTTAAGAATCAGAAATGAAAACCTCATCAGGACTACATGTTAGTATTTGAGGAAATGCGCATCTGGTTCTACAAATGTGACAAGACCCAGTTAGGGAGCTCGCAGGCCCCAGTTATTATTCTGCTAAACAGACACAGTTTCAGGCTGTCCTCTAAAATTTATCTCTGGACTCACAGATTAGAGCAGCTCTCCAAGTAGATGGGGGCTGACAGAGAAACTCACAACTGGTCAGAATGTGAGAGTCAGCGTCTGTGAGCACTCACCCACAGACAGAACACCTACATCATCACCACCACTCAACCGCGCCATGAGTCAGGGAGGACCAGGCAGAGCAGTGTCTTTCAGAGACGACCACTGCACTCATGAACTGCCTGCACAAGACCTGAACCAGACAAGCTAGTCAGCAGTTACACTGAAGGGTCTCGACAGATGACGGCTTCTGTGAGAAGAGTCAATTTTCTTTAAACAGGTGGGCCCCGGCAGGTGGATCATGGTAAATGGATGACCTCACACTCCTGAATATATGGGCAGCTCAAACCAGATTCAGTGGGGGTGGATCTAGGAGTTATAAGGAGGAGAGTATTAGGATCAAAATATATTTTGTGTATTTATGAGACTCTCTGGCAGAAATGGTCTCATTTCGGCTGCAAAGTACCCTGAACAGTAAAACTAGTATAAAAAGACAAGTGAGGCACTTCCTGATCCCAACCTACAGTAGCAAGTGGCAGAAAGGCAGGTCTATAGGCAGACGGCACGTATTTCAGAGTCCACCAATCAATCAACCAATCAATCATCTACGGCAAGCCAACTGTCAACACGGTATAAAGATTACTCCACAGGGAAAGAACTGTCTCTTGAACCAGGTCAGAAATCAGAAATTAAAAACAATCAACAATCTGAAAATCCAGTACTCAGAAGGTAGAGGCAGGAGGATCTCTATGAGTCCAAGGCCAGCCTGGTATATACAAGGAGCTTTAGGCCAACAGGACTGTATAGTAAGACTCTATCTCTAAAAACAAACAAACAAACAAAAACAAACAAACAAAACACAAAAAGTTCAATTTGTAAAGGTTCCAGAGGACAGCATGAAATATGGATTCTTTGGCATCAGAATCATGGGGGACGACTTTGCCAACACAGAAGACCTGTGCAGGGCACCCATCTCTAGTCCCACACTCGGGGCAGAGGCAGGCCTGAGAGCTCTAAATTTGAGGCTAGCTTGGTCTACAGAGTGAGCTCCAAAACAGCCAAGGCTACAGAGAGAAGAGCCCTGTTTTGAAAACAAATGGATGAATGACTGAATGGCCTGTATATCAAGGAGTGTTATTTAAATGTATTAGATAAACGTTAAATATTCAATCACGATATAGAAACAGGTCAACAAGAAAGAACCAAGAACCTGATCAAATTGTCTCTTTAAAATAGATTTACAAATAGGCAAACCACAATGGAAAAATGTTTCACTTTATGGTCACTAAGGAAATAAAAATCAAAGCCTCAAAAAGATAATTCTTCATACCCATAAGATCCTTAGCTTTCATGACGCACTAGGAAACAGCCAGCATGAACTCTCGAAAGCGAAGCGCCCATCTGCAGACAGCAAGCTTGGCAGTTCAGAAAGGACTAAACAGACCCATGCGATCCAGTTCAACACCTAGATAATACATTCAGCAAAAACGAAAACTTACCTCCAAAGAGATTATAGTTTTCAATGCTGGTAACCGAACCCGGAGCTTAACATATTAGGCAAATGTTATACGCTGAACTAGATAATATCTCCAGCCCTCTTGTCTTTACTCACTGAGAAAAGGTCCCACAGAGTTGCCTGGGTCGGCCCTCAGCTCACTTGGCAGTCCAGGAAGCCCTTTAACTTATAATCCTCAGGTTTTAGCTTCCAAAGTAGCTAGTTACAGTCACCAGTCCTGACTCACAGAGCAACTGATATTGAAACCTTTACAGATGGGTTTTCTACTGGCCAGCAAGTGATACATGGATGATGTGCCATGTCCAGAAAATGGAATGTTATTCAACCTCAAAGAGAAACAAATGCAAGCTACAATTTGGATCAATAAGCCAATGAAAAGTAACAAATCACAAAAGGTCATTAACTCTGACTTTATAAAATATTCAGAAAAGGCAAATTTATCCTGGGACAGAGTAAATATACCAGGTAATGAAGGAAGAGAAGACTAAGAAATGATTATGTAACAGGTACACATTTTACGGATGACCAAACAATTTAGATACTATAAGCTAAAGGCTACCCCACAATGTGAAGACACCACACAAAGAATCATACACTAAAAATGGTTATTATATGTTTGTGAATTTCATTTCAATTTTTAAAGAAAGGAGCAATCATAAAATATAATTTATTCTGGCAATATCAATGCAGAAGAAATTTTTACTTCCTAAATCTCTCCAAAATCACCTAGCAAACAGCAAGTCACATACATAATGTGTTCTTTGTAATGTCAAATTAACAAGGTGACCCGGGCCCCCAAAGCGTATGGTCTTTCTCACTAACACAGCAAAAACTATTTTCAGTTGGGTTTTGACTCTTTTTCTGGCTAGAAAGTTCTCAACAGAAACAACAGAAGCCGGGACAAAGGACTAACATCCTAGTTAAAATAAATGCTAAGAACAGTCGGACAAGGGGGTAGAGCTTAGAGGCAAGTGTTTGCCTGGTGTGCACAGGGCCCTAGGGGCCAGCCTCCAGCACCAAGAGAAGAAAAAGAAACCTGGAATTGGGACAGGAGAGAAGAGGGATGTAAGAACTTCTCAGCGCTACACTAATGGGTGTTCCTCCAAACAGGAAAGACTGTACATGGAGAACTGAAGACACAGGACTACATTTTAGACAGGGATCTGAAACTGCTAGGTATGTGGCTGGCTTACGTGTCCCTCAGCTCCTGTGTCAGAAACTTGATTTCTCACACAACAGCATTGGGAGGTGGGCAAGAGGAAAGAAGACTAGGCAGTGAGGACCAGATGCATGAATGGCATCAGCACCCAGCTATCTTGGGAGTGGGTGGATTCTAAGGCGGAGGTCAGGACACTGTTTTCCCTTTCCCCATGTGAGCTTGAGTTACACCATAAGAAAGGCACTCAACAAAAGCAAGCAACCTAAGTTTTGGCATTCCTAAGCTCTGCTGCCAAATAGATCTCTGTTCATGAACCAACCTGGGATTCTCTGTCACAGCAGCACAAAAACCGACTAAGACAATGGGTTAATTAAGAGAGAGAGAGAGAGAGAGAGAGAGAGAGAGAGAGAGAGAGAGAGATCGAGATCCTAATATTTCCTTGATGACTAAACATATCAAGTTAAAACAGGACCACAATGCAAATGCTGAATAAGGAAGAAGGAATAGAAACGCCAGGAAAGTATTTTAGATCCTTGCATTCTCTAAAAACATTAAAACATTAAAATAACTTAATGAAATTAAAACCTCACAGAGAAGAATGCATTTGTAACCATCAAGGGTAAGTTTCCAAGGTGTGCCCTGAGAACCACTGGGGATCCCGAGGCTCTGCAGAGTCCTCAAAATTAAAGCAATTTTCATACTAATACCTCCCTCGCCTTTTCCACTCTCACTCTCTCCTAAGTGTCTCAGGGAATTTCACAAAGGCTGTATGACTTGTGACAGCCCAACATAGTAAAATAAAAAGCAGGTATAAGGATACATAAATCTTCAATTAAGATATTTAAAAGATTTTTCAAAATGTAAAATAATGCTACTCTTCTTACAAAATTACAATCTAGAAAGTATATTTTATAAAACTGCACCATTTATGCTAATGTATTTCAAAATACTATCTTAAAAGAAAGAAGTATTCACATGGTTTCTGCTCACATTCGAATACATCAGCCATCAATTTCAACTGCGCGGGGACACCCTGGCTGTTGCACTGGGTGAGCACGGTGCGGACAGCTAAGCATTTTTCAAGACACCTATGCTACCTGGCCTGAAATGTCAACTGTACCGAGGTGCAGAAACACCAACACAATCTCATAAACCAACCAGAACTTAAAGAGACCTAAGAACAAATAATCTGAGACTCACTAACTTAAACAAATAAAAATGACATTCATAAAAACTGAACAACTTAATACCATATCATGAAGATACTGATTCTACCTCACAGGAGTGAATATATTCAATTTTTTTATAAAAGTGATAATGTACCAAACATTTATGCAAGTGCAAAGAACAAGAGAAGAGGGCAACAACACACTGGTCTGTAAAGACCTCTGTGATGTGGCACAGGTACCAGGATAAGCAGAAACAGATCCACATTGTATGTATGGTCACCTTATTTATGACAACGTGACACATTATCAGCACAGTCTTTTACACACATAAAATGTATATTCGTATCAAAAGGTGACATGGTATGTAAAAATCAGTTCTGGCCAAACAATAAAGCTGCTAAGACAGTTTCTCAACCAACTACTAAATGGCATTGGCTAGATGACTGCCCCATGTGTTGGAGGTGCTTAGCATTTGGTAGACTAGCTACTGGGTGGCATTCCTAACCCAGTGCACAGGATGCCAAAGAACTCTAGCCATTCAGCTGTGGAAACAAAAAATGTCTCCAAGCACTGCCAAGTCAGAGATGTGGGATTAAAGACAGAGAATTGCCTGCAGTTGAGAACCACATCCTTACAACAGAAAAAACAAAACCACAGAGCACAAGAAGCCTGGCTAGAAAGCAAAGCAAAGACCGCCTGGACTACACTAAGGTTGAGGCCTCCGCTCCACAAAGGGATAGTGATACAATGAAAACAGACCATGGCTATGTCTTTGTAGGAAACGTAAGAGCAGTTCAGTTTAGAAGGAAGCTTATAAAAGGGGCTGGAACTAAAGCAGAAGCAAAGAGGGGCTGAATGGCTCAACAGTTTAGTGCACACAGTGCTCCTGCTGAGCCCAAGTTTAGTTCCCAGTACCCAAACAGGACAGCTCACAACTGTCTATTAACTCCAACTCCAAGGGTTCCAATCACCTCTTCTGGCTTCCCTGGGTACTTGTACAGTACACACATGCACAGACACATAACACACATTATTTTTTTTAAATGCACACACAATAGGAAGGTTTCATAAAAGAGAATAGCTAATTGAGCAAGTAATACACTCAGGCAGGGTGCCCAATCAGGAGACAAGACCTCCAGGAGAACCAGATCTAAAGAGGTCAGCAGACCAAACACTGGTTAGGAAACAGGAACCACTACAGGCAGCTGGCGAGGGCACACTTGGAAACAATTCTGGTGTTAACTTCTAATTCCAGCCAAACACACCAACAAAACAGCATCACTTAATCACAAAGTCCTGCACTAAAAGACAAACCAGTAAACCAACTCCAGGTGAAGCACTGCTATACCTGACAAATCCACAGACCTCCCCCCCCACTGCTGATGAAAGGAATCCAGTGGTAAGAGAGTGTGCGATTCTACACCCAGGAACGCTGTGCGCCAGGCATAAAGAGCTGTCTTCTCTCCAGTCAGGGTGGCTACTCTCAAAGAAAGGCCTAGGGACTGGGAAGAGGAACAAACACAGGGTGCTCCAGGTTGTGGGGTTCTGTCCTGTGGCCTGTGTGTGTCACACTGTGTGCTGAACAATACACTGCAACACTTTATTATAGCTATATATGTCTTTTGTTGGGAGTAAAAGTATGTCTGGAAATAAAATTCACTTCTCACACTTCAACTACACTTTGTCTAAACAGAAAATAAAAGATGTTAGAGATCAGTACTGGAGCCTTTAATACGCTGTAAGACTTCATCAAGAATATTTAGTTCTCTTTTTTTTCTAAATATGCTTACCTTGATCACCTAAAAAATAAGTGTTTCTTAGCTTCAAAAGAAAAAAATAAAATGCTCACTTTAAAAAATATTACTAATAAAAACTTTAAGTATTTTCTAATATAAATATTACTAAGGTTGAATGATAAATAGTATCTGAACTAATGGAGGTTTCTTGCAAAAGAAACTGCATACTTCCCTACCCACTCAACTAAGCCTTGGCTTTGATTTTCTTTTTTATGGAATTTTAGTAAAACCCTATTCTAGAAGGCCAGTAATTATCTTATTTAAAAACAAGAACCAAAACAACATCAAGCTTCTCATCATAAACAATTTCTTCCCTGAATGTAATCATGTCTAACACTGTACAGCTAACATTACAATCTAATAATCTAAATTCATTTGTAAGCCATGCAGTGCCACCAAGTGGCAACAATTATTTTTTTCTAAAATACCTCAAGTAATTGAAAGTTAGATTGCAATATTTTACCAAAATGGGGGAGAGAATCAATCTTATAATTCTAGTCAAAGTTTAGAAATCAAGCAGCGTCTTCTGTTTCTGACAAAGTGCACACCTTCTGAGAACTACAGTTACAGCTCATCTCTCCTCCCCCAGCCCTCAGGGACCTGGCTCACTGAGCCCTCACACTCCAGGCTTCCTTGGTCTGGAGCCCTCCCCTCCTTTCCCCTCCCCTCTTGGGCTCTCACTCACACAATTTAATCATCGCTATCCTTTAACTCAGAGTCCCCCAGAGCAGCTCCAGCCTGGCCGTCATAAGAACCTTCTTTGTCACATGTCCATGTAGAACAGTGTCTCTTAGAACTGTCTTCGTCCAACTGATGACTACTGATCTAACTTAGCTATAAAATCCAAGAAAAAGTTTCCCTCAGGAGGACACAAACCAAGCCTGTCATATTCATTGCACTTTGAGCCGTCAGATGATGTTAGACAGCATAAATGAACACACAAAATGAAGTAGGCTAAGTATAAATATCAGTAATGGCCTATGATTGGTCAAGAATTAAAGTTTTCTTTGCTAATGTCAGATATGCTGAGTGTTTCTACGAAACCTCTAGCTCCCAATGAGCTCACAAGCTCCAGTTTATCTGACAGTAAGAAAACCAGGATAGGACAGTGCACACAACACACTCCACACAGTGTACAGGACAGGGCAGTGCACACAACACACTCCACACAGTGTACAGGACAGGACAGTGCACACAACACACTCCACACAATGTACAGGATAGGACAGTGCACACAACACACTCCACACAGTGTACAAAGTCAGGACTTTACTCAGACATGTCCTAACTGGACTTTAGTTAATCAACATGTGATTTACCAAATTCATAAAACTATATATGAAATGAACTTGACATGTACTCAAAACTTTGAAGGCTACGTAATATAATTTAAAACAGTATAAAATAAAGACAAAAGACTGTGTTGAGCAAAAAAAGAAATTTACTCTAAGCTCCTAAATTAAAAATATATTAACGGTCTAATTTCCCTTTAGATAAGAATGCTCTCTAATGTAATTCAGTTGGGGGTTGAGTTGTTTAATATAATTTATGAGAAACAAGTAGACTTTAGACAATGGTTCTAATATTAACCATTACTATTTCTCGAGAAATAATTTAAATCTTTGTAGTATTCATGTTCTATCAATAGCCTTATAAAACAATCTATCAATTGCCTTATGACTGTCTCCAGTTCCAATTTTATAATCCTGACAAATAGTATGTTTTTCTTTTCTTTATGTCAGCATCATAAGAATTAAAGAGACTCAGGATGAATGTGTGGGCTAAGGATGGAGCCCAGTGACCAGAGGACATGCTAAGCATACTCAAAACCTGAGCCCAATCCCCATATCAATGCCTCCAAAAATGATCACAGATAGTACAAAGTGAAGTCATACTAGGCCTGCCTCGAATGGATGACACTTCTAAACTCTTTAGTATGCCTCCCAGACACTGAGGAGTAGACACATTGTATTGAGCATAGTGAACCCAAGGTTACAAATCTGACCACGACATTACAACTGTCATCATATTCTAAAGGCTAAACACATATTCATTACAAAAATCTACGTAACCTCTTTGGCAGACATTTTTAGTAAGCAGTATCTATATTTAATAAGCAATCCCAAGTAATTACTTCAGCACATATAATCATTCAGTTACACAGGAGACTATATACATGCTGAAACGCTGACCTCCAACACTTCAATGAGACAGACAGCTTCTGGAGGCAAAATAAACTGAAGGCCAGGCCCTGATCCGGTCTGAAATATCTCTGTAAGAGCAGATGAGCACATAAAGGGCTATCAAGGGTGGAAAACACAGAAAAAGTCCAAAAACAGCTGGACAGCGACTATCTTCAAGTCAAGGCAAACTCAGGAAAAACTACACAGCAACAAATGTCTTGATCTCAGATTGCCGATCTCCAGAAATGTGAGAAAGCAGACTTCTGTCGCTGAGGTTACCATGCTTGTGGCATGTTCTGACAGCAACACAGCTATACCATCACACTTAACATGTCTGCAATCATACTTTAAATGCATGTTCAATTGTAACATAGATACATTAGAGATTTCTTTTCTTTTCTCTTTTTCCTCGAGGCAGAGTTTCTCTGTATAGCCCTGGCTATCCTAAAACTCACTATGTAGGCCAGGCTGCATTGAACACAGATTTCCTTGCCTCTGCTTCCTGAGTGCTGGAATTAAAGACAGCGCCAACACACCAGGCCCAATACATTAGTGCTTTCCACCCTCTGAAACACCACTAAAGTCACTTCTACCACACTAAATGCTGATATAAACAGAGAACCTATTAAAACATATGAACTGATTTGACCGAGGGAAGTGGTGGTCCCTGCCTACATGTATCCCTACAAACCCAAACAGCGTGAACTAGATCCCAACTTGGATAGACAACCATGTCAATTTCCTTAATCACAAAGAATAGCTTAACTTTTAAATACCTGATATAAAAAGCTATGAACATTCTCTTGCCCATAGAATAGAAAACTTAGATCTAGACTCCACACTAAAGGTCATTTTCTATACCGAGACAATGGTACATCAGTATTAAAATCTCCAGATGTGCTTCAGAGAGAACTTGAAATCTGCAAACGGTGGACTGCACAGTTCCTCTGCTTGGAGATTAGAGTCTATGCCATTAAGGACTCAGACAGCCACACTGACCTCAAACTCTCGATCCTCTAGCTTCTCCTTCCGAGTGCTGAGGTCACAGGTGTATAATCTCATGACCAGCTCCATCTTTATAAGTATATAGCCAGGATCAAGTAGGTCAGCATTCTCAAAAACCATGTTTGTACTTGAAAACCTTTTTTTAAAAGTACTGATACTTAGTCCTTCTCTGAAAAAAATTACAATCTAAATCACTCTCAAAATGGTGTGTATGCATACAACTGTTTGTGTGTAATCTCCTGTAACAGCAGCTCCGACATCTAAAATCTAGGGATAAAATTGTGATTAATGTGAAGCATACCAGGTAAGGGAGTATTTATCAGAAAATGCCTTTTCTTTTT
Source organism: Myodes glareolus (assembly GCF_982192425.1). Taxonomy (NCBI): domain Eukaryota; kingdom Metazoa; phylum Chordata; class Mammalia; order Rodentia; family Cricetidae; genus Myodes; species Myodes glareolus. Next base: position 2,836,684 of record NC_142033.1, on the reverse strand, counting down.
TTGTTTGCTTGCTTTTTGAGACAGGGATTCTCCGTGTAGCTCTGGCTGTCCCGGAACTCACTCTGTAGAGCAGGCTTGTCCTTGAACTCTGCCTCCTGGAGTGCTGGGATTAGAGGTGTGCACTGGAAAGTATCTCACATCCTGTCAAATGTATTTCCCTACCAGTAAAGACTAGAGTAAAAGAGTCTATGGCACAGCCTGGCATCACTACTAAGGTCATCTGTGAGCCTTAGTCAGGAGGAGACCTGAAACGAGTTATCAGCACAGGTGGGGGATTAAAGTGATTACACACCTTGACCAACTGAAATTAATTGTTGAAATTTAAGGATAGTTTAATATAAAAATTAATGTAGCTCAACATGTCAACTTAAAAAGAGTACACAGCAACATTTAACAGTCTCCTTCATGACAAACACACTCACCAAACCCCAGAAATGAAAGAAATTTATGGAAAGATTACAGCTAACTTCACACTCAACCTTGACAAAGCCTTTCCTCAAAGACCAGGCACAGAGCAAACATGCCATCTGTTTGCTTAACAAGAGAGCAAAGGAATAGACGAGGGAGCGCAGGAAGGCATGGAGACACAGAAGGAAAGGCGAAGGCAGAAGCAGAATTATGTTTACACGCGATGTGGTCTTCCATGTAGAAAACTCTAAAACATATCCAAAACTTGCTAAAATAAAAGAATTTACCAAAGATCTACTACACAAACATCAATGCACAAAGACGAGCTGTTTCTATCAGAAACTGACCGTGAGCAAACCATTCTACTTCCTGTGGCATCCCAGAGACAGAACCACTCAGGAATGAAGTCAACCAGCCCACAGGCTGAGAACTGCGCAACAGCGCTAACGGAAATTAAGATGATAATGGAAACAGAGGTTGTGAGACTGATTATTAAGAAACTGTATTAGTCAGCGTTCTCTAGAGGAACAGAACTGATAAAGTGAATATATAAATATGAGATTTCAATTATAGCGGCTCACAAACTGTGGTCCAACTAACAGAACAATGGCTGTCTACCAATGGAAGATGCAAGAATCCAGTCGTTCAGTCCACAAGGCTCAATGTCTCAGCTGGTCTCCAGTACACGCTGGAATTCCAAAGTAGACTCCAAGGCCAATGAATAAATGGACTTGCCAGTGAGAGGAGGACCAGCTGCAAAGAAAAGGAGTCACCTTCTTCCACATCCTTATACAGGCTGCAAGGAGGTGTGGCCTACATTAAAGCTGGGTGGGTCTTCCCACTTCAAATAATTTGATTAAGAAAAATCCCTCACAGGTTTACTTAGTTGCTTGAGATGCAGTCAAGCTGGCAGCCAAGAACAACCATCACAGAAGTCAACATTATACATAGAAATCTTCCAATTCAATGCAATTCTCCATCAGAATCCCAATGACACTTTTGTCAGAATAGAGAAACTCATCCGAAAATACATATAAAAATCTCAACAAACACCAAACAACTGAAACAACCTTAAAATGAAAAAAGCTAAATATACAAAAACTAAAAATGGGGCTGAGGACTTAGATCAGGTGGTAGAATGCCTACCTAGCAGGATCAAAGTCTATTAACTGGATCAATACCAATTACTGCATAAACCAAGCATGGTATACCAGGTGAGAGGCAACAGGACTGATTACAAGTCAAAGTGAACTTCACTACACAGCAAGTTCAAGACTGGCCTACGGGAAAACTGTGACTCCAAAACAGAACACTGAACAGTGAGGGACCCTTGCAGTGCAAGAAAGTATTTTCAAATCTGTATGTGACAAGAGATTCACATCCAGAATATATACAGAAATTTCAGGACCCAGAAACAACACTCACTCCAATAATCTGTTTATTTAATAAGCAAGGGATCTGACATTTCTCCAACACTAATACACAAATGTCAAGAAGCACATGGAAGACACTTAACATCCTGATCATCAATCAAGCCTGCCACGAGACACCAGCATGACAGCTCAACACTACAGAACCACTTGAAACTACAGCAAGACTCCATCTCAAACAAAACTGCACTGAGCCATCACCTCATTACCGTCAGGACAGCTGCTATCAAAACGTAACAACACATACCACCATACACAGACACATGTTAGCAAAGACACAGAAAAGAAGCCTCAGTGAGAAGTTAGAGGCAACGTCACACGTTGTAGTGGCTACAGAAAACAATATGGTGGCTTTCAGAACACTGAAACTACATTTACCATGTAACCCAAAATACCCAGAGATATTCCCAAAGAACAGAACGTAGGGTACCAAAAGAAATTATAAACCTGGTGTGGAGGTCCTTCTGTCCATGTGCTGCTTTTATTGGTTAATGAATAAAGAAACTGCCTTGGCCTGTGATAGGGCAGAACTTAGGTAGGTACAAAGAACTGGACTGAAAGCTCAGAGAAAGAAGGCAGAGAGAGAGACCCATGGACCCGCCGCCAGAGACAGACGTGTCTGCTGGTAGGCCACGGCCTCGTGGTGATACACAGATTAATGGCAATGGGTTAAATCAAAGTGTAAGAACTAGCCAATAAGAAGTCAGAGCTAATGGGCCAAGCAGTGATTTAATTAACACAGTTTCTATGTGATTATTTCGGGGCTAGGCGGCCAGGAATGAACAAGTGGCTCACCCTCCTGCAACGTAAACCTATGTTCACTGGAGCAAACGTCCACCGGTGGAAAAGCTGATAAAATGTGGTATATACACACAACAGCCTTAAAAAGAAGTTTGGCAAAATACCACAATATGGATAAACCTTAAGTACAAAGTAAGAAAACCAGTTATAAATAGGCAAAAACTTAATGAAACTATTTAATTAATATCAGTTTAAAAAAAATCACCAGTTCATGTGTATAGAAACCAATAACATAGTTTTCCAAAATAACCTGGGGGAGGTGCATAAGCATTTAAACAAGATTAGCAAAAGATTTTACTTGTGTAAAATTCTTGTGGTTTTTGTTGAGACAGGGTCTCACTATGCAGCCCAGGCTGGCCTTGAACTCACAGAGAGATCCATCTGCCTCTGCTTCTCAAGTGCTGGCATTAAAGGTGTGCACCACACCCACTCCATTTTAAACATTTTATCTCACATCTCTTTTACTGCTATGTGTGGTATAACATTTTCTATCGCAAACAAATGTCTACTATAAGCAAGGAGTTGTATCAGATGCTTGAGCATAGATTAATGTATATAAAGCGCACAGCTCTGGCCTCTGGGAAGTAGGACTGCATCGCATATGACTATAATCACATATCCAGTCATTGTCCTCCCTAACTCTAACATCTACTACCAAGGATGGACTAAAAATAATTTAACTACAATAATAAATTCAGATAACATCAGTAAACTGATATTTAAAAACATTTTACAGATCAATAGTCAAGGGGGAGAGAGGTCCACAATCCTCAAGACTTACTAGATGTCAAATATTAGCTTTCCTGGTCTTCTCAAAAGAATGCTATGAAGAGGTCAGAAGACCTAGGTTCTAGCTTTGCAATTAATTACTCACCTAGCCTTAAGCCAGTCACTTACTATTTCTGAACCTCATGACAATTATCTATACAACTGAAATATCAGAATGAAGACTTTCACCACATTATTTTTGGTGAGTTCAAAATCAGACTTGTCTAAACAATTTGGAAAAGACAAGAAACTAGTCACACAATGAATTCCTATGCTGTAGCAGTGTGAACACACCTAAGCACGTCTGGTAACCGGGTGTAGTAGCACATGCCAGAAACCAGCACTCTAGTCACTGAGGCACAAAGACCACATCAAGTCTAAGGCCATCCTGGTCTCTAAACCACAGAGAAATAAAATATCAATAAATATGGCAACATGAATATCCAGGTAAATGAAATAAGTGAGACAAAATCATTTCTGAAATTCAAATTTTGGTGCAAACCTCCCTCTGCCCATAATTTTACACCTCCAACCAAGGAAAACAGTTCTTATTTCCAGGGCCCCACTCAAAAAAGAAACTGAAAGTGAGGGCCATCTAGAAACTGCTAAAGAGAAAATTGAGTCTAAAATCCATAGATATGCAAATCAAGGAGTTAGAAATAAGCAAATCAAGCAGTGTCAATAAGAAGACCACACACTTTGCATTCAGAGGGAAACACAAGTTAATCGAGGTTATATGTTCAACAGGAACAACAAAGCACTTGTAGAGAGAAGGACAGCAAGAGAGGGGTGGGTAGCCTACTGTGCAGACACCCTTTACTGCACAAGCTGCAATGGGAGAGGAAACAAACTGACCCCAGTGGGGGAAGAACCTCTTCTTGCTTTGGACTTGCTAGAAGGCAATCTAGTTTCAGGCATAAAACCCCCAGGTGACTGCAATAGCCAACCCAACTAGCCAAATTTCAGATACTAAGGAGGAAAAAAACTGTCAAAATGCTTGATATTTTTTAAAAGAAAGTATTGTGTGTGCAAGTATATATACACATATGTTTTCTAATCATATTTTTATATGTGTATATATGTTTATAATGCTAAAACCAGAATGCTGATGGCCAGCTGCCTATGCTACAGTGATCATCAACACCTACAGTTCTAGACCACAGACCTGCAGTCTCCCCATGTTCACCCTCAGGGAAACGTGGGTGCTCCCTTCACCTCTACAGATATGCCCAATCTTTCTGCTTTTTAAAACTTATTAGCAGCACATCTTCTTAAAGCTTCAGATTAAAGAAATAACTAGTGAAAAAACCAAAGAGAATATTCTGTCAGAAAATACTTCAATTCCTACAGAACAGATTTAATATGTTTACATGGAAACAGTAATCAAAATCAATGGGGGCTGGAGAGATGGCTCAGAGGTTAAGAGAGCATTGCCTGCTCTTCCAAAGGTCCTGAGTTCAATTCCCAGCAACCACATGGTGGCTCACAACCATCTGTAATGGGGTCTGGTGCCCTCTTCTGGCCTGCAGGCGCACACACACAGACAGAATATTGTATACATAATAAATAAATAAATAAATATTTTTTAAAAATCAATGATATTCGGGGGCTGGAGAGATGGCTCTGGTGTAGGAGGTCCTTTTGTCTTTATGTTGCTTTCACTGGTTAATAAAGAAACTGCTTTGGGCCCTTGATAGGGCACAACTTAAGTAGGCAGAGAAGAGAGAACTGGATGCTGGGAGAAAGAAGGGTGGAGTCAGAGAGAAGCCATGGATCCGCAGCCAGTCAGACTCAGAACCTTGCTGGTAAGTCACAATCATGTAGCAATACACAGATTAACAGAAATGGGTTAAATGAAGATGTAAGAATTAGCCAATAAGAAGTTAGAGCTAATGGGCCAAGCAGTGATTTAATTAATACAAGTTCTGTGTGGTTATTTCGGAGCTAAGCTAGCCAGGTGGCCAAGACAAACAAGTGCCCCCACACACACATGGCCTCCCACATGGCTCAGTGGTTAAGAATGTTGACTGCTCTACCAGAGGACCTGAGCCCAATTCCTAGCATCCACGTGACATAGCACAACCGTCGGTGGCCCTGGTTCCAGGGGATCTGATCCTTTCACACCGATGCAAATATTAAAATAAACGGCGAACAAACATTCACTGAGTGCATGCACATTTCAAGGGTCATATGAAATAAATGAGACATGGATGGTATCTACCTTCTACAGGGTCACGGGTAGGACAATGGCAGTGTCTGAATGAGAATGGCCCCCACAGGCTCACGTATTTGAATGCTTGGTCTGTAGTTGGTAGAACTGTTTGGGAAGGATCAAGTGTGGCCTTGTTGGAGGTGAGTCACTGTGCGGTAGGCTTTGAGGTTTTAAAAGCCCATACCATTCCCTGTTAGCTCTTTCTTGGTTTCACTGTCTCTCAGCCACTATTCCAGCTCCATGCCTGCCCTGTCTCACACCATGCTACCCACCATGATGGCTATGGATTAACCCTCTGGAACTGTGTGCCCCGAATTAAACGCTTTCTTTTATAAGTTGCTTTAATCAAGGTGTAGCTTCACAGCAACAGAATCAATCTCAGACAACACCTACCACAACAGAATCAATCTCAGACAACACCTACTACAACAGAATCAATCTCAGACAACACCTACTACAAAATGCCAGGCTGACTCCAAGTTTATGAGACAATCCATGAAATGATGACTATTTCTGAAAAGAAGGCTGTACCTAGTAGAAAGAATATTGTCAACATCTCTTAACTATAGGCAGGCGGGCACAGACAAGTACTCATGTATGATACAGAGAGCTTACACTTTCTAAATGAATAGAAGTCGGGGGTAAGAACTGGCAACTGAATGCAAAAACTTATGAACAGAACACACAAACAACATGTCACATTCATACAGGAGAATATTCCTCAATAATAAAATAATAAATAATGGTATTCTCGCAATATAAATAAAACAAAAACACCAAAATAAAACTTTTTAAAAAGGTACAAACTATATAATTTTATGTACATCAAGTTCAAAAATTAAATTTAAACCAGGCTAATGAAACTTAATAAGGTTTACCTCAGCAGAAAGCTATCACACTGAAAAGAATTAAGGAACTCCTGGGAATAATCTAGATGAGTGGCTCAATGTCAACTACAACACAGTCATTCAACTCTGGACTTTAGGTTCACATGACACTGAAGGTTAATTATAGTATGACAAAAGAAAAGTGCATATCCAACTTCTGTAGAATTTCCAACAAGTCAACCCTCTGACACTACAAACATGCAACCAAAAAAGAGGGTTCTAACACGCACTGCAGATTTAGTTACCACTGAGATAATGACAGGACCGTAAGCTACAATGTAAGCGTCTTCTCTATTTCAAGACAGTCCACAGCTTGACAGATGAGTTGTTCTTTTTCACTCTGTATTTTAAGGCCATGTTTACTGATATGTTTTTATCATTTCAAAAGCTTACAATTTAAAAAGCATTCTTTCATACATCAGACACAAAATAACATCAAAATTAAGTTTTTAAAAAGTCAACCATCTTTAGAAGGCCAGTCAGAATGGAGTACATGAGAAAGCCATCCATGGGGAGGCACTCAGTAGACAGAATGCTTGCTGCGCAAGTCTGGGCTTATCGGCGAATCAATCCCACACCAGTTATGTTTTAAGGGGTTATTTATTTTGGGGGGTAAAACTTACATACACCATAAACCGTCAGGAAGGGAGCCTAGTCGCAGGAGCCGGGAGCAGGAGCCAGGAGCAAGCACCGGAACCAAGAGCCGGAACTAAGAGGGCCTGATCCGGATATGCTTCTCTTTTTAAAAGAGAAATATACCACGTCCCAGTGGGCTGATATTTCAGCAGCTATTGGCTGACGGAGCGGAAGTCGCTCCCCGCTGCACTGTGGGCTCATATTTCAGCGACTATTGGTTGAGGCAGCGGAAGTTACTCCCACAACATGGGCTCAGAGGGCAGGCAGCTGGCCGGCTGGATGAACCTCAGGGAAGGAGGACACCCGCTGTAGCCTCTGGCCTCCACATACATGCACATGTGTGACCAAAACATACAGGCTTTCAACATCACAGTAACAGAGAAGTCATGGCTTACAAATTCTGTTAAAGGAAATAAAGCAAAATCCACAGAAGAGAACTATATTCTCTAGACCACAGAGAAAACTAAGCAGCCAACACATCTTACACTAGTGAGAGATCAGCAACCATGGTTAACGCAACACCAACCAGAGTTTCCAACATGTTCCAACAATATTAGGACCCTGTAAGCTTTAGCATCAATACTAAAGAAAGAAAATTAAGATTGTTTCATGTTGTAGATTATTAGTTTAAGATGTGTTACATTCGTTTATGCTATGGAATCTTTGTTTAATGAGACAAAGATGTGTTGTATCTTTAATGTTGCATTTGTCTAACTGTAAAGCTGTGTGACTTTGCCTGCCTACAACATCTGATTGGCTGAATAAAGAGCTGAACGGCCAATAGCTAGGCCAAGGATAGGCAGGGCTGTCAGGGAGAGAGAATAAACAGGAGGAGAAATCTGTGAAGAGAAGATCGAGGAGCGAGAAAACAAGGAGAGAAGGAGGAGAGAGGATGCCAGAGGCCAGCCTCCCAACCATACAGTCAGCCACGGAGCTAAAAAGGAAAGATATACAGAATAAAGGTAAAAAACCAAGAGGCAAAAGGTAGTTAAAGAGAAACAGGGTAAGTTGAATTACAAGAGCTGACTAGAAACAAGCCAAGCTATTGATAAGTAAGAACAAGCCTCCGTGTATTAACTTGGGAGCTGGGTGGTGGCCTCCAATATACCAACTACAGCGTCACCATTTTATAGCTACTTCTTTACTCCTATTAAGTCAACTGAAACAAACTGGTCAAAATGTTAATACAGCATATTGCAAAATTTTATTGAAACTCGTTAATTCTAGACTTATAGGCATGCTTTCAAAATATAAACTATGTTTTATATTACTATTCTTACTTTAATATGTAACATTTAATAAAGTGGCCTACTTACCTAAATTTCGGCTTATTAACATCTCGATGCAAGAATAATCTCATCCAGAATTAAACCAATCCTAAAAGAACACATGTAAAAACCATCATTTAGTTGTGTTTCATTCAGATAGGACAAACTGTATGCACAATACACTATTTTAAATTAAAAACTATAAACTTATTTTATTCATAAAACAACATCTAAGTGTTCAACAACTAAACTAATTTAATGCTCAATAAACTATTCAGTACCTTTCAAGGGGAGCGATAATCTATCCCAGCAAGAAACTTAAAATTGTAGGTGGCTGGAGAAATGGCTCAGTGACTCCAGACACTTGCTGCTCTTGCAGGTGACCCAGGTTGGGTTTCCAGCACCAACAAGGCAGCAACAACTGTCTGTGACTCCAGACCTCTGTGGGCACTGCACACACAGCACACAACAACTGTCTGTGACTCCAGACCTCTGTGGGCACTGCACACACAGCACACAACAACTGTCTGTGACTCAGACCTCTGTGGGCACTGCACACACAGCACACAACAACTGTCTGTGACTCAGACCTCTGTGGGCACTGCACACACAGCACACAACAACTGTCTGTGACTCCAGACCTCTGTGGGCACTGCACACACAGCACACAACAACTGTCTGTGACTCCAGACCTCTGTGGGCACTGCACACACAGCACACAACAACTGTCTGTGACTCCAGACCTCTGTGGGCACTGCACACACAGCACACACACATTCAAGAAAAATACTCACACACCTAAAAAAGTATTTTAAAGAAATATAATTTGCAGTTTTTAAAATTTTTTATGTAACTTGCTTTCATTAATTTTAATAACAAAGCGATATTAATTCTGTCTATAACCCTTCAAGATATGAACATCTGCGCTTGGTCAGATCCCTTATATAAAATGGCATGATCTTTGTGTGCAACCTACGTACATTCTCACATGTAGTCTAGATCACTGTTACAGTACTTCTGATACAGTGCAAATGCTGCGGACACACGTGTTACACTGAGAGACTTGCAGTAAGACAAAGGCAGATCTGGACATGCCTGCACAAACACAATTTCCCCCAACAGTTTTAACACAGGGCTTTAAATATTCATTCATTCATTCATTCATTCAACCATTCATTCAAGTTTTTCGAGACAGGATTTCTCTGAAGCTTTTGGAGCCTGTCCTGGAACTCACTTTGTAGACCAGGCTGGTCCCAACCCCACAGAGATCCTCCTGCCTCTGCTTCCCGAGTGCTGGGGTTAAAGGCATGTGCTGCCGCCGCCACCTGGTTAGGGCTCTAACTAGTTTAATAATAGTGCTTGTTAAATTCAGTTATGCAGAACCCAGGTATAAGGAAGTTACAGGTCAGGTCCGTGTTTATCTAATAATGTATCCATACCATAATAAAGGATATAGTGATAGATGACATAGAATATATCAATGATAAATGTGATAACAGCTAACAGAAACTAAGCATAAAGACTATGTTAAGCACCATTAGAGACTTAGGAATCAATATTCTCCCTGCCTCAATTTAATATGCAACACTATTTACTACTAATTATTCACTAAAAATGGACTCACCAAAAATCCATTTCTACCAATGTTGAAACTCAGTATTGCCTTACCCCAAATCATTAATCTCTCCCCCTACCAAAGGGATCTAGCGTTTCTAATTATTATTCTCAAGGTGGAGGTCCCACACCTATTCCAGTGTCTCCCCACATTACTCCAGCTGCTCCCCTCCAGACCCACCAGCACCTAATTCTGCCCTCCCACAACCACCCCTGCCATGACTTCTACCACAGTTAACTTAGCAATGCCTTACCACATGGTGGCCATATCCTGGTAGACTGGTTTTTAATCCTGTGTCAAATAGGGTTATATCAGTTATTTCATTGAATTGTAAAACCTGTATAATTCTAAAATAGTGAATGCTTTTTTTTGTTCTGCTCAAAATCAGAAAAGAAAAAACTTTTCCAGATGTTATCTGTTCAGACAAAATAATCACACCAATATATTTTAGAAATACTAAAATTTTTTGTTTTTTAATTAACAAATAATAATTGTTCATATTATTGCTAGGCGGTTGATATGGGATTCCCCTCTTTGTGCTGGGAATACTACTGGGTAACAAGAACTGCTATGAGTCTATAGCAGAGCAGGCAGAACAGAGGTAGGCGGGGAAGGTTGGACTGAATGCTGGGAGGAAGAAGGTGGAGTAGAGAGAAGCCATGTAGCCGCTGCCAGAGACAGATGCCAGAACTTTAGCCAGCAAGTCACGTGGCAATACACAGATTAATAGAAATGGGCTAAATTAAGATGTAAGAGTTAGCCAATAAGAGCTAGAGCCAATGGGCCAAGCAGTGATTTAATTAATACAGATTCTGTGTGATTATTTCAGGGCTGTATAACTGGGAACCAACAAGCGGCCTCCTCCAACAAAAAAGAAGCTGCTTTGGCCTATAGCAGGGCAGAATAGTCAGGCTGGAAGAGATACAGCAAGAGAGTAGGCGGAGTTAGAAGTGTTGGGTCTGGTGCCAGCACGGACCCTAAATTATTTCTCCAGACCAGAGGGGAGGCGTGGGAATAAAGACACAACTCACATGACTTTATGGGGAGGGAGATTTTCAGTGATCTCTCATGAAATCCTGAGTTTACATCCTGAAAATTCCTCCGCATTTATTTTTCAAACAGTCTTTATACCAAAATGTAAACTGAGGGGGAAATTCATTAGCATTTTGTTTCCTAGGTAAACAGGTGAATGACTCTGGTCACATCCACACATCTACCAGTGCCTGCTCTGTCACGTCTTCCTGCTCTGTATGCCAGCTCTGTCACGTAGGCTGAATTAACATCTCTTTTCAGGCATCCTCCAAATTACAAAGTAGAGCAGAACAACATCCCTTTGTTAGGGATGGCAACAGGCTAGGTGACCGACCACCTCCTGTGTGGCAGGTGCAAACTATGGCCTGGGATTCTGGTCACCATACCATGTAGAAATATGGGCCTACAATTAAAACAGTTTCTGTGTGATTATTCCAGGGCTGTGCAGCCAGGAACCAACAAGCGGCCTCCTCCAGCATAAAAGAGTCTGCTTCAGCCTATGGCAGGGCAGAATAGTCAGGCTGGAAGAGATATAGCAAGATAGTGGGCAGAGCTAGGAAGAAGCCATGAAGCCACTGCAGAAGACCTCTACACCCTACTGCCCCCTACATCCTACTCTGAGAAAACACATTCCAACAGAGATCTTCTAATGCAATCAACCAATACTCAAAACGGGAAAGTCATTGTAAACATGTCACGAGCATCTACAAAAACTGCAACCAAATGTGAAGTGTTGCATTGAACAAGAAAGAAATTTGGTGTGGGGGATTGAAGAAACGGGGGGGGGTGTCTTTAGTTAATATTATGTGACAATATTGGCTCCATAATTATAATAACATCTGGTATGAAAAGGGAAAACATGCTGAGGAAACAAATATAGTTTAGAAAATGACATATTTCAGAACAGTAATCAAACATTCAGATACACACAGCTACAAGCGTCAAGAATTTCAGAGCCTAAAAGAATCTATCTGACTTTAATACAATGAAACCAAAAGCCAGCAGCAGAGGGAAGCAGGGAATTTACACACCAGTGGGAAGTTAGCATCTTGCTCTCTCAGAAAATTCTTTGAAGGATACTTTTAGGATAATACCTTGATGTGTAGTCCAAGCTACCTCTACTGCTACAATTACAGGCATTTGCTGTACTGTGGAACCAATGCTCACTCCTAATCAATCAACGCATCAAAATAGGTATCACTGGGAATTTAGAAACCATGCCTCAACGAACTAGAAAAGAACTAAGCTGAAACAAGTTAGAAAAACAGAAATGATAAATATTAAGACATAAATATTAAAAAGATCCACAAAACTGAGAACCAAGAGAAGACCACTGGAAACAGAAACGAAGAGGACCTGCAAAGGAAGTCATGTCAGGAGATCAGAAGGAACACTAGGAACAACAATGGCCAACAAATAAGAAAACCCAGAACTGACTAGATACTTTAAAACATAGTTACTCTGAATGAGAGCAGTTAACAAAACTTGCTGCTTTTCCAGAGGACCAAAGTTCAGTTCCTGGCACCCAATCTGGGTGACTCACAACCACCTGTAACTCCAGCTCCAGGGGATACAACGCCCTCTTCTGAACTCTGCAGGAGCCTATATCCACAAATGCACACGTGCACACGTACACACACACAGAATATATAAGCATGATTAAAAATAAACCTCTATGTGCCACAAGACAAGTAAAACCTCTAAATAATTCATAACTAATAAAGGAGATTAAATGCTATTACGATTGAATCTGAACTGTCTCCCAAATGCTTGAGGCTGTGGTCCCCAGCAGTGATGCTATTTTCAAAGGCTGTGGGACCATTATTATGTGGAGCCTGACTGGCAGGAGTAGTCACGTGAGGTGGGCCTTTGAAAACTACAGGCCTCAAGTTTCTGCCACAAACTACTGCCATGAACTGGGTGGGCTGAACCTATAAAATCATTGGGCCATCATATTCCTGTCGAGTACTTTGGTCCAGAGACACGAATAACACAGATGCAGCCATTAAAAGTTTTCAACTAAGGAGTTAGATATAGCTTAGTGAGTCAATGCACTGGACACTCTTGCAGAGGACCCAGGTTCAACCCCAAGCACACACAGTGGCTCACACTATCTACCTCCAGTTCCAGGGGATCTGACATCCTCTTCTGGCCTCCATGGTACACACATATACATGCAGGCAAAATACCTGAGCTTATTCATAATTTTTTAAGTCTTTAAATTCTTTTCGAACTAAAAAGCCCAAGACCAGACAACTCCTCTAGAAAATTCTACCAAACACTCAAGAGTCAAATTCTCCCAAAGAACTGGATATTTCAAACTCATTCTATGAGGTCAATTATCTGGAAACCAAATCAAGACAAAGGCATAAAAAGAAAACTAATCTAGTATCTCTAACGAAGGATGTAAATAACGAGTAAAGTATTACCAAAACAAATCCAACAGTGTAATAAAGAACTACGTACTGCAACCAAGTGAGTCACACTCCTGGACTGCACGCACAGCTCAGCACAAGACTAATGCAATCGAACAGTAATGGGGGCGGGGTCACAACTTCATCTCAGCTGATGTTCAACACCCACAACCAAACTCAGCACCACTTTATTATAAAACTAAATATAGAAACCACTTCAACCTAATAAAAACTACACAACTAAGGGGCATCCAACCTTTAGACACCACTGTCATCTAAAACACACTAGCATTCACAGCTGTCCTGGGCACTTGCTGCCCACAGACCACAAGCTGGAATGCTCACACATGTGATAAGCCCACAGTAAACACAGGAGTAAAGACTGAGTGTTCTCTGAAGTCCAGAAACAAGACAGCGTTCCCTTTTCTTACCACTCCCATCCACTGCATCACCAGAACTGTGTGCGAAGAAATTTGACAAGTAATAAAAATGCATTCAATTCTGAAAGAAACAGGAAAATTATCTTTGCCTATGGATGATAGGTTGATCCTAAATGAAGAATACTCTATAGAATTCAAAATAAAATCCTGTTGCTGCTAACTGACAAACTGAGCAATGTAGCAGAAAACAAAGACAACACATTAAAAACACTTGCTATTCATATACACAAAAAGTAAAAAAAAAAACTGAGAAAACAATTTCATCTATAACAGCATTAAAAAATATTTAGGAAAAAAATATTTAGGAGTTAACAAAAAAGAAACTGTACTATGAAAATAAGAAAGGATTAGTGACATTAAAGTCATGAATAAACACATGTGGCTAAAATGGCAAAGTCAGCTAACGCAGTTTTGTTGAAAAGGAAACAGCCACTTGAATGTAGTCCGAGACCCCAAAGAGTCAAAACAATTGTCAACAAGACTTGACACTTCTGATTTCAGAACATACTAAAAATCAGTATAATCAACAGAATGCTATGACTTACTGACAAACCCATGAAAACCAATGGAACAAAACAACCCAAAAAGAAACCCCAGGATAAGGTCAAATGGTTTTTTAATGGTACCAAGAATACACAGTGGGGAAAAACATCTCCTCAAGAAAAGATCTTGACGAAGCCCAATATCCACATGCAAAACAAAGACAATTCATATCTCATACAAAAATTAACTAAAAATCAGGACATAAAATGTAAAAACATAAAACTCCTAGAAGAAAACTAGAGAAAAAGTTCCAGGTTGTTGTCCAAATAGGGCTTCACGACTGCAGAGCTTCTGCAGAGCGACTCTTCAACTACACAGAGGACTGACAGCAACAATAACAAATGGTCTAACTTTTTCAAGGGCAAAAGACTTGAAAAATCAATTCTCTAAAATCAAATAGAACGTGAGCCTACGAAAAGATGATTCAACATCACTTAGTACAGAGAATTAGAGGTCAAAACCATGTTGCAATGTTCCCCCCATCAGTAGGATGTGACTGTGAAAATAAACACAGGGCAGCACTGTGGGGACACAGAAGTGGGGACCACTGGTGACCACTGTCAGCAACAGAAAAGGTGTGACCATTCTGGTCAACAAAAGCAGTACCTCAAATAACTTAATAAAATTAGCACATGGTTAGCAAATGTATTTGCCTCTCCATATCTAGAGCACTATCCACAATACTCATACCATAGAAGCAACTCAACTATCCACGGAAGCAATGAAGAGTGCATATTACATATAATGAAATACTATACAGTATATAACAACATGGACAAAACTTGAAGGCATTATTCTAACTGAAATTAGTACAAAAGTTAATACAATATAATTCTCCTCCCGTGAAATATCTAGTCAAAACCACAGTAAAGAAAAATGGTTATCAAAATCCAAACGGAGAATGGACATAAAAAACAAGAACTTAATGAGCACGGACTTTCAGTTTTCTAGTATTAAAAGTTCAAGAGATCTGCTTTATAAGGTAACCAATCCTCGTGAACTTCAGCCGTGAGCACATTTAGGATGTGTTCCTGGAGCCAGAGAGATGGCTCTGTAGTTAAGAGTGCTTGTTCTTGCAGAGGACTCAGGTTTGAGTTCAGTAACAACATGGTGGCTCACGACCACCTGGAAATCCAGTTCCATAGGATTCAATACCTTCTTCTGGTCTCCTTGGACACCAAACACAAACATGGTACACAGACAAACACTCAGGCAAAATACTGATACACACAGAATAAGTAAGTCTTAAAAAAATTTAATATGTTGCATGTTCCTAACACAAAAAAAACATAAGGGGAAAAAAATACATATAATGGCCTAGGTGGAGTAACAGAGATGAACTTTATCCTTCTGCAAGAACAGCCTAAAAACCAAATATACACAAATGCAGCGCAACCGTCTTCAGGGTGAACATAAAGGGGAAATAAATGAAGCCAACAATCTAATGCCTGAGGAAAAGCAGCGAGCCCAAAACACATAACCAGAAACTTCAAGGCGAAGTGCACAGGAACTGCAGAGAGAGAACACCTACCTGTAAGTGTCTAACCATAAGTTATGCAGCCCTACACAGAAACCAGTCAAAACTACGTCATCCCAAAGGGTGGTAAGGCAGACTGCCCCTGACTCAACAAGAACCAGAGATCATACCCATGCCGTTCAGACAGAGCAGAAAACATCGCTGGCTAATTAACAGTACAGAACAGAAAACATCACGACTAGTTAACAGTACAGAACAGAAAACATCACTGGCTAGTTAACAGTACAGAACAGAAAACATCACGACTAGTTAACAGTACAGAACAGAAAACATCACTGGCTAGTTAACAGTACAGAACAGAAAACATCACGACTAGTTAACAGTACAGAACAGAAAACATCGCTGGCTAGTTAACAGTACAGAACAGAAAACATCACGACTAGTTAACAGTACAGAACAGAAAACATCACTGGCTAGTTAACAGTACAGAACAGAAAACATCACGACTAGTTAACAGTACAGAACAGAAAACATCACGACTAGTTAACAGTACAGAACAGAAAGCATCACGACTAGTTAACAGTACAGAACAGAAAACATCACTGGCTAGTTAACAGTACAGAACAGAAAACATCACGACTAGTTAACAGTACAGAACAGAAAGCATCACGACTAGTTAACAGTACAGAACAGAAATCACGACTAGTTAACAGTACAGAACAGAAAGCATCACGACTAGTTAACAGTACAGAACAGAAAACATCACGACTAGTTAACAGTACAGAACAGAAAGCATCACGACTAGTTAACAGTACAGAACAGAAAACATCACGACTAGTTAACAGTACAGAACAGAAAACATCACTGACTAGTTAACAGTACAGAACAGAAAACATCACTGACTAGTTAACAGTACAGAACAGAAAACATCACTGGCTAGTTAACAGTACAGAACAGAAAACATCACGACTAGTTAACAGTACAGAACAGAAAACATCGCTGGCTAGTTAACAGTACAGAACAGAAAACATCACGACTAGTTAACAGTACAGAACAGAAAACATCGCTGGCTAGTTAACAGTACAGAACAGAAAACATCACTGACTAGTTAACAGTACAGAACAGAAAACATCACGACTAGTTAACAGTACAGAACAGAAAACATCACGACTAGTTAACAGTACAGAACAGAAAACATCACGACTAGTTAACAGTACAGAACAGAAAACATCACGACTAGTTAACAGTACAGAACAGAAAACATCGCTGGCTAGTTAACAGTACAGAACAGAAAGCATCACGACTAGTTAACAGTACAGAACAGAAAACATCACGACTAGTTAACAGTACAGAACAGAAAACATCGCTGGCTAGTTAACAGTACAGAACAGAAAACATCACGACTAGTTAACAGTACAGAACAGAAAACATCACGACTAGTTAACAGTACAGAACAGAAAACATCACTGACTAGTTAACAGTACAGAACAGAAAACATCACGACTAGTTAACAGTACAGAACAGAAAACATCGCTGGCTAGTTAACAGTACAGAACAGAAAACATCACTGGCTAGTTAACAGTACAGAACAGAAAACATCACTGACTAGTTAACAGTACAGAACAGAAAACATCACTGGCTAGTTAACAGTACAGAACAGAAAACATCACGACTAGTTAACAGTACAGAACAGAAAACATCACGACTAGTTAACAGTACAGAACAGAAAACATCGCTGGCTAGTTAACAGTACAGAACAGAAAACATCGCTGGCTAGTTAACAGTACAGAACAGAAAACATCACGACTAGTTAACAGTACAGAACAGAAAACATCACGACTAGTTAACAGTACAGAACAGAAAACATCGCTGGCTAGTTAACAGTACAGAACAGAAAACATCACGACTAGTTAACAGTACAGAACAGAAAACATCACGACTAGTTAACAGTACAGAACAGAAAGCATCACGACTAGTTAACAGTACAGAACAGAAAACATCACGACTAGTTAACAGTACAGAACAGAAAACATCGCTGGCTAGTTAACAGTACAGAACAGAAAACATCACTGGCTAGTTAACAGTACAGAACAGAAAACATCACGACTAGTTAACAGTACAGAACAGAAAACATCACGACTAGTTAACAGTACAGAACAGAAAACATCGCTGGCTAGTTAACAGTACAGAACAGAAAACATCACGACTAGTTAACAGTACAGAACAGAAAACATCGCTGGCTAGTTAACAGTACAGAACAGAAAGCAGTCCTGACGCAGTAGAGAAAGAAAGCAATGCTGACCGGCAGGCTGTGTAAAACAGGGAAAAGTGGGGAGGGTGCCAGAGAATGGAAGCGTTTCAAAGAATTACAGGGCACAAACTTTGAGGGCACTCAGCTGTCACAGGGTACTCAGTCACCAAGAGATTAAACCATAGAGCAGGATGTGCATACGTTAAATGCTAATACTGTGGCACTGCATGTAAGACACATGAACAGCACATGTTCCGGAAACCTACAAGGGCTTATCATGAACAGACTACATCTAAGTGTGTGCTTCATCACCTGTTTCTACACTTTCAACAGAACAGGCGGAAGATTTGACTAAGTATAAGAAGATATGCAGCATCCTTTGTCACTAGTTGCAGTAAGACACCACTACACAACTTTAAAACCAATCGGACCGAGTGCTGGTGAAGTGCATGTCTGAATCTCAGCATGCTGTGTAAAAAACTCCATGCAAAAGAATTCTCATTTCATTTAATACAATTGCAGGGTATGCAAACTATCCCATAATGACAATGCAATCCATCATTTCCAGGACAAAAGGGACAGACAATAGGAAAGGATCACAGCCGTGGGATGTAAAAAGAATCCTCAAAGTAATGGGCATGCTCATTTATATGACAGAAGGACAAGTTCATGTGTCTACAGTTACCAAATCTGTCCAAACTTTACGTTTAAACATGAGACTTGACAGGTATTTGTCCATAACTTAAAATAGCCACAACATGCCAAATTTGGTTTTAGGAAAAAAAAATTCCAATTTCAAATTACAAAAGTTATAATGGCAATAAATTTTCAAAAATAATGTAAAGTACAAGGTACAAATGAATGATCAACATCTATATAACTGGTAAGTCAATATATAAACAATGCTTCCAAAATCTCATAGCATATTTTTATGAAACAAACATAGCAGAACCACCTATACTATATGGACAATGAAGTTTCTGTCAAAATCAATAAAATAAATAAATAACCTGCTTTTACAGGCTGACTCAAACCACAATTCGGGAGCTAGAGAAATGGTTTACCAACTAAGGAGAGCAGACTGGCTACCCCAAAGGCTCTGGGAAATGACCTGAGCGTGCCCTCTTTGAGGACTAGAAGGCACCGTGCAAGCTTTCCAAGGCGGGGGGGGGGGGGGGGACCAAATAGTGCTACACAGCTAGGATGCCCACAAACTTTATCAACAACCAGCAGGGTACCAGAACCCTAAGGAAGTAGTAAAGGCACACATGCTTTGGTGGTAACCAACAACTCTCCAACAGGACTGAAGACACATTCAACAAGAGAGGAATTATGCTTTGTAGTGTTGGAAACCTAGCTAATTACCCAGTGCTCAGAAACTCAGTTATGGAGGACAATCTACAACCACTAATTTATTAGGTACCATAATACTAACTACTTTCTAAATATTTGTCCTTATACCTACAGGTAAGGATCGACCTCAACCCCTCATCAAGGGAACTTCTCTTTGTAACAGATGGAGACCACTCCAGAAAACCACAACCAATCAAAATGCAGAGCTGTGGAGCCCAACCCCGATGGACACATCTACAGAACACTCCCACACCCAAGGTTCAGGAATCAGAGGGGCTGGTAAGGGCCAGAGGACCAGGGAATTTACCGTGAGATGTGCCTCCTTGTAATACCAGAAGCTGGACCCATAATGTCTTACCAACACAACTACCCAAACATTACCTGAACCAGGATGACACCAGTGGACATGCCAAAGTGGACAGGGAAAAACCCAGGAAGCCTTAACCCTACAAAAACAACTCTGGGCAACTGGGGAGAGCTGGGAGCAGGAGAGGTGGTCGTCAGCCCTGAAGACGTACACACAAGTAGCATTACATGAACAGTTTGTATTTAAGAATCTATATAATATGTAATATGCATGCAATAACAGTGAAAAAAGGGAAGTCATGAATTAGAAGAGCAGGGAAGAGCACACTGGAGGGTTTGATGGGAAGGAAAGGGAGAAATATAATTAAATTATAATCTCAAAATATGATTTTAAAAAAAGAGGACTGATTGTTCTTCCCATCACCCACCTACAGGGTGACTCACACCCACCTCCAAGTCCAATCCAGGGAATCCAATGCTACCTCTGGCTTCCTAGCATACTGTATGCAGACATACATGCAGGTAAAGCACCCATACATAAACAAATACAAATAAAATAAAAACATAGTTGCAAAATCAACCAGCCTATATATTCTGTATCACACGCTCACTGGTCTCCTCACAGCCCTCGTAAGGAGAGGCAGCGGCTGTCACAGGACCACACACTTCCACCTTTTCAGGATCCTGCTGCCACCACTGATACACACATACTGGATGAAGTCTGACAGGCTATCTCAACTGTCTCTCAGTTGTCTCAGCCAATCCTAGAGCAGCTACAGCTGACAAGAAGCTAGTCGGGGCCAGAGAGCCAGGTACCTTCCCGATCTGCTGCTAACCAAACTTAGGAGCAAACCTCAGCCAAGGCCCCAAACACTGCCTGGTTGACTCGGACACTTGCTCTAATAGCACATAACTCAACTTTCTCAGCCACTAACTTACTTCACAGTAATACTGATCCAAGCCTCCTACATTAACATGGCCTCTGCAGAAGGAGGACGTGCACATTTGTGAGACTTCCCTGCTAACAACTGCCCAAACTGACTCAGGACTTCCAGAAAGAAGGAGTTAGCGTCACTCCTCCCGCACAATACTCACCATTCCAGAGCACACAGCCATTAAAGAAATTCAACTACCCCTACAAACACAGGTTACAAAGCTTCTACAAACAGCCCTAGTCCAACACTCTGAAACCTAGAACCTGTAAATCCAAAACTTTGGGGGTGTCTGATGCTGTTGGTAAATTCCACTTAAATATTCAAAACAAGCAAACAAACAAAACCCTCTGAAATCTGAAAAAGTTCTGGTTCCAGAGGCTGGAGAGGCTCAGCAGATGGGAACACTTGCTGCTCTTCCAGAAACCCAAGTTCAACTCCCAACATCTACCCTGCGTGACTCATAAGCATCTCTAATTCCAGCTCTAGGAGCATCAAAGGTCTCTGACCTCTGGACGTGCATGTTTGTGCGTGCACACACACACACACTTAAAAATAACACTTGAAATAATTTAAATTCTGGTTTGAAGAATTACAGCTTTTGGTTTTACCTGATGACCACATAGAGCTGTTCCTCCTCCTGCCCCAAATTCAACTGATTACTCTCCAAACCCTTGCATTCTTGGTTCTTCCTCTACTTCCACCCAGGGATCTATTCACCCACGTCTCTGGAGTTTACCCCAGCGTCTTTTGTGTAGCACATGCCTTTCAGGAACTCCATAAAGCATCTGAAGGAAGACTCTAAGCAATTCTGGAGTTTTATGGCTGCTCGCACACGTGACAAGGTGCTGGAGTGCAAACAAGTCACACACAACAACAGTTTTCCTTCAGATCTCATCATCAATTATTTCCAATGTTGATCCATAATCCTTTTTAAGAACATTTATCACCTTCCCTTATTCCTGGTGTCTAAAACTGCAACATGGACATGTTTCCAAACACTACGCCGAACATTCTGTAAGTGATAGGTCTTCCTGGGGACTGAACCCAGAGCCTCAGGCATGCTAGGCAAGTGCTCTATCACCAAGCTACAGTCCAGCTCTGACCCTCCACCCTCCCCTTCCCCCCTTTCAATTTCTGAGACATTGTCTTGCTACACCACCCAGGCTGAACTGGAGCTAGCCCAGGCAAGTCTCAAACTGGCAATCCTGCTTCAGTCAAAGCACAGGTGTGCACCTCAGCAGGTGTGCACCTCCGCCAGGCTTCCCTTCTTAGGTAAAATTCAACTGGGGTTCAACCACTAACTTCTTCCATTCATTCTCTAGTCTGTTACTGTCTTTCCTGTGCTGAGCCTTCACACATGTTCTGATTCTTTTTTCTCTACGTTACATCCCTTACCACCCAACTTTCTATTAAGATTCTGAACTAACTTTTCTATTAAATGTTCAGTGCTCTGGACTTCCTGTCCTATGACTTCCTATTCTAACTTCTAAGCTCTCCCTTTGTAGACTTCAGAGGCCCTGATAACGTTCCTAGCTTTCCTGCAGCACGGCTCCTTCCTCCTCCAGCAGTTTCTGTTATTCCCAGCACCCGGGGGTCCTCAGGCCTAGGATCAGGTAGTTAAAGTCACGCAGGAATTGTCTGTAGGCAGGTGCTACTATAACAAATCAATCTGAGTCGTTTACCTGGGTTTTCTTCTGTTATCAACTGAGCTTTTGTTTTTCCTTTCTCACACCAGCTTGCTGTAAAGGGATGAATTTTCCAATCTTGCATCTGGGAATAGGATCCTGACAGAACTGAGGAGAAAACAGGCTGGTGTTGGTTTCCAGTTCAACATGCAGATATCCGCCGTGAGTTTAGGTCCACACCCTGAGCCTGAGCTCTGCCTAGTTCTTCTCATCTACACACATCTTCCGTTCAGTGTAAGGAAAGAAAACTGAAGGTACAAGATCCCAAATGCTGCTTGCTTTACAGGTTTTTACAGGTTTCTTTCAAAGGAACCTGCAGTCACCAGCTCAGGAGCAGGCGTAGGCCCTCGCTAGTGAGCCGGGAGTTCTGCAGTAGTTGCTGCTGTTACCAGGCCTTACCTCACGGTCACTCTCCTAACCCTCTCAGTTCAGTGGGATGCTGTAGTGCACGGCTATCTAACCTACCATGCTTGAATGAAGGTCAATCATCTTTTCTTCTTCTGCTCCAAGTCTGAGCAAAGCACAGTGGCAAAGTCTCTGTGGCTACTCTGGTTACTATGACCTGACATCAGGTTTTACTGCACACTATAGTTAAACACGACCTAGAGGACTTTTCTGGTATAAAATTAATACCCCTTTTGAGGCCAATATATAACCTTTTAAAAAGGATTTATATGCAAGATCAATATGTGCTCTTAACCCATGAGTTATCTCTCCAGCCTCCGATATACAACCTATAAAAACATTTTTGAATAAAAAGAATCACAGGAATTTGAGAAAGTAAGTACTCTGTTGGAAATATTAGGACTAACCTATTAAATAAAGCACTGCCATTCAAATCTAACCAGTCTTCAGTTGCTGTTTGACTTGATTTATAAACTTCTGAAAGGTGAATTCAGACCCAAGGCGAGTGTTACCAGCTTCTTGAGGAAGCTAATTGTTTACATCTCAAAGCTATTTGTCAGTCACATAAATTTAAGCCTAACACTGTTTAGCTTTTTAATGGAACAATCCTTTCTTCATTAAATTGTTTTGGCATACAAGTACCATTCATTTTAGTATTTTTTTTTACATTTTTTGTTTTCATTGTTTGTTATCATTTTTAAAAAACACAGCAAGGCCAGGCAGAGTGGCAGCAGCCTTCAATTCCAGTTTAGGGGGCAAGTGGATCTCTGAGTCTGCAGCTAAGCCAGCCTGGTTTATACACAGTAAACCAAAAGAGCAAAACAAAACCCAGCAAGATGAGCAGAAATCAATACTGAGTAAGTCTCAAGGTAACTACATCTCAAAGGAAAACTAGCAAGTCAAAGTCAGGTTTGGAAAGCAAGGCAAGCTGAAGGCAGCCAGACAATTCCCAACCTGGCGCATCTATGGTTTGTAACTCTTCGGCACTGCTACCCTAATGGCATCACACACTCCTCCACCTTCCACCTCTCCTACGTGTGGACTGCTAGACAGGAATCTTTACAGCACTCAGCTTAGGGCCCTGCTGGTGTCTCTGTCGCTGCAGGCAGCCATTTTGTTACTGCTCAGTAGCCGGTACCCACGGCCAGAGACTACAGTTCAGGAAAGCACCCCACACTACAGGAGTCCTTTCTGCTGTCTCCGCTTCCCACCACCCTATCGACATCAACTCCCAGGTCCTACTTGACAGCAAGGGAAACATTTTTTTGCTTTCGCTGATTTGAGGGATGACCGGCAACCAAGATAAGAGTCAAATGTAACTATTCTCCCAAGTTCCCAAAAGCTGTGAGCTAATATTAACTATCAGAATGGCTAAAACATAAATTTCACACTAACTTAAAACTATAAAACTCCATGTATCCCAAATGTTGTTTCTGCTGTAATTTTCATGTTTTTCCCAATTTCACTTCAAGAATTATCTACACATTACATACTTCCAGGTGTCGTCAAACACAATTACATCCAATTAAGGGGCCTTAGCCATTCTAGTAAAGATAAATCATATAAACTATAAAACATGTAAGCCAGGGAATTAAGTCTTTAGGTATATCCCCCTACTGTTGAGCAAACTCTCTCTCGAAGGCAGACTTCCTGCCTTTCTTCCCACCAGTTCAGGGGAGTGTCTATAAATGTCCCAAGTTTTTAAAACAAGTACCTATTTAATAATAGAAACCCACAGTCCAAATAATTAACTTTAATTACTACCTGGTTTTCTATCAGCTCTTACACCAATTCTCTCTCACACTACGACTACTATGTACTGTTTTCATTAAAATTCAGCATTTTATTCCACTGAACTCAAAATTTCATTCAAAATCCATCCATTCCATCACAGCATAACTTTCTTGGATTTTAGTGGTTTTTGCTTTGGATTTTGAGAAAGGTCTCTCCATGACCTTGACTGTTCTGGAATTCACTATGTCTGTCTGGCTGACCGCCAATGTTCTTACAAAAAACTTAACAATAACTCAAAATCATCAAGTTTCTCATGGAAAAATACTCATGTGTCATAAGATTTGTAACTTGTATGTAAACTTTACCAAGTAAAGTGTTGGATAGCAGAAAATAGTAACATCGTTCCACTTTGTGTGTGGTATATGTGAGTGCATGTGCTCGCGTATTTATTCACAGGTGTGCCTGACTGGAGGCTGGAGATGTCCTGGAATTGGCCAATTCAGCTAGACTTAAACTGACCCGTGAAGGACCTCCAAAGACCAACCTGTCCCCTCCACACCCCCACCCAGCCCTCACTCTGACCAGACTGAGTCCCCACGCTTGACCTCCACCCAGCCTCTTCTCCAGCACCACGTGTTCTCTTTCTGGATGTGGCCCAGCATCCTCTAAGCCCAGCCCTTGGGAAGCAGAGGCAGGCAGATCTGAGGGTGTCATGCTGTCCCCCGCACACAGACAAGCTCTGGCTGACTCAGGTCAGTCACTACCCCAAGCACACTGTAGCTACAATTTTTCCTACCTTTTTCATGGAATTCTGGCGAATCAATGATCAGTGAAACTTTTACTTCAAATTTCCAAGGCAAACTTCAGATCCTTCTAGTTCATGTCACAATCTTAAGTTTATTTGTGCTCCCTTTATTTAAAATTGACTAATCAAGGGTAACACTTGCATCCTACAATTCCCACCAGTGTGATTTTCTTTTAACATCAATTTCTCTCTGATAAGTCTATTTATATCTATCCATAGCATTTCTTCAAAACTTAGGTAATCACTGTTTTTACGAAGCAGCTCACTGAGCAGCCCAGTGTGCGCTCCGGTGGCCTGCAAGTCACCGGTTCTTTGGAGCATTCCTATGATACTGAGACACTGCGCCAAGCGCACAACCAGCCCAGGTAAAGCAGGTGAGGAGCAACTGTGGTACGGGTTGTTTTCTCGCTTTCTTAATTACTTCAAGGTCTCTAACAACTAGTTGTTGAAAGAAGTTGTTGGATTTACTCTAGAGAAAAATTACCTTTTAGCCTGGACTTCCACCCTGCTTCAATTTTTGAAAAGTATAAGCACAGACTGCAAATTCCACTTGATGTAAAAAAAAAATATATTAACACACACACGTAAAATAACTTACTGTATCACTCCAGATTCAAAACCACGTGGTAGCAGATGTCACCTGTAAACTGTACCACTTTTAATGATATTGTCATTTTCAACTCTACCATGTTTACAGATGTGCTTTGCATTTAGTCGGCTGCTATCTTGTTGAGTCTCCTGTCTGCTTGTCAAGGCAGGCTGCGCAGACCCACGCAGTTCATGGTGTGACCCACCTGAGCTCTAAAGCAGTAGCCAGACTGGAAAACGCAACACACCACATACCGCAGTGAAAAACATTTGTATATTTTTTTAAATAAAGTTTCAAAAGGTTAAAAAAAAAGACATAAAAAGTGATGCATGCAATCAAACAACAAAATGTCTCTAAAAACAAAAGCAAATTCACAGTTATCAACTTAGCACGATAAACATGTGCAAGTTTACAGAGAACATTCTATTACTTTGTGAATTCCTAAATCCAGTTTTTTACAAAGTCTTAACATTTTGAAGTCTTTTTTCAATGACTAATCTGCCCAATTGTACACTTGTCCTACTGACCTAAGACAATCCTGCAGATACAGCTGCTATCTCAAGACAGATATGCAAATTCCCATATTAAACTCTTATTTAAAACAAAAACCAAAATTTTTCACATGGAATACAAATTTTTATTATTAGCTCAAACACATTCATTATCTAAATGTTAATAAAATCTTTTCATGACAAATTTTATAGAACATGCAAAACATATCCATTCTTCAAAGCTAGATATAATAAAGTGTAAGCTACGTATTTCTTTACACCTTTACAACTCTAAGTCCTTAAGAGTTCACAGGAAAAGAAACTCTTTCTCTCCAATTTAACATTATACAAAAAGACTTCCACTGTTTAGCAGTAATGCCTAACAGTGAAGTAATTACTGGTTCCAACAGAAGGAGGAAAAATTCAAACATTCTAAGTAAAAATCATGATCAATGAATACATTTCTCCCGTTTCTTCTTTCTGTGGAGATGAGGGGCGGGGAGAAGGGTTGAGGCAGGCTCTCACTTAGCCCAGGCTGACCTCATTAACCTTGTATCCAGAAGATGACCTTCAACTCCTAATTCTTTTGGTCCCACCTCCCAAGTGCTAGGATCACAGGCCGGCAGCACTGCTAGCCAGCATTCCCATCGCAATCTTCAGCTGGTAAAGCTCCCTCTGCAGGTTTGAACCATTCAGAATCTGTCGGTAAGGTAACGCTCTAGTTACTCATGCCAGAATCTTTTAACTTAAAAGGTGGATGCTTAACTGTAAAAACAAGTATAATTTATTACTACCTCCACAATTACAGTAAGACATCCTCAAATACCTCATTAAGCAGACTGAAAAATCCGAACATTAATCTAGAAGCTACTATTAAAAAGTCTCCAAAAGGCATCTGTGTAAGGGGACGATCCCATACTTCTTGGCCATATGCATCAAGAATACTATACTGAAAGCAGACAGTTGTTCTCTGTGGAGTCATTCAAATCTTTATATTCTAAAACTTCCAGATCCTAATACTAACCACTACACAGTTGCTGTCAGTAAAAACTGAGAAGCTGCTCTCCAGTCTGGGCATAAATCACACTAGAGGGAAAGCCCCACATCAACTCCCATCCCATCTGACTCCTCCTAACTCATGCAAGAGCAAAGACAGGCTCACTTGCTCCTCCCACCCCTGGAAAGGAGAACATGTAGCCATCACCACGTCCAGAACAAAACTAACCTAGCACTGATACATCTGACAGGAAATTACTACAAAACACTTTTTTCAGTGCAGAAAATGTTCTATATTACTTTCTGAAATGCGGGGTTTCATTGTGTAGATCAGTCTAGCCTTGAGCCCAGAGCTCTGCCTGCCCACAGAGCAGAGCTGAAACTGGAGTGAGGGACTTGTGTGTGTGCTTCAGTGTATGTACACGCACCATGGGAGTGCACTGCCAAGTCCAGAGGAGGGTACTTGAGTTACAGGCAGTTGTGAACCTCCTGATGTGGATGCTGGGAACTGAACACAGGTCCTCTGGAAGAGCAGCAAGTGCTCTTAACCATTAAACCACCTCCTCAGCCCCAAAAATGTTCATTATCATGATCTAGATTCTAGGGAAAAAGGCCTGTTTACGTTATTTGGCACTGGATAGACTTGTGGTATTTCCATGTGTTTAAGCTTTGCCTAAATAAAACATTTAAAAACAAGTCACTATTAGCTAAATCTAAAATCCATTCCTCAGTTTCCAGTCTTCTTGACCAATCACCATATACTGCAAATCAAATAATATCCCAATATGGGAAATCTCAGAAGGTCCACAAACCTTCAATATTTTCCCAGCATTTTTCTTACTCTACATAGTATTAATTTTCCTAAATATCAACTCACTATTCATCAAGTACTAATAGATTATGCACACACACACTCCACCATATAGTGATTAGTCTGTGTTTCTATACCTCTCTCAACCCAACCCAGAATTCCAATCTATCAGTTGGGTTCAATTTATAGCTGCTTTAATTTCCATCAACTTTTAAAGGAATATTCTTCCTATGTGTTCATTTTTCTCAAGCATTCTTTAATTAAATGTCAACTTTATACTTTGTCCAGCACCCTAAAAAGGACTTTCCCTATATGCACTGACCAATACAGTAGCTATGTGTCTACTCTGAACTGAAGTGTGCTTTATGTCTGTATTATGGGGATTTTACAGAACTGTTATGGGTAACAAATATATATATATATAATATATATATATTTCAGTTATATTCATACATTAAAATAGCATTTTGGATATACTGAGTTGAGCTATATTTAGATTTTTGACCTATTTCTTCTTTCAGTGTGGCTACAATTTTAAACTGAGCCTTGCAGCTCAACCCAAATGTATGCTGTGCATACAGCGCTGACCTCCACAATCATTAGAAATGACTAACAAGCCACTTCTTCTGTGTCACTCCTCTCTAGCTAGGATCAAGACGCTCCTGAGCTCAAACCGGAATCTGTTCACTATGAGACTTTAACTCCGAGGTGCTTCCCTATATGTAAAACGGGAACATATGGTTCATTAGCATTATAAAACACACAATAGATAATTTAACTTTATATTAACTATAACTATATTATAGTACTAGAATCAGGGGTAGCTTCTCAAGTCAGAAATGATGATGCAAGCCTGTATTCCCAGCACTTGGGAGGTGGCAGGAAGATCGAGATCACCCACAGCTATATAATGAATTGAGAGCCAGCATGGACTACATGAGACCCTGTCTCAAAAAGATGGGGACTTTCCCTTTCTTTTTATATTGCTGAAAACAACTCTTAAACATAATGAAACAGTATTTCAACATTCTTCCTTGTGTGAAATAAAAATTTCACCAGCCTGTACAATTTTGTTTAGTTTAAGAATTTGTGTTTGTGATGAGGAAAGAACAGAATATCAAGGGGGGAAGTTACCATTACATCAAACACATGCATGTGGGCACACAGGACAAAAGAAAAACAGGCAAAGGAAATGCTCCATTTGGAGAAATTAAAAATTCCCAATGAAAAGATCCCATTTCCGGGGATCAGACGGGGTGGATCTGCACAGGTATATGGAGCCAGAGGTCAGCATCTCTCACTGAACCTGAGCTCCAGGGTTATAAATCTCTACCAGCCCAGGACTGGGGTTGACTCACGGGCTTTACATGCATACTGACAGTCTAAGTTGGGGTCCCCACGCCTGCACAGCAGGCACAACTGAGCCTAGCTCCCCTCGCTGTTACCCAGGAGATATATAATATTACATTCAAGCACACAGAACCAATCCACCTTCTCTCCTCTAAAGGTCGCTGTCACATGGCCACAAACACCGCTGTGAACCAGACCGTCAGCACTGAAAAGCACTATTTCCCAGGACATCTGCTCACCCACTTCCAGTGACAACAATGGGGCACAGTGAATGTCACACTTTTGTGGCTGCTCCAACATTCTTTAACTCTCAGATTTAGATAGAGCCTAAAGATGGGGCCTTTACAGAAACAACTCTAAAGCCACCACAGGGGAAGAGCTGATTTACTGTAGGAAGACTAAACCGTGACAATAACTACTGTTTATCTGGCACCATTTACTCAGAATTACGGTCCAGAAAGCTACCTTGATGTGAATTCTAGACTTCAAAGAGGGCATTGCTGCTATATCCACTCAGTGCGCACTGCTCCCGTTCCTCAGCTTTACCCCTTCCTGCCTCCACTGCGGTTCCTAGGTGTGCACACATGCACACTTTCTACCTGTTGGTATTAGCAAGTGAAATCAGGTTCAACTCCAGCAAGGCTTTCCTCTACCTTCATACCATTTGCAAACAAATTTGGAAACGCCCTCCTCCTCTCCAGTTAGTGGTGATCTAAAAGTGCCAATCACAGCTAACACGGCCAGGACACTGATAAAATGCATCTGTGTGCACACCGCAAATAAACACTCTGGAAGAAAGTTCAAACAGTAACCTTTAAAAAAGTAAAAAACTGAGCCAGGACTGGTATTGTAGGCCTTTAATCCCAGCACTTGGGAGGCAGATGGATCTCTGTGAGTTCTAGACCAGCCTGGTATACACAACGAGTTCCAGGACAGCTAATGCAAGAGGGAGAGACAAGAAGAAAAAAAAAAACAAAAAGCCCACAAAAATGTAAAAATTCAGTAACTGACAGAATACAGGACGCCATGCTTGGCAAACAGTACTTTAATTGCGAAACTCACCCACCTTGGTCTCCCTAACACTGCACATTAAGTGGATGATGTATGTGCTGAGACACGCACAATACATAATAAACCCTGTACGCACCATTCCAATCAACTTCGGTTCTACCACAGCCTGCACGAAGAGAACTGAGTTTCATGGAATAAATCACTTATCTGCACTGTTATTCACAAAGCCACAGACCCGAGAATCCTAAATGATTCCCTACTGACAGAAGTCAAAGATTAGCACAAAGGTGATTTCTCAAGACAAACTCATCCAGCCTCCCTCCCCAACCTCAGCTATGTCCTTTTTCCTCTTGAAATCTCCGTACTCCTCCTCCTGGAGAGCAGCAGTCACCTCACCCGAGTGCTGTTTTTCTTGTTAACACCGTTCAACTGGGAGAGGATTTTGGAGGGTGGAGGGGCTGAGGGTCTTACTGTATCTGTAACCCAGGTGGCCTCAACTTCACGATCCTTCCTCAGCTACAGCAACGAGAGGACTTCAAGTGTGGCTTCCAAGCCTGGCAAGTCTCTAATCTTGGAGATTTTCAATTAAAAAACACAGACGCATACAACCCCATAATCACGCAAGAGTCAGGTTAAGTTCAAACAAGAAGCAACCCCACAGGTCAGCTTTGGAGAGCTGAGAAAAATCTAAAGAATAGAGAAATTGAGGCCTTAAAAGACAAGAAAACACCCTTTCACGTAGACTCCATTCCTAATGGAAGACTCAACTGAACATGGTGGAGTTTCACCCTCTGGATCTCACGAGGTACTTGTCTGGGAGAGGGAGGAGACACTGCAGCCCACCAGCAGGGTGAGCTATTGCTGGACTCAGTCGTTTAAACCCCAAACTGAACGGCCAAAGTGGCGCTGTTAAAAGAAGCTATCTCCTTCTACTTAGCCCTAATCGCAAACAGCACTTTCAGGACAACACCTCATAAACTGTTCAATGTTTACAGATTTCCCATGTACCAAACACATCTCTACACCAGATAAATGCAGAAAAACATGAAGACCTATGAATATCCAAATTACGACATCCACCATTCACTCCAAAGTTTGATTTTACAAAAGCACCAATTTAAAATTTTTCTAATTTTCTATAAGGATTGCTAAAAACTCTGTGTTCTACGGATTCGGACTGACAACTCGACAAGCCAATTTCTACATGTACTATGGCCGAGTCCTCGTGTGCGGGATGAGCAGCCCCTGAGACAGCGCTCAGACCAGGAGCACTTGTCCTCCCAGAGTCACGTGGCAATAACAGTCCGAACACTGATCTGCACAGCTAGCAGTGATTTGGCATGGCAGACACCACCATTTTCTGTTTTCCTTTACTCCTTCTTTAACTCCAACACTCTCCTAGAACTTGAACAAACCAAAAAACCTGGAAAGCATTCATGATGTGCAAGTGACACTCACTTTATAATTACAGCTCACCACGCCGGAACCCTAATTACCACAAGACTAAGTGTGATTACATCTACTCAGTGTTGAAAACTATCAACCAGCCGTTCAACCCTCTTAGGGTGAAAGGGTCATTCAAAAAGCACTTGATATGACCCCCCATGAGGCTTCTGCCAATTTCAACTGTTTCTGTGCAGCTGACAAACACTGGCTGCAGCACTGTGAGTCCTGCGCGGATGGCTGCAGCACTTGTTGCATCCCCGAGACCTGTGCTAGCAGTAGCTGGTCTGAAAAGGTCATTCTGAATAGCAGCCTAAGAGGCTATCTGTTTACCCAACCAAACAACATTACAAAATGAAGGGCACTAGGATGGTTTTCAGCACCTATTTCATTTCTTGGCAATTTCTAGCAATAATGGCAGTTATCTCTAACTTTCCAAGATTTATCAAGCACATGGTTTTGGTTTTATGTTTTGGCTTGGTTTTTAATTTTTACATTTCTGGGTCAAGTCTGCTTTGAAAAAAGTCATATATTTTGACTTTGGAGCAACACTGTCCAAAATTACATTAACAGTACATTTCTTGTCACAGGTGATCTCACTAATGGCACTACTTAATTAACAGGCCTCCCCAGTAATAGCCTTTGTTTTTAGAACCACTAGCCGTGGCTAACAACAAAGACGAGGATAGGAGTTGAAGACCATCTTCTTACACCACTCACTCATACTCAATACATTGCTAAGAGGATGAGAAAGGATAGCAGCTCTAAAGAGTTCCTCCTTTGGTAAAACTGTCTGATCCAGGAATACAGCTGATGTCAGCTGTTCTGTATGAGAAAGAAACTAAGAAAGGGAAAATACGTAACTGTAAAGAAACCAGGAAAACCAAAGTTTTAAGTAATGTTGAAAAGTTCAGATTTAAATGATATAAATGTGTTTGAACATTCCTTCGGGTAATTACATTAACGACAAACACAAGGCACCAGCTCTTTTGAGATTCACATCATTTCTTCCAACACAATGCATGACGTAAAAAACTTACAGCCATACTTTTTAGCAGCAATATACAAACGACTGCATTAGTACCAGTCAGGTACCCATGTTTCACTAATCGAAATGTCTATGCTGAGTTATAACTTCATTATAGAAGCTCAGCTTTTTTCTTACCAAACCTACCTGAAATACAGTATAACTGATATAAATTCCCTGGATACGGACACATGGCACTGAAGCAAGTTCCCTTGCTCTGGAGAACTTTAGTTGTTTAGGTTCTGAAATTCTTTCCAAAAACTAACTAAACTACCTACGACACGTTTAAGACAAATTCAATACATTCCCCCACCACCCTCATGCAGTAAGCTTGGCATCTATCAGTACTAGCCAGTACAGAAGATGATGTTATGGAAATTAACTTGTACACAGAAGAAGACCATCATTTCGGGGCCCCCAGCTGTGAGTATCCCCTCATTGAGTTTATCACATAAAATTTGAAATCTATTGTAAAAGTTTTATAACAACTGTATTTAAGTCAGTATTACTTCAACAGTTGAAGAAAACTTTTCCACTAATGTCGCTAAACCATGGTTGGATCCCAACACGAGAGTCGTCTGTGGCAGTCTCGAGACAAGAAACCACCTAAGTTTCCAATCCCGGGGAAGGGTCTGGGACAACTCATCTTCACGTTCTCGGGAGAGGTGGATGGAGCACACCTGCTCTCCTCGGGCAGAGATTAAGCTCCCAGGGACACAAAGGCCAGGGAATCAGACCTGGAGAGGCAAAAAGCTTTAGCTGGATACCCACCAATCATCTCTCCTGGCAACCCAAACACTTCGAGTTTTTTTTTTTTCTTTTTCTTTTTTTTTTTTTTTTACCTCTTGGAGTTACTTCCCAGGCACTTTGCGGCACAAGATGTTGCGGACCAGTGGGAAGAAGGGGAGGGCTATGTGGTCTGGTCCCAAAGTCAGGGGGAGGGGTGTGGACAGTTAACGCCAGAGCCGGAGCTCCACAGCCCGGACGGAGCAGCCCCGCACCGAGCTAGCTCCGACTGCGGCGCTCTCGGCCCGCCCCCGTTACTCGGGGTATTACAAAGGCGACCGCCAGGCTCCCCCACACACACGGGGCCTCACCGATCTCGATCCCCTTCCCCCTACCGCTCACTGGCTGCTCCGCTGCATGTGACTAAACAAAACCCCCCAAGTCTAGAGCCCGGCTCAGCCCCTTTGTGTCCGCCACCGGATCCTCCGCCGCCCGAGCGGAAAGGACCCCCCCCCCACCCGCCCGCCCGCTGCCGAATCCCGCCCCGCGGCGGCCACCGCCGCTCACCTAAGGTTCCGCGGCCCCCCGCGGCCGCCGCCTCCCGGACCCCGCGGCCCGGGCTCCTTGTGCAGCAGCAACTCCGCCTCCTCGGCCGCCGCCGCCATCTTAGCCTGTGCGGCAAAACGCGTCCTTTTGGATGGTCGGGAGCCAGCCTAGGGCGTAGCTCCCCGGGCCCGAGCGCCGCGGGCCGGGTCCCCCCACAACTTCTTCCGCCACCCTCGGTCCCGTCACCGCCTGAGCCCGGACGCCCGACACCCGGCCGGGAGGGAAGGGGAGGGGGGGCTCGGCTGAACCCGACCAGAGAAGACCCCCCGAAACTCACAGTTTGGTGCCGTGTGCGTCAAACCGGGGCGACGTTGGGAGCGCGCGGCGTCCCCGCGTCACACGCTGCACTGTACGCTGCTACTCGGCTCCAACGGCCCCCCTCCGCTCCCCGCTTTTCGCCTCCGGCCTCGGTTCCCACGGCGCAGGCGCGCGGCTTTCCCGCCTCTGCCTGGCCGCGGGCCGCCGGGGGAGGCCGGCGAAGAGCACCCGGGCGTTCGGGGCTGCGGGGTAGGGTAGGGTGGGGGGCTGCAGGAACAGTGCACCGCTGTTCTCGGGTGCCAGAGAAACCAAACAAGGTCACCTCCCCCAGCGGTGACCTAATCACTCCCAAGGAGGTTCCCGCCCCAAAGTAGGCATGCTCCAAATATGGTGGCGACCAAACTCTGCAAGACCCAAGGACTAGGCATGCCTGGGCCCTTTAAGGTGGAACAGGCCCGTCTTTGGTTTCTACGGTCACTGGTTGGCCAAGATTCCGTTTCTCTTCTTATCTATTGAAGGAACCAGCTAAAGAACGCAACACATGCCAGCTCTAACCGTGGGGCCCTGGCAAAGAGAGGTTTTAAATAGGGTCACTCGGAAGATGCCTGGTGGCTAGGCATCAGGTGTAGCCACTCAACTTTACCCAGTCAAAACACCCTAAAAGAAGCCGAAGATTGGGGCGACTTGGACGCTGCGGAGATAGTTTCTGCCTTGTGGAGCATGCCTGGATTGTTCAAATTGGAGTCACACAAAGAAACATCTGATACGCTGGTTACCTCTTCAGATAATCAATAGATTCCCCAGAGGGTCTTCCAAATCTCCTTTTTAACAAGCATTCAGCCATAGGCTTCTGGGGGAAGCAGAGCACTAATTAGACTTTGCTTCTGAACTGAGCCAACAAGTCCCTAACCTGTTGAAGGTGAACTAAACGTCCTAGAGCAATCTATTAGGCCTACCCTACTGAGTGCTTTGGTTTCTCTGAACTTTTTCCTCATGGAAAAACTTTAAAAAGTTTTCATTAGTTAAGCAATAATCATGAACTGTGCACCTCCAAGCCTTCAAGATATTATTGACATTCAGAGGAATATTCTGTAATTGCATTCATTTGGCAAGAATGAGAGTCTAGTGGTATATTATCTGTGTTTTAATAAATAAAGTTTGCCTGAAGATCAGTGGGCAAAGCAGCCACACTAGCTAGTCACATAGGCCAGGGAGTGGTGGCACACACCTTTAGTCTTAGGACTCAGGGGATAGAGGCAGACTCTCTGTGAGTTCAAGGCTACCCTGGGCTGCACAAAATCGATCCAGAAACAGATCCATGTGGTGGTGGCTCACACCTTTAATCCCAGCACAAGGGAAGTGGAAATAGGAGCTGTATGGCTGGGCAGAGAGAGGAATTAAAGGGGAAGAGACAGGAATTCAGTGGAATCTGAGGATTTGTGGAGACAGGATCTTGCCCCTTCGGTTTGAAGATTTCGTAGAGGTGAGAGGTCTCTCTAGTAGCTGGCTTCTTTGCTTTTCTGATCTTCAGGTTGAACCCCAATATATGTCCCTGGGTTTTTATTACTCATGCAACATAAGAGTATTTTTCCCCAAAAAAAAAAAATGGTACCTTCAGCAGCAGCAGACATATTTCAAATAACAGATATTTTACTAGCCACACGAATTATTTCACTAGCTAATAACTGCTGGCACTTGGATGCTTGCCGTGTGTGCATCGGGCATTATTCTAACCTGTTCAAGTCAACTACAACCTAAAGGGGCAAAGAAAGATTAGACTGGCTTCTCAAAGTCACGTGACTCTTTGGGCTGTTTCAAAATGTAAACTTGCTTTCCCATACATGAATGGATAAACAAAATATAAATGTGTATATATTTTCAGTCAACTGGTTAGGATGAAACACTTTAAAGATTTACTTATCTTTATCTCATGAATGTGGATGGTGGTTTTGTCTGAATCTATGGCCGTGCACCATGTGTCTTGCCTGCTGCCCAGGAGGCCCAATGAGGGTGAAGGGAAGCCACTAACACAAGCTACAGATGGTTATAAGTGGCCATATGGAAGATGGTACCTGAGCCTGGGTTCTCTACGACAATATCAAGTGCTTTTAACCAAATCTCTAGTCCCAAGTGATTAACTTTAGATTAGATCCGTTAACCTGCAAAATTCAAAGGCCCATTGACTGAAATTAAGCTTTTTATACATGAGTCTTCAGGGCACATTTCAGATATATCTATATATAGATAGCTATAGATATATAGATGTATGTGGAAAGCTCCTATAAATATATTTTGCATATCTTAAAATCTATATATCTTTAAATTCTATATAAATATTCATATTATATAAACAGTGTTTAATAAATGAGTTTCTATAGTTCAACAAAAGTTGTCTTTTAAAATATCAACTCTCAATTTATTAGGGATTTGGAGTGAAACAATAAAGATTTTAAAATTATAAACAAAACCTCATGAGAGCCAGGCACGATGGTAAACACCTTTAATCCTAACACTCAGGAAGCAGAGGCAGATGAATCTTTAATTCAATACAAGCCTAGTCTATAAAGAAAGTTCCAGGACAGCCAGGACTACACAGAGAAGTTCTGCCAAGAAAAATAATAAATGAATTAATAACCTCATGAAACACAGTAGAAAATAGATTCAGTATACTGGTGTTATATTAATTATTAATTGTATTAATTATATTAATATTATATCTAGTCGGGTGGTGATGGCGCATGCCTTTAATCCCAGCACGTGGGCACTCAGGCAGAGGCAGACAGATCTCTGTGAGTTCAAGGCCAGCCTGGTCTACAGATTGAGTTCCAGGACAGGCTCCAGAGCCACAGAGAAACACTGTCTCAAAAAAAAAAAAAACCCCACAAATTACATTATATATTCTAAAATTTAACCTGAGCTGGAGTTGGAGTTGGAGAGAGCACAAGTTGTGCAAATGTGAAGATGTGAAGACTGGATGGAGTTCAGATCCCAGAACACACGGAGAAGCTGGACAGACGTGGCATCCATAACCCCAGCCCGCGAGAGGCAGGGGATCCCTAGGCTCCAAGTTCAGCAAGAGACGCTGCTGTATATATGAGGTAGAAAGCAATGGAGGAGACAGCAGCACCAGCGTCAGGGGCTCCACAGGCATGCACGTGTGCAGATGCACACCTCACACATGTGCAACCACTCACTCAGACACCACGGAGGAAAGAAATACATCTGCTGCTCTACTCCGTGAGATTATAGGAGCCTGCCGGAAAAGAAAACAGTGGACCATGCAAACTTACTCGTGCAGGACTGTGTAGAGAAGCACATGTTAGCTTTGTGTCCCTTAAAATACCTTAGAGAAACAACTTAAGTCACAATCTTACGCCACCGTTATCTGGCCCACTGCTGGATCAGAGAAAGGCAGGAACACGGTGGGATGCCACAGTGAGGGAAAACCCCTTACCTCATCACAGCCAGAAAGCAGACAGAATGAAAACACGGGGTGGTCAAGACATACTCTTCTAAGACACACCTTAGCGACCTACTTCATCCTGCTAGACCCCATCACCTATCAATAACACCTTCAAATCGTGAATCCACCAATGGGTTGATCCACTGATGGAGTTAATCCTCACAATCCAGCCATGTCCCAAAGGCCTATCCGTTGTCGAGCAAGCCTCTGATACCTGAGCAGTCATGGGACAGTTCACTTCCAAAGGGTAACAAAACGCAAGAAAATAAATGAAAGGACACAGAAATAAGACAGAGATCGAGCGAAACAGCGAAACAGTAGCTCCAAAGGGACAAAGGAGCCCTGGTAGCGGCTTCCTGTTATGACCAACAGTCCCAAACATCAGGGTCTAACGACAGCAAGCTTTGTGTTTTTCTTATGTCACACCCCACTGCAGTCCGTCAGGAGAGCAGGGGAGGCCTTGGAGGAATTGTTCAAGGAACTGCAGTCTCTGCAGCGTACACTGGCAGGAAACATGTCTGGCCTTCCGGGAGTCGACACTCCAGGCATGTGGTCAGACCAGAGAATGTGGTTTATCATGTGCCATGGAGGTAAGTGAGACTTCTGGGGAACTAGGGACTCTACTCCCCCCCCCCCCCCCCCGTCGTTGGTGACTCTAGTAAGTGCCGCTGAATGACTCTTTTCAGCGCAGCGGTTTGGGGGGGGGGATACTGGGACAGCCAATTATAGAAAGTTGTGTGGTGGTTTGAATAAAAATAGTCCTATAACTGCATAAATTTAAATGCATGGTCATCAGGAAGTAGCAGTGCTTGAGAAGGATTAGGAGGATTGTTGAAGTAGGTATGGCTTTGTTGGAGGAAGTGTGTCGCTGGGTGTGGGCTTTGGGGTTTCAAAAGCCAAAGCCAGTTGCAGTGTCTCTCACTTCCTGCTGCCTGTGAATCTGGATACAGAACACTCAGCTCTTTCTCCAGCACCATGTCGGCCTGTGTGCTACCATGCTTCCCACCAGGATGACAATGGACCAAACTCCTGAAACTGTAAGCCAGCCCCGATTAAATGTTTTCTTTTATAAGAGTGGTCATGGTGTCCCTTCACAGCAGAACACTGCCTAAGACAGTTGATGAGATCAAGCTGTTGACTCACACAACTGAGACTCAGATACAAAGTTACAGGTAAATACTTCTGCCCAGAGATTCTCTACAACTAACCAGCCAGCCCTCTGCTGGTAAAAAGCTACCCTTGCTATACTTTCAAAT
Source organism: Myodes glareolus (assembly GCF_982192425.1). NCBI lineage: Eukaryota > Metazoa > Chordata > Mammalia > Rodentia > Cricetidae > Myodes > Myodes glareolus. The sequence continues at coordinate 2,797,252 of NC_142033.1, read as the reverse complement.
TTCCACACACGTAAAGCTTGGCATGCTCCTTGGTTATGCTTTTTTTTTCCCAGTCAAAGATTCCAACTACTCCGTAATATTTTCTTGACATCCATCAAAGAAACAAAGGCATCTGTAATTTCAGCAATTCCATCTGGTTTATTAAAGAAAAAGAGTGTAAAAGAATAGGGCAGCGAATTAGATCACATGTACTGATTTTTCTTGTCATCAAAAATGGGGAGATACTGGAGAGCAAATATATTCCTTTAACCCCACAACAATATCCTGAGGTTGATGGTGTAAATATAGATGAAATTAAATCTCTTCTAAAGGAACATGGACTCTCCAAACATCATTTTATACTTATTTCTTTATTTATATTTGGACACAGGGGCTTCATAAGTCCAGACTGGCCCTTTTGCAGTCAAGGATGACCTCAAAGTTCAGACCCTCCTGCCTCACCCTCCTAAGGGCTGGAATCATTTCATTTACTACCACATCCTGCTTATGCAGTGCTGGGAATTGAACTGAGACTTTGTGCATGCTAGGCTAGCACTCAATAAGCTGAGCTATATTTCCAGACTTCTACCAAACACTATTTACTTAAAATTCTATGACCATGTTGAAAGAAAGAGTGATAGTTGTAACCTTTTGTCCTCGTTAGAGTGACTTTGACTGTAATAAAACATCACGACCAAAGCAACCTGGGGAGGAGAGGGTTTATTTGGCTTGGATTTCCATACCTTAGTCCCTCGGTACAGAAACCCAAACTGGGCAGAAATGCAGAGGCAAGAGCTGGTGCAGAGGTGTGCTGCCTACTGACTTACTCTCCCAGGCTTGCTCAGCCTGCTTGCTATAGAACCAAAACCCAACAGCCTTGGCAAGACTCCACCCACCATGGACTGGGCCCTCCACAGCCTCCAATTAAGAAAATGCTCTGCAGGCCGGCCCACAACGTGATTTTACAGAGGCATTTTCTTAATGAAGGTTCCATCCTCTTGGATGACTTTAGCTGCATCAAGTTAACATAAAACTAGCTAGCACAACCTATCCCTTGTTAACTTCACACACGAATACATCACTGCTAAAGCCACAACCTTTCTTCTTCATCCCGATAGTCACTCATTAATAGAGACATAATAGAAAAGACAATATAAAACACTTACAAACTTAAAAAGTCCCACAGTCTTTAAAAAAATCAAACACTTAAAAATTCAATCTCTTTTAAAAACCCAGTCTTTTAAAATATCATGTCTCTCAACTGTAGGTTCCTATAAAATAAAAAGTAAATTAAATATTTTCTTACTTCAAGATGGAAGAATCAGGGCACAGTTACAATTAAATCAAAGCAAACCCAAGCTCCAATTGTGTAAATAACACAATGTTCAGTGTCTGGGACTCACTTACAATTTTGGGGGGCTGTCCCCAAAAAGTTTGGGTCACTTCCCTGGCTCTGTACCCTGCAGTATACATGGCTTGTCTTCTAGGCCCAGGCATGCTCCACTCCACAGCTGCTGCTGTCCTGGTGGCGTCTCCAGAATGCTAGCATCCCTTCTTACAACTGGGCATACTTTCACCAGAAGCCTCTGCTAGGGTTTCCTCAGGACCTCCAGCCCTGCTACACAGCACAGGCTTCCACTGCTCAACACGACCCCTTCATGCCTTTAAGACCAGCACCACCTGAGCGACTCTTATACAACCCAGTTTGGTTGCCCTGTAGCCACCTGTAGAGCACAGCTTCTGCCTACAGACTCAGAAGAAACTCTTCCCAGAAGATTTCACCTCAATGATGCTGATCTCTTAATCCCCATCAATCTCTGGCTCCAGCTGACCAGCCATCTACTGTCCCAGTAACTCAAAGGCTTTACTTCAGTGGTTCTGGTCTCTTGTTAATCACAGCTGATTCTTCAGCCTGAGCTAACCAGAACCACAAATTCCTCACTCAAAATAGCAAATGGCCCTGATAGCTTAAACCTCCCTCTGAAACGTCACAAACCAGGCCTCCATCATCTGCACAGCTCTCTGCTGTGTCCTCTCTCAACTACAGGAGCCAACCAAGCTCCCATACTCAAGGGCTTTCCTGTTCTCAAGGCCTTCCACTGTGTCCTCTCTCAGCTACAGGAGCCAACCAAGCTTCCCGCACTCAAGGGCTTTTCTGTTCTAAAGGCCTTCCACGATCCTCCCGAAACCATGGTCAGGTCTGCCAATCAATAACCCACTTCTGGTACCAAAACCTGTATTAGTTAGGGTTCTCTAGAATAACAGAACTTGTAGAATGGATATCTATCATCTATCTATCTATCTATCTATCTATCATCTATCTATCTATCTATCTATCATCTATCTATCTATCTATCTATCTATCTATCATCTATCTATCTATCTATCATCTATCTATCTATCATCTATCTATCTATCTATCTAATATAATTTATTTTTATATATTTACTTATCATATATTTGTAATATATCAAATGTTACATATTAATATATATGCTTATTAAAAATGACTTACAGGCTGTGGTCCAGCTAACCCAACAATGGCTGCCTATCAATGGAAGGTCCAAGAATCCAATAGTTGTCCAGTCCACAAGGCTGAATGTCTCTGTTGGTCTTCAGTGTATGTTGGAATCCCAAAGAAGCAGGCTCTAAGGCCAGTGAATGAATGAACCTGCCAGCAAGAGCAATAACAAGCAGGCAAAGATCAAACGCTTCCTTCTTCCGTGCCCTTTATATAGGCTCTCAGAAGAAGGTGTGGCCCAGTTTAGAGGTGGGTATTAGGGCCTGAAAAGATCTGGATTAAAGGTCATGTCTTCCCACCTCAATGCTCCAGATTAGAAATAGAACTTCTACTTCAAGTGATTTAATTGAGCAAAACCCCCTCTTGTGTGCTCAACTGTTTTGGGATTTTAGTTAATTCCAGATGTGGTCAAGTTGACAACCCAAATAGCCATCACACCTTTGAAGAATAAATTTAGTAAATGTACTCAGAAATAGAAAAATAGGTCTGACATGCTATTGTGATATTTTTTCACATCCATGTCTCTTTTTATTTCAGAATGTTAAACTTATCTTACAAACTATCAAATATCTTTCTGGTTGCCTTTTTAGCTTTATGTCATGGTCTCCATGCAGCTAATGAATGAATTCTTATCTCACCCCACTCTTTTGTCTAATACTCAGTGCCTGTAAGGATGCACACATCTCTGACCCCCAACACTACAGGGAAGAATAGAATAAAAACCTTTTGCTTAAAAGACCGGGTCAGTTTGCTGTAGACAGCTAATGTCTCACCTGTCACTACAGTTTGGATCTGGAATGTTTTGCAAAGTCTCATGTGTTGGAGGCTTAGTCCATCTTAGTGATGTTGGGAACCGGTCCAAACGGCACTTCATGAGAACTCTTCCCAGTCTTAGGGTTGTGCCCTTAAACGTCATAGTGCAGTTAATGACTGTCCTCCTCTTTTCTTGGTTCCCCAGGCATAGATGAGATCTTCATCTCACAACATGCTCCACACAACCCACAGCAGCAGAACCAACCCATGAAACTGTGAGCAAAAGTAAGTAAATAAATACATTTTCCCTCTTTCAAACTGATGGACTCAAGTGCTACATTACGGCATCAGCAGGCTGACAGTGCGTCTGGTGATGGTGTCTCCAGACAGTTCCCTTCAGGACCTGACAGTTGAGAGTCAGTTCAGCCAGAGTTTACCAAGTTTGGGTAGATAAAATCCATAAGAGAGTAATGCATAAATCTTATTCTAAGTAGCATGAATTTATAGAATTTTTTCTGCCAAGCTCAATGAAGTACTCAGTCAGACTGATGAAAATATTTGCTGCCTGTAGAGAAGGGTATTCCTGGTATAATACTCTGGGTATTAGTCAGGGCTCTCTGGAGGGACAGACCAGACAGAATATGCTGACGTGATGCATTCTGGGTATTCCAGGAGGCCTGCTGAGCTGGTACTGCTGCTGGGAGCAGTCCCGCAGAAGCCCTGAGGCTTCTGCCTGTCTCAGCAGAGGAATGCCGCACTTATCTGGACAGTGAGAGTAAGCAGACAAAAAGCAAACGCTTTCTCTGTCCACCTCCTTTATCTGGGCTGCCACCAGAAGGTACCTGTAGCGTAAATCCTAATTGGTCTTATTAAATAAAAATCTGGAGTCAGATATTAGGGGGTGAAAACTGAAAGATCAGAGAAGAAGAGCAACCAGCCCCTAGTTCTTACCTCTCTGAAATCCTCAGAACCAGTGGGGTACCCCGTCTTTAGAAGTCCTCAGACTGCATGCTGTCTCTACGAAACCTCAGACTGAATCCTGAGCTCCTATCTCCTTCCCCTTTATATGCCTCTCTCCACCCAGCCATCTCCCTTCCCATCTCTGCCTCCCTGGTGGTGCTGGGATTAAAGGTGTGAGCCTTCACTGCCTGACTCTGTTTCTCTTTTAGACTGATTCAGTCTCCTGTAGCCCAGGGTGGCCTTGAACTCATAGAGATCCCTCTGCCTCTGTCTCCCAATTGTTGGGACTGAAAGTGTGTGCCACCACTGCCTGGCCTCTAACCAGTGTGGCTAGCTCTATACCCTGATCTTCAGGCAAGCTTTATTTGTTAAAACACAAACAAAATATCACCACAGGTACCATTTAAGGTGGGTCTTCTCACTTCAAATAACCTGATGAAGGAAAATTCCTCAGGGGGTGCCCAGCCCCTGTCGAGTTGGCCCCAGAGCCAATCGAGTTGACATCCAGGATGAATCTGCACACCCTGGAACTTGCTCGATACACACGGAACTAGATGAATATGATTTTAGCAGATGGTTCAACAAGTTTAAGTTCTTTTCGATGTTTTTATTTTATTTTGTGTGTATGAATGTTTGCCTGCCTGTGTGTATCTGTAGCACGTGTATGTCTGGTGCCTATGAAGGTCAGAAGAGTGAAGTTGGACCCGGAGTTATGGATGATTGCGAGTTGTTATGTGAGTGCGGCGGGGAGGCAGACCCGAGTCTTCTGCAGGAGCAGGAAGTGCTGTTGACTGCTCAGTCTTCCTATCAGCTTCGTGCCTTCCGAGACTGACAGCAACTGTGCTCTGCCATGCGCCTGATTCATTAATATGCTCTCACAAAGACAATGACTTACTTCCCCTTAAAGATTTGCAGTAATATGTAAACAATATGTCATAAAGTAAAAAAAACATGACCCACGTATGTTTAAAGCTATATTTTATATTTTTGTAATACTTGTCCATTATTGTGACATCTTCACAAGTTATTTTAAAAGTAGTTTGTAACTGGCATTTTTTTTCCTTTCCAAAGAATTTAAAAAAAAAAAAAAGACACCTCTTTCAAGCATCAATGTTTTAGAATCAATCAATAGGGTCACTGCTTGGCATTCACAGGAAATCCCTGTGTTCTGTAGATTGAATTCTGGGAACTTTGCTGTTGTCTGGCTACATCATTACTTAGACCATGACAGTTCAAAACTTATGCCAAGCTCAATCCATCAGGTTCCTTCACTGAGGTAAGTCCCGAAGGGAGGCAGGACACCAAGGACTTCCGGCACAGTGCGTTCTTTGTTTTTTACGGTCACCCAGACTCTGCTAAAGTGCAACTTTCCTTCAGCGCTGACTAGTTCATTAGAGGTTCTTCTGTAGCCGTCGGTACCCTTGATCCTTTCTTTCAGATTTACTTTACCTTTTTTATATAAATGTTTGTCTGCATGTATGTCTGTATACCACATGCGTGCCCGGTACCGTTGGAGGTCAGCAGAGAGTGTTGGGTCCCCTGAAACTGGAGGTAGAGATTATTGTGAGTCACAACGCGGGTGCTGGGAACCAAACCAGGATCCTCTGCGAGAGCAGCTGGTGCTCTTAGCTGGTGAATCACCTCTCCAGCCCCTCCCCCGTATTTTGATCTAGGATCTCATGGATTCCTCTCTGTGGAGCAGAGGGTGACCTCGGGCATATCCTCTGCTTCCGTCTCTGGAGTTCTGATTAGAAGCCTGCATCACCACACCTACCCGGTGCTGCAGATCCCGTCCAGGATTGCATGCGTGTCAGCAGGGCTGTAGCCTCAGTCCCAGGACACTGATTTTTTTTTTTTTTTTTTTTTTTTTTGGCCCTAAGAAGTAAGTCTTCCATCTGACAAATTAATAACCCAAGACTCATTAATTAGGAACCTTTCTAGAGTTCCATGCTGCAGGCTCGAGTTGGGGGTTCTGACACAGCAGGTCATTTCTCTTACAGCGTCTTCTTATAAAGATCCACAAAGACGACTTTAAGTGGTGAGACACAGGCAGTGAGAGACAAAAGTCACTCCTTTCCTACAGCAAGCTGAAGACAAGTCTAGAGGAACGAGGGACAGTGGGGCCAAGGATGCCCAGACCAGGAAGTCCAGGCAGGCAGGCAGGTCAGGTGACCTCATTGGGGGACAGAATCTGCACACCTGAGCATGACCTCAGAGAAAGAAGAAAGGAGATGCTCCCCAAAGGGCTGGTGAGAGAAAGAGGCAAACCACGTCCTTTACAAACTGCCTAGGAAGAGATCTCATCCCAAACCAAGACTATCCCGAACACACACAGAGGGGATGCAGACAGCGCTGTCTCCAGGAAGAAGAGGCTAACAGGGCCAAACTCCCACCTTGTCTGTTTTACAAACATTGCTCACCTCCTCTCAGGTACCTTTCTGCTGCTGTCTGCTGGCAGCATAACCAGGCTGAACGATCAACTCCTCCCTCAAGGGCAAGATGGTGAAAAGTGCTGAGGGCAGTTTGTCTGCTTCTCAGATTATGGGCTTTAACCCATCCGGATTGCTAGAGAAAACACCTGATTACCTACTGATGCAAGCGCCCACACGGTGTGGGTGCCAGGAGTACTACATCCTGTTGTGCTCACTACTCATCCGTCCGTCCGTCCGTCCATCCATCCATCCATCCATCTACCTGTCTGTCTGTCTGTCTATCTATCTATCATCTTCATCATCATCATCATCATCATCTAGCTAGCTATCATCTATCTATCATCTATCTATCTATCATCTACCTATCGATCTATCATCTTCATCATCGTCATCTATCTATCTCTCCATCATTTACCTATCTATCATCTATTATATCTATAATCTATCTCTTTTTTCCTTCCTTCTCTCTCTCTCTCTCTCTCTCTCTCTCTCTCTCTCTCTCTCCTGTTCTCTTTTTTCTCTACTCAAGACCTCACACATACTAGGCAAATGTTTCATCACTAAGTTACATCCCACCCTTTAATTTTATTTTTAAAACATGTGAGAAACTTAAAAGCTATGCATAATATTAGAGTGTCACCTGGTATTTTAGTATATGAATGCAGCATGTAAGGCTTAAAAAGTAATCCTCTCAGGCCCGGTGAGATGGCTTAGCAGTTAAGAGCACTCGCTGCTCAACCAGGAGCACCAGAGTTGAGATATCAGCACCCTTGTAACAAGTTGGCACCTAACGCACCTTTAATCGTATCTCCCATGACTCCAGAAGATTTGCTGGGGCTTCCTGGCCTAGCCGAGAAAAAAACATGTAACTCTAGGTTTAGCAAGAGACCCTAACTCAAAGGACTAAGTGGAGAGTGATCGAGGAGGCACCTGACATCTACTTAAGGCCTTTTCGTGGGCATGGCACACACGTGTGCACATACCATCACACATGTGATATGCTCATTATTAGGTAAATTACACATCTATCTCCCTAAGCATTTATCATTTCTTCACGGTGAAAACAACATTCTTTCTTGCAGCTTTTAACACACGGAACGTTACCATGTCTAATCGTCTTGCTGTGTGGTCACACACCAGAGCTTCTTACTCCTAAGTTAGTGTCTACTCATCAACCTTCCCGCATGGCATCTTTCCTCACTTCTCTATCTGAGATAACCACCTTGACCAACATTCAGTGGCATCAGCTCACTATAGTGCCCATATCAGCAAGAATGTGCAATGCGTGTGCAATGAGCCTGGCTGGAATGTGGGGTGCAGATGTGTGTGACACACATTTTTCTGAGCCTGGCTGGAGTGTGGGGTGCAGATGTGTGTGACACACACTTTTTTCAGCCTGGCTGGAATGTGGGGTGCAGACTTGTGTGACACGCACCTTTCTGAGCCTGGCTGGAGTGTGGGGTGCAGATGTCTCTTCAATGTTTTGAACTCTTTTTTGTCATAGTTCAGATTTGAGAGGTCATGAATACTTAGGAGATGTGGCTTTTTAGAAGAAACAGGCTATGGGGTGCATGCACACAGGGGCTCTCTGGGGGTCCCAAGTCAAGCCTTTGCTTTCCATCACCAGAGGACAGGCTCTTCTTCCACTACTGTCTGTGAGATGCTGACACAGCTGAGTCAAGCCACTGTGGACTGAAAACTCGGAAGCCATCAGCCAAAATAAATCTTCCTTTCTCCTCTTTGTGGATCTTTGTGGTTTTGTTTATGAAGAGTTTACTGAATTACACTGTAGAAGGTCGGTGGGCTAGGCAGTAACTAGGACCCTCCCTGCAGCCAATCCTTTCCATTCTAAAGACGATTTCCTTGGGTGCTGTGTCTCCATAGGAACCTGACACAGCTTCCTTGGCTATATAACCGACATACATTGGAATGTTATGCTTCTATCTAGATGTTAGGACCTTTTCCTAGTTCTTGTGAGGGATTTGTGTTTTAGTGGGGAACTGCATAGTCAGTGTTGGGATTGCTGGGCCACCCCCCCTTCTTCTCCCAAGAACATGGCCTACCATGCCTGTTTTGTTGTTGTTCTTTCATTTTGTGTTTTGTTTTAAGATAGGGTCTCACAGTGTAACACCGGCTGACCTGGAAATCACAGTGATTCCTCCACCTCTACCTCCTGAGTCCTGGGATTAAAGGTGTGTGCTCCCATGCCCAGGTGTGTGCTCCCATGCCCAGGTGTGTGCTCCCATGCCCAGGTGTGTGATCCCATGCCCAGGTGTGTGCTCCCATGCCAAGGTATGTGCTCCCATGCCCAGGTGTGTGTTCCTATGCCCAGGTGTGTGCTTCCATGCCCAGTGTGTGCTTCCATGCCCAGGTGTGTGCTCACAAGCCCAAGTGTGTGCCCCTATGCCCAGGTGTGTGCTCATAAGCCCAAGTGGGTGCCCCCATGCCCAGGTGTGTGCTCACAAGCCCAGGTGTCTGCTCCCAAGTTCAGTTTCTATTACTTTATTGTTATTGTTTGTTTTTTGGGGACAGGGTTGCTCTGTGTAGCTCTGGCTGTCCTGGAACTCATTCTGTAGACCAGGCTGGCTTTGAACTTAGAGATCCACCTGCCTCTGACTCCTGTCTGTGTGCTGGGATTAAAAGTGTGCACTGCCATGCCTGGCTTCCTTACTCTCCATTTTTTAAACTTTAGGCTCTTAAAACCCCTTTGCGTCTCTTGAGTCACAGCGTAAACAGGTCCTGTTAATCACCCCATGCTCAGCCTCTGTTAGGCAGACTCTGTACAGTGGCCACTGTGGGCCTTCTGCTGGCTCTCCTACCATCACATGCCAGGAACCTGCACAGCCACAACTCAGGACCTGAAGTCAACTTGCCCACAAGTTTGAGCATTTATTTTCATACACTATTCTATAGAGGTATCAGGGTCCACCATTTCAACTAAGTATCCTTCCCGGGAGGAGGGAGGGCTTTCCCTCCACCTCACACTCATGTAGCAGTCTGTGCTTCTGTTACACTTACTCACGTTGTGTGACATTAAATCCCACCACACTTAAAATATGGGCTGCATGGGGCAGCACCATGGAGCCAGTCCTGTTGGCAGAGCTGTGGGTGCGCCAGCTCTGAAGTTGTGAGCAGGGAAGAGCTGCCCCCATTGTTCATCTGTCACGCGGTGGCCTGGGCAGAGAAGTGAGGCCTCCCTCCCTGCCCCCACCCACCAATGCCTGAGGCAAGAGGAAGAGCAGGCCCTGAGGTCGAAAGGTCAGGATAGCTGCCTCCATCTTCCACCACCTGCAGCCCTTGGGAGAACAGGTTCTGCATCTTGCCTGAGCAGTCCAGCAGGGGCAATCCTCTGGGTGGCAGTGTGGGCAGGTCAGTCCCAATATTGTGAGCATGGAAGAGCTGTCCCCATTACTCACCTGCCATGTGGCAGAATGGTTGGGGGGAAGAGGGGAGGAGGGGTCCCCCACCGCCCATCAGCACCTGAGACAGACTGGAACTGGCTCTGACCACAGGAGAGCAGGAGAGCCCTGTCCCTCATCCGCTGCAGCGCTTGGGAGAGTGGCCCCACCTGGACGACACAGTTGACCCGGTTCTGAAGGTGCAGGTGAGGGAGATCTGCCCTGAGGACCTGAAAGCAGGAGAGCTGGCCCCGCCCCTTCCTCGGGGCTGCACAGGGTGGACTCACCAAGAAGGCCAGAGAAATCACCCTGGAGCTGAAGACAAGGGAAAACTGGTGGATTGACTAACGCTTCAACTTCCTGGGCCTAGAACCAGGGTTATGGGTTGGCGCCAATATCCGCCCTATCTGTGATCTGCTGAGGCACGCGAAGGGCTGGTCCTGCAGACCCAAAGCTGCAGGACCTCCACGCACAGGGCAACTGCAGGATACCCAAGAGGAGTCCCAGTGAGGGCCCAGTGTAGTAGAAACCAGAGGCTGCAAACCAGACCAAGGGCTTCTGCAAGGAAAGATAAATGGACAAAAAGATTTACTGTGTGACTCACTGTATCACACTGCAGCTTCCAGGATGAGATTCCCACATCCCTCTTTTCTCTTTTCTTTCTTCTCTCACGTTTTATCTGGGGGGCGGGGTTGCCGCAAGGGCAGAGGGTGGTTATGCAGGGACAGGAAATGATTGGAATCGAGATACATGATGCAAAAGACACAATAAATAAAAAGAAAGTTTTTAAAAATGGGCTCCAGGAATTCAGTTTCAAAACGTACAAAGTCATTTCATTGTAAGATTAAGGAAGTGTTTGGAGTAAGTCTGCCTAGCAGCAAACTGTCTTCTAAATACTACGCCTATACCCACAGACAAAAGCAGTTCCAGTCTCAGTCAGAGAAACTTCTTCTAACAGACACAGTGGTGAACGCAGAGACTCAGGGCTGCCTAAGACGCAGAAAATAGAAAATAAGCAATGGATGTAGACCCCAAACAAGTCACTTACACTAGCTCCTCTCACACTTGGGCACACGGTGGAAGAGAGGGTGGGAAGTGTGTGAAGGCCAGAAGACAGCCTGAAGGGTTTGGAATATTATTGTTTAGAGTCCAAACAAGTTCCAAAATCACTAACTCCCATCAGCTCTAGCTATCTGCCCAGCACCCACATAAGACAGTCAAGGAAGCGGGGAGGAGGACCCGGAGTCCCACCCTTAACAGCTGAACCATCAGCGAAGGAGAGATTCTAGGAGAGGGAGAATGGGTATCTTAGCTGTGTGCCCTCCGATGAGCCCACCAGGCTCTAGCAGATAGTTCCAAAAACCACAGTTATACAAACGGGCCTGATTACTCTTGGTGGAGGGGTGTGGGTGAATGGCCACAGACTGAAACAAATGGACAAGGATGTGTGAGCGCTTTGGGAGGGAGAGGGTGGACAAGGTCGACAAGGAGGTGGGAAGTGAACCGGTCACTATGCAAGGTGTGCAAACGTGAGATTGTAAACACTTAAAAGTGGGTCTCACGAGTCAAAGTGAAGCTTAAGGGTTTTGTTTTTGTTTTATGTTTTTCTGTTGCTTTTTGGTTTTGTTTTAGGAAAAAAAAGTTTGTTTTCAGACAGACTGTCCTGTTACTCAGGCTGGCCTTGACTCCCAAGCCCAGCATGCCTGTACTGAATGGAATCCAGGGCTCTGTGTGTGCTAGACAAGCATTCACCCAACCAAGCTACATCCCTAATGTTTGTTAAAAATGGATGTTAGGCTGGAGAGACGGCTCAGTGGTTAGGAGCTCACTCTGCTCTCGAAGAGGACCAGAGTTCAATCCCCAGCACCGAGGTCGGGTGACTCACAACCACCTGTAACTCCAGCACCAGGGGTCCAACCCCATCTTCTGACATCTGTAGGCTCTGCTCTCACTCAGAAAAACATACATGCAAATAATTTTTTAAGTGTTAAATTTTTATCTCACCCACAGTTTGGATAACAGATTGTTAGAAAGTTCCTGCCTGTTACATCACTCATTACTATGCATCAAATGGGAGTGACAGGTTAAATTATCCGTTTGTTCTCTCAAAAGAGGGATGTTAGGGGCTGAAGAGCTGTTTTATGTACTCAACCTACTAGAGTTTCTGGGTTCTACCCCAGTGATAGAGACGGAACAGATACAAGAGCATTTGGAACCCGGTAGGAAATCCCACGTGAGATGGTGGTTCTGCGTAGGAACCTGGTGTCTTGTGGCCAGCTAGTTGGCTGTCAAGTTACTGCCTACTAGAAGTGTAGCCAGAAGTGAATTAGAAGCAATCAGAAAAAAAAATGTATGTTCATATCTGTTGAACAGGCCTGTCCTCCAGCAGGGCGACCTGCGTCTACATGAGTTAAGCTGTGCTTGCGTGCAAGGGATCCAACAGCTGGGCTGGTGGACTGAGCCCTCACAGAAGCAAGGCCAGGAAAGGCCATGGGATCCTTTATCCAGCCAGTTGTAATTAATTCTGCCCTAATTGCAGGGTGGCAGAGGTCTGAGGGGTGGCCTACAGTGCATAGGCTGGGGGGGGGGGAGGCTAAAGGGAGCTCTAGCTCTGCCTGTGGGGAAGCCAGACTTCCCAGCCCAGCTTCCTGGACATCCCCACCTTCTTGTTATAACCCCTCACCCACGCCCTGTAAGCCCAATAAACTCACTGGTTCCCTAATGCGGAACTTTGGTGAATCAAGCATTGATTGGTTCATTGTTAGGATCTTACAGAAGGGAGATAGTCATTGCTTAGTCTCCTCCTACCCCACCCCATTCTGAGAGAAAATTCTAGAAACAGTATTCTTTCCTCTTCAGTTGTTAGCCAAAACATTAAAATATGCACAAACACATAAGGGATAATTCTTTTCATAAGGAGGAAAATAAGGCATATCCCCAAGGCTTGGGAGCAGAAATTGATGAGTTTGGCAGGAGGCTTTGGAAATGAGCAGCAATAGCCAATCTGACTAATAGGAGAAGAATGTTGCACGGAACCAAGGAAAGCAACACAGTTTTTGAATTGCTTAAAAGCGAAGCAGTCTGTGACAGCCTCTGCAGCAGTCCCTCCAGCAGTCCTCTGGGGGCGGGGGTGGGGGGTGGGGGGTGGGGGGTGGGGGGGGGACGGCAGATTTTCCTGGGAGGGAGCGCAGCAGCAGCAGCAGCGATTTGAGGACGGGTCTGGCGGGAGACAAGATGTGGTTCTCAGCCTTCCCCACCGACCCCAGTGCAGCTCCTCCTGTCCTGCCGACCCCAACCATAAAATTATTCGCGTTGCTACTTCATAACTGTAATTTTGCTACCGTCATAAAGTAAATATCTGTGTTTTCCAATGGTTTTAGGTGAACCCCGTGAAAGGGTCGTTCAACAGCCCCCAAAGGAGTCGTGACCCACAGGTTGAGAACAGCCGAGATAAATCTCTTTAGGGGTAATACTGATTGCTGTTTAGTAGTGAAAGTAGCCATGGATCAGAGAGATAACTGCTCCAGGCAGGCCAGTTCTCAGATTCTCCGTCTGGTCATGAAAAGCCACCTGGCCAGAGTTTCCAGGCTGCTCACCCGCCAGGACCAAGTGTGAGTGTCTAACCCAGGCAGCACTGCCTAGCTGGCAGGTAGACGTGCCAGGAGAAATAGCTGAAATCGGGGAGGGGGGGGGGGGAAATAAGCAGGGTCCTGTGCGCGATTCGGCCCTTTGAAAGTGAAGGAAGGCCCTCTGGGATTTACGCTCTCCTCCGGCTATTTGGAACGTTCGCTTATTTTTCTTAGAGATGAGATCTAGGACTTGGCTGTAGCTCAGTGTCAGAGAGCTCACAGAGCACGCCTGAGGCCCTGGGTTCGTTCCTGGCCCAGGAGGAAGTGGGGAGAAGGGGGGGAAGGAAGGGGGGAGGGGAAGGAGTGGGGGAGAGGGAGGGGAGAGCCTCACCTTGCAGACTTGGCTTTTCCACTGCCTCCTCAGCAGCTAGGACTGCAGGCTTTTGCTACACCCAGCTTGAGGCTGCAACTGCTGAGATAGGAGATCTTTGCAGTCGTTTTCTGTTTATATAATGGAATACATACTTACAGAAACGATTCAATTCCTCAAGAGTTTGTTTTGTGATTTGTCTGTGATGTCCGGTAAAGAGTGCCTCCCCTCCACCCCCACCCGTCCCGCGGCACCTTGGCTCTCTCTTCACCAAGACTGGATTGATTGACTGACGGTCTTGAAGGCCTGGCCTACCAGGTATTTCAGACTAACCTTCGTGGAAACCGAGTTTCTCTGCTACCAGCTTTTGGTATGGATCTGGTTACTAACTCAGCACCCAGAGCGGAGTTCTAAAGCAGACCCACAAGATCCCTGATGGACCCCACAGTTCAGAACGCTGATGGGACACCACACTAGGTGCTGATAAACCACTATGGGGACTTACAATTAAGGAGCCAGAATCTGCTGGGGCAGGCAGCTCAGGAGGGGCCCTGCCAGAACAAAGCATTCTTGGAATGAGAGAGGCAGCAGCCACGAAAGCTATAATTTGAGATAAGTTGGGAAAGCAGCCAGTTTAAAAAAAAAAAAAGTCTCCACAGATGTCTGGAAAAGTGTGAGGGGTTATTTCTTCTGGGAGAGGTGGTGGTTAAAAGCCTGGGTTTTGGAATCAGGCAGGCCTGTCTGCCAATCACTCCCGGCAGTTTACTGTCTTCCTTAGGAAGAGTGACTTTGCTCTTATTAGCTTCAGTTTCATCGTCCATGGGAGTAATTACACCCCTCGGTGTTTGGTTTTGTTTTAAAGATTTTGTCAGAGGCTGGAGAGAAGGCTCAGCAGAGGGCAGGGTTCAAGTCCCAGCACCCATTTGGTGGCTAACAACCAACTCTAACTCCAGTTCCTGCAGATCCAGCGCCCTCTTCCGGCGTCCTGGGGAAATGTACACACGTTGTCTAGGGATATACATGTGGGCAGAACATTCGTTAACATAAAGTAGAAATAAGGAGGAAGAGGGAGAGGAGGAGGAAGAGAAGGAGGAGGAGGAGAAAGGGAAGAAGAGGAGGAGGAAGACTACTTCTATCAGGGACTGAGGAGATGGATCAGCGGATAAAGTGTTTGCTTCCCAAGCCCGAGGACCCCAGCTCCAGCCTCAGCACCCGCGGGAAAGCCTGTGGTAGCAACAGCACACATCAGCAGCTCCAGCGCCGGGAAGTGGAGACAGGCAATCTCCAGGGCTCATGGGCCAGCCTAGCTGAAATATCAGCCCTGGGTTCAGTGAGGAGATTTTGCCTCAAAAAATAAAGTGACCAAGCTGGGCGGCAACAGTGCACGCCTTCAATCCCAGCACTCAGGGAGGCAGAGGCAGGCACATCTCTGTGAGTCTGAGGCCAACCTGGTCTACAAAGTGAGTTCCAAGACAGTCAGATATACACAGAGAAACCCTGTCTCGAAAAACCAAACCAAACCAAACCACCACCACCAACAACAACAAAAAACCCAAGTGTCGAGAGCAGTGAGATGGCTCGGCAGGTAAAGCCCTCGCCACAAGCCTGGTGTAAAGCCCTTGCCACAAGCCTGGTGAAAAGCCCTCGGCCGCAGTTCAACTCCAGGACCTGCACAGCAGAAGGGAGAGCACCCGAAAGCTGTCCTCTGACCTCCACATGTATGCAGTGTGTGTACATGTATGTTTTAAAACATAAGCTGAGATGGCTGAAGCCTCAGCTGCTCTCCCAGGACCCAGGTTTTGTTCCCAGCACCCACACAGAAGCTCCCGACCACCTGTAACTCTCGCTCCAGGGACCTGAGGACTACCATAAGAGGACGCAGCCTCCTGACTGCAGGGCGAGCCTCCTGAACTCTCGTGTGGCAGCACACTGGGGTCCTTCTCTGTTGGTGTGTGGGCTTCAGAGACCACCAGAGAGGCTTTCTCTCTCCCACTGTTCTCCTTCAGGCTCTCATCCAATGCCCGTCATTTCCTGGGGGTGGCAAGGGCCTTTTACATAGTTTAAAATTTTTTATCTACTTAGTAGATCTCTTGTATGAATTATCTCTATCTTCATCTGACTTGTATTTACAGCTGTTTAGGTGCAAACTTCTCTCTAAATCCCTTAACGAATGCCTCAAAATTAGGATTTTTAAATGCCACATTTCATATTCCCTTGAAAGCTCCTTCTGGTGCTTCTGGTGCCCACAGTCTCAGTGAAGTCACCACCGTCCACCCAAGTGCTGATCTGTCCAATTCCATCCCCTCCCTCAATGGTCTCACTTAGCCAGTCTTCAGGACTGGTCCTTGTACCTCACAGTTATGGATAACCAGGGTCTGTCCCTTTCTCTACCCTTGCTGCCCCCGCCAGGCTCTACCTAGACCACTGTGGCGCCTATGTTTAAACCTTTTCTCTCAGCAGTCAGGAAATGCCGATCTGAGCGTGTGCCAGGAGTATATTAATGGTGGAAGGTTTGCTTAGGATGAGTGAAGCCTCCAAGTGATTTCCAATACCACATTAAAAACAAAGAAAACAAGCAAAAATCCCAAAGGCTCTTCCATCATTGCCCTTAAGATAAACTCCAAACTCTCTACGGAACTGCGGCCATCACTCTCCTGGCTCCAGTCACCCTCATGTTCAGCTCCCCGAGGCGCACTGTGTGGGTAGGTGCTCAACTCTTGTTTGTTGTTCTTCTGCAGAGAACACTTTCCTCACATCTGAACCCAACAACTCTCCTTTAAAGGTCATCGCCTCTGTTAATCTTTGGCACCCCTCAGTCCAGTACCAACACCTAAACTTGTCCCTGACATGTCAATATTACAGACCAGGAACCTGCAGCCAGGTGAGACGTCTGGGAACAGAGATCTGCCTTCATCAGTGCACACAGCTCAGAGCCCAGTAGACAGAGGCTGCCAGATGATCATACATAAAAATGAACTTTAGGGTTGATAAGATGGTAGGTAAAGGACCAGCTGCCAAGCCTGATAACCCAGGACCTCATTCTGGGAAACAGACTTCTGCCAGTTGTCCTTTGACCGCTACATGTGCGCACACACATAAATAAGGACATTACTTTTATTTTGAAAATGTGAACTTACAGAAACCACCATGAAATGGAAACACATGATGCTTTGAGAGGCTTGAGCGGTACAGGAAAGTCATCCCTGAGGAGAACATTAGCCTAGACCTGGAGATTGAGCAGGAATTGATATTAAGAATTGCAAGCTAGGTCCGGTAGTCTACACCTTTAAACCCAACCCTCAGGAAGCAAAGGCAGGCAGATCTCTGTGATTATGGGGCCAGCCTGGTCTGTATACTGAGTTTCAGGACAGCTAGAGCTACATAGTGAGACCTGGTGCGGGAGAATTATCTGTATTCTGTCAATCATGTATTCTAATAAAACGCTGATTGGCCAGGCAGGAAGTATAGGCGGGTCAACCAGACAGGAAGTAGAGGCGGAGTAATGAGAATAGGATAAGGCTAGGGAGGAGAAAGGTTCCTCAGCCACTCCTGCGCAAACCTCCGAAGAGGCAGCATGTAACATGTCCAGCTGAGAAAGGTACGGAGCCATTATGGCTAACATAGATGAGAATAATGGGTTAATATAAGTTATAAGAGTTAACAAGAAGCCTGACCTAATGGACCAATCAGTTTATAATCTTATGGAGATCTCTGTGTGATTGATTTTCCTTGGGGCTTGCTGGCTTGTTGGGGTACCGGGCGGGACAGAAACCCCAACAAGCCAGCCCCCTCATGTTACAGAGACCTTGTCTAGAAAAATCAAAAAACAGCAATAACAAGAGTTGCAAAGGTTTGGGAATGTGGCCCAATGCTTGGCTAGACCCTGGTTTGATCCCCAGCACATACAAGCTGAGTATGGTATTGTAATCAACATTTAAGAGGAGGAAGCAGGAGGAGAAGTACCGCGCCAGCACGGTCTGGAACCACGAGTCTCGGCGGAGGGTGTCCAGGTTGAATGAAATCCACAGAGCACGAGGTTGAGGTGAAACAGCAGCTCATTTATTGTTCTGCTGGGGCTAGCTTTTATACCATGGCACCAAATGGGGAGGGGGCTGCGAAGGGACTGTCACCTGACCCAAGGAGGAACTCTCACCTGACCCCAGTAGGGGTCAAGGACTGATCACATGCACTCCACCTTCACCTGTCCCCAGTAGGGATCAAGGAATAATCACATGCACTCAAACTTCCTCATCCAACTCCAGGAGCAGAGGGAAGTTAAGGTTCTTTGCAGATAAGCACCTCAAATGGGGGCAGGGAAATATAACTCGGGGTAGCAATTCCCACAGAGAAGCAGGAATTTAAGGTCATTTTCAGTTATACAATGAGTCTAAGGCCAACCTGGGTTACGTGAAAACCTGTCTCAAGAGTTGGAAGTAGAAAATGAGGCCCTGTTGAGACACAGGTCATAGCCCTTCAACAGGAGCGATTTCAATGAGATTCCTGAGGAACTGGAGCTCACAAACAAGGGCAGCTGCTAATCTAAGACTATGGAGAAGCAGATATGACCAGGATTTACAAAGAGTCTGAGTCTTAATGCCAAAAGCATGGCTAATCAGGAAAGACAAAGGTATAGAAGCCATGGTTAACCAGGAAGGAGAAAGGTATAGAAACCATGATAACCAGGAAGGAGAAGGTAGAGAAGCCATGGCTAACCAGGAAAGAGAAGGTGGAGAAGCCGTGGCTAACTAAGAAGGAGAAAGGTGGGAGAAAATATGCAATCAATTTTGCACCGTGAAAGCACCATGGGGAGGGTACATGGACAGGTGGCTTAGAGGAGGTGAGGGCGGTGTTTCCAGTAGCCAAGAAGGTGAGAGGTGATGTGAGCATGTATCAGGGGCTATATAGAAACAAGGCAAAGCAATGATGTCCAAGAGATCTGGACATAAACTCAATAGTCTTTGATATGGTACTGTCTTTAGAGGGGAGCAATTCTCTTCTCTTGTTTCCTTAAAAATCTCTTCTTTACCTTTCCCTGACTTTGTCAGACGTGGTACCACATGTCTGCAATCCTTGTGCTAGAGGCAGTGGCAGGATGGTTACTCTGAGTTGGAGGCTAACCTGAGCTACAAACGCAGCCCCAGGCTGGCCAAGGATGTAGCATGAGACTATGTCTCAAACAACACAGTGCTCCTCGCTTCATTCCTCATTCCTTTCTCCTCTCGTTTGGCGGATGAGTTTGGGAGGGGTCTGAAGTTGGAAGGGTTAGCCTTCCTGCCTCCTCTTTAAGTGGCCTGTCTGCAAGGAGGGCAGGCATATTCTTGGGCTGCAAGGGGCCAAGTTGGTTCTTTTTCTTTCTTTTTATTTATTCAGTGTGTCTGTCACACCTTGCATCTCGATTCCACTCACTTTGCCATTGCTTCGAACCCACCCTCTGCTCCGGCAATGCCCCTCAAATAAAACAAAATTTAAGAGGAAAAAAAGGAAAAAATAAAGGATCTCGTCATGGAAGCTGCAGTGTGACACGGTGAGTCACGCAGTAAACCCCTTTGTCCATCTGTCATTACTTGCCAGTGTTCGTCGCAGAGAGTCATGGGTCGGGTTCGAGGCCTCTGGTTTCTCCCATACCATCGATGCTGGGCCCTCAGTCTGTGCTCAGAAAGGAAACCTTGAGCTTGGGGCTTTGTCCCTGATAAACAAGCTCTCTACTGACCAAACTGCATCCCCACCACGGATCGGAAAATCTCCCAAAAGCTGAGGTTCAAAGTTTGAACACTGATACCCCCTACACATCTCATTAATCTGGTTTTCATCAGGAGCAAGTCTGACATATTGATCCCCATCGTCATAGTTAGGGTTTCTATTGCTGGGAAGAGACACCCTGACCAGGGCAGTTCTTATAAAGGAAACCATTTCATGGTGGCATGCAGGCAGACATGGTGCTGGAGAAGGAGCTGAGAGTTCTACGTCTTGATCCACTGGTGGCAGAAATAACTTGTGTGCTGCCCTGAGTGTAACTTGAGTGTATAAGACCTCAAAGTCCGCCCCTACAGTGACACACTTCCTCCAAGACCACAGTTACTCCAACAAGACCACACTACTTTTAATGCCACTCCCTAGGGATGGAGTATTCAAACACACGAGTCTGGGGGGGGGGCATTCCTATTCAAACCACCACACCTGTTTTCCTGGTGACTCATCTACTCCTTAGTTTATTTAGATCTCAGGTGGGGCCGAGGGGAAAGAAACTCAGTAACAAGAGCTCCTGGGTGGTTTCCCTTCTGGGTGGATATGGAGGTCTTCTCTTCTTCCTTTTCTTTTCATTTCCTTTTTCAGATGGCTCAACTGGATGTCACACCTTCATTTCGGGGCAAGCTGAATTTGAGATAATGTTAAGGTCGGATATGGAAATGCCAAGCAGGCAATTGTGTCTGCAGGTCTGGGGCTCTAGGGATGGAGACAGACATCTGGGAGCTGTCAGAGTGTGGATCACACCCGCAGTCATGGCCGATGACACTCGGGAGGGGCTGTTGGGAAACGCAGGGACCTAGGTCTGACCTCTGACAAACCATACTATTTGTCAGGAGAGTGAGTCTGTGAACGAAGGCCAGTTGCTGTCTGAGAAGTCGTTCTAGAGGTCAAAGAGTGAGGGTTTAGAAGATGAATGGGAGAGGAGGAAGAGGAGGGGGAGGGAATACAGTGTGGCAAGGAGGGTGGGGACAGCAGGGTCCATGTCAAGAGTGGGCTAGACTGACCAGCAAAAACACATTCAGATAAGGTCCCAAAGATTTTAACTATTGAATAATTTGTCGTGAGTATAAGTAACACCTCTTTTCCCTTCAGAAATGACTATGTAGAGGATACTTCTTGGTCACACTAACCCCCTGATCATACCAGAAAATTTTTCTTTCTTTCTTCTTCTTCTTCTTCTTCTTCTTCTTCTTCTTCTTCTTCTTCTTCTTCTTCTTCTTCTTCTTCTTCTTCTTCTTCTTCCTCTTCCTCTTCCTCTTCCTCTTCTTCCTCCTCCTCTTCCTCCTCCTCCTCCTCCTCCTCCTCCTCCTCATTTTCTTCTTTTGCAGGGTGATTCAAAACAGGGTTTCTCTGTGTAGCCCTGGCTGTCCTGGAACTCCCTTTCTAAATCAGGCTGGCTTCAAACTCACAGTAATCCACCTGCCTCTACCTCGTGAGTGCTAGGATTAAAGGCATGTAGGACCACCGCCCAGCAGCACAATTTCTTGAAGTAGAGACAGCTCCACTTTGTTTGGACACAGTCTCTGTATCTCAGACTGACTTCCGGTTCATTCAGCAGCTGAGGGTAGCCTTGAACTTCTGATCCTCTTGCCTCCAGCTCCGGAGTGCTAGGGCAACAGGCAACTGTAGCTACGTCAACTTCACGCGGTGCTGGTGAGCACAGCCAAGCCCTGAGCACGCTACTGACCTACATCCCAGCCAAGCCTCATCTTTCGAGATTCCATCTCGCACTGAACTGTAAAGAGACCCGAGAAAAAAGAAGCCTGGGAGCATTTTTTAGGTTAGTACTAATTATAGACGCAAAGAGAGGAACGTGGCGGTGAGGAGACACATGTTGTTTATCGAAGCAGTAGCCTTCAAGCTAGAGTTCTTGTTTGGTGTTGGAGTTAAAACCCTGATTCTGCAGACCTCTTTATCAAATAATTCAAAACATTCTCCAGCCCTCAAAACATATCTGACTTTTAAAAAAAAAAATCAGTGTTTCAACTTTGCTAAAATATCCATTAAATCAAGTCTGCATGCTCATAGCACCGTGAAAGAAGGGTCCCCTTTTACCTAATTTCTAAACATCTCAGTTATTCTGTTTGTTTTAGAGGAGTTTATATATTTGAAGGATATTAATCTTTTGTTGATAGTATATTGTAAACATCTTCTCATTTTTAAAAGCTACAGTATGTTACTGCAGCATTACTAATGAGCCATATTAGGATTGAAATATTTCCACAAGAAAAAAAACAAGGACAAATATTCCATATGTTTAATGGTTTCTTATGAAAAGGCTTTGATAATACCCAAGTGATAATTAACCATTGCAACTGAAAAGGAACTTTTATAAGAAGAGAGGAGATAGATGGATAGATAACGAGGGGATTAGCCGCAGCTCAGTGAAGATACAGGTATAATGTCCCTTAGCTCTGTACCTAAACAGAGAACTCTCAACAGAGGAATCTAAAATGGCTGAAAGACACTTAAGGAAATGTTCAACATCCTTAGTCATCAGAGCAATGCAAATCAAAACAACTCTGAGATTCCATCTTACACCTGTAAGAATGGCCAAGATCAAAAACACCGATGACAACTTATGCTGGAGAGGATGTGGGATAAAGGGAACACTTCTGCATTGGGGGTGGGAATACAAGCTGGTGCAGCCCCTTTGGATGTCAGCAAAACCATTTTTGGATATATATCCAAAGGATTCTCAATTTTGTCACAAGGACATATGCTCAACCATGTTCATAGACAGAACCTGGAAAAAACCTAAATGCCCCCCGACTGAAGAATGGATAAGGAAAATGTGGTACATTTGCACAATGGAGTACTACACAGCAGAAAAAAATGATGACATCTTGAATTTTGCAGGAAAATGGATGAAGCTAGAAAACATTATTTTGAGTGAGATAACCCAGACCCAGAAAGACAATTATCACACGTACTCACTCATAGGTGGGTTTTAAACATAAAGCAAAGAAAACCAGCCTACAAACCACAATCCCAGAGAACTTAGACAACAATGAGAACACTAAGAGAGACTTACATAGATCTAATCTACATGGGAAGTAGAAAAAGACAAGATCTCTTGAGTAAATTGGGAGCATGGGAACCTTGGGGGAGGGTTGAAAGAAAGGGGAGAAGAGAGAGGGGAGCAAAGAAAAATGTAGAGCTCAATAAAAATCAATTAAAAAATAATATAATGTATAATTAAGAATTACAGATTAATAGGTAGTCATCTATAATAGTCAAATTGTAGTCATATTAGTTAGATTTTCTATATGCACAGAGAGATATTTCAGTTAGATAATCTTCAACACTTCAAAGACCTGTGGAATATGGCATTTTAAATTTTAGACTCACAAAAATATTGTAACTGTAATTCTTGCTTGATACCTATTTTGTTATATGTAATTTTACTATGTTAAAGTTAAAACTTTCCTTTTTATTTAGGCAGAAAAGGGGAGATGATGTGTGATGTCCTTCTGTATATGTGATGCTTTTATTGGTTAATAAATAAAGCTGTTTGACCAATGACTTAGCAGAGTAAAGTCAGATGGGAAATCAGAATGGAGATAGATAGATAGATAGAGAGAGAGAGAGAGAGAGAGAGAGTAGGCAGAGTCAGAGAGATGCCATGTAGCTGCAAAAGGAGGCAGATGCCATGTAGATGCCTAAGAAGCAAGAGGTAACAAATCATGAATCTTGTGGTAAAACATAAAATAATAGAAATGGGTTAATTTAAGATATAAGAACTAGCTAGAAATATGCCTGAGTTGTTGGCCAAGCAGTGTTGTAATTAATGTAGTTTCTGTGTGATTATTTGAATCTGGGCAGCCAGAAATGAAAGAACAGTTTCTGTTTCAGGGAGGTGAGTTCATCCAGTGCTCCTCAGGAGCAACCTTTCTTGGTTTCCTCACCTCTGGCTTCCTTTCCGTAGCACGGTCTGTAGCTTTGAGCTTGACCTACTGTATAGATGGCATTGTTTACTAAGACAGGTGAGTCACAGTGGGCAACAGGCTCACAGGAAAACTTGACGGCTCCTTTCATGTTGTTTGAAAGGAAGGCATCAGTCCCTTTTCAGTAGCTTTCACTGTAGCTTCATCATCCTGTCTGTCATGTGCCTCCTTTACAGGCTTCTTCCCTCTTGGTTTGTGAGCTCGTGAGGCAGGAATTGCGCTGTTTGTGATCCAGTATTGTGGTGGTTTGAATAAGCATGCCCCCCATAGGCTCATATATTTGAGTGTTTAGTCACCAGGGGATGGAACTATTTGAAAGGATTAGAAGGATTAGGAGGTGTGGCCTTGTTAGAGGATATGTGTTACTGGGGATGGGCTTTGAGCTTCTGTTTCTCTGTCTGCTGCCTGTGGTGGATCAGGATGTAAAGTTCTCAGGCATTGCTCTAGCACTGTGAGTTCCACTATGCTGCTGCCTTGGTGATCATGGACTAACCCTACTCTGAAAATGTAAACAAGCCCCAAGTAACCCTCCAAAAATATAAATAAGCTCCAATTAAACATGTTCCTTTGTAAAAGTCACTTTGGTCATGGTGTCTCTTCACCACAATAAAATAGTGACTAAGGCAATTATATATACCTAGTGGCATTTGTGTGTGTGTGTGTGCATATGCAAGCATGTGTGTGAGTATGTGCACATGTGTATATGCATGTGTGTGTATGTAAGCATGCATGTGCATGTGTGTATGTGCATGTGTGTGTGTGTGCACATGCACTTGTGAGACAGTTTTGACACAGGCTGGCTTTGAACTCACTATGTATTGAAGGATAACCTTTGGTCTCCCTCCTTTGCCTCCTGAGTGATGGGATTACAAGCATGCACCACCATGCTCTGTTTATGTGGCACTGGGACTTTTACCTGGCCTTGTGCATGGTAAGCTAACACTCTAATAATCAAGCTACATTCCCAACAATCCTTTTGTGAAACATTTGTAACTTTTTCACCCAGCTAAAGTAAATAAAAGGAAATTAAAAAACAACTGAAGCATTCCTCCCTGTCAAAGAAGAACTCCGACCTTCTACTTCTACAGCACTGAGAACAAAATCAGACGTCCTTCCTTCACACAGAGAAGCAAAAGTAGAGCAGCTTACACCGTCTCTTAGAACTAAATGTACAGAAGCAATAGGGCTATCCTTGGCTCTGAAAATCCATGAGCAATGTAAAGGAGTAGCAGAAGTATTTTTTTGCTACCACAAACAAACAAACAAACAAAAAACACATCTGCAAGCCATGAGAATTTTGACAAACAGAAATTGTCCAAGAAAGGATGCAGTTGGGTGTTTTCTCTCAAGTAGAGCAAAATAGAGCAAGTCTGTGGTAGAAGCAAGAAAACTATTAAGCTGAACGGCACCAAAGTCTCACTTTTATAAAACAAGGTGAGTGTGAAGTCAGTAAGCTCATGTGATTTGAACAAACAGGTGAGAGTTTCTGGACCAAACCCTTGGAAAAGAGCAGAGACACGACCAAGTTTGTTTGTTGTTCCATAATTCTTTGTAAGACAAACCCAAGACCTTGTTCTGCTTTCCAGACAGGAACGCTTTGATCATAATAAAGAACATATATGAAGGTTGACAACTAAAACAACCAAAAAAATCTTTTATGAAACACTGATGTTCAAACAGTGAAAGCATAAACTTTGAGAAAGCTTCTCAACTGCTTCCTGTGTTTTAAACAATCTTTAAATTAAAAAAAGCTCCAAAATTAAATGGTTGCAAATCTAAATTCATTTATATTTTTAAAAATTTTTATGTGCACAAGTATTTTGCCTGCAAGCATGTGTGCGCATTGAATAGGTGTTTGGTACTCATGGAGGTCAGAAGTGGACATCAGTTCCCCTAGAACTGGAGTTACAGACGGCGGAGCCACATGTGGGCACTGGGAACGAAGCCCTGGTCCTCTGCCAGAGCAATAAGCTCTCTAAAGGACTGAGCTGTCTCTCCTGCCCCCAAATCCATGGCTTTAACAGCAAAGGGAAAGAGAGACTTACTGAGTTGTAGGTAAATGGACAGTTTTAACAGCACAACTTATAGACAATTGGCTTAAACTGACACATTTGCACACACCAGAGAAGGGAATTCTCACTATTGGTGGTAATATAAATGAGTATAGGTAGAAGAATGTTACAGATTTTCTGAAAACAGAAAACTCGGCCCGGATATCCTACTACTAGTTATATGTACAAAGAAAATGAAATCGGAGAAACATACATGCCCATGTTACTGCTGTAGTATTTACAGTAGCTAAGACACAAAACTAGTGTAGACGCCCATCAACAGAAGAGTGATAAAGAAAATGTGATGTATGTGCACAGTGGAATATTATTCACACCCACAAAGGACGGTGCAAAGGGGTGGACATCAAGAACTTCACATTAGGTAAGTCAGAAATAGCAAGGCAAACCCATATTTCTCCTTCACACACATCATATGCTTTGAAAGACGGATCTGAATGTATGATGGTGAATCCTAGTTCGAATAGTGGTAGAAAGGGGGGAGGGTGAACTGGGGTGTTAATAAAAAGTAGCAAAACACAGATACACGCAAGTAATGTGATGTCTTCTAGAGTACTTTGCAGTAAACTCTTCTATTTTAGCAATAACTAGAGAGAGGAGCTTCAAGGCACTAAGCTGGAGTACTGATCAGGAGAAGGAAATATTAATTGCCTGTGATTCAATAAATACATGTATATATAAATGCTAACATCCCATATTATGCCTCATAAAACTGTCATTCTAGTATCAGAATGCATTATTTTTTATTGTTTTGATTGAGCTATACATTTCTTGTCCATTCCCCTCCCTTCCTCCCTTCTCCCCATTTTCCCTCACAGAACACATTATCTTTCAAACCAAAGACTCTATCCTGTGTTAGAGGATTTACTTCTTATTATTAAAAAAACATATATAATTAAATTCGTGGACAGAAGAAGAAGGAGGACATGGTTAAAAGAAAGAAAAAGGTAAGGAATGGAGAACAGGAGGGAGGGAGGAGGGAAGGAGGAGGGAGGGAAAAGGGAGGGAGGAGGGAGGGAGGAGGAAGGGAGGAGGGAGGGAAGAGGAAGGGAGGAGGGAGGAAGGAGGAAGGGAGAGAGGAGGGAGGGAGAGGGAGTTACCAGGACACCACAGGTATAATTCAGACTGCTACTACTCAGAATGGACCCCTGACCGTCAAGGGGAGCTAGAACCTGCCAAGGGCTTCCCCATTTGTTCTACCCACTCATTCTCCACTGTGAAATGACGGACATGTCTTCTCATCCATTCTCTACACACGTCTTTTGTTCTCTCAGCAGACAATTCTTCTCTATTTTTCCAAATACAGGGAAGAGAAATCACTACCTGAGCTCAGATTTTAGCCAAGAACCAGAACTTACTGTCAAGCACTTACATCTCTGAATATAAACTTCCAAATCCCTGGAAAGGAAGAATCTGATTAGTTTAGCTTGATGTGTCTAGTTTTCATCCCATCTACTATGCATAAAACCCATAGAGTAAACACGGCCCAAAGAGTAAACTTGGCACAAACTAGAGAGTGATCTGAGAGGGGGAGTTCTGGCTGCAGGCCAACCTGTAGAACATTTTTCTTAACTTGGGATTTATGTGGGAGGGCCCAGCCCATTGTGGACAGGGACATCCCTGGGTTGGTTGTCCTGGGTCCTATAAGAAAGCAGGCTGAGCAAGTTATAGGGAGTAAGCCAGTAAGTAGTGTCCCTCCATGGACTCTACATCAGCTCCCGCCTCCAGCTTCCTGCCCTGTGTGGGTTCCTGTCCTGACTTTTGGTGGTGATGGTCTGTGATGTGGAAGTGTGAGCCAAACAAACTTTTCCTCCCCAAGTTGCTTTGGTCATGGTGTTTCATCACAGCATTCGCGACCCTGACGAGCGCAAGTGTGTTCCTGTGAGGGCGAGCGGGATAGTTCACTGGAGAAAGACACTGCTGGTCTCTACAGCTTGGGTCTGATCCCCGGGACCGCATGGTAGAACCTACTTCTACAAGCTGTCCGTCCTCTGAACTGCTCACGTGTGTAGTGCAATACATGCCTCCCCAACCAATAAATAAAATTTCCTTTAAGTTTTTCTGAAAAAGAAGAGTTTGCCTTTGTTTATGAAAGGACAGTAGTTGTGTGTGCTTAGGTGTGGTGTGTGTGGTGTGTGTATATGTAGAGTGTGTGTGGTGTATGTGTGGTGTTTGTGTGGTGTGTGTGTTTGCATGTGTGGTGTGTATGTGACGTGTGTGTGTGTGGTATGTGTATGTGTGTGGTGTGGGTGTTTGGTGTATGTGGTGTGTGTGATGTGTGTTTTTTGGGGGGGCATATTCAGTGACTCTACAAACAATCTCTAAACTATCTAATATATCGTGGTCCTGTCTGGTTTGAGGCTCTCACTAGTCCCATCGACAAAACATTCTTAAATGTATTGTTCCAATCCAGATTTTGGAATGACTGTTATTACATATCATAAATACATATTTTACATACACAAAGAGAGACAAGTTAAGAAAAAAAACTAATAATGTTATAAACTTCAAGGATATATGGACAATGTCTAAATTTTTTGTTTTTACAAAATATCTGTGTGGTAGGCTTAAAAAAATGGCCTGTAAGTTAGACTCATCCTAAGTTAACATTCTCAACCTGCACAGTCTACCTCAGCTGATACGTTGCGGACATTAACTAATAATCTTGGATGGGAAGATTATCCTGGTCCCTTTAATGTCACCGTCCTAGGTGTCCTTATGGGGAGGAGCAGGAGATCGTGCTGCATGGGGAGAAAGGTCACGGCATGGTGGGAGCAGGGGCTGGCATGATGCTCCAGATAGACACAGAACAGGCTCAGAATCCACGTGATGCAGGAGTCACTAAGGCTGCAGAAGGAAACAGGTTCCTGTTGGAGCCTCCAGGAGGAACCAGCCATGCCAATGCCTTGGAAAGACTTGAACTGATTTTAACTTCCGACCACCAAAACAGAACTGTAGACGACACACGCTTTGCTTCAGGTCACTGTAGATGTGGTAATTATCTACAGCAGACATGGGGCACTAACAGATACGGCACGCGAAATCCTGGCTTTGGGACTCGAGCTTCCTTTATAGGGCTCGTATCAAGACTAGCACAGAGCTTTCTCCTGCTAATTATGCTTGCAGTGACATTGTGTTTGTGATCTAACAAATAAAGCTTGCTGAGATCAGAGTGCAGAGCTAAGCCACTAGTTAGCCACAGAAGCCAGGCAGTGGTGGCAAAGACATTTAATCCTAGCACTTGGGAGACAGAGGCAGATGGATCGCTGGGAGTTCAAGGCTACCCTAGGCTACACGACATTGAATCTGTCTAAAAGAGAAACAGAGTTCACACAAAAGTGTTCCCAGCACTTGGGATCCCAGCACTAGGGAGGTGGAGACAGGAGTGATGTGGCTGGACGGAGAGAGGAATATAAGGTGGGAGGAGACAGGAGCTCAGAGCAGTCTGAGGTTTCGGAGAGGCAGGTTCACCCCTTTGGTCTGAGCATTGGTAGAGGTAAAAACTCTCCAGCAGTTGGCTGCTCTGTTTCTCTGATCTTTCAGCACTAACTCTTGTATCTGTCTCCGGGTTTTTACTATTGAGATCAATTAGAGTCCGTGCTACCCATGCTTATGAACGCGACCTTCCAAGTCTGTGACAGTCGTTGACACAGCACCACCATAAGGAAGAAAGGTCTCGGGTCTAACAACTTCCTTCTGATCATCCAGCTTTAGGATGATTTCCCAAGCGCTTTGTTGTGTGAGAAGATAAGGTAGACTCTAAGCAGGCACGGCAGATCTGCGCGCTCCTCTAAGAGAAGGTGTGGTGCTGCTGTGCTTGGAAACTGACGTCGAAGGGTGTCTGGAAAACAACCCAGCTCTGGAGAAGCTGTGGCTTCCACTCAGAGGAATGCGGGCTCTGTCTTCACCGAGGAAGTACCCCCATATATGTTAGGAGACATTAGGAACTGTAATACAGAGGAGCCCCCAGGCAATTCTGTATTGGAATGGTGTAACAGAAATGACCTGATTGTTGAATAGAATATTAGAGGTCAAGAATGGATGAATGCCCCAGGAAACAGTGGGGAAACAAACCATCCCAAGAGACGGTGGCCCTCGGGGTGTTCTGTAGAGTTGTTTGTCTAAGATGCCGCAGTAAGTGATAGGTAGCTATTTAGATCTTTCGTCACAAGTTTGGTTGCAACAATCTCAAGCATAAAACAGCGTTGAAAGAGTATCACAGTGGTATGTATATACGGATCCCAAGACCCGCCAGCTACATTGTCACACACCCGTGTTTCCAGACACGCACTCAAACAAGAAGGCAGCAGTTCATACTACAGACCCTGGAGGTGCCAATAAATTACCTTCATGTGGTTATTTTCAAAACTGGACTTCCAAGAAAATCAAGCTATATGAATAGACATGTATATGTAATCACACACAATACGTGTGTGTGTGTGTGTTGGAAATGGAACCGGGGCTTCAAGCATGCTCTACCACTGAGCCACACCCCCATGCCCCGAAAGACACTGTTACAGCACCCACAGACTGTCGGACGCCTTCCTCTCTCGGGAAGCAATTGCTTGCCTTTGTGCTTGCTTTGTTCTAAAAACTGTGAACGCGTTTTTGCTGATGAAGGGATACTGGACTTACAATTTAAATTATACTTGGCGGTTTAAATTCCCCCATTCACCTGATAATTGAATTTCCAGCCTCTAGATTTTTATGAAGTTTAGATTGTCAAGCATTTTTAGGGTTTTTAAAGTTTTATACACTCTTTATGGTAATTTAAGCATGCAAGAAAGGATGTCATGAATATGTATGATAAGTACGAAGCAAATGAGGAGATGCCCTGAGAACTAAGATCTCACTCTTGTAACCGAGAGCTCTGCTCATGAATATCCCAGGTGAGAAGGCATGAGAAAAGACACATAAAACCTTGGCGTGGTTTTCCCAAACTTCTCTCATAAGATTTACCTGAAAAGCTTATAACAATGAATAACATATTATTTGATCCCCAAAATTCTACTTGCTAATCTTAGGGTGGGGCTCCAAAATTTATATTTCTGGCAGGGGATAGAGACAGACTGAAAAAATCCTCAGGCTTGACTAAGTGTATTTAATTCCATCTCCCTAGTTCATTTGTGCAAGATCTTAGTAAGCTTCTATTAATGACTTATAATATGTTTCATTTCTATGGCCAAGAATGACAGAACAATTCTTTTCAAAGTAATCAGTGTTAAGAACCAACTAGGGAGCTTAGGAGATACTCAGTTGCTACAGTGCTTGTAGAGCAAGCATGAAGAATATAATCCTCAGACATGCTTAAGAGATAGATAGATAGATAGATAGATGATAGGTAGGTAGGTAGATAGATAGATGATAGATAGATAGGTAGGTAGGTAGATAGATAATAGGTAGGTAGGTAGGTAGATAGATAATAGGTGGGTAGGTAGGTAGATAGATAATAGGTAGGTAGGTAGGTAGATAGATAATAGATAGGTAGATAGATAATAGGTAGGTAGGTAGGTAGGTAGGTAGGTAGATAGATGATAGGTAGGCAGATAGGTAGATAGATAATAGGTAGGTAGGTAGGTAGATAGGTAGATGATAGGTAGGTAGATAGGTAGATAGACAATAGGTAGGTAGGTAAATGATAGGTAGGTAGATAAATAGATAGATGATAGGTAGGTAGGTAGACAGACAAATAGATACATAGATGATAGTTAAGTAGGTAGGTAGGTAAGTAGATAGATGATAGGTAGGTAGGTGATAGATAGATAGATAGATAGATAGATAGATAGATAGATAGATAGATAGATAGATAGCAGGGAAGTCACAGCTGGAGGGCGAAAAGCGCTTGAAGCAGTTGGTCATTATCACAGTCACAGCTTAGAGCAGAGGGAGAACGGATAGATGTTCTCAGCTCACATTCTCCTCTCTAACACACACTCCAAAGCCCAGTCCAGGCAGCATGTCTCCCTCCATTAGGTTCGGGTCTCCTACACCAGTTAACGTAAGACAATTCCTCCCAGACACTGTGAACTGCTGTGAGGACCATAGAGGCAGAATCAGTGTCAGGTTTTAACAAGGATACTTGGTTTCCTACATTCTTTCTTTTCTCTTAGAGAGAAAAGCAGAAAGTGAACACAGATCGCCACAGATGAGATGTGGGATGTTCTTCTGCCTATGTGTTGCTTTTATTGGATGATGAATAAAGCCGTTTCAGCCAATGACTTATCCGAGTAAAGCCAGGCGGGAAATTTGAACAGAGATAGAGAAAGAGAGTAAGTGGAGTCAAAGAGACGCCATGTAGCTGCTGAGGGAGAGAAACCTGAAACCTTGTTGGTAAGCCACAGTCTCCTAGCGATACACAAATTAATAAAAAATAAGTTAACTTAAGATATAAAAGCTAGCTAGAAATACACTTAAGCTATTGGCCAAACAGTGTTGTAATTAATATAGTTTCTGTGGTCTGGGCAGCCAGCAAACAAATAAGCAGCCTCTGCCTACACAGACGCAGGGGAAAACTCAGTAAAGGGTGATGTCTTAAGGCCAATGGGAGAGAAAAGCTTTGCTTGTAAATGACAGTGTCTTATCACAACATCAAAAGGTCAGACAGCTCCGAGGGCTACGAGCTGAGACACTGATGAGAGATCAAGCAAACCAGAGTGTTTATTGGACTAGTGACTCAGAGGTCATGGGTGGTTTTAGCAAGCGTCCTTCAAGGGAACCCAGTAGGAAGAGTGAGTAGAAGAGGGAGGTAGACAGGACAGTATGGACCAGTGTTTTCAGATTTGACTCTTAGGGGAAGGAGAGTGGTAGACCAGTAGTTCCTGGCAGATCCTGGGTGAGAAAGTCTTCTTCTAGAAATGCAACTATTCAAGGTACCATGTGGGACAAGGAGGTTGCAGCAGAGAAGAGAAGGTTTTAGAAACCAAAGACAGAGGATAATAGGAGAGAGACATTCTTGAGGAGGCAGAAGAGACTGGGAGCAGAACCTCGGAGGAAATACAAGCCTTCGAAGGAGGGTGATTTTTTTTTTTCCCCATCAGAACAGGAAAAGGCAGGGTAGAGACACAGGTTGAGCTTCAGGAAGTCAAGGAATGCTTCTTAGATGGCTTTTGCTTTCTCTGCCAAGCCTGAGTAGTTTATCTTCTATAAACAAAAGGGAAAGAAAGGCAGAGGATTAGAGAGTAGAAATGAAGAAGGTAAAAAAGAGTAGATTGGGAGGAGGGAAATGACCAGAGGAACAAGAAAGGACAGCTGAGCAGTGCAGAGGGCCAGCTGAAGGGGGCGACGCTCCCATCTTACAGGGCTCTGGGTTCCTCCAGTCATCACAGAGAAAGCTCTGTTGCCATGAGATTGCACAGCGGTATGATGGACAGCTGTTTTTACAGAGCATGACCTTTGCCCTGTCCTTACCACTATGCCTGGCAGTTGCAGCCCGAGTTCACTGAGAAAGGGAGCGAGAGATGATTGAAAGTAACCTCCACTTTGCGGCAGAGAGAGGTTTTTGTAGGACAATGGTCAAGTGTCAAGAGTCAGTATCAGTGTAGTTCCTGGGTTGGAGTCCTTCTCGAGACCTGGGTTTTCTACACAGGTCTTTCCCAATGGCTTTTACCTGTGGACATTGTCATAGGGCAGATTTAAAATACAGACTGTAAAAAATGCTTTATCAGAATGAGATCTACCCTGCCAACACCTTGACTGTGACCTTCCTACCCCTGAGAACCTTAACTCTGTCTCCACTCTTTGTTGTTAAAGACACCCAGTCTGGGATCTATTTTGGTCCCCCGACCTAACTAACCATTATCTCAGATTCTGTGTGTCTGAAACAGTTCATTCTCTGCCCCAATGCTCTCCAAACCAACTAAAAGCAACAAAACAACCCAAATACCTGCCTTTGGTCCAGTGTCCCCCTTAGAGGCTCAAGCTGAAAACCTGAGAGGCCTCTTGTTTTCCCTCTCTCTACCTCACTGTCTTCCTCCGGTTCTTCCCCCATCCAGCAGTTAGAGAAAGCTCAGTAAGCAATTAATCATATAGTCCCTCAACACTTTCAGAGGCTTCCCAGTGCCCCCATAATGAGGTAACCCCCTGCAGCATCCACGGAGCTCTTCATCACCAGCCCTATATTATTTTTTCCCCAGTAGCCCCAGACTCCTTCTGAGAGCCCTGGCTCTGTCTTACCCATTAGGCCTCTCTCTTCCTTGAGTGTTTTACCCTTGAGTTCACACTGACAGAGATGAATTATGAATCACTTGGAGCTGTGATTGTATGTGATTGCAACATGAGCCGGGTAAGAAGATGGTAGGAACTAGATGGTTGAATGGCTGGATCTGAGGCTGGAGATGTAGCTCAATTGGTAGAGCATGCTGGGTTCAATCCTCAGCCTTGCATAAACCTGGCATAGGGCACATGCCTGTGTTCCTAGCAATAGGCAGGCAGATAGAGAATCAGAAATTCAAAACTATGTAGTCCTTAGCTACATAGTAAGTTGGGGGACATCCAAAAAAAGAGAGAGAGAGAGAGAGAGAGAGAGAGAGAGAGAGAGAGAGAGAGAGAGAGAGAGAGAGGAAGGGTAAATCTTAGCCTCTTTCATTTAAAAGTCACTAATACAGGTATGTGCGTGTGCCCTGGTTTCTGGCATGTGTCCACTGCACCTCTGACCATGCAGAACAGCTGGTTTTGAGTTTATGCCACACCAGCTTCTGTCTAATTTGGAGGTCCATGGTGGATCTTACTCTAGGGTGTAGGTATTGTAACATCTGTGGCAATCACGGATGCCCTATTTGTGTTAGAGAAATGTATATCCCAGAGGTGAGATAAATTGGCACAGGAGACGTGACCCAAGAAAATAAATATCATATGATACATGTTTTTAAAATGGGGTCTGCCATTTGGGTCTATGCCTCCTCATAATAATTTTCCCAGGGAACTAATTAAGTCTGGGTGTCAACTTACTAGGCAATGCTAAATTTCACCAACAATTGAGCTGGAGTCCTAGAAGGCCATTAAGGTGAAATGAATAACTTAATCTCCTCCGTAAAATCAGCCTGGGATTCTAATTCACACTTATCCAGGAAGAAAAGGGAGAGGACAGAAGGACTTTCACTTTGTCCATATTAACCAATCGGTAAGTGTAATGTTAAAGCAATTATATTAGAAAATCTTTCCAAGAGATTGAATTACATCAAATTAATCCCATGTTGGCTTCGCTCTCAACCCAGGCATTTCCAGGGGCCGTGTGCTGCATTTGAACTACGTCTGGGTTTCTACAGCCCAAAAGCCCCTCATAAACATAGCAGGTGCTACACATGTTGGCGTGAGCTTAGTATATAATGAGCAATAGTAAGATAAGCATGAAGTAGGAAAACTTTGAGAAAAGAAAAAACTTCAGTTGTGTGATACTATACAATATCCATTCTGTCCTCCTTCCAAGTTCCTGACACAAAGCTCCAAAACTCTTTGGGGCCTCTGAAGAGCTAAGTGTCTTCTGTGTCCTAATGAGATGACTGGTGGCTGGGGTTCTTAGCATGCCTTGAGAATGATTTGGTTGCCATGGGAACCACACAAGTAATTAGTGGGTTGGAACTTTCAGTCCCATCTCACTACTGTATCTCTGGGGAGGGCATAGAGGCTAAAGGTTGAGCTGACAAATCAATGGCCGATGATTTAATCATTAATGCCTGCACAATAAATCTTCCATGTACAGTCAAAAGGACTGGGCTCCTAAAGCTTCTGGAGAGCTGGAAACACGCAGGTTCCTGGAAGGTGTGATGTTCCATGCCGTGTACACGCTCCCGCCTGCGGGTCTTATCTTTTGTTATATCCTCCATAACAAACTGTAAGGCCAAAGCGTTTCTTTGAGTTCTGTGAGCTGCCTTAGTAAATAAACCAAACCCAGAAGGGGTCAACGGGACCCACCTTTGTAGCTGGTCAATCAGAAGGGCAGGTCACTCAGAACCTGTACTTGAGGTCAAGACTGTCCTGTGGGATGAAGTCCTCCTCTTGAGGAATCTGATGCTAACTATCTCCAGGTTGATGGAGTCAGAGTCGCGCTGAACCTTGACTGTCTCCCGTGTCCAGACCTGATGCTGCAGGTACGCTTTCACCTGCCTTCCTTGCTGCAATTGTTTGCTGTGCCGTAAGATAATAGATGGTCAACGGGGTGGGGGGGGGGGGTGACAGAAGAAGAGAACCCTGGGGTTAATGAGGGTTACCTACAGCAGTAGCCACGAAACAAGCGTGTTGGATACAAGCATCAGCCTGGAGATGAGATCTTTCCTTCAGTGAAGCTTACTTTTTTCACTTCTCTGGGTACTTATGACTAAATAACGTCATAATACATTTTTTCAAAAATGTTTCTGATCTATGTGGTTTCACCGTCCGTCTGACTTTGGAATCTTGTCCAAAGTTCAGATGACACCATTTGGTTACTGGGATGACAGTGTTGCCTTGAGATCCCCTGGGATGGAGCCCTGCAGGCCTCATCCAGTTTTCTGGGTCTCGATGCCTTTCTTCGAGACTCTAGCCATGTGGGCAGAATGCCTTGGCCATATTTTCCTGTGTTTCTGCCTCTTGGGTCATAAGTATTTGGCTTAAGAAATTGCTATAAAACCCTAAGTGGGGTAACACAACCCTCGCCTGGGCCTTTTCAAAGTGGAGCTGTGTGTGGAGCCCTCTGAAAGAGAAATCCTTGAGCCATTTGTGCTGAAAGACCTGGATAAATCCAAACCCCCCTAGCAGGAAAAAATAGAGCCAAAAATCTAAGCAGGGAGGGAAGAATCAGAAATCTAGGATTAGCCGGTTCAATGTTCCAGGAACTAACTGAAGATAAAGTTAGATTGTAATCTTGAGAATAATCTTCAGAAACAAGGAGTTTCCCCCTTCTGATTATCATTGGTATTTTTGGGATACTGTGTTTCAGGAACTAGCTGATTATAATCTTGAGAATAACCTTGAGAAACAGGGAGTTGCCCCCTTGTGATCAGCACTGGACCTCCCTACCCCCTTCGGATTACTGGGCTGTGGTTTCTTCCCTTAAAAACCCCTTCTCCCAGCTACTTGGGGTCGAACTCTTCCCCTGCGTGGGTTCTGAGTCTCGGCCCCAGTGCACTGGTTCTCGTCTCGATTAAAACCTCATGTGATTGCAGCAAGGACGGTCTCTCGTGAGTTACTGGGGGGGGGGTCGTGTCATCCTGAGGTTTGAGTGAGAGTCTCCCCATATCGGGGGTGTTTCAGTACCTCCCTCACAGAGTCAGAGAGACCATCTGTGCGCTGTCTAAGGCCATGATCCAGTCTTTCTTTGGGTAAGCATCATCCTGCCTTCCTCACAATTTACCTGTGGGTCTCAAGTTAGCTGCTTGTTTTGAGATGGGGATGTGGTTCAGCTGGTAGAACGCTTGCTCGAGATGCGTGAAGCCTCAGGTTCAGTCCCAGCACCACGTAAAACCGAGCTCAGGGGCACAGCCTTTGATCCTAAGCACTCTGAATAAGAATCAGGAGTTCAAGGTCAGCCTCTGTTACGAGGAGATTTTTGAGGTCATTCTGGGCTATATGAAATCCAATGCAGAAGGAAAAATAAAGATGAGGTTTTGCACTAGGCAACCAGAAAATTCCAACTAATATTCCAGAAAAATATTTATAATTTTGTATTTTCTTAAGGAAAAACATATAATAACAGAAGTCATGCTTCGTTGACATGACATAAAAATAATATTGAATATTATGAAGTATCACACATCTATTAGGAAGGCACAGCTTTCCAGACAATGAGGCCTGTACGAGGTGGTTCCTTCCTCCAGCTGAAGGGACTGGCCCGCCTGCTGCTGGCATCCACCTGCTGTAGAAACATTTTGACCATCACACTAATTGTAGTGTGTGCGCGCGTGTGCACGTGTGTGTGTGTGTGTGTGTGTGTGTGAGAGAGAGAGAGAGAGAGAGAGAGTGTGTATGAGTGTATGTGAGTGTGTGTGTGAGTGAGTGACTGAGTGTGTTTGTGTGTGCTCATTCTGGTGGCATCAGGAGCCCTGGATCCCCTGGAACTGGAGTTGGATGTGAGTTCCTGACCTGGCTCTGGGGATGAATGAAGTCAGGTCCTCTGCAGAAGCACTGCTTGCTGTTAAACTGCTGAGTCATCTCTGCAGCCTGAATTCTCTGTTCTTGTGCTCAAATGACAGATGTGCAGCGAGGGAGCCTCTGCTGTCCTAACTTCTGATTTCTTTCCACTTTTCTGTTTACATCTGAAGCTTTAACCACGGCGGTCATAGAACTGTGTGCCCTCTCTGTTTCCGGTCGCGCTTACTGTCTCTTAGCTCGTACCTGAGGGAGAAGTCTCAACTCTTGGCTATGTAGGATTTTTTCAAATTTTAATTTTTAAAGATTTATCATTTTCAAAGGTTTGGTACCTTGTTATCTTCACGAAAAGAAAATGAAACTCTATTGCGCTTTCTCATGGAGACATCTGGAGGAAGGGCGAACCCTGGAGAGGGCAGCATTAGGCTGCTCGCTTTGGATAATTGGGCCTCTTCTCAGACATTTCTCCTGCTTAATCCTGGCTCTCACTAGCGACCCTTTCTCTTTTTGATCAAGTGTTTAATTTCCTTGGAAGATTTTCTTAGATTCACCTATTACTGAGAGAATTCTCATATTACACTAACCCTTTAATGACTAAATCTTATATACCTACTGCTTCAAAAAGAGGTATTTCTGTTCATCTAAGTAACCCGCTCAAGGATTTGATCTTTCTTTCCTATTATTGCTAAAATAAGAATTAATTTAGAAATATCTTTTGCTAAAGAATTAGCTGACAAAAATCGAGTAAAATCAAACAATTACAAAGAAGAAGTTCAGCTCTTAACATCTATACTGATTTAGTCCAAAGTACAGATTGTTAAAACCAGGTAAATGTCCCAAACTGACTTTGGTCATTCTTTTTTTTTTTTTTAACTTTCCTCTTTGAAAAAAATGTGTGTGTTGTACTTTCAGTTCTTACAACCCTTTGAAACATTCCAGTTGGGAAGAGGGAGAAGGGGAAAGAAAAAATAAGTACCAATTTTTGGAAAGCATTGTGTGGGTATAGCACAGCAACAAGAAAAAAAGACTAGAAAATATGTCAGGATAACAAGGGTCAAGGGAAGGCTTGTGGCCATAAGGCCGAAAGGTGGATCAGAGGTCAAAAGTGTGCAGTGTTCTCACAGAGGGCTGAGTTCAGTCCCCAGCATCCACACCACGCAGCTCAAAACTACCTATAGCTCTAGATCCAGGGGATCTGAAACCTTCCTCTGCCTCCCATGTTTAGTTCAATAAAAAAATCTTTAAAAGATTCTGGTTCTTAATATCCAAATACACAGGAATTTTATTGGTTTGTTTATTTTTGTAGGCTTTCCCTTGTCTCAGCTCTGACTGTAAACTTCCACGGGCTCCCAAATCTGAGGTTGGCTGCTTACGCAGTCAAGAATTTGACATACCCAAAGGAAAAGTCTGGCGCTCTTTCTTGACTTCTGGGAGGGGCTGTACTTTGTCATACTTGCCAGAAGGGAGCTTGTTCAGAGGGAAGGGGATTGACTATACCAGAAAACCCGGCCATGTGAATCAGGGTAAAGAATTAGGTACCTGTAGTATCGCTGGAACAGGAGGCAGGCTTCAGTAACATGGTCATCAGTATATCAGTTAATCGTGCAGTGTAAAGAAGCCCCTGGGGGAAACGCTGGGCGCCGAAGCCCAGATAAACATTTGTAGTGATATTTCATTTGTATTTTAATAAATAAAGTTGCCTGAAGATCAGAGAGTAAAACAGGCCCTCTGGCCAGCCTTACAGGCCAGGCAGTGGTGGCACACACTTTTAATCCCAGTAGCCACACTAGTTGCCATAGAAACTGGGCAGTAGTGGTGCATGCCTTTAATCCCAGCACTAGAGAGGATTATAAAATGGGAGGAGACAGCCCTCAGACACAGTTTCATTCTGAGATTCCTGGAGGCAGGATCACCATTATGAAATGAGGTAGAGGGAAGAGCCAGTGGCTGGCTGTTTTGCTTTTCTGACCTTCAGGCTGAACCCCAATATCTGTCTCTGGGTTTTTATTAATCGTGCTATAAGCATCCCTGGTTGTCCATGTTCCATACATGTTGTCACAGGCTGACTCCAAGGAGAGGGACCATCGTAAGATGGCATCTGAAACCCTCTCACATTTCACGTCTGGTATCTCTTCCCCGGACTGACGTTTCTCCTTGCGGTAGTTCACCTTACCGTAAGCCTGATGGTGCTCTGTGAGTTCTGGGTTTCTATAACGAATTATAGAACCTGAGAGCGGTTTGAGGAAACTGAAGCTAAAGCTGGTGAGAAGTATCTCAGGGAAAATCCACTGGACCCACGGCCAGCTGTATTTGGAAGATAAAGGAGAGGGGGAAAAGCTAAGAAAATTGTTGATAACTGGTTGAACGTTATTGTTCCATGAGAAAGATGATTTGGAAGAAAGTTAATAAGTTAATTTTAAAAATTCTACTTTGTGGGTATAGAATTTGTATTAAATAAAAATGTATACATGTTGAACTTAGATCAATGTCTTTTGATAAATATATAAACTGGATACTTGCCACTTCCATTGAGATAAAATATTGGGGGGTGCTCCCCAGAAAGTTCTCTGTGTCCCATCTTTTCCTTATCATACCCCTATAGCCATTGATTAGATGTTGATTTTCTTGATCAATTTTTATCTATTCTTGAACTTTATAAAGACAACATAATATGTATAGTCTTTCTTATCAGGTCTCTAAACAAAACAAAACAAAAGCCCATTTTTATGGGAGCGTGTCTGCTGCAGCATTGTGCAGAGGTCAAAGAACGACTTTGGTTTTCAGACCCCCACCTTCCTTTTTATTTGAGGCAGCATTTTGTTTGCTGCTGTGTGCACCAGGCTAGCTGTCTGGCAAGCTCCCGGGAATTCTGTCTCTGCCTCCTGTCCCACCATAGCAGCTCCATGAGGTTCTGGGGATTGGAACTCAGGTCCTCACGCTTGTATAGGAAGCTCTTTAACCTGTCTCTGAATAAGCAAACTAGAGAATGAGTGGCTTTTCTGGGCCCTTTGAACGTCCCTATAAATTTTAGGAATAACTCATCAACTTGATGAAAATGGAGAGGGCTGCTACAATTTGACTTTACATACCAACTTGAGGGCAGTTTTGTTTTTTATCTTGAGATATCAACTGTTAGCTTCAGTTCACAGACGTGGAACATGTTTTCTTTTAAGTTTCCCGTCAGCACCGTCAGTGTTTTGTAGTTCACACCATCCACCTTTGACCTGAGCTTTCTTGCTGCCGCTCTTTTATTGGGTTTTGCCTTTAGATTGTTGTTGCTAAAATATAGAAAAAATAAATTTTATATGGCT
This sequence comes from Myodes glareolus, assembly GCF_982192425.1. Classification (NCBI taxonomy): domain Eukaryota; kingdom Metazoa; phylum Chordata; class Mammalia; order Rodentia; family Cricetidae; genus Myodes; species Myodes glareolus. The sequence continues at coordinate 2,756,135 of NC_142033.1, read as the reverse complement.
CATTTTCCTTCCACTTTCTCTCATTTTTTCTTCCTTCCTTCCTTCCTTCCTTCCTTCCTTCCTTCCTTCCTTCCTTCCTTCCTTTCTTGCCTGTTCCTTTCTAACATGACTGTGTTTGTTTCTTTCCTTGCCTTATAGAAAGCCAAGAGTAAATGTTCTTGCCTTGCCCCTGGTCTTAGGGAGAAATGTGTTTAGCAACAAAATATTGTAAGCACCAGTGGAACAAAATTGTCCATCAAGAATTTTTAAAAACCTAGCAAACGAGACAACACACCTCAGATGATAAAATCTGTCTTTCTAATTGGCTTAAGTAAACCCCAGGAACAATATTGAATCCAAATATGTTTTTTTTTCAAGTTGGGAAACATCAGAGACTAGAATGAAGATGCATGTGCATAGGACATATATTATTTATCATGTAAATGCTTGTGTATGACGGAATGGTAAAGCAATAACGATTACTCTGTATGATATCAGCAAAGCCGATTCCATCAATGAGCTGTGCTGAAGAGTCCATGAAAGGCTGGACAGGATATGATAACGTCCAGGCAGGTACGCAGTGGCATTCCGTCAGCATGAAGGACCGTCTCTCAAAGTAAGAGGAGTGCTGCTTTCTTGTGCGGGCAGGGAGACCGAGGATCCCTGAACTGGCATTATCTATACACAAAATGCTGTCGGAAGGACTAAGACAGGATGTAGACATGCATTAGGGGAGGGCAAATCCCTTTAGTGGGAAACTAGAAGTTGAAATACTACATTAGTCAAGCGGACCAGCTGCCTTCCTCATCAAATATTCATGCTAAAATCCCTGTCAATCAGCAGGAACACCCAAGCCCCACTCAGACATACAAAAGAAGCTGTGTGGGTCACTTGGCGAATTGTTAGGTGGTTTTTGCTGTGTACAATGATGGTAATGAGGTCAGTATTGACGCTCAAGCTACCCCCTTCTCAACTCATCTTTGGACAGAGCAGGCACCTTGGAGGACGGTGGGTGGCTGTGGTGCTCAAACATGAATGTCCATGAAAATTAACTGTGAGTCTTGTCAGAATTTACATTTGGGACCTAGAGAGCCCTCTTAGTGGGTTAGGGCCCTTGCTACTCCAGCACAGGACCAGAGAGTGCAGTTCCCAGTACCCAGGTCAGGGGGCTCACAACTGCCTGCAACTCCAGCCCCAGGGCATCAGACACCATCTGACTTCACAGGTGCCCATATACACGTCTCACACACACACACACACACACACACACACGAGAGAGAGAGAGAGAGAGAGAGAGAGAGAGAGAGAGAGAGAGAGAGAAACACATAAAAGTAAAATATACCTTTTGTTTTGTTTTGAGACAAGGTCTCTATATGGCCCCAGTTGGCCTGAAGGATTTCACTATGTAGACCAACTGGCCTGAAATTCAGAGACCCTTCTGCATCTGTCTTCCTGGGATAAAATGCATGTTTCACCATGCACCGTACCTGACCACATATTTTTTTTTAATGTAGATTTCTGAGCTTCTCTTGCCACCCCACCCTTACCACTGAACCAGTAGGTCATGGTGAGACTTCAGGGAGAGGACAGAAGTTGACCTTTGACACAGCGCCTTGCCTGCAGCCCAGTCCCCGAGCCCCCGATGTGATGAAAAGCCCAGACTTCTGTGGCAGGCGGCTTTGTCGCGTGACTTTGGAAGTCTATCCTAACCTTAAAATTTCCACCTGGGAGAATGATGGTGCTGACGATGACATTCTCAGAGGTTTGGAGGGAGACTTGAATCTGTACAGGAAGTCCCGAGAAACTGGGCACCGCTGTCATCTTGAATTACAGTGGAAATAAATTACCTAACACATTGTGACTTTTCCTTTCTTTCTTTGAGACAAAATCTATTGTGTCTCAGGCTGGCCCCCAACTTGCTACACAGCTGAGAATGACCTTGAACTTCTGTCCCTCCTACTTCTACCCCTCAAATGCTGGGGTGATGGGAATGTGGCACACACCAATTCATGTGGTGCTGGGGATGGAGCCCATAGCTTTTTGCAAAAAAATAAAAATAAATTCCAAAACCTAACGACTGCTCAGACATCATCAGGGACCTTAAAACTCTGGTCTTCTCCTCCCCAGTTGCCAAGAGTCTAGCAAACAGTCAAGTTGTTGAAAGGTTTTGGTTTGGCAAAGGCTGACACAGGCACATGTTTCCCACGGAGACGCCTGTGGGGATCAGGTGTAGTAGCCTAGCCGCCAGGCCTCCTTTACAAAACTCTGACCTCAGGGGTTGGTGTGACCTGCCTTTCTGTCGTGTGCCTCTGTGGTAGAGCCTGCAGGGAAGCTGGCAAGTCAGCAAGCAGGACTGCGTGGAAGAAGGCAAAGTGACCCAGTTTCCCATCCTGGTCCCCATCTGGTAAGCCGAGAGGTTCTGCATATGTCAGGCCATTCCTGCCAATTTCAGTGTCCTTATCTCTGATATAAGGGCTAATCAAATATTTGTATATGGGCACTGCGGCTCAGCACTTCGCACACAGACTTCTTTCGGGTTCCCACAGGAGTGGGGATTCCACAAAATAAGAATTTTATCCTGGATTGTGAGCAAAGAGAGGTTGATATGTTTAAAGGACCCCCTTCGGGACGGTGACGCGTAAGTTGAAAGGCAATCCTGTCACAGTAATAGACCAAGCGAGATTCCACGAAGTCCATCTGGTTCAAGTTGTTTGGGGTCCTGTGTAGCGTTCCTTCTCCCCAGAGATGGGGCAGGATCCCTCATGACGGACCTTATGACTTGGTGAGTTGTAGAATTTCTTATGGCCATTCTCACTAAGAAAGCCTGAGCAAAACTAAAATAGTATTTCTAGACTTTATGATTGGCTTTGGGAAAGGGGGTGGGGCTCTGGCTTCTATGTCCTGCCTCAAAAGATGGGGCGGGGGCAGAGGAAGAAGGGCAGGATTTAGGACGGAGACTGTACTTAGGAGCTCTTCCAATATCCGTCAGTCCAGAGTATAGATGGCCTTCAGCTTAGGATGGTTTGGCATTTTTTTTTGACTTTACAACAATGTAAAAGCAACATGCATTCAACAGAAACCACACTTTGAATTCTAGTTGATCTGGTTCCAGACTAGCAATATGTAGCGTGATGCTCTCTCGTGATGCCGGATGTAGTCTAAGTGTTCTGAGTGTGTTTAAGGCAGACTACGTTAAACTGCAATGTTCAGAATATTAGGTACATTCAGTGAGTTTTGGTGTGATATTTTCTATTTCCAACGTATTTATCAAAACACGAAATCATCAAAATTTGAGAAGCATCTAAAGTTAGCACGCACAATGCTATTCTTTGGGGAATTATTTTTCTGATGTCTTGTTTTGAGACAGGATCTCCCTAAGTTGCCTAGGATGGCCTCAAACTCAAAATCCTCCTGCCTCAGACTTCTGAATGCTATGCTTAAAGGTGTGCACCATCACACTCAGTATATTTTATCAGTTACACTACCACAATGGTTTCGATAAAATGGCACAGTGCCCTGAGGGGCTGGGGCGAAGTGGGGGGGAGGGACACCAATAGACACACCATGCAGAGAAAGTGGGTACAGTTTATTTAGTGGGTTATGGAAGGGAAGGGGAGAGGGAAAAAGGGAGAGAGGGAGAGAGGCGGAAAGAGAGAGAATGTGCAGGCTGGAGAAGGAAGGATATCGGCTTCCCTCAGCAGAAGGGGAGGGGTTGGGAGAGGGCGGGGCTTGTCTCTTAAAGGGACACGGTACCCAGACCGACAGGGTGACAGACCGAACCAGCAGATAACAACAACCATGCTTAGGTTTTTTAGGTATGAGATATCCGCATCCTTGGATATACAGGTAGTTGAAGGCCAGCCTAAAAACCTAAGTCCTGTAATTCCAAAAGAAAAAAAAATCACGTTCCTTCCGGTGCTACAAAAACCCTGGGGCAGACGTCTGCTTTTGATACATATACAGGTGATGTACACTTTTTGAGACAAAGCCTAAGCAACTTCCCTGACTTGCCTGATTTGTAGGCGTGTGTGACTTGACACGCAGAGAGACCATGGTGGAAGAAATGCCCCCTGTGCTGCGGAGGCCTGGGTTCATGCCTGCTTGTGGCTACTCACTGGCTCCAAGCAGCGGGAGGAGCGAGGAGCTCTAAACCTCTTCAATTGGTTGCAAATGAACCAATTTGATCTAGTGTTTAAAGCTTCTAATTGTTCTTCATATATATATATATATATATATATATATATATATATATATATATATATATATATAAGTTTTTGATGGTCACGTCCACTGCTATTCTTTAGTGGTTGACTACTGGGAAAACTTGCTTTGTGGAGTGCGAACTGTGGCGGCTAAGCAGTGGCAGGGCGCATGCTCCAGCCTGTGCTCGCCGTTCAATTCCCACCTCTCCCCTCCCCGAAAATAAGTCCCAGCCCCGGTTTTTGCTTTCCAAGTTTGGCCATTGATAACGGAATGAAACATCATAGAAGAGGGGAGATTTTTCCATGAGATGAAGGAGGGTGAATCAAGCAGAAACATTAGACTGGCTTTTGCTTTTAACAGATAATCCTCAATAATCCATGTAGAGCAAGAAAAAAATGCCTTCGTTATTAAATGCCCTAAGGGCCTTGCTTTTAATCCCCTTCTCTTTAAAAAAGAAAAAAAGTTGCCTGTTTCATACACACGAAGCACTTCTTACTCTCCCCCCAGGTCCCTCTATTGCCACCCCTCCCAGAGATTCATTTATTTAAAGACTTATTTAGTGTCGACCAACAGTCCATTTCTCTCTCTCTCTCTCTCTCTCTCTCTCTCTCTCTCTCTCTCAAAAGCAAAATATGGCCCTTTTCTGTTCTTTTAACAAGAATGAATGCCACCCCTGTTATGGTTTAAATAAAATGCTGCAGATCCCCAAATGGCTGCAGCCAGCGGGTGCAGCCGGCAGAAACGGCGCAGTTTCCCAAGTGGCTGCAGTGGGTCACCAGGGGCAGTGAGTTCCAAAAGGAGAGACAGATGGATGGGCACTCCACAAAACCATGCTGCATGTCTCCGAAGGAGGCTGGTCCTGGGCAGGGAGACACCTGGCAGGCGAGAGAAAGAGACATGAATAGGCACGCATGCAGAGAGAAGCTGGATATTTATTTAGTGGGTTATGGAAGGGAAAGGGAAGAAGGGGAGAAGAGGAGGGAGAGAGAGAGACAGAGAGAGAGAGAAAGAGAAAGAGAGAGAGAGAGAGAGAGAGAGAGAGAGAGAGAGAAACAGAAGAGAGGAAGGGGAGAAGGGAGAGACAGAAGCTGCCTCTTCAAGAGGGAGATGAGAGATGAGAGGGAGATGGGAAAGGGACTCAGGCTGGAAGCTGAAGATCAGTTTGCCTCAGCTGATAGGGGACTGGCCATGGCTTGTCTCTTAAAGGGACAGAGCAGATCATTACAACCCCTGCCCCCATCTACCTCTCCCTTCGATTATTGTGTGTGTAAAGCAACCTGTTGCTTCTGTTTAAACATCCAAACCTAGGCTTTGTTCCTAGCTAGCCCCAAAGCTCATACCTCCAGAAATCCAGTCTTCTAAAATGTGGCTGACCAAGGTAGAGTTTCTCCTACCTGAGAAGTCTCTTCTAAAATCCTTAGAACTCTGGCTCAGTCCAGGAAGTACACTGCCAGAGGGTATGGATCCCAGGACGTCAAGGTCCCCTTCTTTCAAACGAAGTAATCAAAGTCCAGAAACACCAAGAGGCAGACAAAAGCAAGAAACAGATGACCGGTAGGGACAGGAGCTGAAAGGGAGGTCAGTATAATTTGGTGATCTTAACAAATAAGCCGGTTTCCACACCAGTGTGTTTTCCTGTCTGTTCCTAACCCTGACCTGTTTCCTATGTGCGCTCAGCCAGCTCCAGTTCAGAACCTTTGGGCCCCTTCCATGAGCACAGGTCACTGAGACTAGCTGCCCATCTTACACTTGCAAAGCTGTGTTTCCCATTTTCATAGTCATAAAACAGTAGCGGTCAAAGCCAAGGCATTTTAGTGATCAGCACAACCTGTGACTCCGTTTTTCTTTCTCTAAGCATATTGAAAAATAACAGCCACCATCTACCACTGCCATACGTAAAATAAAGAAACAACATACAAATTACTTAAGAACTCAGTATTAACACTATTTCCCCCTCTGTTGTTATTGTCTACGAACTTCTGGGGAGAATGCTAAATGTATCCAAAGACAATGGAATTTGACACATTCAAGAGAGTTGAAGGAGGAAGTAGGGAGCAGTTGAGAGAGGCTCTGTCTGGGAGAGGAATGGACCTGTCAGGAGGGCGCTTGAGCTCAGCCCTGAACGCAAGGTTTCCTTATTCCCTAGTCAGTTCTCAGGGAAGGGACAACAGCAGGCTAGGCACGGGATCAGGGAGCGTTGCTGGGCACTGCTGTAGCAAGCCAGGTGGACCTCCCAGACAGGAATTAGAAAGGTTATGGAACTTGGGGTCACAGCCTGTGATCAGTGTTTGGTCACCTGTCCTCATAAGCCAACTGAAACAGTCAATTTAGTGGCAGCAGTGAAAAGGGGATTTATTCAATATGGTCACCTTGGGAAGAGAGACAAGTAGATTCAGTGAACCCCCCAAGTCCATCTTCAGTGTGCCGGAGAGAGATTACAGTTTAAACAGTCGACTGTCTTAGTTAGGATTTCCATTGCTGTGATGAAACACCATGACAGAAGCAACCAGGGAAGGAAAGGGCTTATTCGGCTTACACTTCCACATCACTGTTTATCAGAGGAAGTCAGGACAGGCACTCAAGCAGGGTAGGAGCCTGGAGGCAGAGCTGACGTGGAAGCCATGAAGGGGTGCTCTTTACTGGCTTGTTCCCCATGGCTTGCTCAGCCCACTTTCTTACAGAACCTAGGACCACCAGCCCAGGATGGCACCACCTACAAGGAACTGAGTATCAATCAAAATTAAGAAACTGTCCTACAGACTTGCCTACAGCTTGATTTCATAGCAGCATTTTCTCAATTGAGACTGCCTCCTCTTTGATGATTTTAGCTATGTCAAGGTGACACAAAAGCAGCAGTACAACTGACCCCTTGACCACTTGATACACAAACACCTTACTTTTCAATTAGAACCTTTCCTTTCTTATTTATCTCCAAGTTGACCCATTAATATTAATATCACAATATAAAACATAAGTAATTTTAAAAGTACCACAGTCCTTGCAAATTCAAACATATTAAAAGTCCAGTCTCTTTAAAATATACAATTTCTTTTTAAAAATCCAATTTTTTAAAAGAAAAGTTCAAAATACTTCAGTTGTGAGCTCCTGTAAAAATCAGAATAATTTAAGTATTTTCTTACTTCAGGAGGGTAGAACCAGGGTGCATTCACAATCTAAACAAGGCAAAACTAACTCCAATAGTGTAAATAACTCAATGTCCCACATCTGAGATTCACGGGTGACCTCTGGGCTCCTCTAAAGGGCTGGGCTCACTTCTGCCTCCACCCACTCAGCACACAGCTTGTCCTCTAGGCCCAGGATGCTCCACTCCACTGCTGCTGCTCTTGGTGGTCGCACCATGGTGCCGGCATCTCCAAAATGCTGGGGTCCCTGCTGCAGCTGGGCTGCACTTTCACCAACAGCCTCTCCTGGGCTCTCTTCATGGTGCCAAGCTCCAGCCTCCCTCCCTGGCCCCTCCAACCCTGTGCAAGGACTCCTCACTGTCTGGGTTTCAGTCTAATCCTGTACGGCAGTTGGACAACTGTTACAATTGTGTGAAAGTTCTTTGTAGGAGCCAAGTTTGTCCTCTAAATGGCGTCTTTCCCTTCTCCTAGTATGAGATTCCTAGGGAAATTCCCTTTTCTTTGGGGTCCCTTGTTTCAATAGTCTGATAGATTAAGAGCCCCATTTTTTGGGGTCCCTTGTTTCAATACTCTGAAACATTAATTGCCACCAGAGCCTTTTTAGAGGATCTTCGTTTCTGTTGAACCTGATACAAGGAGAGAACGTCACAGCAGGGATCATGTTTCATCACCATGTACTAGAGGCTTTATTGCAGTGTGTAAATGCCCATGCCCGGGAGAAACGACTTATAAGGCGTGGGCTGGCTAGTTTTATGTACTTAACACAAACTAGTGTCATCTAACAGGAGGGACCCTCAATTCAGAAAATGTCCCCGTAAGATCCAGCTGCAGCAGGCCATGGTGAGCAGGCCAGTAAGCAGCTCTCCTCCATGGCCTCTGCACCAGCTCTGCCTCCAGGTCCTGCCCTGCTTGAGCTCCTGTCCTGACTTCCTTCAAGGATGAACAGTGATGTGGAAGCATAAGCCAAGTAAACCTTTTTGGTCCACATTGCTCTTGGTCATGGTGCTTTTTTTTTTCTTTATCACAACAATAGAAACCCCAACTAAGAAAAAAAAAACTGGCACCAGTATTGTGGGGTATCACTGTGACTGACCTGAACATGTTGTTTTGGGAAAGGCTGTGGAGAGACTTTTAAATTTTGGACTTTAAAAGTGCTGAGTGTTGAGAGCTCAGTAGGAGGTTCTGTAGGAACTTGGAAGATAAGACTGTAGAGAAGCAGTGCAGATGATGGAGGCCTGGCTGGTGGAGCCGCAGATGATGGAGGCCTGGCTGGTGGAGCCGCAGATGATGGAGGCCTGGCTCGTGGAATCGCGGAGGGAAGCAAAAACGCTGTCAGGACATTTGCGTGAAGAATCTGTGTCTGGTCAGATGGAGCTGAGGATTCATCTGTGATTAAGAAGAGACCAAGTAGCTGCGTGGTGGTGGTGCACACCTTTAATCCCATCACTCAGGAAGAGGCAGGCGGATCTCTGAGTTTGAAGCCAGTCGAATCTACAGAGTGAGTTCTAGGAGAGCCAGTACTACACAGAGAAACCCTGCCTCAAAAAAACAACAAAAAAATTTTTAAAAGACCAAGTGAAATCTTCTGGAAAATTTCTTGACAGTCAGCAACTGAAGTTGTGTTCCAGGGGTGGCCAAGGTGGTTGGTTCCTTGTGCTGGCAGCCAAACTTGGTAGTGTAAGAGTCACCCAGGTGAAAGGCATGAAGGGGTCATGGAGAGCAACTGAGATTTGGCTCTGTGTAACTAAAGAGAATGCAGGAGCCACCAACAAAAGTGCAGCTCAGTTGTAGCGAAGACCCCAGCATTTTGAAGGTGCCAATTCCGTGAGACAATCGCCAAGGACAGCAGCAATAGTGGCGTGAAGCCAGCGGAGCCTAGAAGACAGCTGTCTGTGCTGTGGAGGGCAGAGCCAGAGAAGTGACCCAAGGCCTTTGGAGGAGCCCAGAAGCTTGCGAGTGGATCCCAGATGTTGGCTATTGGATTGTTTACACTGTTGGAGTTTGGTTTTGCTTAGTTTAGATTGTAACTGCACCCTGGTTCTGTCTTCTTAAAATAATAAATTGTTTATTTAGTTTATTCTTGATTTTACAGGATCCCACAGTTGACTTTGTGCTTTCAAAGAGATTTTGGAATTTTACAGAGGCTTTGGATTTTAAGAGATTGGTTATTTTAAAGAGACCGAAGTTTAAATGTTTAAAATTTTAATGTCCACAGGACTTTTAAAATTTGGAATGATTATATTATATGCTAATGTGTGATCTTGGGGATGAACAGAAAAGGAAAGGTTCTGGCTTAACCGTGATGCGTTTGTGTGTCAAGTTGATGAGGGGTCTAAGACAGGAAGGCAGGGAGGAAATAGCTGCTCTGGTTTCCAGAAGTCAAAACAGGATGGCAAGAGGGTGTGGAAGAGTTTGCTCACCTCATGGCAGCCAAGAAACAGGAGAGGGGACGGAGGACAGGATAGATCTTCCTAGGGTTCACCCCTCCATCAGATAGTCTACTTCCTCTTGCTAGGCCCGGCCTCCAGATATTTCCACAACCTTCTAAAAGGGCACACTAGCTGAGGACCAAGTGTTCTTGAAGCTCTGGTGCGTATGTGTGTGTGGGGGGGTAGGGGGTGTTGCTGTGTGAGACTTTCCCTAGGGAGAGGAGAGTTGTCTGCTCACTCCGGATAGGAATCCAACAACCATCAGGATAACAGCTCTGGGAAGGTCTGAAGTAGTGAACCAGTGAGTTTATCGGGGTCACTCACAGGAGTGTGGGTGAAGGATTAATGGCAGGGACATCGATGGCTTCAAAGGAGGCTGCATCATCAGAGCCCACCCCAGCATGGGAGACCGCTCACCAGTGCTGCCACACTGGAGCCCTCGCCACGACCTGCAAAGCAGCACTGAGAGACGGAGAGTCTCCACCTGTCCGCAGGTCAATGCTTCTGTGACGTGAGGAGGGTTTGTATAAACACGTTATTCTGCCTCTCCGAGACTCAGGAGTGTCATGAGTCCCCCTGTTCTCGAGGAGGAGCCTTCCAATTGGGAGGGAATTACTGCAGTACAGGCGTAGGTCGTCTTAAGGCCACGACAGCTCTATCGTGTTTATTGTGCCACAGTCCTACAGGGTGGAGACCTGTTTGGAAGAATATGTAAGCTGAAGCGGAGGTTGCTTGTCTAAAATCACAAGTGCATAGATTTGAACCAAAATATTTGCTGGTCAGATGCAAGAACCTCTGCCTCACATCAATCTTTTCTCTTGAGTGAACTCACACAAGAATTATCAGTTTTAGCACTTCATGTCCAGCACTTCTGAGCTTCAAGAACCTCAAGAAGCACTTCCCGGAAGTCTGCTCACTGCCCGTTCTGTCCTGGATGCAAGAAATGCCTGCGCATAGCCGGCGAGCATAACCAAAACATGAAAAGGATGGTCTACAACTCCATTAAGACAACCACAGCGGTACTCTCCTCAAAAGTCAAAGCAATCGGGCTTTAGTGGGGAATTTTACGCCCCCTGACCTGCGTATATAGGAAAGTAGATACGGGGAACAGGCACATGTCTGAGCATGCTCAGTGCAAGATCACAACACAGGTATTCAAAAAAGAAGGCAGACATGTTCCTTGCAAATTTCTCCAAAGAGTTTCAGCGAAAACAAACGAACAACTTTAGAGCCATGTTAATTGTAGTTGTAATTAATGAGGTCCACAATCGCCCAGAATAAAAGATAATAGTATTTATTTGGGGAAAAACTCCCAATGAGGTAGAGCCGCAGTCCTCTGTGGGTGCTGGAAGCTGCAAACAGAACTCTGACCACCACCCACGAGAGCAAGCATGCTTCCTGTCTGTGCTTATTAGTCCACATGTTGTACCGCAGACCACGCCCTAATGCGCTGGTACCCAAAAGGCTATTGGCTGAGTGAATTCCCACAACAGTTAATAATCTTTTGTTTTTAAATTATTTGTCTTGTGGGGCTGGAGAGATGGCTCAGCAGTTAAGAGCATTGCCCGTTCTTCCAAAGGTCCTGAGTTCAATTCCCAGCAACCACATGGTGGCTCACAACTATCTGTAGTGAGGTCTGGTGCCCTCTTCAGGCCTTCAGGCATACAAGCAGACACAGTTATGTATACATAATAAATAAATACTTAAATAAAAAAATTATTTGTCTTGTGTGTGTTCATCTCTCTCTCTCTCTCTCTCTCTCTCTCTCTCTCTCTCTCTCTCTGTGTGTGTGTGTGTGTGTGTGTGTGTGTGTGTGTGTCTGTGTGTCTGTGTGTCTGTGTGTGTCTGTGTCCTGGAAATTAAACTCAAGTCTTCTAGCTTGGTGGCCTGCATTTCTACCAGATGAGCCATCTGCCCAGCACATGTTAATAATCTTCTAAAGAGGAAGCAGTTTCTCCCTTGTAAGTATAGAAGTTTATCCCTGAAAGTTACTGCCTAGCTTAGCCACTAGCACTATGAATGACACGCTGTCAGAAACATCGTGCCTGACATTGGAAAACAGAGGAGCAGGAAGGTCACCCTCGCCTCTCCCTCGCCACCCTGTCTAAGCACACCATAAAGAGATGCTTGACCTGCCTCTGAAAGCCATAAGACCTGGCAGTGGTCCCTGTCCTCCCACACACTGTACAGGGATGCAGAGAGAGTTAAAAAAGAGCTTGCCTGGGATCCTCCCATTTATTGCCGTGAACTCATGTTCTCTGTGTTCAGTTTCACTTTCTATCATTGCCCGCCTCTTTCACAAACATAAACGTGAAAATACACGAGTTTCTCCGCTTCTTTTGGCTGACCCCCTCCCTGCACTGTGGCGCTGGAATTGAATTCAGGGTTTCGCACCCACCAGGTCTCTGTTCTTCCAGTCTTCATGTCCCAAGATTCTCATGCTGTGAGGAGCTGCCCTTGGTAAATCTGCACGCTTTTCCCTTGCTAGTCTACCTTTTGCTATACAAACACCCCAGCTATGAACCCAGGAGATTTTCATTCCATCACACCTGAAATAAACTATCTTTTCTCTCTGAAATAGATTCTCTCACCGCTCTCAGTGACTTGGTTTTTTTAATTTGCTTATTTATCTTGGTTTCAGTCGTCTATTAAGTGTGGCTGGGCATTGTCTGTCCAGTCCCAGCTAGGAGAAATAGGACAGCAAGCTCCTTGTGTAATAGAACATGTTCTTAGCAGCCACATTTAAAAAAAGCTTTTAAAAGTGAAATTAAAGTTGAGCAACACCTTGAAATACTGTTGTTTGGATTTGTTGTTGTTTTGGGCTATCTTTCTTTGTTCATTTGAGACTGGGTTGCACATAGCCCAAGCTGGCCCCAAACAATGTAGCTCAGGATTAGTTTGATCCAGGGTGTGTGCATGTGTGAGTGTGAGTGTGTGTGCATCCGTGTGTGTGCATGTGTGTGAGTGTGTGTACATGTGTAGGCATGTGTGTGTGTGTGCATGTCAGTGCATGTGTATGGGTGTGTGCGTGCATGCATGTGTGTGCGTGTGTACATGCGGGTGTGAGAGTGCGTGTGTACATGCATGCATGCTCGTGCATGCATGTGTGTGTGTGTGTGTGTGTATAGGTTAGAGGACACTGAGAAGTTGGTTCTTACTCTCTTTTTTTTTCTCTTTGGAGACAGGGTCTATCTTAGTTGTACTGAAACTCACTGTATAGACCAGGCTGTCCCTGAACTTTGAACTCACAGAGATCCTCCTGCCTTTGTCTCCTGTGGGTTCTGGGGACTGAACTCAGGCCATCAGGCTCCTGCAGCAGGCACTTAACCTGCTGAGTCATCTTTGGTGACCAAAGCCAAAATCATGAATGCGATATTTTCTTTCTTTTTGTACTAAGTCTTCCAAGCCAGACTTCCCATGTTTCAAGAGGTCAGCAAACACAATCAGTGGTCATACTACATGGGTCTACACAAGGGAATGACAGAAACATTTGATAACATAAGTGAAGAGATATTTGACCAAGTTAATGCAGGGTTTTGGAGGATTACTTAGATGGAGGTTTTTGGCTCCTCAGTCACTTGGGCCATTGTGCCTCATGTCCCTAGGTTCCACTGAAGCTAACTGTAGGACCCCACACTTGGAGCAGTGGCCCCGACACAGGAGAACTCTGCCCAGCCCAGCTTGAGGGAATCTTTCCTGGGTCTGTTTGCACAACATCTCCAGGTGTTTCCAGTTATCTCAAAGGGGTGTCGTGAAGTTTACAACAGAGAACATAATTTAAATTCTTGGATAGATAAAAGGTAATTATCGCCTGTGTCTCCTAGTACAGGGGAAGGGCCCATTGGGAAACTTCGAAAACAATGAGCTGGTGTTGTAATTCCTGAAAGGCTGCAAATCCAAACAAAAGTTAATATGACAAAGGTGAGAAAGGCATCAGGGGAAAACACTGTGCTAGAGGTTAGTGGGTGTGGTTTTTTCTTGACATGCTTCTTAAATGGCTTATCTATTCGGTTGGGCCCAACGGACAACACACACTCTTCCCCATGTTAAAAATTTCACTTTGCCCATTTAGTTTGCTATAAAGGTTATTTTCGTTCATTGGCTCTAAAAATAACCACACTAGTATTCTATGTTTTCCCTGGGACTTACTGTTTTCAAGTATTCCTGGAGTCCTCGCTGTTTAGGGACTGGTCGGGGAGGAACTGGAAACACGCTACTGTGTCGTGGGTCAAGTAGGAACAAGTGCATGCGTGGTGAAGGTTTTAGAGCCAAAAGGCAGCTCTGACGGACAGGTTAGAGACCCCAGCTAGAGAGCCACGGAGTCAGCGCTGGGACTGGCCAGTGAAAACCAGTCTGAGTGGGCAGGATCTGATGGTGACGTCCCATGATCCAGTCGGAAGGCCGAGGACTCTGACAACGCAGAGGCTGAACTGAGAGAGCTAAGGTCTCACCCTTTAGCCAATCCAAACCTCAGTTCATGTCTCAGGAGTGTGTGGCTGGTCCGAATCCATGGAAGGTACCGAGACAGGCAGGGGAGGACAGGCCCTGGGTAAGAAACGTCCTTTAGTGACTAACACATTCTCCCCCTAAGCTGGTCTTTACCTGCCATTCACAGTCACTTCTGGGGCGACCTGGACACCGTTTATCCTTTCATTCAGTCATAAAGTGACGCTGCATCCCTACAAACTCTGACGTCTAGATAGGATGTCCGCACCCAAGGGACAGGGTAAAGAACAGTTATGACCTACCTGCAACTGTGGAGTTCTCAGTGGCAAGATAAACATGGGAGTTGAAGCAACTCCCTGGTCTCTACCTTGGGGTTCAATGCTTACAGGGCTGTGCTGTACAGCCCACGTCTCCCCTGGATCCTCAGAAGCATTTAAGAAGGCTTTCTTTTTAAATGTTTTAGATTTCTTTTAATTTTATGTGTACGACTGTCTGAATGGATGTATGTATATCATGAATATGCAGTGCCCGTGGAGGTCAGAAGGTGTTGGATTTCCGAGAACTGGAGTTCTAGATGGTTGTGAGTCACTGTGTGGCTGCCAAGAACCAAACCCAGGTCCTCTGAAAGAGCAACAAGTGCTCTTAACCATTGTGCAATCTCTACAGCCTTCCAGGAAGACTTCTGACAATAGTTTTATCTGGATTTGAGGGCCAGACAGACCCCTGTCACAGCTGGAATGAAAACATGCCTGGGCATGTTTCCTCAAAGCCTTCACCTTATGGCAGGTGGCTGGGTGACAGGAAGGGAGGGTAGGCTGTCGGAGTTCCCTCGGAGAGGCCAGGAAGCCCCACATGTTTCCTGATCTTGAATCAGCTGTATTGGGACTGTCATTCAATCATGGGAGAGTCTGTGCTCTAGAGAGAGGTCCAGATCTGAGAGAGAAAATGCAGATGGACCCATGGTGTCTTCCTTCCTAGTCCTGTTCTGACTGACTCTCAGCAGTTGGACAGCCCAACCCAGACTCAAACGCCAGAGCCACTTTGACTAAGTCCAGGCAGTGCAGACAAGATCTTCACTTGGTCAACCCACCCCTGTGAGTTGCCTCCAGTTTCATTCCTTTCTGTCAGAATCCCCCTGCCTTACTCAGGGCTATAGACAGCACCCTACAGGTAGAGGAGGATCCATCACTGTAGTCAGCACCCCACAGGTAGAGGAGGCTCCATCGCTGTAGCCAGCACCCACAGGCAGAGGAGGTTACCCTACAGATAGCCATTGCTGTTGGCTGAGGGGATGGAACTCCACTGTAGTCACACACACACAAGCTCCATGTTAAAGCCAAGGACTCTCTGGGCTCCTTGCCACGGCGAGCGGCATCTCAAAGCCAGTTGTGGCAATAATGTCTGGCCTATATGGCCTTTGTTCTTTCCAAACCCAGCCCTGGGCCTGGAAAGGAGTTGATTTTCAGCATGTAGAGTTAAATGAGCTGTAGTTGAAATACATTCAATCCGGATTTAAGAAGATCCCAGGAATGAAAACACAGGTTTTGTAACAATGATGTCTTGATCTAGGAAAGCAGACCCTTCAGCCCACGCAGGGCTGGGCTCCTGCTGTCACTGGGCTCTTCCTTACATATTTAGTTTTGTGTCCGGGTCTTTTGCATGCACGGATATCTGTGCACCACTTGCAAGCCTGATGCCCACAGCAGTCAGAGGAAGGCATTAAGCCTGCTAGAACTGGGGTTACATGGTTGTGAGCCACCATGTGGGTGCTAGGAGTCAAACCCTGGTCCCCTGGAAGAGCAGTCAGTGCGGTTAAGCACTGAGCTGTCTCTCCAGCCCTGTTTTGAGTGAAAGTACCTCATTTCTTCTGGTCAGTTCTGCAATGTCAGGGCTAAAATGTTTGTAAGTGTAGCTGTCCAGATAAAGACGTTCCACGGAATTTCCCACTGCGGTTTTTTGTCTTTGTGCCACAGGCTCCAGTCACGTAGGCTTGCTTTCTAGGCCTGTAGAGCTTTCGTCCTGATTTCCCCCAGAGCATCAGAAAAGGTCAGTGAGGGAGGGGCCACAGATAGAAGAGTGCTCGCTGATGGGTCACTCAAGTCTGATCCCCAGAACCCAAGGTAGAAGAAGAACTGACTCCTGGAAGTTGTCTTCCGGGCTCTGCACACACACTGTAGTACATGGGTGCATGCACATGTGACCAGAAGTGGTAACTCACTTGTTGCTCTTCTAGTAGACCTGGGTTACATTCCCACACCCACCTGGTGACTCACAGTCAACTGTAACTCCACTTTCAGGGGATCTGACTCCTACTATTGACCTCTGTGTGTACTAGACATGCATGTGGTATGATACACACATTCAGGCAAACATTCTTACACATACAAATACAATAAAAATAATATGAAAAGAGGACCAGATGAGCCAAGGCAACAGCACACACCTGTCATCCCAGTAGTTATGAGACAGAAACAGCAGGGTCTTCAGTATTCTGAGATCAGCCTGGTCCACACAAAGAGTTCCAGGTCAGCCAGGACTGCAGAGTGAGACCCTGTGTCAAAAACAAACAAACAAAAACGAAAAATAAACAAATGAAACCAAAACCAAAATGAAACAAGACCAGCAGGGGCCAGCAGCGCAGCTCAGCAGCAAAGTTTGTCCAATGACAGCATTAGTGGAGCTTTGAGTTTGACTCACAGTACTGGAGTGGGGGAGAGAAAGGAAAAGGAAATTGAATTTCCATAGTGAATTCCTCCACAAAAAAAAGAATTTATGAAATTAAAACTTTAATATATACATTTTCTCATTTTCACATCCTGGCTCATTATTCCCACCAGACACTGCCAGCTGATCTACAGCCTGCAGGTGCTGTCCCTGCGCAGGCCATGACGCTGAGACCCAGCATTTCCAGCTTGTTCCGGTCTCGCAGCCTTTTCAAGCCAACATTAGCTCCGTTATTCAGAGCGATGGGGCAACACACGGTCGTTGCAGAACTGTTCTTTTCTTCTCCACGCTGGATTGTCTTTCAGTTGTGCACTTTGAAAGGGCTGGTGTGATGCTCCCACATGTGTGTGTGTGGCGTGTGCTGATCCTGCCCATGTATACATCATGTGCCAATCAGCTCTCGCTCACCTTCCCCGGACACCTTTGCCAATCTCTAGCAACCGCTCTTCTGTTTCTAGGTCAACTTTTCCCCTCCCTCACTGTGTATCTCCAGCTAGCTGGGTACTCATTCAGTAGACCATGGTGGAGATACTCACAGAGATCCACCTGCTTCTGCCTCTGCCTCCTCAGTACTGTGATCTATGATGTACGCCACCACAAATGACTCCTGAAGACAGTTTTGCCAGTGAAGTAGCCAACAGTGTCTGATATTTATTACCTGGAAAGGCTTGTCCAAGTGGGTAGAACTGAGATGCCTCCAACCCCAAGAGATGACTGGATTCTTAGGGGATAATCTTTAAATTATTTAAATTCTTTTTGAAAATGTATTCTATGAGTAGGTATTTAACTTTCTTGCCCACTATTCAAACTACACAAAAGAAAGTACAGAGAATAGCTTTCTTTTTTAAAAAAAATATTTTTGTTGCGCTATATATTTTTCTCTGCTCCCCTCCTTCTCCTCCCCTTCCCTCCTTTACCACCTCCCATAATACCCATGCTCCCAATTTACTCAGGAGATCTTGTCTTTTTATACTTCCCATGTAGATTAGATCCATGTATGTCTCTCTTAGGGTCTTCTTTGCTGTCTAGATTCTCTGGGATTGTGAATTGTAGGCTGTTTTTTCTTTGCTTTATATCTAAAAGCCACTTATGAGTGAGTATGTATTATATTTGTCTTTCTGTGTCTGGGTCTGGGTCTGGGTTACCTCACTCAATATGATGTTTTCTAAATCCATCTATTTGCCCGCAAATTTCAAGATGTCATTTTTTTCCACTGTGTAGTACTCCATTGAGTAAATGTACCGCATTTTTCTTATCCATTCTTTGGTTGAGGGGCATTTAGGTTGTTTCCAGGTTCTGTCTATGACAAACAAAGTTGCTATGAACATAGTTGAGCACATGTCCTTGCGGTACGATTGAGCATCCTTTGGATATATACCCAAAAGTGGTATTGTTGGGTCTACTAATAATTATGAGCTGACTGGAGAGGGCTTACTTATGAAACCAGCCAACAAGGACTCCAGTTCTCATCTCATCCAATCTTAAGAATTCTCTAGATGGGACTGGAGAGATGGCTCACCAGCTAAGGGCACCAATGGCTCTGCCTAAAACCTGGGCTCAGTTCCTAGCCAGCCTGTTGGGCAGCTCACAACCAACTATTGCTCTAACTCCAGCTCCAGGGGATCAAATGTCCTCTTTTGGTTACTGTAGGCACCTGCACACCTGTTGTATACATACAGACAAGCAAGCACACACGTGTGGTGATATTTTGTTTATGACCTAACAAATCAAGCTTGCCTGGAGATCAGAGTGCAGAGCTAAGCCACTAGAGGCCAAGCAGCGGTGGCACACACCTTCAATCCCAGTACTTGGGAGATATAGGCTGAGGGTTCTCTGTGAGTTCAAGGCCACCCCAGGCTACACAAAGTTGATCCAATCTAAAAGAGAAACACAGCTCACATAAAGGTGTTCCCAGCACTTGGTATCCGATGCCTTTAATCCCAGCACTAGGGAAGTGGAGACAGGAGTGATGTGGCTGAGTGGGGAGAGGAATATAAGGTGGGAGGAGACAGGAGCTCAGGGCAGTCTGAGGAAGCAGTTACAGTCTGAGGAGACAGTCTGAGGACAGGATCGCCCCTTTGGTCTGGGCATTGATAGAGATTTAAAAAAAAAAAATCTAGTGGTCGCCCTGCTTCTCTGACCCTTCAACTTTCACCCTGATAGCTGACTCTTAGTTTTTATTAAGAACAATTAGAATTTGGGCTACACACACACATAAGAACAGATATATAATTTAATGAAAACGTCCTCAGAAGGCCATACCTTATCAGGGACAACATTGTCTTGATGAGGACTTGTAGGGACGGATATCAATGACATTAGGAGCAGAAGTGGGTGATGTGATGAAAAAAAATTAAGACAAGCATCGCTTAGTTCTGATTGTCTGTAGCTCACGGAAAAGAAATACAGGTCCCTAGGTTAGCAGAGAAAATGACTTGATGAGATAATTGGTTGTCGTTTTTACTTGTCAACCAGAAAGAAACCCTCAAGATACTTTTATCTGAACCCTTCCATCCATAGCAGAAGTAACTTCAGCTGTACTTAGTGACTGGGAACATCCCCAAGGTCAGGGGCAGCACCTGGTGGGAGGTCCTGCTGTAGAGCCACCCAGCTGGCGGGTGGAGAGCCACTGCCACAGAGCAGCAGTCTTACCCAGGGTGCTTTGCACAGCTCTGCCAGCCCTTGTCAGTCAGCATATTGCTTTTGAATTATAAAATTATAAGGCTGGAAAATCAGGTTTTTCAAGTCTAAAAAAATCTCACCTATTCATCATTTCCCAGCAGCACCTCAGAGTCCTTGGAAATCCATGCTTGGTAACCAAACTCTGCTAATCTGCAGACAGAGGGAGGTGCTTACCTGAGGACCTCAGTTTAATCCCACAACCAGGGTAAAAATGCTGGGTGTGGTGGTATGTGCTTTTAATCTCAGCCCTGGGAAGGGAGAGATAGCCAGATCCCAATGGCAAACCAGTCAGCTTAAACAACACATCCCAGGTCCCAGTGAGAGGCCCATTCTGTCTCCAAAAGGCAAGGCTGACATCACCTGTGGAGGAGAAACCCTGCGACTCTCTTCCAGCCTCCAGACAAAACACGCATACCACGCCTCTGTCTCACACACAATTAGGAAGATTACCTAATGGTAAAGAATTAACCACTTGAAGAAGGAACCAATTATCGGGAATGGGATAAGCGACTGTTTATGCCCCTCACCCACCCCTGCCAAAATAGTTGCAACTTTGCCTCTCTCATTATTGGCTGTGTGGTGTTGGATACATTATCTAACCCCCCATGACTTCAGTTCTCTGCAGTACAGCAGGGTCACCCTGACAGATGGACAGTGTTAGATACACTGGGGGTGGGGTTCTCAAGTGCTGCTTCGTGCAAAGAGTCGATGTGGTGACTTCACTTGCTCCATTCATGAAGACACCGCTGTTCTCAGGTGTGAGGATACACGTGTGTAATCCTAGTCCTGGGCAGGTGAGTCAAGAGGATCGGAAGTTCGTGGCTGCCCTGGGCTACCTGAGACCTGTCTCAGCCAACCAACCAGACAACATTGAGGCTAGAGTGTCCTTTTGTCATCAAATGATGAAAAATTATCGTTGGAGGCTGAAGGTGTACCTCTGTGCCGATTGAATATTTAGCAAGCCCCTGGATTTGATCCCCAGCACCAAAACTGAACAAGAACCAAGATTGTATTTTAATGTACTTTAAAACCCTCAAGTGTTTAAGAGAGGAGACTCCCCGTCCATTCCCTGTACATGTGTTGCGGCACAGCCAGAGAGACTTGGATTTAGCTGTCCAGCAACAGAAGATGCGCTCCCTCTAGCCTTCTGTTCTGCTAGTGGATTCAGTGAATTTAACAATGAGAAGCTAGCATGTCTAAAAACGGAAACGTTATTCGGTCTCATGTTTCTGACTTGTTTCAAGGAGACTGTTAGCAAATGGGGCCATCCAGGCTCCATAGCATTTTCTTTGCCATCTGCACACCGGCTACCTTACTTGGGTATCTGATCCCATAGTTTGAATGGGGACAGAGATGTAAACCCTGACCTGGCAGGAGCGTCTGCCTTCTGCTTGGGAAGTTTTCAATTTGAGTTCAAAAGGTCTCCCACAGCACCTTGTTTTAGATGCTCAGTTCTCAGCTGCTGTCACTATTTGGGAGGTTCCAGAAACCGTAGGGGGTGAGGCCTACATTAAAAAAAAAAAAAAAAGGTCACCAAAGGGTAGGTTCTTGCGTTATATTATCCTGGCCGCTTCCTGTTGAGCGTGCCGGCCCATTGTGTTCTGAAGTGGACTACTGTCATAGTTAATGTTAGTTGTTAACTTGACACACCTAGGAGGAAGGAACCTCAGTTGAGGAACTGCTTTCATCAGATCGGTCAGTGGGGTGTTTTCTTAATTGCTATTGATGTAGGAGGGCCACACCCACCGTGGGCTGCACCATCCCTAGGCAAGTGGGCCTGGGCAGTGTAAGAAGGGTAAGCTAAGTGGTCAGTAAACAATATTCTTCCACGTCTTTACTTCATTTCCTAACTCCGGGCCCCTGCCTTGAGTTACTGTCTTGGCCTCCCATGATGATGAACCTGTAAGTCAAACAAACCTTCTCCTCCCCCAGGTTGCTTTGGATCAGTACTTTATACAACAGAGAGGCAAACCGCAGCAGCTCAGCCTTCCCCACCAAGATAGCTGAGCCCTCTCAAACTATGAGCAGAAATAAACCTTTTTTGCCCCTAAGCTGTTTCTTTTAGGTCCTTTGGCCAGAGTGATTCAGAAGTGACTGACAGAGGGTCTGTTTGTCTGTCTGTTTGGCAGGTAGAGCCAGGAGAGGGGAATTCTTAGAAGTAGCACTACGGAGCCCCACTCTGTTTAAGAGGGACTTATAGACCCAGCAGGAGGAAGGCCAAGACAGCTGAGGGAAACGGTAGCCTCTGGCTTCATATGAAGAGGACAGAAAAGGAGGAAGAAAGGAAAGGAGAGAAGAAAATGGGAGGAAGAAAGGAAGGAAGTGGGGGAGAGAAATGGAATGGAAGGAGAAGGAAAGGGAAGGAAGAGATTGCTATCTGAGCTGGGCAAGCTCTTTAAATAAAAAAATTTGAAATCCATACTGGCTGATGCAGGCTGGGGGTTGGTTGCCAGATCCTGAGCGACACCTGTTGTGTTGGAGACGTTGTTTTAATAGCAGCAGCCAGGCACTAGTTCAGGTGTGACAAACTGTTCTGCTCTGGAGGAAGAGAAACCTGGGTGAACTAGCTGGAGGGTGGGCGAGGGGCCTGGTCCCTCTGCTGCTGCAGGGCACAGGGCACTTGAGCAAGCGCCCTCAGTGATGGGGAGACTCACTCCTGCCTCATCCTCATGAGACAGCCGCTGGCTCCCTTTGGAACAGGCTGGAAAAGCTGAGATTTCCCAGCCACTTCACAAGCTTGCAAAGGTTTCTCATAATCGTGGTGGTAGAATCTTTGACTGTTTTTATTCTTGTGACTTTTCACGTAACTCGGAAGGAGTTAAAAACGCAGGCAAGGCCTTCCTAGTGGTATTTGGGGACCCCCCCCCCCTCACTGAAGCAGCTGGAAGGGAACACACTAGAATATTTGTGTGTTTACACATATGGCTCTGGGGAGATGAACTAGCAGTGGAGGAGGCATTTGGGGATCCTTAAAGGGATAGAGGCCCAGGCTTTTGTCCTGGAGGCAAGACTGGGGGGACAAATAGAAAGATGGATGTCTGTGTGGATGAGGGGATCGGTGAGTAAGGAGGTAGATGGACAGATGGATAAGTGAACAAATGGATGGATGGATGATGGATGGATGGGCGAATGATGGGTGAGTGAATAGATGGATGGATAAATGGGTGGATGGGTGGATGGATAGATGGATGGGTGGGTGGGTGGGTTGAGTAGATAGCTGGGTGGATGGATGGATAGGTGGGTGGGTGGATGGATAGATGGATGGGTGGGTGGGTGGGTTGAGTAGATAGGTGGGTGGGTGGATGGATAGGTGGGTGGGTGGAACAGCTACGTCATATCTGTCACTTCATACCAATTACTGAACAACCTTGCTGTTCAGAGACAGTGGTACTGTATTTGTAAATTGGGACCAATAGTTTGGTCACCAAAACACTTTTGGCTGTGTGCTCAAAGGAAGGGAACCTGTAGAATGCAATCATTTATGTCTAGACAACCCTCCTGACTAGTGCCGTTGCCTCAGTGTGACCAGGTTCTGCTAAAATAGTTAAGAACTAATCTATATTGCTATACATGAAATACAAGTGTGGTTGAAACAATGAAACACTCCCGGGTCTTCTTGATCCTGCTTTTACGTGACTTCCAGTTGGCAAACATAGCATTAGCAAAGATGGAAATTAGATCATGTTTATGATACAACCTGTATTGTATGTAACCTCCTTATTCATTTTCTGCCACAGTCTCTGTGGTCCTTCAAAAGATAACGACATCTACTGTCACCAATCCTTTCCCCATCCAACTAGACTGAACCTTTTGAGGCGGGACTGTAGAGTCTGGCTCTGTGTTTCCTCTGCCCGCAGGTTTCATGCCTCAGGCTTCACCTTCCTAGATCTGAGACATCCCCATCCCCTCTCCCAGTGGAGATTTAGTTTCTCACTGCACATTCTCTGCATGGACCAGTTAGAGCCATGCACAGCTCTCTAAATCTTTGCACGCTTGCTCACATTTCCCAGGCCTTTTACAGTTAGATGAAGTCATGTGACCAGTTCTGCTGTATGTGCTGTGGCAAATAACACATCAGCACCAAGAAGAGACGGCTTGCCGCATTCAAGCTTGCTGTTGTACGGTGGCCGTCTTAGCATTCGCGTATTGAAATAGCAGAGCCACAAAATGGAGTCCTAAAGGCTGCTGAGTCAGCATTGAGGGCCAGCTGTCTTTAGTGCAACTGATTATGCCTGAGAAGGAAAAAACTCTCCCTGTTTAGCCTCTGAAATTCAACACAGCGAGTTTACTGCAAAGTAATCAATTCCAGCAGTTCTTAAATATTTGGATCAGAGGATTCTTCCAAACCCTTAAGAAATATTGATTACTGGAAAGGTTTTATGGATGTGGGTTATGTAAATCAATATTTTCATGTCAGAAATTAAAGCCAAGGAATTTTAGATTATGTGTTTGTAATTCATTTTAAAATATCAATAGTAAAAACCAGTAAATTTTGGCATGGATATTTTTATGAAATGCAGCTTGTTCCCCAAACAAGCTAATGGCAGCGTTTTCCAAATGTCTGAATTAACTGAAAACAGTTTTCATATCACTTTCTGAATTCAAGTCAGCTGTGTCCTTTCTGTTGCAGTGGTATATGAAAAAAAAATCTGGCTTTATATATAGAAAATATAGTTTGTGATAGCTATTCTTAGTTGTCAACTTGATTACATTCGGAATTAGCTTAAAATCACAGGGCACACCTATGAGGGATTTTTAGCTAATTGACTCATTTGAGGTAGGAAGACACACCTTAGGAATACCCACGCTAAATGTGGGCCACACCGTTTTGTGGCAGCCTATATAGAGGACAAGGTTGGTGTGGTGGCCTGAAAGAAAATGGCCCCCAAAGAGAGTGGCACTCTTAGGAGGTGTGGCCTTGAAAGGGTGTCACTGTGGGGGTGGGATTAGAGGTCTTTTTCTCAAGCTTCTCTTAGTGTGATAGTCAATTGACTTCCTGTTGCCCCTGAGTCAAGATGTAAGGACTGTCACCGCCAGTACCACATCTGCCTGCATGCCACCACGCTCCCTGCCGTGGACCGAACCTCTGAAACTATAAGTGAGCCACCCCAATTAAATGTTTCCTTTCTAAGAGTTGTCGTGGTCATGGTGTCTCTTTACAGCAATGAAAATCAGGTGCACAAACTCCACACCTGCCAGATGAATAGGCTTAAAGGTCTAAACAGTCTACAGCCCAGAAATTCTCCCACCCCCACCTGCTTGACTTTTATCTATTAAGCAGCTTTTTGTAAAACCCCTGCCACAGCAGAGCTAACTGTGTGTGGTGACTTGGAAATTTCCCAAGCATGTGCACGCCCCCCCCCCCCCATCCCCACTGCCACATTCCCTGCCACGTGGCAACTTGCACAACTTCTGGCTTGTACTCCTGGCTCCTGAGTTCTGGGCTTCTTGCTCTGTTGAGGAATTTATAGTTATTGTTTTTCTTAGTTATGATAAAAGATAAAATACATATAAATATTGTAACTGTAATTCTTGCTTGATAACTGTTTTGTTATATGTAATTTTACTACATTAAAGTTAAAACCTTCATTTTTTTTAAACAGAAAAGGGGAGGTGATGTGGGATTCCCCTCTGTATGCTGTGAATACCATTGCTAAATAAAGGAACTGCTTTGGGCCTATAGCAGAGCTGTAGGGGAACAGAGCTAGGTGGGGAAAACTAAGCTGAATGCTGGGAGAAAGGAGGCCGAGTCGAGAGAAGCCATGTAGCCCGTCTGGAGCCAGATGAAACTTTACCTGGTAAGCCACAGCCATGTGTGATTGGGGGTGAGGAGTGTTAATTGCATGAAACCATGACAGAGAACGTTTCCTACTCCATTATATTGAAATCCATCATGCCCTCTCACGCTTTTGAACGGATCTTTACCCATGTGTGATCTTAGAACCTCAAGGTAGTATTTGGAAATGATGAGTTCGTTGAGTTATACAGTTTTCTAAATGTTGGCACACCTCATCCTTTAACACTTAAAATACCGTCAGTTTGTGTCGTCTCGATAAAACCTTCAAGTGCCTGAGTGCTGTGCGCTGTCTAGGCCTGGGTGTGGCCACTGGTTTTCGAACGTTTCTGATTTGTGTTTGAAAGCTTGAATTTTTATCTTTGGCAGCAAATGCTTTCAGTTATTTTCCTTGACATGAAAAACATAATTTATTCATTCACAGGAAAATTTCTGCTAACTAGATAATTTGAATAACCATAGTCTGCTGGGTTTTTAATTTTTTTATGTTTTTTGCAAGAAAAGAAATAATGTTCTACAACAAAGGCCGCTAGCTCTCTTTGCAGTTCAAGAAAAGTCAAACGGATGCTTTTCTTCCTGCCCACCGCCATGCTGCTGTGTGTAGTGGCAGCACATTGTGCAAGCTTCCCGTTTGCCACACAGCATATTAAAAAGATGTGTGCTCTTGGGCTGTGATTTAATAAGAGGAATACTTCTGCTTAATCAAAAGCACGGCTAAGTGACAGGTGTGTGGGGGTTCTTGCAGGTGCACAGGGTGAAGGATATTAATACAGTGACTGCCAGGGTGTGCTGGTGCCCCTGCCTTGATTAGTGCAGAGACCCCAGAATCTTCACCCACAGGAGCTTTCATAATAGCATCTGTGCAAATGCCAATCAACCTGCTGAAAAGGACAGTACATCAGAGTCTTCACGAGAACAGTGTTGACCTCACAGGACCTATGGAAGGTTCTCTGGAACTCCCAGCAGCCTAGGAACATGTGAACCACCAATCGAGACCATTTTATTTCATTCATTCATTTTCTTCTGGAATGTTCTCTACCACCGTGCTCCTCAGCAGCCATGCCGTCTTCAAACCCATCTGAGGTTCATGAAGACCAAGTTCCCTGGGACCTGACAACGACTAGACGTGTGACCCACTTTCTGCATTCTGTGTTATCACGTGACTCTGTCTATTCTTTCTCACCACGGTAGTAGTTTGACGTTATTGTTTGTCTTGCTTACTCGATCAAGATGGTCATGTGTGTGTGTGTGTGTGTGTGTGTCTGTGTGCACATACATGCGTGTGTGTGACATGTCCATTGACTAGCACAGTGGCTGGTGAACAGCAAGAACCAAATCTTAGCTGAAGGACTGAATGGGTCTGAGCAGGCATGTGAAGAGGCCTAATGAACTTGGACGTGGGCTCCTGGCAATCAGAGGGTAATTAGGATTTTAGGGCCTTGTCTATCCACCCCGCTTTCCTGCAAACAAGTTCCACAGTAAAAAGGCAACAGGATTGTGATAGGCATTTAAAGCCCTATCTTCAGTCCTCTGTGTGTGCGCATGTGCATGCGTGCGTGTGTGCTGCATACTTTTGCATGATTGGTCTGGAGAAGGGACATTGACAAATCTTAACTACGTCTCCAAGGGGAAAAGCTTCAGGGTCATGGTGCACGCCTTTAATTCCAGGACTCAGGAGGTGGATGCATCTATTAGTGGAAGTTCCAGGCCAGCCAAGGCTGCAAAGTATGACCCTGTCTAAACAGAAAAATAAAAGGTCTACTAATCCCAGAAAACATCATAAGTTCTATTCTTTTTTCTTGTGCCTTTACCAAGGTCTGTTAATAAGAGGGATCTGAGGTTCCCTCTCAAAGGGCGCTGCGTCCTTTGAGGATGAGGACCCTCCTTTCTCTCGTCACCTGACGGTGCAGAGCCGTTGTTCACTGAATGTTGGGAAACACTCAGAGAATTGCCACATAGCAGAAAGTAAGGCAAATCCAAACTACCAAGTTTACCTAAGTAGCAAACTATCAACTTAGGATGAGGATTACTGACTGTCTTAGTTAGGGTTTCTATTGCTGTGAAGAGACACCATGACCGTAACAACTCTTACAAAGGAAAACATGTAATTGGGGCTGGCTTACAGTTCCAGAGGTTTAGCCCATTGTTGTCATGACGAGAAGCTTGGCGGAACATGGGCAGACACGGTGCTGGAGAAGGAGCTGACAGTTCCACATCTTGATCAGCAGGCAGCAGGAGTCTGATTCTCACACCGGGTGTAGTTTGAGAATATAGGAGACCTCAATGCCCACCCTCAAAGTGGCACACTTCCTCCAACAAGGCTACACCTCCTAATAGTGCCACTCCCTGTGGGTCAAGCTTTCAAACACATTCTATATGGGCCATTTCTATTCAAACTCCACACTCTCTCTTCTTGTCCATTATGAATGAAGATTGGTTATAAACCCACCTGACCCTGCTGCTGGCGACTCTCAGGCTGTCCTCCTTTATGTATCTCAGGGAACCAAACTTAGGGCTGACTCACCTACCCGAGAAAGGGTGAGGTCCAATCCCATGGTCCTTCCCGAGGCTTCTCACTAGGTCCACTGAGGGAAATGGTGAGAACACCTTGTCCTGGTGATCCTGGTGAGCAGTCAGCTGCAGACCCTGAGAGCAGATGACAGAGGTGCTCACGAGCTCCCTCGATCTCTCTGGACACGCTGAACACATGTAATGAGTCCCCAGGAAACTAACATACCCCTGCCTGTGCCAGTGTGGCTCTCTCTGCTGCAGGAAATCTTCTGAGATTGGAACCAGCTCCCAGCCTGAGTCTTGAGCCGGAAACAACCCCAGAGAAGAGACCTCAGCCTTGGCTTCCTGCTTTTTGCATAATTCACCTTAAAAGCACCAAGATTTCAAAATCTATGGTCACTTCTTTTAGTTGCTCGAACTAGAGGTAAGTGGCATGGTATAGCGCCCTGGAAGGACAGGTGTGTGGTTAATTCTGTGCACACTGAGACCCCCAGCGGGGTCAGATGCTGAGAGAGCTGCGAGCCTCCTTTTCCATAAGCCCCTGTTTACAGTTCCATTTGAATCCAAGAGCTCAAACACCCCTCCCTCACTTCTGCCCCGGCTCTCACACCCATTGGCTTTCTTTAATACAGTTCTTTAACCCCCTCTCTAATGGAGAGATGGGCACATGACCCATGGTGTTTACAGTTGAAGTAGCTCAGCTTGCTTGACCTTGCCAGGACAGGCAAGGGCATCAGCACAGGGCTCTGATAAATTAACGTTAAGTCGATTTGCCCTAATTGATCCGAGTTTCACTCCCAGGACATCTATGCATTTAGACGTATGTAAAGGACGGTCAGACTGACTCATAGCCACGATGGCTTAAGAGAGATGCTATTGAATTCCTTTTGGAATACTTGACCAAATTAAAAATTATTTAGAAGATATTGAACCGAACATAAGTTAATTCATTTTGGGTAGAATTAGTTTCTAACATGGAGGCCAAAAATGTATCTCCATGGAAGAATCTATCTCCAGCTGCAGGAAGAGCTGTGGTGCTGCTGTCCTCCAGCCCGTCGCAATGTATCCCCAGCAGCTGCCATCGTCAGAGAAGATTCCCCGTCCCCTTTTATTGAAAATGAGTGTTTTCCTCATATACTATATCCTGGTTATTACACTTCCTACCTCCCCTCCAATCAGGATCCACCCCCTGTAAGTCTCTCATCATCAAACAGGCTTCTCAGGGAATATAATGTAATATTATAATGACAGAACAAAAACTAACACATTGGAATAGGACAAAACAAAAGGAGAGAGCGTCAAAAAAAGCACAAGGAACAGATACAGATGCAGAACCCACTCATTCCCACACTCAGGGATCCCACAAAAATACCAAGCTGGAAGCCATAATACATCTGCAAAGGACCTGTAAGGGAAAAAAGAGAGAAAACAATTAAAATTACATATAAACAAAATAAGATAAAATAAAAGGAAAAAAATCAGATAAAAGAAAAAGCTCCTGTAGGACATAAGGACGCAGAAACCCCAAAGACGCCCCTGAGTTTGTTTTCTGGTGGCCGTCTATTGCTAGGCACAGTCTACCGCTAAGAGTAATTTGTTTCCCCATTGAGGCTCCCTTGGAGAAAAAAGTAAAAACAGATGTCTCCATCAAATCCCTCCCTTCAGGGCTCAGGGAGCCTTGCCGAAGAGGAGCCTGAAAGAGCGTAAGAGCCGGAGGAAATGAAGAGCACAGAGAAAACAAGGCCTTCTAAATCAGCAGGATCAACGCTCGGGTGAACTCACAGACTGTGACAGCAAGCACAGGGCCGTGCAGTTCTGCCCCAGATGGGGTCTTAGGGCTGAGAGGAGGACTGGACACTCGCCCCATCCCTAACCCAGACGCCACCTCCACTGATAACTACTCACAAATAGACTTAGCGGAGTTGACCTTTGCCTTAACTGGTCAACAATGGAGCGTACACAGGGACGTAAGGCTCGGATGACTGTTCCCGGTTGTGGTTTGTCTTCTGCTCTGGCCAGAATCTCACCAGGCAGAAGGCCATGAAATGATTGGTATAGGGAATGGGATGAAGAGACTTTAGTGGGTCTCAGTTCTAGACAGCCTGGCTTTGTGACATTTATGGTTTGAATATGAAACACACCCCACAGGCTCATGTGTTAAAGCCTTAGTCCCCAGCTGGTGGCTCTGTTCAGAAAGGCCCTGGAGGATTTGGTTGGCAGAGGTACCTAGAGAGAGTAGGTCCTCGGCAGAGCGTCTGTGGGGCCCGAATCTCGCTGGTCCTCCCTGTTGTCTGCTCCCTGTGCTCCCTGGCTGCTCTGAGGTGAGCAGTTCTGCCTGTCACAGCTGTCTGCCGTGAGGTTTAGCTTCACTCAGCACAGGCTCAGAATCAAGGGAGCAGCCAGCATGGGTTGAGACGAGCCAGAATGAACCCTGCTCTTGAACCAGGATGTTTGTCACGAGATAGTGTCTTCCGCAGACAGCAGGGAAAGGTTGCAGCGGTGAAACCAGTACAGCTGCCTTAACAAGACCTGCACAGTGGCACCCAGTCGACAACATAGTGTGGATGGAGGTCTCCCAAGACTGCACCCCGAGATGAAGAGCTGTAGGCAAGGAATGGCTGCCAAGAGAGGAAGACTCAGTCTTCTCCAGGGTAAGGCCCTCTCTAGGGTATCCAGTCCCAAGTGCTGAATCCTCAACACACAAACGAGAACAACGCAAAAGAGGTCATGAATTAGAAAGGAGAGGGCGGAGACGACAGGAGGAGCTGGAATTGGGAAAGAGCGGGGTAGAAAGGTTGTAAAATGTATTACTCATGTATAACATTCCCAAAAAATATAAAAATCAAAAATTTTAACATTTCTTTTTAAAATGTTTCTTGCAGGTATTTATTGTAGCCGTGAAACCAGACTGCCGCCTTGATCTTAGCCTCTGACCACTCTGAGATGCCTTTGCCACATCTGTAAAATGAAACTTATCTCCAGATTTACAAAGATAACTAGCGTGTCAAAAGCATAGCACACAGAAAGTATACACAGATGCCAGCAGAACAAAAAGACAGAGGAATCAAAAGAAACCAAACAGTAGCACTGACTGGACAAGAAGCCCTGAACACGCAGTTTCTTTACCGCCTGAAATCCTGCTGTGCTCTTCCTGGCCACCCTTGTCTGCGAGTGTGGCTAACTGCAGCGACTTTGAACAGACACCGAAGTGAGAGCCTGCACTTCTGGTCCCAGAGGGCTGCCTGGACGGATAAGCGTGCGCTCTGTTGCTAAGACTCGCCTCTGGAATATCCTGAAGTTTCCCTTGCAGGCGCACGTGGCCACCTGATACAGTTCTGGTCATGTGGATGGCATGAGGCGTTCATCTTTAGGCTGGTCTGCTAAACCCTGTCTGGTTTAACCCTTGCTGTCTTTCACTTACTTGTCGGCTAATTGGCAAGGACTCCGGGAGCCCAAGAGCAGGCCTGTCTAAGGGAAGAAAGAAGGGGCCTGTCTGCTTTGTATGCACGTTGAAAGGTGGCTTAGCCCTCACTGTGCTAAAGCTACTGGCGTGGGCGCTGCTGGGGGGATGGTGGTGATGGTTAGAGAGCCTGCCTGGAGTGCTGGGCTGGTCCGTGAAGATGAGGGAATCTCAGCCAGGCAGTCAGGAGAGACTGACTTATCACTGCCAGATGGACCCAACCATCTTAAAAGATCTGAGACTTGGGAGAGCAGTTCTACCCTCTGATACTTGGGAGAGCAGTTCTACCCTCTGAGACTTGGGAGAGCAGTTCTACCCTCTGAGACTTGGGAGAGCAGTTCTACCCTCTGAGACTTGGGAGAGCAGTTCTACCCTCTGATAGGGACATGAAGGCTTCTCTTCCTGTGCAGAGATTTGACTGGAAGGGTTTTTGCCAAACCCTGGAAGGAGACGCCACTTCCTTTCCTGTCTTAGCCCAGTGCTTGCTTCCGGGCAGGCGCAAAAGCTCACGTGAACTAGCTGTGTAGCTCTGGCGAAGTTGCTACTTGTGCCCCGTTTTCCTTGTTTTTATAAAGGGGATAATGATGAGCCGCATGGGGACGTTCTAGAAAGAAAGAACGTTTTTGGGGTTGTTTTGGTGGGTTTGTTGTTGTTGTTGTTGTTGTTTTGTGTGTGTGTATGTGTGTGTGCGTGAGAGAGAGAGAGAGAGAGAGAGAGAGAGAGAGAAAATCACAGTGCCCAGCACTAATAATCATATAATTAGAGGAGACTGTTAGTAAATCCATGTGCTCAAACCTCTGTCTACTTTACAACTCCTGAGATTTACTCCAGGCAAACTCCCAGAGGTTCAGAGGCAAATGGGTAGTAAACCTCTGTTCCCAGAACATTGTCACCCCACTTCTTTGGGGAGCCTCGGGTTGAACTCTTCCTGCGGTTACACGGGCCAGGCCCTCCCTTCTCTGTGGGTCCAAAGAACTAGAATAGGGGAGGTAAATTCCAGAGACTGTCAGTCAGTAAGGCAACCAAAGCTGTGGGAGTCGCCCCAGCCTGATGCCTGAGTCAGGAGGAGCCTGGGCAAAGGGAAATGTTAGGGTTCAGAAGCAATGCCACTTTCCTAGGTGGGGGAAAGGGACACTGGGAGCCTTGCCGAACGTTAAGAAAGGGCATGGACAATTCCACGTCCGCGTAGTACTGTTCTAAACACAGGGTCCTATTCCTCACACAGCATAACCAAGCGTTCAAGAATAAGTTCAGGGAGGATTCATTTGCTAAGACCTAAGAAGTTAGCAAGCCCTAAAATAACAAAAAAAAAAAAAAAAGGGAAAACGATGCTCAGAATATCAGTGTTTAAGAGCTGGACTGGAATCGAGAGAATGGTTCAAACCAATCGGACCCTCCAGTTTTCCCCCAACACCTGGAAGTGCTTGGAGCAGAACCCATAGCCAAAGTACAATGTAACCTGGAAAGGACAATGCTCCCACAGATTGGCAGTGCTCCCACAGACTGGCAGTGCTCCCACAGACTGGTAGTGCTCCCACAGACTGGTAGTGCTCCCACAGACTGGTAGTTCTCCCACAGATTGGCAGTGCTCCCACAGACCGGTAGTGCTTCCACAGACAGACCGGTGGTGCTCCCACAGATTGACAGTGCTCCCATAGTCCAGCAGTCCCCGCTACAAAAGAAACCTATTTCTTACAAGTCTTGAGTAGGGGATGGGAGGGGTCTAAAAGGGATTGTTCCTCTGTGGCAAGCTAGTTTTAGAGAAAAAAAAATCCACCCACAGCTAGCCATCCCTGTGTCTTGTGACCAAGAGCCATCTCTTGGAGGGGTCTATTGAAAAGAACTAAACTACTCTAGAATCAGAACAATTGTCCCAAGGAAGCTGAGTGGAGATGACCCAGGAGAAGGTCACCAGGAAGAGGAGGTCCTGTTTCAAATGTCCTGTACTAGGCAGGACTTTCTAAAATAACAGACCAGATTGCTGGTGTGTGTGTGTGTGTGTGTGTGTGTGTGTGTGTGTGTGTGTGGCCCTCCGCATGGCAGAAGGCTGAGGACTGGGTACCTACTTGGTCGGTGAAGCAGAACACCTCAGCTATCCCACACCAGTGCTAGATGCTCAAGAGTGCGATGCTGTAGTCTGGTGGCAGTGGTGACAGCAACAGCTACAGATGCACACATGCGGCAGAGGAGCAGCCCGGCAGGACGGAGGGCGCTGCCACTCTAAGGTCTTTCCCTCTTTAGTCTTTGTAGGCTGAGTCTAAATCCCAGCACACTGGCAAGACTGAGGGCGGGCTTAAGACTGGAGACCATGAGCAGTGGAGGGCACAGCGGCTGGCTACTGCCGTCCTCTGTAATAAAGAACAAGAACAGGTACGTGCTTTACTGAGAACAAGGCCAAGGCCAGAGCCATGCTCCACTCCTGTGGTGTCTTGCTGAAGACGGACGCTAAAAAGAAATCCCACACTAGCTCGGAATTGAGTGTAATGAAGGGTTATTTATTTAGGGGTAGACTCACAGATCACAGTCCTCTGCATGAATGGGGAACAGGAACTGAATGCAGCAGCTGGAAGAGAGCAATCCCAGGCTTTACATTGGCATTTATAGCACAAGGGGCCACGCCCAAGTGGGCGGGTAACTTAAAGGCTACTGGCTGAAGGAATTCCTACAGCACCTTGCTCCATTGCTGAACTCAGCTGTCTGTGCCCTCCACTCTCTGAGACATTTGGGGAAATATGTGGACACGTTTAGTTGGGACTCGCTTACAGTTTCAGAGATTCAGCTCATTATCGCTGGGATATGGTGGTGTGCAGGCAGACACAGTGCTGGAGAAGGAGCTGAGACTCCTACATCTTGAAGGCAACAGGAAGTGATATCAGTGTTACACTGAGGGAAGCTTGAGCAAAAAAGACCTCAAAATCTGCCCCCACAGTGACACATGTCCTCCAACACGGCCACACCTACTCCAACAAAGCCACACCTCCTAATAGCGCCACTCCCTTTGAGGGCCATTTTCTTTCAAACCACCACAATGCCCTTGTAGGCACAGACTGGGGACCTTCACAGGGAGGCTCTTCTTTTTGGTAGCTGGATTTGAATGACAAAAGTCTCTGAAAAGAGCCCCTGCCCAGCCCCCAACAAAGTATTCTTCACTGGTCCATCAGGAAATGTGTGTGTGTGGGGGGGGGGGTGAGTGTGTATGTGCAGGTGTGTGTATGTGTGTGGGGTGTGTGTATGTGTGTAGGGTGTGTGTGGGGGTGTATGTACGTGTGTGGGTGTGTGTATGCATGTGGGCTGTGTGTGGGGGGTTGGTGTGGGGTGTGTTTATATGTGTGGGGGTGGGGTGGGATGGGTGTGTATGTGCAGGTGTGTGTATTTGTGTGAGGTGTGTGTATGTACGTGTGTGGGGGTGTGTGTATATATGTAGGGTGTGTATGGGTGTGTGGAGTGTGTGTATGTATGTGGTGTGTGTGTGTATGTATGTGGTGTGTGTGTATGTGTGTGAGGTGTGTGTATGTGTGTGGGGTTGGTGTGGGGTGTGGGTGTGTGAGGGGGGTGTGGGTGTGTGAGGGGCGTGTGGGGTGAGATGGGTGTGTATGTACATTCACACATGAGCTCACACACTCAACTGTATACAGCGCTGACCTGCTTGGTGGGAGCAGAAAGGATTACAAGCCTAGGGTGTGCCCCACTGTCCTGCCCCAACCTAACTGGGCAGTGTTAAAGGATCCAGAAAGAGGTGTGACAGCCCCCTCTCTCCAGTTGCCCTCTGTAGCAAGGTTAACAAAGTATTCTGCCTAATACTTAGCTAGAAAGAATTCCTTCCCCCTCCCAAGCCTCCTCCCTTTTCTCTCTCTCCTCCCCTCCCTCCTCACTTTCTTCTTTACTTCATTTGTTTCCTTGCTTCCCTCCTTCCAATAATTTCTTAAAATTTTATTTTCTTATTTTTAATTAGATTTTTTATCTTTCACCCCTTTTCTGATTTTTCTTTTCTCTTCCTTCTAAACACCTTGCTTCTTTTATCATTTTTTCTTTCCCAATCCCCTTTGTTAATGTGTCATTCTTTTTAATTTTACTTTTATTAGTTTTAAACTTTTATGTACTCTCTGTATGCTTTGCTCCTTCTTTCTGTTGTTGCTGGGGCCATGCAGTAGCCTTTAACCAGCTTTTGCTCTATTTCTGCATCTCATTTGCTTTGTGCTATTGTTAAAACATCTTGTTTTCTTCTCTGTAAAGCGTCCTGGGGATTAAGCCCCCAAGAGCAGGCTGCTCTCTGGGAGGACCCTCACATGAAAGTGGAAGAGAGATCCGTTGCTACAGATGTGCAAATATTGGCACTGAAAACACAAGAAGTATGAAAAAATAAAAAGGACATCCAACTCCGTCAAGAGTTTCTAACTCTTCTATGACTGAACCTCAAGATGTCAAAGAGGAGGAAATGGCAGACAGAGATAAAAACATTAAGTTTTAAAATGGTCAGTGATTCAAAAGAGGACACAAATAAATGCCTAAATCAGTTAGGGCCTCAGATCCCCTTATAGGTGACTGTGAGCCACCATATGGTTGCTGGGAACTGAACTCAGGCCTCTGGAAGAGCAGCTGGTGCTCTTACCGCTGAGCCATCTCTGTGGCCCTGAACTAAGGAAGACAGTGGCAAGAGAAGACAGTCGTGGGTCTGGAGAGACGGCTCAGCCGTTAAGAGCATTTTCTGTTCTTGCAGAGGACCCATGTTGGTTCCCAGCACCCACATGACAGCCCACAAACATCTGTAACTCCACTTCCAGGAAGTCTAGTGCTGCTTCTGGCGGTCACAGGCACTGGGCATGCAGGTGGCACACATGTAAACATACATGCACACATGTAAACATACATGCACACAACTCATGCACTTAAATTCACTAGGAAGACTGACACAGAAGTGGGAGAGAGATTCATTTCGACAGATGTTCAAACATCTGCACGGAAACACAAGAAACAAAAAAAGAAGGCGTGGCGACTCCATCAAGAGCTTCTCACTCATTTGTAACTCTGAGGGCACAGCTGACAGAGCTGTAGAGCATGGGAGGTCACCATGGGTCCAGAGGCTAGCGGGGAGAGCCACGTGACTTGGAGAGTTGGGGGTCATGCTGGCCTGGGGGTCTGATGGTGCGGTGGGCTACGGGAGGGAAGCTTTTCTCTCTTCTAGTTCTCTCCAGGTTAGAGAGTAGTCAGTCACAGTGGTGAGGGTGCACAAAGAAGGAGGTAGGGAGGCAATCACCGCTGCATATCCAGGTCCTACGAAGAAGCAGCTGTCAGTCAGAAGTCCGCTGCTCCAGGGGGCATCGATGGTTTGAAAAACTGTTTTACCCCCAAAGAAATAATAATTTGATCAGCAAATGGGCAAATGCACTGAAGAGGCAGGTCTCAGAATAAGTATAAGTGGCTAACAAACACACTTGCAAAGGCGTTGGCCTTTAGTCATCAAGAAATACAAAACCCGAACCTCACTGAGATT
The DNA here is from genome assembly GCF_982192425.1 of Myodes glareolus. Lineage (NCBI taxonomy): Eukaryota > Metazoa > Chordata > Mammalia > Rodentia > Cricetidae > Myodes > Myodes glareolus. The sequence continues at coordinate 2,719,273 of NC_142033.1, read as the reverse complement.
CTTCCCACCTCCCTCAGACTGGCTATTGGCAAGAAAATAACAAAAGCAGCGAGAATGGGGGAGGGGTATTTAAATGAGTCTAGTAACCATGGAAATCAGTATGAAGGTTCCTCAAAAAAAACAAAAACCTAAAAATATAATCACCATATGATCAGCTATCCCACTCCTGACACATGGACAAAGGCACCAAACAATGTAGCGGAGATCCCTGCAGACCCTTGCTTCGTGTGGTTACACAGTCAGACTAAGTGTCGTCCAGAGGGGAATGTGTAGAGAAAACGTGGCACAAAGCAGCATTCGGCCATAAAGAGAATAAAAGCCTATCATCGGAGAAGACAATGGAGCTGCAGATCATCAAACTGAAAGAAATGATTGAGCTCCAAAAAGACAGAAACCATGTTTTCTCTAATATATGGAATCCAGAGTCTTCAAACAGATGGGGAGGTGCGGGGGGAGTGATGGGGGCAGAAGACAGTGTAGTGGCCGTGTGTATGAAGAGGCCAGGGCGAAATGCATGGCTTTTCCTGCCTACCTAAAAAAGGCCATGAAAGTAGAAGGTGGACTTTATTCTGAGGGGAGAAGGACCCAATTGTGGAGGATGACGCAGAGGGCTTGGAGTAAAGCTGTTCAAAACACAAAGAGACCCATTATCTTATTCAAGTAATATACTCTAATAGAAATCGAAGCTAATTTGTTTAAATTCTAGATTATATCATTTTGCTTTTCAGGACCTGATATTAGTGACTCCTGGTGTCAGTTTGCCTCCTCCTGTGTGGGACTTAAGTGACAGACACAGGAGAACGTCTACAAACCACCTTCAAACTCAGACTTTGAGTTTCGTGAATCAGAGCCACGGGTTTAAAGGAGAGCACTGGATCTTTTAGGGTGAGAGGAATCCAGCCTGAGTCTGATGTGGGGTTTCTTTGTGCCATTTAAGTGATGGGATAGTAGTCCTTTATGAAACAGAACATGAAGGACTTTGGCCAGATGTTGTCATTTTATCTGTCTATCCATCCATCCATCTGTCCATCCGTCCGTCCGTCTGTCTGTCCATCTGTCTGTCTATCTATCTATCTATTTTTGGTTTTTCAAGATAGGGTTTTGCTGTAGCTTTGGAGCCTGTTCTGGAACTAGCTCTGTAGACCAGGCTGGCCTCGAACTCACAGAGATCCGCCTGCCTCTGCCTCCTGAGTGCTGGGATGAAAGGTGTGCACCACAACCACCTGGCTTTGTAATTTTAATAATAATAATAACAATAATAGCAACCATAATAATTTATTTTGTGCGTCATAAATGTTATGAAGAGTCTGGGGACAGGAGAGATGGTTCAGCGGTGAAGAGCAGGTGCTTCAGAAGACTTGGGTTTGCTTTCCAGCACTCAGGTCAGGCAGCTCACAACCAAAGGTTGTTGTCCCTGTATGTACATACCATGCCCACATACACATGCAGGCATGCATGCACACACCCTCACACACATATGCATACACACACACTCGCACATTTAAAAATACAATAAATCTTAAAAGAGAGAGAGATTCTAGAACAGAGAGTGGTGATGCACCCCTTCAATCCCAGTCCTTGGGAGGAGGAGTTCAGGGTCAGCCTGGGACACATTCTGAGTTCCAGACCAGCCTGGCTACAATCTGTCAGTCTGTAGTGTCAATGGCTTTTTAGTTTACAGTCCTGCGGGAGTAGGTTTTAAAAGGTTACATCTAAAGTCTTAAAAAAGAAATCTAATCCATTCTAGGCCCCCAAAGCCTAGTTCTATAAACGTTATAAGGAAAAGCTCCATGAGAAATAGTAATCTAGCCCAAATCCTCAAATGAGGTCAGGACATCCTCAGGTTGTTCCTGTTCCCGCAGCCACGCAGAGAGCTCCTGAGAGAGTACTGTCCACCGGGGTCGATACCGCTCCTGAAGACTGTTAAGGATCACACACTTTAACTTAGATACCCTACCTCTAGAAACACGGTCCCAAGAAAGCCATCAGTTCCTCCAAGACTGCCGCCCCTTGCTATTTATAGCAGCATTGTTTGCACAGATGCGAAGGGATGGTGGCTGGGAGGTCCAATTACAGAGATTCTGACAAGACAAACGATGGAATGGTGAAGAGCCATGCAAATGTTATTTCAAAGAATACCTAATATTGTGGAAAACTACAATATAACCTTACTGGAGAAAAAGACATAAAACCACACACATACAAATATGTATATAATGAACTTTTAACTATGAATTTACATATTCATTTTAAAATGCTCTCAGAGAATCTGGAGAAAAGCAACCTCAAATTAAAATATGAAATAATCAAAATGTTAATAGCATGTGTCTCCCGGTAGCAGGATTATGCGCCCTTTAATGTTTTCTTTTTATTCATCTTTCTAATTTTTAGTAATGCTTATGTGTTACTAATGTAACCAGGAAAACGTCTATTTAAACCATACTAAAATATCACTTGAACTAGTCATTATCTAGAAAAAAAGATTATATTCAGAAAATAAAGATCGGAGACCAAGACGTCGCTGCCCTCGACCTACTGACACACTTACAGGGACAAGCAGGTGACCTGATTTGCTCTTTGCTCTTTTTTCCAATTCACGCCTCAGGGAGCTGACAAAGGCAAGCCAGAAGTCAAGGCTACTGGAACGTGTCCGGTGGTCCTGTCATTCTCCCCGTTCGGGGGCCAGGGACTGTTGGAAGAGGGTTATGCATATTGTAATTAATCCATATGGCGAGCCGTTTGAGGCTATTTCTCATATTATGTAGAAGAATAAATTAAAGAAGCGAGCACACTCCCGCACTCTCTCCCCACACCCAGTCCCGGCTCAGGACCACACAGCAGGGGGTACCCCTGAGTGCAGACTCTAGGCAGCTTTCCCGATGCTCTAAAGGGGGGCTCAGTGCTCCGCAGCCTCCCAAACCACACAGAAAGCAGGAATTGGAAGCAGAGATTACACAATCTTTGGCTTCCAGCAAAGAAATGTTCATGTTTTTCCACAGCAAACCCGATGCCCAGTTCCAACATCGGAAGGAGATTTTGTAGGAGGATCGGCGGTCTCCGGAGGAGCAGGTAGCTCTTTCCCGACTTCTCACCCCGTCGCTGTGGAGGCTTAGCTTGTGACAACCACGTGATCGGTGGGGCCGCAGAAGCCAGCATTTAAAGGAGGCCCAAAGGAAGGCACCCAGTTAGTGTCCCCACCTTTCTATCACTGCCCCTTAGTAACTCGTGTGTCAGGAACAGAAACCAGCTCACTGTTGCCTGGGCAGAAAAGGAATTTGTTGTTTAAATAACTGGGCAACTCAAGGAGCCATTGCTGGGTGCAGCCTGACCCGGGAGCCATTTTCAGTTGAGTTGCTTGTTTTCCTAATGCAAGATTACAGAGCTTGGTAAGCACGTGTTTTAAAACAGATTTCCCTCAGCGTGCAACTTTCTTCTCATTTTCTTATCTGGGCCCTTTGAAAAGCATGTTCTTAATGTTATAAAGTCCAACTAAATTGTTTTTCCTTTTAAATTTTGGACTTTACAAATTTTTAAGATTTTTTTTTTTTGCTCTGTGTGTGTGTGTGTGTGTGTGTGTGTGTGTGTGTTGTGTGTGTGTCCCTGAGGAGGACTTTGGATCCCCTTTAGCTAGAGTTACACTGTTAGCTGCCTACGCCTAGGAAGGAACCCTAACCTGACCCTCTGGAAGAGCAGATCCTATGACTGCACAAGCCAGTCAGGAGGGTTCCTCCATGGCCTCCTCTGCTTCAGTTCCTGCCTCCAGAGTTCCTCCTTACATTCTGCCTGGGCTTCTTTCAGGGTTGGACTGGGACCTGGAAGCTGTAAAACAAAATAAACCCTTTCTTCCCCAAGTTGGTTTTGGCAAGTGGTTTACTAGAGCCAGAGAAAACAAGCCAGCAGACATGTCTGGGAGAGCTCGACACTCCTGCACTTCCCACCTCAGCCGGGGCTACAGACCAGTGCCACGGTACCCAGCCAACATCATAAATATACCACTAGGAAATTAATGTGACCAAAATTAACTTTTCCCTCTTAACGTTTACACTGGAGTTAAAAATGGTGAGCGCCAGTGTGTCCTTACCTTTGTGTGGGTTTAAGGTTCACTGACCTCAGGTTAGCAAGTTTGTTTCAACTTGGAAAGCACTGAACAGCATTTCTCCCTCTGCTCTTATTTTTCTGGGGAAGTCTTTATCTTGCCCGTCTGTCTGTCTGTCTGTCTGTCTGTCTGTCTGTTCTTCTCTCCCTCCCTCCAGGATCTCACTATGTAGGCCTAACTGGCCTCAAATTTGCAGAGATCCACCTGTCTCTGCCTCTGAATGCTGGGATCAAGGGTGCGCACCCCCATGCCTGGCCTATGCCTGTAGCTTTGCCTGGTGTGGTATTCTAGGTTGGGCATTTTATTATTTTGTTTATTAATTATTTTCCCCTCCCTTGCATCATGCCACTCTCTCCTGGTCTGCAGACTGTCTGCTGTCAAAACTACAGAGGATTGCATCGGGTTCCCTTGTATCCACAGGGCCATGTCCTTTGTTGCATTGGGTTCCCTTGTATCCACAGGGCGATGTCCTTTGTTGCATTCGGTTCCCTTGTATCCAGATACAGGGCAATCTCCTTTGTTGTGCTGGGTTCCCTTGTATCCACAGGGCCATCTTTTTTTGATGCTTTTAAAACCCTGTCTTTGACTTTTGAGCCTCTGGTTATATTGTGTCTTATTTGAGAACTGGGCTTAAAGATTTGAGGCTATTGGAGTTCATTTCTCCTACACATTTGGGGTATGATGTGCCAGAATTTCTTTATCACCTCTCAATTCATTTTCTCCATTCCTTTTGGGCCTTTATAACATACATTGTGATTCACTGGATGGCACCTCTCTCTCTCTCTCTCTCTCTCTCTCTCTCTCTCTCTCTCTCTCTCTCTCTCCTCCCCCCCTGACCTTGAGCTGAGCTCCCTGTCTGTCTGTCTGCTCAGATACTACAACTCTGTATGGGCCCTCACTTCGATCATGTGGTCTCCAGCTCTAAAGTGTGGCTCTTTTGCAAGATCTGTTTCCTTGTTGAATTGCTCATTTTGGTAAGGCATTTCCTGATGTTTAGTTGTCTCTTATTTTCTAGCTTACTAGGTGTCTTTAAAGTTGAGTTTGTCGGGCAGTTTACACATTTCTGTTTCTCTGTGGATGGTGTTGTAGGTCCCTGATGTCTTATGATCCTTGCCTTCACACTGATGTCTGCTCATCTGAAGGAGCTAGCTTCCATGCCAAGATTTTTGTAGGTTCTGGGGACTCGAACTCCTCATGCTTGTGCAAGCAGGTGTCTTACCACCAGGTGTTCCATCACCCCAATTACGCCAATCTTTTGGAGACATTAGGACCTTATTTAAAATATTTTTATAGTACCTATTTCCATCACCACAGTATCCACTGAGATAAACATAAATATACAACTTAGAATTGTCTTTCTTCTTCCTTCTGTCCTGGGGATTACTCCCTGGGCAAGCACTCCGCTGGCTTTATAACTGGATAAATGGGTTGGCTTTCTCTAGAATGCTGGGTTTCTCTCCCTGTCTGCCTGGCACAAAGGCTTGCAGGCAACTTTACTTGAAAACATGGTTCTGAGGTCAGAATGAGGGACCAGACGGAGTAAAACAGAGAGGAAGGGAACTCAACCTAGACATGTCGGTGGGTTGGCCACAGACTGGCCTTGTGGAAGTTCCCACAGAGCGCCATGAGTTTTGGGGAATGTCCATCATGGGGAGAGCAGGGCACGTTTATTCTCAGTACACACACAACACTGGTCATGAGTGGCCCCAAGCTTAATTCTACATGGTTGAGGTGAACACTGTGCTGTAGTGTGGCCTGGTATGATTTCCAAAAGCCAAAAGGCAGGAAACATGAGACACAAACTCAAGCTGAGGTGAACCATTACTGAAGTTGATTATGATGAAGCCTGCAAAACCTTCACCAAATGAGAGACCTTTTGGGTGGCTGGAGGAGCAGGTGGGGCTGAAGGGATTTGAAGTGTATGAACCCATTTTAGTGAAACACCATGAAGAACCAGACAGAGGGCCTGGAGAGATTGCTCAGTGATTAAGAGCACCACCTGCTCTTCCAAAGGTCCTGGGTTCAATTCCCAGCAACCACATGGTGGCTCACAACCATCTGTAATGAGGTTTGGTGCCCTCTTCTGGCCTGCAGGCAGAGTACTGAGAATACTGTATACATAATAAATAAATAAATCTTTTTAAAAAAAGAAAAAAAAAAAAGAACCAGACCGGCTGCTATTATCCTCTTTGTCTTAGCCGGTTGTGGGGGGACACAGTTAGCAACTGTGATTTTGACCTCTGCCAGTCTTGGGTCTGAACCTGGGCTCTGCTCAAGGTGAGTTTTCAGTTTCCTGGGGAAACCACTTAGCTTCACTGAGCTTTGGGTTAGTTTTGTCTGAAAATTAAGACAGCGTAGCCATCTTAAGGAGCTGGGAAAAGCGTGCCAAATTCTCGGCCCACGACACTTGCTAGGACTAAGGAAATGAAGGTTTATATCCCTGAGATGACTCTGACGTCACAGCAGGGGTCACGGTGAAAGCATACCGTGGGAAGGGTTGGGTGGGGGAGCACAAGGTAGCACGGAAAGGGGCTAAGTTCTGGCACTTGAAGAAGAGCCAGCCAAGGGTGTGGGGTGCCATTACTTGTATCATTACCATGTGGGAACATGTGTGCAGGAGCTGGAGACATTTCTCTTTCCACCTGGTCACGCTGGGCCGGTTTTTCTTCCGCCCACTGGTCCCCACAGCTGTTTATAAAACAATCATTTGAAGACCTAATATTAATGATAATTGTTTGGCTAAAGGCTCAGGGTTTTTACTGGCTAGCTCTACATACAAATCAACCCATTTCTAATAATCTGTATATCACCATGTGCCCCGTGGCTTAACAGAATGTCCTGGCATCTTACTCCTCTGGCAGCTGTAGGTGTCTCTCCATCTCCATCTTCTTTCTCCCTGGATCTCTGATTGGACTTCCCACCTAGCTACATTCTGCCCTGTCTTAGGTCAAAGCAGCTTCTTTATTAACCAATGGTAACAAAAAGATATTCACAGCATATAGAGGGGCATCTCACACCATACAATGAAGTACATCTTTTTCCCAAATAAACTGAATAGAGGAACTTTGAGTTAGGTTTGGATATATGGAGTTGGTATGGTATAAGGGTTGGTCTGGGGGTCACAAAATTAGAGACTTGTTTGGGTCTGAGTTCAGTTTCAACTGAGCAGGTTGTCCCTGCCATTGAGTTACCCCGTGCCCAGTCTACAGTCCACCCCCCTCAGGCTACAGGGGAGCTGACCTCCTTGGTTAGCATGACTGAGGAGCTTACTCCCTTGTAGTTAGTATTCAACCCCTGAGACCTAGACTAACCTCCAAGCCAGTGCAAGTAGCTCACTGGACCAAGTCTATGATGCCATAGACTTCATTACAACTGACCAAGATTTTCATCTCTTGTTCATGCATACTAAAATGGTAACGATTTAGCCAACTTTTTTTCCACCAATTTTCTATTTTAAGCTACTTAAAATTGACACTTTTCTTTTATGTTGTTCAAAGAATTCTCTCAGATTCCTTAAGTTCTCATGAAGAAAATATGATTAAAGTCCACACATTGAATTGATGTTTGATGGAAATAAATCTATCTGGAAAGCAAATTTAAATTAGACACTCTGTGTCACATGTCTTTGGATATGTGTAACAATCGATCGGTAAACATACCTTGATTCCCCCCCTCCATGGGGAAAAATTCCAATTGAGTGGAATTTTCCAATTTGAAAATAGCTAGCTGGGAGTGTGATGGACCCCTTCGGAAGCTGAGGTGACAATGAAAGTCAAGACTGCACACGCTCATGCGTTCCCTAGGAAAAATAAACCTCCAATCTAAAGAGATGTGGGCGCTGCTGTGATTTCTTCAGATATAATATACCAGAGTGGAAAAGATGGTTTTCCTCAAGGAAACATTATATGTAAATTGAAGAAAAATGAGTATAAAAAGTGAGATTGATGTTTTTTCTTAACTCATGATTTTTCTCCTCTTTCTTCACAGTTTTATCGTGCAGCGATTTGATGTTGATGTCTTTAGGTCTGGGCCTGAGCACACTTGTTTTTCCTGTCACACTTGGGACATTAAATTGCTGTCTCTTCAGACACAGCCTGACCTGATGTGGTCCCTCATCCTTGGTCTGATGGCGTTGCCTGGAGTCCCCCACCCTGTCCTGTGACCTATTCTCTGTCCTGTGCACTTTCATTGGAACTCCACACTGCCTGAGAGGCATCCTTCTGTCTCCTTTCTTATTTCCTGGTTGTCTATTCCCCAAATTTCACAATTAATCACAGACCCACCTTGAAGAGTCCAAGTTCCTGACATGGGTTACCTTTGGGTGGAGGTGGATATTGCAGCTGTTGGACTGCTGAGATATAGGACAGAAATGAGAAATTCCCATCAAACTCCCTCCAGCAGACGTAATTCTGGACACCAGGATAAAATCAGCAAAGCTCCTCTAAGCAGTGATTAAATTTAACATCGTCGTTGAGCCGTTCCTGCCTGCCAGACGTTGTCCAGGTGGTATGAATATTGAGATGAATAATTTATTTCTTTTTTGCTTTGGTTCAGGAAGGATCTGAGGCAGATTGTGACAGAAACATATAAAATAAAAATCCAAGTGCAAGTGTGTAAAACTCAGAACAAGGGAATATAAATGAAATGGGTCAAGTCCAGATGGAAAGGAGAGCACAGATGCACAGCCAGTGGGAGCCACCATGATGGCTGCACTTGAGCCCTGTGTGGGACTCTCAGCATATTAGGTCACCTTGGGGAAGGGACACATAGTCAGGCACCAACTCCTTTGGTAGAAACAGACAGTCCACAGAGCTGCTTGGGAAAGAAAGATGGCTAAGGCATGGTTTCTAATAACTAGGAAACGGGAACTCTGAAGAAAGACAGGACCCTGTTAAAACCGTGCTGTGAGGGTGAGCCCCATGGGAAGAAAGTGGATGTGAATGCTACCTCAGACAGGACTGGAGAGGGCGTGCCAGAGACAGAAGGGCCCTGGCTACTGCCCCTAGCCACAGTGCACACAAAAAGTGCTTTGGATAGCTGCAAACGGAGTCTGAATTAGGAGACCACATTGTTTTCTCGGTACCACAAGTGACGCTAATTCTCGTAGTCAGCTGCCATGATCAGGGTTCAACTATATAGCTGCTTCGTGTGTGGAGCCGTGAACAGACACTGGAAACACAGGCTGGACCCTTGTGCTGTGGGGCAGTGAACAGGGACGCTGGAAACACAGGCTGGACCCGTGTGCCGTGGAGCCGTGAACAAGGACACTGGAAACACAGGCTGGACTTCTTGGTCGGAGGCAGTCTCTGATGTTTTTAAGCCTGAGGTGGCGAAGGGGGTTCCAGATCTCTCATGGGCTGCTTTAACCTTCCGGTTAGAGGATCAAAGCTGGAAGCAAGCGGCTGAGGACAGTGAAGCATCCAGGACGCCCTGTGGCACCATCCAATGTGAAGAGAATCTGGACTCAAGTCGGACAGTGCGCTGCTATGGGACATGGAACTGGGGGGTTGGGGGACAAGTACAACCCTGTTACTTAATTATCAACCACAGGTTTATTTTTCTGTGCTGTTCTTCCTGTCTCAGCAACCGTCACTCAGTCTCTGTTGTCTAAACCAATATGCAGCCTGGGGCCTGTGGATGAGAGGGTCCCCATTCGGCTCTCACAGGTCCACCTACGGGTGATGGTGCTATTTCCAAAAGCTGTGAGAGATCCTTGCTTGCGTTAACAGATAAACCCCTCACCTCATAGGCTAACACTATACATGAGTTTGAATTTATTCTAGGAAGTAACTATCAATGCCCACTGGATTCTTCTCATAAACAAAGAGAATACCATCACATTTCATTGTAGTTTATAAGTCCTGAGACTGGTCAGTGTTTACATACAAACACCAGCTATGTGGAGTCTGCCTTTGTGCTGACAGGCTTCGTGTAGCAATAGGCCGACATTTCATCTGGGGTCAGGCATGTTCACATGCAACCACATGCAACCCAGTCCAGCTATAAATCCAGCCCACTACACAATTTAAACATGCTTAGAATGTTGTGAAGCTGTGGGGAGTAGTTTTTAAAACTCCGTTGGGCAGTTTCCAGCTGGACTTCGTAGATGACGAGGTTGTGTTGCGAATGCCAGCAGGTTAGACATCCCCGAAAGTGCGCCATTTCACAGAACTGAGATGAACCAAGTGAGCCTACGCTAAGGATCCACTGTCTAACCTTCTAACAGGCAGCCAGACAGTCTTCTCTACACAAGACAATGCAGGCCCCAGAGTCTGTGAATGTGTTACCTCACACCATACCGCAGTGTTCATTTGATAAGAACACTGCTACAAAGTACCACCACAAAGTGGGTGACGTACATGAGACTCCGAAGTATTATCTGACTGCTCTAGGGACTTGAAGTCTAAAATCTAGGAGTTAGCAGCGTCAGCTCCTTCTGAGGGCTCCGAGTAAGGAACTCCACTTCCTGATGCTGGTGTGTAATAGGCATTGACTTCCTTCTGCACGTCTGTCTCTGGGCTTGTGTCTAAACTCCCCTTTCCTTAAGAACATCAGAGACACTTGCTCAGGGGCCACTTTATGATCTCATCCTAACTAACTGCGCCTGCAAAACCTATTGTGGAATAAGATCACAGTGTGCAGCGGGAGGGTGAGGAACTCACAGGGTCACGGTTCGACCCCAAACAATGACTTTGCGGGCATAATCAAAGCTAATAATTTTGAAGTGGGGTGGTTATCCTGGCTATAATGCCTAGGCTCAGTCCGGTCACACGCACTGTCTGTGGTCAGCCAGAGAAAGCCAGGGAGACAGCGACATCAGAGACAGGAAACACTGCTCTTGGCTTTGACAAGGAAAGAGGGTGCCAGCGTCTAAGGGCTGTTGGTGGGCTTAGAAGCTGGAAAAAGCAACAGAAAGATTCTTCTTTGGTGCCTCCCAGCCTGCCAATATCTCAGTTCCAGGAGGCCTGTGGCACACTTCTTATGTATTGTTCTAAGGCATCGAGTTTGTGGTTATTTGTTACAAAAGTAACAGGAAACTTATGAGTTACCTTCCAACCGCCAGCTCTAAAAACAAACCCTGTGCTCCCTCACCACAGTGCAGCACATTCCTCTGTTGGAAGCAACTCCACAGAACAATGTGTACCCTGAGCAGACACTAATCTGGACCAAGTCTTGTTAAGTGACAGGTTGAGTGGGAACTGGGATTGGTGAGTAAAATGAAAAAAAAGATTGTTTTCTTTTTTTAAAAAAATAAAGTGACAGGATGGGCCAGGTCTTCGTCGTGCCAGGTGAATGCTCTCCTTGTGCCCAGCTAAGCCAGCATGGGATGTCTTGCCAAGGAGCCACCCGCTCACACTCTCTAAGCTGGAAAGAGCTATCAGAGTGAGGGAAGGGTCAGAGGAGACAAAGGTCCAGCAAAGGCCCAAACGGGATGCCATGTGGAGTTTCTGTCAACATGAGAAGGCTGATACTCATGACAGAAAGAAGTTCGTCATGAGAAAGCCTCGCCAAGGGACTGCCATTTTTCTGTGATGCCAGCAGCCAGTTTCAGAGGCCTTCTCGCTCTCTAGAAGAACGGAACAGCACAGCCTGTGTTAGGTGGACGTTGGCTCCTATGAGAGGCTGCCTCTCTCTGTTTTTGCTCTGTGTTGCTTTAACATGTTTGATTTCTTTAAGCTGTTAAGCCCCAGCCTGGAAGTTCACAGATGTTCAGCTTTTCCCAGGTCTCAGGATGCAAACACACTGGTCCCACTGACACAGACTAGCTTTTCCTGTATCGATTCCGTCCCTGCGAGAACTGCAGCAGATAGAAGTGAATGTCTCAGGGGTCAGGTGTGTCACCTGGTTCACTGTCAGGGGAAGTCACTCCCTGCCAGTGGACCTGAAACCTGCTACTCTGCAAATTTGTTTGGTTTTTAGCCTCTCACCTTTCTGACTTCTGCTCACTGCCTGTCTTGAATTCTTTCTCAGTATCAAGATGTTACTAATGAGACCTGGTTGATACGAGTTTTGAGGTGACTGGTGAGAAAAGCATTTGTAAAAAGGGTGGAAGAAAAGATCCCCAGAAGCCAAACCTCAGGAGAGGAGGGAAGTGGATGGTGTTGTTATAGTACCCTCCTAGTACCAGGCCAAGCACCCGTGGGGTGTGTGTGTGTGGGGGGGGGTGTGTGGGTGTGTGTGTATGTGTGTGTTCGGTGTGCCTGTGGTATGTGTGTTGTTTGTATATGTGTGTGTGTGTGTGTGTAGTGTGTGTGTAGCATATGTGTGTGTATGTGTGGGGCTGTGTGATGTGTGCATGTGTGTAGTGTATGTATGTATGTATGTGTGTGTGGTGTGTGTAAATGTGTGTATGGTGTATACGGTTTGTGGGGGGTATGTATGTGTATATGTGATGTGTCTGTGGTGTGTGTGTGGTTTGTGTATATGTGTGTATAGTATATTGGGGTGTGTATGTAGCATATGGGTGAGTGTGGTATGTATGTATATATGTGGAGTGTGTGTGTGTGATTTGTGTATATGTGTGTGTGTGGTGTGTGTAGCATATGGGTGTGTGTGATGTGCATTGTGCATGTGTGTAGTGTATGTGTGTGGTGTATGTGGTGTGTGTAAATGTGCGTATGGTGTGTGGGTATGTGGTATGTGGTGTGTGTATGTATGTGTGTGTGTTGCATTATATGTATAAACCTGATGGATGTAGAGGCCAGAGATCAACCTCTGGAGTCAAACCATAGGAGCTATTCATCTTGGGTTTCAAGACACAGTATTTCACTGGCCTAGAACTCAGTGAGCAGCTAAGCTGACTGAGCAGCAAACCCCAGGGACCTGCCTGTCTCCATCCCCAGCCCGGGGATTACCAACGCATGTCACCATGCCTGGCATTTTACTATGTGTTCTGGGCATTGACCTCAGGCCCACATGCTCCTGCTGCAAGCATCTACCAGTCTCTGCTTCTGGTTTTAATGTCTGGAAAATGGGTGGTACAGGTGATTGTTGCTGATGTAGTTGATGAGACAGGCTCTCTACACATACCCGTGCCTATCCTGGAACTCACTCTACAGGCCAGGTTAGCCTCAAACTCACAGAAATCCTCCTGCCTCCAGAGTACTAGGATTAAAGGAGTGTGCTACCACCACCTACTCCGGACCAGCTTCCAACTCAATATCTTCCTGCCTCGGCCTCCTGAGAGTTGGGATTACAAGTGCATGACACGGTGCAGTTTTGTCAAGGGATGAGATGCTTGGGGGTCCCTGCTCAAGGTGTCTGCACAATTGTCAGAAGTTGCTGGGGCGTGGGCTTATCTGCTCTCAACACCACTATACCACGACAAAAACTTATCAAAAGCCGAGGTGATTGAAGGTGCCTGGTAGCCAGCTGCCTGCGCTGACCCCCAGGTGTGTCTGACATGCCCAGATCTGAAGTCTTTCCAGGTGAGTATTCAAAGCACAGGACCCAGAGGAGCCAATGTGCGAACAACGGTTTCGGATGTGCTGGAAACTGAATGGTGTTAGTCAGGAGCAGTCATCCAATCAGCACAGAGCACTGCCTTCTACCCATGGGTCCAAAGTTACCAGAGCTGTCTATTCTTCAAGAGAAACCAGAAGACAGGTTTTGAGGGAGGAGTAGAGCGGGCTTTTATGAAGTTATTAGAAACTAGAAATGTTTTGAGGTCCTGGGCCACGTATTGTGGCCTTGTCCTGTTTCTCCGCCAGGTGCAACTTCTGCACCTGTTCAGGCACCATGCGGCGTGTCGGGGGACAAGGATAGTCTTTGGGAGGATGAAGGACCCTTCTGGGGGCTTCTTCGCTCATGGGCACTGACCCCACTGTGATTCATTTCTGTTCCTGATCCTGTGCTGGCTGCCAAGGGACACAAAGACGCGTGACATCATCATCGTCTTTGAGACCTGCTGTGACTGACTCCACGAGACTCTGCATCTGAAAACTGGCAAGTAGTTGCTACTGGGGGAGGGAAGGGTAATCTTCTTCAGGGTTTCAAGACAGGGCCTGGGTATCTTCTCAAACACCCCAGGGGCAGAGAAGAAAACACCAGACTCTACATGGAAGCTGATGGGTGAAAGTGGGTGAACCTTGAAATAGTGAGAAGACTGGCAGATTCTCCACATAGCGCTGTAGACTTCGGGTAAGTTACTGACTGTCTCTGAGTTCCTGCAGCCCTTCTGTGAAGTGGTCTTGTCGAGGTGTCTGCACCCTAGGATTGCTGTGGAGCTATTTCCTCGCCGCTTTACCCTCCCAATTTCTTGTGCCTGTGTTTTTAAAACCCAGTGTCTATTAGTGCTGGCTGTCCGTCCAGTAGATGGAGCATGAGACGTGGTCACCTGATATGCTCTGGAGAGAGCCTGCCAAGTGCCCTGCCAGTTCCAGGATGAGGGGGCCGGCCGCATTGGGTGGGTATCAGGCCTCGGTGAGTTTCAGAGCTTACAGGGACGGAAGCCAAAACCGTGTGATAGATTTAACACTGGCGGGTGGAAAGCGGGATTGAGCAAGATGAGGGTCCTGCATGGGCCTCAGGCGCGATCCGGGCGGAGCAGGCAACGCGGCGCCACCTGCCGGTGGGATCAGACCATTGCCGCTATCCTGGCTCGCCCGCCGCAGCCCGAGGCCAGAGGGAATTTGGCAGTATTTGTTATCCTGAAAGACCTGACTCTGGGTTGTGGCGTGACTCTAAAAGACGCCAGATTCCAAAGCGGCCGAACTCAGTATTGTCTGAATTAGGACAGACATTCCGAAAATCCTTAAACACTAGGAAAAGTCAAAGAGGGTTTCCAAAGAGAATTTCCAAAGACGGTCAAGCCTACCCTTGCGGAGGTTGATGGGGGACTCGAAGGACACAGGACGAGTCCATCAGTGAATGACCGGAGACCGCAGGACCGGATCTCAGTGGTTGTGGGTGTTACTTCTCAAGAAAACGTCAGACATTCATTCATATGTCCAAACCAGTTTTTTTTTTTTTAAAGCCAATGACACAAGATACGAAATACTGTTTCTAAAGTGAGATATGTATTTTTTTTTTCTGATTATAAAGGTAACCTACTAACTGGCCGAGATGGTGCTCGGAGGTAGGAGGATCAGACGTTCAAGTCAGCCTCGGCTGTAGAGCAGTTAGAGCCTAGTCTGGGTTAGGTTGCACGAGACCAGGGTATAAACGCTCAAAAAACCACATTAACAGAGACTCGTCCTAGGAACCCTGCTAGGTGTTCACCGGGCGTTCACTCTCAGGCGGCTTTCTGGGGCCCGTTCTGCTCTGAGGCCAGCAGGTGGCAGCGCGCCGCTGCGGTAGGGGGACCAGGGAGGACGAGGCCTCGTCCCGTGCAGAGCTTCCACAGTTTTTTTTTTAACAATGATGTCAGCCAATCCCTTAGAGGCCTTTAAAGCCAAGCTTAGAAGCGGCCAACAAGATGTTATTCCCTGTGAGTTTCTGAGCCAGAAACGTGTTTGCTCCTGCAGTTGAACAGTCAGATGACTTCGGGGAAAGTTCACCTAGTTTCTGAGTCTTGCTTTCTCTCGTTCTCCCCTTCCTGTCTGTAGGTCAGCTTTGTCCTGGGGCAGCCTTTCCTCGTGTTACCAAGCAGCTGCAGCTGCTCCCTAGTCATTTAGCTCACTTTTCAGCTCCTAGTAACACACTTCCAGGGACCTGGATGGAATCCTTGGCTTCCTTCCTTCCTTCCTTCCTTCCTTCCTTCCTTCCTTCCTTCCTTCCTTCCTTCCTTCCTTCCTTTCTTCCTTACTTCGTTCTTTTTTCTTTTTTTAATGAGACAGGGTTTCTGTGTGGTCTGGCTGTCCTCAAACTCACTCTGTAGACCACAGGCTGGACTGGAACTCAGAGTTCCACCTGCCTCTGCCTCCTGAGCGGTTGGGGTTAAAGGCATGTGCCATCACTATCCAGCTCGCCTTTCTCAAAAAAAAAAAAAAAAAAAAAAACCATTCACAGAAGCCAAGTTAGCTGGGCATCTTGACTTGAGGTTCCTAGAACAGAGCTGGGCCATTTTCTATGGGTTTTGCCACCAAGGAGATCAAATTCTAGTCAAACCCGAAACAGCCTCAGCAGGAACACAAGATGGAGGAACCTCTGTCCTGTCTTGCTCTCTCACTCCCTCTTGGCCTCTTTCAAATCCACTGCCTCTTCTTCCATTAATTGTTGTGATAAGCATCTATGTACATACATGTATATTGTTAATTCTATGTATATTTTCAGGGCTGATCATTTGGTTGGATAAACAACCGGAGTGCTCTTCCCCGGGGGAAATTGCTCCTTCTGTCCACTCTCAGTACCCTTTAGTGGTCTGCGTTCCTTGTGCACGACTGAAGCCATCCCTTTCTACTCCAGTGTGTCCGTTGGTGTTGGCCTTGTCCAGCTCACGTTTGAATAGTCTTATGGGCGAGACTCAAGGGATGTAGCTTCTGACATTACTAGGTGTAGGTACACAGGTTCCCCATTTTTCCCGAGGTGCTATGCAGGGCTGTTCTGCTTCCTGGTTCCACTGCATCAGCTTGAGGGTGTAGCATAGAACTGCCCTCTCCTGTTATGATAATTTCACCTAGGCCCAAGGGTGTAGCTTAGAGAGAATTCTCCCTCTACTGTTACGGTAATTCCACCTGCAAGCAAGGTTCTCGCCGCAGGCAAGGTTCCCGGGTCAGCTTTTCTCTAAACCTGAACACGCCCACCTAGCTTCCTCTTTTCTCTGTTCAGCTGCTCTCCGACCTTGGGTGTGGATCCCTGACTTCTCCTTTCCCTTGATCCTGGTGGGGGCTGGTGTCCTTTTGCCCCACAGTATATATATCCGACTGATGCTTAATAAAGCTGCCATTTGCCACTTGCTCTTTGGCAGATGAGCCGGTCTCTTTGTGTATGTGTTGTCTGTTCAAACCCCTAGGACAGCCGTCCGTTCTCGAGTCAGGAAAAGCGCGCGCCTGTTTCGAGGTTCGGGTATCCACAGAAAAGTGCGGAAGCTTACAACTAGGAGACACCATGTCATAGCAAATTCCCTGATCCTGTGGTTCTCACAATCTTTCCACTCCTCTTCCATAGTGTTTGATGTGGTTGGGTGTGGGAGTGTTTGATGTGGTTGGGTGTGGGAGTGTTTGTAGCTGTATCGTGTGGGTCCACACTCATCCTGCATGTTGACTGGTGGTTGTTTTCTGTAACAATCTCTACTTAGTGCAAAGAGAAGTTCCCTGACGAGGACCGAGACGACATTTATCTGTGGGTATCGTTTGGTTAAGTGGCAGCTGTCAGTCCTCCAAGGTCCATGGCTTCACCAGCCCTGGGTAGTTGGTTGGGTTTCCAGGACCAAGCACGATGTCCATCTTGTTGACCAGGTCTTAAGTTAAATTGGAGAACTGGTGGTCACCACCACAGTGTGTGTGCCACTGCAGCAACCTTAGTGGTACCATGCCGTGCTGTCACGGGTCGGGTTCACAGACGTCACAGCTGGCTAGTGCTGCGGGTGACCTCCTCCTTTGGAAGCTTGCATGATGCCTTCTGGGACCATGAAAGCTGGTCCTCAGGGAGGGGGCATTCAGGTCAGTTCCAGTTCAGAAGCCTCTGGGCCCTGTGTCTGCAGTGCACGGTGTCTTTATCACTAGGGACTTCTCTTCTGCGTGTGGGGGAACCACGGGCACTAACAATAGCCTGTAATGTTTGGGGAGTCTAATGGACATCCCTGACCAACAACTCCAAAGAAGGTTTTTCATGCACGGTGTTGGAGTTCTTGTGAGTTGGTCTCTGGTCCTTGGAGGGAGCACCATCAGCCCAGATGAAAGTGCTGTGGGAGTGCCTTCCGCTCTGTCAGTCAATAGCCGCTGAAATACCAGCCCACTGGGGCATGGTATATTTCTCTTTAAAAGAAGAGCAGCAAACTTGGCTCGGCCTCTTGGTTCCGGCTCCTGCTCCAGCGACTAGGCTCCCTTCCTGACGGTTTATGGTGTATGTAAGTTTTACCCCCCAAAATAAATACCCCTTTAAAACATAACTGGTGTGGGATTGATTCGCCATTATGAAACAAATTTATTTAAGCTATATATGCATATTTTATGCAGCATTATGTGTATTATGGGTGTTTTCGGGTAGATAATTAATAGTATGATTGTTTAAGACTTTTCCAAACATCCTCGCTGTTACTTTACCCTCCTTTTGAATTTATCTCCCTTCCTCCTTAGCCCTTTCTCAAAGCAAATACTAGGACCCGGCACACTCAGTTGTCTGTCATAGGTGAGGAAAAGTCTCTTGTCCCAGGGGTGCGTCCAGTGTTGCCCTGAAGTGCATGGCTACGTTGGAATTGGTGGGTTCAAGTAGCTAAGGAGAATTGTTCTGCCTGGGTTTGGATGCTGGTAGCCCTGTGTGCACTGTCATCTTGACTCTGGTACCATGGTCTCTGGGAAACCCTGCTGTTTGCCAAGGAACCAGTGAAATCTAACTTGAAGTAGCTCCCTAGAAAACCCCTCTAGACCTGTTCACCAGCCCTTCCTCTTCACAGCCAGACCCTGAATCCCTTCTCCAAATTCTTGCAAACACCAGTGACGTCTCCCATTCCCCAAATGCAAGTTCTGTTTGTACACTTCGGTCCACCCCTCCTACCCCTGGCGTCCCCAGCCTGGAGCACTCCTGGCACACCGACCTCTGGCCACACTGGTAGACCGGCTCATTGACTCCATCCTCTTAGGAGTGCCCTGCCCTCCTCTCCTCTACTCAATGTCTCCTCCCTTTCTTCCTCCAAACGTACAGCAGCAGCCCAGAGGCCCATTCTGCTCATGCTTCCGGGCTGGCTTGACACCCCTGCCCTGAGTTCTCACACAGATGCCCATGCGCGGCTCTATGTACAGGATGTGGAGATGGTATATTCAACGTTCACCTTTGGCAGCGTGGGCCCCAGGCCCCAGGACTTACCACAATGCTGGAGCCAGCAGCCTTCTCCAAACCACGCAGGGGATGGCTCTGCCTGCACACGGTGGTGAGGAGCTACTACACATTTCCCCCTTCCTTCTTGGGCCTGTGACCTCTGTTGACCTTGGAGTCTGAGGTACTACCCAAGGTCAGGCTCCTCAGGACCCACAGAAGGACTCATGGGAGAGGTCCTGGGAGGAGGGGCGGGTGAAAGCTGCTTTGAGTTTTTCATGTACGAAACAATGATTAAATGATGTGATTCGGTCAATTAAACTCCAGAGAAAGGTCACTGCGGGAGGAACAAGAGCAAAACAAATCTTTTCCTTGACCCCAGAAAACTACTTCGGTGAGTAATCTCAATAGCCCTGACTTATTTACAAGATGACCTGGTCTATAGCAGGGACCCACTGGAGTCAGAGCATTTAAAATTACATCATAATGACAAACGAGAGTTAACTGTGATCCATGACCCTGTGAGTAGCGCAAGGTGTCTATAATATTAATATATGCTTAGGCTGTTAAGACTTCACAACGCCCTATAAGAAAGTCATCATTATCAGCCACGTT
Organism: Myodes glareolus; assembly: GCF_982192425.1. NCBI lineage: Eukaryota > Metazoa > Chordata > Mammalia > Rodentia > Cricetidae > Myodes > Myodes glareolus. The sequence continues at coordinate 2,699,709 of NC_142033.1, read as the reverse complement.
TTATAGATAAGGCCTGGTATCTCACTTAAGGCCGGGACACTACTGTAAGTAAAAGAAACCAGGAGCCAAGACTGATTTCTGCTCTTTCCTCGGGCCTCCCAAGCAAGCACGGGCATCATGCGTCTACCCATGGACCACCGAGACACATGCAATTGTAGAATCCAGATCACATAAGGAAATGAACCTCCGTGTGTGAGAATGTATGTTAGAGTGCAGGAAGACAAGTGGGGAGAAGGATCGCGGGAGGTGCATGGGAACAGTGTCGCTGAGCTAGAGCGGCGTTCCAGGGCTGACAAGAAGGCTCAATCAATGAGTGTAGCGCTTGCCACATAAGCGTGTGTACTGCGGCTCTGACCCTGAGAACCCATGCAGAAGCTGAGCAGCTGCGGTGGCCACTTTCGTCCAGTACGCAGGAAATAGAACTAGGAGTCCCCAGTGGACGCTGGCTAGCTCAGCCAGCTTGGGGAACTCTGGGTTTTACCTTGAAAACTAAAATGGAGAGCTGTTAAGAAACACGGACCTTCTCATGAGTATACACCATGTACATGCACATAACATATGCAGTAACACATACATACATACATACACACACACACACATAAAGAGAGAGAGAGAGAGAGAAAGAGAGAGAGAGAGAGAGAGAGAAACAGAAAAGCAGCAAAAGAAGCAGTGTGTATGTGTGGCGGGGGATAGCATTCCAGATGGGAGTAATATGTGCCAAAAACTGGAGGAGAGAGAGAGAAAGAGAATGCTTTTCCGGGAGGTTCTCACTGCGGTCCAGAACCTTGCCCTTGCCTCACCCCTTCTGGGTGGGATGCTATGCTATCCACAGATAGCTGGATCATGTCCGAGATTCTCAGCCACTGGCCGAGTTGACCCTTTCTGGGGATATTTAGGGGTGGGCAGTAGAAAGAGCGCTATCACCCGGGTCTGCCACAACATTGACAGCCTGGTTCTCTGGACTATCTTAAAATGCATGCTGCGGTTTTCCGATATTTTCCGTATGTCATGAAATTTATGAGTCTGATCTCCCAGAGCAGCCAGAGAGCTCAGAGGCACTTGGTGATGTATGTGAACGGCCCGGCTCCTCTGAGAAAGGATTCAATTGTGCCTCTTACCGTGTTAATCCTAAATCTTAGACTGAAACAAATAGAAAATGCAAATCTGTCTTCCTAGTTTAAGGGCTTTGCATTCTTTGGTAGTTTCAAAAACAATCAAGCAGAGAGAAAAACAAATTTTAGCAAACATATCTTATTATAAAGTGTAGCTGCTCCGGCGAATTAGAAAGGCAGCCAAGTCAGATACTTCCTTGTCAACCTTCCCTTCCAGCTGGCAAGCATTTAAAATAATATTTCAAAGAGGTTTAACATCCATGATTACATTGTTTGATTATTGCACTTTCTAGATAATGGTTTTTTGAAATTGTATCTTGCAGCTAAAAATTAAGCAGTGACTTCTGGGTATGCATGGCATTCTTTAATAAAATGAGACCCAATATAATATTCTCAGAGGCTGAGCAGTAATATAGAAGAGATTTACTGCCGTCCAAGTGAGTGAGATCACTGATCCTATAGGATTCATATTATTTTCTCAAGTTAAACTCCAGAGAATGCTGGGAATGGAATCGCAGGCCCCACTAATGTCTGGCAGGATCTCGGGTGGACTTCCCATTCCCATATGGATAACTGAAGAACTCCTATCTGTGCGCAGAAAGGATGTTCCAGGGGATAGCTGGGGGCAAAGCCGCTGTGTCCACTGGAGAAAACATGCCTCTGACATGTAAGGCAGTCGTACTACCATGTATGTAACGGCGGGCACATTTCACTACATGTTTATTCAAACCTGTGGGCTGCACCGCTCCAAGAGGAATCGTCCTGTATAGTGAGGACCTCGGGGGTTGGGAATGAGCCCACACAGGCTCACCACTTTCAACAGATGCCCTACCTGGTGAGGAATGCTTGTCAGATGGAAGATTCTGTACACCCGGGGAAGGCGCAGTCAAGCAGAGGATGGATTACCCCATTCTCAAGACTGCATAGTCTCTCAAGATCAGCACCCACCCCAGTTGTGATGAATGTGCTCCTGAACAGTCAACACGCAATGACCATGCACCCTTTCCCTGCCACGCAGCGGGTGCTGTGCTGCAGCTCTCTGATTGTGACCATGCACCCTTTCCTGTCACGCAGCAGGTGCAGTAGAAGGTGCAGCTCTGCAGTTCTCTGACTGTGACCATGCACCCTTCCCTGCCATGCAGCAGATGCAGCTCTCCCAGTTCTGTTCTCAAAGATCTTGAGTTTGGTCCCTTGTCTCTCAACAGGCTGTGCCCTTCCTTCAGATCCTGTGCAGATTTGCATCTCAATTCCAGTTTTGATCTGCGTCCTTCTTAGCTTAGACCCAGCCTTGCAGGGGACTCGCTCAGGCCCCAGCTACGTGGAGGCAAAATCTTAGGTCAGATGGGCTTTTCCATCTGGAGTATTTCTTTAATAAAAGCACTAACGGTGTGGTAGAAGGGAAAAACCTAGCTGGATTCCCACGGTGGCAATTTCACAGCAATGGCTGTACCTTGTGTGTACGTTAGAGCAGACGGAGCTAGTGGACGTAAGGCTGAGTCCTCACGGTGCTGGCCACGTGCTTACTCATCGGGTCACCTATGGCTGCTTACCTCAGTGACTTAGCACAGTGAAAACTACTGTGTTCTCTCCTAGCCCATCATGGATCCAGTCACTGATACCACACATGACTCCGATACCCAGAATCCTTTGTATCAGGAACACAGATGGAGGTACCAGGATGTGACAGACCTAACCGTGTGGTTTTTAGAGAATATGGAAGACTTTGGGACTGTGGACTAGAAAGTCAATTGAACACTGTAAGCAGGGGCGGGGTGTAGAGAGCCATATGGACTCTGGAAGCAGGGGTGGGGCATAGAGAGCCATGTGGACTGTGGAAGCAGGGGTGGGGCATAGAGAGCCATGTGGACTGTGGAAGCTGGGGTGGGGTGTAGAGTCACGTGGACTGTGAAAGTCCAGCTAGAGAGACTTCAGAGGGTAGCAGCATCAGCAACTGTGTTAGAGATCGAGACCATTCTTGCGATACTTTGGTAAAGACTGATTGTTTTCCGTCCTTGTCTGAAGAATTTTTCCTGAGGTTAAATTAAAAAGCAACAGATGATGTTCTTTGGTGGAGGACGTTTGAGGACAGCCTAACACTGACTGCGTCACATCATTAGTGGTCGCTCTTGTGCAGGTCTCCAGTGAGAGAGAGACAGTAGGAAAAAGGCAATGCAGCATATACAACTGGAAGGGAAGGAACAGCAGGAAATGTGGTGTGGGAGCCAAGGCCTGAGAGAGGAAAGTCAAGGCGAGAACTGACCTGCTCTAGAATGAAGGGGCGATGCCCTTGGGGAAAGATCCCACCCAGCTAACCGGTCTCACTGGAGTCTGTGGCCGTTGGAGCTCTGGCCTCTGGGTCATGAAGGAACACACGAGGTGTGGAACTTCCCCCACAGTTGAGGAGAGCCGCTGAGACCCTGTGGCAAAGGATTCCCTGCATAGAGGCCCCAAGGCCCCAAGGGCAGCTGTGAAAGTGAAGCCTGGAATGCACTGTAGACTCCAAGATGTGAGAGATGCCAGAACCCTGGGATGTCTACCAAGGGGAGCGTCAGATGGGGCAGAGCCAGCCCAGGAAGTGTGCTTGGGTAGAGAAATCGGCAGGGCGGAGCCACCTGGGCCTGGAGAAAGTCGCCTTGAGGGACTCAGTGAACCTGTGAGGTCATCCTTGTCTTTGCACCCAATAGCATCTTCTCATCTGAGTCTCCAGTGCTGGGAACAAGGGGAACTGGGGGCACGTGTCTTCACACACACGCGTTTGTGGGATGCTGGTACATGCCCAAACCCAACCCATTCTTTTTAAAAATTAAAATGTAATGACATCATTTCCTTCTTTCTTTACTGCTTGTACTCTCCCTCCTGCCCCTTCTCAAAATTATGGCCTTTGACCCCTTAAAACCCTGCACCCCTCTAGGGACCATGGCTGTCCTATTTGGACAACGGATCCTACAGAGAGGTAGGTACAGTGAAAACTGAAGCATCTGTTGTGGAAGGAGAGAAACACGGGAGGAGGGGGAGGGAGGAAGGGAAAAGAGAGGGAGGAAGGAAGAAGGAGCAGAAGAGAGAAAGGGAAGGAAAAAGGGATGGAGAGGAAGGGGGAACGGAAGGAGGGAGGGAGGGTGAATAAGTTCCCCTCTTTTTATTGACCTGATTTAAACCATACAGAGAACTACTTTCTGTTAGAGAAACTTTTGGACGGTAAACAGAATGTCACCATACTGAATCTGTGTCTGTGTCTGTGTGTGTGTGTGTGTGTGTGTGTGTATGTGTCTGTGTGTATGTGTGTGTGTCTGTGTGTATGTGTGTGTCTATATGTGTGTATGTGTGTGTGTCTGTGTGTGTGTGTGTCTGTGTGTGTGTGTCTGTGTGTGTGTGTGTCTGTGTGTGTGTCTGTGTATGTGTGTGTCTGTGTGTGTGTGTCTGTGTGTGTGTCTGTGTGTGTGTGTGTGTCTATGTGTGTGTGTGTATGTGTCTGAGTGTATGTGTGTGTCTGTGTGTATGTGTGTGTCTATATGTGTGTATGTGTGTGTCTGTGTGTGTCTATGTGTGTGTGTGTCTGTGTGTATATGTGTGTCTGTGTGTATATGTGTGTGTGTCTGTGTGTGTCTGTGTGTGTGTGTGTGTGCGTGTGTGTGACTGAACCACTCTGCTCTGAGTAGGAGGAGGTTACTCCGGCTACTTTGAGTACTAGCTACACACGATTTTCCTTTGGCGACTGTTCCGGTCTTGTGAGAATGATCTCCTCTTAATAAGGACACTTATCAGATTTATCACCCCTCCGTGGTCTCGTTAAAGATCTAAGAAGAATCCTATTTAAATGGATAGGACAATGGGAGCTTTTCAGCAGCGAGCACATTTTAATTAAGACAGGAGCATGAGACTGGTGCCCGCGGTGGTGGAGGAACTGGGTTAGAAGAGAGAAAGAGGAACAAGTAATCGATGTCAGCCACGGCTTCTGCTTTCGGAGAAAGATGTCTACTCTGAATGCAAAGTATAAAAACATAGTACGTGCATCCAAGCGACATGAGACCGTGAAACTCGCTCTCCTTGTGCTTTTTTATGGGACTGTCCTTTACGTCACAAGGCCCTGTTTCCTGCTTGGTGCAACCCAAGGTGAGTATGAGAGTGAACACGGAATCCTGGAGTAAGGCGGAGTAGCTTTACAGCGTTCTCAGCAGATACACCGTGCTCCCAGAGGAGATACACCGTGCTCCCAGAGAGGCTGCTCTGCAGGGTTCAGTACCCTTCTTGCTCAGGTAACCATAGCAAGAGCTGTTTGGAAGCCTCGGTGTTGTGTCCCACCTCTGGGGAAATTTCATTAAAAGAAGAAACATCCAGTGGGCCCTCCAACCTGACTGTAGAGTGAAATCATTTCGTGGGAAAATGCAGGTGGATGCGGCTGGGGTCTCCAGACCGAAGCGACACTTATAAACACCTTCTTTGTTTGTGGCATTATTTGCCTAAATAAATAAATAACCAGCAGCAGCAGCTTAGGTGCATTTTGGATGGCAATGGCACGTGAGAACTTGCCGAGCCTAAGCCAGAAGTATTTTCTCATTAAATTATACTCTGGAAAGCAATGCAGGGACAAGCTTGGAGTGGGATGAGGGTTGGCTTATGGGATATGTTCTGATTTTATGTCACCCTGGTGGTCAACAAATGTCATGCCAAGAACAGGTGAGAGCTAAATGAATCTCTTCTTGTGATGATTGTAACAAGACTGTACAATAGAACACAGTAAATATAACTCATGCTTATTAAGGCTCCCCGGTATTTGCCTCCAGTCGGAGCACTTAACGAGATGAGTAAACAATACTTGGTCTCCTGTGATTGCTAATTAAAATGCAATAAATTATAGAATCAATTTAAATTCTGGATCAGCTCTTCTGTGGGTTCAATAAGCCTCCCAAATTTTATTTTCCCTTTGAGGGTCCCTTTTCCGTGAGGTGGATTGTGTGTACCCCGCCTCTCTTTTGTTTGAGTTTTGATTGATCTGGCAGCTCCTCTCAGGCAAAATAACCAGTAGCAGAACACGTCCCAGGGGCCTGGCATATTTCCCCAGGTCCAGCATGGCAAGACTAGGAATGGCCACCTAAGTTGTTTGTGGCAGTGACTCTGGCAGGGAACCTAGAACAGTGCGCCAGCCTGTGTTTCCTGAAGTCTTCTCTGGTATCAGCAGGGACAATGGGCACAGCCAGGCCGGTGCTGCAGGCCTACAATTTCACCTGCTCAGAAGGCTGAGGCAGGAGGATCACAAGCCCAACCGCTTCCTGGGCTGCAGAGTGAGTTCAAGGCTATCTTGGGAAATTTAGGGAGGTGGTGATGTCTCAAAATAAAAAGAGGGCTCGGGATTGTAGCTGAATGATAGGGCACTTGCACAACATGGTCAAGACCTTGAGTCCAGTCCCTAGTGCTGTAAAAACAAAACAAAACAAGATGGGGAGGAGAGATGGGGAAGAGGGGTTGGGATGAACAAAACGCATTGTATAAAATTCTCAAACAAAATAAAATGAAAACAAGAGACTCAAAACAAAGAGAGCAGACATAGGGCTCAAGGCAGACCTGTCGGAGAAGCCCTAGAGGGAACGGATGCTTTAGTGTGTGTTTTGAAGTTATTTTAAGTCAAGGAAAAAAATATTCTAAGAATGAGTCTGGGAAGAGCAGCATCACCTTAACCAGGTGTAGCCAGACTCATTCCAGCTGTAAGGAAGAGAGAACAACTATGTACCTGCAATCCTAGCCCCAGGCAGCAAACGTCAGGGCCTGAAGCAGGAACCTGGAAGGTTCTGCTGATTGCTCCTGGTGAGAGAGAGAGAAACAGAGACAGAGACAGACAGAGACAAAAACAGAGAAATACAGAGACAGAAACAGAGACAGAGAGAGGCAGACAGAAACAGAGACAGAAGAACAGAGACACAGAGAGAGACAGAGAGACAGATAGAGACAAAGACAGAGAGACAGAGACACAGAGAGACAGAGACACAGAGAGACAGAGACAGAGAGACACACCCACGGAGAGTCTGCCTGTTGGTGTTTGCATGTGCACCGGCACACACATGGTTTTCTGTCAATACAGTTCATTTCTGCTTTCCTGCTGAGTGAAGCTGGAGGCCCAGACCAGGGGAGAACACGATTTAGGTTAGTCATGGAAGCCATCTGGAGCAACCAGTGTTGGAGATCAGCCTTGCGCTAGCCATGGTAGTCCCAACATCTGCCCCAGTGATCCTGGGCCCCAAGTATCACTTGGAAATATTTGACTGGATGAACACTTTGTTCCGGTTAGAGAGACTTGGATAAAGATGAAGGAAAATTAGTAAGAATTATTGATTTCATAATCTACTTATAACTCAGGGATTCAGAAGTCACCTTGGCACCTCTTTGTCTGTGCCTGTGTGTATGCATGTGCATGCCTGTGTATGTGCATGCGTGTATTTGTGTGTGTGCACATGTAGTTTGTGCCAGGGATGGTGGGGGTGGAACTTGAGGACTCGCACATGCCCAGTACATGCCCTAGGACTGAGCTGCAATCTTGATCCAGGCCATGTGCCCAGTGTTCCCTGAAGCCCAGCAGCTCAGTAAACCCCCAGACTGCGTCCTCTGACTTCCCAGGCCTAGTCCCCTTCCACTGGACATGGATCAGAACATATTTGGGGCTGTCCTGTCATCGAGACCACAGCCAAGCCCCACTCTGCTATGTAGCATTTAAGGTTTTATCTTAAAGTTGGTGATTACACTGCTGTACCACACATCAGAACCTTTACATTGAAAACCTAGAGCTGGAGAGAGGGCTCAGCAGTTAAGAGCTCTTGGTGCGGGAGAATTGTCTGTATTCTGTCAATCATGTTTTAAATAAATGCTGATTGCCCAGGCAGGAGGTATAGGCGGGAAAAACAGACAGGAAGTGGAAATGATGCAAGGAGAGCAGGAGAATTCTGGGGAGGAGGAAGTTGATTACTCGTACTCCTGCCCAGATCACCGAAGCAGCAGGATGTGAGCTGCCCCACTGAAAAAGGTACTGAGCCACATGGCTAACATAGATCAGAAAAATGGGTTAATCAAGATGTGAGAGTTAGCCAGTAAGAAGCCTGACCTAACGGACCAATCAGTTTTATAACTCATAGAGATCTTTGTGTGATTTTTCTCTGGGACTAAATAGCTGGGGGGCCGGGCAGGACAGAAACACAAACAAGCAGGCCCTTCATATTGCAAGCTCTGGCTGTTCTTCCACAGGGCCTGGGTTTGATTCCCAGCATCTGTAGCTCCAATTCCAGGACATCTGTCACCCTCTTCTGGCCTCCATAGGAACTACACATGTCTACACACATGCAGTAATGGATGTACATGCAAGTAGAATACCATACAACTAAGTTTAGAAGATTTAAAAAGAAAGCAACAGCAATTTAAAAAAAAACAACTTTATTCCTGTTTCTAGAAGGAGATTCTGGCTGTTTCTGCATTCAGCCCCTCTTGTAATGGCCACCAGCAGGACTTCAGCAAAGAAGGCACAAGCGAGGAGACAGGACTCCGGAGCTCTGTCAGATGGGCTGTCATACAGCCCCAGGGTCCTCTGCGTGGTAGATAGACACAGACAGCTGATGCCCTGGTGCCTCAGACCCTAGAGTCTCTCCCCAGGAAGCATTGCATCGTCTCAGGAGAAACTCAAGGGTGGACACCTCCACACTGACAAAGGAGGTGCGGGTACTTTAAGGTCATCCAGGTGGCGTGCCGTGGACTCCCCGGCCAGGCCTCAGCAGTCAGCCATCTGCCTCCCTCGGAGGGAGTGAGACTGTAGGTCAGAACACAGCAGTGAGCAGGAGAAGGAAATGATAAGGGGAGGGAGGAGTTTGAAAGCACTTCCAGAACCGCTTGCCTCAAGGCAGCTCTGTGTGCTTGGCACTGAGGAAGGTCACTAAGAGGTCCTCAGGAAGAAACCCAGGCTCCCTCAGCTGCACAGGTGTGGGGGACGGTGCTGTCAGGGAAGCCTGAGTTCTACAGCACACAGTTTAATAGAAAAATACCTTGTAGATATGTGATTCGCTTTTCAGGGGAATGCTCTGTTATTGCTGGGTTAGATAAATGAGGTACCACTACCTGCTTTGTTTAAGGGCATAGTGAAGCTTTGTTTAAGGGCATAGTGAGGTGTTTGATGAACTCACAGAGATCCACCTGCCTCTGTCTCCCGAGTGCTGAGATTAAAGGTGTGCACTATTGTGCCTGGCTACATCATTTTTTTTTTTTAAAAAAGAGTTTAGTGTTAAATTCTGGAGGTGGATAATGGAGCCATTCCTTGTATCTCATCAGACAGCCCCAACCCTCTCTGCACAAGCTAGCAGCTTCCTCCCAGACAGCTCTTTTGCCTTTGACAGTTTGAGCCAAGCCTAGTGCTGCTGTTGCAGTGATAACTGTGGTGAGGGGCTTCGGCCAGCACACGGATGTTAGCCATCTGAGGTCCTCGTCCTTCTCGCCCGCACACAGGACCAGCACACTGTCAGCATGTCAGCACCGTGTTCCAGAAGGTAGAGCGGTGCGGCAGGGGGTGCCCAGACCGGAGGTTTCTTAGGGTTTGAGTCTCTTGCCTACGTCTAATAGTAATTCTTCCTGCAAGCCGGGGACAGGAGACCATCTGATTGGTTAGAGAAGGGGTAGCTGTTCCCTCCTGAGGACAGAGACAGGACATTCTTCCTTTGAATTCTATTGTGCAAAGTGCCCCCTCCCCAATATAGTAGGAGAATTACTTTCTAATAAAACTTATACACACGACCAGACTGTGTTGATGGGACATAATTTTTAATACGCAGTGGCCTGGAATCTGACAGATCCTGGCAGCCTGGGTGCCCCTGTTTTAAAGAGCTGAATGTGGCTGACAGTCATCGCACTAACTCTCCCATCTATTAGTCAGCGCAAGGTTAGACAAATACATTCCCACCAGCACAAAACAGCAACCTTCCAAAATGTATGTCAGCGCTGTATTTACAGCCAAATCCAGTAGGAGCCCATGCTTCGTATGCTGCTCCCATTAATGAGACAAATGTCAGCATCCATAAGCTATTTTTTTGTTCCTGCTTATCAAATCTTTCAAAAAATTGATAACTAGTCTTTATAGATTGTGAAAGTCAGATATAACTCTGAATGCATTGCTGTACGGGACCCCAAGGGGTAAACTCATCACCTGAAAGCCATTTTACATGGACGATTTGACTTTCATGCGGAGTGTCATAATGCACCCTGGATGGAAATCGAAAATAAAATATCTGGACTCCAACCTTCCCCTTGGTGGGATTTATGATTCCCTCAGTACAATAATTTTCAAAATTGTATCCCTTAAGCTACAAGACTTGATATATTATTAACTGCTTGAATTGAAGAAGCTTTCCAATAGGCCGATGTGCTGTCTAGAGGCCCGGATTAATTTCTATGGAACGACAAGCTTATCTCAAAGTGTTTCTCGGTGATCTAAACTGCCGGCTCCATCTTCTCTCCAGAACAGTGTGGAGGGAGGGCTCGTGGCATCTCTGGTGGCTCCGGGACACACGGCTTTTATAGCAAAACTCTTCCAGGGTACGATGGCTATTGACCAGTTAGAAAACTGGCTGCGATCCTTCAGCGCACCCCAGAGAGACTAGCTGCCACCTGGGACCCCTACCTTTCTGTTGTCGGCCTTGCCTGGATTCAGTTTTGCACTGGTTGAACCAAGGTGCCTCACACAGGGAGAGTCAGCAGCTTCATTTCCATGGAGCTAGGAGGAGAACTGTTTTGTTTTAATTAACTTTAAACTCGATTATTTATTGTGTGTGAGTGCGCCCATGCACGTGGGGGCTGGTCTCTCATTAGGACTTGGGCTCACCCACTGGGCGAGGCTAGCTGACCAGCAATCACCAGGGACCTTCCTTCCTCTGCTTCCGACTCTCAGCAGGACAAACGCTTGCCCCCGTTCCCAGCTTTTCACACGGGTGCTGCAGCCCACATAGGTCCTCAGGTGTATGCAGGAAGCACTTACTCTCTGGGCCGTGTCCCAGCCTTTTCAACTTGATTTTAACCCCTGTTGCCAGATGGAGTCGGCTCCCACACCTGCTCTCCACTGCCCTTCTTTGCATATCACAAATCCCACACGTGAAAACTCAGCCATGACCAAGCAGGCGTAAAGAGCCACTTGACCCCGCTCCTTCTCAAAAAAGTCTTTCCTCTCCACCTGTGGCAAGATGGGATTGGAAATACATTCTTTTAGGAAGACATTTAAATGGACATATTAGCTGGCAGAGGTGTTGCTGGTCATTCTGATTCAGGGATGGCATTCAGAAACACAACTTCAGAGACCCAAAGGCACACTGGTGGAAAGCAATGTACCCTCTGTTCCCAGGATCCTGCAGAGGTGGCACCCTTTAGGATCAGTCACCGCACCGGAAACAGGAAACAGGAAGGAAGGATCCTGCGTTTGATGATGGGCCTGAGAAATTGTACATCAAATTAGCCACTGCCAGGTATGAAGGCAAAGGAAATGTTTCTATACTGATAACCGATACATTCTGTATGCATTTGCATGCATGTGTGTGTGTGTGTGTGTGTGTGTGTGTGTGTGTGTGTGTATGTGTGTGTGTGTATTTATATATAGTATATAATTATACCTAATCTCAGGTTTACGATGCCTAGGTCCACCCCTGGGTGGCACACGCCACCCTTCCCTAATCCGGGACTACCAACACTAGGCAATGCAATCATTGTCTACCTGTAAAGTTGATCGACTACAGGATTAAGCTTTTCAAATTTATAGTTTTCAATCTTTTAAAAGCATAAATCAGCACATGCATCTCCTCAGATCACTGCAGCAGAATGTGCTGAGCGTCTCGGCCAATCCTGGTCAAGTTCCTCTTTCCCAGCTACCGTGACGGAGTTCAAAAAGTTGAAACATTGAGCTTCTAAGTTTCCCCTTTTCCTCTTTGTCAGCCCTTTAATTATTTTAAAGAGTGTGTGCGTGCCAAGGACTTTATTTATCCAGTGAAAGTGAACTCACAGCTTAAAGACACATTGGGAATTAGTTACTTGAATTCTTTAATAAATAATTGAATAAGCAAATGTCTGGTACTGTAAGAACTATAGGACACCAATTTTCCAAGATAAAATCTGAAGTTATCACATAAGTAACCATCACTATTTTTTAGTCTAGATTTAAAATATTTCTATTCATTCTTCGAGAATTCTGTACAACATGTTTTGATCATAATCACCCCAGGTCCTCCCTGTAGCTCCTCTCAGAGTCCTGTCTATGTTCTTGCTCGTGGGGCCGTCCACTGGCACATGGCTGACCGGCCAGGACTCAGAGCCTTAGAGGAAACTGACTCTCCTTCACTGGAAACTATCAGCGGGCTAGGCTGCTCAGTTAGGTGTGGGGGTCGTGAACTCTGTCCCACTCTGTGATAGCGTATCAACTGGCTTGATCTGATAAAGAAACCAAGCTGCTTAGCTCACGAGCGCAAGGTCCTGTGGTCCTGTCCAGTCCAGACACTTCCCCCCATCTTCCCTGAGCTGTGGCTCTCACCGTCTCTCCACCCCCTCTTTTGAGATGCTCTCTGAGCCTTGGGGAGAGAGTATGATACAGATGGTCCATTGTACCTGAACCTTCCACAGTCACTTCTTGGCACTTTGGTGGTGAGTTTCCGCTTTAACCACCACCATTGCACAAAGGAATTAGAGCTGTACTAATCTGCAGGTAGAGAGATGGGAATTTAGCAGACAGTTTGCTACGACATCCAGTTATCAAATAATAGAATTGGCTCACTCCTGGGGCTTGTGAGCTCCTCATCCATGGGTTCCTGGCAAGATTTTCCTTGAAAGGAGTGTGCTTCCTCGTATGGAGTGGGCCTTCCCTCCGGTAGTGCCAGAAGGGGGCCGCCTGCCCCCAAAACATCTGTGCCCCTATTATACCCGTGGGCACGTCTTGCCATGATGGTCACTAACGTAACATTATCAAAGCCAGATAATGATCTTCTGCCCCTGAAGCCTGTGCAACACCCTCCAGCACTGTGAGAGCTAGCGAGCAGGGAGGAAGTCTCTTGGCCGACACCAGCTTGATTTCTCCATGTCCTGTGTCAATGTGTATGGCGTCTTCAGCATTAGACTCTTACCATAAAGACCTGGGAGGCAATCAAGAGCAAGCGCAATAGCCTACCTTGTTTGGGGGTCTTAGGAAGTAGCCATCTTTTCTAGAATGCCTTTCTCTCTGGGAGAGCTGTGGTCTGCCTGGCAGGACGGAGGCAGTGTAGGTATACTACATCTTCCTGGTGACTCACAGACAGAAAGAAGTTTACCAACTTATTATTAATCATAATTAATAATATAGTGAATTATCTCTAGTCTCCGGTGGTGCATGAGTCAAGACCCACCTTGCCCGATGCAGGGTAAGACTCACATCGTTCGCGGTAGGATAACTACTTTCTCTAAGCAGTACAGAATTTGGGCTTGGGCATGGTGCAGGGATTATAGAAGCCATCTCACACTAGTGCACCTTGAGTTACAGAGCCCAGGGAAAGAAACAACGACATGTAAAAAACTGGAAATGTCCAAGCCATACTATCTTCCTTTTGTTCTTGGAGCCAAGTTGTTACAAAACTTTGTAGTATGGAACTGAGGCCTGGTAACATAGCTCGGGTGGTTAAGGACTTGCTCTGTGCGCCTGAAGACCTGCATTTATCCCGGTCCTTCCACTGCGGGACAGCTTGCATTTCAAAAAGCCAGGAGCGCTTCTGCTCTCAGCGTCCCTTAGTTGCCTTTGGTAAGAGCCCCATGAGCTCTCCCCCTCACACACTGGCACATCGGCTGGTGTTGTTCAGGCCACCCCGCTGCCCAGGCATCACAAGTGAAACTTCCCTGTCATTTCGAGGACACAGTCTCACAGGAGAGTTTCTGGCCCTCCAGCTCTTACCATCTTTCTGTTTCTCATCCAAGATGTTCTCTGAGCCTTGAGTATAGGAGTCATCTTGTCAATCTATCCAGTGGGGTTGGGTACCCCATGGGGCTGGGCACCCCGTGATCACTTGTTCTCTGTATTTTGGGCAGTAGTGATTCTCTGTCATGGTCTAGTGCAAAAAGAAGCTTCTTTGGTAAAGGTTGGGAGGTACACGTCCCTGTAGGTAAGTGTGGCATGTGAATAGGGATAGCTCAGCATATGAATGCAGTTGGGGATTATACTAATTTAATAAATTAGTGGTACTAGGTTCTCCTCCAAGATCCTAGCCTGGGTAGTCAGCTAGGTTTAACCTACCAGGCATAATTTCCCTCCCGTTGAGTAGGCCTTAAAGCCTGCACAGACAACTGCTGGTTGCCACTAAGATATGGATGCCACTATTGCACCATTGGGGATCTGTCGCCATGCCAATCACTGTGTGGTGCGTAGGCTTCCCAGATGGGCAGCATTGTTGGGTGCTTCCTGCCCTTGTTAGCTTGCATTGCACCTTCTGGTTCTATGAACGCTAGTTCCCTGGGAAAAGGCTTCCAGCTCAGATTCAGCTCGGGTCCTTTGAGCCCTGGATCTGAAATGCACCGTTGTCTTCAGCAATGGAGACTTAGCTTCAAGCTCTGGGAGGCAACCAAGGGCAAGAGCAATAGCCTTTATTATGGGGAGGGGTTATAATAGGCTTTCCCAACAGTGGAGTCCCTTAATGGGTTATCCAATACCATGTGGTCAGCCTTGAAACCACGAAACACGGGATGGAGTCAGCAGGTTGTAGCTATGTATTTGTGATTATGTATTTATATTTGACAATTAGGGAAGAGGAGGTCAGGGGCTTGTGGGGAGGTATGAAGGTGGACATGGGAGCAGGGAATCAGAGGAAGGAAAGGGAATGGAGGGAAATGACCTAATTATATTTTAATTACACAGAAAAGCCAGGAGTGAAGATTCTCACTTATAACGGCAGCGCCGGGGAGGCACGACAGGAGGGTGCTGGGGGCCGGCTGGTCTTCCAACCCAGCCTTAGCCTAGCCTTGCTAAGTTCCAGGCTAGTGAGAAGCCTGCCTTTAAAACTTAAACAAAGAGACGGTGGAAACTCACGGAATGGCACTTGATGTTGTCCTTTGGTCGTGTGTGTGTGTGTGTGTGTGTGTGTGTGTGTGTGTGTGTGAACACCTGTGCACACACATGCATGGGAGTGTGTGTACACATGTACAAAGAACATGGCAACAAAATTTCTTTGATTGTTCAAAGGAAGGCCGCTCTTGCAGTGGATGGAAATCTCTGTATTCTCTCTGGGAAGACCTGGGCATGCTGCCCTGTTAGCTAGGAAGAGAATCAAGTTGGAGTCGGTAACTTTGGCTATCACACTGCCAATGTGTTTGTAGAGCATTTAGCTTATTGACCTAAATGTTCTCATCTTTAGGTAAGAAAAGGCAGTCTAATTAATTTACAATAAAAATCCTCCATTTCATAGAAGATAAAACTAATATCACCCAAACAGAACTGAACGTGTGATACGACGCAGTCCCCAGCAAGCAGCAGCCTTAAAAATGACAGAATCTGACCTTAATACGTGCGAACCTATCAAGATTCCATTGTCGACAAGGATATTTTTGATATTCTTCTCTGAGCTGAAATCACGTCATTTATATGCAAATGACCACATCCTCAGCAGCTGCTGAGTCCCAGCTGAAACCCAAGGACTTATTTGCACTTAATAAAACCTCATAAATAGGTTTTGCTTGTGAGTGTGCGTGGGGGAGCAGAAGCCCACAGCCGCCCTTTACAGTCACAAGCTCTGTTTTGTTTTGAAAGCAGACCGGCCACCCCTAACAGGATGCTTCTCAGTTGCCAAGAAACAAGATCCTTCCTGACTCAGGGAAAAAAAAAGCCCTCCCTGGAGGCAAGTGCTTCCCATCATCTCTGTAGGCCCATACATCTCTGGTCTTCTGGGGAGAAGAGGGGGCTTAATTCAGACTCCATGGCCAGCAGAGTTGCTGTCCAAGTGTCCAGGCCAGTGGAGGGTAAGAGTAGTCCATTGGGAAAGCCCTGGCCTGGCCGGTAGGAAGCTTGGCCCTTAGGAAACGGAGCGCTCCTCCTTTGGAAACTGGCTGTAGGAAGCAGCCCTGGGTGGGGACCATCGGTTTGCTCTGATTGCCCAAGCAAACTTCACACGAGGTCACCTAGTAGATTCCCCCTTTCCTGTCCTTTTGTTTGTGGTGCAGGAGATTGAGCCCAGGGGCCATCCTGTACACAAGCCTCTCTATTGTGTCTGTTCCCGAACAAAGCTAAAGAAGGAAGAAATGATTGTGCGGATTTGTGGTGCACGGGCACAAATTCTATCCTTTTCTACCAAACCTCCTTAAAACCACCTATGCTTCTACTCTGGGGTCACCAGAAACATCTCTTTAGGACACGTTTCTTAAAAGTGGAACAATATAAAATAGGTCATTATCTTTCACTCTTAGACGCACAACTCTGAGATACCCAGGAAGCAGTGATGGACACAGGCTCGTTCACTTGTATTTTTAAAGCAATGGCTGCTGACTTGGTAATAATGACCTGTTATCCTGGTCCAGGGAGAGGCTGTTTCTGGAAGCTTCACTTCTGTTGTGTGTGCAAATGACCCAGCAGAGATGGCTGTACTGTCTGATAACTGTGTGTCACCACTGAAGATTCTACTTAACAATACTATCGATACACTGTCATCGCTCGACAAAGAGGCAAATGACAATCAGTCAGAGGTATTTATAATTGCAAAAGCATCCAGGCAACATATTAATATGAAAAATAGAACACACATGCACGCGCATGCACACACCCCTCTCGCAAGGGAATTTAGAAGAGAAGGCTCTCTGCCCTGTAGATAAGGTACTCTTGTCTTATGTCCCTCAATCTTGGTTTCTTTAATTTGAAAATCAGATTGCGTCTGTCACAATAGGAGTGTTGTTTTAGGGTTTCTGTCGCTGCATTGAAGCACCATGATCAGAAAGCAAGGTGGGGAGGAAAGGGCTCATCTGGCTTCCACTTCCACATTGTAGTCCATCATTGAAGACAATCAGAACAGGACCACAAAAGGGCAGGAACCTGGAAGCAGGAGCTGATGCAGAAGCCATGGATGGGTGCTGCTTACTGACTTGCTCACCATGGCTTGCTCAGCCTGCTTTCTTATAGAACCCAGGGCCACCAGCCTCCACCCACCATGGGCTGGGCCCCCCTCCCATCAATCATCTCCTAGAAGCAATTCTCAATGGGGTTCCTGTCTTTCAAATGACTTCAGTTTGTGTCAAGTTGACATAAAGCTGGCCAGGACAAGTATCAAAAATTTGACAACAATATAGCTCATGTTTCTATATATGTAGATATATATAATGAATACTTTTGCCTGCATATAGGTGTATTGAGCCATAGCCTCAATCAGAGTTCACGAAGTTGAATGACATTACCCCTACTATATTTAAAATTTTGTATTATTTTCTTAACATTTTATTTGGTAAAATAGATGTCATGCTACTTTTCCTCAGCAGACATGACCAAATGTCTATTCACCCAGATACGGTACCATAACAGACTGAAGAAATCCTTCCCAAGTGCACCTTGGTGATCTGAGTGAGCGTGGATGCCCGGGACAGCGATATCACCAAACGCCCATGGCCCTGTATCCTTGGTATTCCCTGCACAACTATTCCTTGGGATGGTCTCCTCTTCCCAGCGGCTGGCTTGTCAGCCTTGGGGCTTTCTCATCTTCCTGAGCCCTGTATGATTCCTCAGCTTTCCGAATCTCAGCCTCCTTCCTCCTGCCAGGGTGTAGGGTTTCAATTCAGAGGATACAACTCCACAACACAGAACACAGAATTTACCATGTTAACCACTGTCTGAGGAAGGCTTTCTATAACCAAAGGGCACCTTGGGGGAAGAAAGGGTTTTTATCTTAGACTCTCAGGTCACACTCCATCAATGAGGGAAGTCAGGGCAGGAACCTGGGGGCAGGAACAGGAACAGAGACCATGAAGCAACTGCTTACTGGTTGCTCGCCAGGACTGACCACCCAGGGGTGGCACTGCCCACAGTGGACCGGACCCTCCCACATCAATCAAAGAAAAAGCACCACGGATTTGTCCACAGTCTAGTAGGGTTATTTTCTGATTTGAGATTCCCCCTTCTACAATGACTCTAGCTGGGGTCGGATTTATGTGAAGCTAGCAGGCATAGCCACTTTTAGGCATAGAGTTCAAGTCTTCTACAGCCGTCTCCAGAGCCTCTTCCGCCGGTAACACCCAAACTTTGTATCTGTGAGGCTGAGGCCCTCCCTCGTCCCTGTCCCTTCCCAAGCATTCTGCTCTCCAGTTCGGTGACCTGCCCACTCTAAATATCTCACGGGAGTTGATTCACACAGTGCTTGTCCATCTGTGGCTGGTTTTAATACTTAGCATAATACCCCCATGATTCACCCATGTTGTAAGTAAGGTGTTAAAAAAATTCCCTCCACTCATGTGTCCACACGCTTGCTTATCCTTCTGTCTACTGGTGGATGCTTGGGTTACTTCCTCCTCTGACTGTCTGACCAGTGACTGACCTGTGAGCTCAACTGTGCAGCTGTCTCTTCGAGAGTCTGCCTCTCATTCTCCTGGGTGCACATCCACAGGTAGAATTAACAAGTCTATGTTTGGTTTCTTGAGGAACTAGTGTTATGCCCAAATCTGCAAAGTCCCCCAAAATCCAACAAGGAGATCTAGTCCCGCATGTAAAAGCAAAGGGTCTTTATTTTATGCAAGTTTGCAAACTCGGTCTCTCCGCATGTCCAACATATTAGAATAAACATAGAGCCCCGAGCTCACTTAGAGTTGGGTTTTTAAAGTAGTAAAGGTGGGGGTGAGGGATTGCTAAGGTTCAGGACTCCTGATTGGCTGACATTTGTGTAGGGGTGTCCTGGTGAGTGTGTACTGGAGGGTGATCCTATCTACAACAGTTGGAATGTTAGGCATTTCCTTTAGATGGTCTGTTCTTGGGTGGTGCTTGGGTAATCTCAGTTTATGCTTCTTCCTGAAACCAGGTATTGCTTCGGGGTAAACTGAGGCTCTTACTGATGGCTGAGTCCTATACTGGCAGGTGATAATGGTTGGAAGAATTTCCTTTGGGTGGTCGGTTTCCATTTAGCTTCTCATGGCTCCCACACAGCACATTTCTACAGCACTGCTATTGTAAATCCCCATCCACAGCTCACAAAAGTTCTAGTTTCTCTGAGACAGACATGGCAGGTCATTCATATAAAACCCAGTTCTCGGGAAATTGAGACAGGAGGATTGCCTTGAGTTCAAGGCCAGTCTGGACCACAGAATGAGACTCTGTCAAAATAAATAAATAAATAAATAAATAAATAACTTTCTATATTCTTGCCAACATTTATTGTGTGTGTGTGTGTGTGTGTGTGTGTGTGTGTGTGTTCGCATATAGGCTAGAGGTCAATATTGGATGTGTTTCTTACTTTTTTATTTTTATTTTTTGAGATAGGGTCTCTCGCCGACCCCAAAGCGCTCACCATCCTTCTGGACTGACTTCCCCAGGGCTGGGATCACAGGCATGCACTACCATGCCTGCCTTCATGTGTGCTCTGGGGGTCTAGATCCAGCTCATCGTTTTCCTTCATTAGCTGAGCAGTCTCTCCAGCCCTCTTCATCTTTTCTTAAAAATTGTACAGTGGTCGTCCAAATGAGTATGACATGTTACATACTGGCTTTCTTTCTAATGCAGTAATGTATAAGAGAGTTTGCTTAATGAAAGTTTCACATTTGAAATTAATATCTTATCCATAGCTTAGATGCTAATAATCTGAGTGCATTTGCAACTATGGTAAAGGGTAATTGAGATGTTCACATGCAAGCAAAGTGCAATTTGCTTCTCAAGTTATTTATAATTCTAATTACATGGATTATACTTTATCTTTCTATATAGTGATACCTAAGAAGTTATAAAGCCCAAGACAAACGACTCACTGAAGTGCACATTTACCATAGCAAAGCTGACTATGGCCACCGGCCTCCTTCAGTTCCTACAGAACAAAAGGACTCCAGCCAGCTGATTGGGACCAGGAGGGCCCAAATATTCTCAACCCCAGTTTATGTTTTTCACTTAAGACTTCTAATGGGAGAAGCTGTCACTCAGCGAAGCTGGAGTTAATCCAACAAAAGCAGGTATCAGCAGGCACTTTATCTCATCCCCAAGAGAACAAAACAGTAGGACAGCAAATCTGACCTCTTGATGTGACGAACTCTTCTTTCTATCAGAAAGAGCGGTGTTGTTTTTATTTCTGTGGTGACTTCCCCCGGGACCTGAACAGAATACTCCCTAGCATCCTCAGAGAGTTAGTCCCCAACTCTTTTATCCCATCTCAGCCCGCCAGCAGTGTGACATCCACAATATAATATCCGTGTGTGAGAAATGACCCAGACTTACTAAGTTTAAGCATGATCTCTTAAGGAAATTCCCTTCAGAGTTTCTATTTTTGCATTCTTCCTTTCTTTTGGGGTTATTTAAGTACCATTTTGAGCACCTGGCCCACACTGGATTAATTAGGCCAATTAGCCTTCATATAGTAATTATGATTCTGATGACTTTAAATAACACCCTTTCCATAAAGACGCACCTTGAAAAGTGATGAGCTACTTCAGTCTGGCCATGCAGTGGCGCTAAGGGCACATGCATTCTGCAGGCTTCCTGCAGTGTGGCTTTGGCTTGGGTGATACTAGGAGGATGAAGCTTAATCAAGCTTAATCTAAGGTCGTCGCCTTCATTGGTTGATTTGAACCTACCATTGTTAAGAGCCACACGGGGCTGTTGGTGACCCTCAGCCTGTCTCGGGGACATCTCTCCGTCAACAGTAATTCTCACATCATAGACTCAGGCTGGCCTCGCCTAAGTGTGGACTCCCACCAGCCAGGACGCTGGGGTTGCTAGCTGTCTGTTCCTCTCTTTCAATAGCAGCCACGGTGTGATGAGCAGTTTCTGACTGTCAGACACTTACACTCCTTGTTCCTGGTTCTTGAGCAGCTCATTCCTAATTATTGGTTGAAATATTTGCTCTAGGAGCTGGAGCTGCAACCAGTTGAAATTCTTATCCTCATGGAACCAAACTAAAGGCAGTAAGTGACTTATCCAAGGCCCTTCCACATGCAGCTGTGGGCAACAGGCCTCTGCTCCCAAGTCTGACTTACGTAAGGCTGTAGCTCAGTTCACCCCACTGGCCTGCTCTGATTGGTCCATTGGAACTGGTCTTGAAACTACATTCAACTGTGTATGGGACAAGACTATCCAAAGAGTCAGGATCTTAAGAAAAATTAAGAGGCCCTTTAGGGTAAGGTTGGGAAATGCAGCTATTTCCCCTTTTAATAGTTAAAGTCTTTACCTTTTAATGTTAGGATTCCGATGGAAGTATAAAACCAGTGCAAAAACTCGATGTGTTGTGAAGGGAATTCATAAAACAGGATGCAGTCCTAGGCACCTCCCTTCTGTTTTTGTCAAACCCAGACATTTAGATTGGATGAAGACAATGCTCAAATGTCCACTGCGCACTGACAGTAGCGTGTTTCATGGTCTTCTATTCCACAAAACAATGAGCAGAGATGGTTCTGAGTCTGTGCAGTAGATTGCTGAGAACGGGGCATTTGGGTGACTGTGATTGTTGTTTTTCCATGGGGAGGGCTGTGATGGAGTGTTACTCTGTAGCTGAGTCTGGTCTGGAGCTCACCATGTAGCTCAGTCTGTCTTTGAGATTGTGGTGAGTCTCCTGCCTCCCTCGCCTCCTGAGTGCTGAGATTATAGGTGAGCAGGTGTATGAACTGATGACTTGACTGTTTCATGGTGTGGTGAAGGAGCAGGTTTTCACTGGAGATGTGAGGGAATGCCAGAGGCATCCGGAAGAGTGCAGAGCAGAGGGAGAAAGTAGCAGACTGAACGTGGCCATGAGAGGAGCCGGGGCAGAGCTGAGGGAAAATGAGGGAGAGCGGAGAGCAGGGGAGTTGGGAGACAGAGAGAGGAAGACAAGGACAGCACCAGCAAAAGGGGCATATCAGAAGTAGAATAGTTAAAAAGGGAGAATGAGAAGCCCATGAGCTGGGCGGAGTTAGAGTAAGGGAGGAGGCGAGAAGAGAAACTGGGGGGGCCTGGAAGTCAGCATGTGCTTTGGTAGGCCAGCAGGCCCCACAGATGGCCACCGTCCCTTCCACCACAAGGGAACTGGTTTCACAAGTTCCTGGGGAAGGCTGTCTTTGTCTAACTGCCAGGATTTGGGGGAATGGAGTTTCCTTTGGACCTGACACTAGCAGGTCTGGTCTGATTGTTGAGTTTTTGTAACAAACATCTGAAGTCTTTATGACTTTGAAGTCGTCAGAAAGGATCATACTAGGAATGTGAAAACGATACTTTCATGAATAACAATTTGATAATTGGTTCCAAAAGTGCAAATGTACAGCTGGGTGGCAAACGCACGTAAGCCCAGCATCTGGAGGCTGAAGCCGGACAACTAAGATCAGGGCTAGCACGGCCTGCTGTCTTAGCCTCTGCTGCTGTGAAGACACACCGTGACCAGGGTGACTCTCCTGTCACCCAGAAACATTTATCTGGGACTTGCTTACAGTTTCAGTGGCTTAGTCGATTATTGTCCTGGCAGGAAGCATGGCAGCCGTGAGCATGGTGGTCAGCAGGCATCGTGCTGGGAAAGCAGCTAAGAGCTATATCCTGATGGGCAAGCAGAGACAGACATAGAGACAGAGAGGCGACAGAGAGAATGCACCTGGTCTGACATTTTCAAACCCCAAAGCCCACTCCGAGTGGGGTCCACACCTACTCCCGTAAGGTCACAGCTTATAATCTTTTTTTTCCTAAGGTTCCAATTCTTTTTTTATATTTATTTATTTATTTATTTATTATGTATACAATATTCTGTCTGCGTATATGCCTGCATGCCAGAAGAGGGTGCCAGACCCCATTACAGATGGTTGTGAGCCACCACGTGGTTGTTGGGAACTGAACTCAGGACCTTTGGAAGAGCAGGCAGTGCTCTTAACCTCTGAGCCATCTCTCCAGCCCCACAGCTCCTAATCTTTATGATCCTTTCAAATAGCTCCACTACCTGGTGACTGAGCATTCAAACATATGAGTTTATGGGGCCATTCTTACTCAAACCACCATACCTCAAACACAAAAAGGTCATGTGCATTTCTGCAAAAGAAAAATAAAGTGGTATCTCTAGCAATGTCCACTAGCAACACTTACTATGTACAAATCTTGAGATAATTAAACACAAGCCAATAGGATGGACAGCAGATAAATCATATACAGGTCAATAGGATTGATATTGATAATGCACACCCACGAAAGTGCTGCATGAAAATGGTTATGTATATGAACACATTCATACTGTATTGCTAACTAAAGATTAAGTGCAACTTACATTACTGTGTGATGTGTCTCTTTGTGTGTGTGTGTGTGTGTGTGCGCGCGCGCGTGTATCTTCATGGGTTATGATTATCACTGAGCCCGAGATCAGGAGTGGTCTCACCTCCTCTGTACATTTCTGTATTGCCTGAAAATCCTTTTATTCTCTTTCATATCCACTTCCTACCTAGATTCCCCAACCCCCACCACACCCTTCCCACACATCCACTTGGACAACTCTGCCAAGGAGCCTCAGGCAGACCTTATGGTTTGTGTATACATCGCCCCCATGTCTTCCTTCTGGTCCCTCTGCCACCGGTTTGCCAAGAGGGGAGCTGCTTCACAGCAAGGCACACGGGCCCAGAAGCCACAGAACCAAGGGACCAACACTTTGAAACAGAGCTAAAATAAATTCTTCCTTCCTTAGCTGCTTTGTTAGTGACAAAAAAATCCCTATCATGGAAGGTGTAGAAAATGCAAAGCAAAAAGCAAACATTTCTCCCGTGTAGACTCCGAAGTCTTTGACGGATCCTAGGAGGCAAAAATTTCAAAAGACAAAGTTATTCGAAAGTGAAAAGTAGTGAAATGAACTTATTACACTGTGTCCTCACTATATATGAGAAATGAAATGAATATCATTTAAAATAAAAGAAACATGGCATTATAAAGCAAACAAAAATTAAGGCTAATTCCCGAAGGGTAGGGAACAGTTGATGGACAGTACAGGAAAATGAACAGGCAGAGCAAGTAATGAAATCAGCTGGGAAAACCTCAAAGTTTATATACTGAAAGTTCATAATTTTAAACTTAAGAATCTAATAATAACTGCTAATCCCTTTCTTTTTTTAAAGTTTAATTTGAGGATAAAGTAGAAGTTCAAGAGTAACTTTACTCAGCCATACTTTTTATAACATAGCTGTCAAATAGTAATGATTTGTGTTTAACTTTCAAACTTTCCTTTGACATAATATCACACACCTAATGAGAGGTCTAAAAGTCACACGTGACTGCATAGTGTGAGGAGAATGTGGTATAGTTCTGTGTCAAAGCGGACTTCGCTAAAGTAACGTGACGGCAGAAAGCATCAGAAAAACCATTTTCTTTCCCTTCCGGCTTACGCAGCAGAGAAGCTGCATAGTCACTGGGAGACGATCCCAGCGAGTCCTCTAAGAGTATTTTGCTGACATCTGGCTTCCAAGGTGGCAAGAGGTCTCAGTGGGGAAACGTGCTTGTCACACAAGCCTGGTGACCACTATTGACTCCTGGGACCCGCGGGGTGGGAAGAAATAAGGAGCTTCTTCCTGCACGCCCTCTGGCCTGCACATGCGCTGTGGCTTCCCCACGCCAATAACGCCCTCCATACAGCTAAAGGTGGCCGGCCGTATGTAAATGCATGGCACAGATGGGAACTCAGTATGAAAGTCTCGTTTGGTACATACTGAATCATTACAGAATTTCAAAGGAGAGAGGCACACAGGAAGAAAATGTATGTTCTGTAAGAAGTCACACCCTAAATGAAGAAAAGCAGAAACACAAGGCTCCAAAGTATAGCTGAACCTGGAAGCTGGCCAGCTCCTAACAGTATCCCCATAATTGTCCACAGCCTGTTCTTGTAAGACTTTTTTTTTTTTTTTTTGGCTTGTTTTTCGAGACAGGGTTTCTCTACGTAGTCCTGGCTGTCATGGAGCTTGCTCTGTAGGCCAGGCTGGTCTTGAACTCACAGAGATCCACCTGCCTCTGCCTCCCGAGTGCTGGGAGTAAAGGTGTGAGCCACCATGACCAGCTACATGCTTTTTCAGATGTCAGTAAGATGTCAGAATTTCTTTCGTCTTTTTCTTCTTTATCTCTGTCCCCACTGTTTTGTCAGTATTCGTTTCTGTAGTTTTCTGAGCTCTGTGTTTGACTTTTACACCCTTTCTAACACTGCAGGAATACTGGGAAAGGACTTTCAGAGTTTGAATTCACTTTCTGTGCAAATCTGACTCCACAAGACCGTGTTACCACAGCAGTAATGACTTTGTGTGTAATCATTGTTTGCGTACATAAAAATATAAAAGCTTAATAAATGAAATAAATGAAGACATGTCCTTTCTCACACTTGTGGGGAAGAAGACTTCCCCAGACCTTGGCTCCACGGACTTCAGCCTGTGTGATGGTGACTCATCAAATCAGGACTCTTAAGCTCCTGACATGGTACTTCAGAGGGCCGCACAAAAGCTCAGAGCTACCAAACATTGATATTACATAGTTCACTTCTGTCCAATTCCTTTATGAACACAATGAACGTCCTGACAGTCTTGACAGTCAAGTCTGTGTGGCTATCACAAATACACCTGAGTGTTCACTTGTGGAGAAACATACACTGCTATCATTTTATTGTGTGAAGTCACATCCTGCCATGTTTCTGTTTCGTAAATAAATCCTCTTCAAAATGTTAACTAAGTATATCATTTAAATTTCTTCAGATTATTTTTCCACAGTTATGTTTCAAGGGTTTTGGTACTTCTGTATTTTAGACCTTTGAGATTTGGATCTCTGGATTTCAGTGTCTGGGGCTAGGGAATTCAGGGTGGCATCTCTCCAGAGTTATGGCCTACACAGCCCCGTTACGCTGAGGTTGCAGGGACACCCCAGAACTATCACCTGGCCGTGCCGCTGTCCACGGAGGCATGTGTCTCGAAGGTGTTCAGGTGTGTCCTATAACAGCTCCTGTGACATTTGGTGACGAGTGAGTGGGACACTGAAAGGTCTACCCCAGCCATCCGAAAGTGGCACCTGACCCTTGACCTCTCACAGATCATGCCCGGTACTGCATCACTCCTGAGCTATTGGCACAGACAGACTCTGGGGGCTGCCCAGAGTAGACCCTTCCTCTCTGGGATGTACAGACTGACGCAGATGGCATTAATCTGTCAGGCTCTACACCACCCTGCTTGAAAATAAATCCAGAAGAAAGCGGCGAGCAAATCATTTTTCAGCACACAGTGCATCCTTCTCTTCTCCTCCGACCCCTCTACCTTCTGCACAGATCTACAGAACTGCAGTCTCTGGGAGAGGAGTAAATGGCTCTGACTCATCAGGGGTTCCAACTCTTCCGTCTCAAGTCTGAATCTTGGGTTTTGAAGCTTTTTGAATTAAGGATTCAAATGTTCCTCCTTCAGGACTACTGCATAGTCTACTGTCCTCAAAAAGGAGCAGCAGAGGTGAAAAACCAAACAGACACCTGACCAACCATGGTGGAGAATATGGGAAAGGGTACTGAAGGAGAAAGGAATGCCTGCTTTTAGCTACACTGATAAATCTACATTTTTAATATTTATAAGTAATTTGCAACTAGTTTCCTTTCCTAACAATATAGATTACAGGAGCCCAGGGTCTCCCTACCTTTCCTGTTCTGGTCTCTCCAGACTTGGACCTGCCGCAGCCTGCATGAGTCCCTCCTCCCACTCCGTCTCCACTCCGACTCCTCGGCCCCCTCTTTCTCCTTCTCACTGCCCCCTCCTACCTTCCCTCCCAGGCTATCTCCACTCCTTGTGTCACCCCACAATCCTGCAAAGAGCTCTCTATGGGGACCCCACAGCTGCCACACTTTCCTAGGACCCAGAGTGGACAGCATCAGAGAAGAGAGCACCCTCACAAAAGGGCAAGATACACCAGGAAACACTTCCCGCACCCGAACTCCAGATCCCCGGATGGATCATAAAAGCATGAACATGAACAGTCATGACAACAGGCCTTCCCCAGAATCCAACAGCCATATTGCCATAGGCCCTGAGAAACCAATTCAGCTGAAGCATAAGACATGGACTTCAACTTCATGTGAAAACACAAAAACCAGGGTTAGCTAAACCAATCCTGGATAAAAGAACTGGTGGAGGTGTCACCAGCCCAGATTTCCAGTTGTCCTACAGAGCAACAGTCAGAATTGTCAAGATCAGTAAAACAAAGACAGCTCGTGCTGGCAAGGGTGTGGGGAAAGAGGGGACCACTCAGCCATGGTTGGTGGGAGTGCAAATGTGTCCAGTCACGATGCAGATCAGTGTGGCGGTTCCTCGAGTGGCTTCTCCCTGACTCTGCCTGCTTTCCTCTTCTATCTGCTTGGAATTCCTACCTTGCTCTATTCTGCTAAGCCACTGGCTAAAACAGCTTTATTCATTAACCAATAAAAGCAACACATATACAGAAGGGCTTCCCACACCAGTCCGGACAGTCCACTGTGGGTGGTGCCATCCCTGGGCCTGGGTTGTATAAGGAAGCAGGTTGAACAAGCCATGATGTAGGTCAGTAAGCAGCATCCCTCACGGCTTCTACATCAGCTCCTTCCTCTAAGTTCCTGCCCTGTGTGAATTCCTGCCCTGATTTCCTCTAATAATGGTCTAAAATGTGGAAGTGTGAACTAAATAAATCCATTCTTCTACAAGTTGCTTTTGGACATCATGTTTCATGACAAAAATCACAACCCTAAGACGCTGTTGTATTCATCATAACTAGAAACTGGAAAGAGCCTAGATGTCCATCAACTGACAGATAATAAAAACGTGGATATTTACACAATGTTATTAAGAAAAATGAAAATTTCAAGTAAATGGATGAAGCTAGACAAAGTCATCCTGTGGTAATTCAGACTCCAGAAGACAAACGTTGTATTCTCCCCTTTGGTGTGATGTTAAGTTTTAAGTTCTTTATATGCGTGCTACAATCTGAATAACCAGAGGACCTAATGGGGCCCAGAGAAGAGGCTTCTTCCAAAGAAGGGGAATTAGGTGTTTTTTTTTTTAATGATAAAGGGGAAACTAGAATAGAGGGATTAAGCCAGGACTGGAAGAGAAAGGCAAAGGAGGGAATACGAGGAGAGAACTAAAGGGCATTTGAAAAACCATATGGAAACTTACTAATATAGAAGCTGTTTAAAATATGTGCATCTATGGAAGGAATCTATATGGGTCACCATATAATGGGAGAAAGAATTCCCTAACTAAACATCTTTGTCACCAAACATCCAGTGCTTGGAATGAATTACATATTGTTGGCCAAATGCATTCCATAGAACCTCCTATGTACTACAGGCTACTGCCAACGCTGTTGGTTGCTCTCTAAAATCTGATGGAAAGGCCCCATTGCTGAAGACAGCATTTACGCATGTCATTGAACATGGAGAAGTTGAGACAGGGCCTAACTGGAAGCTCTACCCCAATTGTTAGCATTCATGGTGTTGATAATCACCAATGTCTCCTAGCTATAAAGCCTGCAACCTGTAACAGTGACCTGCCTGTAAGGTGTACTGGGCAATAGTGGCACAAATCTTACGGGAGTAACCAACTACTGTCTGATTAGGGCTTACTCCATGTAAAGGAGTCCATTCCTGACAGTGCTAACATGACCGGGAACCATGGGCCTAGGGAAAACTCAATACTATTATCCTGCTAACAGAGCACAGCAGTAAGATGACTCCTGATGATGTCCTGCTATATTCACAGTGTCTTCCTCAGCCATCATCAGAGAAGATGGGAATGAACACAGAGACCCACACCTGGACGAGGTGCAGGGATGGAGAGATTCTGGAACATTCAGGCTTAAATGGCTTGTTGTTGTTGTTGTTTGTTTGTTTGTTTGTTTTTTCATCAAAACTTTTCTTAAGGATCAGGGATCTGTCCAGAAGAGAAGGTAGAAATATGTAAGAGTTAGAGGTAATGACTGGCGTTTCCAAGGAAACGGTGCCTTCTAGATACAGCATGACTGAGTACCCATGTGAATTCACTGAGACTGGCAGCAGTGAAGACGGACACAGGCTTAAGACCGATGGGTCCTAGCACTGAGAACACAGCACAGGTCTCACGCCTCACCAGGAAGTTATTTGTAACTGAAAGCTGCTTACACAGAGATCATCTCTCTCAGAGTACCACTGGGAGTGCTGATTACACTCCAGAGCAGGCCCTGTGGTCAGGATTTGTTGGCCAACATAAAAAGTACTCCATGTCTTTTTTTTTTAATATTTATTTATTTATTTATTATGTATACAATATTCTGTCTGTGTGTATGCCTGCAGGCCAGAAGAGGGCACCAGACCCTATTACAGATGATTGTGAGCCACCATGTGGTTGCTGGGAATTGAACTCAGGACCTTTGGAAGAGCAGGCAATGCTCTTAACCTCTGAGCCATCTCTCCAGCCCCAGTACGCCATGTTTTGCTTTTTAGAATTCTGTTTTCTTACATTTCGTTTTGGCATTTCTGTCTTATTGGTCTTTGACTTTTCTTAAAAGTTTTTGTTTTTGTGGTTTATTTTAAAAGAGAAAGCAGGGGGAGGATTGGAGCAAAGAGAGAGAAGGGGCACACAAAGTTGGGGGGTAGGAAGGTAAGGAGCTTCTGCAAGGAGCTGAGGGAGCAGGAGAGCATGAACAAAATGTGCTGTATAAAAAAACTTTAAATAAAAAGTACAAATTTCTTCATACACTATTGAAAGTGATTAATTTGTATAATTTTAGCTCAAATTATACACCCACTCCAAACCCTGGAACACAGCTAGTCTGGTCTGGTCTGTTTTTTACCTGACATTTGACACATTCACAGTTTTTGAGAAAACCCAGGTATGCTCTAGGTGACTGAGTAACACGTGGGCTCCCACAGCCTAATGTATAGTAGTTGTTCATTCTTTCCTGGATGAAAGTAAGACACTTCAAATAGCAATCAAGTACACTTGAATATGCAGATACTTACATGCAATATATGTCTGAACCTCAAAGCTGTAAACGCAGCTTGGGTTATAGACAAAATTGTGTCTAGAATTGACTTATTACAGTTCACCATCAGAAAACAATCCCTTCACACTTTTAAAAACAAGGGCAGAAGAGTTCATTTGACTTTTCAGACCATGTTTGTAAGTGTGAGCATTGAGATATCAGCCTTAGTATTAGGAACTAAAATTAGAAAAGTGTAGAAACAACCCGAGTTCCAGTGCTGGGCCTACTAGTTATTTGCCAAGAATTCAGGGGCAAATCATTCAGTGTTGGAAGGGCTCTTTCCCACCCACACGGAAGCCCTGAACTAGAGCTTCTGTGACATTTGTCGCACCGTTCAACTAGTCCCTTACTTAGAACTGTACCCACTGGTGAGAGAAATGATAAAAATATTTTTATAAGAGAAACTAAATTGAAAATTAGTTGTTTAAAAATTTTGGAATGCTATTTCAAATTAGAAAAAAATAGTAGTAAAATTATTTGGGCTTAAGGAAATGTTTCTGTGTTGGAGATGTAGCCCTAGTGGTACAGAACTTGGAAGGGCTCGAGGCTCTGGACTAAATCCCTAGGGTGTATGTAAGGTAAAGTTCTAATTTCTCACTGATAAAAGGCTTTCAGTTTCCAAACCGATCACTACAGAAGCTCACAAAACAAATCAAAGCACAGGAACACTGTCTGTGCAGTTCCTAAAGGGACAAAGCCATCTACTGTCATAAAGAGGTAACATCAACTATAACTAACTATAATTCCTTTATTATTAAAAATTATTATTTAATGTGTACTTTGCCTGCACATATGTCTGTGTACCTCATGCATACCTACAGAAGCCAGAAGAGGGCACTGGATCCCCTAGAACTGGAGTTATAGATGGCTGTCATCCACTGTGTGGGTGTTGGAAATTGAACCCAGGTCCTTTGGAAGAGCAGTCAGTGCACTTAAAGGCTGAGCCATCTCTCCAGTGCCCTAATTCCTTTTATTAAATAATAAAAAAAATCATAGCTGTAACATGTATGTACAAATGCAAGCTAATGCACGTTTTTCTAAATCATTTGGAATGAATGGTATGAGGTTTTTGTTTCTATTTGTTTGTTTGTTTGTTTTTGAGTTGGGGTTTCTCTGTGTAGCCGTGGCTGACCTGGAACTCACACTGTAGACCAGGCTTGTCTCTAACTCACGGAGATCCACCTGCCTCTGCCTCCTGAGAGCTGGGATTCAAGGTATGTACCACCACTGCCAGATGTTTCTGTGGGTTTTTGCTGAAGTGTGTAAGGATCTTTAAGGGATCTATTAGGCTAGGAGAAGGTTTTCAAACAGAAATAAAGATGACTCTTGTGAATTATCTGCTTTTATTATGGCAATTAAAATAGAACTCTGAAGCCCTCTAGAATTTGAGTACCCTCAAGTTTACCACCCGGCTGATGCATGAGTATTACAAACGTAATTACACAGTTGCTGAAGAATGCCTACTCTGAAAGACAATTAAATAGAGCTATGTCCTTATAAGTAGGAAACACAAGCAGGACACAGAGGCGCACACTTTTAATCCCAGCACCAGAAGGCAGAGGCAGGTGGATCTCTAAGTTCAAGGTCTGCCTGCTCTGTAGAGCAAGCCCCAGGACAGCCAGGACTACACAATGAGACCCTGCCTCCAAAGAACATAACAAAGTGGAAAACATACAGAAAATAGGAAGAGTCATCACTCTTGAGATGTCTTTTGGGTTGGATTTTCTAAAATGGCAATATCGCCTCCCTTCTTTCATGTAGGAGCTTCTTACACTTTAGTATGCACAAGGTCACCAGGAACCTTGCTAACATTCAGATTCCTTCCGAGGCCTGGACTGTTCATCTCTGGCTCCCAGTCTTAAAGCGTGTTTGCTTTGTTCCACTGACCACAGCCTAGATGAGATTCCTAGCTTGATGACCTTGCTTGATGCTCAGCCCCACTTGTACTTTCCCTAACGTCTTTCCTGGTACTTTTATACTCCCATACTGTCCTTAAATGCAGACACCAGTTAGCATCTGTAGCTCCACCGGTGACTATGACCCTATGACCCCAGGCTAGGGGTTCCTACTATGGCTGGTGAGGATATTTCCTAGAGACAGGCTCACAACAAAGACATGAGTCTACTAAGGAGTATATCACGTCAAAATTTAGAACAAGTTATTTATTTGGTTCTAGAATAGAATTTCTAGAATTATTTTGTATTTTATTTATGCTAATAATAACAATTTATATGTTGATCACATACACCAACTAACAGTTGATAAGGAGCATCTATGGGTAGTGAGATATGTTTGAGAGGACTAGAAGGTATAGAAGTGAGGTCTAGGAACAGTATTTTTATGCATCTATTGAAGGTTTGCTTCTCAAGTCCTTATGTAATTCAAAGGAATATTCCATTATCTCCTCCTACCCCACTGTTCAATAGGCCATTTTAAAGTGTTTTAAGAAAGTGTGTGTGTGTGTGTGGTGTGTGCACCCCAACAGCTACTACTCACTGGGCACAAACTAAGCCATCCACCTTTGATCTAAAAGCTTTTATGCAATGGCTACTTACTAAATTCTTTGTTTGTCAAGGTTTCTCTGTGTTACAGCCCTGGCTGTCCTGGAACTAGCTCTGTAGACCATGCTGACCTTGAACTCACAGAGATCTGCCTGCCTCTGCCTCCAGAGTCCCGGAATTAAGGGTGTGCACCATCACCACCCTGCTGCTCATTAAATTCTTAATACATACCTGTTAGGTGGATGCCATTATGCTAACAAGATGACAAATAACGCTCCTGAGGAACGTTTAAAACGAGGAAACGTTCGAAAATGTTTAACTCTCAAATGAAACTTTTTTAAGTGTATGGGTGTTTTGCCTGCATGTTTATCTCTACCGAATGTGTGCAGTGCCTGTGGAGGGCAGAAGAGGCTGTTGGATCCCTTGGAACTGGAGTTAGAGGTGGTTGTAAGGTCATGTGAGTGCTGGAAACCAAACCTCTGCAAGAGTAGCCAGGGCTCTTACCACTGAGTTGCATCCAGCTCCACACAGAGATTTTATTAGCAGCTCTAACATATGATTCATTCAATGAATAAACACAAACCTGGCTTGTAAGTAGGAATGTTTTGGGTGGTTACACATTTTATGGAAAGAACAGCAGTAATTGGTTTCCTATAAGGGGTTAGTATAAATAACCGGCTTTCTGTTGGCATTGCACACATTTAACACACCAACACTTGTTCAGGAAGCTTGTAAAATGACACACAGCTGTAACACTGTCAACTTGACATTGGTTTTTGTTACTTAAGATAAGAATTTAATGTGTGAGACTTCCCTAACTGATCTGATTATAAGTATCATTTGTGTCAGGAAGGGGAGGCACATGCCTTTAATCCCAGCATTCGGGAGTCAGAGGCAGGCCAGCCTGGTCTACAGAGCGAGTTCTAGGACATCCAGGGCTACAGAGAAACCCTGTCCCTAACCCTAACCCTCCACAAAAAAACAAAAACTAATCAAAACAAAAAAAAAAAAAAACCATTTGATGTGCTTACTTAACCTACAAGATTTCCTAGTCCCTCTACTGGAGGGAATCACTAGACCTGAGGTAAACCCAGGAATTTGTATATTTAATATCCTACACATACTTTGATGATAATGCATATTTGAGAAGCATTAGTCTACTGATTAAAGCTTGGGTTTCACTTTAAGGCCTTCACAGAATGGCATTGCTACAATCTAAACCTCTATAGCACTGACCTATTGTAAGACACATCTCCTCATTATTCCCCAAACAGATGCTTCCTCCTTGGCTCTGTGTTCAGGCTGTTACCTCCTTCTAGAGCATCCATTTCTTATATATTCCCTCAACAAAGTATCAGCCATTTTTTAAGGGTCAAGTTTTAACTTCTCTCTGAAGGTCACCTTAACTTCGCAGCCAGGACGGTATCCCACAGTTCTTAAAACCCGGATCACAGTCTGGTCCCTGGGTCTACAGCACAGCACCTATGGGGAAATTGTTGGAAATGAAAACTGCTTAGGAACACTCCCGACCTAAGTCAGAAACTCTGGGCACGCCACAGAGCACGCTGTCTGCAAGCCATCCCTCCAGTGAAGGCAATGCACTCTGTCTGCCACCTCTAAGGCACACCGCACCCTGTCTTCCTCTAGTGCATTGTCCTCTGTAGATACTGCAGCACGCACAACCCGAAGGTCATGCGACCCACCAGGAGCACTTTATTGCTGCCAGTTTTCCAACAGTTCAGATGACTGTTAGCATTTTTTAGCAACAGAGTATTTTTAAATTGAGATACCCACATGACTTTAAACCTATTAGTGCTACTGCGTACTTAACAGACTATAGCACAGTACAAGCATGACTTTTACAATCTGCAGGAAACAGCTCGCTTCACTGCGAGATTCACTCCATGCTAGGGGTCTTGGGCATGCCTGTACTTTATTACGTCTCTCACTGTCTCTGCTGGTGTGTAAACTCTGCAAGAGCAGAGACGGTGCCTTGTCCTTCGAAGGACCAAATACAGTGCTTTTTACTTAATAGATCACATTTGAATCAAACTGTTATCAAACAGGTTTTAGTGTGCCCTTTTTCATTTTAATGCATGTGAAGGACCTCTACAGGTTGTGCGTCATGGGTTCAGACACAGAGACCCTAGTCTTCAAGGCAGGCAGGAGACAGACTTCTCAGCTTTGCCCAGGTTTTTGATGGAGATCAGTACATATCCCTAATGTTGTTACCAATGGCAATAATCATTTCACTAACAAATTCCTCTTCTTTTCTTCTCTGGCCTCTCTATCTTTACGCTTAGAGACACATCATAGTTATAAAATTTCTTAAGTTATTTCAACTTCACCTGTTATTTATGCAGTAAATTAGAAACAACTCTAAACTCTGACTTCTCAATAAACAAACTTGAGAGAAAACTTATGGTCAGGAATAGAAACTATCTTTTGCCATGGTAAAGCAGGTAAACATGGCTGCAGAGATGGTGTGGCGTTTCAGTGCCTCCTGCTCTTGCGGAGAACCCAGGGCCAGTTCCCAGCACCCACATGACGGCTCACAGCCATCTGTGACTCCAGTCCCAGGGGATCCAGTGCATCCTCTGGCTTCTGTGAGCTCCTGCATTCACATGGTGCACATAAACTCATCTAGGATCACACATACACACATAAATAAATAAAATACCTTAAAACAAAGAAAATTAAACAATAATCCATACCAATTAACATATCATTTATTACTGGTCAAAATGGAATAACATTTTTAAAAGCTGGACTCTTGAAAGTCCAGAGAGAGACAGGACAGGACATGTGAGAAAGCGTTCGTGATACGCTGCTCACTGAGCAGACTCATTCGCAGGATTATGTCGCTCTCTCAGACACCTTTCTTAAGAAAATAAAAAACGAAACCTTGGTTTCTATTAAAATTGATTTAATAAAAATGACTTATAATGATAATTACCAGTTTGCTGAAACAAAACTATAAAACTGTAAAAGAAGTTACAACAGAAATAAAAATGTATCAGTTCATATATTGTGTTATAAGAAAGTCAAGAAATGGATCAAATTTAAGAGAAAAATTTTGAATGGTTGTCAATTATTTTTAAAAATAAAAAAGCATTCTTTGGGGATTAGACATGTTTATACTTTGCTTATTAACAAAATAATTCTTTCTTTTCTTTCTTTCTTTTTTTTTTTTTTTTTTTTTTTTTTTTTTTTTTTTAGAAAATATCCTTAAATATTCCCAGAAGAGCCTTCTTTTCTTCAGCTGCATCATCAGGATAATACTTACTGGAGGAAAAAAGCAAATGTAAAAATGATTTTTTTTGTAAGCCAGCTTATTTTAAAACACAGAGTAAGCAGCTAACACAGCAAACACACTCAGGACAATGCCTTTGTCTGTGGGTAAAAGTTCACAGGAGTCTGTGCACTGTAAAGGGTAAGGAACAAACCTCTTATTATTTCTTTAGATATAGTAGGAAGTAAAATACTCCATAAAAGCATGAGCAGGTTTCTAAGCGTGGACTCTCCACAGAGAAAGAAACTGCTGCAGAGATTCCCTCTTAAAAACAGTCAGCAGCAGCAGGGTGCTGGTGGTGCACGCCTGTAATCCCAGCGCTCGGGAGGCAGAGGCAGGCAGATCTCTGTGAGTTCGAGGCCAGCCTGGTCTACAAAAGCTAGTTCCAGGACAGGCTCCAAAGCTAGAGTAAACCCTATCTTGAAAAACCACAAAAAAAAAGAAGAAGAAGAAAAGGAAAGAAAGAAAGAAAGAAAAAGAGAAAGAAAGAAAGAAAGAAAGAAAGAAAGAAAGAAAGAAGGAAGGAAGGAAGGAAGGAAAGAAAGAAAGAAAGGAAAAAAGAAAGGGCCAGCAGTGAAGGCGCTGATCATATTCATTGCTACGGTGACACTGAGCTGCTGAGCTGTGAGACAGATGACTGGAACATCTCTAAGCTGGCTGATCTCATTTGTATTTCTCCAATGACACTACAGTTTATACTGTCAATAAAACACACTGCATTCAAATGAGTAAAAACAGCTTTATCAAATCCGTGCTTTACAGTTAAACAGCATAGGGTTTGAAGATGGTACTAAGAGTCTCAATTCTCTTCCATGCTTTTAGTAACAGAGGGTTTGGTCTCTGATCTTGGGTCTGGAGCACTGGCTCAATGGTTAACAGCATGCATTACTCTTCCAAAAGACCCGAACTCAACACCATCACCCACATCAGACAGCCCACAACTGCCTGTAACCCCAGCTCCAGAAGGACCTGACTCTTGCACTCACTAGTAGACACACACACACACACACACACACACACACACACACATCTTTAAAATGAATCAAACAATGCTGAATTTGTTTGTAAAAGTTTTTGCTGGTAAGGCCTTAAAGAGTTCTTACCTGAGATCAATTTCCTTTCTAGAGTCACTGTTTCCAATAAAAATATCCATTTCCTGAAAGTTGAGAGACTGTGGTGTTTTGTTAGAGCGGGTAAAGCTCACCCTCTCGATCACTGGTGAGAGAGTTGGCTGTCTTCTGTCTTGAAAATTGACCTATGTTTTAATGTAAAAAAATAATAAGCAAAGAGCACTCACTGACAGTTAAGCATTCAAACAAAAGCTAAAAACAAAATGCACATGGCTTACAAGGTTTGCACTTCCAGTTTGTAGAGGTAATTCTGCGACAGGAGATGGACCAGACTTGGACATGGCACAATCTAATAGATAAATATCTGGCTTTCCATGTGATGAAGCATAACTGAAAATTAAAATAAATTATCAATGAAATATGACAAGAAAAACAAACTGTTCTATATTAATAGTTACTCTGTGGAGAATATAAAGCTTATGTCTACTACAAAAGAGTTGATATTGTTTCCTATACTCATTGAGAACTAGTATATTTTCTTCTTTATTCTTCTTTTCTTCTTCCTCCTTCTTTTTGAGACAGGGTCTCAGTATGTAACTCTGGCTGTACTGGAACTCACTGTGTAGACCAGTCTGGCCTCAACTCATAGAGGTGTGCTGAGACCACACCTGGCTAATTTCTTTCCTTAAGAACAAACCCAGGTTACATATTCCAGACTAGATAGGAGTCCTAGTTTAAGAAGTAATCATCTAACTATATTACGTACGATTCAGGGTTTACTCATTTTCTATAACCTAGAAACCCGTAAGTCTTTTCTAAACTCCCAGTGTTTAACTTTATCCCCCTTTCTGTATTCTAGATTCATGCAGTTACCATCTTCCTTCATATAACTACATACTAGAATTCACAACATTTTATCAAATTCACACATTAGAATACATTTATTACTCATTACTATACACCATATATTAGCTAGGAGCTGGATACAAAGCCGTAAACAGTCACTGGTGAGGTGATCTAACACAGAAACAGACCATGTGAACATAAACATCACAGCTGGGGAAACAGTTCTGTAGGGAAAGTGTTTGGCTTGTAAGCACGCAGACCTGAATTTGAGTTCTAGAACTCAGGTAGAAACAGCTGCGTGACATGGTGCATGCTGAAACCCCAGGATTTGGGAAATGGAGACAGGAAGCCCCCTAGCCTAGTCTACTTGGAGATTCAGACCAGTGAGAGATCCTGTCTCAACAAACTTTTTGTTTTACTGCGTGTATGTGTGTGTGTATGAGTGTGTATGTGTGTATATGTGTGTGGGGTGCACGTGCACATTTGCACATGTGTAGGCACAAGTATGGAGGTCAAAGGACAAGGTGTGGAGTTGTCTCTCTCCTTTCAATATGTGGGTTTGGAAGATGGAACACAGTCGTCCAGCTTTGCGGCCAGTGCTCACCCAGCCAACCATCTCACAGGAGCATTTCTGAGATGCATGAGACGTCCACCTGTCAGCCCTTCCTTCTGCCGTCAGCCCCCCAGGGATATCTGTCTTATTGGCCACAACACCTCTGATGGTCCTACCCTCACTCTGTATTTGCTGTTAGAATAACTAATTCTTTTAAGAGTAAACTGAATGTCTGCACCAGCAGTCAGGGGGGAGCCACTGGAAACTCCCGAGCTGAGTCTGGTCTACAGAGATCACTGTGGTACTTTGATGGAAGCGATGCCAAGGGCATTCATTTCTTTGCGTTAGATGCCAAAATTTAAAAATTGCAAACTGTCACATAAATGTCACATTCCTGACTTCCCTTGAAGAATCACGATATCTGCCAAGACTAAACCTGTATTTCATAGACAGCAATAACAGCCAGATCTTAACAGTGTCTTCCCCTTATTGGGATAGTCCATGGCTCATCCTGGTTCCCCAAATCCTGCAGGCCCCTGAGTCTGTGAATCTTGTCCTGCTAGATCTCCTCCTTATTACAGCACCCAAGCCCTCACACTTAACAATGTCAGCCTTACTTCTATGGCCACACAAACACACCTCAATGACCCTCATGCATGGCCTGTCTTTTTAAGACCTATGACCTTTTGTTTAAAATTTTAAACCTAGTATGTCTATTTGTCTCTTTCCCACTTGTTTTAGAAACTATGAAATTTCTGGATTCCACACCAGAGACCATGATTCAGGAGGTCTGATGTGGGAGAACTCACACTTCTGATAAGCGTTCCCAGGTGATTTTGATGAGAGTGGCTGACAAGAGCACTGTGAGAGAAAAACCTCTAACGTTAACAATGTTTACGTCGGTTAACACGTTAATGCTTCTCTGACATCTAAAGAGCTAAACCCCATCTCCAGTTCTGTTTCAAGAGAGTATAAAGTTCTAAGATTTATAGACCAAAGTTCTGAAGCTTGCCTGTTTGAGATTTCTCTTTGGAATTTGTTGCTTGACTTTTGGAAGGGTAGCTTACTTCCCCAGGGACTCGAATCACAAGTGTCTCCAAATCCTACAAGAAGAGAGAAACTTTAGAAACACAATGCGAGTTGACAGCTAATGGAAGCGTGGTACACGTTCTGCAAGGGCTCTCTCTACCCAGGATGGCTAAGAAGGACGAGGTCAGTGGGCAAGGCGCTTCCTATACAGGGATGAGGCTTGCATTCAGCGTTCACAGCTTCCACATAACATCTGTGCCTGAGATGACTGGCCACAAATATGTCGGTGAAGCCATAATGAAAAAAAGAAAAGAAATTAAAAGAAGGAAAGTAATGGGTTCCTCATTTGCTTTTGATTGCTGTGATAAATGCCATGACCAAAAGCAACTTGGGGAGGAAGGGGGTTAACTTCAGCTTATAATTTATCATCATGGAGGACATCAGAGCAGGAAATGGGAGACCACACGGGGGGGGGGGGAGCGCTGCTTAAGGGGTTGCTGCCTATGACTTATTCAGTTTGCTTTCACCTTCTCGGGGATGGTACTGCCCACAGGATGACCTTCCCACATATCAGTTGAGGCTCCCTCTTCCTGGATGACGCTAGTCTGTGTAAAGTTGACAAAACACTAGCCAGCACAATGACTGATCCTCAATAATCAAAACTGATTTATATAGAGACTATAAATGCAAGAAAAGCTAAGAAAATGAAACTATGAAGCACATAAGTTAGTTTATTAGCCACTATGTTAAAAAACCTAAAGCCATCACTATTTAGTCATGTTTTAAAATTCAAGTATATGACAAACGGAAACTTATTCAGTATTTTCAATGGTCTGCATGTAATTAAGTATTCTACACATGGGGAAAAGGTATTCACTGGAAGTGGTTTCCCAGCAACAGCCTTACGCCTTCACAGGTCAGCATACACCGACTTCTAGCCTGCAGGACACATCCAGTCTTGAGTTAGGGATGTAAGAAATACACTCAGTGGCCACATCACACATTTCCAGGCCTATTCTGTGTAGCTGAACAAGTTCTGATGTTCCTGAGAAAAGTCTGCGCTCTTTAGGATTCCAAGACAATCACATCTGAATTCTCGCTGGCTCCTGAGGCTGTTGCTCTTCTCCGATTGTCTAGACAGTCGCAGATGGAGCATATCGAGAATCAACCATGGGAGGAAGAACGCTCCACAGGCTGAGGAACTGGCTTCTTCTCTCTGCCCCCATGGGAAGAGCATCACCATTTTTGCTTCTAGTCACATAACTACTAAGAATTTCAATGATCTGTTTTAGCAAATTTGTCTATATCAAATAAGTTAAGTCTCATGACTGTGGATTTATGTATGATTTAAATGCACCTTCTGATAAAGCACTAGCCCTTTTTTCTTACTTCTCAATTATTTATGCCTGAAAAGTGAGCATTTCCACCAGAAGCCAAGGCTATTTTCTTTTCTTGCAAGCAGAAAAATATTCTTAAAATCATAATACTTTTTTATTCCACAGAGTAGTGGGCCCTGTGTGAACTCAGAAGGAAGGCCAGAGTAGGCCATTTTATGAGGAAAAGCTTAATAAACAGAACAGATTTAAAGAGAACATTTAAGAAAAGACAGGAGGGCAGGAGAGATGGTTCAGTGGTTAAGGGCACTGGCTGCTCCTCCAGAGGACCTGGGTTTTAGTCTCAGCAGCCACACGGCTGCTCATTCCATCAGTAACCCAAGTCCAGGGGATCAAATGCCCTCTTCTGGTGTCTATGGGCACTGCATGTATGTACACAGCATATACGCAAAATACTTATTTATACATATAAGGTAAAATAATAAAACACATTTTAAAAAGAGAGGGAAAACGGCAGAAGAGCCCATTTTACTTTCCATAACCTCACAAGGAACAACCTCGGCCTCTGCCCTCAGGGAAACACTCTGTGGAAGACACACTTCCCTTTTTAGTTTTGATAAAAAATTATAACCTTACTTAAATAAACACATACAAAAAGGCAAGAAAAAGGAGTCTCAGGGACCACATTAACATATACAAAGAATTTCTAATGAAATGACTTTATGAAAAGAGCGGTTTTACCTGATACAGCTGTCTTCTCGGCCTTGGCTGAAAAGCTCATAACTTCTACTAAGCTTTCATCATCAAAGTCATCCCAAACTTCATTTCCCAACTCAAAGTTCACATCCAAGACTTCAGAACACTTGCTTTCACCCATAACACTGTGGTTTCCAGATGTGTTAGCGTGCCTGCTGAACATCACTGTTTGAGGAGTCCTTTCATTTGAAGTTATACAAGAGTTCCATCTGAGAAAATCTGTGATGTGTGTACAAGAGTGTAGGCACTTGTTAAACCACACAAGCAGCATTTTGAACTGATATGTGATACATCTTTCAACTGCTATGCAGGGGTCTTGAGCCCCAATTTTCAAACTCACATGTTGTCAAGCACAGACGGATATTTCGTTCAGACAGTGCTAGTTACTGGATTACATGAACTGATAGGTC
This sequence comes from Myodes glareolus, assembly GCF_982192425.1. Classification (NCBI taxonomy): domain Eukaryota; kingdom Metazoa; phylum Chordata; class Mammalia; order Rodentia; family Cricetidae; genus Myodes; species Myodes glareolus. Next base: position 2,657,693 of record NC_142033.1, on the reverse strand, counting down.
CACTAAACTTCATTTTTAATCAATTAATTTTTGCATCATTATTATTGTGTATGTGTGTGATCTGCGCTTGAGGCTGCACATGTCGAGTACACTGGTAGAGAGCAGAGCATCACTGTGTGGGGCCAGTTCTCTCCTTCTACCTTTACGTGGATCCTGGGGTTGAACTCGGGTCTCTAGACTTGCCACCACAATCTCCCATGGGTTAATGGGTTTTAATTCCTACAGTAAACAGCTTGGTGGCAGCACATGCTACAGTATTTTCCTGTACAGAAAATGCTAAGGATACCAGTAACAGTAACATACAGTAGATTAGAAAGTTTTAGATTTTCAGTACTATCATCTTTTTTTATAACATGATTTATTTGGTGAGAATTTATCTTAAATTAACATAAAATGTTTAGTATTTTCTTAGTACTTTAACAGTGTTTGAAAGATCTCTGAGAATGTAACAAGAACTCCTCGACCATCCCATCCTTATCTTCATCTGTTCACACCCACTTCTGTAAGGTGTGCTACAACTGCAGTTCATGTTGACGCACACAGCATGAGCCACATAAGAACAGAAACGGCATTAAATGCCATGGAAGTGCAGTGAAGAGGACATTAGAGTCAGAGCCACTGAAGATCAAACCATGAGAAGGAGCAGCACACTCTCTCGGCTGATGAGGCTGCAGCTGTGGAGCAGGCACAATATTCTCTGAGGTGAGCAGTGCAGAGAGGACAAGGGGCGGGGCGGCGGGAGAGGCGAGAGAGGCAGGACCTAGGAGTCTTCAGAATTTCTGGAGCACAAAGCGAGAGAAAGGAATTGCACAGGCAGGCACGTGCCAGATCATGCCAGTCACGTGACACATGAAGCGGCTTTCTTATCAGCACAAGACAACTGCTGAAGATGCTCCTCTGAGGAGGTTATGTAATCAGACACCTGGAGTATTATTTATGGACTGGAGGATAGGGAGATGCAGCATGGGAAATACAAGAAAGTTAGTGAAATAAGGAGAGGCCCTGAGCATTTACATCTAGGATTAGTAAACACTGTAGCAGAGGGACAGAGAGGAAGTGCATGACACAGATGTGCAGGTCGTGGTGCTGAGGCACACATCGAGCAGGAGAGTCAGAGTCACCCTTTACCTCTCTTTCTCAGAGCATGCCCTGATCTGAGGGGAGAAGGGATGGAATGCAGCACAGAAGGACCAGAGGGCAGTGGAGGAACCGCTAACTTTCAGGCAGCTATAGCCAGGAGTGTGGTTGTAGGCATGAATTTGTACTTAGAAAAAGACAGACTTAGCAATCACCAAGAGTTAGCTGGTGATTTCAGACATGGCTTAGGAGGATCTGTGTAGACATTTTTGCAGTAAAAAGAATATAGAGAGAGGAAGGAGGACGTGGGGAGAAGCATGAAGCAGAGGAGGGGAGACAGGGACAAGAGAAGGATAGATGGATCCAAGTAGAACATCAACCGGCAAGAAGAAAAGTCCAACAAGAGTCTGAAAAGAAGTCAATAGGATGGCTTCACTGGAACCCAGGGAGAAGCTTTCCAAAGGAAGGAACAGAAGTGTGAAATCTCTCAGAGAAGAATTCATGGAACTGAGCACCTGAGTCACTAAATGGTCCAAAGGAAGAGCAATTTCAAAGTAAGGATGAAGAACCCAAAGTTTGGTGAGTGAGAAATGACAAGATGGAAGAAATGAGTGTGAATTTCTCTCATGCTCTTTAATTTGACAAGAAAGCAAGACACACAGGGAGCACATGGGATGCTGACTCCTCCTCCTCATCATCATCATCACCATCATCATCTCTCTGGCATGCTAAACTGCCCATCAGTAGAAGCGCCCCTCCTTTTCCGTAGGGAAAACAGCTTCTGTCACTCTAGGCGATCCTGATGAAGTCACCAATCACGATTCCCTGCTTTTCCTGGGGCAACAGAAACAGAATGACCACTCCCCAGCTATAGAGATTTATATTACTCAAAACAGACTGGTCAGAGTAATTTCAGGTCTGCACACCTACAAGTGCAAAGTACCTTTCTCTATGAGAGTGTTAAACTGGGAAGATGGAAATCTGGAAGGACTTACTGTGTGAGAACGCCTATGTAACAAGTGAAGTCAATTAACACAGCTAAAAGACTGAGAGAAAGTCTCTGGGACAGTCTGAGTACCTGGGGCTGGAAGGTTAAAGCCTGAGGCCGACTGGGACCTCCAGTTAAATGGAGATAACCAGTTGTGTGGAAGTCCCTTTGTGTAGAATTTCAGATCACTTATTATCACAAAGGTCATGCATGATTAGCTAGAGGGAAACTTGTTACAGCTGAAGATGAAAAGCCTTAGGCATATTTATATTCTACAAGGAAAAGGACAACAGAGAGCAGATAGTGAACCGGGTGTGGGACGCACACCTGTAATTCAGCACCTGGGAGGCACAGGCAAAAGAATAACAAATTAGCAGGTGGTAAGCATAGTGAGTTCTAAGCCAGACGGGGTGTACAGAGAGACCTTGTCTCAAAAAATAAACCAAAACCAAAAGGTAGACAATGCAAATACTGGATAGAGGCGAGAATAAGTGACCTTCTAAATTCCCAGAGAAAGCAAGATTAGACAGAATTCACATTAAGCCTTGAATAGAAGAAAAAATAATTCTTCTTTTAAGACAACAGAGGGTTAATGAGAGATGCAAAATCAGAGAAATCCATCAGCTGGGAGAGGTGGGGTGAGATGGTAGGAAGTAGAAAGAGTTCATATACTATAAGTTCAACACTCAATTTTCTACTGATAACTAAAAGTCAATTTCATTTTCTAGAAATGGCATTGGACTGGGAATCAGGAGATGTGGAATCTATTTCTGGCCCTGCCATTAATTAGGTGTGTGATTTTGGGCGAGTCATTTAATCTCTTAGAATCTTGGCTTCCTTTACTGTAAAATGAGAAACTGCACAAAGGTCCCTTCCAAATTAAATTTTATGATTCAAAATGCTTTCTCATATAATTTCTAATACTTTTTCCTTTTTCTCTTTGTGAAACTGGAATACAGATAATAAAATTGTCATGTTTTTCTTAAAACACTCCCAATACTTAGAATGTTTTGACAATAAAGACTGACATATGGGAAGTATAACAAACAGACTTAATTGCCACCATTAAGAACAGCAGATACTACTTCAGGAGCTTTGTAGCATTATCTCATTTAATCCTGAAACATCTGAAATAATCGGGGAAGAGACTTGAGATGAAGGACCTAAGTACACTAAGAGGGGCTGCAGTGAATGGCAGAATTAGAATGCAGACCCAGAACGACTGTCTAGGTCCTGTCAGCCTGCATATGGCTCCTTCCTTAAAATGAGAGGGGGAGGGAAGATGAGAGAGAGAGAAAGACAAAGTGGCTCGTTCAGTAAAACCAGAACACGGTTATTGTTGGGGTTAAAGTTTCCAGTCAAGGCTTTTATATCATAATATAAATTAGAGTTTGAGTAATGAGTAGAAAAAAGTGGGAAACAATAGACAGAAGACGCAGCCGGGGGGGGGGGGGAGATAAGCTGTGCACAGGAGAGAACTGCAGCAGTGTAAGAAAGGAACAAGTCAGAGGGCCAATGGAGGCCACGATGCCATCAGTGTTAGCGGACCTCTATGCCTCTCAGATCACATATCCAGTTACTTATCACTGTGACACACTGTGATGGAACCCAGGATGTCAGCAACACCGAGCAAGCCCTGCTCCACTGAGCTGCACATGCAGCTGCCCAGGGCCTTAAACTGTGACCAAAGGAAACAAAGTAACAGAATGAAGCCGGTGCCAGACATGAGGACATGAGAGTGTGCTCAGGAAATCCAAAGCTCACAGTCATTTATATTGAGATACAGCCTCTTGAACAAATCACTCACAGGTTAGGGCTAGTTCTCATCTTTCAATATATCACACCATTAACAGAATGAACCAGGGAAATAACACTAATGACATAGGGATCCAACATAATAGTGCTGAAGAATTCCTATGTATTGTTGCATTTTTAATGATAAGACACAGATAAAAGCAAATCTAGATCACTAAACTTTTGTGCCTCTCAAACTAGCAATCATCTCATTTTACCTAGAGATTGTAAAAATCATAGACTTAGGAATGGAGGACATACTAATAGTCAGCCATCTTGATACTTTCATTTCATTCATTCATTCATTCATTCATTCATTCATAGTTTCTGTTTTCGAGACAGTGTTTCTCTGTGTAGCCCTGGCTGTCCTAGAACTCACTCTGTAGACCAGGCTGCCCTTGAACTTAGAGATCCACCTGCCTCTGCCTCCTGGGTGCTGGGAATAAAGGCTGTGCCACCTGTCATGATACCTTCATTTTAATATTATTTACATTTTGTGTGTGTGTGTGTGTGTGAGAGAGATTGCATACATGCCCTTGTGTGTATGTGGAGGTCAAAGGACAGCATGCAGGAGTGAAATCTCTTCCCACCTAGTGACCTCTGGAGAACAGGTTATCAGAAACAAACACTTTATCCACTAAGCCGCCTCACTGGCTCCCAATACTTTCCTCTTAAAGATGAGAATAAGACCCCAAAAGGTTAAACAATTTCCCCCAGGTCACACAACTATTTTATGAAACTGGACTAATTTTACAGCCATTATTTAAATTTCTAAAAATATGTAAAGTAGTAATTCATCGGTTAGAGCCCTTGTTCACACAAGGCTTCCTGATTCCCCCAGTTGTCCCTCACATTGTTTTCAGATAACCAGTCAGCACTTCGTAGGGAAGATACCGAAAAGTCTTTGATACACAGCAAGACAATTGGAAATAACCTAAGATTTTGAAATTGGTTCAAAAATACAAGAAAAAACTGTTGTCAGTTGATATTCATAATTTTTTTAGATGCTGGGTTTTTGTTTAAATGACTTGTTAACCTTAGTAATATCAAACTCCCACACAAGTCAATAGCAACAGTAATTTACCTTTGCCATGATATTCAGATGGTTCCTGTGGAACTTCTCCATAGACTTCACACTCACTCCATGTTTCTGACATTGGCAACTCTGGGATGTTTAAAGATCCTGACCTTTATGATGATAAACAAAACCACAGAGAAGAAGGATGATGAAGCTGACCTTGGAAACTAGACACTCCTATAAATAAAAAGAGCATGGTCTACTAGTTTGACGATTCTGGGAAATTCATTACTGTCTCCACCAAACCTCAAACTGCCCTGAACTCCTGTCTCCTCCTGCCTTATATTCCTCTCTCTGTGTACCCTATAAAGATTTGTCACTTGTACTGTCTTAATAAAACGCTGATTTGCCAGTAGCCAGGCAGAAAGTATAGGTGGGGCGACGAGAACAGGAGAATTCTTAGAAGAGGAAAGGCTGAGTCTGCAGACACAGAGAAAGCAAGATGTGACTGCCTCCCTGATAAAAGGTACCAAGCCATGTGGCTAACACAGACAAGAATTATGTGTTAACGTAGGATATAAGAGTTAATAAGAAACCTGAGCTACTAGACCAACCAGTTTATAATTAATGTAGGCCTCTGTGTGTTTTTTGGGGGGACTGAACGACTATGGGACTAGGTGGGAGAGAAAACCTCTTTCAACATCTCTGCCTACCTATATAGCTTCTGTCTCCACCTCCCTAGTACTGGGATTAAAGCTGCGGGATCCCACATGCTGGGATCACCTTTGTGTAAGCTCTTTCTCTTTCAGACAGATTCAATCTCTTATAGCCCAGGGTAGCCTTGAACTAACAGAGATCCCTCTGCCTCTGTCTCCTGAGTCCTAGAATTAAAGTGTGTTTCACCACTGCCTGACCTATAGTAGCCTATGATGGAAGAGGCTGATATGTCATCATCTTTACGTGCCCCAGTAGATACCTTCCATCATTGTGCAGTCTTTAAAAATCTAATGATAAGGTTGTTCTCAGTTAGATAACTGAAGTCTAGACATCTAGAAATGGTGCTGAATCTAGACTTCTGATTGGTTGGCTCTTGCTCCATATTGGTTGCTAAATAAACAGAATGTTATCTTTGCAGATAGGATAGTGCTATCCTCCTCCTATCTGAGAGACAGAATAAGTCTTGTTGGCTGGAGGGAGGGGAATCACTTTCTTCAGTGAGGTAGCTACTGATAAGTTGCCTATGCGCCAGCAAACAATCTCCCACAAATGCTTATGCAAAGAATTCTAATTAATCTCAGTGGATCACACACAGCAAAGACATGAAAGCAGGAGGGTGTGCAGGAAAGAAGTGTTTCAGCAGAGAAGGAAAGAGGGTAAGACAGGGAATAGAGTGAAGGAACTAAAATTTACTATGTACAAGTATTAAACTGTAAAGAATAAAAAATTGGTTTATAATGCAGAAAAGAATATTCTGAATAGGATAAGATGAGTAGGAAATTATATATAAAATATTCTCTTCTCTGACTCATGATATAAGAAAAGAACAATAAATTATCATCTGAAGTCCTCTGCTTATTAATTGGGAGGTGTGCATTTTTATTAAGAAAATGAGATAAACATTATGTATTGAAGTATACAATTATAATCTCAGCACCTGAGGGGTTAAGACAATAGGATTATTAATTCAAAACCAGGCTAGACTATATAATGAATTCAATCCAAGCCAGGGCTACAAACCAAGATGTCTCAAAACATCAATCAGTAAATAGGTACTAAAAATAGCATAAGAAAATTATTTTATGAGCTAGGTTGTCATGAAGGTCAAAAGATATATTGCACAGGCAAAATCTCAAATTAGAATGTATTTTTCAAGCCTAAGGTGTTATTAGTATGGAATGAGCACCTGCAGGGAAAGATTAGGCTTTCCTTGTAAAACACAGTATCTCCTGTCTCAAAGAACCAGATGAGGACATAGGGATGGGTAGTTTCCTAGGGAAGAGGGCACTCAAAGAATGGCAACATATGAGATACTGAAACCCTTAGAGTAGTATTGCTTTATAATGAAATTAAATGATTACTGTGATTTTCATTGAACAGTCAGTGACTAACTTCCCCTGAATAAGTGGCTATCTGGAGGAGCAACAGTTAAATGAACATTTTATCTTAGATATTAACATTGGCTTTGTACCTTGATATACTGGAAAGGGAAGGTCTTGGAGTAAAACCAAACTCCTTAAGGTCCACATTTTGAGATTTGTTCATCTGTATCTGTTGATAAAAAAGCACCTTTCCAAGTTCAACTATCACTTTCACAAATAAACCAAACAGTAAAGATAGTACTGGTGAGTAAGGCCCAGAAATCAATAAACTAGGAGAGTGTTGGGCTAGTTCTCAACTCAAATATTCTTCTCAGGCCCTTCTTTTTTTTATTTATTTTTGACATGGAGAATGGTTTGTTGTAATTTTTACTGTCTTCCCTTTTTAATTGATTTTTATTGAGCTCTACATTTTTCTCTGCTCCCCTCCCTGCCTCTCCCCTCCCTCCTTCAACCCTCCCCCAAGGTCCCCATGCTCCCAATTTATTCAGGAGATCTTCTCTTTTTCTACTTCCCATGTAGATTAGATCTATGTAAGTCTCTCCTAGTGTCCTCATTGTTGTCTAAGTTCTCTGGGATTGTGGTTTGTAGGCTGGTTTTCTTTGCTTTATGTTTAAAATCCACCTATGAGTGAGTACATGTGATAATTGTCTTTCTGGGTCTGGGTTATCTCACTCAAAATAATGTTTTCTAGCTCCATCCATTTTCCTGCAAAATTCAAGCTGTCATTTTTTTCTGCTGTGTAGTACTCCATTGTGTAAATGTACCACATTTTCCCTATCCATTCTTCGATCAAGGGGCATTTAGGTTGTTTCCAGGTTCTGGTTATGACAAACAAAGCTTCTATGAATATAGCTGAGCACATGTCCTTGTGACATTATTGAGCATCCTTTGGCTATAATACCCAAAAGTGGTATTGCTGGGTCTTGAGGAAGGTTGTTTCCTAATTTTCTGAGAAATTGCCACACTGACATCCAAAGGGGTTGTACCAGCTTGCATTCCCACCAGCAATGTAGAAATGTTTCCTTTTACCTCACAACTTCTCCAGCATAAGTTATCATCAGTGTTTTTGATCTTGACCACTCTTACAGGTGTAAGATGGAATCTCAGAGTTGTTTTGATTTGCATTTCTCTGATGACTAAGGATGTTGAACATTTCCTTAAGTGTCTTTCAGCCATTTTAGATTCCTCCTTTGAGAGTTCTATGTTTAGGTTTGTACTCCATTTTTTATTGGATTATGTGATCTTTTGGTGTCCAATTTCTTGAATTCTTTGTACATTTTGGAGATCAGACCTCTGTCTGATGTGGAGTTAGTGAAGATCTTTTTCCATTCTGTAGGCTGTCATTTTGTCTTGTTGACTGTGTCCTTTGCTTTACAGAAGCTTTTCAGTTTCAAGAGGTTCCATTTACTAATTGTTTCTCTCAGTGTCTGTGTTGCTGGGGTTATACTTAGGAAGTAATATCCTGTGCCAATGCGTTCAAGTGTATTTCCCACTTTCTCTTCTATAAGGTTCACAGTGTGGCTGGCTTTATGTTGAGGTCTTTGAACCATCTGGACTTGAGTTTTGTGCATGGTGACAGATATGGATCTATTTTTATTCTCCTACATGTTGATATTCAGTTATCCCAGCACCACTTGTTAGTGCTGTTAAATATGCTTAAATATGCTTTAAGCACTTGTTAAATATGCTTTCTTTTTTTTCCATTTGATATTTTTTGCTTCTTTGTCAAAATTCAGGTGTTCAAAGATGTGTGGATTGATATCTGGGTCTTCTATTCGGTTCCATTGGTCCTCCTGTCCATTCTTATGCCAGTACCAAGCTATTTTCAGTACTGTAGCTTTGTAGTAGAGTTTAAAGTCAGGGATTGTGATGCCTTCAGAAGTTCTTTTATTGCCTAGGATTGTTTTGGCTATCCTGGGTTTTTTGCTTTTCCATATGAAGTTGAGTACCATTCTTTCGAGGTCTGTGAAGGATTTTGCTGGGCACTGAATCCGTAGATTACTTTTGGTAAGATTGCCATTTTTACGATGTTAATTCTGCCCACCCTAAAGCATGGGAGATCTTTTCACTTTCTGGTGTCTTCTTCAATTTCTTTCTTCAAAGATTTAAAGCTCTTGTCATACAAGTCTTCCACTTGTTTGGTGGATTTCTCAAATATTCTTCTCAGGCCCTTCTTAAATATAGACAGTTTTCATGGTTTTTGTTTTGCTTTTGTTTTTCGCTTATTTTAAGATGACCTTCTCTTCTTGCTCTACATGTGATATTTTCAGAAAAAGATCTTTTGACTTCCATGACTTAAATTATTATCTCACTTTGGATGACTCTCAAGTCTGTATTTCTACTTCAGTTTCCCTTCTGATTTCCAGTTAGCCAGCTTCCTCTAGGACACCTCTAGTGGGTATCTCATTTCTTGTGGCAGTGGCACTGGGAACTGAATGCAGGATTCCAAGGAGAAGCCCCCCACAGGTGCATGCATTTCAACACTTGGTCCCCAGCTGGCGGCACTGACTGGGAAGATTTACCAAGTATGGCCTTACTGGAGGAACAGGCCACTAGAGGTAGCTTTTAAAGAATTTAAAGATTTAAAGAATCCTACCATTTCAAATTACTCTTTTCTCTCTGCTTCATGCTTGCAGTTCAAGCTGTGAGCCCCTAGCTCCAGCCACCATGCCTACTGCTCTATAAACCCAAATAAACTCTTTTGTAAGAGTTTGTTGTTTTACCATATCAAAAGAAAAGAAACAGAAACTTATACAATTCTCTAGCTAGACTAAACCACTGAGCACGTTACTATCCCAGCCCACTATCTAGTGTCTCTTAAACTCAATCTATTCTGCCTTTGTTCCCCCAAACTTGATTTCCCCTTTACTCTCGCTTTCCCAGAGGGGCCCAACTTTCCTCCCAGTAAATCAGCCAGAAAGCTGATCATTGGTTTTGACTACTCTTCCATCTCACCCCTCAAACCAATTTACCTCAAACCAATGTACCTCTCACCATTGCCTACCTCCACTAACTTAGATTACCATCAGTTTGCTTCAATAATTACAAAACAACCTATTGGCTTTCCATGTTCCTATTTTTTTAATCTTCTAATCCTTTCTCTTTATTACAACCAGAATGTCCTTTACAAAACCCAACTCTAATCAGGCCATTGATTAAAGCACTTTAATGTTTCTAAATAATTTGAGGATGTAAAATAAATCTCTAAAATAACAAAATGGTTTGCATGATCGAATTCCTATTTACTTCTTCAGCCTTAATGCTCACTATCTAAAATTAATTTCCAGACATACTATATTATTTCAGCTACTTGGAAGATCTCTCTGCCACCACCAAATACTCCAGAACTTTAAAATTTAGTCTATAGGTCTCCATCACTATTGTGGTGCCCGTTCTGTATCCTTGGATTATTGTTTCAGCCTCAGTCACATCTATGAGGAGCCTTTCCTGGCTCATCAGCCATGTCCTGAACACACTTTTTACCTAAAGTCACGTGCCTTATGCTTCCTTCACAGAAGCACTCACTATACTAGGGGAAAGGCCTATTTGCTTATTTGTATTCTTTATTCAATAGAAACTCAGTGAGGACAGAGACTACGTCTGCCCTACTTGCCACTATAAACTTGGTTCTTTAAAAGATGGGAAGAAACAAGAGTATGGAAGAAATGCAGGAATGAAGGTGGGGAAAAGGAAAGAACGGAGGGAGAGAAAACTTAAATTATTTTGCTTTTTAATTTTTTGAGACAGGGTCTTTCCGTGTAGCCTTGGCTGTCCTGAAACTCACTGTGTAACCAGACTGGCCTCAAACTCAGAGATCCACCTGCCTCTGCCTCCCGAGTGCCGGGATTAAAGATGTGCACCACCAGCACCCAGGTCACAAAACTCTTCTTAGAAGACATAGTGATCACTTTACATCTCATCATTATTTCCCAGTCTTCCCTTTATTTAGCCTCACTGAACTGTCATTGTATGAAGCCTACACAAGGACTCCTCCAGGATGTGATGACTTGGGCTTAAAGGAAGTCTACCCATGACGCCCTACCGAGCAGGAGACGCTCATTCTCTCATCACCGGGAGGAAGGCTCTTTCTTGTTCATTCACATACTTAAGGCCAAGAGTCCAAATTAACTTCAGAATTTCCAGTCCATTCCAGTTTGAAGCCAAGACAGGGCAAGACTGTCGAGTTCCAACCATAAATCAAGCTCAGATTTCTCTTCCTAGACTAAGGTGAGGAAAGGGCTGGACAGATATCTTCCAAAAGTAGATTTATAGATTGATTATAATTATGAGATTCCTAGTCAAGCCTACTGTAAATAACTTCCCAAAACACCTCCGATTATCCACCTACCTTACTGATTGCATTCATTTAAGTGCAGAACAAAGGACAGATGCCATTAAAGCTAACCTTGAGTCGTTTTACTGGGGGAAGAGAAGAGACAGCATCTCTGCTTTTTAAGTCAGACAAATAGGAAGACATTGCTGACTCTTTAACTTCTGCCTTTTGTGGAACTCCAATTTTACCTATTAAAAGAGATTGTAGATTATCTTCTTTTGTTTTTGTTTTTAAGTAAGGCAGGATTTTGTTATGCAGCCCATTCTGGTCTTCAACTCACAGCCCTCCTGCCTCCGCCTCCCAAGTATCGGACAATAGATTTGACCAATATGGTCAGTGCGATTTTAGAATTTTTGTCTTACATTTTTGGTAGTATGAAAAAAAACTAAATGTCTTTGAAACATGAAATTTAATGTCTACTTTTCCCATGTTGTTCTCCCTACCACATAGGAAAACTCTTTGGAGAGTTTTAAGTAGGAATGGTATAAATATCATATCTAGAAAATTAATGTATCATTATTATTAACTCAAGATGTTTATTTTTAATTCATTTTATCCTTAATTATAAATGTGTGTATGTGTGCACATGAGTGCAGGTGCCCTTGGATGTCAGAAGAGGGTATCAGAGCCTCTGGAACTGAAGTTGTAGATAGCAGTAGGTGATGAGAAATGAACTCGTCCTTTGTAAGAGCAGGAAGTAACCACTGAATCATTTCTCCACTCCATATTCACTACAAACATTTCGATTCTGAAAAAATCTTAGCAGAACTCACAGCAGTCATGTGCACATGTATGTTTACTTTTACAGTGATGATTGCATTCTCGGTTCCCAGGTTTTTTGCAGGTAGCCATTCCTAAATTAATGTAAGAAAAATGCATTTGTTATTACATATACTCTTACAAATTTAATACAAATACTTTAAGTTTATTCTTTTCTCTAGGTAGTAGCAAGAATACAACTTTCATACTTCCTCACATATTAACACACACAGTTTAAACAGGATATTTCTGATAACACACTCTGTCTGCTTTCAGTCCCATTCCAGTTTTTCATATGGAGCATCTAGCCACCCACAGCTGCTTTCATTTTTCTCCAATATAAGTACAACCGATGCAGCAGAATATTGGCAACAAGTTTTATCCTCGTGGAAGTAAGAATGAAGATAGGGATTTAAAACTTTGTTCCATACTCAAGGCTGAGCATTTGAAAACCAGCAAATCTCACAGCACTGAGGTGGCATACTGACTAATTAGTAGACAGGACATTATAAATATTTTTGAGTTATAAGTAAGTGATTTAGAGGCACAAAATTTGCTACAAGAATTCAAAGAAAGAAAAGATCACTTCCAGATTGGTGACTCTAAACTGTAACAAACATATCCAAATATAAAATTTATTGAAATATAATATATGTATATGATATCCACTGATATGTGGGCTTTCTGGTTTCTCGCTGTGTTAACAGCACTAGGGATTGAGCCCATGGCTGTGGATGCTAAACAGGCACTCTATTGCCTGCGCTGGTCTTGAACTCCTAAGCCACCTGCCTCAGTTCCCCAAGCAGAGTTACAGGCCTGCCACATTTGCTATGCTTTAAAGACATTTTTCTTGATCTTGGTTCTGACTAGTAACACTGGGAAAGGGAGACTATTTTAATTGTCCTCATAGAATAGACGGGATCTGGACATGGGAAGGGGACAAGGGGAAGATATTCCAGACAGAGGCCACGGTACTCAAAGGCAGCAAACCACATGTGGTGAGAACTAATGCCTGCTTTTACTGGAACACAAATTTTATTTATTTTATTTTTTTTGTACTTCAATTTTTATTTGAGTATTGACAAAACAACAACAATAACAAAACAGGACAAAATGGTAAGAAAACAAGATCATAGCTGGATATATATGTATGGATTTTGGTTTCTTCTGAGAACAAAGATAATCCTTTAGGAATGTATTATTCTCAGGTCACTATATTGAGTTGCTTACACAGGGGAATGAAAACCCTTCATGTAATAAACTTTGAATCCAAAGTCCTATTCTCAGTTGTAGTATTTCTGACTCATTTGCCACATTAAAATAAACCCTAAACATTTCAACTCAGAATTATTTTTTGTTAGTTTGTTTATTTTTTTTGAGATAAGGTCTCTGTCTGCAGTCCTGGCTGTCCTCAAAACTCACAGAGATCCGCCTGCCTCTGCCTCCCAAGTGCTGGGATTAAAGGCGTGTGCCACCACCACCTAGCTCCCAACCAGAATTTTTATGAACAAAAAAGAATCTTAACACCCATTCAGTTGCATTGTACAATCTCAAAATCTAAATTCAGGAAAATTGAAAATGACTCATAAAAGGCACTGAAGTTGGCAAACCCAGCAGTGTAGTTTTCAATTGGGATTAAGCACAGCAAGTGTCTACAGACCACTACTGGCTGTGTGCAGGCTGGTGTGCCAGAGAGTAAGGTGGCTTTACACTCTCGGGGCTAGTGACAAGAAAAGTAAGCGTAAGCAACTGACCAGGTGGACAGTTTAAACTGCAGTGCAATGCTCTTAAACGAATCCTAAAGTATGAGATCTATTTGTCATATAATCATGTTCAATGAAGTCTCAGGAAAAATATTAAGACTAGGAAACTTCTACATTACTTAATTATCATTACACTGACAACTAAGTAAAAGCATACGGAAGTTCTGAGAAATAAAAATTGCTTTTTCAGTTATTGCTGGTACGTTCTCTATGATTATGACATGACTCCCAGTGGCTTTAATTTTTCACTCCCACAAGAAAAGTTTTTAATCTAGCAATGTTTTGAGAACTGCTACTGAAGTTTGAGATAGTCAAGAACCCTTTATTTCCCTGCCCCCTGCTTTCTCACTGTTGGAACAACTAGGATTAAGTGACAAGCACACGTTTTTGCCATTGCCTATCAGAAAGCTGATACCAGTCAAAGAATGAGACAATACAATCTTTCTCAGAAAGTGGGTGTACATACAGGGACTGCAGACCTGCTGCTAACACTGTGGTAGCCAGCCCCACTTGAAGCAACATCTCACTTGCCTAGCAGCTGCTTTTGTATCTTTGCTCTATTCCAAAACCAGGAGTTTCCTTTTGAAAAGTCAGCATCATTACTACAGCCACACTTTCAAATAACTTGGATCTGAGTTTGCGGAACACAAATTTCAATTGACCTAGAAATACCGAACAGCTCTGAGGACCTTCCCAACCTTCCTCGGCCTTTTCATTCTCAATGTTGTTTAGTCGTTGTCAAGTCATGAAACAACTAGGTACTTGTATCCGTAGCAGCCTGGGATTAATGGATGAGGCTTCTCACTACAAAGGCAGATGTCTGGTCTCTGAAGACCAAGAAGGTCAGTATGCTAGGCATTGTTATGGTCTGGGTATAAAGTCTCCCGAAGGCTCCCGTATTGGTCCCTGATTGCTGAGTACAACCACTGCAATGTGATTGATGCCTGCAGGCCCCTACTTTCCCCAGTGAACTAATCCAACGTCATTATGGGAGGCAGGGGTCTAGCTCTACAAACTTGCTGGAGGAATGACTGTGAAGGGCCTATCTCATCCCTAGCTCCCATTTGTGTCTTTCTTGCTCCATATGCCATCAGGTGGGCAGCACTGTTCTACCACACCCTTACCCCATGGTGTGCTACCTCACTGCAAGGCACAAAATCACTGCGGCTGGCCCTGTGCACTAAAACCACTAAGCTGAAAGAAATCTTCCTCTGTGAAGCTGTTCCGGGTGTCACCGCGATGGAGTCTGTCTCTTGTCTGTGACAGACAGCTGACAGCCAGAGCATTCACTGCTGTGCAGGACCCAGTCAGGTCACAGATGCCACAGGGAGTGACTCACACTGCCTGCAGTTCTGGCTCCAAGAAGATTCAACACCTCCAGCCTCACGTGCACATCCCCAAACATAATGATATACGCTTCTCTAAAACCAGAAATGTGCTGCCTAGCTGAATGTAAATTCAATCAAATTCACAGCAAAGGACAACCACCACACACTGCTGCTGATAAAGTCATAATAATAATAATAATAAAAGTAACAAATCCCTGGCATCTGAAAGTAGGTAATTACACCGAAGTGTTCTCGACTAAACCTGACTTTGAAAATACAAACAACACTCAGATAAAGTCTTTCTGTGACCACAGTGGGAGACAGGTAAGATGTCTGAAATTAGAGATAAGAAAGAAGCACAAAAATAACGGAACATCCCCATCTTCTGGCTAATGCAGATGACTATTAACTTTAAAAATATACTTTCAAAAAACAGGCGTTAAGACCGGGTGTGGTGGCGCACACTTTTATTCCCATTACTTGGGAGGCAGAGGCAGGCAAAGCTCTGTGAGTTCAAGGCCAGCATGGTCTACAAAGCATGTTCCAGGAAACCGGGGCTACATAGAAAACCTTGTCTTGAAAAACAAAACAAGTGTGTGTATGTGTAGTCAGCAGGTTCTTTCCTGTCATGTGGGTCCTCAGGCATGGCAGCAAGCACTCTTACCCATTGAGCCATCTCTCCTGACCCTCATGGTCTTTTGAATGCTGTGATTATGCCTCATTAATAGATTTTCTTTCATCTTTCATCTGTCCTAACAGGAAGTGTTTGTTTTTTTTGTTTTGTTTGTTTTTTTTTTTTTGGATGGGCAGACTTATACCTTATGGTAGGTCTCAAATTTTTTCTCTACTTTTTCCTCCGATTTTTTTGTTCTCTCTTTTTAGAACACTTACTAGACTGTAAGCTCCTAGGTTGTCTCTTTGTCTATTTCCTTGGTCTCTGTTTTGCTTTCACTTAGACTGTACTTTGCTTCCACTGTGTGCCTCTAATCATAGCTCTGACTTCTTTGCGCCTGTTCTTGTTCTTTTCATTTACGGCCTATTCTACGAGGTTGCTATTTTAATATTAAGTCTGCTACATTCTGGGATTATCCTATTGCTCTTTCATCTTTTGTTTACTCTGGGATTTCGTCCTCAGCTATCATCCTCCTGCATATCCACTGCGCATGTGAGAACCTAACCCATAGCAGATGCAGGGTCCGTGCTCAAACTGTGGGCTTAACACATAGACAACAGGGGAGAGTGATCTCCGTAGTCCACTTCCGGAGCCTTGTCTATCAGTTGTTCCACCTCCTGAATTACATTAGCCGTGTTGATTCTCTCCCCAAAGGTTCATTTAATTCACTTAGAGAAAGATGCGATGACCACGAGGAAATGCCTTAAAATTTTTTTTTCATAAATCAAGACGTTTGCAAGCTGCATTTTGTAATACTGCCACAAGATGGTGCACCAGGTCAATGTATGCACCTGTGATCCCCTCAGCAGAAATTAACTGGGTCTAGAAGCCTGACAGAAATTCCGTGAGCTCCCCAGTATTTAGGGCAGGTTTGAAGGTCTTGTCAGGAGTGAGGAGATTATGCTCCATCTACGGATAAAGCAATCTTGTAGATATCTGTTAAGCCCTATTGACTGGTGATATAATTTGCTTTATGTTCATTTGCTGTGTTTTAGTGCGAGAAGCCTCTCTAGATATGAGAGTGAGTTATTGAAGTCTCCTACTGTTATTGTGTCAGGACCGATGTGACCTTTGATGTTGTTATTGTTTATTTCATGGAACTGTGGGCTCCAAGACCAAGTACATAATATTTGCAATGGTTAAATCCTCTTGGTGAATGGTTCCCTTTATTAATATGTGGTTAATATTTTTCTGAGTAGTTTTGAAGTCTTCTTATCAAATGGGAATTATTAAGTCAGCCTGTTTGTGGTTTCTATTTGTTTGATAAGTTTATTTCTAATCTTTGACTCTAAATATTTAGTTGTCTTTTCTAGTTATGTGAGTTTCTTGGGAGACAAGGGATAACTGGATCTTCTTTTGTTTTGTTTTGTATCTATTTAGTCTTTGTGATAGCTAATCTTGGCTGTCAACTTGACATTCCTGAGACGAGAGATTCTCAATTGAGGAATTGTCTCTATCTGAGTGGACTGTGGGAGTGCCAGTGGGGACATTTTCTTGACTGCCAATTAATATGATAGGGCCCATCCCACTGTGGGCTTAGACAGGTGGGTCTGAGCTATATAAAAAAAGACAGCTGAGTGGTAATCTAGGAGACAAGCCAGTAATCAGAGTTTCTCCACAACCTTTGCTTTAGTTCCTGTCTACAGGTTCCTGTCTCAAGTTTCTGCTTGCTTCCCCTAGATGATGGCCCATAACATGTAAATTGACTGCTTTTGGTTGGCTTTTATCACAGCAACAGGAAGCAAAGGAGGATAGGCTGTGTCTTTTCATTGGTAAGTGAAGGATATTTTCATTCAAGGTGCTGATGATAGTTTCCACTGTCTTATTTTGATTCTTTCATTTCTATAATTTAAATTTTTTATTTATGTGCACTGGTGTTTCACCTGCAAGTATATCTGTGTGACGGTGTCAGGTACACTGGAACTGGAGTCACAGATAGTTGGGAGCTGCCATGTGGGTGCTGGGAATTGAACCCAGGTCCTCTGGAAGAGCAGTCAGTGCTCCTAACCAAAGAGTCATCTCTCCAGCCCTACAAGTTACTTTAAAGACTTCAAATTAGTGAAGGGTTTACTATTATTGATGAATTTATTGGTTGTTGCTATTACTAATGAGTCTATTATTGCTATTATTAGTGAGCCTATTGTTGCTATTACTGATTAGTCTATTATTGCTATTACTAATGAGTCTATTATTACTGATGAGTCTATTGTTATTACTAATGAGTCTATTGTTGCTATTACTAATGAGTCTATTGTTATTACTGATGAGTCTATTGTTGCTATTACTGATGAGTCTATTATTGTTATTACTAATGAATATATTGTTGTTATTACTAATGAGTCTATTGGGTGTCACTCTTGTTTGTTGATTTATTGGTAACTCTTCTTTCTCTTCTGGTAACACTGGATGCTTGATAATTTGCTGTGTTAGACAATATTCATTCCCTCCCAGCTTCCCAGTGCTCATCTGTGGTAAGTGTATTCTTTCCTATGTTCTAGTGGGTGACATTGTCCTTCTTATTTCTCTGTATATATTGTTCTTTTAAGGATTTTCTGTATTTCTGACTTAGCATGAATTGCTTTAGCTTGTGTTTGTCTTGAAATATCCCCATTCCTCCTCAATGAGAACAGAGTACTTTGGTGAGTATAACAGTCTTGACAGTTGATATTTACTTCCAGGGCTTGAAAGGTATCATTTATGTTTCCTAACTAGGGGTTGCTGAAGACAGATATAAATGCTATTCTGATCTCTTTGCCTCTGTGCCCACCCCCTTACAGCTTTTAATATTGTTTGTTTTTTACTTTTGACATCTTGACTATGATAAATCATAGGAAGGTTCTTTTCTGATCAAATCTATTTGGGGTTCCAAATGCTTCCTTTGTTTAAGCATCTATTTCTTTTTGTAGGCTTAAATTCTCACCCATGATTTCATTAACAGATTGTCTAAATTATTTATGACATCATATATCCTGAGAATTCTAAAGTTTGGTCTCCTGAATGTATTGCATGTTCCATACAAGTTTTTGGTCATGTTCATTAATTTCCCCACTCTACATATGCCTATATGTTACAGTTCCAGCCTTGCTCTCCATCCCTGTATGTTATATTCCAGCTGTGTTCTCCATCCCTGTATGTTATTATTCCAGCCGTGTTCTCCATCCCTGTATGTTACTATTACAGCCGTGTTCTCCATCCCTGTATGTTATGTTCCAGCCGTGTTCTCCATCCCTGTATGTTATGTTCCAGCCTTGTCTTCCATCCCTGTATGTTATGTTCCAGCCGTGTTCTCCATCCCTGTATATTATGTTCCAGCCGTGTTCTCCATCCCTGTATGTTACTGTTCCAGCCGTGTTCTCCATCCCTGAAGCTGCTCTTTGGTTTCTGTCTGCTGTTGATGTTGTTGTTTTTTTCTTTCACTTCCAGAACTTGGGTTTTTTGTTTTTAAGCATCTCAATTTCTGTGGTATTTCCCATAATTTCCTCCATGTTTTAAAAGTTTCTGCAATGTTATTGATTCTTTTACCTACTTTTTGATAACTTTGTTGTCTAAGTGTTAAACTTATTTTAACATTCTTGGCCAGGTCCTAAATTCAATACCTTATCTGTTTGAGTCCCGTAGTCACTGACCTTTAGTTCTTCATCTCCCTTGTCTGGTACTGAGAGGCCAATCAGCTTGTAGGGTGTTAGGATGGAAAGCCATCTCACATTTTTACATTTTCTTTGTTTTGCTCTGCATATCTTCTGGAGTATATATGTCCTCCTGTTTGCAGTCTCCCCTTCTGTTTTTAACGTGACTATTCCTGGTTGACTGTCTTCACTTGGACGTATGTTCAGGAGAACTGACTGCAGCTAACAGTTGTGATGTTTGCTGCGGTCCCAGTGTTAGCTCAGGGCTGCCCACTGGGACGCAGCACCAAGTCCCACTGCAGACTCCTGTGATTCACGTAGCGGCCCCTGTCGTGGTGCAGTCAAACAACTGCTGAAATGACTAACTGAGAGCGGGAAGGGACCAGAGAGCTTGCATACCTAGGTCACAGCAAGATGACAGACACAGTCCTGAGATGGCTGCGAGACAGTAATTTGAACACTGACGAAGTAATGGATGGCATTAACTTTTATGTGTAAAAGATAGCTTTAAAAATCGTTACTATTTACAAATTTTTAGTGAAACATTTACATGGGAATGGTGTGCTATCTGATATTGGCTTCAGATTACAAACATTTACATGTGAATGGTGCACTATCTGGTATTGGTTTCAGATTACAAAGGTGAAAACTGAAACAAGGAATTAGGTACACAGTAAAAGCTATGAGTTGATTCTTGTTTAAGGTGGCTATTGAATATCTAGGAGTTTATTACACACTTTATGCATGTTTAAAATTACTCCTGATAAAAAACTAAATTTATTTTCACTCTGGTCTGCTTCCAGACCAAGAAGTCCGAGGAAGCATCACCACACATCATCATCCTCCCCAGAGAATAGCCCAAAAGGTGAAATACACATGAAAAAGGATAATATATATAAAGACTAACCAAATAACTTGTTGCCCAACTAACATCTCAATTGAAAAATATTAACCGTAAGAGATAATTCCTACTATATGTTATTAGTATAACGTTTTATTATTTGAAGCCTAATATGTAATTCCAGAAACCAACAGTTGAGTTAAAGTATCCTGCAGTACACTCCTCCAGGCCATACTGATGTTATAGAAAGAAGAAATTAATAATGCTGTTTACCTTTACTGCACAGTGCTGCAGCAGCTCTATTTGAGTGCTTGGGATGAGAAATATCTGTTTCTAACCTTCCTTGCATAACTGTTTGATTTACACACCTCCTGGGGCCTAAATAAAAGACTGTAAATTTCTTCTGAATATCAAGGCCAACTGGAAAGAGAAAAAGATGCAAGCAAATGCTTATTAAAATCATATTAAGTCTTTCCGTGAGGTTATTTATTTCAATTTACATCCCTTATTATTGTAGCACTAGAGGTAAGAAGTACAGAAAATTTAAGTATTTTTGGAAAGATTAAAATATGATAATGAAAATAGGTACATTTATCTTAATAATATTTTTTAAAATTCTATAATTGAAATTTAATTATATTAGAAAACAAAGGTCTTTAAGTGAATAAAGAAAATTGAATTATGTTATCTAAGTATATAAAATTTCCCTTAATGTTTATTTACAGTAAGTATATTATTTTTATTATTTTTCTGTATTGGCTAGCATAAAGGAAATAATATTAAATGCTGTCACATTTTTGTATTGACATCTTCAATAAGTCGATTAACTTACCATAATCAGAACTAATTAGATTAATGCTAAGATCTTCAGATATAAAAGCTCTCTTCACATCAATTTTTTTAGCCCAATGTCCACTTTTTAACAAAACAGAATCCCTGAAAAACAGTAATGTAAACTTTAACACTATCCAAACTCTAAATGAACTAATCTACTGATTTCAAGGACAAGGTCTTCCCCAGACAGGTCTGCAAGAGTAGTAAACGACTACTGAGAACTTTCACCAGATTGTGAGGAGGAAGAACAAAGTCTCAGTGGAGATTCGTTTGTTTGTTTGCTGTGCACTCCTCAAACAGAATGACCTGGAAGTGTGGATTCTCTCGCATGCTCCCCCTTCCACCAGCTGGGATGACAGGCATAAGCTACACCTGACAATAGAGCTAGTTGTTTAACAGTAGTTGATCCCAAGCTGCACCGACTCATTTGAGGCCAAACAAAAATACACAGCTGTTATTAATAAGACACGAGTTGCTTCTTTAATGTGATTGTGCGTAAGTTATATTTATTTGTGAGAAACAATTTCAACAATCTTTTAAATTGAATTTGAAATAGTTTGTATCTAAGACTGACACAGACAAGAAGAAATTACTGAGCTTAATTCATTCTCATAGTCCCCGGATTAAGGGTTTGTACAAAGTGTGTTCTCTCTAAGGGTGCGAGGCTGGTTGTGGGGGAGCAGGGACTGAAAAGAGCATCCTCCTGCTCAGCCCCTTAGAAATCTTCATGGATCCTCCTGCACCCTGACAGCTAGTAGATTCCAGTCGTAGAGGCTCTGCCATTCCTAATTTAGCACTGTAGCGATACCGTGAGTTCAGGCAGGGCCAATCTGGACTTTATTATCAACTAGCTACCTGAGTTTCTTCCTCTATAAAATGTGAATTATGATAGCACCTATCTCATACAAATATTAAGTAAATCACTATTTGTGGCCTACTAAGTACTAAAAAAGGACTAGCAATGACTGAAACTGACATCTTGAGAATTTACTTATGGCATTGTGAGGGAAAAATAATATCTAGAAAACACTGAAGTAAAAATTACAAAAGGCACACCAGAAGAACTAGGTCTAATATCTAGAAAACGCTGAAGTAAAATTACAAAAGGCACACCAGAGGAACTAGGTATAATATCTAGAAAACGCTGAAGTAAAATTACAAAAGGCACACCAGAAGAACTAGGTCTAATATCTAGAAAACGCTGAAGTAAAATTACAAAAGGCACACCAGAAGAACTAGGTCTAATGAGGGATTGTCCTGATGTGGCTGGTCTGAACGCCTGCATCCTACAGTGGAGTTCCAGGAGCTGTTTACATGTTAATCTGGAGATAGAATCTACAGATAGAGATTATATTCTGAGTTAAGTAGAAGACTGTATTCAAAGAGGAGCAAGGCCATAAAAAGAAGAACAGCAAATCAGAAAGGCCCCAGAGGGCATCTATCTCTTGTTACCAATCCTTCCATGGTGACAGATTTTATAATTTCTTCATCTAGTTCTAAATAGAGACCTAAAGTTAATGTTAACCCTCCTCAACAGACAAGTGGAACACTTGCCATTCTTATATCAGGGAACTGTAATTTAGTTGATTATGTGATGATCTAATTATTGTATCTCACAGTAAAAGTTTCATGTACAATAAAAATAAAATCGAGCATTTCATAATCACTCACATGATTTTGTGCTTAAGAACGACCTGATTATCTGCATCGCCTATGATTAAGGTAGCGTAGTGAGTGTCTGGCGCTGTTCTCTTGGTCTGCAGCTGTTCAAAGTTTCTTAACACAACAGTCACCAGTATCTCCGCCTTGGTGTCGCTGTATCTAGAAATCTTCAAAAAAAAAATTAACAAGTATAAAAAACTTTAAAATAATCTTATTATTCATACCCAGCTTCAATTTTAGCCATGGAAGGCTTTACTTTTAAGGAGACAGAATATTTAAGAAAGAGAATATTCACCTGCTCCACTTCAAGTTCATACTTGGGTAGATACATCACAGCTTCTTTTATCTGGGTTCCGAAAGGCGGAAGTCTACTTAAAATCTAAACATATTTATATCATTATATTTTTACCACAAACACTTAAAACTCTTATTGAAATATTTCTTAAAACTCACAGGCTTAATCAGGTTTGTCA
Organism: Myodes glareolus; assembly: GCF_982192425.1. Classification (NCBI taxonomy): domain Eukaryota; kingdom Metazoa; phylum Chordata; class Mammalia; order Rodentia; family Cricetidae; genus Myodes; species Myodes glareolus. Next base: position 2,634,425 of record NC_142033.1, on the reverse strand, counting down.
CCCCAAACACCTGCAATTGAAATGCTTACAATGAAGAAGAAAATATCTGTGTGTGTGATGTATATGGTCATGAATGTAGCATCAAAAGTCTGTGCAAGCGTGAGAAGAGCAGAGGTCAACACTGGATATCGCTTCACTGCTCACCACCTTTGGCTTCAGGAGGCCTGGTGCCTACTGATTTCTCCAGACACATGACCTGCAAGATCAGACTGTCCTGTTTCCACCTCCTAGCGCTGGAGTTACAGGTGTGTGCCCCTAGGTCCAGTTTCTGACATGGTAGCTGAGCTCTGAACTTGGATCTTCAGGCCTGTGTACATGTACTTCTCTGACAGAGTCATCACCCAAACAAATAATTTTAATAGAAATAAAGACATACACAGTGGGGTTTGGAATTTAAATAGAATCCAGTAACATTAGGAACAGAGAGTACTACATACCAGTTCAATTTCTCTTGCATTTGCTTCTTCTATTTTTTTAAAGGAAGTCAAACCTGCATTTACCATGGTATTTGACAATGATATGCCTGTGGAAAATTAACCAAAGAGTAATTTTAAGCCATTTTAATGAAATAGAAACTTCAGCAACTACATGAATAAAATCTTTTTTAGCTAGGTATGTACTCAGTGGTAGAGCACTTTCCTAGAATATACAAGACACTAGCGTCAATCCCCAGGGCTGCAAAAATTAATTGTTAAGTAATCCCTTTAAAAACATTCAGTCAAGACCTATCCTGGGTACATGATCCTGGGTGCATGACCTGGCTTTTCGGAGCCCTTTTCCTGTGGTGAGATACCTTGCTCAGCTTTGATATGGGGGGAGAGGCTTGATCCTGCCTCTACCTGGTCTACAGACTTTATTCGCTCCCCAAGGGAGCCCTTACCTCCACTGAGGAGTGGATGGGGGGGGGGATGGGAGGATATAGGGAGGGGCAGGGGAAGAGGAGGGAGGTGTTATTATGCAAAATTTAAAAAAATTAAATAAAAAATGTTTTTAAAACATTCAGTCAAATATCTAACAGCTGTGTTTTGTGTACTGTTGAGTGTGTCCTCCAAAGGACCATGTGCTGAAGTTACGGTTTATGTTCCTGCATTCAGAATCAAGTGTCAACTCTGCTTCTGGAGCTGAATTCTCTTAACTGTATAACTTGACCTAGCCTGAGCGCCTCCATCTTTTTCCTGTTCCTTGCTCTTACTGTGTATTTTTCGGACACATTTCCTGAAACCTCCTCCATAAATCAGGATGCCTCAGAGTCAGAGAACTGTCTGTTTCTGCCAATGTGATAGGGTTAGGGCATGCACCACAATGCCCCGCTCTTCGGTTGGTTCTGAGACAGGGGTCTCACGAATTAATAGTCCAGGCCGTCCTTAAGCTTACTTAGAACCAGTGCTGGCCTTGAACTCCTGTGTCTTGAATGCCGTGGCTATAGGAGTGCACCAGCACACCCAGCTTCCATTATATAATTTCCAAGTTTAGTCTTCCCAAGACACATATAAAATCACAAAACTAATGAGGCTGTCAATCTTGGAATAATAACTCTTTTTAAAATATTACTTATTTAGGAAGTAGGGTCACAAAGTCAAGGTAAGAAACTGGGAAACAACAGAATTCTTCAGTCTGATCCAGCTTTTATAACAAGCACATTGTAGCATTTTACAGCGCACCCTACACTGGGTTCTAACAGAAAGTCAGGAGTAACCTCCTGTCTGCAGAAATGCTAAGATGGACACTAATATCCTGCTGTTACTGAAAACAGAAAAAAAATCAAATAAATGGTATAATTTTCTAGATTACACAAGACCTGGGTTTGATCTTGAAAGTATCACTAAGGACACAGTAAATTATTACTCAGAAGTGAGAGATAATGTCATATATTACCTAATCATTAAAACAAAGTGAACTGTCAATAGAAGAACAAGATTAGATTTCTCATGTATTTTTGCATTTAATTAGTTCTTTCCTCCCTCTCTCTCTCTCTCTCTCTCTCTCTCTCTCTCTCTCTTTCTCTCTCTCTCTCTCTCTCTCTGTTTTACAAAACAGGGTTTTTCTGTGTAGCTCTGTCTGTCCTGGAACTCACTTTGTAGACCAGGCTGGCCTTGAACTCAGAGATGTGCCTGCCTGTGCTGGGATTAAAGGGTGCACCACTGCTGCCCAGCAGAATTGACTGTTTTGCATTCGTTTATTTACTTGTATGTGTGTGTGAAACACAGAGGTGGGGGCAGAGGAGCAGGCTCTCTCTTTGCACCATGAGGTCTGGAAGACATACTCAGGTCGCCAGGCTTGGGAGCAAGCACCTTTACCCGCAGAACCATCTCACCAGCTCTCAGTGGTAATCATTTAAGCAAGAACAAATAACATTCTAGTTTTCAAATATAAGTACAGTACTTTATACAGGCATGTTTTCCTTAAGTTCTATAACCATCATAAAATAATATTAATAGTAAAATATAGAAGAAACTGTAGACAATGACAAACAGCCTGTTTGTCTTGAGTACCTACCGATTTTATCCAGCTGTTTAGATACATGTCGAGAGTTTTCCCAAAGCTTACACTTGAAGCATTTAGCTAAAATCACACTGTTTAAAAGCACAGCAAACTTCTTTTCCTGGGAAGCTACAGAATCTGACAACCCTAAAAAAAATTTTCCAATATTAAATATACTATATTAATTTACTGAGAAAAATTAAAATCCATTAATGATCTAACATACATCTTACAATTCGTGAGCCACTTCTGAAAATCTTCGAGGTATCTTGTGTCAAAGTAAAATCTTGTATAGGAATGCATCCTAGCTGAGCCTGGATGAGACTGGGGAGAACACATTTCATTACTTCCTTTGAAAGGTTACTGCACCTAGGACTCTGCATGACTGACTGAAGCGTTCCCTAGGACTTCGCTCTGCTTTGATTTGCATGGTGCTATGAGATTCTGTTTATGTCACTACATTGGAGGGCACTTTTGACTTCCCTTTCCCAACCTCACAAAATTCAGTTCTTGTTATCGTCTCAAACTTTTTATTCAGCCAATTTCTCACTGTCTCAAAAATTTCAAAGTATTTAGCAAAAACTGGATGGAGTACTGGATGAGGCGTTTTCAACGCTGCAGGACTGTCCTTGTGAAGCCATCCACAGACACACAAATGTAGGATATGAGTAAAATTAATGGCGTAAACTACTTCTCAAGTAAAATTTACATTTAATAACAGTACTTCATTAATAAGTAGAACACTTTCAAGATCATGTTTTCCTGCTGGAAACCATATCAAACCGGCAACAGTAAAGCGGGGGGTGGGGGGGTGGAGGGGATTTCTGAGCTTGAGGCCAGTCAGGTCTACATAGCAAGTCTCAAGATGTCCAGGGCTACACAGAGAGACTCTGCCTCAGAAGAAAAATTTAAACAGTAATGTAATAGGAGTTTACTTTTCTGCGTTGTCTTCAGTAGGAGGAGAAATCTCACACTCTCTAGCAAGGTGGTACCTCTGCCATTTCAAGTCATGGAGGCGCAAGGCAATTAAGTAACAACCACCAATTCCAGAGCTCCAGTTGTGGCTTACTTTCCCTCACAGCCACATGCCTGGCCAAGTCACTGCTTATCAGAATGTCATTTCATTTGTGTTATAAACAAGATTGGGCCATATGATTTCTAAGATCTCTGAAGCTGTTTGAAATGTTGCAGAAATACAGCTAATAATCCACATTAACTTCAGTTCCAAGCCATAGATCTGCATGAATAATCGCAGGGAGAAGGTTGTTTTATGAATATCTGGGAGATAAAATTGACTAAGAGGTTGAAAAATACCTAAGAAAGAATAACCTCCTGTAGCTAAAGAAGAAAAAATTCCCGAGTTAACTGGCTTCACTAAGTAAAGTTAAAAAATCATTTTACTGGCCAGGCATGGTGGTATACACCTTTTATTCTAGCACTTGGAAGGCTGAGGCAGGCAGCTCTCTGTAGGTACAAGACCAATCTAGTCTAAATAGCAAGTTCCAGGACAGTCAAGGCTACACAGAGAGACTCAGTCTTAAAAAGAAAAGCCAAAGACAAACAAAAAAAACTTTTTACTTTGAATACATCATTTAAATCAAAATACCTAGGTGTCAGTGCCTAAATACCCAGGAAATCACTTTTAATAGCAGAAAAGTAAATCTCTTCATTTGTAATTACTAACAGGGCAAAAGGCAGAGGTCACAGCGCACCTTAGTTACAAACTCCACATCTCAACAGAAGGGTCATCCAGTCAGCCATACACCATGCACTACTTTTCTCTCCTAGAATCCCATTCCCATTGAGTCGGCTGTGCTAGCTGTGTTCTGATGTTGCCAATTATCCTCACACATGCTTCACGCATGCTCACTGGAAGATCCTGGTGAATATAAGCACACTGTCCTTCTACTGTCTACTTTCCCTCAGTAGAACAGACTGTCAGCAAGCGATTTGTCTAATTATGTTTTTTTCTTTCATTTCTTTCTTTACATCTCTGCCTTTCTTCCCCTTCTTTTCTCTCCCTTCTCTTCTCTTCCATAATAGTGGGGCTGAGGGTAGGGCCTTGGCATACCTAGGCAAGCACTCTACCACTCAGTTACATCCCTAGACTCACAATTTATTTTAACTGAAGTCTGAATGTTCTTGGAAATTAAATTCACATATAAATTCTGACTCCTTATTTTTTCTACAAACACATTATTTTTTAAAATAAAGAAAAGAAAATACATTTTAAAACGGAAGAAGCTGGGCGTGGTAGCTCCTACCAGCAATCCTGGCACATAGGAGGCTGTAAAGTGAAGTTTCTGTCCTGCCCAGCCCCACAGTCATTCAGTCCCAAAGAAACACACAGAGGCTTATAAAAATTATAAACTGTTTGGCCTATTAGTTCAGGCATTATTAATTAGCTCTTGCAACCTAAATTAACCCTACTGGTTTTAAGTGTTTTACATTGGATTGGATGTTTTTATATTGTATACAAATTTTGTATATTGATATAAATTTGAGATTAATTTGTTAGAACATACTGTACATATATTTCTACTCTTGTTCAAAGCATTGTACCTATATATCTCATTTAACAATGTAATGCAAATTCCTAGTCTTTCAAAGTTATTATTACCAACTGTTTGGGATAATAAGGAAATGCAGGTTAGTAATTAGTCACCAATTATAATTGAACTTACAGTCATATTAGGTATGTTTTCAAGGCCAAACAAAGATATATTTTAGATAGATAGGTTATCTTCAAATACTTCAGAGATCTACAGAATATGGCATTTAAGATGTTTTAATAACCTAGGTTCCTTTTTTTTTTTAATGACAATGAGACATGTCTGCTCCTGGCAGCACCAATCTACGTCAGTTAAGATAATGGGCATGAAAGATGGAATTTACTCTCTTTGTGATAAAAGTAAGCCACTGGGCAAGAAGATGCCCATGCCTCAACTATTGACAGTATGCTGTCCTAATTAGACAAGCAGGACACAAAAGAAAGTGACTGTTAAACATTGTCAAGACAAGGAGGGATAGCCCTTCAGAATATCCTGTTTCACAGAAACATCTGTTGAATATGCAAGGCCTGTAGGCTGAAGATGGAGATTCCCCAACATTGCAGAGGAACTTTGGGTAACTGCCCAGGCGGCCAGATGTTTCTGTCATTACTTCACATGTTTTGGAAGTTGCTTGCTTGCAGTTCCTGCTTACTCAGTTAACATTTAATCCCAGCCTTACAGACTAGGTTATGGTGGCACACATCTCTAATCCCAGTAGCCACTCTAGTTTACCACAGAAACAAGTGGTAGTGGTGCACGCCCTTAATCCCAGAACCAGAGAGGACTATAAAACGGAAGAGACAGCTCTCCAGTCTCAGTCTCATATGAGATTCCTGGAGGCAGAATTGCCATTTCGAACTGGGGTAGAGGTAAGAGCCAGTGGCTGGCTGTTTTGCTTTTGTGACCTTAAGGTTGAACCCCAATTTCTGTCTCTGAGTTTTTATTAACTGTGCTACGTTAGGCTATGGTAGAAAACTGAGTTTTGAGACCAGCTGGAACTATTGGAGACATTGTCTCAAAAAAAGGGGGGAGGGGAGAGGAGAAAAGCCCTCACACATATGAAATATGAACGGGTATTCAGTATTTTAGGATGCTAAAAAATTTTCATTACCAATTTACTTTCATCTCTCTTGTTTTGATTCTCCCTTCCATTGGAAATCTGTAAATAAAACAGATGGAGAGCTTTTATTATTTAACTAAATAGAACCTCTGAAGCTTTATCCAGTCTGTGTAATTTCCATACCTGATCGTGATCCGGTTCGGGTCCTTGTTTAAAGTGTTCAGTGCTCTCTTCTCGCTCGTCCTCAGCTGCACATCTAGGAACTCACTGCAGCTGGCTATCATCGAAATCTACGGTTTAAGCATTTGTCAATTTAACAAATTACATTTTAAACTTTTTTCTTAGCCCCTTTCTCTGAATTTCCTTATTTTTCATGCTGCCCTGGGGCACCCTAGGTTTATTCATTAACAAAGCAGAATTTAAAAGACGGCTTTATATATCTTACCTCTTCAAGAATTCAACCACTACCAAGGACTTAGAAGCTTCTAAATGCTAGACATTAGCATAGAATGTGAGCAGCATCAGGATGGCATCCATCAGATTACAACACTGAACAAGATCAACCGTGTCCTACGCGGGGCAGAGGGAGGACGCAGAGCGGGCTGCTCTTCTCACGGCTGCTCTGCATCCTCCCGTAGCCGGAAAACCGCCATCCCGATAATTTAGTGATGGAAAGAGGTTTAACATGTGAAGAGATTCGGATTTGTAGACTGGTTCTGGGAGATGGGACTACGTGCTCTAAACCTCACACACAATAAAATCACCCAGATGGTGCTGACCTGAATATTTGTTAATCTTGACTCTTCTTAGAGAAGAATAATATTTACCCAGAAATACAAACCTTTTACTTCATCAAAGCTTGTTCACATGACTCTAAACAATAAATAAATTTCTTACTGTGCAGTCTTTAACATAATAACCTTATTGTGGTAACTAACTGATAATTAAATAACCTTATTGTGGTAACTAATTGATAATTAAAATAGAAAAGCATGGCTTAAAATTGAGAATAAGTATTTTCCTCTACCAGTCCTTTCCTTTATGCTCATGTCTCCAGCAGATGGGAGGACCCAGCAGAATGCCCACAGAATGCCCGAGGTCTGCTCTCTACTGGAGCAGCACACCTGGTCCTGCTGAATTGTAAGCACAATCTATTTCTTGGGCTCTTTCTCCTGGGCCATCACAACACCACTCAATCTTCACTGGTATTGTTGTACTCAGGCAGATGACTGCAGACAAGGGCACCACAGCAGTGCGCTGTCCTGCTATCATTCACAGCCATTCACTCACGGCAGATTTGCTAATGTGCCCTGTGAGACTCTCATAAGTCTTTATCACACACTACATGTGGAAGGCACTCCTGAGGTAATGGTCATTACCAAGTCAATTTTAAGTTGCAAAATAGTAGCGACACTTATTTGTATATAAATTTTCTTAACTTTGATAAGAAACACAAATGACAATATAATGTATTCTGAGGCATTATATTCATTAACTCAGGATCAAAGGGAGAAATAACCATTTAAATCATTTTTCCTTTATGCTCATTCAGTTTTAAACTATAGGAGATATACAAATCAGTTGTCTCTCCAATATTACTTTTATTCTACAATTATTAATTTCTAATGAAAACTTACTAAATCTGATAAAGTTTCCTTTCCACTGATTGTACAAAACTTCTTCACTGTCTCGAATGTAATATAATACCAAGCCATTAGTCTTCCTGCCTCTGTTAGAAAAGACAGAAAGACAAACATTTTCACATTAACTGAACAACTTGCTTTTTAAGAAATCAGTTGTTGTAGGGAGCTGCTTATTTGTCCCGGCTGCCCAGAACCAAAATAATTACACAGAAACTGTATTAATTAAATCACTGCTTAACCCATTAGCTCTAGCTTCTTATTGACTAACTCTTAATTAATGGGTTATTAATTTAACCCATTTCTATTAATCTGTGTATCGCCACACGGCTGTGGCTAAAGTTCCATCTGGCTCTGATGGGGCTCTCCCAGCATTCAGTTTAGTTTTCCCCACCTAGTTCTGTTTCCCTATAGCTCTGCTTTAGGCCCAAAGCAGTTTCTTTATTTATCAATGGTAATCACAGCATACAGAGGGAAATCCCACATCAATCAGTTAAATAAGTATTTCCTTAACACATACTTAATGGGTGCTGTGTGCTTGTAATCACCCCTGTGTTGCATGAATTTTAATTAGTATTAATAATAAAAACTCGGAGTCAGCTATTAAGGGGTAAAAGCTGAAAGATCAGAGAAGCAGAGCGGCCTGCCACTGTAGTTCTTGCCTCTACTAATGCTCAGACCGAAGGGGTGATCCTGTCCTCAGGTGACCTCCTCAGACTGCTTTGAGCTCCTGTCTCCTTCCACCTAATATTCCTCTTTCTCTGCCCAGCCATCTCACTCCTGTCTCCACCTCCCTAGTGCTGGGATTAAAGGCGTGGGATTCCAAGGGCTGGGATCACTCTTGTGTGAGCTCTGTTTCTCTTTTACACTATTCTATTTCATGCAGCCCAGGGTGGCCTTGAACTCACAAGATCCCTCTGCCTCTGTTTCTCGAATGCTGGGATTAAAGGTGTGCGTGTCATCACTACCTGACCTCGATGGCATCTAGTGGCTTAGTTCTGCACTCTGATCTTCAGGCAATCTTTATTTGTTATAGCATAAACAAAATATCACTACACCCCTGAGCAAAGATACCCTCAAAATGTAGAAAACACAATCTATGAACCTTATAGGTTGACTGAAGATATAACCACAGGTAAGACAGAGAACAAAATTCAGGTCAGTATGGAATAACCTAATAGGAAATAAGAGTTTTAAGCAGGATTTTAAAAGTGACTAATATGACCTGGCAGAGAGGAAACAAAGCCATTATCTTAGGGAGAATCAAGATTTATCAAACCTGAGAAATGAAGACGACTGACTATCTGTAGCTACTTTAGAAAGGGCTATGGCTTGATGATCATCATGAGTTCTGGTCAGCTGGCCTGGCATGAGTCTCCATTTAGTACATGGCAGAAGATCATGCGCACGTTTCTTAATATACTGGAGTAACAAAAGTACATACCTCAAAACTTGTTTGTAGTGCCTAATGCTTAGTAAATGTTGCCTAATCTTTAAAATTAAGAAATGATAGATAATAGGCTAGAGGGGCCAAAAGAAGCTTTTATGGCTACTTAAAAGAGTTTGGAATTTGGATCAGATTTGTAAAATAACAGGACTACTTACAATTCTTGAGCAATATTTTTAGTTAAATTGGAGTTTCAAAATTAATTGTTTTGGAAATAAACAGTAGAGAGGTTAGAAGGAGAGGGATGAATGCAGCAGGGAAGAGGAACTGATAGAATGAAATTCACTTCAGAGGCCACCAAATCCAATTATTAGTTGTCCAGAAGATCTAAAGAATCCACTCCTTACAAATATACGCAGAACAGATCTGAGAAAAGCAAAGTGGAATACGTCGTTTCAAGACAATGGTTGGTAGTATATGTGAGTCACAGGTTTTCTTCAGAAGGGATTTTTTGGCATGTCAACAGAGTGACATTCTGTTTATGTTTTGCTTTCATTGGCTAATGAATAAAGAAACTGCTTTGGGCCTGATAGGGCAGAACTTAGGTAGGTGGAGAAGACATAATTGAATGTTAGGAAGAACAGCAGAGTCAGAGAGACACCATGGATCTTCTGCCTGAGACAGACACTAATTAGACTCTTGCTGGTAAGCCACAGTCATGTGGCGATACACAGATTAATAGAAATGGGTTAAATTAAGGTGTAAGAATTAGCCAATAAGAAACTAGAGCCAATGGCCCAGCAGTGTTTATTTCTTTTTTTTTCTTTATTGATATTTATTGAGCTCTACATTTTTCTCTGCTCCCCTCCCTGCCTCTCCCCTCCCTCCTTCAATCCTCTCCCAAGGTCCCCACGCTCCCAATTTACTCAAGAGATCTTGTCTTTTTATACTTTCTACTTCCCATGTAGATTAGATCTATGTAAGTCTCTCCTAGTGTCCTCATTGTTGTCTAAGTTCTCTGGGATTGTGGTTTGTAGGCTGGCTTTCTTTGCTTTATGTTTAAAACCCACCTATGAGTAAGTACATGTGATAATTGTCTTTCTGGGTCTGGGTTACCTCACTCAAAATAATGTTTTCTAGCTCCATCCATTTTCCTGCAAAATACAAGCTGTCGTTATTTTTTCCCCCCGCTGTGTAGCACTCCATTGTGTAAATGTATCACATTTTCCTTATCCATTCTTCGATCGAGGGGCATTTAGGTTGTTTCCAGGTTCTGACTATGATAAACAAAGCTGCTATGAACATGGTTGAGCACATGTCCTTGTGGCACGATTGAGCATCCTTTGGATATATACCCAAAAGTGGTATTGCTGGGTCTTGAGGAAGATTGTTTCCTAATTTTCTGAGAAATCGCCACACTGACATCCAAAGGGGTTGTACCAGCTTGCATTCCCACCAGCAATGGAGGAGAGTTCCCTTTCCCCACAACCTCTCCAGCATAACTTGTCATCAGTGTTTTTGATCTTGACCATTCTTACAGGTGTAAGATGGAATCTCAGAGTTGTTTTGATTTGCATTTCTGTGATGACTAAGAATGCTGAACATTTCCTTAAGTGTCTTTCAGCCATTTTAGATTTCTCTGTTGAGAGTTCTCTATTTAGGTCTGTACTCCATTTTTTTTTTATTGGATTATGTGATCTTTTGATGACTAATTTCTTGAGTTCTTTGTATATTTTGGAGATCAGACCTCTGTCTGATATAGGGTTGGTAAAGATCTTTTCCCATTTTGTAGGCTGTCGTTTTGTTTTGTTGATCATGTCCTTTGCTTTACAGAAGCTTTTCAGTTTCAGGAGGTCCCATTTATTAATTGTTTCAGTGTCTGTGCTGCCGGGATTATATTTAGGAAGTGGTTCCCTGTGCCAATGTGTTCAAGTATACTTCCCACTTTCTCTTCTATGAAGTTCAGTGTGACTGGCTTCATGTTGAAGTCTTTGATCCACTTGGACTTGAGTTTTGTACATGGTGATAGATATGGGTCTATTTTTATTCTTCTACATGTTGATATACAGTTATGCCAGCACCACTTGTTAAATATGCTTTCTTTTTTCCATTTGATATTTTTTGCTTCTTTATCAAATATCAGGTGTTCGAAGATGTGTGGATTGATATCTGGGTCTTCTATTTGGTTCCATTGGTCCTCCTGTCCATTCTTATGCCAGTACCAGGCTGTTTTCAGTACTGTAGCTCTGTAGTAGAGTTTGAAGTCAGGGATTTTGATGCTTCCAGAAGTTCTTTTATTGCCCAGGATTGTTTTGGCTATCCTGGGTTTTTTGCTTTTCCAAATTAAGTTGAGTACAGTTCTTTCGAGGTCTGTGAAGGATTTTGCTGGGCATTGCATTGAATCTGTAGATTGCTTTCGGTAGGATTGTTATTTTTACTACATTAATTCTATCTACTCAGTAAATTGTCATTTTTACTATATTAATTCTATCTACCCAAGAACATGGGAGGTCTTTACACTCGTATCTTCTTCAATTTCTTTCTTAAAAGATTTAAAGTTCTTGTCATACAAGTCTTCTACTTGTTTGGTTAGAGTTACTCTGAGATATTTTACAATATTTGTGGCTATTGTGAAGGGTGTTGATTCTCTGATTTCTTCCCCAACCCTTTTATCACCTGTGTAAAGGAGGGCTACTGATTTTTTGAGTTATTCTTGGATCCTGCTACATTGTTGAAAGTGTTAATGAGTTGTAGAAGTTTCTTGGTAGAATTTTTGAGATCACTTATATAAACTATCATATCATCAGCAAACAGTGAGGGTATGACTTCTTCTTTTCCATTTTGTATCCCCTTAATCTCCCTTTGGTGTCTTATTGCTCTAGCTAGGAACTCAAGAACTACAATGAATAGATATGGAGAGAGTGGATAACTTTATCTTGTTTCTGATTTCAGTGGAATCGCTGGGAGTTTCTCTCCATGTAGTTTGATGTTCCTTGTATCCCTGCTCTCTCCAAGACCTTTATCATGAAGGGATGTTGTATTTTGTCAAATTTTTTTTTTGGCATCTAATGAAATGATCATGTGGTTTTTATTTTTCAGCTTGTTTATCTGGTGGATTACGTTGACAGATTTTCGTATGTTGAGCCATCCCTGCATCTGTGGGATGAAGCCAACTTGGTCATGGTAGATGACGGTTCTGATGTGTTCTTGGATTCGATTTGCTAGTATTTTATTTAGTATTTTTACATCAATGTTTATGAGTGAGATTGGTCTGTAATTCTCTTTCTTAGTATTGTCTTTCTGTGGCTTGGGTATCAGGGTAATTGTAGCCTCATAAAAAGAGTTTAGCAATGTTCCCTCTGTTTCTATTATGTGGAATAATTTGAGGAGTATTGGTATTAGTTTCTCTTTGAAAGTCTTGTAGAATTCTGACCAAGCAGTGTTTTAATGTATACAGTTTCTGTGTGGCTATTTCGGGTGTAAGCTAGCCGGGTGGCCGGGACAAACAAAGGGCCCCTCTCCCTTGTAACAGAAAGGTTTAAAACACAAGGCTGAGATTTGGCAGCAAACTGTTTTAAACTCTAACTTTACACTGACTATAAATGAAGAATGACACAAACTCCACATTTCTAGGAAATGGCCACAAATATGAAAAATATTCATTAAAAATAGAAGGATAAACACCAAAAGTCAATAGATTCTAAATTTTATAAAAATTCATACACTTTTCCTTACAATGATTAATTTGAATAATAAAAATACTCAGTATTTTCATCCAAAGTCAGTTCTATATCTAAATCCTAAAAACTGTGAAACACTTCCCCTCTTATTCTTTTCCTTAAATGCTAAACAAAACTAAGCTAAGAACAAAAGAGAAAGGCTGAGAGGAGACTGAGAGAGTGGGAGAGAGCTCAGGAACACATGGTGTCTTGGCACACTGAAGGCTTTAAACCGAAAAACAATCTGTGCAAGAAGGACTTGTAATATTCCCATAAAATAAGCCATGACACCCTGGAACCTCTCCCTTTTCAAATATTGAAAGTCTTTCTTTTCCATAATTTAACTATTTTTATAAGAAAATAAAATTTTGTACATATAGAAACATTTTGTAACATACAACAGTCTCAGATCTGAGGTATTTTAAGGCTGTGTGTAAGTGTTGCATGGGGTGACATCATGAGCCGTGCAAAAATACATGTGTGTCTTTAGAAGCAAGGCTGCAGTGAACTCACACAGTGCACCTTAGGCAAGCACTGCCAGAAGCAGAGAGGTCCTGTCTTGTGCCTGCAGGACAAAGGACGTGCAGAGGAGTGAGAAAGGCTGGAGCTTACTGTGTTTCCCAGCATGGGGCACAGAGCTCACAGACCCTTTGTCAACAATCTGTGATGGGAAAGGTGATGCCACTTTCCTGCATGTGGAACCTAAGTGGGCACTCAGATAATCCATGGCTGTGCACTCAAGGGCAGAGGTATTTATTAGTTATAACTGGCCTACAGACTTTAAATCATCAGCTGAGAGTCACCAGAATCAGTGAGATCAACCCTGTGTCAAGAAGTTGTAGTTTCAAAAGGGACTTACATGAACTGACGCCTTACAGCTAAAAATAATGATAGTCTATTTACTGTTGTCTAAATTTTAGTCTTAGCAAGCATTAAACTCGATGATATCATAAGGAAAAATACCTGTTGGTTTGAAATAAGCATCTTCATCCATCTTTATTAAGTCTAGTGATGATAAATCTTTCAGATTCTTCAAACACAATTCTGTTTAATTATAGAAAACACATTTTAAGTTTTGTAAAATAAGGAAGACATGAAAACAGAATTTACTATTAAATATGTGTGCTACAGCATAATGGCTCTGGAAGAGCTGGAATCTTTTAAAAAGAAAAAAAACCTTGAAATATATATGTAAGAAAAACTCTGTTGTAATTCTTAGAGGCTACTGATCAAGAAGCATAATCATTTAGGAAGCAGCCACTGTCCATTCTGAGACTTAAGGCAGACCTCCAAGGGAACTGTCAGAAAACACTACGCCCAGCATCCTTCGACACGAAGGAGACTGAGACATCTCAGAACGGTTACCCTAACATCCCACACAGAGTCACAGAGCAGCTCTGTCCTCAGAGTTGTTCACAGAACCTTCATTCCATACTCCACGTCTGGGGGAAGAGACTTCACACAAAGAGGCCAAGAAGAGTCTAAGCACTCAGGGCAGGGCATGTTCTCCCATGCTTATCAACATGGATGACGGCTGTTTACTCAGTCATGTGACATCACAGATGTCCACTTCTTTCATGAGACAGCAAGAGAGGACAATTTCCCCCAGGTCTGGAGGTCTTCATTTTCAGAGGCTCCCATGACATGTAAAACTTTGATTAAAAAATTTATTATGTTTCAACTTTTGTTATAGGAAAATTGTCCATGGGTTTTGCAATGAATGAGAAATAAAAACTATTTTCCTCTCCTATAGCAGTATCTTTTTATTAATGTATACAATACATATTCCTCTATACAGACAACTCACTGAATCAACTGATAAAGGAAAATAAGGTAAATATTAATAGTAATTGTGCTAACTTAACAGAAAATTAAACACTGAAGTTATCAGAGCTGAGCAAGACACAATTATACCTATCTGTTTTCTTATGTGCAATTATCATTGTCATTAATGTATTATTTAATTTTAAATTTTCAATTACAAAATGATGCCGGAGAATAACAGAACTATTTAATAAATACTTTCATAGCAGCATGATAAGTACACGTGACTACTACCATGTTAAATGCCATATGTGCTCTTCTCTACTGCTGAGACAGGGTCTCACCACGCAGGCCTGTCTGTCTGGAGCTCACACCTCCTGTCCTCCTCCTGCATCTTTGAGCACTAGGACTACAAGTATACGCACCACACCCAGTAACGTAGTTATTCTTCAAGGGAGGCAATTTATTACTTTATCCTTATCTCTGCATTTTATTTTCTATATACAAATATTCAGAGACCAAATTAAAGTTAATATTTTAGTAGATCAAAAATTCATTGTTTTTACTGAAAGTCTCAATACAATGAAGACACATTAAAGATAGATAATGAAATATTAAAGTTAAATTTCAAAAAGTTGAAATTTTAAAAGGAAATATTGCACAGATTTGGATGAAAACCCCACAATAAATCTAGAATTATATTTTAAATGAAAAAATTAAGGTTAGAAAGGAAAATAAAATGTTTATTAGCAATGCTTTCAGAGATCAGGATCATTTTAAAGATAAAACCCAAATAAGCCAAGTTAATATTTTATATTATATATAAATATATATATATGGGCAGATATTCTAACAGAATTATTCAATAAATATATAAAAGCTACACATGCCAAGTTTGTGATGAAAAACAAATAATTCAACATTTTTTATCCTGATAAGTTTACTTATAAAAGTAATTTACATATCTGTATTTCTTTAGTAACTGACATTTTTCCTAAGAATTTATATAACATATAGAGATAATGGAAGGAAATATATCTAACCTTGTAATTTTGCTTCGATTCCATCTTTGTTCAATCCAGATACAAAACCTGTGTATGTCATGAAAATTTATTTTAAAAAATGAAATATATTTAATTAATCTTTTAGGTTCAATTTAAACTTCATATAAAGAAGAACATCTACTTTCATATAAACTAATCATAATCTAACGAGCTCAGAGTTCAGCTCATAGAACACAACCACTATTTTGAAATCTTTTCAATATCAACTGGTATATTTTGTTTTTTAAACTATATTAAGTAATCAGAAATACAATATTTCAACAAAAACATGTAGAGTCAGTATTAAAGATTTATTTTTTATTATTTTTAATTATGTGCTTGTGTATTTGTGTGGGGGTAAGTACACTTGAGGCAGGTGTACATAGTCAAAATTTGGAAATGATCTAATTTCCATCTACAAAACAGTTGACTGGACTGTGAGATATTGATACAACTGGGGTTATAATAACAAAATTATTACCAAGAGACTCAATTATATGAAGCAATCTCATGAATACTATGAATTTAAGGAAACTGGGCAGTGGTGGATTGTGCCTTTAATCCCAGCACTCAGGAGGCAGAGGCAGGTGGATTTCTATGAGTTTGAGGCTGGTCTGGTCTACAAAGCGAGTTAAGGACAGTCAGAGCTGTGTTACATGGAGAAACTCTATCTTGAAAAAGAAAAAAAGGGAAGGAAGAAAAGAAGAAAGGAAGGAAGGCAGGCAGGAAGAAAAATCAAATACTCTATATACTGAGCTGGACTGTGACTATGTCAGTGCCTGTGTCTATGTGTGTATATTTAATTGACTTGTGCCCTTTCCTGTGATGATGCGCTACAGAAATCACTATAAAATGAAGCGCTCGTGAGAAGAAGGAAGTGCAGATGAGACACAGATGAGAAGACCTAAGGTAAGCCCTGCAGGGCTATGGGAACACAGTGCTCTCAGCCACTGCTCACAACTATGCAACCTATTAAGGACAGCAACTTAGCAACAGCTATTGCATTTTAAAATGCATGTACCCGCTGATCTAGAAACTTCATTTCCAAGAATTCAGCATGCAAATGAATTTTCACATGTAAAAATGCATTGTTGATAAATAGCAGATAAGTTTAAGATGAACTTGTTCACCAACTAGAATGGCTTAGAAATGACACATGGGGCTGTTGAGAGCTCAGAGGGTCTGAGTTTATTCCCAGCACCCATGTCAGCAGCTCAAACTGCCTGTAACTCTAGCTCCAGGGGATCAAACGTCCTCTTCTGGGCTTTGTGGGCACCTGCACTCAGGTGCATACCCAACCCACGCCCCATACCAAACATAAAAATAATATACAGCTAAAATGGAATGTTATTACCTATTTTTAAAAGCTTCCAAGTCATTGTGGAAGTTCCTCAAAAAGGGGGAGATGGGCCAGAGAAATATCCCTTCAGACAGGAAAGCTTGTTAGCTGGGCAGTGGTGGCACACACCTTCAATCCCAGCACCTGGGAGGCAGAGGCAGGAGGATCTCTGTAAATTCAAGGTCAGCCTGGTCTACAGAGCGAGTTAAAGGACAACCAGGGCTACACAGGGAAACAGAAACAAACTAAAACAACAACAACAAAAGGCTTGCTGTTCAGTCGTGAGTACTAGAATTCGGATCCCAGTATCTACAGGACAAGCTGAGCATCCCACATAAGCCCATAAACACAGTCCCAAGGGGGTGGGGCAGGAGGATGATTGGGCTGCCTATCTTCCAACCCAGCTGAGACAACGTGAGCTGCAGGTTCAGCTAGAGAGAGTAGCAGAGGAGGACATCGGAGGCTCTCTTCTACCTGGAGCACTCACCCCACCCACCTGTACATGTGCACTCACACAGACACAAATACACAAAAATATGTAAGTAGAAGCAGCAAATCTTTAGGTATTTATTTAAGAAACAAGTAGAGAGTTAGATTATGACCCAGTTTTACCACTCCTAGGTAATACACAAAGGACTCAGCCAACATAATACACAGAGACACATGCTAATCCATGTACATTGCTGTGTTCATCACAACAGAAAGAAATGGAAAGTTCATCAACAGATGAATGGATAAAGAAAGTATAGTAATCTATACACTGCATTTTTTCACCCATAAAGAGAAATGAAATCATGACATTTGCAGGAAAATGAATGGAACTGAAGACACTATGTTAAGTGAAATAAGCCAAGCTCAGAAAGCCCAAGACTACATTTTATATCATGCACGTGCGTATCTACCCAGATTTGAGTATGTATGTGTGATGAAGGTAGACGATGAGAAGGAGAGCTCTTAGGATGGTGGAGAAGGTGGTGGATCAGGTGACATCTCGGCACCAGGTGGAGATGGAGACAGGGAGGGCAGTGGGCGGGAAGAAGAGTAAGAAAGCTCAATGGCAGAAAAGCGTGACGATGTCACAGAGAAGCCCCACTCTATACGCTGGTCTAAAGCCAACTGATCAGAAAGCCTCCAAGACACATGGGGACTAGAAAGAGCAGTGCAGAGTAAGCTCACAGATGACGGCAGTGGCTCACAGCTCCAAATGTTGAGCAGCTAAGGCAGTAGATTTCTGTGATTCGCAGTTTGCCAGGTTACAGAGCAAGAACTTATCTCTTTAAAAATGTTCGTAAGAATTTTGATACTCTTGCCTTCAAAAGTTGAATTCTTTAATCCTTCCTGTCATGTGGCCAGGAATAATAACTTGTTTTAAATAAGTGATAATGTGTGACCATGGCTACAAATAAGGAAATGCAGTTTTTATTTAGCCAGACTGTCTTGTATTATTCATCTTGCAGGAAGAGAGCAACAGCAAAAGTCCACATTGAAACAACTAAGCCTCCAACCAAGAGCTACAAGATACAGTCTTCTTGGGTGAGAGTCCTCAGGCCCTGCACAGCCTTCAGACAACTGCAGCCTTGACAGACGTGTTGAGGACACTGGCTGACACTTGGCTTCATAGACCCCACAAGATAAAATTCTGGCTGTTCCTTAAAGTCATGTTTTAAGTAATTTGTTGAAAAACTAGTACAATGGACATGGCTTGCATTAAAAAATGGAAAATAAAATTATACCTTATTTGCTTTGTGTTTTTAAAATTGAAAAATTAACAGTCACAAATTTAGAACAAGAGAGCAGCTAAATGATAAACATGAAAAAGATTCAAAACTTAAAACTTTAACTTATTTTAAATTAGTTTAGGTACTTAAGGTTTTTTTTTCATTGGGTCCATTTTTAACAGCGTTCATTTTAAAACATTAAAAACATTATAAAACACAGAGCAGACAGTGTGTTCCCATTTTCGTCCACTCTCGCCTCTAAACACATTGATGACTGGTAACTATTTTTCCTTATTATTTTTGCTTACTATTTTTGCTTATTAATTTCTGTAATCTATTCTCTAACAATATAAATAAGAACCCAGTTAGTTTGAAAAATATCACTGAATTTCTAGGTCAAAGTAACGAACCGTAATGAGATGGGTTTTTCAGAGCTCTGATGTACAGGAGGGTGGACCGGATCCAGTCCAGAGCAATGTTCACGTCTGTGATGGTGTGCAGCACTATCTCTGCATTTAAATGCTCAATAAGATGTCTGTGCAAACTAATGGGGGAGAGACTCTGCATTACTAATGTGAATTTCAAAAACATAAAACTTACTTTTTAAACTTTAATAATATATAATATATGTGAGTTGCTACTTTAATAATTCATGAAAAGTAATTTTAAAAAGTATAGGAGGAAATCCTAAAAAGTTCAACATCTGTAATGAGATCTGGGGCCCTCTTCTGGCCAGCAAGCATACAGACAGAACACTGTATACATAATAAATAAATAAATCTTTAAAAAAAACCCTGAGATTTCTCCTTACTTCATAGTTCTAGAAGATACATTTTTGTATAAGAAGTCAGCACGGTGATAGTAGTGTGGTTGTGGATTATATCCGATTTTCCCCAAAGAGGCCCATTGACTACATACTGAAAACAGTCCCAGACATTCATATTCTCTCATTATAAAACAAAGTTTACATGTGAAAATATTTCTCTTATTAAAAGTGAGTAATTACAAATTTAATACTCTTAAGTTATAATAGAATGATAATTAGCAAGACTTTATGACCTTTTAGAACTTTATAAAAAAGATATGTACTATTGTGTGCTAAAAACCAACACCAAATAAAACTATGTTGTCAATAAATAAATCTATTTAATTCTTTAAATGACATGCTTTATAGTTAAATAGTTAAGATTATTTCAAGAAAACAGCCTTAGAAAACTCCCCAACCAAATTCCATCCCATATAGTAAAGGAAACAACAACCCATTAGTTTAATTCTCTCTGAACTGTTCTTTGTTACCTGCTCTCTACGGTGTCGTTACACGCTAACATCTGAACGTACTTCTCTCTTGTGCTTAACCGGGTCATAATAACTGCAGTAGCTGTCGTGTCAAACTGGAATAGTAGCCAAAGCACAGAGATCAGCAAAGACTAGAACACAGTACAGGGCCATCCTTTCCTCAGAGCTTATATTTCACACGGAATAGTTCCTGGTCTTAAATAGCAGGCCAAAAGGACTAAAATCTGCTTCTGAATTTTAATATTTACAAAAAGTTTAATTAAAAAACTCTCCCAAGAGTATTACTGCAAATTCCACTTTTGTTTCAATGTAATATAATTTTGACAATGTTAATGTCAAATCTTGTAAACTGAAATAAAAACTCAAGATTTAGTATAGTTTCCATATTTGCTGACGAGTTTTGTGTCACTTGACACAAGCTAAAGTTATCTGAGAGTTGGGCACCTCCATTAGGAAAATGCCTCCGTAAGACTGGGCCATAGGCAACCTGCAGGGCATTTTCTTATTTAGTGATTAATGTGGGAGGGTCTAGCTTATTGTGAGGGGCACCATCCTGGGGTTGTGGATCTTTGTGAGTTCAAGGCCAGCCTGATATACAAGAGCAAGTTCCAGGCCCGGCTCTAAAACTACAGAGAAACCCTGTCTGGGGGGAAAAAAAATTCCTTTATCAGTACACTCACTCACACATCCACCTA
This sequence comes from Myodes glareolus, assembly GCF_982192425.1. NCBI lineage: Eukaryota > Metazoa > Chordata > Mammalia > Rodentia > Cricetidae > Myodes > Myodes glareolus. The sequence continues at coordinate 2,613,731 of NC_142033.1, read as the reverse complement.
CATTCAGAGAATGGTTTAGGGGGCTGAAGAGATGGCTCAGAGGTTGAGAGCACTGGCTGCTCTTCCTGAGGTCCTGAGTTAAATTCCCAGCAACCACATGGGTGGTTCACAACCATTGATAAAGAGTTCTGAAGCCCTCTTCTAGCCTGCAGGCAGAACACTGTATACATAATAAATAAATAAACCTTAAAAAAAAACCCAGAAAGTAGAAAAAGACAGATCTCCTGAGTAAATTGGGATCATGGGGACCTTAGGAGAAGGATGAAGGGGAGGGGAGTAGCAGGGAGGGGAGCAGAGAAAAATGTAGAGCTCAATAAAAATCAATAAAAAAAAAAATAACTGCTGGCTTGGTTTGCAAACACCTTAGCAGTGACTGAGAGGGAAACAAAGGCCCAGAAAAAGGCTCCTTTACAAGTGAGGGAAGGCAGTGATAATCACTACTACAAAACAGAGAGTAGTTCAGACAGAGTCGGAATAGCAAGAGTACTTAAACTCTTCTAATCTCAGTTAGTGAGTCTTGTTTATTCCTCCATTAAAGCTGATTTTTAAATAACATTATTTAAAAAATGTAAATTAAAAACACACAACCCCCCTTCTTTGCTATATTTAGAATGTTAAAAAGAGAAAGTGATTACCCCTTACCTGAGGTCTGCCGGCTCTCCCAATCATCTGCAGAATGTCTGTCTCACTGTACTCCTCAAACATGCCTCCAATGTAGTGCATCGTAGACTTTATAACTACCAGGTGAGCCGGCAAGTTCACTCCCATGGCAAGAGTACTGGTGGTAACTATCAGATTGGAGAATAATCAAGCGATATAATTTTATTATCCTAGGAAGGTGTTTCTTTTTTTAATATTTATTTATTTATTATGTATATAATATTCTTGTCTGTGTGTCTGCTTGCAGGCCAGAAGAGGGCACCAGATCCCATTACAGATGGTTGTGAGCCACCATGTGGTTGCTGGGAATTGAACTCAGGACCTTTGGAAGAGCAGGCATTGAGCCATCTTTCCAGCCCCAAGGTGTTTCTTATAAAAGATATACTGATATAAATGGAATAAAAACTAAATTTAGAAAAAGGAATATAGGACTTTATAATCTAAAATAATAATTTACCCTAAAAATAAAATAGCTAATAAGATCTTTTCAAATTGCACCACATTCAATTAAATAATAAGAATTAACCTTTCCAAGGAGGTTAGTGTGATACCTGCATTCACAGCTCGTTTTCAGTTCTTGGAAGAAATTCATCAGAACACTTAAGCTTTTCCTCTTAAAAATAACTTTTCAAAACATTTTAATATATGCAAGAGATATGTTTTACTTACAAAGAACTGGGAGATCTCCAGAAGTAAACAGTTCTTCAACCAGTTTCCTATCTGATAGCTCCAACCCGGCATGGTGATAGCCGACACCATACACCACGACATCTGCAGCAGGAACACACCCGTCAGCCACTGCTCCCACTTCACACCATCCCAGCACAGTGACAGCCGACACCATATACCACGGCATCTGCAGCAGGAACACACCCGTCAGCACTGCGCCCACTTCACACCCATCCCAGCACAGTGACAGCCAACACCATACACCATGACATCTGCAGCAGGAACACACCCGTCAGCCACTGCTCCCACTTCACACCATCCCAGCACAGTGACAGCCGACACCATACACCACGACATCTGCAGCAGGAACACACCCGTCAGCCACTGCTCCCACTTCACACCATCCCAGCACAGTGACAGCTGACACCATACACCATGACATCTGCTGCAGGAACACACCCATCAGCCACTGCTCCCACTTCACACCATCCTAGCACAGTGACAGCCGACACCATACACCACGACATCTGCAGCAGGAACACACCCGTCAGCCACTGCTCCCACTTCACACCATCCCAGCACAGTGACAGCTGACACCATACACCATGACATCTGCAGCAGGAACACACCCATCAGCCACTGCTCCCACTTCACACCATCCTAGCACAGTGACAGCCGACACCATACACCACGACATCTGCAGCAGGAACACACCCGTCAGCACTGCGCCCACTTCACACCATCCCAGCACAGTGATAGCCGACACCATACACCATGACATCTGCAGCAGGAACACACCCGTCAGCACTGCGCCCGCTTTGCCAGCACTGCCCCGTCTATCTATATTTAAACATGCTATTCTGTTATCTCTAGGTTGGAGGTATTGTTCTGTGGTAGAATGTTTAGCCTGAAATGCCTGAGGGCTCCAAGTTCAGTTTCCAGAACAAAAAAAAAGAAAATTGCCTTTAAACCTACCTTTGAGTTTTGAATCCCTTATAGAATATGCAGACTTCTGTAACCTTTTAAAATATAAAATTAATAAATTATTCCCTGTAACATTAGAAAAATTTGAAATAGTCTATTATTTTAAAAATAAAAGCTGGGCAGTGGTGGTGCACACCTTTAATCCCAGCACTCGGGAGGCAGAGGCAGGAGGATCTCTGTGAGTTTGAGACCAGCCTGATCTACAAGAACTAGTTCCAGGACAGGCTCCAAAGCTACAGAGAAACCCTATCTCAAACAAACAAACAAACAAATAAATAAAAATAAAAATAAATAACTTTCATAATGCCATCATCTGAAAGCTATCTTAAAAAAAAACAAACAAAAAGCCACAAGTTCTGACAAGTTTTATTAGAGGAAAACTTTATCCATATACTTTATATGAGTTTGTCCTAGCACGCTTCCAATAGTAAGAGAATGCCCTGAGTACTGGCAGCTACTCTATAGCAGTGAAAAGTATTGAAAGCTATCTTTAAAAGGCAGGGACCATCTCAAGGAGAAGTGGGAAAAGGGGAGGTTAGAAGTGTGGGGGGAGAATAGAAACAAAACACACTATATAAAATGCCCTAATGAATACATACCAACAGTGAAAGCATAGAAAATGTAGCTTTCCTATTCAGAATGTATTAGCTCTTAATATTTAAACTCACTTCTAAACCAAAAATTTAGAAACAAATTCTCTCATTTTCCCACATTTGAAAAAAACCAATGTAAATGATTACTATGTGCATGGGATCAGAACCAGAAAGTTACCCCATAATTTGTCTAATAATGCTTGAAAGAAATAAGAGGCTTCAAGCCAGTCTTGGTGAGAACTGTGGGATGTCTTTCTGTACATTGTGAATATGTGTTGCCCTCATTAGATGATAAATTAAGTTTCCTTGGCCTATGGCAAGGCAGGATAGAACCAGGTGGAAAATCCTGTCAGAGATACGGGAGAAGAAGGGTGGAGTCTGAGAGATGCCAGCCATCTGCAGAGGAAGCAAGACATGCAGAAAATGAGATAACAAGTCACGAATCATGTGGCAAAACACAGATTAAAAAAAATAAGGGTTAATTGTAAGAGTTAACTAATAATAAGCCTGAGCCATCAGCCAAGAATTTAAAAGTAATATTGAGCCTCTGAGTGGTTATTTGGGAACTGGTGGGGGAGCAACCTCCAATCACAACAGAAGATGGAGGCAGAAGGACTGCAAGTACAAGCAGTGCCTGTGCTGCAAAATAAAAGCAAAGCTAGGGCTGGGGAGGCTGTCAGCAATAAAGCCCATTCAGCTTTCGCAGGCTCTACTTCAATTCCTAGTGTCAAAGGGATGGGAAAAGGGCAACTTTTAAAGCTACTACATCATTAGCAAGTAAAATAAAAAGAAACCGACATAACTTTTACTGCATTGCATGCATCTCCCTGCCAATGGCATATATCCATAAGGACATTTCTAAATGTAAAGAAAACTAAAGGGTAGGAGGAAGTACTTAAAGAGGTTTGATAATTTTGGAAAGGAATTCTAGGTACTCTCAAGGATGTAGACGGTTGGTAAGCTTGGTTTTTGAACACATCTAAGAAACCCCATGTTGTTTTCTATTTCCTTACTTCAGATATGAAACTATGAGGTACGATTTTCTCAGTCATGATTTTCCATTCACAATGGAACAAAGAGCAGGCAAGACATGCCGTGTTACTAGTGACATGAACTGCACTACACACAGGATCTGTAGAAACGCTGTCGTATGTGACTATCAAATTATTATAAGGTAGTTTATACTCATACTGAGACTGGTTAAGATACTGAAGCTAACTGATCCCAAGATGCTGATACACGCCGTAATTACAGCATTCAGGAGGCTAAGGCAAGACTGCAAATTTGAGGCCAGCCAGGGCTACATAGTCCGACTCTGTTTCCAAAATAAAATAAAACAAACAAATGAAGCTGGAAGACTGAGCACATAACCCCTGACAGCCTGCTTGCTTTTGTGAACAAAGCCCTGGGAGTCATCTCCAGTGCTGAAAATAGTCTCGTGCAAAAAAAGAAAGAAAAGAGAAAGCTTTATAAACTGAAGTTGAGAGAGACAGGCCCGACGGCTCGACAGAGGTGGAAGTGGAGTGTGTGATTTATGTCTGTGTCTCTAATGTCACACTCCTTCCAATTCTGGCACTTCACTGCTGAAAAATTTCAAAGCTGAAAACAGGAATAAAGATTAAATGTGGTGGGAGAGAGAAGAAAAGAGTCAAGGAAACTTTCCTTAAGTAATGAGGTCAGAGGAGGAAACGGGAAGAGGAACTAAAGTACTGCGCATGCTCCTGTTCGAGACACTGCGTGCAGTGACAGGGAGGTCTGTGCCCCAGCACTAAGGGAGCCCACAGCCTGCACATTTCAATCTCCCTGGTGAATTCAGCTAAGGACACAGCAGGAAGTATTTGCCTGAGAGGACAGCATTTATGCTAATGAGTCTCCCATAGAACAAGAATTCCACACATCTTCCAAAACTGCTTTCAGAATCAGCCTTTGGACAAGGAGGCGAGGTTCTTAGTGGCCACATCTTACTTCTGACTACAGGGGACAGCACAATTGAACACGGTGTGCAGCAAAGGGCTCCAAAACTACTTACGACTACCTACCGCCTCTTTTCCTTAGACCTGTGCTTTTGGTGTTAATTCTCCTTTTACATTTTCTCGCCCCATCTGTAAAGCCACTACTATTTTTACTGTGCGGATCAGAATCCTGGGCTTGAAGATATCAAGCACCCTGCCCAAGGTACTCTCATCTCCCCTAAGTGATCCCCAGAAGTCCTCCCACTTCCGAGAACAAATTAAAGTACAAACCTGAGTTTCTGTCCCATGGAGATAATAAATTTAGCATCTTTTACAAGAACAGAAGCAGCCTGCTGCACACCTTTCCTTGTTGCACAAAACTGGAAATAAATTAGTGAATTTTCTATCAATCAGGTTAAAAACTGAATATCACACACAAAACCAGCAACTAATAATCCATACCACAAGTGTGGGCTTCTGATCGGAGTAAGTCCGTATAACACTGTAAACTTTATAGTTGAGGGCTAAGTCAAACTTAAATTCAGTTTGGTTACTGCCACAGGGAAAGCCCAGGACCACTTTCTGAAGTTTCACAGGTCTGTGGCTCTCATCCATTTTCAGACACACAGCAGGCCTCTCACCATCCGAAAGCCACTCTGCGATCTGGGAAAAAACAGAAGCCTGCGCATTACATTCTATTTTCTAGAAAGTTCTATAGCTAAAAAGTTAGATCACTTTAAAGTCAAGGTCTAAAAATACTTAATCAAATCATTGCTTGTCAACATTACATTTTTCCCTGCTACTACTTTATAGATATGTTAGTAAATGCTACCACCAAGAACAGTGTTTCAAGATCATAAACACTCCACATGGCGAAGTTCTGACAAGTTGTTAGTTTTTTGCTTTACCTTCCCCTATAAGAGCCCAAAGTAGAATTAAAATCAATTTGGTCATAAAAATCAAAGTTCCCGTGGCACCATAAGCACTGGTAATTGTTCAGAACTATCCGTAAACATGACTGAAACCTTTGAACTTCCTTAAATACTAGCAAAATCATAGCAGAGCTACCACCCAAAATATGTTGTTCTTCTAATGAAAGAACAAATAAGCCTTTTAAAAAATAAACAATTAATAAAAACAATTCATTTCAATAATTAGTAAAAACAATTCATTTTAATTAATCTATTATCTATTATTTGTGTGTGTTGTCTGCCTAAGGGGGCCAGAAGAAGGAGCTGGAGTCAGTGAGGGTCCTACCCTGAGTGCTGCAACTGAACTGAGGTCCTCTGAAGATCAGGAAATGCTCTCAACCTCTGACCCACTACTCCAAACCCCAAATAAACTCTTGAGAGATGATAGTGCCAGAAATGCATTCACACCCATTATTAGAATTACTAATCAGCTCCTGAATCTGGGGTATGAGGTCCACATCCTTCCATACTCTAGTTAGTAACTGGGCTCCATGTCTTGCCATGAAACTGGCTCTTGCTGGGGAAAGGTTTCTTGTACAGGCAGAAATATAGAAATAGTTGCAAGATTATTATGAGACAGAATCTGAACACACAGGAATGTGCAGTTCTGGAGAAGTGGGTGGCCAAGGATAAAGATTATTATTTTAGAGGAAAATTGAGAGAAAGGACAAGAAAAACAAAATGAAACTGGTGTGGGAGGTCCTTCTGTCTATGTGTTGCTTTTATTGGTTAATGAACAAAGATACTGGCTTAGTCTGATAGGGTAGAACAGAGCTAGGCAGGGAGAACAAAACTGAATGCTGGGAGAAAGTAGGCAGAGTCAGAGAGAAGCCATGGAGCCCGCTGAAGTCAGATGGAACTTTAGCCGGTAAGGTACAACCACATGGTGATACACAGATTACTAGAAATGGGTTAAATTAAGATGTAAGAGTTAGCCAACAAGAAGCTAGAGCTAACGGGCTAGGCAGTGTTTTATATAATATAGTTTCTGTGTGATTATTTCGGGAGTCTGAACAGTTGGGAAATAAACAAGTGGCCTCTTCCTTATTACATGAAAGCAGTGTTCACAGAACCAGTGATTACCACAATGAAGAAAGTTTTAAGAAAAGAATGTGATGGTATTTTTATAAGAATTGCTATAAACCAATAAAAAAAAAAACGGTACCTCAAGGTGAAAAAAGGTAAAGGGTATCACAGATTTGGTTTTAATGTAGTTGGCACTGATTTTTTTTTAACTGAGCGAAGTATATTAATATTGCCAACTACATTAAAACCAAGTCTGTGATAAAAAATAAAACCTACTGCAAGGTGACTATGTCATTGTGAATGCTGTCCCTAGAGAAGAGGGACATTGGTCTTACAGAGGAAGTCCTGTTAGAAAGGGTGAATCTAGTTAGGTTTGGTGCTGCAGGTCCAAAATCCCAGCGATTTGTGTGGCGGTGGTAGGAAAAATATAAAATTTAAGGCCTGCCTGAACTACAGGGTGAGACAATGTACTGAGAAAGAATGCAGGGGATGTACACCAGGGCAGAGTACTTCCCTGGCATCCTTGAGGCTGGAGGTTCAGACAAAAGAGCAAGTCTGACCCCAAATCTCTTTGGCTCACTAGGAGCCATTTGTCACGTTATGAAGTAGCCAGGAGGGCAGTCAGCAGGCTGAACAAATGAGGTCGCTCAATCTTAAACCCCTATAGATTTCAGAGACCAGAGAAGCAGAGCTGTAAGCCACTAGATAGACCTTTTACCTCTACTAATGCTCAGATCAAAGGGGCAATCCTAAGACTACCTAGACTGCACTGTGTCTCCACCAAACCGCAGACTCCACACTCCAGTGAGTCCCTGTCACTTCCCTTTATATTCCTCTTTCCACTCACCCATATCACTCCTGTCTCCACCTCCCTAGTGCCAGGATTAAAGGTGTATGACTCCCAAACATGGGATTAAAGTTGTGTGGCACCACTGCCTGGCGTCTAGTGTCTTAGCTTTGCACTCTGATCTTCAGACCAAGCTTTGTTTATTAAAATACAAAGAAAATATCACTGCAATTTATTAAGTGACTGACTGAAATTTCCATCTCCTCTGAGATACTGAAACGTGAAGCAAGTGAAGACTGTGACTTACATCCTCAGCATTGGGAATGGTTGCAGACACAGTGACAAATCTCATAGGGACAGGGCTGGCATTCTGTAAAGCCCTAGATGAAGACTGGACAGTTTTCATTCTGCTAACAACAACCTCAAGAGTTGGACCACGGTTTTCATCTTTTATAATATGCACCTAGGTAAGAAATCAAGAGGGAATCATTAGATATAAACCAAAAATTTAATTAGTCAATCAAAATATTCAATATTAATTTTTTCCTTGAAAAAATACATATTTTCCAATTTGAAGAACTAAAACATTATTTTACTGAAAATATTATTTCTTTCTATCCATTTTAAATAACATTCTATATTTATACCGAAAGTGAAGGCATTCACTACCTCATCAATGAGAAACAGTCGAACCAGCTGAACTAAAGAGTTGTCTCTCCACTTCCTGGTCATGCTGTCCCACTTCTCCTACAGGAAAAAACACAAGCACTTTATTCTAACAAGGAATTACAAGTATTGTTTAAGACACTGATAAATTTTATCAGACATATTACAAACAAGGAGAACATTTCAGTTGATTCCTTAAAATTTCCCCCAAAGAGTCGTGGATTAATAATTACTGAAGTGATTTTAAGAGTCCTAAAATGCAAGGTCTTCAGTCTTTGAAATAATCACAAGTCAAGATCTAACTACGCGATCCACACTTGATGTGTGCGGGTGCTTTGTTTGCACTTATGTCTGTACAGCATGTGCATGTAGTGCCTGTGAAGACCAGAAAATGACACTGGGCCTCCTGAGAGGAGAAGAGAGGAGAGGAGAGGAGAGGAGAGAAGAGGGTGCTGGGAATCAAGCTCTGGTCCTCCAAAAGAGCAACCAAGGCTCCTACCCAGGGAACACCTCCCCAACCCATTGATTACATATATTAAAGTCCTGTCAAGGTCTTACTTCTACAACAACTTGGGCAAATGAATATAAGGTTATCCACAACTACAAACTGGCTATTTACTCAGTGCTCACAGATGTGATCATTTCTCTTCCATGTTTTATCTATGGATATTCTCTCCATATCTTGGATAATAGTACTTTTATGGTAATTTGTCTACATTGCAAATACATGCTTGTACTTGGAATTTTCTTTTAACAATTTTTTTAATGAAGACAAACAAATTTATTTTCAAGTAAATAATTAAACAAATAATACTTACTGGAGTCGTCATAATTATATGGGTATGTTGAATCTCAAACAGGTCATCCATTACTGTATCTCCAGTAAGTTCTTTACAATTCAAGCCTATTGATCCAAATTTTTCTTTCCAGTCATCAAACCGCTGACTACAAAGGGCTTTTATTGGTGCCACTAAAATAATACATTTATTTTGAACACCAGGGCAAGTTTAAAATTGTTTTCTCAAGATCTAGTTAATAAAATTAGTCTATAAATAAGAATGTATTTATTATTGCTGTGTAATATTGATAAAGTAACAAACACAGTAAGCTAAAACGTAATCACCAAGAAGAGCTAAGATTGAAACAGAAGTGGTCACTCAGGCAATCTAAAGATGGGGAGAGATGGACAAGTGATTATTGCTTTTTCCTATGAAGCCTTCTGTGATCAGTCACTTCTTTAAACTGGGTACATACACTATTTTGGGGAGTCTTATGAAATATACACCCAAAAGAGGAGAACAAATGTTTCTATACAAAACTCAACAATTGAGAAATAAATGATTATTTGCTCATTTTGACTGTCCTCTTTCTTAAAATGTAAAGTTCAAATTCTCAACTCAAATATTATTTTTCATATACAACTCTGAGAAAGGTGCTTCAAATTTAATATAACCGATGAAGCCAATTGTGGCATGTTCTTATTAAAATGTACAGAGGGCCAGGGCTACAACTCAGTGGTAGAGCTCTTACCTAGCACATGCAAGGCCCTCCCCAAGCTCAGCGTCTACACCAGAAACAGCAGCAGAGAAAGACCCTGTAGGCACTAAGCACTTGTCTGTAGGTTCATTCAGAGTACCACAAACACAGAAATTCGTAACACTTCTTAATGTATGAGCTACCAAGCTACCAAATGATAATCTCTACGCTCTGAATTGACTTCGTTTCTGCTTCACTCTTTGATCATAACTAATCAACATTTTATAGCACATACTCACTGTAAACAATCTTCATGTTGAGCCACGGCAATGGAACTTCCATTAACAACCTAGTTATTGCAAGTTCAAACACTACAGTTTTCCCAGAGCCAGTGGGGGCACAAATCACAAAATTCCTATCTGTGTAAAGAAGCTAAGAGAGACAACAGACAACAGATTATTAATATATAGAATTTTTATTTACATTCTCAATGTTCTGGAAAGCACGCTTTAAGATGAGGACCATTGCTTCACCTATGCTCACCTCCACAACTGCTAAGTGTGGTCCTGCGCTGGACACTTTACCCTCAAAACAACATACTCTGCCATAGCATACTATTTTGTTAAAATAAATGCTGGGCCTAAGAGAAAACCACTCCTTTACCCTTAAAAGAAATTATAATAATCTTAGCAAATACAAGCCAGTCCACCTATGTGACTCACATGCACTCATTTAACAAGGATTTCTAATCTCCTAAAATGTGCTAGTAATAGAATGTGCTGGTGACTATTCCCTCTCCTCAGAGACTCACAGTGAGAAGAGAAGATACATAAATAATTATAAAATACTTACATCATCAAAGGCTTTGGATTGTATATAGTTGAAGTAGGGGAATTCTTTGAATATACTCCTAAATTTTGCCGCTTAGAATAACATTAAGGAGTTAAATATTTCAGAATTTAGAAATGTTTACTCAGTTTTAATGTTATTGACCTTATCCACTGAGAATGTTTTAACAATTGCTGTTTTGGCATCTTAAGAATTAATGGAAGGGAGCTGGAGAGATGACTGGGTGGTTAAGAACACTTGCAGAGAAGTTGGGTTCAATTTCTAGCACCGACATAGTGGTTCACAGCCAAAGTTCAAGCTACACAGAACCTGACGCATTCTCCTGACCATTGTCAGGCACTGGGCACACATGTGGTACAACATGCACACATGCAGGCAAAACACACATACAAATAAAATACGATTTTTTTAAAGTTAAAAAAAGGAATGGGAATTATTCTACTCTGCTTCCACATTCCTTATTCTAAACATACCTGATATAAGGAATACAGTTTGAGAGTTAGCTATGATGGAGACATGCCTGTTAGAGCTATTTTTGGTCTGTTTCTTGTCCTGACTAAAACACTTAATTTTTATGTTGTTTTTAATGTTCAAATTTTCATTTATTAACTGATTTTGACTGCATTTCATTAATAGGGGTGATTCTGGTTAACCTTGAATCTCTGCATTTTTATATTATTTGTGTTGTTTGATTTAATTATAATTATCAGCATATTTGCTCAGAAAAATGAACTTGGATTGTTACAAAGTTTAAAAATATTAACAGGACAATAAATAATTATCCCATCTCCAAGGTGAGGCACTACTGCCAGATTCAGGATATTTTAATGGCACTCTTTGTATCAAGTTGCAGCTGGTCAACTACATTTATTGGCACTATATACAGATGCTTTACTAGATGTAGGACACCACAGAAAAGGAGTTTCTACGAGTGAGGCCTTTAGGACGACTGTGGTAGGAACAGCGGCTCACTAGTTAAGAGTATTGTCGCTTTTGCGGAGAGCCCGAATTCTGTCCTTGCACCAAAATCATGTGACTCCCAAACACCTGTGACTCAGTTCCAGGGGATCCATTGCCTTCTTTTGACCTCTATGGACATCTTCACGCAGGTAGTCCGTATATAGACAAGCAGGTATATATACATAACATACACACAAATGAAAATATAAAACCTTTAAAACATATATTTGAAAGAACAAACAGTTGTCTAAAAAGTATTTTTATGAGGGATTTAAATACTCGTGGGTTGCTGCAGTAATGCTTTTAAAACAGATTATATGATTTTTCTGTCTAAATTCTCCCTTTCCCTCCAAGAAAATGGCACAAGGCCCTTCATCCCATCTCCCACCAGCCCTTACTGCTCTGCTTTCCGAGCCTCTTCTTCTGATTTCATACTCATCTCCTGCACTCTCCGAAGCATCAGCTTCACGCCTCCATGACATCATCAGCCTCACACTGCCATGACATCAGCCTCATGCCTCCATGACATCATCAGGCTCACACTGCCATGACATCAGCCTCAGACCTCCATGACATCATCAGCCTCACACTGCCATGACATCAGCCTCATGTCTGCCCTGACATCATCAGCCTCACACCTGCCCTGACATCCTCCTCTGCCCCATGCCTCATTCTTCTCCCAACTTCCTTTTTTCTTCCATCTTATTGCTCACTTCTCGCCATGTTAGGTGTGTCCTGTTTGTTTTATTAAATTCTGTATCTTCAACCTTCAATTCCAGCAGTCTCAATTTAATTCTTTTCCCACTCTACTTTTTTTTTTCCCCACAGAACTCATCACCCTCTAAAATATCACATGACATTTTACACAGGTCTATTGTTCAGGCTCATCTCTCCCCACTGTTAGAATAGTAACTCAAGGACAAAGATTTACTCTCTTTTCTGAATGGCCGTATCCCACAAGTCCAGAACAATGCCTAACAATGTATGTTTGCACTTATTAAACTAAATGGTTAATTTCTAAATCTTCATTTTACTTCCTGCATGCTATAATATATACAGACAACACAAATGACAACACATACAAACACAAATGAAAATAAAAACTTTAAAAAACATATTTGAAAATATGTGACAAAAATCCCCACAAAATTTAGAGTTAGTCCATCAGCATTCTAAAGAATCACATTTTCCTGCAAGGAAGTTTTTCCATATAAAATATTTATTTATAACAAGCCTATGAGTGGCCAATCATGCTGGTTTTTCTCTCATTAAGTAGGTCTGCATCAATTTACATTCACAAAAGCAAATCTTTGATTTGGAGTACAGGAAGACTCAGTCTCGCAGTGCATAATAAACCTCAGTCATTAACTGCAGCATCTCTCATCATGGTGGGCACTCACCATCACATTTCTCTGTTGTTGCCGCACTACTGCAGTTACTGCTACACTGGGGATATCCACAACTGAGCTGGCCGTACAGCCACCAGAGCAATCTCACCAAGAGCAACATACTGAGAAAGAACTGCATATACACAAGTCTAAGCAACCCACAAACTCTTCTGTCTTTTACTTTGAATGCATACTTTTAAATAATGAAGTAGAGCAGATCACTGGACCTGGTAGTATGTGAAGCTGGAAATAAGCAGTGAATACAAATGCAGAGAGCAGTCGCTGTCTGCAGCACTGCTTCAGTGTGCTGCTTTAACACGAAAACTCTTTAAAACTTGTCAAAGGACAGTATTAAATATGAGCACGTCTCTAACAAAAGAAGAACTTCCCACCACTGAGATAATCAGAAAATATTTTAATTACACTTTTGAGATATAATTTTTTCCCTTCCCTCTTATCCCTCCAAACACTTTCATAAACACCCCGTCCCCAGCCTCCTTCAATCCATGGCCTCTTTTTCACCATCATTACATGCATATATGTGTATATACACTATAAATTTCTAAAAACTACCTGTATAGATTCAACGCAATGCCCATCAAAATCCCAGCAAAATTCTTCAAAGACCTCGAAAGAACAATACTCAATTTCATTTGGAAAAGCAAAAAACCCAGGGTAGCCAAAACAATCCTGGGCAATAAAAGAACTTCTGGAGGCATCACAATCCCTGACTTCAAACTCTACTACAGAGCTACAGTACTGAAAACAGCCTGGTATTGGCATAAAAACAGACAGGAGGACCAATGGAACCGAATCAAAGACCCGGATATTAATCCACATATCTTCGAACATCTGATATTTGATAAAGAAGCAAAAAATATCAAATGGAAAAAAAGAAAGCATATTTAACAAGTGGTGCTGGCATAACTGAATATCAACATGTAGAAGAATGAAAATAGACCCATATCTATCATCATGCACAAAACTCAAGTCCAAATGGATCAAAGACCTCAACATAAAGCCAGGTACACTGAACCTATATAGAAGAGAAAGTGGGAAGTAAACTTGAATGCATTGGCACAGGGAACCACTTCCTAAATATAACCCCAGCAGCACAGATACTGAGAGAAACAATTAATAAATGGGACCTCCTGAAACTGAAAAGCTTCTGTAAAGCAAAGGACATGGTCAACAAGACAAAATGACAGCCTACAGAATGGGAAATGATCTTTACCAACCCTATATCAGACAGAGGTCTGATCTCCAAAACATACAAAGAACTCAAGAAATTGGACACCAAAAGATCACATAATCCAATAAAAAAAAATGGAGTACAGACCTAAATAGAGAACTCTCAACAGAGAAATCTAAAACGGCTGAAAGACACTTAAGGAAATGTTCAACATCCTTAGTCATCAGAGAAATGTAAATCAAAACAACTCTGAGATTCCATCTTATACCTGTCAGAATGACCAAGATCAAAAACACTGATGACAACTCATGCTGGAGAAGTTGTGGGGTAAAGGGAACACTTCTGCATTGCTGGTGGGGATGCAAGCTGGTACAACCCCTTTGGATGTCAGTATGGCGATTTCTCAGAAAATTAGGAAACAATCTTCCTCAAGACCCAGCAATACCACTTTTGGGTATATATCCAAAGGATGCTCAATCGTGCCACAAGGACATGTGCTCAACCATGTTCATAGCAGCTTTGTTTGTCACAGCCAGAACCTGGAAACAACCTAAATGCCCCTTGACCAAAGAATGGATAAGGAAAATGTGATACATTTACACAATGGAGTGCTACACAGTGGGGGAAAAAATAACGACAGCTTGAATTTTGCAGGAAAATGGATGGAGCTAGAAAACATTCTTTTGAGTGAGGTAACCCAGACCCAGAAAGACAATTATCACATGTACTTACTCATAGGTGGATTTTAAACATAAAGCAAAGAAAACCAGCCTACAAACCACAATCCCAGAGAACCTAGACAACAATGAGGACACTAGGAGAGACTTACATAGATCTAATCTACATGGGAAGTAGAAAGTATAAAAAGACAAGATCTCTTGAGTAAATTGGGAGCGTGGGGACCTTGGGGGAGGATTGAAAGGGGAGGGGAATAGCAGGGAGGGGAGCAGAGAAAAATGTAGAGCTCAATAAATATCAATTAAAAAATGTTAAGACAAAAAATAAATAAACACTGCCTGCTCCACCTGTATAATGTTAATTGTGTATATGTCTTCAGGGTTGTTGGCACTGAACAAACAATTGGTGTGTTCCCCCTCCCTACTTTCCTCAGTTGCCTACTGTTCTTCATGTAGGGTTAGGCTTCTTGGATTTTTCCATCCATGTTGCCACGTTTGTTGGTGGCATCCTTGTTCAGTTCATGTCTGGGTAGCCATGCTGCCCAAACTTTCTGAGTACAGTTACTAGGAGCCACACTCTGACAGGAAACTCTTATAAGCTTTCTGCTCCTCTTCTGCAATACTCTGAGCCCTAAGTGTGGGAGTGTTTTGTAGATGTAGTCATTGGGACTGAACCCCACTACTCTGCAATTTGTTTGGTTGTGGTTTTCTGTAATAGTCTCTGTCTGCTGCAAAGAGAAGTTTCTGTGGTAATGCTTTGTTTGTTAATCTAACAAATACAGCTTGCCTGAGATCAGAGTGCAGAGCTAAGCTGCTAGTTAGCCACAGCGGCCAGGGCAGTGGTGGCATACACCTTTAATTCCAACACTCAGGAGGCAGAGACAGATGGATCTCTGTGAGTTCAAGGTCACCTTGGGCTACACAAGATTGATCCAGTCTGAAAGAGAAACAGAGCCAGGTGGTGAAGGCTCACACCTTTAATCCCAGCACTAAGAAGGTAGAGACATGAAGTAATATGGCTGGGCAGAGAGAGGCTATAGGGCAGGAGGAGACAGGAGCTCAGGATTTTGCCCCCTTTGGTCTGAGGATTTGATAGAGGCAAAAGGTCTCTTAGTGGCTGCTTCTTTACTTCTCTGATCTTTCAGCGTTTTCCCTGATATCTGACTCTGGGTTTTTATTATTAAGACCAAACAGAATTCACACTACAAGCTTCCCTGTTAAGGGTGAGGACTACAAGTATCTGTAGGTAAAGTTTAGAATGCTCGCAGGGATCGTGCTGCTTTGGTAAAGTGATGGCTGTAGGTTCTCCCCTGAGATCCATGACTTCACTGAGTTGTGAGCTAGGTTTCCAGGATCAGCATGAATTCTCTCTCACTGAGCAAGCAGGTCTTCAGTCCATTAGAGCTGCTGGTTACCACAAGGCATATGAGCCACACTGCACCCTTGTGGTCATTGTGCTGTGCTGGTTGTTGATGTGGTGCATGGGGTCACAGCTGATCGGTTGGTTGCTCCCTCTTTTGGAAGTTTGCATGGTGTTTTCTGGTACTATGAAAGCTAGTCCTCAGAGATGGGATATTTAGGACTAACTAGATAATAGTTAACTGCCTACTACGAAAGTATTTATGTTCCCCTTCTACTGATGCAAATACATATGTGTGTCTTAGTTAGGGTTTCTATTTCTTTGAAGAGACACCATCACCACAGCAACTCTTATAAAGAAAAAACAATTGGGGCTGGCTTGCAGTTTCAGAGGTTCAGTCCACTATTATTATAGTGGGACATGACGGCATGTAGGCAGACATGGTGCTGGAGCTAAGAGTCCTTACATTTCGATTCAGAAACAACAGGAAGTGGTCTGTGACATGGGGAGTAGCTTGAGTATAGGAGACCTCAAAGCCCCCCACTATAGTGACACACTTCCTCCAACAAAGCCATATCTTGTAATAGTGCCTCTCACTTTGGGGGCTATTTTCTTTCAATCTACCACAATGTGGCACCCCAGAAGCTGACTTCAGGTGCTTTTGTTCTTAGCTCTCTACTTCATATATTGAGGCAGGTTCTCTTACTAAAGCCGGAGCTTGCGCTTTAGGCTGTTCTAGCTGGTCAGCTTGCTCTGGTGATTCTTTCTCCACCTTTCCAGTTCCACGACAGGCTACCATGCCAAACCAGCTTTTACTTGATTCTGAGATTTGCTCTCTGTTTGTGGGATTGTGTAGGAAGGATTAGGAGGTGTTGGAGGAGGTGTGTCACTGGGGTGGGCTCTGGCCATTCTTAGGCGCTTGCTTTCTCTCTCTCTCTCTCTCTCTCTCTCTCTCTCTCTCTCTCTCTCTCTCTGCTTTCCATATGCTAATCAAGATGTGAGCTCTCAGATGCTTTGCCACTCTGCCCTACTGTGATTGATTCTTAGCCTTCTGAAACTGGAAGCCCAATTAAATGCTTTCTTTTATAAATTGCTTTGGTTGTGGAGTTTTTTCACAGCAGTAGAAAAGTAACAAAGGCACTGCTCAATATCTGAAATTTACTTTCTGCTTTTCAGGTGTAAAGGGGATACTACCACCAGAATAATCTGAATGCACTCAGGCATTAGAAATGCCCAAGCATGCAAACTTGATCGAATGCAACCTCCAAATGAGGTTGGATTCCTCTAAAACAGCAAAATTGTCCTCAAAGCCATAAAACGTCCATTTGCTTTAAGTTTCCCTATTTGATTTAACCCAATATCTCTATTCTTGTCCCACCATCTAATGTAAGCAAATTTCTGTGTTTAAATTGTCAAACTGAAAACAGTTCTCTGACTGGACCAGCCTGCACACTACACTTGGAGCAGCACTGATTAGCATGCAATGTATCTCTTACATGGCCCAAAATATTTACTCTTTCATCTTTTTCTATGCTAAGCAAATGAACACACAGGAGTACAATGAAACAAAATATTTTAAATATACAATTTCATAAATGTAAAGTAGCTATTTTAAAATAAAGGATACGGATTTCTGTAACAGCCTTCAAGGAACTTAGGCTACTTGGAGTTATACCTAAAACCAAAAGATATCCCATATTTATATGGATATTTTTAACCATTTCCATAAAACAACTCCAATAAAATTTGTATAACTTTTACTAAGTAAGTTAAAATATTAAGATATAGCTATAAAATAATGCAAATTAGGTTACATTTTCACAAAAAGCAACTGAATAAGCAATTACCTTGAACGTCGTGAGGTTGGGATGCAACGGAAAAGGCCGGCACTTCGAATATGTTTTCTCCAGTTTCAGAACCAGGAAACTCATCCTTTGCTTTCACTTTATTTGTGGAATACTGAAGTTTCTGCTTATTATTGCTGCAGTTCCACGAATTCTTCTTGTTTATTTTTGTTTGGGTAAGTTTCCCTGGGCTAACATGAGAATCCAAGTTTGTATTTTCATAAGCACAATCACATTCATGTATTTTGCCATATGTTCTAAATAACCTGAAAAAAATCCACGTTTTCTGCTTCTAACATTTGCTTACAAACTAGCACAAAATATTCTCTTAAAATGTCTGTAACTACAATTTATCACTGATTTATGTGTCTTTATTTTCCTAAAACTCATCTAAGATTTTGTGACAGCTTGTCTCTAAGATGGATCCAGTGATCCTTGTCTCTTAGTCACAGGCGTTATGGTCTACAAGCTGAGTCACTGAGTCAGAACTGATGATGACACAGGATAACAATCTAGTACGTAATACTGTAAGTACTCTCTGTCAGTGGTTCTCAGTCTTCCCAGTGCTGCAACCTTTAATGCAGATATTCACGTTGTGGTGGCCCTAAACATATTATTTTCATTGTTACTTCATAACAACAATTTGACCATTATGAATCGTAATGTAAATACCTGTGTTTTCCAATGGCCTTAGGCCACTCCTATGAAAGGGTCATTGACTCACAGGTTGAGAACCTTCCATTTTTA
This sequence comes from Myodes glareolus, assembly GCF_982192425.1. Lineage (NCBI taxonomy): Eukaryota > Metazoa > Chordata > Mammalia > Rodentia > Cricetidae > Myodes > Myodes glareolus. Next base: position 2,594,930 of record NC_142033.1, on the reverse strand, counting down.
TATATTGCCTTCAGCCATATTTATTTTCACTTTTTACCCTTAGGTTGGTCTTTAGGTTATGAAACAGGATTTTGTCTTTAACACAGTCTCGTGTGTCTATGTTTCCTCTGGAGAAATCCCCAGCTATGACCAGACATAGAAGATGCCTGTTATCTACATATTGAAAGGGTATTCTGACAAGCAAAACTTGTCGTTTGTAAAGCATATGATAACTATCAATCATGCCATTTGTGCCAGAAGATGCTGATACATATATGCATAAGTATAGTTCCTGGTCAACCACATCTGTACTGAATACCCAAGAAGTAAACTTAGTATATTTATTCTTATCTTTTTATTTAAAGAATTTTTGAGATGTTTAAAATTTTTATGTGTGCAGGTACCTTGCCTATATTCATGTGTGTGTGGGGTGTGTGTGTGTGTGTGTGTGTGTGTGTGTGCATTGCCCATGGAGGTCAGAAGAAATAACCTATGATTAAGGTTACAGATGGTTGATAGCTACCATATGGGTGCTGGGAGTTGAACTTGGGTCCTCTGAAAGGGCAGTCAGTGTTCTGACCCACTGAGCCACCCCTCTAGCTCCATGAGCTAAGTATATTAACAAACCAAACTCTCCAAATATTGTGGGGGTCTGAGTGAGAAATGCCCCCCCTAGGCTCTGGTACTGGAACATTAGTTCCCAGCTGGTGGTGCTGCCTGGGGAGGTTGAGATGATGCAGCCACCTCAGCCACCACCAGGTTTCTCTTTCTATTTTGTGCTTGTATCTGAAGATGTTTCGCTCTGGGTTTCCTGACCTGCTCTCCTGCTGCCTGCTGTTGTACTCCCTGCCATGACACACTCTTATTCTTCTGGAACTAGAGGTCAAACACTCTTTCTTATGAAAGTTGCCTTGGTCACGGTTCTTTATTACAGCAACAATGTTGTGGGAGTAACTTCCGCTGCCTCAACCAATAGTCGCTGAAATACGAGCCCACAGTGCAGCGGGGAGCGACTTCCGCTCCATCAGCCAATAGCTGCTGAAATACCAGCCCAGTGGGGTGTGGTATATTTCTCTTTTAAAAAGAGAAACAGATCCGGATCAGGCTCTCTTGGTTCCGGCTCTTGGTTCTGGTGCTTGCTCCCGGCTCCTGCTACAGGCTCCTGCTCCCAGCTCCTGCTCCTGCAACTAGGCTCCCTTCCTGACGGTTTATGGTGTATGTAAGTTTTACCCCCCAAAATAAATAACCCCTTAAAACATAACTGGTGTGGGATTGATTCGCTGATACAACAAAAAATAACTAATACACACATCCAATATTTCTCTGTAAAATTCTTCAAAACAAGGAGACACCATCTTTATATCTATTCTTTGTTATCTAACTGATCAAAATAATTTGCTCATGTTAGCCTTAACATGAAGTAAATATCAATGTTCCTAAGGCAATACTCACAACTTACAGAAATTGTCTAAAGATTAAGAAAAGAATGAAATAATATTGATCCCCTATTGTCAAAAGTAAATTTAGCCAAAGTACTTTGAAATATGTACTTAGTCAAATTTCTTTTTTGTTTTTTCTCAAAGTTTTTCATTATTTTTTTCATACTTAGCCAGGTGATGGTGGCATATAAACCTAGTCCCAGCACTCAGGAGGCAGAGCCTGACAGAACTTTGAATTCGAAGCCAGGCTCTACACAATACAATGAAAGCCAGTGTCAAAAAAACAATAAAAAATTTCATACAAAAAAATCTATAAGGAGTAAATCCAAAGGAGCACTATACAGACAGACTTTTTAAAATTTTTTACTTAGTCTTGATATATATTTCTTGTGTGTAAGAAAAAAACCTAAATCTTTCAAAAATCTACACAAAAATTTAGAATAAACTTTGTAAAATTTCATACTCAACTGCTGAGACAGAAAATTCAAACATGTAGGTGACAAGCAGAATCCACTATAAGGTGATTCTGGGGATGGGAAGGAACTTATGCCACAGGTGACTGCACACACTGCGCTGTTACTGTTAAAATCAACAACTGGAACCAGACAACCTGGACTCAAGCACAAAGATCAGTTATTCTCTAACTGAATGATCTTAAAGTTATTATGAGTTTGAAATAAGCTTTAATAAAGTATATGGGCATCGTTTAGACTCCAGTTACCAATACTCTATGGAGCTCTCTAGTCCCCTGAAAATCTCACTCCATGAGTTCTTCACGTCTTCAAGTTCACTGATACTTTATTTCCTCCACAGTCTTAAAAAACATGGCTATGCCTTGAAAACTTCTTGCTTCTTAAGATTTCTTTGAGGAAACCCTTAGTTCTTTTACTTCTCGGGTACTTGAAAACTGGGACGTTTCCTTTATTACAATCTAGATCATTAGTCCACTCCAACAACAACTGTGTCTATGTTAGGCATAAATTCCAGTATCCTTAACATTTGACATGTATCAGTCAATGGTTACTTTAGAATCCTTTTCCTCTTTCTTCTCTCTCTCTCTCTCTCTCTCTCTCTCTCTCTCTCTCTCTCTCTCTCTTTCTCTCTCTCATTTTGAGACAGGGTTTTTCTCTGTAACTTTGGAGCCTGTCCTGGAACTCACTCTGTAGACCAGGCTACAGAGATCTGCCTGCCTCTGCCTCCCGAGTGCTGGGATTAAAGGTGTGCCACGACTTCTTGTTGCTATCTTAATGGCTGCCTTTCTGACTGGGGTGAGAAAAATCTCAATGTAGTTTTGTTTGCAATTCTCTGATGGCTAGTAATGCATACTTTTTCTGTTTATTAACCATTTGTACTTCTTTAAAACTACTCATTTCTTTAGCCCGTTTGTTGAATGGATTGTTCCAATCCAATTGGATTGAGTTCTTTATATGTTCTAGCTATTAATTCTATCAAGTATATAGCTAGTGAAAATTTTCCATTCTGTAAACTGCATCTTTTGGTTGTTTCCTCTGTAACAATTATATTAACATTAATCTCAGAGCAACTGGACTTTTCAGAAAGTTTATACTTTTGCTATCATAAAGTGTTTTTCCTACCTTTTCCATTAATAGTTTCAGAGTCTAACATTAAAGTCTTGGTCCTTTTGGAGGTGGATTTCATAGGTAGTGAGAGATAGTTCCATTCTTTCATAGGTGGATATCCTATGTCACTGAGTCCATACATGCAATGTGTTAAATTTACAGACTGTACACAACTGGGCTTTACTTCTGCTCTTTTGTCCTTGCCTTGACTTTGGTTTTGGTGTCAGGGAAACACTGGCTTTGTTAAGAGTTTGGCAGCATCCTTCCCCTTCTATTTTATGACCTAGCTTAGTTCATAACACCAGAACTAACTAGTACTGGTGTTAGCTCTTTTTAAAAGTCTGGTAGAATTCAGCCGTGACTCAAGCTGGGCCCGAACTCTCTTCAAATGGTTTTATTTATTACTGTTTCAATATCATTGCATTTATAGACCTGTTTGTCTCATTGTGTTTTAACTTTGGTAGATTAGATTCATCCAGAAATTCATCCATTTCTTTTATATTTTCCAGGTTATTGGAATATGAGTTTTTAAGGTATATTCTAATTATTTTTGGAATTCTAGTTGTATCTGTGGTAATATTCCTTTTTCAATGTCCATTTTTATTAATTTGGGATTCTCCTTTTTCCTTTCAGCTAGTTTGACTAGGGACTTTTATATTTTCTTATTTTAAGAACTACCTCTAACTGATGCTAAACAATGTTGCTGCTTATTCCTATTTCCTTAACTTCTGCCCTGATATTTCTCCCCACTTATCAATGCTGACTTTGGCTTGCTTTTCCAAAGCCCTAGGGTTCATCACTGTTCACCTGAAATCTGGCTTTCATTTGTTTCTTTCTGAGATATGGTCTCACTGTGTAGCCCTGGTTGGCCTAGAGTTGCCCTGTAGATCAAGCAGGCCTGGAACATGTGCTGATTCTCGTGCCTTTGCCTCCGAGTCTGACGTCACAGGCATGTCCCCTCACCTGAGCTATCTCTCCTTCTGCTTGGTTTGTTTTACTTGGCATCTAAAGCACAAGCCTCCTCTGATGGCCACTTCCGCTACATTAGACAGGCTTGGGTGCACTGTGTTTCACGTCACTCTATTTTAAGAATACTTTGTTTCCATTTGATTCAAGAATGTTTTGCATGTTGCTCAGTGTCCATGAGTTTGTGTACGTTCTTTAGTTTCTTTTTTTCATGCCTCAGACTACTTTTTATTTTCAACTACATGATTTCACGCAGCAATTCTTCTAAATAGTGACATAAAATAGATTTCCTTGTGTATAAATAACTTCCATACTCTCCACAGAGTCAATGCTCAAAGGTGCTAGAACACATCACTCCTACAGTGTTCTTGTATCCAACAAAGTCAATGAACAATATATAAATACTTAAGTCCAATATTAAAAGCTCAGGCACTTGACTAACTTTAATAAGGTTTCTTAAACTATTTCAATAGATCTAAAATGCATATATATATGCACATATATATATATATATATATATATATATATATATATATACTTTTTAAAGAAAGATTATTCTCAACTTTTCTATAAAAATAAGTTTGATGGTTTGGTCCATCTAACTTCACTACAAGTATGAACTGTTAGTATATAGTAAGGATGCTAAGAAGAAGAAATTTCCAAAATCAAGAGAGACCAAGAGCAAAGTAGAACAAAATTGCCCTGCTAAAGTAAATTTTTTTCTGTTTTCAAGTTGTTTTTCTTATGTATGTTAGTTAAAAGCAGTAGGACGCTAACACATGTGAGATCACACAATATACATATGTGGTCTCTGTCTCTGGTTTGTCATGTTACTTTTAACCTATTCATCCACTGATTTGGGTCAGTTTCTCGTTCTTTAGTTTCCTTTACTTTGGTCTGTAGTGTTAGCCTATTGTGGTCAGATAGAACATAAGAAATTATTTCAGTTTTCATACATCTGTCCTATCACAGAAAATGTTCCATGGCTGCTGACAATGTGTACTCAGCCGAGTTTGGATGGAATTTCTGCAGATGTTTGGAGGCTTTGATCTCTGATGCCACTTACTTCATGTTGTTTTAACTAAGTCTCTACGGTTCTAGTTTATTGATAAAGACTGGGGAGCAGAGGCAGAGAAGACCCAGCTGCTTCCTTCCTTCCTCCGCCATCGTCCCACAGCTCCTGAAGGCAGGAACTTCGGTCCTCAAGAGTGGACTCCAGGCCTGTAATGTCAGCACATACACTATGCTGCCGCTGTCTTTCTCACTCACCTCCTATTGAATGTAATTCCATTCAGCGTACACCTAATCCTCACCTTTGCTCAGGAGATCGTGTAACTATTAGTTACCTTTTCTTGAATGATGGTGTCCCCTCTCCTCCATCCTCTGCAACATTAGGTGATTCTGAATCACTGGGACCATTCTTAGCAGGTGGATTCTTAGTGCCCATGTGGTCTTTATATTTCTGAGATGAGCCATACACCAGCTTGCCAGGAAAACGGGATGACAGAAATAAGTCATCGTTACTTGCTCCTCCTAAATTTAGGGAATCTTTACCCACATTATATGGAAAATGGAATTTTTGTGTTGGTGAAATACAATTTTTGTCTTCATTAATGATCTTCAAATTTGATGTTATCATTTTTGGTATCTTTTCTTGGCCTACAAGAAAAGAAATATACTAATTACTAATTATTATATATTCCATGTTCTTTGTGAAAAGAAATTTTCTAAATAATGACAGAAAATCTCAATTAAAAGTTTCTAAAGGAGGCCAGTGACATGACTTAGCAGGTAAAGAATCTGCTGTCAAGCCTGAAAACCTGCATTCTGGTCCCAGGACCCACATAGTGGAAGGAAGAAATTGACTTCTATAATTTATCCTCTGACCTCACAAACACTGTGGCAGTAGCTCCCATATACACAGACACTAAATAAACATAACAAAGTTCAAATTTTTCTAAAGAACTTACTAGATAAACACAAGAATCGAAAGACTCAGTACAATAGTAAGATAATCTGTACACTGTAGTCATAAAATAAAGATGCTTATTTCTGGAGGCAGACAGACCTCATCTACACAGTGAGTTTCAGGCTAGCTAAGGCTACACAGTGAGCCCAGCATAAAAAATAATTATACAAATTCATATGTAAACACATATAAATTACGAGTCATATTAAAACATTAAAGTGTTGAATATTATCATATAAGAAATATACATTATATGAACGTGCTTGTTTAGGGGAGAAATTTTTTGTAGTATATGTTATGTTCTATTTGAGTGTGTCAGTAGCAGTACACACAAGCGTGTGACAGTGTGTGATACTCTATGTAAGTGTTAGCACCAATACACACAAGCGTGTGAGTGTTGTGCTCTATGTGAGTGTGTTTATTAGCAGCAGTACACACAGCCTGTGACTGTGTGATGTACTCTATGTGAGTGTGTCAACAACATTACAAACAAGTGTGTGACAGTGTGATGTGCTCTATGTGAGTGTGTTTACAGAAGTGAATGCTCTAGATCCTGAGATTTGATGGACACGTGAAAAAAGGAATTAATACTTTAATATGCTAGTAGATTTTTTTATACTGACATCAACTACACAAGTTTGGCTTCACAAAAAACATGATAATTTACCTAACAGTTTATGACTTTCAATTTCTTCCTCTAACGCTTGAATATCTGGGATTTCTGAAATCAGTGGAGCTGGAGGGAGAAACCAATCCATTGATTTCCCCTTAACTGGAAAGCTACATAGAAAACAAAATGTGAATATATGTTAATAAAGACAGGCTATCAAAAACCACTTATTTATTAAACATGACTCAAATACAAACTTGGTGCGGGAGAATGGTCTCTATTCTGTCAATTATATTTTAAATAAATGCTGATTGGCTGGTAACCAGGCAGGAAGTATAGGTAAAAAAAAAAAAAAAGACAGGAAGTAGAGGTAGAGCAATGAGAACAGGAGAATTCTGGGAAGAAGGATGCTCTTTCTGCAGTCCTGCCTAGACCACAGAAGCAGGATGTGAGCTGCCCTGCTGAAAAAGGTACTGTGCCATGTGGCTAACATAGATAAAAAAAATAATGGGTTAATATAAATTACAAGAGTTAATAAGCAGGGGCTGGAGAGATGGCTCAGTGATTAAGAGCATTGCCTGCTCTTCCAAAGGTCCTAAGTTCAATTCCCGGTAACCACATGGTAGCTCACAACCATCTGTAATGAGGTCTGGTGCCCTCTTCTGGTCTGCAGACATACATACAGACAGAATATTGTATACATAATAAATAAATAAATAAATAAATAAATAAATAAATATTTTTTTAAAAAGAGTTAATAAGAAGCCTGAGCTGATGGGCCAATCAGTTTACCATTAATGTAGACTCTCTGTGTGATTTTCTTTGGGTCTTACCAGCTGTGGGAATCAGGCAGGACAGAAACACCAACAAGCAGGCCTTCATGTTATACAAGCTCTTGTAAATAAGTTTTCTGTCATGGTTTTGCTTTGCCCCTGTATGGCAATGCTCTCATCTTGTCCCTGTGTCACAGGACTGACACACATGGCTGTGTGAGGACACTAGCTAAATGGGAGCTGGACCCCGCTCCACTGCCCCTCACTCAGCTTCAGCAGACAACCACTTGTGACATACCTCACCGATAATTACAGGAAATCAGCACGTAAATGTCACCATTACTATATTCTAGATTAATCCCATAACTATGAAACATCGGAAGCCCCTAAAGTCATAAAACTGAAAAGAACACATTGGATGACCTTCTTTCAGGCACACTTACTTTCCAGCTTCATCTGCGCTACTGAGAAAGAAATTATCCAGGGAGGGGAAGCAGCTGTTTGACTTCGGCATTGCTGAACACCAGATTCTGTCTGAAATCTACGAGATACAAGAAAAGGTAGGGTTACAGGGATGTAAAAGTGATTTCTAGACAGGTAATTGAGAATCACTAATTTCCCAGAATGCTTTCTAAATACAGCCACACACAACTCTTTAGCTCTGTCTTCTGTAAATTCTTTGAAAATGCCTCAACATGAAACACATTATTCTCTGTCCATTCCTGTTTCACCGTGTGTTCCTCTTTATACTGCACAAACGCCTGTCTGTTCCTGTGTTTCCCCGTGTTCCTCTTTATACTGCACAAATGCCTGTCTGTTCCCGTGTTTCCCACATGTTCCTTCTTTATACTGCACTAATGCCTGTCTGTTCCTGTGTTTCCCCGTGTTCCTTTCTTTACTGTACGAATGCCTGTCTGTTCCCGTGTTTCCCATATGTTCCTTCTTTATACTGCACTAATGCCTGTCTGTTCCTGTGCTTCCCCGTGTTCCTTTCTTTACTGTACGAATGCCTGTCCATTCCTGTGTTTCCCCATGTGTTCCTCTTTATACTGCATGAAAGCTCAGAAAGTATACTCTTCACCTGACAAGTTCTGACGCGTCCTCCAGTGTGTGGGTCCCCACTGTTTAAACCACACACTGCTCACTTTCATTTCAGCTGTCTCCCCCACTACACATCGAAACTGATCTCATTTTTCTAAATCCTGAAACATAATGGCATGTTCTATAGGTCAAAACATGAAATTGGATACATAAATCATAAAACATAAATTATATTTCCATTTCTTATGAGATAGTCAATAACTTGTCCTCAGTACAGAAACTAAAATTTTAAAAACTACATGAATACCTTCTCATGGCAAAAGTTCATTTCATGTTAGAAAATATGTCACCAAGATTGAGAGTTCTCTAATGAAGACATAAATCACATGTAGGAGGAACATAGGAGGAAGACTATTTCCAGTGCAGATCTTGACAAGACACCACAGGAGAGAGGTTCAATTCTGCACATACTTTAGGATGGTTCTCAGTGAACCAGAACACTGTGTGTTGTTCATTGTTTTAGTTATCTGGATTATATTTATTTATTTTTCTGCTCTTCTCAATGTATTAATCACTCAGTCACTGTCAGAGGTTGTGGAAATACACAGCATGTGACAACTGATAATCCAGCTGTCAGCCCACCAGAGGAGTGAGTCTGGCGGAGGTTAACCCCGTCTAGGCCAGGTCTAGAGGACCTATCAACCCTGGAAACTGTTGCCCACTTTTGCTAAAGCAGTTTGGTGTCTCTCCAGTACCATGCATTTTCATATGATATGTATATGTAATCTCATGATTGCATCTCAGTCTTACGGGCACATATGTCTGTGGGTGGTCAGGAAGATGACTTTTCATTTAGCTATATAATTGTGGTATATAGACTATGTGCTGGCATGTGCTTCATAATAGATCTATTTGTCCTACAAGGACTATAGCTACTTCAAAACCTGCCTGTAACTGCCGCAGGAGACAGACACCCCACCCCGGAACCTTGTAAACCACGAGCCTCATGGCAAAATACACAATAATAGGAAAGAGTTCATTTAAGATGTAAGAATTAGTTAATAAGCCTGAGCTAATAGGCAAGTAGTGTTTTAATTAATATAGTTTCTGTGTGATTATTTTGGGTCTGGGCGGCAGGGAATGAATGAACAGCCTCCACACTACAAACTCCCTGTCGCTTAACCTAGGAATGTGCTTCTGACCAATGAGAGGAAACTCTTGTAATTTTTTATTGCTTCAGGGCTCCTGTAAGGAGACAAATTTTGAAGCTAGGAGAAGAACTAGGGGGAAAAACTCTAGGAGTAATTAGAAGTAGGATGGGAGAATTAGAATAGTAACAGAACAAAAAAGAAACTGATAAGGAAAAGCAGTACTGAGAGAGAGAGGTCGCCCTCATATAGCCTAAGAAAAAAGTTCTTTTCACCTGTTGTAGCGTCCAATCTGAACCCTGAAGAGAGTCTTTGGGCTGGACCCCAAAGCTCTTGGTAACTCACCAACAAAAAGGAAAACAAAACATAAAACAAGTAAACACGATTCTATAAACATCTAAAACACCATCTTGACTGCATGATAACACGCCTAGGAAAACAGCAGAAAGAACGAGAGTCATCCTGAAACACACTAACAAACCTTTACACCCACTTATGCAAACAATTTCAGAACCTGAAGACAGTTATTTGAAAACCCTATGCTAACCAACTTTGTATTTATTGTCCAAGAAACTGCAATGTTTCCCGTCTAGTGTCAGAACTGTATTTTAATCAACAAAAGGTTTATTAAACCCCATCAAACCAGGTTTACATGGCTCTGCTACCTCAGAGTTTAAGTGGAAAATCTCATTACTATCATGTATGATCAAATTCTTTCTTCTAAAAGAAAATAAGACAACAAGACATATTAAAACTAATTTTAAATATTAAACTATATAAAAAGACCTCCTAAATACACAAAAAATACTGTCACAAGATTTTTTTTCTAGCTCTAGTACAAAGTAACAGCAAACTTATTTTAGTACATAATAAAAACACCATATATTAACACACACATACATTAACATATATATTATTTCTGAAGCACTCTGATAACATTTTTATCTAAAATTTCCCAACCCTCTCTCCTGCATTATTTTTCTTTGTAACATTCCTCTATAATTGGAACCGTGTATTTAGTTATCTTTCCGCAAAGCAATGAAAGGACTTTTTTCTTAATGTGTTTCAGTAACCTAACACAGTTCCTGACATAGAGTATATAATCAATAAAAATTCATTGTGGAATGCATGTACTAGCAATCAACTTATAAAATAAGACAATTTCAGTTAACTAATTACCCCCAATTAATATTAATCTTAAATTTTTGAATTTTTCTTCTAGTTCAAGTCTCATGCAGTCCCACCATTAAGTCTCTAAAAAGACAGTGAATTTGGAACTTCCATCATGTGAATAAATCATTTTTAAAAAACATAGTATCTAAAATAAACCCTGCCATTTTGACGTAAGTTGATAAATATTTAATTAACGTTTCAGGGTTAGATTCAGATACTCTAAATTACCACAAAGTTCTTATTTCAGATTTAGGCATGGTGGTGGGAGTGTAAAATCCAGCCCTGGGAAGGTGGAGGCAGAAGCATCAGCCTAAGGCCGGTCTCAGCGGAGGTCAGCCTGGGCCACAACAAGAAGAAACAAGTTTCCCCACAAAATAAGAGTCCCAAACGCAGTAAGTAATCACCTCAAGTACTTTACAGTTCCTAGTTTTTTGCTTGTAGAAATTAACACATTTTTCTCTAATTCTATTGGCAACTTTAATATCGCATTCTCTGTAATCTTTCACCGAGTGTATAAAATTACCAGGTTGTGGGTTTCTTATAAATTGTACATTTAAAAACGTACTTAGACGTGGGTGGCTCACGACGGCGATGCCAACAGGAGAGGCTGAAGCAGGTGTAAGGGATGCACAGGGAACTCCGGGATAGCCTAGGCTAGACCTGGGGTCCCTGTTTCAAACAATAAACAGATGCTTAGTTCAGAAGGGCTCGAGTCCTCACGTGATTACTGACGGAGCACAGACCCGGGTGACGGAGCCCCGCAAACGCCCCCAGCGAATCTGACGGGGGCTGAGGTGGGAATGGACCCTGTGCACGCGGGAACCCCTCGGCCCGGGACAGCTCGGCCGCCTCAGGCCTCTCTCTGACAGGAATGTCGAGCGCGCTCACCCGCCCGCCCAGCAGAGGGCGCCCGGCGGAGCTGCCCACGCCCCCTCCCCGCCCACGCGCCCTCCCCACTCACCCACGCCCTTCTCGCCCACGCCCCCTGCTCACCCACACGCCCTCCCCACTCACCCACGCCCCCCGCTCACCCACGCGCCCCTCCCGACTCACCCAAGCGCCCCCTCACCCCGGCCGGTCGCGCACCCGTTCCCTACGCCCGAGGTCCGCCAGGCCCAGGCCGCAGCGCCGAGTGCCGATCCACCGGCTCCTCCAACGACCCCCAAGTCGGCTCAGTCAAACGCCAAGGAATGGATTGGCGGCGCCGCTCCAGCTCCCAGCGTTTGCAACCGTTCCTGGCTGCAGGGACTGAGTGCAGGACAGGGCACCCAGGGCTCTGCTAACCATTCTCACGACCTAAAAAGGACCTTAAGTGTCTCGTTTAAAATGACAATCAGTAGGTCACCATTACTGACAACTTTAGTTCAGAAATAAATGTTGTTATAAGTCGCAGTGCAGCCGGGTGGTGGTGGTACACGCCTTTACTCCCAGCACTCAGGAGACAGAGTCAGACACAGCTCTGTGAGTTCGAAGACAGGCTGGTCTAAAGAGACGAATGAAGTCAAGAATGGCGTGTTCTTAAACAACAAATTCAAATTACAAATGTAAGTTACCTTTTTAAACGTCTTTAGCAGAGTTGTTCTGTGACGACTGGCCGGCATATTTTAATAGGAAAACTTGTAGCTGGTAAAATAGCGATTCAATGATCCCTTTCTCCCAGAGATGTTTAGATTAAAAAAAAAAAAATTCCACCTCTGTCCACTAGGCCCCACATAATTCTTCTGACTTACTCTTTTCTTTTTTTTTCCTTTGCGAGTCTACTGCCTAATAGCTATGTAACCTATAACCTTTGGGGAAAAAAACTGAACTTCAAATCTTAATTTGTCATCCTCAATGGTATTAATTCCTAATTTATAAATGCTCAATAATATCAATTTCTTTCAATTCTCCTGGACTATAAAAATCAATCCTTGTAACTTGCGAAACCTATGATTTCATAACATAAGCTAATAAATGGACTATTTAACTTTTATTTTGTTGTTGTTGTGAGTTTTGTTTGTTTTTTTCCAAGACCGCATCTCTCTGTGCAGCCCTGGCTGTACTAGCACTTGCTCTGTAGACCAGGCTGGCTTCGAACTCAGAGATCCACCCGCCTCTGCCTCTCGAGTGCTGGGATTAAAGGCATGTGCCATCACGCCTGGCCTAACTATTTCTGGCTCCATAAACAGTTCATAGTAGAAAAGCTGAATTACCATTCCTTTCATAGCATTTGTTTGTTTGTTCATTTGTATTTTAAGATGAAAACAATACATGTATGTTCATGCAGTTCCCTCAGAGGCTAGAAAGTGACTTCCCCTTGAGCTGGAGTTGGATTGTGGGTCTCCTGAAGGAGTGTGGGTGGTAGCCCTGAGCTCTGGCCCTCTGAAAGAACATCTCTCTAGCAGCCAGATGCATTGGGTTAATGAAGGCAAGGGTCTTAGCAAAAGAAGGATACATTTGTTACGGACCAAATGTTTACTAATCTTCTAACTTGCAAAAATTCAAATGTTGAAATCTAATTCCCAATGTGATGGTATTTAGAGGTGAGACCTTTGAGGAATAATTAGTTAGAAGTGGAGCTTTAGTGAATAAGAACAGTGGCCTTGTAGGAGATCAGAAAGGTTGGTGGATACGGGACACGTGCCTGTGTTACCTAAAGCTGGGGAGCTGAGGCAGGGTTCACTTTACGGCCAGCCTGCCCTGCATTAGACCCTGTCTACCAAACAAACCAAGCAGATACATGGAGAGTCAGAGGAAGTCTCTCACCTAAAGCTAAATCTATCAGCGTGTGGCCTTAGATGTCACGGATCTTGGAAATGAGAGCATTAACCTGTTTAAGACATATCCATTCTGTGGAAATTTGTTAAAACAGCCCGAACTAAGACATTGTCAAAAATTATGGAACTCAGCAGCAGAAGGGTGCAGAGAAGTTTTCTGTCAGTGCACACAGCAGCAAATGGCTAATATGATCCTTTAAAATAAACTTTCAGTCATTTAAGAGGCCAGGTGGTGGTGCCGTATGCCTTTAATCCCAGTACTGGGGAGGCAGAGGCAGGAGAAACTCTGTGAGTTCAAGGCTAACCTGGTCTACAGAGTGAGATCCGGGACAGCCATGGCTACACAGAAAAATCCTGTCTCAAAAAGCCTAAAAGGATGCAGTATTCTATAGAACCTTACCTTTTCAAAAAAATAATGCAAATATGAAAACTTTAATGTTTAGAAATACCAAGCTAGTGCAGAGTTAATACAAATCCAAGTGGGATGGCTTTGTTTTTAGTTATCTTACTCCTGGAGCTTTAGCTTTACAAAGTACCAACACTGTAACAATCTTTTGAATGAAAAGAGAATCAACGCTGGCAAAGGCAGGCTTGTCTCCAAAGTGGGCTCCAGGCCAGCCAGAACTATACAGCAACACCGTGTCTCAAAGGAAGAAAGATAGGGCTGAAGAGACGGCTCAGTGGTTAAGTCCTTCTGAGGACCTGGGTTTAATTCCCAACCCCTGCATCGTGGCTTAAAACTGTCTGTAACCCCAGTTCCAGGAATCTAGCATTTTATTATAGACATATACACAGGTAAAAAACAAACACAAAATAAATTCTTAAAACAAAGCAAAGCAAAACAAAGAAGTTACTTTGCCTCTTGTAAGCTACACTACTGAGTTTAAACATTTCATCCAGAGGTAGGTTAGAAAATATCTTGATATAAATATTTGGTCATCAAAGCCGGTCAGTGGTAGCGCACACCTTTAATCCCAGAACTCAGGAGGCAGAGGCAGGTAGATCCCAGTTCAAGGCCAGTCTGGTCTACAGAGCAAACTCCAGTGCAGTCAGGGCTACACAGAGAAACCTTGCCTTTAAATACCAAAAAAAAAAAATGTTATTGACTATCTATCATATTACCTGAAATTGCCTTTAGCTCTTCTTTCTACACTCCACTCTATTTCCCTCAAACAGACACTGACATTGGTTTTTGGTGTTTAATAGTACAATTTTAAAAAGTATTTGTTAGCCAGACAGTGATTGGCGCACAACTTTAATCCCAGCATTCAGAAAACAGAGGCAGGTGGATCTCTGTGAGTTCTAGGCCAGCCTGGTCTACAGAACAAGTTCCAGGACAGGCCCGAAAACTACAGAGAAACCCTCTCTCAAAGAAACAAAACAAAACAAAAAAAGTTTAAAAACTTTGAAGATATTTCCACTGTATTTGCAGCATCTACTGTCAGGGTAGATTTAAATAAAGTATACAAAGTATTTTTTCTTTTGATTTTGCTCCTGAGTGGCAGCTTTGCCACCTCATGCACAGATCACATAAAACATGTATGTGACACAGCAGTCTCAGAGCCGCTCTGACATTTGTTAATATTTTATTTCCCACCACCAACCATCAGTCACCATATGCTTTGAGTTTTTCTTCCATGAAGATTGCTTTGCACTCCGTGTGGTCATGGTTTCTCGGCCTCTTCGCCAAGGCTATGATCATAGAGCTGCTGGGAAGTTTGACTCCAAGAGGTAGGAACTATGATGCAAATGGGGGAATGCACACCTCTGCAGATCAGACACAAAGCTGGACACCCTTTCCCAGCCCCAAAGCCATCTTAAGGCCTCACTTACAAGCATTTCTCTCTGGTGGAGTCTGTCTCCTAACTGATACGATCGCTCAGAACATCCTTAATCTATTTTCATTTCTGGGTTCTAAAATGGAGCAAAAACTTAAGCCAAATAAATAATTTAAGCCCCTTCATTATACTGCAAATTCTATAATAATCAATTTCTTTAAGATTTAAAACTGAGGACCTGGGGAGACAGCTCAGTGGTAAGGAGCACTAGTTCCTCTTTCAAAGGACTCAGCACCCATGGGCTAGCTCACAACTGTCCAGTATTCCAATTCAGAGAATCCTATGCCCTTTTCTGGTCTCTGCTGAAACCAGGCATGTACATGATATATAGGCATACATAGAGACACAAAGCCCATACACAAAAAATAGTAAAATAAAATTATTGTAAAGACTAAAAAGAGTAGTGATCCAGAGGACTCACGTTGTTTATTTGGCCGCAGCTCTGCTTTTGCTGCTCCTCTTGAGCAAAACTTGACAGGTGGTTCCAAGAGTTCAGCCTTCTACTTCGGGTGAGTCGTCCCACGAGGACTGTTGACAAACTACCGTGGGAAATTAGGCAAGCTAGACAGCCCAGGACTTAAAGGATATCTAAAACACAGACCGGGAGGATGAAGTCCAGCAGTGTATAACCCAGAGAAGAAAAGACTCAGGAAATAGCTGGTTTCTTTCAGATGTTCCAGGGACTCTTGGAGCGGTGTATTTATGCTTAGTTTTTAGCCATGTTTTCATAGGCATGGCTTCTGAAAGCAGACCCAGAATCACTGAGTCAAAACCAGTGCTGAATGAGAAATAGATTCCAGCCCGGAAGAGTAGTGAACAAGGCCAATTTTTGTATTGTAAAATTTATGAGTAAATAATTTATGTACCTCAAACTGTATCCATTTAAAAATACAACTCGCTGAGTTATAACAGCTGCATCTACTCAAGAAGTCACCGTCTTGACAGAGCATCTCCAGGACCCTGAGGTCCTCCTTCCTGAAGTCAACTGGCCCTGTCTGCCCTGCGCCCAGAGCAACCACGGACCTGCTCTTTATCCTTAAGGGGCATTTCCTGTTCTCTATCAGTGGAATCTGCATCTCGGGTCTGGTTTCTTTCATTCTGCCTAATCCTCTTCAGTTTCATCCCTATTGGTTGTCTGCCAGCATCTTATGTCTTTGGATGGCTGCCGTTCTGTGTGGTTCATTTACTATGTTGACCGGTACAGTCATCATATGGGATGGCTGCGGTTGTTTTGTTCATTTACCACTGTAGACCGGTACAGCCCTCATATGGGATGACTGTGTTCTGTGTTGTTCATTTACCACTGTAGACAAGTACAGCCCTTGTGTGGATCACTACAGAGTGTTTGTCCATTCACCATTGGCTGTGTTTCCAGTTTTGGCTTATTATGAATAAAACTGTAAGGGATTTTAAAAAATTTTTTGCTACATTTTTATTATTCTGTGCATGTGCAGGTGGGGAGGGAAGAACACATGTGTGAAGGTCAGAGAAGAGCTTGCAGGGGTCTGTTCTCTCCTTCCACTGTGTGAGTCTCAGGGATTAAACTCAGGTAAGTCAGGCTTGAGGGCGGGTGTCCTCGCCCACCAGTCATCCCTCCAGCCCCTCGGTAAAAGCATTTATATGATAAGCCATATGTTTTCATGTTTCTTGTGTATGTATGGGAGAAGAATGGATGATTGTACAGGAGTGTGTGCTTCACTCTTTAGGAAAGTTCTACGTTGTTTTCCAAAGTGGCCATATCGTTTCTTATTCCTGCCCCAAGTGGAAAATGTCCCATTAATTTTCAGTCGTGTGGTGGTTTGAATAAGAATGGCCCCCACGGGCTCATATGTTTGCATGCTTACCCCTAGTTGGTAAACTGAGGATTAGGAGGCACAGCTTTGTTGGAGGAGGTATTGCCAGGGATGGGTTTCCAGGTTTCCAGAGCTCACACCAGCCCCAGGATCAGGGATGTGGTAGATCTGCTGCCCGTGGGTCAGGATGTAAAGTTACTGTTCCAACACCAGGCCTTCCTGCCTATATGACACCATGCTACCACCCACCGTGGTGATAATGAACCGAGCCCCTGAAGCTAAGCACTCCCCCAATTAAATGCTTTCTTCTGTAAGAGTCGCCTTGGTCATGGTGTGTCTACACAGCAACAGAACGGTAACTAAGACAAACTAAGAACATTGCTTAGTGTCAAGCTTTCTCATTTTGCCCTTTTCTTTCTTTTTTCTTTCCTTTCTCCTTCTTTTTTGTTTTTGTTTGTTTGTCTGTTTTTCTTTTGTTTTGTTTTTCAAGACAGAGTTTCTCTGTGTGACAGCCCTAACTGTCCTGGAAGTTGCTTTGTAGACCAGGCTGTTTCCAGTGGTTAGAATGGCATCTTTCCATGTCTTAGTTAATTAATGAAATTAAAGATATTTCCACTTACTCAACATGCCCTTAAGAGCTGCTGGTGAGTTGTGATCTTGTTGAGTCTTTATTCTGAACACCACTCAGCCCTTTGATACAGGATTACGATAGAGAATATTTTACCTGCACTGTGGTTTTCTTTTCCTCTTTAAAACAGAAAACATTTCACTGGGGAAAGTTCAGTTCATGATTACTTAACTTTGTGATTTATGGGTTTTGCCAGTCATAAGTTGACAAAGATATTTTCTACTTTATTTCCTAGCAGGTTAATCCATTTAGCTCTATCTTTAAGTCTTTCAAGCATGTGCGTTAATCTATGCAGTGTGAAGTAAGACTAGCTTGTCTTTGTTGTTGTTTTCATACAAACATCCCATGTTTCTAGAAGTGTTTGTTTATTCTCTTTTCCCTGCTGAATTTCTAGGGAAACTTTGTGGAAAATAAATAAGTTATTTGTGATTTAGTTTTGGGGCCTACTTCTATTAATGTATCTACATATATATCCAAAATAAATCTTTGCACTTAAAGTACACTTCTTACAGTCAGCATATTGTTAGTTCTGCTTTCTAACCTCTTTTGGATCATATTAATTTCTTTGTTGGAATATTTAGTCCATTTAATTTATATTTAATGTAATTATTGGTATAGCTGTTTTGTTATATATATATATATATATATATATATGTCTACTATTTTGTTAATTCCTGTATGTCGCCTTGATTGTTTTTCTGTTTTTCCTTCTTTGAGATTAAATAGTCTTGTATTTTTAAAATTTATATCTTACTTTTTTAATGATTATTTTAGTAGTTTCTTGGAGTATTTTGATATGCATTCTTAAATTTTACACATTTTGTTTAGTATTATATAGTAACTTACAGCCATCCAGGTTCTTTTACTTCCAACCCCTCCACACTTGATGTTATAGCTGTTGTATTGCTCCTACGTTTGTTCTCATTGCCAAGTGTGTGTGTAGTATGCACGTGTGTACGGTGTGCATGCGCCTGAGTGCAATGCATGTGGAGGTTCAGGGTTAATACTGAAGTCACCCTTGACCACCCTCCCATAGATATGACGAGTTTTACCTTCCTCAGGTAAAACTTTACTTTCCTGCCTCTGACTTCCAAGGCTTGAGCAGCAGCAGGTGAGACGCCCAGCATATACGTGGGATCTGAAGATTATAAGCTCACAGTTGTAGAGCAAGCGCTCTGGTCACCAGTCATCTCCACGGCCACAGAGTCACATGGTAAGGAGTAGGAAGAAGGCTGAGACGCAGAGGGAGCAGGATGAGCAGTGCACAGACGAGGTGAACAAGCCCGGGGCAGCGCACAGATGAACAGAATTGAGGCGTTCTGCTGCTGTGTTCCAAGCTGCGCCTCTGTTCAGTCTCCAGAACCCTTACGAAGGCTTTTATTTGATCGCCTATATTCTGTCCAGATTTTTATGGCTGTTATTGGTGAGGGTATGAATATTAACTTGCCTGAGACTCACTTCTCCATATCAGAATCATACCAGAACTTATTTTAAATATTACCTATTAGTAAGGTATCAGAGACAAGAAAGCAAGTTTCTTGCATACACTTTCATGTTCTTGCATACATGAAACTTTCTATAAGCAAGGTGCAGTGAAACCACTGAACGTGACTCTGTGGGTAGAAAAACAGTTTACTGGGAGATGAAGTGCTGGCTATTTCATGAAAGTAGAGAGTGGCTTATGTGACAGCCAGCAGTGTGGGTCTTGGGGTTTGTTCCAGGCTGCATAGGGTAAGTGGGAGCTAGATGTGCTTTGCCTGAGGTAGCTGGCCTTGGAGGGCCAAGAAGGAAAGTAGTGGCTCGAGGTTTCTGAGGAATTCTGAGTTTAGATTTCTGCTTACCTGATAAGAATCCTGTTTGGGGCTGGAGAGATGGCCCATTGATTAAGAGCACTGGCTGCTCTTCCAGAGGATCCATTTTTGATTCTCAACACCCACAAGGCAGCTCACAACTGGCAGTAACTCTGGTCCCAGGGGGTCCAAAGCCCTTTTCTGGCCTCTGCAGGCATTTATGCACATGACACACAGATGTTCGTAGGCAAAACACTCAAAATAAAATAAAGGTAAAAAAAAGAAGAGAAGACAAGAATCATTCTGTTTACCGGGTAGGAATCTGCCCTGGTTGGGTCTGGGCCATCATCCTAAGACATTGCCAGCAGCTCTGGGATCTGGGGAATCTAATGATTTCTTAGTAGATAGTGGGATACCTTCATGTTCTCTGGATACCCCAGGCTGACATCAAGCATACTATATATCCAAGACTGGCTCTGACCTCACTGTGTAGCCCAGCCTGGCTCAACTTCATGACGATCCTCTGGCCATGCTGCTGGGATCTACGCACACTTCTGTCATGCTTTTGGATTTAGGTTTTTCCTATGTGCTTCTTTGTTTCATCTTGGGGTTTAAAATAATTTCCTTATAAGTCCTCAGACCATTTTTTATTATTGGAAGTGGATAAAAACACGTACAAATCTTATTATACTTCACTTTTGACCTAAGCACTACAATAGATCTTTTGAAAACTATAATCTTTATGACTGAAAAGTTCATAGTTTTTTATTTCTTACAAAAGAAAGTTGAGTTAAACAAATTCTATTATGGAGAACTTACAACCTGAAATGAAGTTTTCCAAAATGTGCACATAGTAGACATTTAGCAAATTTATGTTAATAAACTTCTTATGAAACCATAAGGAAGTTCTTCCTTCTCCTCATGGAAGCATCACTGGGTTCGGTCACCCTGGAAACCTATGGATCTGGAGTAACCGGAAAACGATTTGTTTTAACTGATCACCACGTTTGCTATTGGAGTGGCTGTGGGAAGAAACAGGCTGTGACTATGAGTCTGGGCACTGGAGACACCTGGACCACGTTGGAGCTCATTGTCTGGAAACCACTGTACTCTAATTTCTTCACCTATCAAACAGAAGATGCAAAACCCACCACAGACAGCGTGGACAAACTGTGATTACACAACTTGAGCCTAGCACGTAACTATATCGTGAGGGCTACTGTGATATTAAGGCATTACTGTTGAAAGTGAGAACATAGGCTTTGCCGTATTTGTTAAGATATGTCTGTTCACTCATATATACTAAAGGGGCTCTTTTTTATGATGTGAACATGACAAAGCTGTTATTTTCTTTTTCCATTTCCATGAGTTGTTAGTCATATGTGTATAGTGTGTTTTGCATATGTGTGGGAGCATGAGTGTGCACACATGCACATGGAGTCCTGATGTTGAGAAATCATCCTCAAATCACTTTTCCACCTTATTCATTGAGCCAGGTCTCTCAATCAAACCCTGGAAAAATATGCATCTTCCCTTCAATGACGGTGATTATTAGTATTCAGCGGAACAATGGAAAGGACCCTTTACCCATCTCTAGATCTGGACCTCCTCTCTCTCTGAAACTCTTTGAAGTGAAGCTTCCCTTACGCTCTCAGTTTCCCACTCAAGATTCTTCCAGATTCTGTCTAAACCTCTCTTCTCTCTGCTGGGATCCAGAAATTCTCACGGTGCCCACACTGCTCAAGCCTTGGGTACCAAGAAAGAGTCTGAGCATTTGAGGCACTCACAATACAAGTAAACTAGAATATCATTCTTCGGGGGATACTTTGCTAGGCGGTGGTCTCATTAGCCTGCTCTGTAATTACCTGAGTAAACTGGTGGGGACAGAGAGGTGTTCACACAGGCATAACAAGAATACATGTTTCGCCAGGTGGTGGTGGTGCACACCTTTAATCCCAGCACTCAGGAGGCAGAGGCAGAGCATCTCTGTGAGTTCAAGGCCAGCCTGCTCTACAGAGTGAGTTACAGGCCTGGACTGTTACACAGAGAAACCCTGCTTTGAAAAAAAGGAAGAAAAAAAAGAGAATATATGTTTCCCATGGGTGAAATTTAAGAATGCAGAAGGGCTAACGTGAGACTGTGGGTATCCCTGCTGGTGGGTATGAGTGGATGCCAGCATTAAGAGGCAGTAGATTAGAACTCCACAAATAAAGATTGCTGAAAGATCAGAGAAGCAGAGCAGCCAGCCACTAGAGATCTTACCTCTCCGACTTTCAGCCCTAAAGAAACTGAGCTCCTCTCTCCACCCTGCCTTATTATCACTTCCTCCCTCTGCCCAGCCATACCACTTCTGTCTGTCTGTAAAGGCCGCCTTTATGGTAACTAGTGGCTAGCCCCTCCCTCTGATCTTCAGACAAGCTTTATTTGTAGAGTACAAACAAAACATCATTAAATTTCCCCTTTTTGTCTAAAATAAAAAAGGTTATAACTAATAAAAAAAACATTTCCAAGAGAAGCACTCATGAACAGGATGTTCAGTCAAGTAAAAAGAATAAAGCCTTTCTGCTGGGTTTCTGCTCCCGCCCTCGAGCCAAGAAACCTGGGAGAGGAAGAGGGAGCAGACAGCGGGGTAATGAGGCTCCCGCTTCTCTGACCTTGTTCTTGAGTCCTGAGCAAGCCGAGTTTTTATACGCCAAAGAGATTAGACTGGTGTTTAAGATTGCTAGGCCAATATGCCTCTGTTGTAGATGCCACTGAGAAAGTACGGGCAGGGGGAAGTTAAAACCACCACATGTCTATCACCCAGTGAGTTAGACTCTTGGCTACATGCTTATGTTTCTGTCCCCACAGAGTAACCAGTGTTTAACAGTTATTTTGATCAATTAATAAATCTTGGTTAGTTGGAATTATATCTTTCAGTTGATATGTGTAAATCAGAAATTTAAGTCTGCTACAATAAACTTAAGCCATTATCAAACAACTTGCATGCTTTAACGTTTAGTTTAACCAAGGAAACTCTAATGTAGTCTACTATATAAAGCTGCTCTGTGTGTGTTTGTGTATGTGTGTGCGCGCACACGCGCGCACACGTATGTACATGTGTCCTGCTGGAGATGTAACCCAGGGCCTTATACATACTAACCAAGTGCTCCACTGTTGAGCTATAGCCCAGACACTTACTTTTACTGCATGTGTAACAGGGTCTTCCTGAGTTAGACTTAGGCTAGAGCAGAACTTACTCTCAGTCACTTTCTGTTATCTTTATCTTCAAAAATATTTATTATTTTTAATGAAATGTGAATCTGTGTCTTTGTGAGAGGGGATGTGCATGATTTAAGATATCTGTGGAGGTCAGAAGAAGACATTGGATCCCCTACAGCTGGTGTTAAAGGAGGCTGTGAGCCACTGGATTTAGAAGCTACAAACTGCTTTGGGTCCTCTGAAAGAGCAGTATGTGATCTTAACCACTGAACTATCTCTCTAGACCCTATACATTTGTATCTATATTCTAACCTTAATTCCATACCTCCTTGTCCCAACCCATGGATGGCAGAGTATTTTGGATGTAACTGCCCTCCATAAACTCAGGGAGTGGCACTACTGGGAGTTGTGGCTTTGCTGGAGTAGGTGTGGCCTTGTAGGAGGGAGTGTGCACTATGGGGGGGGGCATGTTATGAGGTCTCCTATGCTCAAGATACCACCTAGTATCTCAGACCACTTCCTGTTGCCTACAAGTGAAGATGTAAGGTACTTGGCTCTTTCTCCAGCACTGTGTCTGCCTCACACCTCCATGTCACACCATAATAACAATGGACTAACACTCTGAAACTGTAAGCCAGCCCAATTAAATGTTTTCCTTTATAAGAGTTGCTGTGATCACGGTGTCTCTCCACAGCAACATAAGCCCCTAACTTAGACGAATAGGATCCCTGAACCTAGCACCCATCTTAGCATCCTTCAAGACACAGTTCCTAAGACGGCAGCAAAAATAAGACATATCTAAGCCATCTACTTTTCTCCCAAAGCTTCCCTGTTTTTTATCTCCATAGGTAGCACAGCCTCTAAATTAGTACTGCCTCCATTTACGGGAAGATTTCAAACATATTAGATATCTCAATTCAAATTCCAAATTTTCAAACATGTAACTGGCTCAGTGTAGATCAGAGATTTCTACCTTGTTCAGCTGACTATGTACAAGGCATAGACTGAAGAGACGTAAACACAGTGATCTAGGAGATATGACCAGGGGCCCTGAATGGTACTTCCCACATGATATCTGGTCATTCTTCTTTCCTTTCCAGGCTACCACCGCGTGGCCTGCGAGCTAGGTGGACAGGCCATTTCTGTTTTCTTCTCCAACCCATCTCAGACTTCTGTCATTTACTGTCACCTCCTGGAGGATACATTCTTGCTTCTATGTGTGCCCTGGTTGCTTCCCAGTTTATCACTTTTGACCACTTACCCCACACATAGAACTCAACTGGTCAATGCTCTGCACAGAAATGCACTGTGGGTCCACCTACCCCATCCACAGTCCCCAGGGTTCTGCACAGAATTGCACTGTGGGTCCACCTACCCCATCCACAGTCCCCAGGGTTCTGCACAGAACTGCACTGTAGGCCCACCTACCCCATCCGCAGTCCCCAGGATTCTGCACAGAACTGCACTGTGGCCCCACCTACCCCATTCACAGTCCCCAGGGTTCTGCACAGAACTGCACTGTAGGCCCACCTACCCCATCCGCAGTCCCCAGGATTCTGCACAGAACTGCACTGTGGCCCCACCTACCCCATCCACAGTCCCCAGGGTTCTGCACAGAATTGCACTGTGGGTCCACCTACCCCATCCACAGTCCCCAGGGTTCTGCACAGAATTGCACTGTGAGCCTATAACAATGGCTCAACATGCACATGTTGTTGGTAATACTAAATGCATGATGAAGCTTGGTTTGGTTAACTTGATTTATGTAGCCCTAACAGTTTCCACTGCGTGTTATATGGAATACGTGAGAAATCATACCAAACTTGTTCTGACCCCCATTCATGCCCTGGTTTTAATTTTAAAGCAAAATACCAACAGTGAATTTTTTATTTGTTTCCTTTCCTAATAGTAGAGTCCAGACTAGGAAGGAAAACATCCTAGCTATTTTGTATGAGCTGACTATTTGAATTCCAATAAAAACAAAATTTACTGTATCCTCAAATCCAGCCTTTCTTAGGTGCCAGTAACTTGGGCTGAACTGTGCAGCCAACTGTAATGTTTGGCCGCTAGGATCTTTTGTCCTCTGGACAGAGCTGCTGCTAAGATGAAACATGTTTTATATGCCATAGGCACATATATTATTTTCTGTCAGTGATACAAAGTAGTTTGGACCTTTATTATTCAATATCTGCCTTTTGGAAGTCATAATGAATTATAAACATTAAAAAAATACTTAAGCATAAAGATTTTTGTCAGTGTGTAAAGTATACTATTGTCAAAGAAATATGATTTTCGTGCGTGTACATCTTCTTCAATTGCTCTCACCTGCTTGTTGAGGGTCCCTCACTGGACTGGAGCTCCTTGCTCTGCTGGACGGGCTGGCCAGGGAGCCTTTAGCATCGTCCCATCGGTACTGCCCTGAGACTGGGTCACCACCTCATATGGGAATCAGAACTTGGGTCCTCATGCTGTACAACATGCAAGTAACCGAATGAGCCATCTTCCTGCCCCAAGAAATGCTACTACTTCTTAAAGACTTATTTTTATTTGTAGTGTGTGTGTGTGTGTGTGTGCGCGCGCGCGCGCGCACGCGCGCGCATGTGTGTACCTGCATGCCAGAGCCCACAAAAGCCAGAAGAGGGCATCAGATCCCCAGGAGCTAGAGTTGTAGGTGGCTGTGAGTCCCAACATGGGTCATCTTGAAGAGCAACAAACGTTCTTAACCACTGAGCCGTTTCTCTACCCAGGATAAATGTTAATCAAACTTTAGTGTTATTAATAAATATTCATTAAATGAGTAAATTATGAAGTAGAAGGTAAAAAGATTACATATTTCTGGTCAGTGACACCTATTTTAGTGCATTTAGAGTCTGATGAATTAATTTTTTAAGTAATTAATAAAAATAAAATATTGGGTAGAGTTAATTAAATTTATTCTGTTATTCATTCTATTACTGTTTTTCTCTTCATTGAAGATCAAAATTACATTTCAAAAATTTTGATTTTAATAATTTTCACTATATTATCATATAATTTTTAAAGCTTATTTACTTCTAGATTCTAAAATCTCTGATCATATAATATTGATCACTATTATATTCAACTCTATAATCATCATGCTTACAAAGAAGGGATGAGTAGCATGCAAATTTTTTAAAACTGATATTGTATCAATTGTTGGGTCTGCTCACTCAGGTCTTGCAGTGGTGAAAGCTGTCTTCTCAACCTTCTAAACCTCAATTCTTACCGCCTCAGATACCAGGACCAAACTCTATAAAGATCCTTCAGATTTTATAGTTGAGGTTTATTGTTGCTGTCTATGATCCCACTAAAACAACCACAAATGAAACAAAGTAGAAAGGAAAGTGTATTGGCAAGACTGGGCACATTCACTGTAGTGTGGCTACAGACCAAGGCAGTGCATCACAAACAGCTGTGACAGATAGCAGCCGAGCTGGCACAGCAGGTGTGGGAGCTTGCCACCAGTCTGATAACTTGATTTCTCTCTTTTTAATCTATTTTATTTTTATTTATGTATGTAATATGTCCAAGGGTGCACATGCCACGTGTGTGTGGGTGCCTGCAGTGGGTACACAGAAGGCACTGGATTTTCTGGAGCTGAAGTTCCAGGCAGTTGTGAGATGCTTGGAGACGGGTGCTGGGACCTGAGCCCAGGTCCTCTGGGAAGGCAGCAGGTGTTTAGTTGAGGAGTCATCTCTCCAGACAACTTTTTTCTACCCTCAGATCCACACGGTGGAAAAAGAACACCAGCTCCCACAAAGTTGTCCTCTGACCTCATACGCCAGGTACACACCTGTAAACCCAGCAACAAGGAGGCAAAGACAGGAAGGGTTGTAAGTTCTGGGGCAGCCTGATCTACATAGCGAGCTCTGGCTACCCTAGACTACATGCCAAGACCCTCCCACACTAATTTCCACCTCTCAGGTATTTTGTAGTTCTCTGATTTAGTTCACACCACTCTGTAGTAACATATATTTGGCGCTCTGTCTCTCTGAGATGCGCGCACACACCTGCTTCTTTGCTCAACACAAGCCTGGGCTTCTCGGCTTCCTTGGCCTCACCCTCACCCACCCGTCACTACTACTCATACCACCCGCCAGGTCCCCAGCAGCAGGCTTCTCTTCCTGTTGCTGATCTTCTGTTGGTAATCCTGCTAAGAGCCTCATCTCATGTAAGTAGAGGGCAGATGCACAGAGGACTTTCCCAAGTCTCCTAGAAGTCCTTAACAGGAGGCTTGTGAGTTCGGGGGCAGCACTGTCTGATCTGTAGCAGTGTCCGGTGTCTAAACTCGAGACACTTTATTCCCGGCAGCATTGGGGGTTGTTTTGTACTCAGAACTTACTCCACTCAGAACGCCCACACGCTTTGTGTAAATAGTCTCAGACCTTGGTTTCCATGGAAGCAGATTTGTTGGCTACTCTTCCTAGTCTTTTACATCTGCTTCTCATTTTCCACCCAACAGTTAAGCTTTGGTGAGCTAGAATCCTGCCCTGGGCCTTCTATTCCTTGTGTGCAGTCCCCTGAGGAAAACATCAGGGGCTCCTATATCAACCCCCAATGACTTCAGTCGTACCTCTGCTGACAAACCCCGAATCTTTCTCTCTGGCACAGCTCCCAACTCTGAGTAACAGGTCTGCACAGAGAACGGCCTCCACCACAGTTCAGTCAGGAAATATCAAAGGCATCCCTGTATGGCTCTGCGTCCAAACCTGAATGCACCATCTTCTCTACATAAATAAAATGGCTCTAACTGGGAGGGGGCGTCTCTAATTCCTAATTCCACCTCAATCCCCAGACCTAATCACCCAATCATTGAGCCAACTTCTTAGATATGATTTATTACTGTCATCATCCAGGAGAGAGTACTCTTGGACACAGATGCAAGAGCCTTTCCCTGAATGGATAAATCTCCATTATAGACGATCCATTGCCAAGTACTGAACTGAAACAAGACCATCACTTCTGCAAGGAACCTACCAGAGAGGGTATTTTGCTGCCAGCTTCCCTGGCAATGCTATCAGCTGAAGGTTATGCGCAGTTCCTCCCTCCATGGATGTGATAACACAGACCCTCCTTACTCCGATCTTTGCTGGATGTGATGTTCCGTCAAGCATTCCAGTCTTTGAGACAGTTACTAATATATAGATATACTGGCTTTTTCTATCTGTCTTTGATTAATGTGTACCAGTGATGACAAATAGATCTGTTATGTTGATAAAATCCAGCTTCTAAGATCTAAATCTATAGGCTGAGAACCAGGATATGGGCTGTGATAAATCCACCAAGATAATTCACCTTGTGGAGTCTCTTGGAAGGCAGCCAACCAGTCTTGCCTGTAGTCACTCATTTGAAATATTTCTGAGAGATTAAAAAAAAAAACTTCTTGACTTAAGTAAAAACCACGCACAGGCTTATTGCAGTTGACAGAGATTATTAACAAAGATATGTGGAACTCTGGAGTAGCAGAGGGAACCTGGCTTTGGTGCTCCTCATGTGCTGGTAGATGTAGCGGCTGCATGAGGAATCAATGGTGTTGTATTTGCCATGCTGGCCAAAGCCATTCTCCTAATGCTTCATCCTCTCCTAAAAGAAGGCTGGCCATGATGGGGTCAGGGGCATGACAAACATCTCTGAGGTGGCTTAACCAACGGCGTCTGGTCCAGCCAACTGTGACTGCGACACTGAGTTGGGCTCACGGAATCCCTCCTACTATGACCGTAGGATGCACAGAAAGAAAAAGAAGTTGGCAAGCATTTTAATGCTTCAGAGGTTCCTCTTGCAACTCACTCAGCAGAGGCCACAAACTGCCCTAGGAAGCAACAGGAGCAATAAGAAAACAAGAAGAGAAGGAAGAAGGGACAAACTTTGATTAGAAGGGGAGAATAGACCAAAAAGGTAGGTCATGAAGACAAAAGCAGGCTTTGATGAGGTTAGCTGACAGAGATCATGAGGGATAGAACAGGCCAGTTAGGAAACATGTAAAGGAAGACTTAGAAAACCAATTCATAAAAGGGTCAGTGCTGGACTTTTGGAGGATCTTGCTAACCAGAAAAAGGAGTTTAACTTTGATATGGTCACAAAGAAGATTTATATAGAAGATCAGTTAAAAGAATGGAGACCAGTTATCGGGAAGACTTAATGAGGTAGCCATTGTCATAACCAGGGCCTGAGAATGTGAACAAAATTGGTTGTTTATGAAAGAGACATTCTGGCTAGGGATGTAGCTCAGTGGTGGAATACTTGTCTCGCACGTGTGAGGCTCTGAGCTCGACACCTAGCACAACTAAAGTAGATAATTAAGCAAAATATTGAAAGGCATTTATATTGTTTAGTTTTAACTGTCAATTTGGCACACCCTTGAGTCACCCAGGAAGAGAGTCTTAATGATCAGGTTGGCCGGTGGGCACCTATCTGTGGGGGACTGCCTTGATTGTTAACTTATGTAGGAAGACTGAGCCCACTGTGGGCAGCACCGTTCCCTAGTCAGGGGATCCTGAACTGTGTAACAGTAGAGAAAGTTAGCTGCGTAGGAAGTAAGCAGTCAGCAGGAGCATGCGTGTTACTCTCCACTCTTGACTGTGGATATAATGTGACTAACCTGTTGGAGCTTCTCCTTTAACTTTCCTCTCAGTGAAAGACTAACCATATGCCACAGCAACAGAGATTAGGCTAGAGCATGGACATTCCGAAGGGAAATTGTGGAGTGGAAATTAACTGACTCCAGGGGTATAACCAGCTCCCGTGCAGAATGGACACTATGCCCAGCAAAGTCCTGCTATTGGGCTGTAAAGCACTCAGAAATACTCTTGTTGACTCGACTTCCTGGACTCTTTGCTGCTTCCTGTCTTAGCTGCAGGACGCTGTCTCCTTCTAAAAGACCTGTCCATGGCTTCTGTAAACTCTTTGTGTACATGGAACAAAGGGTTTATCCTGACTCATCCCTCTCTCTTTATCTTTTCTATCTAATTGGCCACCACACACAGCAGATCCCACTGACCCTGCGTCTCCTTCTCCGCCCACCACAGCCTCTCCTCTTACTGCTGTATTTGGGTTCCTTTAACAAACTTATAGCAAGTCACCATTTTCTAATCTCTCTCCCACCTATTTTGTACAAGCATGCTGTCATAGTAGCAAAACATGAGTCTGAGATGTCAGTCCCCACATTCAGATGTCCAGTGATGCCCTGCTGGTGTGTCTCTATCTCCACACACAAGTCGTTATTTGACTCGGATGTTGCAAGCAGATGTATTCTATCCGGTTCCAAGATTCTTTAATAATTGGGGAAATTTTCACATAAAAGTCTGCGGTTTTAGCCTTGCCTTGGAGAACAACAGAAAGACTCTGGCAGTACCGGAGCCAGCACAGTCCGGCTGGAATGAGAAGCAGCTGCCCATTTGGATGGCAGATGTGTCCTGGTTTGTCAGTCTGTGCTGTGCTGTACCTAATTCGGACTGCTTCGGGTGCTGGCCTCAGCTGGTTGGCCTCTATAAACACCCTTACTGTGGCCTGTGAACCCTTGTACAGCTCCCACATGTCTTCCAGCACAGCCCGGACGTACCGACCTGTGAATAGCTCAGCAGATGGTAGCAGAGCCCCAGTGAGTGCTGCTCCGTCTTCACTCCAGCCCTTCCGTGCTGCAGCTCACCCCGGCCCTCTTGGAATAGACTTCAGTTCAAGGGCTCCTTCTCTTAGGTTCTCTTGGTTCCCAAGATGATTTTTTGAACACATGCGCACACACACACGCACACCTTTTCATATTCTGACCTATTGTGGCCCAGCCCACTCTGAGCCTGCCCTTTTACATACAGGTCCTACCAACTGTGCTGTAAGTAATAATGGTAGATTTTCCATACTAGATTGTATTTTTGACAGATTTGTTTTTCTATCACTTAACATAGTATCTAGCGTAAAATAAAAGCAGAATAAACATTTGTTAAGAGAACACCGGAGAAGTTAACTTAGAAATAGGAACGAGCAGACAGCGTAAAGAAAGACAGACAGAGGATGAGAACGTGAAAACAGGTTAATGGATGGAAAGAGGAGCTGGGGAAAGAAAAAATATGACCACAGTCAGCCATGGTGATACATACTGCAATCCTAGCACATGGGAGGTGGAGGCAAGATCAGGAGCCTCAGCTTCATAGGGAGTTCAAGGATGGTTTGGGCTGCACGAAATCATACGAAATAAATAAACAAATAAACATGAAAACCAGAAGATCACCCTGAAAGAGCATTTGGAATCTACGTGGTCTCAGGAGTGTAGCGAGGTGAGTCTCCACGCCCACGGAACCAGACCCGCTTCCGGGATGCTTTCATAATCACAAAGCCTTTCTTGCCCTTCCTTCACCTTCAAGGAAGGATTCTCTTAAAATCTAAAACAAAAGACCTCCCATCTGATGGACGCCATGACTACAGTCTGGACCTTAAGGTCCACTGTGGTTGCAGACTTGGTTCTTGGGTGGCACTACTGAAAAGTGGTAGCACCTTTAAGAGGGCAGACCATGGAGTGGTGGGAGTCAGGAAGTCTCATGTGGCTCCTCTGATACCTCTCCGGAAGGCTCGTGAAAGAGGAGCTGTAGCACGAGGGGGCCGGCTTGTTGGGGTTTCCGTCCCGCCCGGTACCCCACACAGCCCGCAAGCCCCAAAGAAAATTACACACAGGACTCCATAAGATTATAAACTGATTGGCCCATTAGGTCAGGCTTCTTATTAACTCTTATAACTTGTGTTACCCCATTATCCTTATCTACATTAGCCACATGGGCTCAGTACCTTTCTCAGTGTGACAGCTTACATGTTGCCTCTTCGGTGGTCTGCGCAGGAATGGCTGAGGAAGTTTCCTCCTCCCTAGCCTTATCCTATTCTCATTGCCCTGCCTCCACTTCCTGTCTGGTTGACCCACCTATACTTCCTGCCTGGCCAATCAGCGTTTTATTAAAATACATGATTGACAGAATACAGACAATTCTCCAGCATCAAGGAGAAAGCCTGGCCTCGTCTCCTCTCTAGCCTTATTGCTATTCAGAGGATAATGACTCAGTTCTCTAAAAGAACATTTAAAAAGAGAAAGGGAATCCTATTTCCCAACAATACAGCTGAAAATAGCATTCTCTATACAAAACTAAGATTTTTAACAAGGTCAGTGGAGTCTTCCAAAATTCATGCTGAAACTTAATCTCAAATGTAACAACACTAGAGTTGGTTTCTTTACACAATTAAAACATGAGGGATCCTTCCTCAGGGATGAGACTAAGACCCTCAACATGTCTTGTCTTCTCATTCCTTCACCATGTGAGGGCACAGAGTTCGTCTTCCCCAAAAATACAGCAGTGAGGTGCAGACATAACTCTGATCACTTCACTAGTGCAAGATCACATGGATGGTGAAGTTTTCATCAAGGAAGTGTGTGTTTCCACTTCACTACAGACAGTAAGAGTCCAAAGCGAAAGAGGAAGCACACAGTAGGAGGCATCTGAGAGTCGCTCCGTCACTACAAGTTAGAGGAGTAATGAAGACTTTCTAATCACAGTGAAAACAGCACACACCCTTAAAACTGCATTCAGGATGCAGAGGGCAGAAAGCAAAGGGAGGCAGATCTTGGGAGTTTGAGACCAGTTTCCGCCACATAGCAAATTCTAGGTCAGTCAGGGCTACATTTTTGAGACCCTGTCTCAAAAAAAGAAAGAAAAAGATAATGATGTAAAAGAGAAAGGGCTAAATGGCATACTTCTGTTTATATTGAAAATCTTATCGCTGATTTATACAAATATCTTCCTTAATCTCAGGTTTCTCATTTATGTCACTACACATGGGGAAAATTATTAGTAATCTAGATTCTCTCCAACAACTGTGTTTTCCTCATTTCCTCTCCACCTTATTTCCTGAGATTCCACCCCACTCTGAATCTGGCTCTGAATCTGGCGCTGGCTGGGCTGGCTGGTCAGTGCGCTCCTGGGATCCGCGTGCCTCTGCCTCCCAGGGCTGGGGTACAGACACACCAGCTTGCACCATACTTCACAAGGGTGCTGGAGATCTGATTTCAGGTCCTGACCTTGCAGGACAAACACTTCACTGACTGGGTCTTTCTCTGGAGCATTGAGAGATTGGGTACGTTTAAACAGGGTTTATTTTATTTTTTAAAATATTTATTTATTTGCTTATTATGTATACAGTATTCTTTCTTCAGTCCAAAAGAGGGCACCAGGCCTCATTACAGATGGTTGTGAGCCACCATGTGGTTGCTGGGAATTGAACTCAGGACCTTTGGAAGAGCAGGCAATGCTCTTTACCTCTGAACCATCTCTCCAGCCCCTCAAACAGGGTTTATAAACTGGAAGCAGAGTGACCCACGGTCTAATCTGTGATAGTTCTGAGATGGCACTGACCAGATGGCTAGAGGATAAAAGGAAGAAGCCAGCGCTGTCCTGGGTAAACCAGGATCCCTCTGGTCCAGCCAGACACAGGTCCTATCTTAGCTTCCACAGGTGTTTCCTCGTTTGAGCACTGGACCACCCTCATGGCCCGAAGTCAGCACTGATTTCCCCTGATTCCAAGACTGGCCTTTTCTTGTTTTTGAGGGATGACTACCCATGTTCAGCATCAACAAAGCAAACAGCTACCAAAATTGTATGCATCATACCTGCCGACCACAGAAACGATTAAAGAGATCATGTTCACCTGATGACTCTCTTTACACTACAGACAGAAAACACCTAGGAAGAATTAACACATTGTCTCTCATGGCACCTCCCCCTCCCCTTCCTTCCCTTCTTTCATGGCCTCCAGGAAAATCTGCTGCAGACTGAAAAGATCCTCCTCATGGCTGGTGAAGAGCAGTTAAGAGCACTGGCTGTTCTTCCAGAGGTTCTGAGTTCAATTCCCAGCACCACATGTTCGCTAACAACCTTTTATAATCAGATCCGGTGCATTCTTCTGGCCTGCAGGCATACATGCAGGCAGAACACTGTACACATAATAAATAAAGAGATAGATAGATAGATAGATAGAGAGATAGATGATTGATAGATAGATGATAGATAGATGATAGGTAGATAGATAGATAGAAAAAAAGAAAGAAAGAAAGAAAGAAAAGATTCTCTTCCCTCCCTCCTCCCTCCCTTTCCTTCTCCATAGGCTCTCACTGTATAACCCAAGCTGAACTTAAACACTAGCTTCTTCTGCCTCTGACTTGTAATGCTAAGATTACAGGTGTGTGGCACCTTGCCAGATGTGTTCTCTAACAATGAACCAAAAACTGAGCCCTCTTTTTCTTTTAATATGTTCAATATATCAGATAATTCTTTTAAAAAGTTAGATCCGTTTATCTTATTTTTATGTGTATAAATGTTTGCCTCCATGAATGTGCACCATGTAAATACCTGGGGCCTGCAGAGGTCAGAAGAGATGTCAGCTCCCCTGGAGCTGGAGTTGTGAATGGCTGTGAACATCCATTTGGGTGCTGAGAACTAAATCCAGGTCCTCTGCAAGATCAACAGACGCTTTTAACTGCTGATCAGTCTCTCCAGGCCCCCGGGTTTTATTTTACTTAAGACAAAGTCTCAGATTTGAACTTGGACTGTAGCCAGGCAGCCCTGTTCTATAGGAAGGCCTTGTGACCCTGCTGCCCAGGGTCTCCAGCAGCTGGAGAGAGAGGCGTGGAGTGCCTGGCCTGACAGCCATTCCCTTTAAAGGCGACTTAATCAACCCAGTTCCAAGTCTCTACCGCCTTTCCAACCTCACTGCCACTGCCTTGCCCAGATTCCCTCGATTTCCCATCTACACCCCATCTACAGGCAAGGAGACGACATGTATAACACAGCGGGCACTGCGGTGTCTGTAATGCTTCATTAACCCTTTTGTCAAATTTCACTGGACCCACAGGGTCTAAAATAATTTTATCTTGATTGTGCGGTTACGAAAGTCATGACATAAATAGGCTAAATGAGTTGTCTAATAGTGTCAGAAAACAGCTAAGCCAGGAAGCCTGGCCCTGCCTGTCTGTGTGCAGTGGTCAGGCACTGGCCTAGGGCTGCTTCCTGACTCTCCACATGGAGTACTGAGTCCCTTCCCTCCACATGGTTACCTGAACCATGCTCTAAACTACAGATCTAAACGCAGGAAGATTTCCGTAGTCTTTCAACTGTTCCCTCTCACATTTGATATAAAAATAAAATCCTCAAACAATGCTGGTAGAATTTCATCTGCTCTCTGTTCTCTGGCTCCATTTCCTGGGCAGACTTTCCTGACAGTTACTCCCTCCTTCATATGAGAGGATGTAATGGATCACACCTGCCCCACCCCATCTCTCTCCATCTCTTTGCCCAATTACTATTCCTCCTTTTTAAAGAACTATCCTGTCCTAAAACATGTAATATTAAATTCTAGATAAAAATAATCTGATCAGTGGTTTTCAAAGCTGTTTTCTCTATGCTGTGAGCATCCTAACATTGTGCTTTTTGAAACAGAACATCCTCCAAATACCAAGTCTGTCTGTCAGCATAGACTTTCAAACTCAGTTCACCCAGCCAGATTGTAAGACAAGAGGACCATTCCAGTTCAAAGACAAGGAAGGAAAACTTCAGCTGAAGTATCACAAATAGAATAAAACAATGAGGCAACACGATGTTTGAGAATTAAAGATAAAACAATACCAGCACGGTGGCACAGGCAGAGGCAGGAGAATCACCATGTGTTCATAGTGAGAATCTACCTAAAATAAATAAACAAACAAAAAACAGTCAACAATGAACAAAAAGGCAAGACAAGCAAGTCCCAAGCCTCTGGTCCTGAACATGGTAAGTCAGTATCTGATGATCCTTACTGACCAGTGGTGGAGGTTACTGGTGTCTCCTACCAGACATCTCTGCCGGCCCAGACACATGCAGCTGCTCTGAACTGTACATGAATGGATTCTCTTCTTTCCCTCAGCCACAGCTCCTTCCTTCTGTGTTCACACTAACCCTTGGAGTAGCCCCTTGGTTCCCACGAGGCCCCCGCTTTTCACAAAATGAGGCAGAGCTTCCCTCTGGGGATTTGCTGACCCTATCTTAGAGAATACACATTTTTACACTTTCCCAGCACTTAAGAGGAATTTCCTCCCTGGCCTCCAAATCTCCATGCCCACCTTTTGTCGTTTGGGAGTTGATGGTTTGCAGTCTTGCCTTAGGCCCGGTCAAGCTAACACAGCTCTGGAGGACTGTGAGGACCAGGTGGCTCTTTTCAGATGAGCCAAGCAAGACTCCCTCCGCTCAACTGCCGTTCACCATTTATGCTCTCTAGGGTGGGGACATTTAAAGCAACCCCCCTTTGGTGGGGTGGGACTGTTTTTCAGAATGCCACTGCCCACTGTGCCCACCTCTGATTGTACTGTCCCTCCCAGAATTTATGTGACTTCTAGGGGATTTGGGAGAGAAGGAAAGGACAAGAGGAAGTCAGGGTAGAGAAAAGGCCAGGATGAGAGTCCAGACAAGTGTATTCTCATAAAAGAAGGTCGGAGCAGTGATTCTCAAACTTCCCAATGCTGCAACCCTTTAATACGACCTCATGTTGTGGTGACCCCCAATCACAAAACTATATCCTTGCTACTTCATAACTGTAATTTTGCTACTGATATGAATCATAAAGCAAATATCTGATTGTGGGATATCTGACCTATGTCCCCCTCAAAGGGGTCATGACCACGGGTTGAGAACCAATGGTCTAGATGATAAGATGTGTTAGAGGAGCATGTGTGGGCGTTCCTGACAATGATCTTGTTAGATGGTAAGGGAGACGGAATAATGCCTCACACCGTATGTCCATCTCCTAACCCCCCAAACTATGACAGATATGTTTGCTATGTAATGGCTCAAAAGAAAGTACTCAGGCGGTAAAAAACAATGACATCTTGAATTTTGCATGCAAATGGATGGAAATAGAAAACGCTTTACTGAGTGAAGTAAGCCAGACCCAAAAAGAGGAATATGGTATGTATTCACTCATAAGTGGATTCTAGCCATAATTAAAGGTCTTTGAGCCTATTATTCGTGATCCTAGAGAAGCTAAATAAGAAGGTGAACCTGAAGAAAATCATGTAGTTATCCTCCTGGAGATTGGAAATAGACAAGAGTGCCAGAACCTTCATCTGGCGATGGATGGAGATAGAGACAGAGACCCACATTGGAACACTGGACTTAACTCCCTAGGTCCAAACGAGAAGCAGAAGGAAAGAGAATGTGAGCAAAGAAGGCAAGACCAGAGGGAACCTTCATCCGACGATGGATGGCGATACAGACTGAGACCCACATTGGAGCACCGGACTGAGCCCCCCAAGGTCCAAATGAGGAGCAGAAGGAGGAAGAACATGAAAAAGGAAATCAGGACCGCGAGGGATGCGATCACCCACTGATACAAGGGGACTGATCTAATGAGAGTTCACCAAGGCCAGTTGGACTGGGACTGAACAAGCACATGATCCAACCAGATTCTCTGAATGTGGCCGGATTCTCTGAATGTGGCTGGCCCGGAGTCTTTCTGAAAAGCCATTGACAATGACACTGGGACTTGTTTCCTCTGCATATACTGGATTTGTGGGATCCAGTCTGTTTGGATACTCACCTTCCTGGACCTGGAGGGAGGGGAGAGGAACTTGAACTTCCCACAGGGCAGGAAACCCTGACTGCTCTTAGGGATGGAGAGGGAGGAGGAGAGGGAGTGGGGGGAGTGGGAGGGTGTTGGGAGGAGGGGCGGAAATGGAAACTTTTATAATTTAATAAACTTTGAAAAAAAAAAGAAAGTACTCAGATATAAGATAAAAGGTCTAAGATACGGAAATTGGCCCAGAATATCAAGGTTAGAATCAACTAGGAGCAGGAGAGTTGAGTAAGAGGGAGACATGTGACTGAACATGTAAGATTTTAGACAATTCTGAAGCCATTTCTGACAATTCCAAACCCTCTCAGCCTCTGTGCCTCAGTGCTTCCCCTCCTCCCCTGGGAACCAAGGACCTGACAGCTACACATGCACGTACTCAGTTCCTGAACAATTACACACATACGTATGTTTTGACTCAGTCCCCTGGGAAACGGGGTCAAAATGACCTCTTACCTCATCTGATCTGACAATAGTTCTCCAGTCAATTATTGGTATTAGCCCTTTTCGAACAAACCAAACATAATGGTCAAGGAACAACCCCTCTTGTTTCTATGGGGCCTTCTCCTTTAAAAGTAGACTGTACCAGTTAGTTGGGGTCTCTCAGCTTCCCAAAGGCTGGGGGACCCTGTCATGACAGAATTAATAAAATCCTCATGCTTTTGCATCGGCTGTGGTGTATGAGGTGGTCTCTGGGGGCGACTCCTTCTCGGGTTGGACACTAGAGTCCAACAAACACAGAAGCAGGGTGCATCGGTGCACAGAAGAGAAGGGTGTCTACGGAATGCAGGGGGCTCTAGAAAAGAAAAAGGTATAATTTCTTGGCCCCTTGGCTAAGGTTAAGTGTAGAATATGAAAAAAAAACCAGCAGATTCTATCACCCCTCAAGACTCTGACTTCTAGGACTGTACAGCAATAGATCTGATCTGTTTAAATCACTGTGATACATTAAAATCACAGCAACAGCCAGGTGGGGGTGGCGCACAACTTTAATCCTAGCACTTGGGAGGCAGAGACACTCAGATCTCTGTGAGTTCGAGGCCAACCTTGTTTACAGAGCTAGTTCCAGGACACAAAGGCTACACACACACGCAAAGAAACCTTGTGTCAAAAAAATCAAAAATCAAACAAACAAAAAACATAAAAAAATCACAAAAATAGAAACCCGGGGGAAGGGAGAACAACTGTTCATAATGCTATCCTGTCATTTTACATTGAATGAGATTGCAGCATTTCCTGCACTTCCTGAGGCCAGAGCTAGTTATATGAAGGCTGTGTCCAAGGGGTCCTAGAATCTGGGTGCTTGTCCATGCACTGTATGCCTCTGGTGCAAAAATGAAGAGATTAAGAGGGGTGAACAGGGAGAAAGATTACCCTGGGGTCAGGAAGAGGGGACTGGACATCAGACGAGGTATACATGCAAATGAAGCCTGGAAAAGGGCTTCAACAATCCTTTCTTTTAAGCCTACAAATAGTAGGGTAGGCGGCAATAAGAAAAACTCAGTGAAAACTGGCTCATAGATCAGTAGCAAAAAATACCTCTGGGGCACCGATGGGGCAGAATTAGCTGCATAACGAAGGTGTCAGAGGGGTCTGGGTAAATGTAAGACCATAAATATAGCGGAATAGATGTGGGAGCAAAGGAGACCTATAGAGGCCCTTTGTTGGGGCCTTCATGAATCATGAAGAATAATGATTCACAGGGGTCTTACGTGGGCTGTCCGAGGGCAGGATGGGAAGCTAGGCCTCTCAGTGAATATCAGTGTGCATAAGCCAGGACCAGATGTGATCACATGTTCACCTACACAGAGGAAGGTAGGCAGCTATTGGGCCTGGACCTCAGATTCACCTTTAGAAGTGCGTGCAGCGTGCACAGGGTGGAGGGAAGGCCTGAGATATGGCAAGGCACTGTGTTTATGAATCACTCATCAAGCCAACGCTGCGATCTGAAGACGAATGAAGTGGTACAGAGATCTTAAGAAACCAACTAAGAGACCCACTAAATGATGATTAAATTACACAATGAGGACTAAGTTTACCTCCCTGGACGCCACAAGTCCAGAGCATCCTATTTCCTGGCTCTGTTATCACTATGAGCACTTGGTGAAAAGCTACTCGTATTAGGAGAAGAAGGGTTACATCCAGGAACTCCTGCCCCTCTACCTCAGGGCCTCCATGCCAACATGTCAACGGAGGATGCATATGACCTCCAGGTCTTTGATACTAATGAATAAACATGAACCACAGTGGGTGGAGTCTCTGGTTATACCTTGTTCCCTTCTCACATAGCAAAGGGGTTTTTTGGACTGCATGGGGTGGGCAATCATGGGCTTGACCTGTCTTACAAACTGTTGCCCTCCGCTTCACGATCTGCCCATCTGCTGAGGAAGTCTGCGAGAATATCACAGGAAAGAGAGAACTAAAGCACACTGCTTGATTCGTAACAGGCGGAGTTAACATTGTGAGCGTCTGATCCGTTACTGATGCATCCATACTGTGACCCAGGGCTCTAGTGACAATAGCCTGGGATTCTGGGCTCTTACAGAATGGGACATTTGCAGGGCATCCACAACTGAATAGCACTTCTGTTGCTTTTGTTCAA
The DNA here is from genome assembly GCF_982192425.1 of Myodes glareolus. NCBI lineage: Eukaryota > Metazoa > Chordata > Mammalia > Rodentia > Cricetidae > Myodes > Myodes glareolus. The sequence goes on along the minus strand of NC_142033.1, from coordinate 2,554,995 downwards.
AGACTTCCTAATCTCATGCTGTAAAAGAGCAAATATAAAATGATAACCAGAAAAAACGGCGTGGAAGAGGGCCGATCACAGGAGCACATTTGCTAAAAGAAAAGATAAACAACTTGCGATGCTCATTGTTAGAATCTTATTTCCCACCTCTTCCCAAGCACAACCTGTCGTTCACGGGAACTTACCCTCATATCTAATGGTGACTACTCAGGGAGAAAGACGGTGGGCGTGTGACAGAAGGAGGCCCTGGCCAGAGGTGCCGCTGCAAGGAGCTACCGTGTGAAGTTAACCTGCTCTGACAGAGTCCAGATGTGAGTCACGTGAGCAGAAAGTCTCTTTCTAGGACCGAAAACCAGGATGCATATTGGTTTCTAATTTTAATTTTAAGGATGATATTTGAGATGTTCTGCTTTATACATTGTACTAGTAACTCTCACTTGTGGGCTGTGCTTTCCTCTGACTTGGGTCCCACAGGCAGCCACTTTCTTGGCTATGTTATGATTACTATAAGAGGTGGTAGCTCTATACTCTTGAAGTGTGTAGGTTGGGCTGGAGAGATGGCTCAATTGGTGAAGTCCTTTTCCTCCAAGAGGGAGAACCTGAATTGGGTCCCAAGAACCCATATTTAAAAAGTAGGTGCTTGTGTTGTGAGATGGGTGGATTCAGCAGGCCTGGCTCTCGCCCAAACCATGTGTAAATGGCACCAGCACAATGATGAGCCCTGGGGACGTCTTCTAGCCTTCACTCGTGTGTATACAAACATGCATCCTCCCACATACATATGTGCAGATGCTCACATACAAAGTGTATATCACTCGAGATCCTGAGGAGACCTTCCCCACCGGCTCCCTTCTATATGGCTTTTCTCTGAGCTCAAAGGCCCTGTCTCAGAGGAACAGTCGGTCACAAGGAAGTATTTCTAGCAGTGGAAGGCTAATCGTAGCTCTGGAGAAGACAGAGCAGCTTCTGGTGTTGTAGAGGGGCATCACACAAACTTTAGCTCCGGTTTTCAGATCATGTGACACCCCAGTTTCCACTTGACCAGGGTGTATCAGAAGGGATCAGCAACAGGGCTAGAGAGATGGCTCAGTGGTTAAGGCATCTGTTGCTCTCACAGGGAACTCACAACCATCTTTAACTTCAGTTCCAGGGGCTTGACTCCCTCTTCTGGCAGTGAACTGTGGCACATGGGACAAAGACACATTCAGGGGAAACACTCACATGCATAAAGTAAACATCCACAAAAGAAAAGTAACAAAGTAGGATTTGAATTGTTAAGGTTTCCAATCACTGGTACTCAAACAACTTTTGGCATTGGCACAGTTTATTCCAAGCAGCAGCAAGGAAAGTTTCAATGTGTCTTTTCCTTGGCTTCGGATAGGGGCACTGAACCATGCATGCTGGTGCCCCCACACCCCAGAAGGCCAAATGGTAACTATGAATTTGACACTGAAGAACACACAACTCAACTACTGAACAGCGGATGAGTCACAGGAAGTATGTACAACATATGGGTGTGGCTCATAAATAAAGCTCTATTTATGAACATTAAAAGTTGGGTTTCAAAAGATTTTAATGCAATACCAAATATTCTTTAAAAAAATCAATAACTTAAAAAATTCAACAATTGAAATGTCCATTCTTACTTGCAGTGGGCACAGAAACAGGCAGCCCACTGGAAAACCCTGGTTCTCAGAGCTCTGGACTGTCACGCCCGTATACTACAGAGAGCGATCACTCTAGAGAGCTGCACAGGGACTCACACCCGTCTTCATTTCACATCCAATACCATTGCGTTGGGGGCAGACATTTACAGACTAACTTCTCTGGGAAAATTTTCCATCCTTAAAAGCTAAAACCAAGAAGATAATTGCTCCATTTCTGGGAAACACTAGCTATATGCCTCAGTAATCTGTGTTTCAATAAGTTGACTTAATAAACAGGTATCCACATGCTTAAATTTTATAATTAAAGTTAGCTGGAATTTGAAAACACTCAAGAATATTAAAAGTTTAATACAATATTTGATATGTGTAGCATGAATAATAAAAACCCAGAGACAGATATTGGGGCTCAAGCTGAAGATCAGAGAAGCAAAGCAGCAATCACTAGAGAGACCTTTTACCTCTACCAAATCTAAAGGGCAAGATCCTGTCCCCATGAATCTCCATACTCCACTGACTTCCTGTCTCTTCTTCCCCTTTATCTTTCTTCTCTGCCCAGCCATGTCGCCCCTGTCTCCACCTCCGTAGTGCTGGGACTAAAGGTGTGTGACTCCCAAAGACTAGGATTAAAGATGTGAGGGACCACCACCAGGATCTGTTTCTGGATAAGTCTTGTGTAGCTCAGGGTGGCCTTGAACTCACAGAGATCTGTCAGCCTGAGTCCTGGGATTTTAAGGTGTGCACCACCACTCTCTTGCCTTCATGCCTGACTACTGTGATTGCTTTGCCCTCTGATCTTCAGAAAAAGCTTTATTTTTTAAAATACAAATAGCATACCACTATAGATATGCTTTAAAAAGATGTGACCCTAGGCCAGGCGGTGGTGGCACACACCTTTAATTTAATCCCAGCATTTGGGAGGCAAAGGCAGGCAGATCTCGGTGAGTTTGATGTCAGTCTGGTCTACCAAGTGAGTTCCAGTAGTTCCAGTACAGCTAGAGCTACACAGAGAAACCCTGTCTCAAACAACAACAACAACAACAAAAGATGTGGCCCTAACACATATTTCTTTCAGCAAAAGGTCACCTTGACCTTGGAGTTTTAAGGGCTATTTCAAAACTTAAACCATCTTGTTAAAGACAACAAGCACTTTGGAAGTGAAGCCATCATGACTTCACCAAAGTGGGTGTTTGTCTTCCCACAGTAATGGCTGAACGGAAATCGTCAGCCTGTGTCAGAACTGCCAGAGGAACAACTTTCTGTCCCTGGGAAGGAGGCCTGCCATTCCAGCTCTTGATGCTTGACCTCTCAGCCCTAGGAGTATCCTGGAGCCCAACCTTCATCTTCCTATGTTTATATTTGAGCACTTAAATGTGAATTTGATCACATTTCTAAATTTTAGTAATGAAAACGTAATTTTTCCAGTGTTTGGATATGTTGGGGGCGTTCTATTTTTAGTTTGTGAGCTGCAGGCAACTTCAATGCAGTCACAGTCTTGTTCCTTTCTTTCCTTTTCTCTGCACTGCTAGCTTTCAAGATGTTTCTCTCAGAACTCCCCAGCCTTCATGTTTTTAATTTTTGAAACTGGGTCGTATTTACCCACAGATGTCACATAAAAGGACAGATAAACAAACAAGGTAGACAGGTAATTTTTATAATAAGCAGACTTCCTTCTAAGAAGTTGTTTCAAACTTAATCCTGAGATTTGAATCTCTTTGAACTATGCTATAAAATAGTAGGACAAAAATGAGTATCCTCTTCTAACTATAGAGAATGAAGTCACTTGGATATTTAAATGGAATTTAAGATAAGCATTTTCTTTGATACCTACCTATGTTAAAAAAAAACCAAAAATATTGGTGAGTGTACTAGTAAAACTGAGTATGTACAACAAAAGAATAGCATTTTTAAGAAAAAGAACAAGGTTAGACCCTTATCTAACATGTAAAAATGTACCCCAGAGCTGTGGAAAGTCCCAGTGATTAGGAACACTTGCTGTGTTCCTAGCGCCCACACATAGGCTCACAGCTACTTACAACTCCAGTTGTAGGGGATCCGATGCCCCTTCTGACCTCCCTGGACAGTAGACATTCATGTGGGGAATATACATGCATCCAGGCAAACAAAACCCCATATCTATAAAATAAAAAGTCATTTTGGCGTTCGATGATTTTTTTAATCGAGTTATTTTCTCTTCTTACCTAGATGGGCATCCCAGTGTACCTCTGCTGTCATATGCGATGTCACGAGAGTGGCGGCCACCACATTGCTGCTTACAATCTATGCAGGTGTACCCAGTGTCTCTGTAACAGTTCTAGAAACTTCTGTGGCTAAAGACCAGTACTGCATCTGTCAGGCAATGCTGAGAACTCTCATTTAAAGTGGTATTTCCACCGTGTTTAATGTTGTCCTGCTTCTGTGTGTCTTGGTGGCTCCATGAGGGCTTTGATGATCAGGGCAGAGTAGAAGGGACCACCTCATCGGGACCTATCTGTCCTGAATGGCGCCTTCCTCTCTCATCCTCGGACCTTTCCAGTCACGGGTTACTTTGGCAGTGTCATCACCAGCTCGCCTCTGGTGCAGTTGAGGTACACAACTTTGAGCTTGATGAAATCTAACTCGGGCAACATGTGGTGTGGGGGTGTCTGGTGTTGAATAAACCTGGATTTGGGACTCCTAAAGAAGGTGCCTCTGAGCTGAAAGCAATATGCATGCATACTGCAGTGGTCTGACCAGGAATGGCCCTCAGGGACTCAGGTATTTGAATGCTTAGTCACCAGGGAGACACTGTGTGGAGGTGGGGCTTCGCTGGGTGGGTGTGGCCTCGCTGGAGTAGGCGTGGCCTCGCTGGAGTAGGCGTGGCCTCGTTGGAGGCAGATTTTTGTCCTCAACCTAGTAGAGGTGACTGAGTACAAACTTTTAACAAGTGGATAAACATAGTAGAGCTCGGACTTGCAGGGCACAGCTCAGAGTGAAGGGTAGCTAGTTTTCTCTCCAGCTCTCTCCCTCCTTCACTGGATGATGCACAGGCTACAGCCCAGGACTGCAGTTAAGGACAACAGACGCAGCACTGAGTGAGAGATCTCGTCTTGACTGCATCAAGCCCTGGCTTGTCTTCACACTGCGGAACACTGAAAATGGACAAACCAACAGCAAAAAGCCCGGTCGGAATTACATCTGCGCCTATTTACTGCTGTATGAACTTGTCAGGCAGTTTTAGTTCCTCCCGAGAGGACACATTTCTGCATTCACTTGAACCAAATTTAATTCACCTCTGAGTCACCATCCTGCAACTATATTGAAAATTCGTTTCAGGCAGCCCCTCTGACCTTTCCTAGGATCATAGAAAGGTTGAGGGAGTATCCTTTCTTCTTAAATAAGGCTTTACTATACTATCTTTCTGCCTCACTCTCGGCCACAGGTTCTATCTTTTTCTTTTGTTTTGAGAAAGGGTTTCTCTTTGTAACTTTGGAACATGGAACTCACTCTGTAAACCAGGCTGGCCTGCCTCTACCTCCCAAGTGCTGGGATTAAGGCATGCGCCAGCACTGCCAGGAACCAAGGGGCCTACATCTGTGTCTTCAGTTTCCTTGTATCAATTGCTACTCGCTGGTCACTCCTCTGTAACTGTAAAGCTTTCTTCCTGGATTTCCGATTCTTTTAATCTCTCAGGGCCTCTCTCTCTCCCTCCCTCCCTCCCTTCTTCCCTCCCTCACTCCCTCCCTCTCTCCTCCACACGAAAACTGCCAGAACTCAGTTATAAATATCTATAATACATGCTTAGATAAAATCTGGCCCAACAGCTGTCCTTAGAGAGATGCGGAACTGCTCAGAGTCCTGAGAATAAGAGACCAAGGGATCAGCCCTAAACGGGACGTCTGTATCAACGCCCTCTCCCGCAACGAAGGGCTAGGGAACTTCACGAAAGACGCAAGGGTAAGAATGCAGCAGGGGCTAGGCTGGTCTAGCGGAGGTGGGCGTCACCCGAACAGTAAGAGCTGGGGTGGTGAGAAGCGCTGTGGAAAGCTCTCTTCTGGATAAGGCAGAGCGCTGGAGAGCTGCGGTTACCTGCCCAAGATCAGTTAAAACGCCAGCGTAGAGTGGGTGGGTCATTTCTGGGCCCCGCCCCTGACCGAGCTGTTGGCAGTGGGTCGTGGCCAGGTCTGAAAGAATCACTGAGGATGTCACCGGTGTTAGGAATCCCAGGCTTGTTCGCCCCACGCCCACAGGCACTTCACTGGTTATTTTAAAAAGACGCTCTAAGACGCGAAATTGGGGTGTCTTTTGACTGCCGTGTTCAGCGCCGTTATTAGCTCAACCCATAAAAACTGGCTTGTCATGGCTAAATGAACCACATACCCTGACGGGCATGCCCATCTATCTTTACTGTAAAAGCCACAACCAACCAGCAGTTACACTTTTTGTTTTCAGTGGAGAAAAGTAAAACGGACTTAGCTAAGGGCCTTTTGACCCGAGAAGTGCCGGTGTCTGGGACGGCCACAGTACACGGGGCTGGGACAGAGTCAAGGACGGACCCTTGCCCGGCGAGCCTTCTCAAACCACACGGTCTCTCCAGGGTTCGGCAGAGCTACAGCTCCAGGAGCGGCCCCAGCAGACCCGCCGGGCCGGCCTTAGACCACACCTCTTCCGCCAGCGGCCCCCGGCCGAGCCTTTGCAGCCGAGCGGAGCGCGCATGACAATTCAAAGCAGCGCGGGAAAACTCGCGCAGGCGCATTGGTGCATCGCCTCGGTGGGCGCTCCTGGCGGCCGCGACCGTCCGAGTCCGGGCTCTCCTAAACCGTGAGTTTCTGACAGGCTGCGCCCCAGCTCTGCACTGTGAGGAATCGGGGGCGAGTTCCCCTCTTGACTTAGGCTTGGTCGCCCTGCGAGCATCCTTCCTTTGAGCTCCCGCGGCGGGAAGGGGTGCGTGCGCCTGCGCACTGAGCTTCCCGTTGGCGTGGGGGTGCTCGCCCTCCGCTCTCTTCTTCATTCATTCCCCTGCGGTCCGACCCGGCGCTCGGTTGGCACCCGGTTGGAGCGGGGCCGTGGGCCAGCCTCCTGGCGAGCGCTCTCCTCCTGGGTCTTCTTGGGTCAAACCGCCGTTCCTCCCCCACAGCCCGCGGCGGGCGGGTGTCCAGGCCGGCCTGAGCCGGCTCCACCGCAGCCCGCAGGAGTCCCCGCTTAGCCCGCCCTCCAGGATGGGCTGTGGATACGGTGTGGTTTTTAATGTTAGTTCCGTTGAGGGCAGTTGGCGCGGTGTGCCTGGTCCAGGGTTCTCCTTTCTCACAGTGTTCTGGTTTTCACAGCTGCTGCTCTCCCCTGTGGCCATGTCTCCGTAGCTGGCATTTGGCATTCCAGTTGCGTGTGGTGGGAGCCTCATTGGGTGCTCAGATGGAGGAGCCGGTGGCATTTTCTGCTCTGCAGGGCTGTGACAGGAGCCCCTCTGATGACTCATTAAAAAAATATGAGCAGAATGTTAAACTTTCAGGTATGTGTTTAATGCCCCAATTCGGATGATGCACGCCCAGCCGCCCCTTCTGCATTTTCTAATTCGTTGAAAACTAGGAGCAAAGAGAAGGGAGAACTGTAATTGAATTACAATCTCGGAAATACAAACAAACAAAAAAACCACAAACACCAGACTCAGACTGAGTTTATGTTTATGTAGGATTTCACGTGTTGTCCGCGTAGATTCATAAAATCTAGACTTGGGATTGGATTTCATTTTAAGAGGATTGGAATCCAACTTTGTCCTTTTAGATGACAAATATTTAGTCCAGATATTAAGTACTCTCAAGGAAAACGTGTTTGTTGATGTCTAAACTGGCATTTCCCTTCCAGACCCGCCTTACCTGGGAAAGCTTGGTTTTAGAAATTGTCAGGGAAGGAATCTTAAGTATTCAGAAACAGAATTCACAGAAAGGAATGAATAGGATGGTTTGTAGCTCGCTTCTCAAGACAGTGGCTGAAAATATGGTATCTTACCAACTAAAACGTGCCCCTTCGCCGGGCCATGGAGGTCCACATCCATAAGCTCTGGTGGAGGTAGAGGCCTGAGGCTCAGGAGTTCAAGGTCATCCCAGGCTACTGATCAGGGCCACTCACAGAAACAGTGTATCTCTTCATACACACTGTGCCTGGTGCCCAGGTGGTTGTGTTCATTTAACATGCATGTTTTTAAACAGAAGAATCCAACATACAGCCATCGTCTTTGTCCTAAGGAAATTTAGACTTGTCCAAAAAGATACTAATTTTGATTTTTAATTTATGGTGTGCATTTCATTTGTTGTCTGGGTGTCCTGTTTATTGTGGAATAATCAAAGATAGCGGGTCACTCTAGATGAATTTCAGGCACTGTCACAGCAGGGAGGAACAGCCATGCAAAGGCGTCTTTATTGATTGTTACCCAAGTTCCTCACACCACAGCCCTGATCTAACCTTTATGTTTTCTGAAGGAAGCATCACACCCTGCAGCTTATTCCTTACTGTACACTGCTTACAGTACCAATAAAGCAAGGTGTGCCGGGAGGGTCTTGTGACCAGAGTCATGCCAAGGCCGTAGAGCTCCTCAGAAACACAGCTCTGGAGACAACAGCAAACAACACTTTCCCACAATGCTTTCTTCAAGGTCTAAGCACTTAGAAAACAGCTGTTCTAATGTGTGTTCTAGATGCAGTGATTCTAATTTGTCCTCTACAGTTTGTTTACTCCCAAAAGCTGCAACGCCGTCTTCAAAAGCAGTGACCAGTTTTGATTCCTTAACTAAAACTGAACTTGTTTATTGTCACAATAAGCGCCTTTGTCAGTGTCCCTGTTTACGGGGGTGGACGGACACCAGAGCTTCTCTCCGACTGCGTCCATTCCCCACTGAAGTACCGTTAACCTTAACCTAAGCTGTGGGCTCCCGTCCTCCTCCAGCTTCCAGTCCCTTTTACATGCGTCAGGTTAACCCTAACACACTTGTGTTCCCTAGTTCCCCGTCCTTTATTAGTGTCGCTTTGTGAGTTAATAGATACACATGCAGCACAATAGCATAGCCGCACTCTCGCACCGTTTAGCACTCTGTATTCAGTGTGGCCTCTCGTGCACACCATTCACTAAAGGGAGTGTGTGAGCGCACGAGTCTGATCTGACTCTAGAATTGTTTTCAGAGGTATTGCTCCTTTTCTAATATCTTGAAAATCTGATGAATTAGTGGAGGTGATTTTTATGTCCTGTTTCAAAAGTTTTGTAGCCATTATGTAACCAGTCCAACATGGGGCATTACAAGTAGTGCCCATGATAAACCTTGTAAAACATGCTGAAATTTTATTCATTAGGTTCTTGAATGTGACTCTTAATAAACGTGAAAGCTGTATCAGAAATGCTGCATTAGTGGAGGAATATTGATGAGATCCAGACATACAATGAGTCAATAAGATCATTAAGCAGTTATTGCCTGGGCCTTACCTTAACTCCTTATTGAAGGGTTTATTTTATTTTATTTTTTTGGTGGAGGTTTTGGGACCATCTATCTGTCTTTGCATATGTAGTACCAAAGAGGATCCAGCACACAGTAGGGGTTTGACACTGTTAAATATGTGAAAAGATAAATACCTAGTATACCAGATGATAGCAAAGCTCTTTGTTTAGAAGTATTGTTGGATTTTTGTAATACAACAAATTACTCATACATATTGAAGAAATTTTATGGAAATTGGGTACACCATTTTCCACTTCTAGTCCTCTAGTTGTGCATGCATGTAGATAGAACACATGTATGCACACGCGTGTGAAGTCCAGAGGACAGCCATTCTGAGTCCTACCCCTCGTTCTGTTTTAGACAGTGTCTCTGTGGCCTGAGACCCACCAGTTTGGCTAAGCTTGCTGGCAGGTGTGTTTCAAACATCTGCCTGTCTCTGCTGCTCCAGTTCTGGGATTACAAGTGTACACCGCCATGCTTGACTTTCTGACATGGGTTTTGGGATTAGACTCAGGTGCTCACTTTCACAGCAAGCAGTGACCAACTGAGCCATCTGCCTGGCCCTAGGATACATATCTTGACAGTGTTAGGCATTGGATTCAGAGTTTTGTATTGTTGGGCAGTAGAGTACCACTGAGCAACACCCTGGCTCCTCTGCTCTGTTTTGATTAGAACATAGCTTGACCATTTCTTATGCACTTAACTAATCTACAGCTCTGTTTATATTTAATTGCTTGATATGCTGTCATTCCTTTTTATTGTTGAGAGTTTGACTCATGCTCAGTTGTTCCCTGTTAAGAAAAGTGCTGCACTGCATTAATGCCTGTCATTGGGCAGATTAAATGTTTATTGTTGTTTCAACAAGCGTGTTTTTTAAAGTTACATTTTCCAAGTTTAATGACAAAATTTATTTGATGAAAGAATGAAATTTAAATTATATGTCTAATATCCCCACGTAGTGATAAGCTAAAGTAGAGGGTCTGAGTGCATGCTTTACAGTGGGTACGGGATTCCTTACAGTGGGCACGGGATGCCCGAGTGCATGTGTTACAGTGGGTACGGGATTCCTGAATGCATGCATGTGTTACAGTGGGTACGGGATTCCCGAATGCATGCATGTGTTACAGTGGGTACAGGATTCCCGAATGCATGCTTGCAGTGGTTGCAGGTATTATCTTGGTTTGCTCTCTTTTTATTCTTTAGGGATTTCCAGCTTGTGTGAAACTACATGATCCCCGAAGTATAAGAAATTAAGTCAGTATACTCCACACTATTGCTCTGTGGTGAGACTGAAAACATCCAAGTGATGGATATTCACTATATATTTATTATATGCAGGCCCTTTTCTAGATGTTAGAGATAAATATTTCTCAAGCTCCTATAGCTGGTAATGGTGGCATAGCCTTTCACGCACTTGGGATGCAGAGACTGGAGGATCTCTGAGTTTGAGGCCAACATTGTTTATATAGCAAACTCCAGGACAGCCAGGGCTACAGAGATCCTGTCTCAACCACCCCCCACCCATGTAACTATAATAGTAAGAATTATCATAGTTATATATTTAGTGTTTACCATGTGGCAAGCTTTGTTTGAAGTGTGTGTACACATTTATTTTAATCCTCTAAATGCCCAAATGACACAGATACTATTAGAACCTTCTTATCCCAACTTTTATATTGTCCTGTAGATGATAAAGCAACAGCTAGTGATGTAGTTCATTGGTAGAGCACATACTAGTGTGCACAAGGTTTGGTCCTCAGCATTCCAGTAATTGTAATCGTGATGATGATGCTGGTGGTGATGATGATATATGTAGGTCTATAGATAGGAAACTTAGATTCACAGAGATGAACTCTGTGCTCAAGACAGACCCTACTCTTTCCATCTCCAGGGTTGTTACACTGCCTCCTGTGTTGAAATTGTTGAAATCTCCTCGTCTGATGCAGCTTACGTTGTCGCTTCCTGTGTAGTTGTAGAGAGGACACTGCTGGCTCCTCTTGGACTCTGTCGCTTGTTCCTCTTCCCTTTGTCTCCTTGTCGTTTCTCTGCTTTGAACTCTGTAGCATTCGCTTATGTTCTCTGCTTTGTCCTTTATGGCTTTGCTGTATTTAGCTCTGCTCACCCGATCTTTCTTTCCTTTCTCAGTGTCTCTGCATACATAGCTCTGTCTTCTTAAAATGTCCCCTCATTTTTCCACACTAGAACACAACCCGTCTAGGCCGGGCAGTACACACATTTATTCCCAGTGCTGGAAGGCAGAGGCAGGTGGATCTCTGAGTTCCAGGACAGCCACAGCTACACAGAGAAAAAGAACAACAAAAAAGAGTCTATCTCTTCTACTAGACTAAAATTCTGGAGAAGCTCAGTTGCTTGAGTTTGCTCATTTTAAGAATATACTCGTTGCCGAACATTTTTAAAGGTTTTGTGAGTGAGTACAAGCATCAGTATCTCTGATACTGAGCAGATGATGTGACTTCTGAATCTGATTTTGACAGGGTCTCACTCTGTACATACCCTAGCCAGCTGTGCCAAACTTCCTGTGTAGAACAGGCTGCCCAGGAACTCATGGAGATGCTTGCCTCTGCCTCCGGAGTGAGAGGACTAAAGTCGTGTGCCGCCATGCCTGGCAAGATCGGCACTGTGCCAACATCACAGTGCTGTTAAGAAGATCTGAGGGCCAAGCAGTGGCGTGTGCCTGGAGTCCCAGCATTCAGGAAGAAAGGCTTGAGACCAGCCTGAGCTACATAGTAAGACTGCGTCAGAAACCAGGTGCTGCAGGATGGGTAGCACTGTCTAGTGAGCCCTGAGCTCTGGCCACACCGCTGCGGGGAGAAAAGCCATCGGAGAAGTAATGCATGAGAAAGCACTTTGAGAATACCATACACTTTCAGTATGATTTTGAGAAACTAGCTCATGCTTATTTGACGATTCTTACTGGGTTCTTTTTGTGTCAATGGTTTATTAGATTTTATGTTACTGCTTCCACTTTAGCTATGTATACTTTTGTGTTTAGTTAAAATTAGCCGTTTTCTGGGATCAAAGACAGAGGATACTGTTTACTTTGGGGACACATTAAATGAGTTTCTCCCCACCCCCCACAAACTAGAGGACCTTAGAAGGCCGTCTGTCTAGGGATGAACTGACCAATCTGTGCATGACACTTTGACAACCTGGAAGATTTTGGGTCTTGGTGAAGGAAATTGTTTTCAAGACTATTGCATTGTGCCCTTAGTGTGCCACCTAGTGATCACAGCACGCATTGCATGTTTGTTTGTATTTTATTTCACTACGTGTTTGAGACTGGCCTTGAACTCCCAACCCTCTGGGACTGCTGCATGGGCCACCTTGCCCAGCTTTAGGTCTCTTTGCTTTAAACTTAGCATTTTCATCTTAAAGGCCAGCTATGTACTGGCTGTGTATCTCTTAGTCCATAGAAATTTGCCATGTTTGATTTTTGGGGCTGCCTTTTTTATTTTCCTGCTGGTAACTTTTGTAGCTTATAACTTTTTAGCAACTCTATGGGGTTTTAATGTTTATCATTTTGTGGTTAATTACTCGTTTTAAAATGTATTTCATTGATTTATCTTTTTTGGTTTTTCGAAACAGGGTTTCTCTGTGTAACAGTCCTAGCTGTCCTGGGAACTACTAGCTCTGTAGCCCAGGCTGGCCTCGAACTCAGAGATCCACCTGCCTCTGCTGCCCAAGTGCTGGCATTAAAGACATGCGCTACCATACTCGACTTGATTTCTCTTTAACCTAAGGGGTCATAGAAGCTGAGCAGTGGTGGCAAATTCCTGTAATAGTACTTGAGAGTCAGAGGTGGAGACTCACAGACTCACAGACCCGCCCAAGCCTGGTGGCAGTGGTGGTGCACACCTTTTATCCCCTGCTCTCTGTGCGTTCAAGGCCAGCCTGGTCTACAGAGTGAGTTCCAGGACATCCAGAGGTGGGGGTGTGTATGACTCTGTCCCAAACCAAAATGAGCAACAACAAAACCCTTAAGTACCTCTCATTGCTTCTAACTATAAATTCTTACTTCCCTCGTAGGCATTAAAAAAGATATTGAGAAGCTTTGTGAAGCTGTTCCACAGCTTGTCAGTCTGTTCAAAATCAAGGACAAAATCGGAGAAGGTAATTTAAGGGTGTATCTTATATTGTTAAACTGTTGAAATCATGATAATGTTAGTAGCTTTGGTGACAGATTTTCTCCCCCTTGGAAAGAATGAAAGTGATAAATATTCAGGGTAAAACAGACTGTCATAACTTGGTCTTTTATCCCATTGAGACATTTATTAATCTTACAACATTGTTTGCATTAACATTTTTAAAGCCTAATACTGAAAAATCTACTGAATTGCTTCTAGGCACCTTCAGCTCTGTTTATTTGGCCACGGCACAATTGCAAGTAGGACATGAAGAGAAAATTGCGCTGAAACACTTGATCCCAACCAGCCATCCTGTAAGAATTGCTGCAGAGCTTCAGTGTCTGACCGTTGCGGGGTAGGCAACTCATAGGCGTTTCGGCGGAACTGGCTGTCTGTTGCTTACATACTTACAGTGGTTACAGCAATGATGAGATTGTGCCTGAAGTTCCCACCACCTAGTGCTCTTGGCTAGTGCTTTGCCCCACACCTGGCAATGGTTAAATTTCTGTTAACCCTTTTAGAGGGGATTTCTCCTGAGGTCCAGCATGGCTTCCTGTTTTTATCCCATATCTCTTTGTAACTTTCCTTCCTGGCAAATACTGGTTTTGGCTTATGGTCCAGGCTTGTTCTTAGTGGGAAGAACTGTCCCCTCTCCAGGACTGACAGCTTTTCCTCCTGTTGTTTCCTGTCTTTTCCCTCGGCATCTAGACTCAGCTCGGTTAGTCCTGTTGTCACACGGCCGTGATGACCAGTGTCCACCGCTCTGAGCTGTCCTTCGTCTTCTGGTTCTTCACTACTGCTCCTTAGCTCTCCTTAACGACCAGGTTTCGCAGAAAGTTATTTACATGCGCCATTTCTGCCTACACACTTCTGACTGCACACTTCTGCCTACATACTCAATTGTTACTCTCTTTGTTGAACATAATTGATTTTTTTAACAGACACAAAATAATTGCATTTATAGAGATGGTATAATAATTTTGTATAAGCAAAATCAGATACAGTAATAATTCTATCTCCTTAAAGATTTATCTTGTTTTGTATTTCAGACCTCAGATGAAATGTATAAATAGGTTGCTCTGAACTATGGTCACCCTGTGCAGCAGAACACCAGGCCTTATTGCTGGCAGCCAGATGTGTTTTGATAACCATTATCACTAACCTTGCCCTCTAATGATCCTGTTTTGCTTCCTACTCTGTGAGATCCACTTTATTGGCGTCCATGTATGAACAAGATGGTGTATTAATTTGTCGGTGTGTTGGATGTGCGCATACACCCCTAAATTTTAAACTGTCATGCTTAGCCAGAAAATAGCCAGTCCAGCAATTGTTCTGCCTGTGTGTAAAAGACACTGCGTCTGCCTGCTCAGTTGTCAAGCCAGACACGTAGATATCATCCTAAGCTTCTTCATTTTACTCCTAAACTGGCATTGCCCAAGTTGAGCGATGCCCATAATCTCAGCAGTGCTAAGGCAGAAGAATCTCTGTGAGGTTTTAGACCAGACTGAACTATAGTGTGAGAACCTGAGCTAAAAAAGGTGTCTTTTCTGCCAGGGCGTTCTCAGTCCCTTGCCTGGCTTCCCACTGGGAAGGTGTGGTTTTAATGCCTCGTTGACTGGGCTTTAGATGCTTCCATCTCTGGTGTTCCTAATTTAGTGCTAGCTACACTGACCTTCCCTCTAACGTCCCCTTTTAGAGCAGTGAGTAGGAGTATCCATGCCAGACGAAACTGCATGGGTTCATCAGACTTCACGGTTTAACTCCATTCGCGGCTCTGGGGACGTTCTCCTTTGTCTTGTTCCCTCATTTGTGAGAAGGGGCAGAGGACAACTCTTTTCCTGAGGTGTTGGCAGCCTGAAGCTTGGGGTTTTGTTTTGTTTAACTGAAAAACTTCTCATACAATATATTCTCATCATGGTTTCCTTTTCCCCCACTTGCTTTTAGGGCCTTCCCATCCACCCAATTCCACACCCTTTCTCTGTATAGAAAGCAAACAAATGGCCAAACCAAAGAACAGACTGAGACCAGGTGCGGTGGTGCACACCTTCTGTCTTAGGAATTGGGAGGCAGGAGGATCTCTGAATGAATGAAATGAAAAAGAAAAGAAAACATGAGAAACACACACACATACCCAAACAAAACCCATAAAAACACAAGGTCAGAAATCATAGTATATAGACAAAATACTAGTAAGACAGAAAAAAAAATAAAAGCCCCAACAAAACAATATGTGACAAAATGTCTACAAAAATGAATTGAGTTTTTTCATGTTGGCAGTCTGCTACTGGGCACGCCTACCTTTAAGTGTGGTTAATATGTCTGGTGAGATTCAGCTGGAGAAAACTAAATAGTCCTTTACAGGGGGATATCAGTTGTGGGTATCTTCTTGGTTACGGGTGGGAACTTTTCCTTACCCTCGCCTCCCACAGCTCCGGGACTTGAACCTGTGCTGGCCTTGTGTGTGCTGCCAGTTTTTGTGAGTTTGTCCGTGCTTCAGTCTTCTGGCTCTTACAGTCCTTCTGCCCCCTCTTATCTGCTAATGAGCCTTGTTGTCCGCCCATGCCCCACTTAAAACTTGAGATTTCTCATCTTTGGGTTGCCATAGTAACCTTATAACTGGTGCTATTTTTGTTTGAAAAATTCACCTTTTATATGTCAGTTAAATGATTGTATTCCCTAATGTGATTTTGTTGCACATTCTAGTAGTGAGTACATGTACGCTGCTGAACTAACTCAGTTTTTAAGGGATAAAGCTGTAGCGCCTCTGACCTTCCCTCTGAAGTGCATTGCGTGTTCGTTTCCCACCAGGGGGCAGGACAACGTCATGGGAGTTAAGTACTGCTTCAGGAAGGATGACCATGTGGTTATTGCCATGCCGTATCTGGAACATGAGTCGTTTCTGGTAGGTCTCAAAAGTTGTATAAGTTTGATTAGCTAAATGTTTAGCTGAAGTAGTTTTGTGACTTCGTTCATAACTCTATTTTAGGACATTTTGAATTCTCTTTCCTTTGAAGAAGTGCGGGAATACATGTTTAATCTCTTCATTGCTTTGAAACGGATTCATCAGTTTGGTATTGTTCACCGTGATGTGAAGCCCAGCAACTTTTTATATAATAGACGTCTGAAAAAGTAAGTAGGAAGAATCCCAAAAAACACGAGAGTTGAATTTGCACTATGGAGTTCATCTCTTAGACACACAATGTAAACAACCACAGTGCTCACGTTGTTTCTGTTCAAGTTTTTATTGTGACCGGGGAGAGGAGATGCAATGAGGAAAATAAAATTATGTTTATAATACAGTGTACATCATGAGATACACACTTAGATGAGAGAAACTTAGAATCTAGCCCCTTTTGACCTTAGAGCCCTTTCAACCCCAAAGTTGTTATGTGCATTTTGATAAAATGTGGAAGAGGTGTTACAAGCTGAAAATAGTGTTTGTGCTGTGTATCATACTTAGTGTGATCAGGAAGCTAAGACCAATTCTGTAGCCTGTGTTTTTCTTAGAAGTTGCCCACTGGGGCCCCTCCCACTCCTGAATGACCACACGTGTCGCCTTCTGTTTCTGTCATTCCTCCCTCCTCTGCCTTGTCTCTGCAGACCGTAGCAGAGAGAGGATGCTTAGCTGACTGGTCGCTTAAAGATTCATCCTTTTCTGATGAACTGCAATTACAGACGCTTTAGCTGTCATGTGGGTGCTGGGAATTGAACCTGGGTCCCCTGGAAGAGCAGCCAGCTCCTAACTGCTGAGCCATCTCTTAAGCCACCCCCATCATAAAATCCTAATCATTCTGGAATGAATTACAGTTTCTGATATGGTTTGAATGGGTGTTATTAATGTTATTAAATTGCTATAGAAAGGGGATAATACTGAACTTTGCTTCTTAGGTATGCCTTGGTGGACTTTGGTTTGGCCCAAGGAACCCATGACACAAAAATTGAGCTTCTCAAGTTTGTCCAGACTGAGGCTCAGCAGGAAGGTTGTTCACGAAACAAGTACCACGGAGTCACTGGACACAAGGGATCACTAAGTCGCCCAGCACCTAAAAATGGGGATCAGCAGTGTGCCGCAAAAACTTCCATCAAAAGATCCTATGCAAACACACAAAGTCACGTTAAGCCAGGAAAAGACGGAAAGGTTCTGCCTTTTACATTTTCAAATGCGAGCATTTAGGCGTGCTCTCTGTCAGCCGTGGGGGTGGGGTGGGGTGGAATGTGAGGACGGAACTGGAGATTAAAGGCTTTAAATGTCACTAAATGACGAGTTGGTGAGCCTCATCACTAGGATTGTTACTCCACTTCCATCAGCCTGCAGTCTCTGCAGTTATAGAGCACATTCTATAATAAAGGGGGGGGGGGAATTCCCTATATGTTACAAAATGTAGATGTCCTCTCTCCTTTTTAAGAAGCATTATGGGGGAAAATGTCAAGTGTCTGTCTCCGTTTTAGCTGCTCAGGAACGTGAAGCATCTGTGTAAGTGGCTTTAGAGACTTGGGTGGTGGTGGGGGACTGCGTGTGTGTACGCGCATGTGTGTGTGTGTGTACTGTGGTGACGTGTGGGTGTTACAAGTTGCCTAGACTATTTCTCCTTCATGTCTTGGGTGCAGCTGTTTTGTTTCTTTGCAAACTAGAGCAGAGTACCGCTGGCAGAAAGTGTTACAGATGTAATCCTTGTTTTCCCTGTTTCCCTTGGTATTGTAGGAGGGATCTGTAGGCCTTTCTGTCCAGCGCTCTGTTTTTGGAGAAAGAAATTTCAATATACACAGCTCCATTTCACATGAGAGCCCTGCAGAGAAAGTAAGTAATGTAGCTTCATAGCTCAACTGCCCGTCAGCCTCACGCCGACGAGCACAGGGAATCCACTAGAGTTAGCGCTAGAGATGAGGTAGTGTTTGGCTTTGGCAGAAGGTAGTTTTACTCAAAAGTCGATCTTTGATTCTTTTCTGAAGTCTTTTGATGGAGTTTTTAATTCTGCTGCTGTTCTTTCTCTAGAGGAACACTCAGGGCTAGACTTCCCCTGAGCTCCCAGCACCTCAGTCCCCACACAGTGGGTTTAGATCTGTAAAGTGCCTTCAGGAACGATGATGTTACAGTTGTGAAGTGGAGTCAGACCTGGGTAATTAGCAGCTGTACGTGCTGTTTTGTGCTTCTCTAGCGTGTCAGGACATGTTCTAATAAAGCGTCATATCTGCCACGCTAACTAGTAAGTCTTAATGTTATTAGACAGAAAGCTAGACTTTTTTTTTTAAGGCAGGATTTTACTGCCCAGCCTAGGCTGGCATCGAACTTGGAGTCCGGCCTCAGCCTCCCCAGTTCAGCTATTACTAACATATAGGACCCTGCCCAGTGGCCTTCAAGCATTTTAGTAGACAGCTGTTGAACTGCAGTCTGGTAGCTCCTTCAGCAGTTTTGAGTGAAGTTTATGCTTCTGATAATGCTTTTTACCGTGCCAGCGTTTGAAAGTGTCATGTTAAATACCACAAAAATAGAAAATACAACTTTTTTTGTAGCTCATAAAGCAATCAAAGACTGTGGACGTAATCTCAAGAAAGCTAGCAACAAAAAAGGCAGCCATTTCTACCAAAGCTGTGACTAACGTGGTGAGGAAAACTGCCAGTTCCTGCCCGACCGTGCTGACCTGCGACTGTTACGAAACAGACAGAGTCTGCAGCATTTGCCTGGCGAGGTGAGGTGTTTCCACTGTGCTGTAGATCACAGCGTGCTGCCAGATACGCTTAGACTGGGAAGGACTGGTGTGGGATCTTGGTTTAGTGGGTGCAGGGAGTAAACGTGAACCCCGTACACAGCCGTACCCTGGTAAATTACAGTTGTCACATATTCGTGTGATGAAAACACTTTCTCTGGAAAACACATTTGCTCTCACATGCAACTAAGGGTGGGTGGAGGAGGCTCTTGGAGACACTTCTCTCAGAAGTCATTGTTTCTGTTGACTTTACTACTCCTGCCTGTTGAGTAACCAGAACCAAATAAGGCTTCTTACTCTTCTCTGCCTGGAACGTTTTTCCTTTAGGTTTGGTTTTTATAGGTTCTTCTCGATTAACTCAAATCTACATGTGAATGAATAGATCAGTAACTCAAGGTCCCCCAACCAAAGGGTTTTTATATGAATTCCTGTTGTATTCTGTTTTCCTACCACAGTTTTTATTACCTACCGTCTGTTTTTATACTGAAAACTGTGTTGAAATCCATCTGGGATAGCGCCAGTGTGTGGGGGTTGACAGAGGAGAATGAAAGTCAATTGAGAATGTTTATCACAGGGAGTGTTCAGTGTTTATGAGAAGTTTATTTCTGCTGACACCAGGACAGAATTCATGTGAACTAATTTAGTAGCTTATATAGTGGTATATTATTTGTGTTTTAATAAATAAAGCTTGCCTGAAGATCAGAGCAAAGCAGCCACGCTAGCCAGCCATACAGGCCAGGCAGTGGTGGTATTCACCTTTAATCCCAGCCCTAGAGAGGAATATTAGACGGGAGGAGACAGCTCTCAGACACAGTCTCATTCTGAGATTCCTGAAGGCAGGATCGCCATTTCAGTCAGAGGTAGAGGTGGGAGCCAGTGGCTGGCCTCTTTACTTTGCTGATCCTCAGCTTGAGACCTGATATCTGTCTCTGGGTTTTTATTATTCAGGCTACAGACTTATTTTTGGACTTCACATAGTTAATGTTTTGTGGGGTTTTTGTTTGTTTGTTATTTGAGACAAGGTTTCCATGTAGCCCTGGCTGTCCTGGAGCTCTGTGTTGGAATTTTATCTGTGTAGGCCAGGCTGTCCTGGAGCTCTCTGTGTAGACCAGGCTGTCCTGGAATTCTCTCTGTGTAGACCAGGCTGTCCTGGGACTGTTATCTGTAGACCAGGCTAGCTTCTGTCTCTCAAGCTAGGATGGATTAAGACATGTATCCCCACTAATAGCTCAATTCTAATGTAACTAGGTGTCGTGTTTTTTTTTTTTTTTCCTTATAAGGCGGCAGCAGGTTGCCCCTCGGGCAGGCACACCAGGATTCAGAGCACCGGAGGTCCTGACAAAGTGTCCTAACCAAACTACAGGTACATAGCACGAGGTGCAGAGCCATCCAGAGTGCTTATCCCAGATGTGGTTTATTTTGTCATTGCTGATGCCTGAGGCTGAGGTCCTGGCAGCTGCAGTATCTCCTCTTTATTCTGATGGTGCTGTTGGTCTTTTCTAAGGATGCCTGCAGCAGGGGGAGTCCAGTAGTCCTGTTAGCGTTAGGACTGCAGCCCTGACCCTGCAGCAGGGGGCGTCCAGTAGTCCTGTTAGCGTTAGGACCGTAGCCCTGACCCTGTAGCAGGGAGACATTGTCCTGTAGTCCTGTTAGCGTTAGGACTGCAGCCCTGACCCTGTAGCAGGGGGCGTCCATTAGTCCTGTTAGTGTTAGGACCGCAGCCCTGACCCTGTAGCAGGGGGCGTCCATTAGTCCTGTTAGTGTTAGGACTGCAGCCCTGACCCTGTAGCAGGGGGCGTCCAGTAGTCCTGTTAGCGTTAGTTCCACAGCCCTGACCCTGTAGCAGGGGGCGTCCAGTAGTCCTGTTAGCGTTAGGACCGCAGCCCTGACCCTGTAGCAGGGGGCGTCCAGTAGTCCTGTTAGCGTTAGGACCGCAGCCCTGACCGGTTCTCTTCCACCTCAGAAATTTCTACACAGAAATGCTCTCTGTGGCACAGACACGTTCTTTTAGTTATTTTGTTACCATGAAAATAATGAGAAGAGTTTTCTAGAATCCAGAAAGTCGTAGAGCCTCGAAGACCCTGTCAGAAGTGCAGGTGCCTCCTGTTGTTGTGGGGGTGGGACCTGGAGGCGCCATGTTAGATGGACGAGATGACACCCACTGCTCACTTGGATCATGGGCCTCGAAGAAATCATTCATATGAACCTGTCCTGTGACACTAGTGACGTGTAAATGAGCACGACTACCTAGTTACATTCCAGTTAGGACGTGTGCTCACAAGTACAGAGGGACTTGCTGGGTGTGGTGATGGCCTGTAGGGCACTGAGGGGCATGTGAAAGGGGGTCCCCAGGAAGACGCTCGTGGAGGAAATACTTGGAGCTGGAGACTGGCACTGAGCAAGACCTGAGAATCTGCAGAAACAGCACGGTTGGCAGTAGAGGAAGCCGTGAGTCTAGTGTTGCTTAGTGTCAAGTGGAAATGAGGACATGATTGGAGGTACACGGGAAAGACACGGATGGTGCCTGTTAAACCTTGACTGTGGGCCATAGATGCCATCAAGGACAGACAGTAGGGACTGTATTCTAGGTGACTGCCGGAAGAATAATTTCTGTAGGCTAGTGTCCTGCAGAGGTCCAGCCGAGAGGGGAGGAATACATGAATGATGGAATTAGTAATAGGGTTGAAGAAGGTAAGGAATTGACAAGCACAGCTTAGTATGTGTTGGTTGCGGTGCTGGAGGGAAAAGGCATCCAGTGTGTTTATATTACTAGCCTGAGGGATGTGGGCATGTCCGGAAACAAGACAGTGAAGGAGACCCTGGTGTAAGAGAAAGATCAAACTGGACTGAGCCATAGCTGGTTTGAGATTCATGGCACGTCCAAATAGAATGTCCTGCAGAGTAAGAGTCCAGAGCTCAGGGCAGGAGCTGGAATGGAGTCACGGTTGAGCATCAGGATATAAATGGTATCTGCAGCTGTACAGTGGTGGAGCTGGGAAATATGCAGGGAAGATTGGAATTCTGAGGAACCTCAGCACAGGGTGGAGGAGCAGACAGTGGTGAGCGGCCAGCGACACGGAGGCTCGAGTCAGGCTGGCTGTTTTTCTCCTGGTCCTGGGGCTCAGACCCTGGGTTGCAGCTGCCCTGGTGTTAATTCTCGGTGTCTCACTAAAGGAGAACCCCTGCACTACCAAGGCGCCATCCTGAAAAGCATCCAGGTTTCTTCTCATGTAGCTGTTGTTGAATTTCCTTTGATTCTTTATAATGTGCATTTACTCACAATGATGAAATGTTTCTAATTCCCCAGTGTGTTCAAGAGAGAAAACCAGTTTGCAGGAAGAGTGTTGAAGTGGAGCTGTGGTTGTACATGAAAATCTCCTCAGAAACTTAGATAGCCGTTCAGAACTACCCGGTGCTTAGATAGCCGTTCACAACTGCTCAGTGCTTAGATAACCAGTCCAGAACTACCCGGTGCTTAGATAGCCGGTCCAGAACTACCCGGTGCTTAGATAGCCAGTCCAGAACTACCCGGTGCTTAGATAGCCGTTCAGAACTGCTCGGTGCTTAGATAACCAGTCCAGAACTACCCGGTGCTTAGATAGCCAGTCCAGAACTACCCGGTGCTTAGATAGCCAGTCCAGAACTACCCGGTGCTTAGATAGCCGTTCAGAACTGCTCGGTGCTTAGATAGCCAGTCCAGAACTACCCGGTACTTAGATAGCCGTTCACAACTGCTCAGTGCTTAGATAACCAGTCCAGAACTACCCGGTGCTTAGATAGCCGTTCACAACTGCTCAGTGCTTAGATAACCAGTCCAGAACTACCCGGTGCTTAGATAGCCAGTCCAGAACTACCCGGTGCTTAGATAGCCAGTCCAGAACTACCCGGTGCTTAGATAGCCGTTCACAACTGCTCAGTGCTTAGATAACCAGTCCAGAACTACCCGGTGCTTAGATAGCCAGTCCAGAACTACCCGGTGCTTAGATAACCAGTCCAGAACTACCCGGTGCTTAGATAGCCAGTCCAGAACTACCCGGTGCTTAGATAGCCAGTCCAGAACTACCCGGTGCTTAGATAACCAGTCCAGAACTACCCGGTGCTTAGATAGCCAGTCCAGAACTACCCGGTGCTTAGATAGCCAGTCCAGAACTACCCGGTGCTTAGATAGCCAGTCCAGAACTACCCGGTGCTTAGATAGCCAGTCCAGAACTACCCGGTGCTTAGATAGCCGTTCACAACTGCTCAGTGCTTAGATAACCAGTCCAGAACTACCCGGTGCTTAGATAGCCAGTCCAGAACTACCCGGTGCTTAGATAGCCAGTCCAGAACTACCCGGTGCTTAGATAGCCAGTCCAGAACTACCCGGTGCTTAGATAGCCGTTCACAACTGCTCAGTGCTTAGATAACCAGTCCAGAACTACCCGGTGCTTAGATAGCCAGTCCAGAACTACCCGGTGCTTAGATAGCCAGTCCAGAACTACCCGGTGCTTAGATAGCCAGTCCAGAACTACCCGGTGCTTAGATAGCCGTTCACAATTGCTCAGTGCTTAGATAACCAGTCCAGAACTACCCGGTGCTTAGATAGCCAGTCCAGAACTGCTCGGTGCTTAGATAGCCGTTCAGAACTGCTCGGTGCTTAGATAACCAGTCCAGAACTACCCGGTGCTTAGATAGCCAGTCCAGAACTGCTCAGTGCTTAGATAGCCAGTCCAGAACTACCCGGTGCTTAGATAGCCAGTCCAGAACTGCTCAGTGCTTAGATAGCCAGTCCAGAACTGCTCGGTGCTTAGATAGCCGTTCACAACTGCTCAGTGCTTAGATAACCAGTCCAGAATTACTCGGTGCTTAGATAGCCGGTCCAGAACTGCTCGGTGCTTAGATAGCTGTTCACAACTGCTCAGTGCTTAGATAGCCAGTCCAGAATTACTCAGTGCTTAGATAGCCAGTCCAGAACTACCCGGTGCTTAGATAGCCAGTCCAGAACTACCCGGTGCTTAGATAGCCAGTCCAGAACTACCCGGTGCTTAGATAGCCGTTCACAACTGCTCAGTGCTTAGATAACCAGTCCAGAATTACTCGGTGCTTAGATAGCCGGTCCAGAACTGCTCGGTGCTTAGATAGCTGGTCCAGAATTACTTGGTGGGGGTTCTGCTGATGACGTCAGTTCACAGTAAAGGTCTGCAGCCACCGCTTACACACGTTCACAGCGGAGGCTCCTTTCTAATGTTGGTTTCCTGTCACAGCGATCGACATGTGGTCTGCAGGTGTCATCCTGCTCTCCCTGCTCAGTGGGCGGTACCCGTTTTACAAGGCCAGCGACGACTTAACTGCTCTGGCTCAGATCATGACAGTTCGAGGGTCCAGGGAAACTGTCCAGGCTGCTAAAGCTTTTGGTAAGTTTCATGTCCTAGAGCAACACAGATGCTTTTCATTATCACCTATAAATTGCTAAATAAATTCTTACAAAATTCTTGCAAATAACTTCCTTGGTATTCATAGTCATTTACTCCTAGGAAATTGTCACTTGCTTGAAAATGGTTATTTATAACATGAAATCATTTGCTATTGTCACAGAGAGTACTGATAACTCCAGTACCAACAGCCAAACTATGTTTCTTTGTCAAAGTCAGCTTTGTAATCTTAATTCTTCGGTTGTAATTTGACTTTTATTATATAAATGTTTTTAATAGTAAAATTTAATGTGTTGTTTATTAGGCGTCAGGTCCTTGGCATGGAAGGAAGGACCTAGGGAAGGTAATAGGAATGTGTATTTAGTTTCCTGGGGTCAGGGTGGCAGAGAGGTAAGACTACCAGACCTTCGTTTATGGCATATTGTCACACATATGTGTAGTTTCTTTACTTTTTGAGGCAGGGTCTCATTGTATACTTATGGCTGGCCTGGCACTTACTACATACCAGGCCAGTGTGGAACTCACAGGTCCTCCTGCCTATGCGTCCTCAGTGCTTATATTACAGATGTGTGATACCACACCCAACTCATGAGCTTAAGACTGAGATGATGCATTCCATGGGGTCCTGAGAATGACCTCAGCCCTGCTCTAGTGACCCAGACTCAGATCCCACCTTGTATCTCTCCTCCAAGCAGTAGTATAACTGCTGCTTCCCAGCGTGGGCGCTCTTCAGTCAGTGGCTGCCGTGGACAGACTCAGGTGGCCTGCTCAAGAGCAACTAAGCTGCTATGTGCCCAGCCCCAGGACCAGGGGTTCGTAGACAGGAATACATATCAGAATTGACTGACAAACTTTAAGAACTACATACTTTTGTCCCCACCCTGCCTACATGGAAAATACAATTTAGAAAACAAATGGAATACTTATTAGGTCTTCATCACAGAGGCTAGAACATGCTAACATGGGAAGGCTGACATCTGTCCCGATATTAGGGCTCCATCACAGAGGCTAGAACATGCTAACATGGGAAGGCTGACATCTGTCCCGATATTAGGGCTCCGTCACAAAGGCTAGAACATGCTAACATGGGAAGGCTGACATCTGTCCCGATATCACGACTCCGTCACAGAGGCTAGAACATGCTAACATGGGAAGGCTGACATCTGTCCCGATATCACGACTCCGTCACAGAGGCTAGAACGCACTCACAATTGTTCTCAGCTGTGTGAAACTTTCCACTTCCCATTAAACAGCTTTAAGGGAAGACTGGGAGTCTGCAGCCTGTCCACCAGTACCACAACATTTTGTTGAAAAGCTTGAATTTCCCTCATTGATAGTTATTATAATGAAGGCCAGTAATGGAATTCCTTCAGTCAGATTGTATAAAGCTGAGCTGGGTGCAAAAGACTCGGTGCCCAGAGCCGTGCTGTGTGGAGCCTGTCCTGTTGTGGGTGGCTGAGGGGAATAAATTCAAAGAGAACTGAACTGAAACAAATGCCTGACACAGAAGATCCTGCTGAATGTGTTCGTTAGGGTGTTTCCCTCGGTTCTTTATTTAAATGTTCTCTGGTCATGTGCTAAGATTTGTGTGCACATATAGCCTGACACAGAAGATCCTGCTGAATGTGTTCGTTAGGGTGTTTCCCTCGGTTCTTTATTTAAATGTTCTCTGGTCATGTGCTAAGATTTGTGTGCACATATAGCCTAGGATGTCATGTGATGTTTTACTCGTTTGGCTCTTTTGTGCCCCCCCCCCCCCAATAAATCACGTACGGAGGCTTATTCTTACCTAGCCTGGCCGTAGTTTGACTGGTTTCTAGCCAGCTTTTCTTAACTTAAATTATCCCATCTACTTTTTGCTCTGGACTTTCTCCTTTTCCTACTTGTGTGAATCTTACTTTCACTCTGACTCCATGGCCGCTGTGTAGGGTGCCTGGCCCTGATGTCCTCCTCTCCTCCTTCTCCGACCCCTTTCTCCCATATTTTTCATATGTATACTCTCTGCCTCCCAGCCCGTTGGCCGTTCAGCTCTTTATTACCCTCAGGTATAGATAGGCAAAGTGATAGATAGGCAAAGTAACACAGCTTCACAGAGTTAAATAAATGTAACATAAAGAAAAGAAACATACCTTAAAATAATATTCCCTGACACTAGAGCATGCTGGACTTTATCTTATGTCAGAGCAAGATAATAAATTAGGAATGAAACTGTATGGCTAGCTTCCTCTGGTAGAATTTCCTATCCAAAGTAGAAGTCTGTTTTAAAAGTAAAAATGGGCTCCCATGTTACATTCTCACAAGCTTTGTCTGTGTTCATCCGCTTCCCTTGCTTTCTCCATTCCTGCCCTCCCCATCCTCTTTCCTGTCCAGTCATTATATTAGAATGTGTAAAGGAGGCTTTTTATTACCAAGATTGCGTTGTTGGCAAGCTACACGCTCCATCAAGGAACCTATGTGTGCACCTCATTGTTTACAGCTGCATTTCTGTTTGATAAGGAAGTGTATAGTTGACGATGACCTGTTCCTGTCCTTATGTCCATTCTGGAAACAGACTGGTGGCAGGTTATTTTACAGGCATTTATGTTTTCAAACAGGTGTGTGTGTGTGTGTGTGCACGTGTGTGTGCGCGCGTGTGTGTGCGTGTGCAGGCCTGCAGTTGGCACAGGAGCCTTCCTCTTGCTCTCCTTATTCACGGAGGCACAGATGGATGATACGGCTATTCTGACAAGCTAGTTTGCCCTGAGAGGTCTCCCGTCTCTGCCTACTGAGCATCAGAATTATAGCTATGCCTGCACACTCACTAGGCATTTGGGTGGATTGTGGGAACGAGAATGCGAGTCCTCACACTCAGTGCAGCAAGTGCTGTATCCACTGGTTACCTCCCCACCTGATACTTAAGTTTTAGAAAAAACTGAGTTCTGGTTTGTTGATTGACTCATTCCTGAGCATGCCTGGAGTGGGTACCAGGCACTGTTTGTTTATTGTGAGTTGGCAGTAATAGAGCTTAAGTCCCAGTCCAAGGAAACATTAACTACAGATGGTAGAGTCATGAAGAAGGAAAGGGCGTGGAGAAGGTGCGGCTACTACTTAGGATAGGTTCATCTAGAACAGCACGTGGGGTGTCCACCACAGCAGACATTGACAGTATCTCATGTGTACCAGGAATGCATAGGTCTGAGGAGTTAAAAAACATCTGAATCTTGTAGGAGCTCTTACCTGTTTCTCATGAGTTGCTGTACCACAAGTTCTAATAGGTCTTATTAAAAGCCCGGAGTCAAATATTGGGGGGAAATGCTAAGGGATCAGAGAGATGAAGAAGCAAAACCAACCTTACCTACTCAACTTCCCAGCCAAAAGAAGACTGAGTTCTTGTCTCCCCCCCACCCTCTCACTTCCTCTTTACCCAGCCATGTCCTTGTCTGTACAGACAGGGTGAGCTAGTGGCTAGCTCCACCCATCCACTGATCTTCAGGCAAGCTTTATTTGTACAAACAAGATACCACCACAAGTTGCTTCTGATACATTCAGGTAATTGTTTTTTCTTTTAGGCAAATCAATTTTGTGCAGCAAAGATGTTCCGGCACAAGACTTGAGAAAACTCTGTGAGAGACTAAGGGGTCTGGACCCTAACACCCCCAAGTTAGCAGCTGGTCCTCCAAGGTGTGCTTCTCTAGCGAGCTCGTCTTCCCCTGTTCAAATACCTCCACCACAGCACTCGAAGGATCCCATGTATCGAGGGGACAGTGGTGGCTGTGAGACTCATCTCATGGAGTGTACTGCCAACTTGGAAGGCTGGGACGCAGTACCTGATGAAGCCTATGACCTGCTTGATAAACTTCTGGATCTAAACCCAGCTTCACGAATAACAGCAGAAGCAGCCTTATTGCACCCATTCTTTAAAGATATGAGCTCCTGATACAGTGTCTCTGTTTACTGTTGCTGCTGTGTGTGCTGAGGTGGGGCAGGTGGCCACAGGCTCTTGCTTGCATCCAAGTCCAGGGGAGGATGAATAACTTATTTTAAAATTACAGTATTTGTTCTGATGTCAGACTGCAAACAGATGTCCTGACATGACCTTTGAGTTAAACCACCAAGTAGAGTCCGATCTTTAGTTCCCTGTTTTTCTGCTTCTGGAGCAGCCTTAGTCTAATTCACAGGTTCAAGGAACAGGTCATAAAAGTCACAGGTATGACAGGGCCTAAATGAATGAAAAAGATTGCTTCCAGATCTGTGCGGTCTACACTGTGTACATGGGGTATATAGGAGAGATAAGAGATCTCTCCTGTAGGTGTGCGTTTAAACACAGATAGTTACTGCAGAGATGTAGGGGAGGTTACACAGCGCTTGCTGCAGTCTCTGGTGCTTCACTGAGTGTAGCCCATATTTATATTGACAGCCTAATAATGTGCATGTTGTTGATAAGGCGGAAATGCTTTTTTTCCTTGTACGACCATTTTTTTCACACTATCTTAGTTTATTATTTAATTAGGTAACTGCCACAAAGAAAGGTGAGCATTCAGCTTGGAACATTGTGGGGTTTTGTCTGCCGCGAGCATCCAGATCTCTGTGTTTCTGTTCTAAGTTGGCCTTGCTCAGAAAGGAATAGTTACTGCAGTCTCAGGTGGGTTGGGAAGAAGGATAATGAAGTAGACAACACAGCTAAGGACTTGCGCAGCAATTGGTGCGTTTTTTACATTATAAACTGCTCTGTGTCTGATAGCCTGCCAGGCTTCCCAGGGGTCGGAAGGGTAGACTTGCTGAGGAGTCCCCTTGGATAATCACAGGTTCCAGGGAACTGCCACTCACTCAGAAAACTCATCCTGTTTTGTGCACTGATCAGTGTGTATATACATTTTGTCTTGTGTGTATTTTTTTTTAAACGTGAATATTTGGGGGATATGTATTTAATAATAAATATTTCCTTTTAATTATTTATGTCAGACTACTCCTTTAAAGAATGGTAACTTAACCAGGCATGTGTGGTAAGTGTCTATAGTCTACCCTGGTTACTTTAGCCAGACACACATGATGTGTGCTGTACTCTGCCCAGTTACAGGTTACTTGAGCCGGACACACGTGGTGTGTGCTGTAGTCTGCGCAGGTTACAGGTTACTTGAGCTGGACACATGTAGTGTGTGTTATACTCTGTCCAGGTTGCTTGAGCCATGGAGAGAGCCAAAGAAGAATAGGGAGGATGGGGGATAAAAAGGAACAGCTTTTACATTTTTCTTTTCCCAGCCAGATATAGTGGTACACACCTTTAATCCAGCACTCAGCAGGCAAAGGCAGACAAATCTCTAAGTTCAAAGCCAGCCTCATCTGGATAATGAATTCCAGGCTATCAAGGGCTGTATAGTGAGACCTTATGAAGAAGGACCCTAGCTCAGAATTGAGTATAATAGAGGGTTATTTGCTTAGGGGTAGACTCACAGATCACAATTCTCTGCTGGGATGGGGAACAGCAACCGAATCCCAGAGCCAGAAAAGAGGTCAGATGTGCATTTTACATCAGCATAAATAGTATAAGAGACTACACCCAAGTGTATGGGTAACTTAAAGGCTACTGGTGGTAGGAATTCCTACAGTGTCTTCCCCCTTTTGTTTAAATAAGAAAGTTCTATGCCTAACACAAAGTTATATACAATAAGAACAAATAGCAGGTATAAAAATTAAAATTACAACCAGCATAAGCAATATCAAACAAGAAACATGTAATAAATGTTTCAATAATTATCCTATCCTAATGAGTTTAAGTCTTGTATAATAAATAACTTGGCCAAGTCACAAGAGGAAAGTAACTACAACTATCAACCCCAACAAAGACCCGAGAAAGGAAATATTACTTGAGTAAGCAGGAAGTGCAATCAAGCATCTTCCAAAATGTGCAACAAATGACAGAGACAGCTGGGTGTAACATGAGTGGGGCCGGCTTGTTTGTTGGGGTTTTCTGTCCTGCCCGGCCCCCCAGCTGTTTAGTTCCAGAGAAAATGACACAGAGGACTCAGTAAGTTATAATGCTGATTGGCCCTTTAGGTCAGGTTTCTTACTGGCTAACTCTCATATCTTGATTAACCCATTATTTTGATCTATTTTAGCCATGTGGCTCAGTACCTTTTTCAGTGGGGCAGTTCACATCCTGCTGCTTCGGTGATCTGGGCAGGAGTGGGAGGAATCAACTTCTTCCTCCCCAGAATTCTCCTGCTCTCCTTGCATCCTTTCCACTTCCTGTCTGTTTTTCCTGCCTATACCTCCTGCCTGGCCAATCAGCGTTTATTTAAAACATGATTGACAGAATACAGACAATTCTACCACACCACTTCCCCCTCTTTTTTAAAAAAGAAAAAGGAAAATATCCATAGTCCATTTTTTGGGAATGTGGGCGTAGTATTCCAGGCTACTTCCAGCTGGTTGGGGGCGCTGATAATCTTATGGGGACCTAAAGAAAATTTAGAGTTATGATCAAGTCCTGACTGAAGTATCTTGTGAGTCTTGATCATCTCAGGCAGCAGTCTTGAACCTGTTCTGGATGAAGAACTCAGACATCTGGGCCATCTGTTCCTACTGGAGATTTCTCAGGTGGTCTCCCTTGGTCAAAGATGATTTTTCTTAACTCTGAATAAATCCAGAGCCTCTCATTTTCTGTGGAAACAAGCAAAATCTCTTCTCCAAAGTAACATACCTTTTGACTTCAATTTTGAAGCCAAGGTATTTTCAAAATACCTATCTTGGATTAATTCTACAGCATTTATAAGCAAATATCTTTTAGTAGCTGTTGCTCCTTCCTTCCTCAGCATTTAAACAATTTAAAGAGAGCATAATAGCATACAGTATCAAGATTCTCTGTATATTTTCCATCTTTACGTGGCTTTATTTTAACCTCTATTTCTTTTATTTTTACTTTTAACTTTTGGCTTTTTGAGACAGCTTCTCTGTATATCTTTGTCCTGGAATTCCCTCTGTAGACCAGGCTATGTTTGAACTCCCAGAGATTTGTCTGTCTCTGCCTCCCCAGTGCTGGGATTAAAGGTGTGTACCACCACACCCAACTATTCTCTTTCTTTTTATTTT
Organism: Myodes glareolus; assembly: GCF_982192425.1. NCBI lineage: Eukaryota > Metazoa > Chordata > Mammalia > Rodentia > Cricetidae > Myodes > Myodes glareolus. The sequence goes on along the minus strand of NC_142033.1, from coordinate 2,523,540 downwards.
AAGGCTTTAAACTTTTTTTTTTCAAGCCTGCATATATTTTTAACACACTGTAAACCATTTAGAGGTTTTTTTACTCTTTGAATCTCTCTTTACTGTATATCTCTCTTTTTCTGACCACATGGGTCTTTAATTTGCTAAGGAATATGGAGAAAACAACAATCAAAAGCTCCTATGGCTTTTCAAGGACCTTGCCAGGAAGCAAGCTGCAACAGTGTTTCCATAGTCCGGACTGCCTGCTTGAAAGAGTCAAGAGCTTTCCCTGGCAGGATGGCCCAGAAAGCCAGCATTTTAAAACAGCGCAGAGGCTGAAAATCAAAATGCTTTACTCTAGTCTTTCCCAAGCTTTCTCAGGCTTTCTGTGGATGCAGTTATCCACATGGGCACCATTCTATAACATGAGGGGGCCCTGCTTGTTTGTGTTTTCTGTCCCGTGTTCCGCTTGGTTCCCCCAGCCGGCAGGCCCCAGAGAAAATCAACCACACAGATCTCTATTATTTATAATGCTGATTAGCCCGTTAGGTCGGGCTTCTTACTGGCTAACTCACATCTTGATTAACCCATTTTTCTGATTTATGTTAGCCATGTGGCTCAGTACCTTTTTCAGTGGGGCAGCTCACATCCTGCTGCTTTGGTGATCTGGGCAGGAGTGTGAGAAATCAATTTCCTCCTCCCCAGAATTCTGCTCTCCTTGCATCCTTTCCACTTCCTGTCTGTTTTTCCCGCCTATACCTCCTGCCTGGCCAATCAGCGTTTATTTAAAACATGATTGACAGAATACAGACAATTCTCCCACAACTGGGCAATCACCCAATGTCTCATTTGTAATGTTGGCGCCACCAACTTTGGCTAAAGCCTAAAGTAACTGCCAGACCATTTTCAGAGGCAGGGAATTTTTCAAAACCATCTTACCCTGTCTTGGCAGGATTTGACACTCTTTTCTTGTATCCTACTTGTCCTGTCCGAACATCGTGCATTTTGTCAGTGGTTGATGCATGGACAGTTCTTTGCCCAAAGGCCAGTTGTGCCAAAAAGATAAACTCCAAGTAGAGTGTTTTTGGTGCTCAACATTCTCTCAGGAATCAGTACTGCCAGGAGCAATCCTGTCTCACATCAACAGAACCCTTAAGTTATTTAAATGCCATATTCTACAGCTCTTTGAAGTGGTTGAAGATTACCTATCTATGTAGAATACAATCTCTATGTATCTAAAAAACCTGATTAGTCTAACTATAAGTATGGCAAACATGCATGACTATTGACCTATGAATCTTAATACCTATATAACTTAAAGACTAAGACTTCATATTAGAATATTAAACAATCTTTAAACAACTGCAACAAATGAGGACAATGATCTCAAAATGTTTAAGTATCTTGTTCAGAGGTAGAAATGTATATTGCAATATGATAAATATATCCTAAAATTGTATCAATATTCAAAATGTCTTAAGCAGAGGTAGAGATGCATGAATGCATACAATCTGACAAAATAACTTTGCCTAGATGTCCATATATTGTAGATGAAAATAGGAACATTCAATAAGTTTGTATCAATATACAAGAATCTATACCAGTGTAAATTGCCTATAGATAGTAGCTCACAAGTATTCACTCTATTACTCAGTATTATTATTAGTGTGAGTAAGCTAATAATCCCCCCCAACCCTATACCAATTATAATCAACTCCTAAATGATGTCCCTAACCCTGAGGACAAACTTTGTTGGGAGAGGGAACGTCATCTTCTAGAATTACTTCCAGCTTTCATGGGGGCGATGTTCTTTCTATGGGATCCTGTGAAAGTAAAATGATAGTTAAGTTCCAAGATTACTGTCTGGTATATGTCTCTGAGTATTTAGTAGGGTTTTTCTGAGGCTCCTATTTGGAGTTCTAGCCAGAACATTATAAAAAAGTGCACCATTTCAGCTAACCAAGTTGGAATCATCTTGGGCAGCTGGTACCCAAAATGGTCTTATAGTAGTGCTATCAGCATCATGACATCATATCAACCATGTGGAGTTGTGGGGCCCCATCTTCCTGGAAACTTCAAAGTTTACTGTAGGGAAATTCATTGTTCATTGTGGAAAACTTAAACATTATTTATATAAACATATACAGACATATTAAATGAAAGGTACGATAGAGACAAAAATAGATATGAAGAAATGTAATTTTTTTTCTAAATTTTTTCTTCTTTCTGTCCCATACCAGATAGCTCTGGACATGAGACAGAAATTCTCAATTTTTCTTTTAACAACATGCTTGGATTTAGAGGACAGAGTCATTGTTCAACTCCAAAGCCAGCTTTGATTTTTAAGTGAGTCATGACTATTGTTCTAATTTATGTTTAGAGATTCTTACCCTCAGATGACTTGTCCTCATAAGTCATAATTCTCTTTGCTTGGTGATGCCATCTGGATAATTATCTTTTCCTCTTTGGGCATCTAGTTGTCCAGGGTCTATTGACTTATTGAAGATGAGTTTTTTTCTTGCAAAGACAAGAACAGAACCCTGCCCCAACCCTTAAAAGGTTACTTACCACCTGATTGGTTGTCACCTCTGTGGATGAGCTGTCATTTCTCTTTCTCAAGAGATTTCTCTTTTCCAAAGAAAATTTTTATGGTATCCATAACTTTTATTCTCCTGTTGAAACAAGAGCAAAACTCCTTCCCCAATGCAGCACATCTCCTGGGTTCTATTGTGAGGTCAACACATCCTTGAAATACACTGGCTGATTTAATTCAGAAGACTTTTCTGTTATCCAATGTCTCTCTGCTGCTGTTGTCCCTTTCTTATTAGCGTTAAGAAAATTCAAGGTTAATAAAGCATTATGCAATCTATTTCTGGGGGTATTTTCCATCCCTTTCTGTTTAACATATCCTTTATAGTACGATTTGATCTTTCTAAACACTGCCTGACCTCTAGGATTGTGTGGTATACCTGTAATATGCTTTATATTATAATAAGCAAAAAACTGTTGCTTATTTTCTTTTATGAATTTTCATAAATGAAAATTATGTCATTTTCTTAGGGACATATGCTGGACCATTATCTGTCTTTATTTGTGCAGGAATACCCATAATGGCCATAACTTCTAATAGATGTGTGATTACTGAATCAACCTTTTCTGAGCATAAAGCATTGCCCACTGAAATCCTGAATAAGTGTCAATGGTGTGGCATACATATTTTAATTTTCCAAATTCTGTAAAATAGAACATATCCATCTGCCAGATTTCATTTCTTTCAGTTGGTCCCTGCATTAGTCTTATCTAGTTATATAAGAACAAGTAGAACATCTCTTTATAATCTCCTTAGCTTGTTGCCATGTAACAGAAAACTCTTTCTTTAAACCTTTGCTATTGACATGATGTTTTTTATAAAATTCTGAGGCCTGCAACACGCTTCCAATCAATAATTGATCAATTTTTGCATTACTTTGTGCTAGAGGATCTGGCAGACCTGTGTGGGATCAGATGTGTGTTATGTATATATGACAAAGTCTATTCATGATTATATCCTGAACCTGTATGAATAATGAAGTCAGTTCTATATCATATGGTATAAATTCAGTGATTTCAATATGCAAAACAATTCTTTCTGCATATTGTGAATCAGTAACTATATTAAGAGTTTCTTTAAAATCCCTTAGCACCATGAAAATAGCATGTAATTCTGGTTTTTAGACAGAATTATAAGGGCTTTGTTCTACCTTACTTAAATCTGATTTGTACCCTGCCTTTCCTGTTTTATTTGCATCAGTATAAAATGTACGGGCTTCAGTTATTGGAGCATCATGTACAATTCGCGGAAGAATCCAAGAAGTTCTCTTATAAGGTTAAGTGTTTCGCTTTTGGGATAATTGCTATTAATTTCTCCCAAAAAAATTAGCACAAGCTCTTTGCCATGGTTCATTGTCTTCCCATAACTTTTTATTTCATCAGTAGTGAAAGGCACTATAATCTCTGCTGGGTCTATACCTGCTAGTTGATGAAGTCTCAATTTACCTTTTATAATTAGTTCAGAGACATTTTCCACATAACTTTTTAATTTTTTACATGGTTTATGTGGTAAAAAGATCCATTCTAAGATAATATTGTCTCTCTGTATTAAAATTCCTGTTGGAGAAATTCTGGAAGGCAATATGACTAGAATACAATTAGGATTTGGATTCACCCTATCCACATGTGCCTCCTGTAATTTCTTCTCAACAATTTTCAATTCCTTTTCCACTTTAGCTGTTAATTCTCTGGGACTATTCAAGTCTTTATCACCATTTAAGGTTTTGTTTAGATGAGTTATTAGATCAGGTGTTATCCCAACAGTTGGCCGTAAACTGGAAATATCTCCTAACAATCTTTGAAAGTCATTAAGAGTCCACAATCGATCTCTCTTAGGTAATTGACAGACTCTCCTCTCTATTTTTTCAGGAACAATTCGTAACCCCCATTTTGGCAAAACTTTCTTTACTTTTTCAAACATTCTTTCTAAAGTATCTATGTTTGAATCAGATAGCAAAATGCCATCCATGTAATGGTAAATTATAGATGTAGGAAAATTTTTACGTATTATTTCCATTGGCTGGCTGACAAAGTTGGCACAGGGTGGGGCTATTGAGCATTCCCTGTGGGAGGATAGTCCATTGATATCCCCTAGTAGGCTGAGAATTATTATAAGTAGACACTGTGAAGGAAAATTTTCTCTATTCTTTTCTTGTAAAGGTATAGTGAAAAAACAATCCTTTAAATCAATAGCTATGAGAGGCCATCCTTTTGGTAACAGAGAAGGCAGAGGAATTCCAGACTGTAGAGGGCCCATATGTTGAATACCATATTGATAGCTCTTAGATATGTCTCTTTTCTCTATTTACCAGATTTCTTTTAAACAACAAGTACAGGAGAATTCCAAGGGCTGGTTGATTCTTCAATGTGGTGAGCATCTAATTGCTCTTGTACCAGCTGTTCTAAAGCCGTCAACTTTTCTTCAGCTAGAGGCCACTGTTTAACCCATATTGTTTTCTCAGTTAATCGTTTTAAAGGTAGGACTGATGGTACCTCTCAAGGTTTGCTAGTTGCTTTGTGTTCTTGTACAGCCTGAATGGCTGGTGACCTTTGTGTATAGTACCTTGTAATATCCTTCCCAGAATTATGAGTTTCTGGTACTGCAGGAATGTTAATCTGGGTATTCCATTGCTGCAGCAGGTCATGACCCCATAAATTCACTGCAATATTAGCCACATATGGCCTCAGCTTTCCTCTCTGTCCTTCTGGCCCTATGCATCCAAACCATCTTGTGCTTTGTTTCACTTGAGGTAGGGTTCTAAGTCCTAGTAATTGAACATCTGCCAATTTGGATGCCAAGATTCTGGAGTAATGATACTTACATCTGCACCTGTGTTTACCAAGCCCACAATTACAATGACATTTATACACTTAGCTTTGGTCTTTGATGATTTATAGAAGTCTGTCAGAATATACATTCCCTGTTTCCTATTGGAAGTTTTGATTTATCCTCCATGTTTATTCCATCATGTAGAACAGTATTTTTTTTTGTTTTTTTTTTTTCTGAAGGCTCTAGATATTTTAATATTCCTGGTGAGACATGTCTTTCACAGTAACTGGGAATGACTGGGCCACTTTTGCCTTGGGGGCCTGCGAGAGACCCCCCCAAGGAGTTTCCCGAGTTTCCCGACGGGATTGGGTTGGTTTGTCTGTCTTGATTTGCATTCATTGGTCCAATGTCAGCCTTTGCCACACCTTCTACATATACCTGAAGGCTGAGTCCTCCTATTCTTGCCATTCTTAGAGGAGACATTATTCCTAGTAATTTCTTGTCTACAGTCCCTTCTCAGATGTCCTATTCTACCACAATTAAAACATTTGGCATTTTGATGTCTCCTCATACCTTTGAAAATTGCTTCTCCTACCCAAGATTCAGTATTATAGTCAAATGTCTCAATGTTCATTGTATGCAGGATCCATTCATCCACTGGTGCTGATCTAACCTTTAAAGGTCCAAGTATCTTTTTGCACTCTTAAGTTGGCATTTTCAAAAGCCAGAGATTCAATAAGTACTCATCTAGCATCTGGGTCTGTTACTCCTATTTGTACAGCCTTAGTTAATCTTTGTAAAAAGTCACTAAAGAATTCTCTCTGGCCCTGTTTAACCCTGGTGTAAGATTCAGTTTGTTTTCCTAGTTCTTGAATTCTGTCCCAAGAACTTAAGGCTGCTTTGTGGCATAGGAACAAGATTTGTTTATTGTAAAGAGCTTGAGCTTGTGGGTCAGCATAAGGGCCCTCACCAAGAATTTGATCTTGGGAAGTCTCAAATCCTTTAGCTTTTCCCTGTTGTTCTAAAATTTTAGCCTTTTCTCTGAAATAGCATTTAAACATCAGTTGAAGCCTATCATCCAGGACTGAAACTAACTGAAAGCCAGTCATGTGGCATGGCTTTAATGCTAGAAGCTCATGTCTTTATCATCTCCCTAACAAATGCGGAATGCAAGCCGTAAATTACAATTCCTTGCTTAATTTCTTTTAGATCATTCATTCCTATAGGTATTCATTTACTTTCTTTGGATCCTTTTGGGCCTTTAGAACTTGATGCTTTGTCAGAGTAGATTACAAGGTAGGATGCTAAAACCCTGGGTAAGTCATCTCTGACAGCTACTGGCAATGTTAAATCCTGTCCTTGTACCTTCTCTCCCTGTCCAACAGCTCCAATAATTTCCTCAATCATTTCAAATCTCTTTATTACTGCCTTTTGTAAAGCCCAAATTTCCTGACCTGTATATATTTCTAATGATTTCATTGAGGCACCTAGCCTCTGGTCCTCATTCTGCACATGTGATTCCAAGGTCTGAAATTTCTCCTTTAAAGAAACACCTCATCCTTGGACATTATTTGGATAGTGTGCAGATTGCCTTCCTGGAGAGATACTCTATCTGCTAACCTATCATAACTTTTTAACAAATTTTGATTTCAAATTCAACAGTATGAATTCTTTCAGATAATTTTTCAGTGTCCTTTGACATGGATTCAATTTTGTCTGTCAAATTAATGTTACCCTTTTCAATAGTGTTTATTTTTTGAGTAACTTTTGATTTTCAATGGTATTAATCCTGTCAGCTAGCTGTTCATTATTACTCTGTAAAGACTGTATCATTCCTAAAATTGCCTCATTCTTGGTTCTGTTCTCAAACCATTTTCTTAAGGATATAATATGAATAAAAAACTGAATCCCGAAGTCCAATAAATGGAAATATCACCATAAACATACAAGCCCTGTAAAATACAATCCATAGTATTAGCAAAAAGGTTACTAAAAGTTTCTATGGTAATGTTGTCTGCCATTATATAACTTTCGAGTTTATTCATTTACTAATTACTTGTTATGAAATCCAGTAAATTGTTTTAGGTGTAATAACCTTTATTGTCCAGCAGGTGTCATGGTTGCAGAGTTGTGACTAGAGGCACAACCTGGTGCCATGAACAGTCCTGAGCGGCTTTGGTTTCCTGCTTTGGTGCTGGTTAAATACTAACAAATATGCTTTGCTTGACAAATTAAAGCAATTAAATCAATTCTGTACACAGAGCAAGAAGTCCAGAACTCAGGAGCCGGGAGTACAAACTGGAAATTGTACAAGTGGCCACAGGGCAGTTAACGCGGCAGTGGGGGTGAGGTGGGGGTGGGGTGTGTGTGCACTTGGGAAATTTCCAAGTCGCTGCAACAGTTAGCTCCACTGTTTTGAGAGTTTTACAAAAAAAAGCCCACTTAGTAGGTAAAAGCAAGTCAAATGGGTGGGGGTGGGAGACTTTCTGGGCTGTGGACCGATTAGGCCTTTAAGCCGATCCATACAGTAGGTGTAGAATTTGGATCCACATGGGGCACCAGATGAAGAAGGATGCTAAAAAGAAATTCCACACTAGCTCAGAATTGAGTATAATAGAGGGTTATTTATTTAGGGGTAGACTCACAGATCCCAGTCCTTTGCTGAAATGGGGAACAGCAACCAAATTCCGCAGCTGGAAAAGAGGCCGGATGCACTTTACATTGGCATTTATAGTATAAGAGGCCATGCCCAAGTGGGTGGGTAACTTAAAGGCTACTAGTCGTAGGAATTCCTTGTCTATAAATAGCATTATTTTTACTCCTGAGATTAATGTGCAGTCCTCCTCCATTACATAGAGGATAATAGATGTACAGATACTGGCCTCACCGAGTGAAGCTGGAGAAGATAACAGTGTCTGTAGCAATGTGCTCTTTAGTCTAATTACCAGACTTTTCAAAATGTAAAACACTGTCTCAATAATCAGACTGAAGTCTAACCCAGCTACAATGTTGACTCACAAGCTGACTATCAGTCAGAGGGTAAAAGAATTTACCAAAAGAGAAGGATCAACAGTCTCGGAAAATTTAGAATCCAGAGCTGTTGTAACTTCTTAAGGTAGTCAGTATTGCAAGTTAGTTTCCAGGGAATCTGGAGGCTGTTGCATCAACTTTACAGAAACATCCCCACCACATTTATCAAGATTAGTAAGGAATCTGTATGTGTGGCGATGTATGTGCGTGTGTGAATGAGAGAGAGGGTGTGTGTGTGTTGGGGTGTTGTTCACATCAGATGTCTTCCTTATGTTTTGTGACAGGGGCTCTCAGCTAACCTTGAGCTCACCAATATAGTGGGGCTAGTCACCAGCAAGCCCCAGGGATCTGCCCATGTGCTGGGATTACTGATGCTTACACTGAGACCCCGGCTTGTATGTGGGTTCGGGGGTCCGAACTCAGGTCCTCATGCTCAAGTGACAAACACATTACTGACTGAGTCATCTCAGTTCCTCGTGGTTAACACCATCTCAGGACAGTCATTCCTAAGGAAAGGTTAAGATTGTTGCACATGGTGGCACAGGCCTGTCTCAAAGTGACTGAACGTTTTCCTATTAAAAAAGTTCCTGGAATATTTGACTACTCTTATGGCCAGCTTTTTAAAAATTCTTGCTGCTTGAACTTCAGGTTGTTGAGGTTGTTTTCCTTTAATAGGCCTTTAGACATTTAGAACTATTAACATAAGCTACAAGTGCTGGTTTTTGAAACAGGCCGTACCCCAAGCCTTCCTAATGAAACTTTGCCTAATAAGGAGATGATTGTGTTTTTCTTAATGGCCCAAATTAAGAAAAGAGAAATAAAAAGTGGCTCAAGGATTGTTATTCTAAAGAACCCAACTGTGTTTGTTTCAGAATCTGAACAAAAGTCATCAAGTAATGTTGATCCCTTGGTTTCTGGCATCAGCATCGTAGAAACAAATTTGCGTGACAGATGTCAGACTATTGATTGCGTAAGGCCTTGAAACCCACAAAACTTGTAGGCTTAGGTCCTAGTACTTTCTTCTGTTTATGTAATTGCGGCCCAGCACGTCATTGTAAAGTTATTTATCTCTTTTTGGCGAGCAGTCCCGCCTGCCAGCTCTGCAGATGTGTTGTTTCTGCCCACGTCTGTGCGTGTCATCCGGGGTCTCTAAAGAGCACTATCTGCAGACAGTTCTGTCAAGTCTTACTTCAGAATTCTTTCCCATCTTCTGAAAATTGATGTGGTTGTTCCCTATTTTTGTCAGTGTGTGTCTGAACTGCTGTCTGTCTTTGAAAGTTCCAGATGAGCAATCAGAAGTAGCTGATGTCCCACATTTCACACGAGGTTTTCCTCAGAATAACCAGTCACCGATAAGGTAAGGCTTCCGCCTCCAACGGTGTTCTGGATGGCCAGTGAGAAGGTGTGGCCTTCCGAGCAGCTGCCAATTGGGTGAGGACGGTGAAAGTGAAGGTGGGAAGGGAGCTTTGAACCCTGAGGTGGGAGCATTAGCTTGGCGTGGCCTGCTTATGTTCTCAGTGGAAGAAAATGAACTAAAAAGATAAAATTGTCCTTGAACTTATTCTTTTAGTGCTTTAGAAACCGGCGCTTGATGGAAAAGGACGCAGAAGGAGAGTAACATTCAAACCTCGAAGCGTGTTTTCCTAACCCTTTGTAAGGCCAGAACATGACTGGGAGACGCGTGAATGGCTTTCAGTTTTTTAAAGCATATCCTGTGAGCAGAATATCCTTTTGATGGTGACACACTGAGCAAATTCTACCTCGGACTCTACCAAAGCAGGGCTTAAAAAAACAGCTGGAGAGATGGTGCAGTGGTTAAGAGCATTTCTCGTTCTTACAGAGGACCCAGGCTCATTTAATCCCAGCACATGAGAGAAGATTGAAAACGAACAACCTCCCCCATCATGTGAGTGCCTCTATCAGGGGACCAGAAAGACGGAGCATCCTCAAACCAGAAGAGTAAAAGCCAGATGCGGTCTGCTGCGGGTGAGGAGCACGTTAGAACTGTCATATGGTTTACTTCTCACCAGAAGGGGCGCACATGCTCCCTCTCCGCTTTGAATTCACCGTCGTGTGCTTTCACGTGTATTTAATTATGTATTTGCCCTACATGTAGATTCCTTCTGTAGCGTTGCCGCAGACGGTTCATAGGCCGTAGACATCACTTCCAACCGGGAGAAGCCCACAAAAGTGAATTGGAAGTGGTCGTGTGGCTCCGTAGCCTCACAGTGTTTAGCTCAGTCTCCATGAACAGGGGCAGAGTCTAGGGAGCCCAGCTGCCACCACGTGTCTCTAGACACCCTGAGTAATGCTTCTTAGTGAAGAGCAGTTTCTCTGTTTCTCGTGGTTTTTGCTGTTTCCTATCCTCCTCTACTCAAATGCTCTGATTAAAAACAAAACTAGTCATACTGCCTATGGAGGTATGTGAGTAGGTTTTCTGAAAGTCTCCCCAAGGTTTCCTTAACATACACTTTTCCCTACGGTGGTGAAATAGATGCCTGGTGTGTGTGTGTGTGTGTGTGTGTTATTTTTAAAAGTGTATATCTGCTTTTTCTGAGACAGGGTTTCTCTGTAGACCAGACTAGCCTAGAACTCACAGAAATTTCCTGTGCCTTTGCCTCCCCAGTGCTGGAATTAAAGGTATGTGCCATCACAACCAACCTCTATGTGTGTCTTGTATGTGTGTGAGTTGAGTGCCTGCCAAGGTCATTGGAACCCCTGTAACTGGAATGACAGGCAGTTATAAGCCCTCCCGACAAGGGTGCCGGGAACTGAATTCAGGCAGTACCCACTCTTAATCACTGAACAGTCTTTCTGATGCATATCTTTAAAAATAATTATTGTGTTTATTCATTTAACTGGCTCATGAGAATAGTTTTCAGTAGTTGGGCCGGGACAGAATCCCAGGCTTGGAAGCAAGTGGTTTAACCCCTGAGTCACTTTGGAAGCAAGTGGTTTAACCCCTGAGTCACTTCACCAGCCCTCAGCGCCTCTCGTCTTGACGTACTTTAAAATCCCGTAAACATTCATATCCAATGCTTATTTATAGAAAGGAATCATAATCAGTTTATGTTAGAAGCATCCTGGATTCTACACCCTTCTGTGTGTCTTTTGAGAAGTGTCCCTTCATCGTCCCAACACTGAGAAGCCAAGTGCTTGACAAATATTGTTTCAAATAATCCACTCGTTAATTAATTTGCTTTCTTGGCAATAATTCCAGACTAAAAGCCTCTTTTTATTTTTTAAAAATGATTTCTTTTTTTGAGATTATAATACAGTTGTATTGCTACCTCTTTTCCTCTCTCCAAGCCCTCCCATATACACTCCCTTGCTCTCCTTCAGATTCATGCCTCTTTTTAAAAAAATATTTATTTATTTATTTATTTATTTATTTATTATGTATACAACATTCTGTCTGTGTGTATGTCTGCAGGCTAGAAGAGGGCACCAGACCTCATTGCAGATGGTTGTGAGCCACCATGTGGTTGCTGGGAATTGAACTCAGGACCTTTGGAAGAGCAGGCAATGCTCTTAACCACGGAGCCATCTCTCCAGCCCCTCATGCCTCTTTTTTAAATTACCTGTCTGCATATATTCCTAAGTATATGACTCTAACCTTCTCTGTCTCAGAAACCTCTCAACAAGACCATACATGCTTGTTGTCTGGTTTGGTTTGGTCTGTTTGTTTTTGGAAGCAAGGTCTCTCTCGTGTAACCCAGGTTGGCCTTTAGTTTCCTGTGTAACCCAGGATGCCCTTGCTCTTCCAAGTGCTGGTGTCACGGGCATGTTCAGTCGCCTGCCTGTTGTTTGATTGATGTGTTTATCTTAGTGTGCATTCCCTCTGTAGCTTGTCTGGAAACCAGCATATAATTACACTAGACGAGAAAGCTAGAGGGAGAGAGAAATGAAACAGCTTGCTCCTGCGTGTCTTTCCGGTAGTCTTCCCTTCCTTGTAAAAGTGTAGCTTCAGTTCAGAATAAACCAAAGGGGACTTTGGGGTTTGTAGCTGCCATTACCTGGAATGTCTTCCCTTCAGTCCATGTGTCCCAAATGCATTGCTCGGATCAGTCATTAGCAGCCCCACCTTTCTCTATATAAAGCCTACCGGGGCCACTCAGCCCAAATAGAGATTTCCTTGAAGACCTATAGAGAGGTATAAGCCTCCTGGAGGTAGAGACCACATTTAACATTCCTTCACGCTCCTCACCACTAGAGAGACGCGAGCAGACCCAGGAGGGTGTTGGCAGCTCCTGTCTAAAGATAGCCCTTTAATTCTTAGACAGCCAAGGGTGATACTTTTGCTTGTGCTGAACTAGCTGTCCTGTGACTTCCCAGCTCCCCCACGGTCCATCCATCTCAATACTAATTCCTCTTCTCTCCAAGTTGCTGGTACTTTGTTCCCAGAACATTGACCCCAGCGGAGGAGAAACAGCTGGTGGACATTATATCTTCAGTAACTCTTCACAGCCTCGTGTTAGACCAGTCAGCAAAAGCTTCATAATTCTCCATTTTTAACTCTTGCTCCTGTGTTGAATGCTATAACAATAAAAAATTCAAGTGTGTAAAATACCATGGGAAAGCATAATGTTCACACTTGATTGTGCTGTGCTATATAAATTATACTTCAGGATTATTCTTACTTGTCATACTTTTCAGGATTATTCATACTTTTGCTTATTCTAGACTTTTCCTAAGATAGTTTCAACTCTAAAAGGATTATGTCAATTCCAAAAACTAGTTCTGAGAAACCCAACATTTCTGCATCTAAATTGCATTTATAAAGCTGCCCTCCTCAACTGGGAGTAATAAAATGTTGTTAGAAATGCACACCAACTTCTTGACTTTGAAAAGTATGTCCCTTGCACTATGGGTGTCTGCACCATCTGTGTGGGGGATTGACAGATGGAAGTGTGTCCCTGAGGTTCTTCTGGGCACTGAACGGGGCCTTGAGCATTCCAATTTCATATTTACATTTAAAAGCATAAACAGCACAAACCGGGAAATGTTTTAATGCCTCCTTGTTTACCCTTTATTGATTGATAAAGAAACCCTGACAGGAGGAGTGTGAAGTAAATGAGTTCACCAGGCCTGAAAGCCGTCTCCACTATAAAGTGGGGTTCATGTGCAAAGTTTGGAGGAGTTCAGGTGATCCCTGTGTACAGCATTAGCACAGCTGTAGTGGGGGCCTGTCCTTTTCTCCCCTCTCTTTCATGTTTTCTTTCATACAGGAGAGCATTTTCCTTAACTTTTTTTTTCTTAAAAATACATCTGAGGAGCTGGAGGGATGGCTCAGTAGTTAAGAGCAATTACTGATTTTGCAGAGGACCCAAGTTCAGTTCTGAACACCCATGTTGGGCACCTCCATGTGCACCCAAATTCACATGCACACACCCACATACATAATTAAACATAAATCTTTAACAACCACGATAACAGGAATAAAGAACATCAAGGTATTTTAGTTTTAGATTTTTAAATTTTATGAATATGAACATTTTGTCTGTATGTATGTATAGCACACATGTGTCTGGTTCACACAGGTCAGAAGAGGCTGTCCAACTCCTGGCACTGGAGTTAAGGATGCTTGAGCTACCATGTGGGTGCTGATCCACTCTCCATCCACATTATTGTTTGTTTTAAGTTTAGACAGAAGCCCGGGTAACCAAGGCTGGCCTTGAACTCCTCATCCCCTTCCTCTCTGGTGCTGAGGTTGTAGGTGTGGGCCACCACAACCAGCTCCATCTGACTGCTTAGCTCACTGAATAATATCCTGGATGCTGGGACTCTGGAGCTAAGCGCTGTGACGTCGTCTCTGTCCACCAGGTGGCATGCTCTGCAAGCTGTCCAGAGCATTAGGAGGGGTATATCAGTCAGACTCGGAAGACATAAACACAAAACGTGAACACTCACAAACACTTAAGTTTTCAGGCAAACACCTGGTGATAGTTTAACTACTTCTATGCTCAACTTCTCACGTCTCCTCCTTCTGTGGACTTTTGCATATGCCTTTGGCCTAAAGTACTTCCCCAGTCCCCTGCCTCCTGCACCTGGCTCAGTGCAGGTGCAGGCTCTGTGCCCGACTTCATCCTTCAGGCATCACTGATAAGGAGACTCTCTTGACCTCACACCCTTTCCTGTCCAGTCCTCCAGTCCTGTCCTACTTGTGAGCACAATGCTGGTCATTCAGTACTCTGCTCAAATGTTGCCTTCTCAAACATCTTGGTTTAGTTATTTAACAGCTCTTCCTTGGCACAGTAAACAGAACCTGCATTGGAAGTAATGGCTTTGTTCCCACAGTACAGGGCAGCCTCCAGCCCTTCCTGTTGGACACTGGCAGGACCTCCTGTCTATCACTAAGACTGTGGTCCCAATAACAAGGATTATCATCGTATTCGTGTACCTTTGTATTTCTGATGCTTGGAATAATCAGGCCTTAATAAATACTTGACAAATGAGCACACGTAAGTTCTATCTGCATCGGCTCATGGCATGGCTGCAGTGAGGTATGTTTTTGTGATTTGTTCTTTGAGGTCAGTGAAGCAGAGGCAAAAAGGCCTAGAAACCTGGCAGCAGCCTTTCTTGGTGACCACAGCATCTATGGCCTCTCAAGCAAGATACAATAGAGGTTGTCTAAATAGATTTTGTGCTGGCTTTTGTTTTCAGTGACTAAATAAAGGATTCATTACAGATTTAGTAAGAAGTTATATATGGCTTGCAAAGCATGAATTTAAGGAGGTCATAGATGTTTGTGGGTGATGGAGAACCCATGTTGATCTAGACAGCTACGAGAACCAAGATTGCACACAACAGTGAGAAAGAACCAGACTTGACCATGAGAAACTTTTCCAAAGTTACATCTTAGGCTGGGTAATGATTCTGTATGCCTTTAATCCCAGCACTTGGGAGGCAGAGGCAAGCGGATCTCTGTGAATTCGAGGCCAGCCTGGTCTACAAGAACTAATTTCAGGACAGGCTGCAAAGCTACACAGAGAAACCCTGTCTCAAAACAAAACAAAACAAAATAATATATCCCGATAGCTCTTCCATCTAATACAGTCCATTGAGAGACGAATATATGAAGTATATTTGATGCCCTCTTCTTAGTGATGGTAAGAACCTGGCCAAGCAAGCCCTGCCTGGCATTTTCTTCATACTGCCAACCAGCTCCCAAATAAAGACAAAGACTTATTATTAGTTGTGAATGTTTGGCCCTTGTCCCACTAGCTCTTATAACATACTTTAATCTGTTTCTATTCATCTACATTTTTACCTCGGGACTTTTTTACCTTTATTTCATTTTGTATGTTCTACATTCCTGCTTTCTCTGTATCTGGCTGGCTAGCCTCTGGTGGCTCCCTTTGTTAATCCCCTGAGCCTAAATGCTTTCTCCTCCTTCCTTTCCCTGCCAGCAAGTCCCACCTATATCTCCTCCCTTGCTATTAGCCATTCAGATTTTTAAAATTTTGATTTTCTTGAGCTATGTATTTTTCTCTGCTCCCCTCCCTTCCTCTCTCCTCCCCTTCAAACCTCTCCCATGGTCCCCATGCTCCCAATTTACTCAGGAGATCTTGTCTTTTTCTACTTCCCATGTAGATTAGATCCATGTAAGTCTCTCTTAGTGTCATCATTGTTGTGTAAATTCTCTGGGATTGTGAATTGTTGGCTGGTTTTCTTTGCTTTATGCTTAAAAACCACTTATGAGTGAGTACATGTGATAATTGTCTTTCTGGGGTCTGGGTTACCTCACTCAATATGATGTTTTACAGATCCATCCATTTGCCTGCAAATTTTAAGATGTCATCTTTTTCTGCTGTGCAGTACTCCATTGTGCAAATGTACCACATTTGCCTTATCCATTCTTTCATTGAGGGGCATTTAGGTTGTTTCCAGGTTCTGGCTGTGACAAACAAAGCTTCTATGAACATAGTTGAGTACATGTCCTTGTGGTACGATTGAACATCCTTTGGATATATACCCAAAAGTGGTATTATTATGTCTTGAGGAAGGTTGTTTCCTAATTTTCTGAAAAATTGCCATACTGATATCCAAAGGGGCTGACCAGCTTGCACTCCCACCAGCAATGGAGGAATGTTCCCTTTAACCCACATCCTCTCCAGCGTAAGTTGTCATTAGTGTTTTTGATCTCGGTCATTCTTACAGGTGTAAGATGGAATCTCAGAGTTGTTTTAATTTGCATTTCTCTGATGACTAAGGATGTTGAACATTTCCTTTAGTGTCTTTCAGCCATTTTAGATTCCTCTGTTGAGAGTTCTCTATTTAGATCTGTACTCCATTTTTTAAATTGGATTATTTGCTCTTTTGTTGACCAGTTTCTTGAGTTCTTTGTATATTTTGGAGATCAGACCTCTGTCTGATGTGGGGTTGGTAAAGATCTTTTCTCATTCTGTAGGCTGTCATTTTGTCTTGTTGACTGTGTCCTTTGCTTTGCAGAAGCTTTTCAGTTTCAGGAGGTCCCATTTATTAATTGTTTCTCTCAGTGTCCGTGCTGCTGGGGTTATATTTAGGAAGTAATGTCCCATGCCAATGCGTTCAAGTGTACTTCCCACTTTCTCTTCTATGAGGTTCAGTGTTGCTGGCTTTATGTTGAGGTCTTTGATCCATTTGGATTTGAGTTTTGTGCATGGTGATAGATATGGGTCTATTTTCATTCTTCTACATGTTGATATCCAGTTTTGCCAGCACCATTTGTTAAACTTGCTTTCTTTATTCCATTTTATATTTTTTACTTCTTTGTCAAAAATCAGGTGTTCATAGTTGTGTGTATTAACATTCAGGTCTTCGATTCAGTTCCATTGGTTCTCCTGTCTGTTTTTATGCCAATACCAGGCTGTTTTCAGTACTGTAGCTCTGTAGTAGAGTTTGAAGTCAGGGATTGTGATGCCTTCAGAAGTTCTTTTATTGTATAGGATTGTTTTGGCTATCCTGGGATTTTTTTGCTTTTCCATATGAAGCTGGGTACTGTTCTTTCAAGGTCTGTGAAGAATTTTGCTGGGATTTTGATGGGCATTGCATTGAATCTGTAGATTGCTTTTGGTAAGATTGCCATTTTTACTATGTTAATTTTATCTACCTAAGATCATGGGAGGTCTTTCCACTTTCTGGTGTCTTCTTCAATTTCTTTCTTCAAAGATTTAAAGTTCTTGTTACACAAGTCTTCCACTTGTTTGGTTAGAGTTACTCTGAGATATTTTATGCTATTTGTAGCTATTGTGAAGGGTGATGTTTCTCTGATTTCTTTCTCAGCCCATTTATCATCTGTGTAAAGGAGGGCTACTGATTTTTTTTTTTTAGTTAATCTTGTATTCTGCTACATTACTGAAAGTGTTTATGAGTTGTAGAAGTTCCTTGGTAGAATTTTGGGGTCTCTTATGTAAACTATCATATCATCAGCAAGTAGTGAGAGTTTGACTTCTTCTTTTCCAATTTGTATCCCCTTGATCTTTTGTTGATCTTTTTTTTTTTGATTACTCTAGCTAGGACCTCAAGAACTATATTAAATAGATATGGAGAGAGTGGACAACCTTTTCTTGTTCCTTATTTCAGTGAAATCGCTGTGAATTTCTCTCCATTTAGTTTGATGTTGGCTGTTGGCTTGCTGTACATTGCCTTCATTATGTTTAGGTATGTTCCTTGTAGTCCTGCTCTCTCCAAGACCTTTATCACGAAGGGATGTTGTATTTTGTCGAAGGCTTCTTCAGCATCTAATGAGATGATCATGTGGTTTTTATTTTTCAGTTTGTTTATATGGTGGATTATATTGACAGATTTTCATATGTTGAACCATCCCTGCATCTCTAGGATGAAGTCGACTTGATTATGGTGGATGATTTATCTGATGTGTTCTTGGATTTGATTTGCCAGTATTTTATCGAGTATTTTTCCATCAATGTTCATGAGTGAGATTGATCTGTAATTCTCTTTCTTAGTAATGTCTTTATGTGATTTGGGTATCAGGGTAATTGTAGTCTCATAAAAGAGCTTGGCAATGTTTCTTCTGTTTTTATTGTGTGGAATAATTTGAGGAGTTTTGGTATTTGTTCTTCTTTGAAAATCTTATAGAACTCTGAGCTGAAACCATCTGGTCCTGGGGTTTTGTTTATTTGTTTGTTTATGTTTTGTTTTATTTTTGGTTGGGAGACTTTTGATGACTGTTTCTATTTCTTTAGCAGTTATTGTCTATTTAATTTGCTTATCTAGTCTTGATTTAATTTTGGTAAGTGGTATTTATCCAGAAAGTTGTCCATTTCGTTTAAGTTTTCCAATTTTGTGGAGTACAGGTTTTGAAATAAGACTTAATGATTCTTTGGATTTCCTCCTTGTCTGTTGTTATGTATCCCTTTTCATTTCTGATTTTGTTAATATGGATATTTTTTCTCTGCCTTTTAGTTAGTTTGGATAAAGATTTGTCTATTTTGTTGATTTTCTCAAAGAGCGAACTCTTTGTATCATTGATTCTTTGTATCTTTTTTGTTTCTATTTTGTTGATTTCAGCTCTTTCCTGATGTCTAGTTCTCTTAGGTGAGTTTGCTTCTTTTTGTTCTAAATTTTTCAAATGTTCTGTTAATTCAGTAGTGTGGGATTTTTTCCAGCTTCTTTATGTAGGCGTGTAGTGCTATGAACTTTCCTCTTAACACTGCTTTCACTGTTGTGTGGTCATTTTCATTGAATTTTAGGAAGTCTTTAATTTCTTCCTTTATTTCTTCCTTGACCCATTGATGCCTCAGGTGAGCATTGTTTAATTTCCAGGTGTTTGTGGGCTTTCTGGAGTTAGTGTTGCTGTTGAATTCTAATTTTAAGCTATGGTGATCTGATAAGATACATGAGGTTATTCCTATATTTTTCTATCTGTTGAGGTTTGTTTTGTTACCGAGTATGTGGTCAATTTTTGAGGTTCCCTGAGGTGCTGAGAAGAAGGCATATGCTTTCATGTTTAGATTGAATGTTCTATAGATGTCTGCTAAGTCCATTTGAGTCATTGAGTCATAATATCTGTTAGTTCCCTTATTTCTCTTATTATTTTTTTAGCTGACAAGACCTGTCCAGTGGTGAGAGTGTTGAAGTCCCCCACTATTAGTGTGTGGGGTTTAAAGTATGATTTAAGCCTTAGAAGTGTTTCTTTTACAGATGAGGGTACCCTTGTATTTGGGGCATAGATGTTCAGTATTGAGATTTCTCTTGATGGGCTTTTCCTGTGCCTAATATGAAATATCCTTCTTTGTCTCTTTTGATTAACTTTAGTTTGAAGTCTATTTTGTTAGATATTAGGATAACTACACCAGCTTGTTACTTAGGTCCATTTGATTGGAAAATTTTTTTCCCAATCCTTTACTCTGAGGTGATGTCTGTCTTTGAGGTTGAGGTGTGTTTCTTGTATGCAGCAGAAAGATGGATTCTGTTTTCATATCTTATCTGTTAGCCTCTGTCTCTTTATAGGTGAATTGAGTCTACTTATATTATATACCAGTGATTGCTATCTCCTGTTAATTTAGTTTTCATTGTTGGTGATGTTATTTTGTGTGTTTTTCCCTTCTTTGGGAATTGCTGCTGTGAGATCATCTATTGTCTGTGTTTTTGTGGATGTAACCAACTTCCTTGGGTTGGAGTTTTCCTTCTAGAACTTTGTGTAGGCCTGGATTTGTGGCTAGGTATATTGAATTAACCTGGTTCTGTCATGGAATGTCTTGTTTTGTCCGTCTATGGTGATTGAAAGTTTTGCTGGGTGTAGTAGTCTGGGCTGGTATCCATGGTCTCTGCATAACGCTTGACCAGGACCTTCTGGCTTTCACTGTTTCCATTGAGAAGTCAGGTGTAATTCTGATAGATTTCCCTTTATATGTTACTTGGCCTTTTTCCTTTGCAACTCTTAATAATATTTTTTTATTCTGTATGTTTAGTGTTTCGATTATTATGCGATGAGAGTACTTTTATTTGATCCAGTCTATTTGGTGTTTTGTAAGCTTCTTGTATCCTCATATGCATATCTTTCTTTAGGTTGTGAAGTTTTCTTCTATGATTTCGTTAAATATATTTTCTGTGCTTTTGAGTTGGACTTTCTCTCCTTCTATACCTATTATTCTTAGGTTTGCTGTTTTCATGGCACCCCATACTTCCTGGATATTTTATGTTAAGCTTTTATTAGATTTAATGTTTTCTTTAACTGATGAGTCTGTTTCCTCTATTGTATCTTCAGCGCTTGAGATTCTCTCTTCCATCTCTTGTATTCTGCTGTTTATGCTTGCATTTGTGGTTCCTGATTGTTTTCTCATGATTTCTCTTTCTATAATTCCCTTGGCTTGTGTTTTCTTTATTGTCTCTATTTCAGTTCTCAAGTCTTGAATAGTTTCTTTCATATGTTTCATTGCTTTTTATTGGTTTTCTTTAAGGGATTTGCTGATTTCTTCCAATTTCTTTGTTTGTCTTTTCCTTCATTTCTTTGAGGGAATTTTTCATTTCCTCTTTAAGGACCTCAAACATTCTACTAAAGTTATTTTTTAGGTCATTTTCTTCTGCTTCATCAATATTTGGTTGTACAAGTCTTGCTGTTGTAGGGTCACTAGTTTTTACCGGTGTCATATTGCTCTTTGTGGTGTTGAGTGTGTTCTTACCTTGTCTACCCATCTTTTCCTCTGATTGGTGTAGTTGGGGCTGTCTGTGACTCTGGTGATGAATCTTCCAGGTGCCAGTGGATCCAAGGCTCAGATGGTTGCTCCTCGTGGTGCAGTCAGGGCCACAGTTCTAGTCACCCCATTGGTCACTCCATGTTCCTGGAGGTCACTCAGCACTCCCATGATTCGCTCTGCATTACTATGGGTCTTTCGGGCTGGCTCTGGCAGAGCTCCTGACTTAGGACTATTCCCTCAGAGGTCCCAGAATCATGTCTTCCGTTCAGCTTTTTATTAGACCAATCAGATGCCTTAGGCAGACAAAGGAAAACAGCAACACATCTTTCCACAGTTAAACAAATGCACATCTTTGTATAGTTAAACAAATATTTCACAACAGTCCACCCCAACTCCAGTGTTCACAGTAGCTTCAGGATTAAGGGCTTATTTAGTGTTCCTGAGTGCGTGCCTACTCTCCATCTCTAAACAGAGGGCTCTAAGCTCTCTGACCCAGTGGTGGAGGCCAGACTATAAGAAAGCTGACTTCTAGAGACAGAGCTGTGTGTTGTATAAGTTCTTGGGCATGAACACAAATGCTGAAACTTTCCTGCCCCACCTTCCCAACTAGAAGGAAGCGGCTCCTGAAGCTTGGTGGGCTCGTTTTCCCCTCACCCTTCTGCCTGTGATCGGAGAGCCTAGTTAACTTGTACTGTGTCCATGCTAGGACACCCAAGAGAGAGCTCTTTCCTCTCCCATCTACCTTCTTCCTGATTTCCTTTTCAGCCTCCCCTTTCTGGGCATCTTTGCCCTGACCTATATCCGATCCTCCGCGTATCAAGGGGAGAAAACAGTGCATTTCCCTACCTCCACAACGATTCCTAACCTGCCTTTTGCCCTTGACAAGTCATGAGATACACCTTGGTGCTCTTGATAAGGAGGAATTGTTTTGAGAATCCAAACAAAGCTGAGAATGTTTAAATTTCCTCCCACTCTCTCGCCACCACAATACGCGGTGAGTCCAACTATGTTGTAAGAGCATGGCCTCGGCCTGCACTCTGGAGTTATGAAATGTTGCAGCCAACTCTCCTTGTATAGCGATGTTATCAGCCAAGAACTCCAGCCTTAACCCTGCCATTGAGAAATCTGGAGTACTTTCTCCCTGTGCACACAGACTTTCAGAAACTTTTGCCGAACGGACATCTGTAATATTCATAAGAATATATGTGGTGACGTAAGGCTCCCCTGGTGATTTCTTTTCTCTCCCCAGAGACTATTTATACAGTCGGTCCAAGTAGGGGCTTAGCAATTCTGTGTGAGTCCTCAAGCCTGATGCTTCATTGCACATTTAAGGGATGGCAGGTGTTAGAACTGGCAGCTGGGATGCATGCAGTCGGTGAACATGAGAACACTGTGTCCCTTTCCTTGTGCAAGAATATATATATTCCAGCATACGATGGGGTGGGAATAAGGAGAAAATATGACCTTACGCTTTTCAGTTTTCTCTGGGTATAAACTTTAGAGAATTTCCTTTTCCCCTTTCTTTCTTTGTATATACATGTGTATATGTGTAATGAGAAGCCAGGACAATTTCAGGTCTCAGGGGACTCTCTCTCTCTCTCTCTCTCTCTCTCTCTCTCTCTCTCTCTCTCTCTTTGAGGCATGGTCTTTCATTGGTCTGGAGCTGGCTGAGTAGGCTAGGATGATTGCCAAAGGATCTGATGGTCTCTGCTCCCCACTGCTGAGATTACAAGGCACCCACCACTTTATTTACTTATCTATTTGTTATTTTTGAGACAATGTCTCACTGTGGAGTGTTGGCTGTCCCAGAAATCACTCTGTAGACCCGACTGGTCTCAAACACTGAAGCCCACCTGCCTCCAAGTGCTGGGAGTAACAGCATGCACCACCCACCACACCTGGCAAATTGAAATGTATTTACTGATTAGTGGGAAGGAGAACAGGGTTTTACTGTGTAGCACTGGCTGGGCTAGACGTCCCTATGTAGACCGGCCGACCTCAAGCTCACAAAGGTGTGTGTGTTTCCGTCTCCCGAATGCTGGGGCTAAAGGTCTGCTCTCCCACAACTGGTTACACTCAGCTTTTCTGTGGGTTCCGGGGAATCAATCCGTGTCTCTGTGCTATTGACTGAGCTATTTTCCCAGCCTTTTTTTCTCACTGAGGTTCCAGGCATGCGACACCATTCCCAGCTTAATTTTTGTATGCCAGAAAGCCTCAGTACTTTGTGCCCTTGAGGAACATAGCTTTCTTTATCTTGCCTCAAAGCAGCAGCAATGTTTATGTGCCCATCATCCTTAAATAATTGTCAGGTAGCGTTCATTCTCAGATCTCAAATTTCTCCCTTTGCCCACCTAGTATCTAGCGTAGTTTTTCTAGAGCTGGCATTCAGTGACTATTTGTTGGAGTAATACTTGCTTTGCTTTGGAGCTGCTTCATGCAACCTTCCAAATATCCAGTTTTCTTCCAGGACCTTAAACCTTTGATGCATTATGGTAGAAGAGATGCGCATGAGAAAGGATGGGCAGGGAAGAAGGAATGGGTGCAAGACTAGCAAGGCTGAATAATTGCAGCCAGCTCAAAGGCCTGGGATTCACTAACACTAGATATCTGGTGACTGACCCTGGGGTGATTAGAGGAAGTGGCTAGTGGCCTGACCTTGAGACCCCTCCCCAGTTTGAAGGCATGGGCTCTGCACTGGTCATTTTGAAAGATGTGCGCCAGGGCTGATGGTTTACTGTTAGGATAATTAGTAATCCCTGAGAGGGTCAGCAGTGTGTTAAAATACAACCAACCAACCAAACAAACAACCAAACAAACAAACAGGGTTGATGCGTCCCTGTGGGGGAGTACCCAGACTGGAGGGAGGAAATAAGAGTTGATTCTAATTATAAAAGGGCCATAGATGTTAAACTAAAGAGTTTGGTTTCAGTTCCACAGATGGTGTGTTCTGCAATACCCCAGGAACTCTGAGCAGGGAAACGAAGCAAGAGCTATTTGGTTAGGATGGCGATTCTGATGTTTCTGGATAAGGCAGTGTAGAACTTAAGGACCAAACTGATAGGACCTTGTGATGACCTAGATGTGGACTAGGGAAAGATGGGAACACAAAGTGACGGTAGCGTTTCAAACCTTTGTGCCTAGCAGATTCTGTTGCTACCAATACACACGAGTGTCTGGGGATAAGGTACCCCAGCTTTGGAGATAATGTGGACGGGAACAGGAACCTATTTTCAGGGACGTTGGCTGGACCGTACTCAGTAGGCAGTCCGTAGTGGCCTTGTGTGATCATCTGACATTGTGCGTCATGTTCCAGCTCTGCCAGAATCTTAGAGTACTTGCCTCTTATTATGCTTTTGTCTTTCCCTACTTCTTACAACAGAGTTTCAGCCTCCTCTGGTTCTTGTGGTTCTGGGTGTTTACCAGGGCGCACCCCTCAGGACCCCATCACAGGAGAGGGATAGCCTGGCCTCTCCAATGGCTGGCAGAGGTCCAAAGCTGTCCCACGATCACACATCCAGGACATGGATAGGAGCCTCCACTCCAGTGAGACATGATGATCTCGCCTGTAAACAATGGGTTTTCTGGGTCATCTAAGAGCGTTTTCTGGTGTTTGAGATGCGGTGCTAGAGAAACACCTAGGGCAGCGGCTCTCAGCCCTCCTAACTTACCCTTCAGTAAGTTCCGCGTGGTGTGCTGACCCTCAACCACAGAATTATTTTCATTGCTACTTCATAACTATAATTTTGTTACTGTTATAAATCATAATGTAAATATCTAATTGCAGGATTATCTGATATGTGACCCCTGTGAAAGGGTCATTTGACCCCCCCAAAGGGGTCAAGACTCACAGGCTGAGAACTGCTGGTTTAGTGGATCAAGGTGGTACCTCACCTTGTTTTTGAAAGGTATTGGATGCAGGGCTAAAGAGGACACCGAGACAGATGATCAGGGATAAGTTCGTTAGAAGAGCTTTGGCCATGGTGGGGAACCTGAGAGGTCAGGCCTGAGTGCCAGAGTTGGTGTCCCTTCTTACAGCTCTTTGACAGAGGGAGATGCTTCACAGCACACACTTTCAGCTGAGCTCACTGTTTCCTCAGCAGGAGGCAGGGGAGGAGGTGGGTAGAAAGATGTACAGCCACCAATACCTCCTTTGGCATAAACTCACTTTCCCAGGTGAAGTCTGCTGGAGACAGCCAACGCTCTCAACAGAATGTCAGTCGGTATCCCAGAAGGAAGGCTTGCTGCCGGCGTCCTGGCTCTGGCAGCCCCCTGGTCTGACTCTAACTACGGTTTTGTCAACGCCAACTGAAGGAAAGACTCCATCTGGACCATGTTAACAAGAAGCAGTCGGTTCTAAAGGTGTTAGTGCCCTCCTGTACCCTTTCCCGTCTGTGAACCTTGGCTTCTCCCTCAGCTCAGATGAAGGACCACCCTCCCCCACCAACTGACTCACCTGTTAAAAGGAGTGGGTTTGAATCTAGGATTCAGCTACAATAGGGTGGCTGCTCATCTGCCTCTGGGTGAGATCAGGGCCTCTGTGGAGTGCTCTCCTTCACATATGTGGGTGTGAGAGGTCGATGAGGAAAAAAACATGCTTACGAGATTCAGAACATCACGACGAGGAAAGGAATACCCGGAAGACAGAATAAAGGGGTGAAAATGGCCTTGGGGCCCCTCTCTCCAGCCCTTGGGTCCTGTTCTTAACGACCGCCTCCGTGCCTTGAGCTCTCTCTTGACATTACCAACCTTGTCACCATGTCTCTCCTCAATTCTGAGAGCACATGATCCACGAAGACTATGTCCATCTTGTCGCGTCTCTTGGTTCCTCACGGGTTTCCAGACCACTGGGCCCACAGCACATACATGATGCATAAGTACATTTCATCTCAACAGTGCTGGAAAGCGGTAGTCTTTCCATTTCACAGGAGAAACTGACAGTCGGAAGGAGTCCATGACTCGGAATCTGAAGCTCAATGGCGGGTAGCTAGAGGTGGGCTCTCTCCCCTTACATGGCCGTGGAAAGGTCACAGCTTCATCCCATGTCTGTTCTGTGGAACAGAATGGACCACAATCCCCTTTAGCTGAACAGCTTCACAGACTCGTGTCCAGAGGTTATGGGCTATGAGAACAGCCAAGAAACCGGAGGACAGCGGGGTCCAGCGTTAGGTCTCCCACAAGGGTATCTTAGTTCTTGCCCGTGATTCAGCCTTAATTGGCCAGAGGAGGGCAGTATTCCTGTATTGACTAAGACAGTGTGCACATGGGCAAGAGGAAACTGCCCCCAAACAATTCAAGTGAGGTTACAGGAAAAAGTAGAAGTGTATACTGGGAATCCAAAATAAATAGCAAGTGTCCTCTACAAGCAATTGCACGGAAGGCTCACTGCCAGTATCCTGAGCCAGGAATGAGTTGCCTGCCCAAAGCTCCCCCCACTCCAGGACGTGTTAGTGGAAGGATCTACCACAATGCCATCTTTGAATGCATGCTGGGCGCCCCTGTCCCCCAGTTACTTCTGTTGTTCACACCTTCCTGTGGGATTATTTCAAATCCCTATTTCCTGATGACCCAACATCCTCCTGCAATCAGCCGGCAGGGGTGAAGCCTGCCAACGCCTCAGGTAGCAGCCATACGCTGCCCACGCCATTTTCAGCACATCCTGTGTTCACAGCGTTCCAGCTCTGCTCCAAATGACAGTTTTAGTTTGTGAAAATTTCCATGGCCTCCTGCTAGGCTCCAGCACACAGACTCACACACAGTGAGCAGACTGTGTCCCTTTTGTGCTGGTCCCCAGCCCCCACCCTGTGCTCTGTGCCATTATCACCCCACTACACAGGACACTTGTGACTCCTGCTAACCCCACTGTGAAGCAAGGGTCTGTCTCGGGAACCCAGACAAGGTTAGGAGCGGCGGCATACTCACACGCAGCCATCCTGGTGGTCTGTGAACAGTAGTGTCAGCCTTGGCCATTAATAAGCTGCTAAGTCAGGCCAGTGAGTGTCCTGGAATCTCCTAAATATACCTGGAGGGCCCACAAGTCTGCAGTTTGAACAAAGCCTTGAGGTTTTTTGTTTTTATTTTTTTTTAAGAAGAAATCAGTTCAGGCTTTTCCCTCAGCAAACACCTTGTATGGTGTCAGGCTCTGGGCTTGGTGCTTCACACATGTGACCATCAATGCATACGACTCTAGGGTACACACAAAAGGCAGCTCACATAGTTAGCATATGGTAGAGCCAGATTCAGGCCCAGCAAAGTGTCTATGCTTTCCCACTGCACTCAGGTTCAAACCCATCTCCCATAGGTGCTTTCTCTCCTGTGAGCAAGCACATGTGTACATGTGTATACATGCGTGCACGCGCAAGCGTACACACACACCAACCATTGTCTCCCAAAGGTCTCTAGGATTCTTCTGCTTTGTTTCAGTACCTCTACAGAAGCATAATTTATGCATCAAGTTCACCGATTATAAGGATACACTTGAGCTTCAGTGAATTTATACAGTTGTACAGTCCATGTAATAGTGATATCCAAGTTTAGAACACGGTCCTGCAGTCAGTCACTGTTGATGCCCTTGCTCTCCTGAGCTTTTCCTTTTCCACACCTCTGCCATGTCCAGAGGTGGCAAATCAATGCAATCAAACCTTGACCTGGTGCCGTGATGTTCACGTGTGTTGTTGCGCGTGTCAGTGGTATGGCCTGTTCCTGTGTATACAGGTTGACACGTCCACTAAATAATTTACAGTGTGAAGTATTGTAGTGTGGCTATGAGCTTTTGCATGTTAAGTCTGTAATTATAGGACTTCATATACCTATGTAGATACTGAGGAGTGGAATTTCTGGGTCATATGGCAAATATGTTTAACATCTTAAGAAGCCGCCAAACTATTACCTAGATTAAATGCACCATCTTATGGTTCCGGTTTCTTCAGACTTTTGGCCAAACTTGAAAACATCAGTCTTTGGCTGTTGGAACTCTAGTGGTGGATGGTGGAAGCATTAATTTGCATTTCCTTGGTAAAGAATGACGCCGGTCATCTTTTCAGCTCTGCTTTGCTGCAATAGCCATTTAAATCCTGGTCATTTTTGTTTCTATCAACTCCAGTTGAATTGTTAGACTTCCTTTATATACACGCGCGCACACACACACACATATATAATTTAAAATCTAGTTTCTCCTCTCGAGAGAAAACATCCAGTATTTGTTTTTCTGAGTCTCATTTTTTTGTTGGACATAATGATCTCTAGTTACATCCATTTTCCCGAAAATGTTATGGTTTTGTTTTTTATGTTAGAATTCTTCATATGTTCCGGTCATACATCTCTTACAAATATATGATCTTCAAATATTTTCCCAGCTTTTGGCTTATTTTTTCTCTAAAAAGCAAAGCTTTTAATTTTGATGATGTTGAATTTACCAATATTCTCCATTTTAAAAAACCGTGGTTTTGGGTCTCATGTTTAAGAAATCTTTAGGCAAAGATTCACAAACATGTTCTTCTGTGTTTTCTTCTAGATTTTTATGGTTTTAGCTCATACATTTGAATCCATGATTCATTCTTAATTTTTGTATTGGGCCTGTGTGAGATGAAAAGCATTACTTATTTATATATTTTTTGTATTGGCATCCAGGTACCCCAGCATCCTTTACTGAAAAGACGATCTTCTAACAATAAGACTATATTCTAAAATGAACTAAACAGATTTGCCTTAGCGTTGCTGTCAAGCCGGTTGGCCGGGAGTGCGCTTGAAGTCTGCTTGTCTCGTTGGTCTGTGTTTCCGTCATTAGGTCAGCACCATTCCGCCCTGATTGCTGCAACTTTATTAAAAGTCTTCCGCACTTCTAATCATAATTCTTTCCTTTAGGTCCTTCCCACTTCCACATGAAGGACAATCTTTTCAAAACAAACACAAGCAAAGGCTTTCTGGGGGTTGTTTTGTTACAAATTAACTAGGGCAGCACGCGGGCTCTGTTCTCCCCATCACGGGGACTGAAGCTAGAGCCAGGCAGGTGCTAGCCCTGAGCTGTGTCTTCATCTCTTCCTGAGACTCGGTGCCGGCCTGGACTTGAGTTACAGTCCTCTTGCCTCAGACTGGAATCACGTGCCTGCTCCACTAGGCCTGGCAACAATTGCTACCTTAACACTTTTGCATCCTGTAATCTGTGAATTCAGTGGCTCATTCCATTTCTTCAGACCTGTGATTTCTTTCTTTCTTTCTTTCTTTCTTTCTTTCTTTCTTTCTTTCTTTCTTTCTTTCTTTCTTTCTTTCTCAGCAGCGTTTTGAAGTTTTCAATTTCGTTCTCAGCATCCACATTGTGGCTCCCAACCATCTGAAACTGCAGTTTTAGAAGATCTGATGCTCTCTTCTGACCTCTGCAGACACTATGTGCATGTGATATATGTCCATACAGGCTAAGTAAATAAATACTGGTCCTATTTTATTCTTTTTATGCTAGTGTGAATGAAACTTCCTTTTTGATTTTATTTTCCTGTTTATTATTATTATCATTATAGTTTTATTGAGACAGGGTCTTTCTCTTATATAGCTCTAGATGGCCTGGAACTTGCTATGTAGCCCAGGCTAGCCTTGAACTCACAGAGATCCACCAGCCTCTGCCTCCGCAGTGCTGGGACTAAAGGTGTGTGCCATTGTTTATTGATGGAGTATCCTGTGGCCTTCTAGTCTTGCTTACTGGCTCTGGTAAACATTTGTGGATTCCTTAGGCTTTTCTGCAGATAAAACCATGGTATGGAAATAGAGTTTTACTGCTTCCCTTCTGGTTTGCACATCTTTGATTGCTTCCTTGCCCATAGCATTGATTAGGTGATCCGTAAAAGGAGGAACAGAGGTGGCAAGAGCAAACATTCTTGCCTTCCAGCAGGTCCTAGATTCTATCATTCCAAAGAGAACCTGGTGATCTCCCAGCAAAGGTGAAGCCTCTTTGCTTCATCCCCTGCTTCTTGCCTAAGAGACCTGAAACTTGCATTTTGCGTAAAAGATGAGTAATTCTCGTATTTCTTGCTAGGGTAGAGCACAGGTTTTCCCAGTGCCAGCATTTTAGTACCTCAGAGGAGTTGCTCCTGCTCTTGACAGTGCCCTGCCATAGGGAGTCAGTGAGTGAGAAGAGAAAATCAGCTAAAGCATACTGGGAACCCCGATGAAAGGTCTTCATAACAGAGGACTTAGGATGAACCTCAAGACCCTGAAAGCCAGCACCCTCCTAAGCACCGTGGTGTCCTGCCCCCACAGACAACTGTACCCCAGTTTTCTCTCCAGAGTACTTGCCGAACCTCAAACAGGCTGATCACTCCAAGCCCCTAAACCCACCATGCTCCCCTCAGTCTTTGACTGTGTTACCCAACTCCATTTTCCTCTGCTCCATATCCTGCCCACGTTCTTCCAGCACCGACCCCATTCTGGGCCCCAGAGATCTTGCTCCATATGGGCACAGCTGTACCCACCACCTAATTTAGCACACGACCACAGCAGGGCGCTGCCAGGGAGCTACTAAGGCTTTTCTCTGATGACTTGGATATAAAAGGTGTGCTTTACTAATGCTGATAAGAAATCCATGATCAACCAACAAGACAGATGCCACCTTCTCTTTGAGGCTCTTACAGCAGATCTTCAATATTCTGTACCAGTTAAAGGCAGTGCTAAGCGACGGGTGTTAGGTAAATTCATTCAGCCAGTAGTGTTTGGGGCGCTCAGGTCTGAGGTACTCCTGGGGGCTGCTAAGATAGAAGGGTGCTCGGTCTCTTGCTCTGGCTCTCGTTTGGCGTCAGGGGAGACCCAGAACAGCAGAGACACAGTGTGGGGTCAGTGGTGGCTTCAACCTTTATCTGGATCCTGTTAGCCTGTCCCTGGCATCACATCCCCTTAATAAAGCGGTTTTGTTTACCGATGTGTGTTTACACATTAAGTGAGTGCACCGCCCATGAAATCCTGTCTACCAACTGACTCAGCCTTTGTACCTCTCCTCCGCCAACAGCCATATCCTGGAGGCCCTCGATGTCTTCTGGACGTCTTCCGAGGTACCATGTCCAGGAAGCTGCGGAAGCCCACACTGCCTCCACTGCCAGGAAACTAGATGCAGGTATCCTTGAGAAGTATACCCAGGACATTGGGACCCAGAGGGTTGGAGGGCTCTCTTCTTACTCCTACCACATCCTGGAAGTCCCTGAGGCTCTGGGCAACCTGTCCACAACCACAGAGCCTCTCATCATCTCACACTGCACATTCTTGCTTCCCGGAGAGTGCGGAGAGTGCGCGCCTGCTCAGCTGCTTTGCCAGTGTTTCCATTGCACGCCCGAGGGCTGTGAATTACAAAAGTGGCTTTTCTACAGTCAGTTCAAGCCAGCCTGGCTCCGGTCCCTCATTCTCCTTTGTCAACGAAGCAAAGACAGGGTTGTTCCCCGGCTTTGTGTCTTGCAATGCGGCAACCCTCTCCCTGCCTTCCTCTCCCCATATCTCAGAACCCCCATTTGTGCCGTTCACTTGACCCTGCTCTGAAGGGGGCAGAAAACCCGTTCCAGGCACAAGGGGGCATTTGGCTTATTTCCACCTTTTGCTTCAGTCTGTAAGGAGGTGAGGAGTACGGGAGGAGGGAGTAAGCTGGAATACTCTGCAGCAATTCATAGGTTGAGCAAGAATGACCAAAAGTCGCCCTTCTGGGGAATTCCCCTCATCCACAACCGGGTGTGTTGGGTACCGCCTCAGGCTGGAGGGCAGGATGGGTCTGGTTTCTGTGAAGCTGCTAGGGGCTGATGTCTTCCGAGTTCCTGTCAAATAGAGACACTTCTTTCCCATTTTTAAAACTGGATGTCTTTTCAGGAGGCCTCTGTTACGGCTTATTCCTTCAGGTCTAGGGGCCGCTCCCTTCGGTGCCTCCCTCGGCAGCTCTGCCCAGAAGGCCAGTGCTTTCCCTGGACAGCCCCTCTTCTCCAAGTCCAAGTTCATCCTCCTCCCCCCCCCCCCCCGGTTCCCAGCACCCATCTGCCCCCTGTGGGCCCTGGCATTAAGAGGCTGACTTTTTGTCTGCACTATTTAGCAAAGAAAACTTCCATGGAAAAGGTGCACATTCACGAAGAGGACTAAGTCAGTGCAGTTTTTCTTCCACATCACTGAGGCACACCAAATGTTGTCCCTGTGGGTCTGTGATTAATTATTGTTTTCATTAATTGAATTTATTTATTTTAGCCAGGTGATACATTTGTATAAACCTCAGAACCCAAGGAGGCTGTGTCAGGAGGATCCTTTTGAGTTCCAGGCCAGTGTGGATACATAACAAGACCCTGCTTCAAAAACAAAATGTGGGGGAGCCCACAAAGTCCCATCCCTAGTTCAGGTACAGTTGACACTTGATACCTGCTGTGGGGAAGGAGTCAGCTTTCTTCAGGATGTGGGCCCTGAGATGATACTACCCATGTTTCAGTACATGGTCCTACATCCATGCACACACAGGCAGCACCAAGTGTACTCAGTGAGTGTATGTATGTATGTGTGTATGTAGATAGATAGGGAGTATATGAAGTTGGGAGGAGAAAGTGGGGGATGTAGGAGATGAGGAATTGGAGAAAAGGGAATGGGAGCAGATTTGATCCTGGTGCCCAGACGTGGATAACTGAATCCGCAGAAAGCTTGAGAAAGCTTGGGAAAGAATAAAGCATGTTTTGTTGGTAGCAGCAATTTCTCGGGTCTGCTCTGCTTGCTAGAGGCAAGCAAATGCTCTCATCTAAGAGAGGCTTCCTGACTCAGCTTTAGCTGCAAAACCTTGCAGCTCATTAAGAGGTCCTACCACGAAACACTTAAACGGTGTTGGTGAAAAGCTGAATGCATGCTTTTCGGTTTTCAGCTGTAGCAGGAAAAAAGCCACGCTGTTTTAAAATGCTGGCGTTCTAGGTCGTCCTACCAGGGCAAACTCTGACTCTTTCAAGCAAACGTTACTGACTACAGAGGTTTTGAATGTTGCTTAACACTGTTGCAGTTTGCTTGCTGGCAAGGACCTTGAAAGGCCTTGGTGTTGTGGAGATAAACGTGGCTACAGCCAGTACCTGCCTTGAGGCTGGAAAGCTAAGGAATGGCCTAGATCCAGCCGTCAAAGCCACGGTTTTAGACTCACGTGGTAAGAAAAAGAGAGAGAGATACAGTAAAGAGAGGTTCAAAGACGAAGAAAACCTCTAAATGGTTTACTATGTGTTAAAAATATATGCAGGCTAAAGGTTAAAGTCATTAAAAAGAAAAAAGAAAAAAAGGAAGTAGTTAGGTGTGGTGGTACACACCTTTAATCCCAATGCCTGGGAGGCAGAGGTATGTTGACCTCTGTGACTTCAAGGGGCAGAGGTAGATTGACCTCTGTGACCTTAAGGTGTGGTAGTACACACCTTTAATCCCAATGCCTGGGAGGCAGAGACAGATCTCTGTGAGTTCAAGGTGTGGTAGCACATGCCTTTAATCCCAGCACTGGGGAAGTAGAGACAGGCAGATCTCTGTGAGTTCAAGGACAGCCTGGTCTACAAAATTATTCCAGGACAAAGATATACAGAGAACCTGTGTCAAAAAGTAAAAGTAAAAATAAAAAAAATAGAAGTTAAAAATAAAGCTGCATAAAGATGGAAAATACACAGAGAATCTTGATACTGTAAGCTATTATGCTCTCTTGGAATTGTTTGAATGCTGAGGAAGGAGCAACAGCTGCTAAAAGATATTTGTTTATAAATGCTGCTGAACTAATCCAAGATAGGTATGTTGAAAATACCTTGACTTCTGAATTTGGATCTAAGGATATGATACTTTGGAAAGGAGGTTCTTCTTTTGTTTTCACAGAGGATGAGACCCTGTGGATTGCTTCTATCCCAATATGGTATGATAGACCACGCCCTCCTGAAAGGTTTCTGTGAACACCCTCAAAAAATTTCTTCATTCATGAAAGACCTGATTAACTGCGCCCCTATACAGCAGGAAGAAGTTTGGAGAGAAATAACTACGTCCATATTCCCAAATATTGCTTATAAATGTTCTTTTACATTTAAAGGGGGATATGATATAGATATGAATAATTTGCATTGGTATGGATTTTAAGGTCAATTTTGTTATATGTGTATATATTTCTGATTTTGATTGTGTAGTTCATATAAAAATGCAATGTATAATTAAAAATATAGGTTGTTAATGGATAATCATTGATAATAGTCAAGCTTGTAGTAATGTTAGTCTGATTTTCTAGAAACGCATAGATATATTTCAGATAGACATTCATATCTTTCAAAGACTACAGAACATGGCATTGAATGTTTTAATAACTTAGGACTTTTCATGACAATGAGACACGTCTGCTCCTGGCAGCACCAATCTACTTCAAGAGGAAGATGGGCATCGAAGAGGCTCCTTATGGAGTTGGTTAGCCATTTGGGCAAGAAACTGCTCTTGCCTGGACTGTCATATAAATTGGACACAGAGAACCCGCAGAGAGAGGACTGCTAATCTTGCCTAAAGGTGAGATGATCTTTCGGGGTTCCTGATTCATGAAAGAGTCTTGAGACATTCTGCAGGACACAGCAGATAGTGACTGAACTGCCTTTGAAATTTCCTGCTTCATGGAAATGTCTGCTGGATATTATGGGCCTAAAGGCCGAAAATGGATGCCCCAACGATACAGAGGAACTTTGGGTGACTGTCCAGGCAGCGAGATGTCTCTGTCATTTCTAGAGTTTTGGAAGTTGCTTACTTCTTGTTTACTTAGGTAATATTATATCCTTCTGGAGTCTTTGATGGAGTTGAAGAATGGATAGTCATAGTTATAGTTTTCCATTATTATGATAAAGATATAGTTATAAATATTGTGACTGTAATTCTT
The DNA here is from genome assembly GCF_982192425.1 of Myodes glareolus. NCBI lineage: Eukaryota > Metazoa > Chordata > Mammalia > Rodentia > Cricetidae > Myodes > Myodes glareolus. The sequence goes on along the minus strand of NC_142033.1, from coordinate 2,488,688 downwards.
GTTTGATAACTGTTTTGTTATATGTAATTTTACTATGTTAAAATGAAAGCCTTTCTTTTTGTTTAAACAGAAAAAGGGGAAATGATGAAGGAGGGTTATCTGTCTATTGTTATTTTCATTGATCAATAAAGAGACTGCCTTGGCCCCTTTGATAGGACAGAAAATTAGGTAGGCGGAGTAAACAGAATAGAATGCTGGGAAGAGGGCAATGAGGCAGATGCCATGGAGCCAGCCACCAGGTCAGACATGCTGAATCTTTCCCGGTAAGCCACACCTCGTGGTGCTATACAGATTATTAGAAATGGGTTAATCAAGATGTGAGAGTTAGCCAGTAACTAACTCTGTAGAGATAATGGGCCAGGCAGTGGTTAAATGAATACAATTTGTGTGTTGTTATTTCTGGGGCTAAGCTAACCATGCGGGAGCTGGGCAGGATGAAAAGCAGGCCTGCCCGCAACTCCTCACTACATGGTCCAAACAAATATCTATGTATAAATAGTAAATAAAAATTTTTTGTTTGTTTTTTGAGACAGAGTTTCTCTGTGTAACAGCCCTAGCTGTCCTGGAACTAACTCTTGAAGACCAAGCTGACCTCGAACTGACAGATATCCGCCTGCCTCTGCCTCCTGAGTGCTGGGATTAAAGGAACGTAGGTTCTGGATGACGGACAGGATTTAAGCCCAGCATGGTTGCCTCAAACATCTGCTGGACTGAAATTGACGTTTGTAACCCAGAAGTACAGGGTTAGCTGGCAGCCACCAGTTCATGACAGAGAGCATTTTCCTCCTCTCGGAACAGCACACCACTCTATAGACGCTGTCTTCTTCGCTATGGTGTCCAGGACACTGTAGTTCCGGCACCCTCGGTGGGTCTTCGCCCACCACACAATCAGCACCGTGGAAGGAAGGAGGATGTAGTTTTGAATCATCGCTGTGGCTCCACCCCTCATCCACGGACCACGGTTCCTCAGCACCAACAAACAACACAGAGCCCTCTCCCTGTGTCCGAGGCTCACCCCTACTCCCCTCTGCCTCTCGGGGTACGGCAGCCTAATCCTGGTGCTGGAACTGAACTCAGGTCCTCTGGGTAGAGCAGCAAGGGCTCTTAGCCGCTGAGCCGTCTTCAGCTCCAGGGGATCCATTGTTAGGAGACTGTAGATCCAGTCCCTCCTTCAGCCTCGTTTAAACTTTCCAATTGTGAGCTGGAATTCTCCTAGAAACTTCCATAACCTGTACCTTCATAAAGACAACTCGAGCAGAAAGCAGAGACCTGGCTTCATGGGAAACTTGGAAACAGCATTGCAATATTTTGCCTGGGTAGGCTGGATATTATTTATTGTTAATATTAACATTATTACACATAGAAATTTTCCTCCGTAGGAAAGGAGTCATTTAAAATAGTCGTTTTGCCTGACTTGTCCAAGATTATTGTTTCTTTTCTTCAGCACTAACCTTAGAGATTCCCCCCTGTAAAAAGTGTGTCACGGTTTGGGCAGTGAAGTCTAGGCTAGAGGACACAAGCATCCACGTGGCGACTTGGGATTCACATTCCTGGTGACTTCTGGACTCAGGTCACCCCAGGAAGGAAAGTGAGAGCTTGGAGAACTGCAGTCATTTTACTGGACATGCCTTGCAGTAATGCGCATAATTTCCTCTCTAGTCCTTGGCTAGAATCTGGTTTGGGCGCCTGAACCTACTAGGAACTTCCAAGGGAATGCATGAAATGTAGCTTTCTCGTGTATTTCAGAAGAAATAAACGCACCGTTGTAGAGTTCTTTGTAGCCATTCCCTGCTCCAAGAAATTCTGTTTTTCCTAGCCTACCCTCCTCTCCAGGTGAAACCCTGTCTGACTCACCTAAGGAAATCTAGGTAGAGTTGACACAGCACGCTGGATAGACAGAAGGGTATAGGCACAACCTAAGATTAAGGCAAATCAAAAAAGAGTCAATTAGCATGAATATGTGTTGACTGATTCACTGATAGGAAGGCTTGCTAAAATTCACAGTGCACTCAAGAATTATAGGAAGAACTCAAATACCTGCTAAGCAATCCGAAAGGTCGGGAGTGGGGATTCTTAGGAAACTTCCATCTTACCAATGCACAACTCCCCAGCTAAAGCCATTCCACCTCCTTCCCTCTGGGATGTGCTGGCAATCCCTCTGTAGTGTCAAAGGCTGGGAAATCGTTCTGAAGGCAGCATGTCCTGCAGGAGCATTGACTTTGGCTCCACTCAGCATCACCCTTGTGTTGCCATAGCCTCTTTTGAAGGCCTGAAGTTGACTGTCCTTGAAATAAAATGAGAAAACCTGAGCTTGTAGGCCAGTTTGGTCCCCAGCCCAGCTCTCCCAGCCAGAGAGAGCAAACAGTCCTGTGCCTGTGACATCCAGAGTGCACAAGGACCTTCCAGGTCAGTCAGGAGGCCAGAGCAAGCACACAGCCTCTGGAAAGTCAGGAAGAGCCACCCATTGACCAAGTAGTAATGAATGGGCCCCACTTGTCCCCTGGGGCTGCCTCAACGGGGACCCTGAGGGCTGAAGTTCATCTTCAGATCTATAGATCTATACATGCAGGCCCATCTTTCCTGTCTCTTAGCTGAGAATTAGGCTTAAAAAATAGATTATTAGTACCAAGTTTTAGGTACAATTAGATATGAGAGTCATTCTCTATCAGCAGGTAAGGACTGTCTTGTCTCCACAACCTAGTATAGAGGACCACAAAGAGAAGACAACAAGTAAATACTTATAATATTCAGAATGATTAAAGGTAAACTGTTTCAGCTTACTCTCTCTCTTTTTAAAAAGAAACATATATATGTGTTTTTTTGACTACCGGCATGTCTGCGCACCACGTGCATGCAGTGCCCAAAGAGGACAGAAGAGGGCGTCAGATCTCTCCTGGAACTAGAGTTACAGATGGTTGTGAGCCACCAGGAGGGTGCTGGGCATTCAATCTGGGTCCTCAGGAAAAGCAGCCAGTGCTCTTAACTGCTGAGCCTTCTCTCCAGTCCCTCTGACTCTCCTTTGTTTCAGCTGTACCCTTCCCAAGAGCGACTATTTTCACTTCTCATTATAAACACAAAATAGATTTCGAATGCCTTCTGCTACCTGTTTTTGACTCTGAATCTCACAACATTCAAGCTCCAACTTGACCTTTAGGAACTTCGCCGACTGCCGGCTGTAAGCTGGGATGGAGCCTCTTGTCTTCCAGTTTTGTTTGTGAATATGTGCACCCTGGGTATATACAGTCACACTTAATTTCTTCACACAGAAGATGACTTAGCCTCCTGGTCCCACTGTGGGATCAGAGAGGTCGAGCTTGATTTCTGCTCCCTTGGTGTGGGATGGGCAGAGAGGCACACCCCTGCTCACTGCCACGTGGCTGTGGAAGGGTCCCACTGAGTTTTCAGCTGACGTTCTATGTCTTTAAGAAGATCTGTCACAGGCTGTGTGCTGTAACAAGATACCCAAGAGCAGGCGATTTACAATCAGCAGAAATTCATTTCTCATAGCTCTGGAAGGCAAAAGTAGATCAGCCCGATGGTTCTTCAGTGTTTGGACTGAGCTCATTTCTGCTTCCAGGATAGTGCCTTTCAGGGGTTAGAAATGCTGGGTTCTCATGTGACAGACAAGAAAAGTGCAAAATGGGCCAAGTCCAGCCCCTCTGGCCCTTCCCAGGGCACCCAGTCCACTCATGCGGACAGAGACCTCCTGAGACTAACACTGCCCAGCTCAACATCCCTGAGTGGGATTAGTGTAAGAACTTTGGAGGGAGCACCTCAAACCCCAGCACGTCTGTACAGGAACTTGGTTCCCTGGGGACGTTAATGTGTCAGTCTGCCACATTTCCTTAGGAACCTTTGAAACATGAAGGGTCCTCATTATACCTCACTTCCAGTAGATATGTGTAGTCACTCTTCAGACACCTCAGAACTGCCAGTGGGTCACCGTGCCTGCAGCATCTCAGGACGGTTGGTACACCTTCCCAGACTTTCTGATACATTTGAGGGGGGGAAAGAGGAGAATGAAAGAACCATAGCCAAAGTTCACCTCACAGGCCGGAGAGATGCAAAAGCCGACTCCATAGGCTGGAGAGATGAACAAAAGCCGACCCCGCAGGCTGGAGGGATGAACAACAGCCAGCCCCACAGGCCAGAGGGATGAGCAGAAGCCGGCTCCACAGCCAGAGAGGGGGATGAGCAGAAGCCGGCCCCACAGGCCAGAGAGGGGCATGAGCGATTGTGAGCCCCAATTCTCCTGTAAAGCACCAAAGTTTGGTTCCCAGCACCCACACGGTAGCTCACAGTGACTCCAGTCCCAGGAGACCTGATGCCCCTTTCTGGTCACCCTAAGGACTGCACTCACATGGTGCACAGACATACGTGGAAGCCAAAACACCCATTTATATAAAATAAAAACAAAACGGGAAAAGAGACAACCACCAGTTGCCCATTCCACTATGCAGTTCTGCACACGCTGACTCCTGGGCAAATACTTTGTCTTTCTAGAGCAGAGAACAGGCTTCCCTCTCCATAGTACAAAGCCCGAGTTCTAACCACAAACGCACAATCAGGAAGACAGTAGAGACCATTCTGCTAACTTGTCTGCCTTCAAACTGCGAGGAAAGAAATGAGTTCTTGTGTGAAATTGTATCTTGGGCAATGGGGCGGGCTCCAGGGAGGAACTAACAGTGTGTCCAGGACTGTCCACTGTTGCTTCCTAGACTGAGAGGCAATGCTGCCTTGGTGGGGTAGTGGCAGAAAAACAATCGTTACAGCCTCCACATGTAACAGGTGGGCCTGCTTGTTGGGGTTTCTGTTCTGCCCAGTTCCCACAGCTGTTAGTCGCAAAGAAAATCACACGGAGAGTCTACATTAGTTATAAACTGATTGGCCCATTAGCTTAGGCTTCTTATTAACTCTTATAACTTACATTAACACATTATTTTTATCTATGCTAGCCTCATGGCTTGGTCCCTTTTTCAGCGGGGCAGGTCACATCCTGCTTCTTCGGTGTCTGGACAGGACTAGACAGAGAACTTCCTTCTTCCCAGAATTCTCCTGTTCTCATTGCCCCACCTCTACTTCCTGTCTGGTTGTCCCGCCTATACTTCCTGCCTGGCTACTGGCCAATTAGCGTTTATTTAAAACATAATCGACAGAATGCAGAATTGTCCTGCACCATCCACAGGCTGAAGCAACCAGTGGGGACATCATCAGTGAGGAACCCTGACCTCTGGCAGACAAGCCCTTTTCAGGGCCTGTGCGCATTCTCCAGGCTATCCCATCGTAGGCTGTCCCATTGTCTCTGACTGAGCCAGCCTCAGGAAAACCAGAAAGACTCCTAATCCCCAGACGTGACCGCTAGTGGGCAGCTTGGAAGGCAAGCATCAGGCTGTGTGAAGATGAGGGACGCTTGCAAGGTCCTGATTCACGAAGCTCTAAAACATATTGGAAATGAATTTTAAAAACTGAGCTGTGGGTATGGCTCGGAGAGAGAGAGAGAGCTTGCCCAGCATTCATGAGGGCCTGGGTTTAACACCCAGTGCTGGAAAGAAAAGAAAAACAAACTCCTCTTCTGCTAGGTACGGTGGCCCTGCCCGAGGCCTGCAATCCTGATACTTTGGAGGCTGAGATAGGGGATTGTCACAAATGAACAGAGCAGGGTGTGACTGTCCTTCTTGTAATCCCCAGTGTTTAGGAGCCTGAGGCAAGATGATTGTGAAGATGGGCAAAGGCAATTGAATCTGGGTTTCCTGGTGAGTTCCAGACCAGCCTAGGCTGCAGTGTGACAGCCTAAGTTCACAACAGTGACAACAACAACAACAACAACAATAACAACAACCATAAAGCATCACACCTTATGAGGCAGCTGGGGAAGCAGGCAATTGAGGGAGGAACCTTAGGGAGTAACAGAAATCACCTCCTCATGCACCAACCCTTGCATCAACATCAGAGCATGAGATGCCACTGCCAGAAGATGAGTCAGCTCCACACGCTAAGCCTTAGAACAAGGCTGGAGAGCCTGGTCAGTCGTAATGAGCTCTGCTGTTCTTCTAAAGGCTCTGGGGTCGAGTCCCATAAACCACGTGCAGGTTCACAGCCATCTGTAACTCCAGTCCAGGGGATCCAACACCTGCTTCCGGACTCTGGCAGCTCCAGGCATACACACGGTGCATGGACACACATCAAATAAATACATATTTTAAAGATATGAGCAAAACCAACCTTCCCTTGAATCACATCAGTGATTTATCACAGTTTCTTTCTCATGCATTATTCTTTTCTAAGTTATATCAGAAGCTAAAAACAAAATAAAACACAAACTGATGTGGGATTCCCCTCCGTATGCTGTGAATGCCATTGGTTAATAAAGAAACTGACTTGGCCTGATAGGGTAGAACTTAGTTAGGCGGGGAAAACTGAACTGAATGCTGGGAGAAAGGAGGTGGAGAAGAGAGAAGCCTTGTAGCTCTGCCAGAGCTAGACATGCTGGAACTTTGCTTGTAGGCCACGATCTCGTGGTGATGCACAGATTAATGGAGATGGGTTAAACTGAGATGTAAGAGTTAGCAAATAAGAAGCCAGAGCTAACGGGCCAAGCAGTGATTTAAATAATATAGTTTCTGTGTGGTTATTTCGGGTATGAGCTGCCAGGCAGTAGGGAAACCAACAAGCGGCCCTCACTCTAACAAAATGAAAAAATTGTCAATTTTCTCTTTTCATCCTGCCTTTTAACAGACAGGCAGCTGTCAGACAGCCAAGCATCCTTGAGGGTTTGCACAGGGGTGTTCTGTTGTAACAGGGTGAGCTCACATTCTCCTGCGATTGGTCAGATGTAAGTCAGTCTCTCCCTCTCTGTTCTCTCTCTCTCTCTCTCTCTCTCTCTCTCTCTCTCTCTCTCTCTCTCTGTGTCTGTGTGTGTGTGTATGCATGCATATGTGCACATTCCAGAGCACACATGTGGGGGTGTCAGCACTCACGTCCACTTTGTTTTAAGTGGTCTCTCTTGTTCCTGCTGTGAGTGAGCAAGTTCCTCAGGGGTCTCTTGTGGGTTTCCCTTTCTACCCTTTCTATGACCTTGTTGGATTAGAGTTATACACTCCATGTTTGGCCTCACATGAGTTCTAGGGATATGAACTCTAGGACTTGTGTTTGCATGGCTAGTGCTTTGTCCACCAAGTCCAAATACTGTTCACCCTTTAGTCTTAGTCAATGACCATCCTCAGTGAAGCCCACCCAGTGGTCACCACCCAGTGGTCACCACCCAGTGGTCATTAGGTGCTCCTGGTTCTGGGCCATCTCATAAACTGTTTAGACCTCTTTGTGATTGGTCTCATTCATTTGAAGACATATTTTTAGCATCTCTTACTTCTGTTATATTTGGTGGGGAATTGTTTCCAACATCGGGTGTTGCTATTTGTCCAAACACAGTCCAGGAGTGGAGTCATGTGAGGAAAAGCCTGAGTGCTTGTGAGAATACTCCAAGAGAACAAGACAAGAGTGTTGTGACCTCAGTTTCTTCAAAACACGGAACTGTTCTTGGAATGTACATCCGTGCTCCTCCCAGGTGGAGCGGATGGGAGCGAGTTTACCTTGGATTGCTCGTTACTGCTTGCTGGTGTTAATTGAATATTCAAACTACCCTTTATAATCCTCTGTGGAAAAGCATGTTTTTGCCATGTGGGCGTGTCCTTGTGATTGTACACAGCTTGAGTTCTTGAGAACTTCACTCATGCGGTGCCGCTGAACCCTCAGAGTATGAACCCTCTGATGCTCCGCTCCGTTCTCCCCAGTCCCACTGCCCCTAGAGTGGTGACAGTTATTTGGGCACAGTCCACATTTGGGAGGGGCAGGGAAAAACTCCCCTCCCCCCTATCCTGGAATTGATTAAGCCTATGCTGGCCTCAGTATTATAAACCTGACCTCTCTCTCTCTCTCTCTCTCTCTCTCTTTCTTTCTCTCTCTCCAACCTCCCCACACTCACCCTTTCTCTTTCTTGTCAAAATTTCCCTTAAGTATAATATTACATTATATTATATTATAATTTTATCTAAGATTATAATACCTACCTAGGTTTGGTAAATCTTAGTGTTTGCCTTTGTGTTGCTAGGTGCTGACTGGGCTCAGTAACCGTAACAGATGTGCGGAACACACCCCCTGCTAGTAGAAGTGGTCAGAAGTTACAGCATACCTCCATTTTCCCGCTGGCCACCTCTGCTCTCTAGATAGCAACCCTCAGAAGGTCAAAGACCAGGCTGTTTCCCGGTTATCTCGTGAGAGACTCCAAGGTAGCCCTGGTTCCTAGAGGACACAGGCAGGCACAGAAAGAGACCGCGTCTCTCACGAGGGCACGATTCTGCTTTAACAGTTCCTTCACCAAAAGTCCTGATTCCTGCATCAGGAAGCAGAAAGCCCCAGTGAAGGGGTGGGTTTGTGTGATAATTCTTCTCTTGTGGGACCAGGGGAGACAGAAATCAATTTCTCCTCAAAGCTGAGTGCTTCCTCTGAAACCACGGGGTCTCAAAAGGATCACCTTTCAAAGGCTTTACAAGGCAAGAAGGGCTTTCAAATTTCAAGTCTTTTGACGAAATCCACAAGCCACTGTGGCAATGTTGTCCTTGCTACGTCTGCCCTATTCATGAAATGACAAAACCTTTGAGAGCTCCAATTTTTACTTGGATTCCAGGAACAAGAGGGTTAAATGCTCAGTCCAAACAAGGACAGGGGAGGCACCCGTGGGGCCCTTTGATTAGTACCGCCAAGCTAGACACCACAGAAGAGTTTTAAAGACCCAGCGATGAAGTGTGCAGTTCCTGTGAGCAAATACTGACCTTTGAACCCCTGATGTTAACACAAAGCTGTTGTTTGAAGGAATACTCCCCAACCCCCCATGAGTGGACTGAAGAACCGGGCTAGCTACAAAGGCCTCCGTCAGTCTGGGGCTTTTAGCCATTAAATATACATAGATCCCATACCCCAGACACCAGCATTGCTCCCTGGGGGAAACCAAAACGGCTCTACCTTTGTGAAGCTGTTCAAACACCAGGGCTGAACAAAGGGTGTGGAGTTTGGTTGTTACAGCTTAGTGACACAGTTCAGGGAAATTGCTCTCTCCCTCACCAAACTGTGCCTGCCAGGTGGGCTCAGGTGGAGTCCGCCGAGGCTGACCTATGGGCTTCTGAGTAGGAGGCTAAGCTAGTCAAGGTTCCTCCGTGGCCTCCTGCTTCCTGGCCTTAACAAGGAAATCAATCACGAATTCTTTTTCTTCCTGTTTGCCGTTCTCTTCCTTCTCCCCTTGAATTCCGTTGAAATGGAAGCGCTCAGGAACGAATTGAAAATAGCGTTAAGTAGCCGCATCAGACTCTCTTTCCGGTGCCCAGGCGTCTCCTGAATCCTCCCATTACCCTTGCCTGGCCAGGAGGCAGTGTCAATGGAGGGGTGTGTGTCCTGTGGCAGGGGTGTGAGGGAGAGGAGTGCCGGTGGCAGTGGCAGGAGGCAGGTATGTATGCTGTAACATGGCTGCTGCCCATCAAATGCTCGCTCCGGGATCGCCACACCCGACCCCAGCAGCCCGGTTTCTTAAGCAGCTGAGGAGGGGTCTTTCCCCCTCCCCTAACCCGGAACGATCTGACTGGGACTGAGGAAGCTAAGGAGAGATGATTAACACACACACACACACACACACACACACACACACACACACACACGCACGCACACACACAGTACGCGGAAGCCAAAGCATTTACAGAGTCCCAGATTTCTTATCTTCAGGGCTCCCTGGAGCATCGACTTCCTTTGCCCCCACCGGTACTCCGTTAAAGAGTTCCCCTTCCGCTGTGTACAGCGAGATAAGCATGTTTACAAAGACCCGCAGGCCCCTCTCTTCTAGAGACGTCTTTCCCTTCATCTGCTCCCACCCTCCGCACCAAGGTCTAGTGCTAATATTAATGTGGTCAGAATTATTGCTGCTCATCTGTTACAAAACAAACTTACTATAAATACAAATCGAGGGACACACAGTATGACAAAATTGCCTTGATTTGTAATCGCCAAATATATCACGATCATGAAAGGCAAGGCAAAAGAACCATTTTTAAAGGACAGGCAAAAGGGATGTGACTTCAGCTAGAGGTGTCCTTGGACTTCAAAGTGGGCGGTTGGTGGAGTGCAGGGTTAGAAGGCAGCCTTGACCAGTTCTGACTTCCTGGTTTTAATAATTGTGATTATGTGGGTGAACAGTACTGTAAGTTTTCTTTAAGTCAGTGATTAAGAGGGAAATTATTCTGTATCCAGCAGCCCCATTTTCAGGAATTAGACCCAAATCCAATGATTTTGGGGGGGGGGATGGGGGGAATGGTGGTTTTCTGAGACAGGGTTACTCTGTGTAGCTTTGGAGTCTGTCCTGGAACTTGCTCTGTAGATCAGGCTGGACTCGAACTCAGAGATCCGCCTGCCTCTGCCTCCTGAGTGTGTACACCACCACTACTCGATGCAAATCCATAATTTTGAGAATTACAAACAATTTTTTTTTGCCAAGAAAGAGGCCATTCAAATGCAGTTGTTGTCCTAACAACACAGATTTCTCACAACCTAACGATCTAATTCATGCAAAGAGCTTAAGTGGTTTTAGTTGATTGAACTGGCTAAAGTAAACGGTTGTACATACACATGCTAGGAAGCGATAGGAACCATCTGTGCGTCAACATGAAGCAATCTCTAGGTTGTAATAGATGATAGCACCAACTATAAAGCTCTGTGCATGCACACAGGGAAGGAAACTGCATGCTGTGTAATATTTAACATTAGAGACAGATATGAACAACAAAGTCAGAAAGTGGCTACCGGTAAGAAGAAAAGCGCATTAGTGAGGTGGGAACAAACGTGTGGACTCTTTATAGCTGCACTGGTAGATTCAGCCTTGGACCCGTTCCATGTACTCATCAAAAACGGACTTGAAAACAGTAAGGGGTTTCAGAGACAACCGAGCTGCTAAGAACAAAGTGTTATTTTCCCAGAGCCCCCAATCTTTAAAAATGAACACTTTATGTATTCGTGTGTCTGTGAAAAACGTAACGAAACAACTGAGCCTACATCTGATTAGCATGTACACGGAGGGGAGCTGTTCCCGGGACTTCAGCACGCCTGTGCCCCCAGCTGGAATATCTGTCACACAGACGGCAGGGACTGCAGGAACAAGACTCTGGTCCAGGCCTGTAACTCTGGCTACTTGGGGGTTGAGACAGGAGGATGGCAAGTTCGGGTGCTGCCTGGAAAACTTAGACCCTGTTTCCAAACCAGAAGTGACCGGCGGCGAGCAAGGCCCTGTGTTCAGTTCCAAAGGCCACAAGAAGAAAAAAAAAAAAGAAAACGAAACAAAACCCACTTGGCACGGATTATGTTAGAGCGTGAAAATGTTGGGGTGTGCACGTGTGATTAGAAGGATGCACAATTGTGTAAAAATATCTCTTTGAACACTGATAGTCTCTGCTACAATAGAATGGAAGAACACTGGGTTGAGACTGCTCAGAGTGAACTTGTGTTTAATAATGAGAAGTATACAAGCATCCTAGCTCAGCCTACAGGAAAGACCTGGAAATACCGCAGTGCAGCCAGGGCCCATGGTGAGATAGAACATCTCTTCACCTACCGGTGAGAGGTTCTCAGCCATCCTGATGCTACGACGCTTTAACACAGGTCTTCACGCTGTGGTGACCTCCAACCGCAAAGTTATCATTGATGCTTCATAACTGTAATATGGCTACTGTTATGAATCATAATGTAAATGTTTTTGGAGACAGAGGTTTGTCTTGGGGCTGTGACCCACAGGTTGAGAACCACTCAAGTCTAACAGGGCTAAGGGGCTCCAGGAGAAATGTGATTCCACTTTTGGCACAGGGAATGTTGACGAGGTCCCTGAACATGGCCGCCCTAGGTTATAAGAATGGAGCCAAAGGCAGCTAGAACCATGTTGAAAGACTCCCCAGTCTCACTGGCCAAGGGGTGGCCAAGCTGTCAGCATTAACATTTACTGTGACAGAAAAAGTTTAATCTTGAGTTTGTGACAATTCTAAAAAGCTAATTTATCAGTCTCATAGGAAGCTGTAATTTTTAAAAATTTTTTGCTACTAATTAGAATATATATATTCTGCCTCTCCTAGAGGAAAAATAACGGTGGTTGATCAAGTATAGGTGGAACTTTTCTCTCCTTCCTATAAGGATTACAGCAAAAAAGTCACGCTCCAACCAGAAAATTTTGATTTTTCAACTTCTAGTGAGTCAGTACAGCAGTTAGGAGCATGGGCTGCCTTTCCGGAGTACCCACATGGCAGTCTGCAACAGTAATGCCAGTTCCATGCAACCTCATGACATTTCCTGGCATGCGCATGAGACATGGCACAGGGTACACAGACGTACATGTATGCAAAACACTTATACACACTTTTTTACATTTTATTTTTTCAAAAAGGTCCAATTAGCAATTTATAGAAAAGTAGAAGATAAAAAACATTAGCAGAGCAGTGGGTGGCATAAGCCTTTAAACCCAGCACTTGAGAGGCAGAGGCAAGCAGATCATTGAGTTCAAGGCCAGCCTGGTCTATACTGTGAGTTCCAGGACAGCTCGGGCTACACAGAGAAACCCTGCCTCAATATATATATGATGGCATTACAGAAATGTAGGGGGGAGGGGGAAAGGAGAGCGAGACAGAGACAGAGACAGAAAATAAGAGTGACTAGGAACACATAGCAGCTAGTCACAATGTGTGTGCCTTGCCTGGGTCTTGAATCAAATAAACATTTTTTTTTAAAAAATCACAACACTTATGAAGCTATTTAAAAGTTTGAATTCATATGATACTAATTAGTATTTAGATGTGATTATAACATCATACCCACGTTTAAAGAGATCTCTTCTGGGTGTCACTCAGACCTGTTCACAGAGGAACTTGCATCTCCGATTTGCTTCAAACTCGTGCAGATGGAAGAGGAAGTGAGTGACGTGAATACAGGAAGGACAGTGTCAGCCATGAATCCAGAACTGTTGAGGTCAAGCCGCCATTTTCTGGCGCTTCAAACCTTCGCCCGCCATCTCGGCTCCATGTTCTTGGAATTTTCCACAATAAAATGTTTGAAAACACCTACTATGCACCAGGCACTAGATTGGCGTTGACCTCAGCCATGAATTTGCATCACAGAAAAACTTAGTCAAAACCTTTCCCTCCTGGCTTCGACGTGTGGGAAGGGAGAAGAATGTGGCGGCGACGCCCTTAACGCTCCAGACTCGAGATGAATATGCAGTTTCTGTTGCCAGACTGGAAATTGGGAGCAGAAGGCAGCCCTGTCTAGCGACATGGTCGAAGGCCGGAATCATTACTCAGGGGCCAGCTGCACAGAATGCTCTCCACCCAGGAATCAGGCAGATACCCACCAGGCTTGTAACGGGGCCACGTGTGGGTTTTGACAAAGGGCAGTTAGAAAGAAACCCCCCAGACCAGCCTGAACTCTCTCTCTGGCCCCCGGGCCTTCCACGGAAGTGCTGTGCTTTCCTTTGACGCTTACGCGGCACCCCCACCCCCACCCGGACCTGAACAAGCGTCCCATAGAGACTGGGCAGTGCCCTTTGGCTGCAGAGAGGGCAGGGGTCCCAGGGCTCTACACTGCTGGTATTCACACCACAATCTCCTCTTATTTCTGGGACCCGCCCTATTTGCACTTTGGCTTCGTGGAGCTTTGGGCCAGAAACATAAATTCAGCTGGTTACTGTTCTGCCTGATGGGGTGACCTTTATCCTACATATCTGGGATGTTTTCTCAAAGAATAAAAGAAAAAAATGGCTTTATCAAAGACACAGTACCGTGGAGATGTCTGGTGGAGAAGTGTGTTTGGCCGCAGGTCCTCCTAATGACGCTTGACTAGCAAGTGGCTTGCAATGGGGTAGGGTTTCTGTGGGAACCAGTCTGGTTGTTTACTCATTTTTTTTTTTTATCCCATCACTGGCTACAGAAAGGAAGTCTGTACCCTGAGCAGATCCCAGGGCAGGTTGGGGAGAAAACCATTCACAGACAACTTCCACTTAGGGCAGGGTGTGATCAGTCTGTGAAGAAAGACTTTGGAAGAAGGAAAGAGAGAATCCTGGCTTCCGAGGGGAAGTCCCAGGAGGGAAAGTGTAAAGCGGATTTGAAAGATGAAGCTGAAGTGGAAGTCGGAAAGGGCACGATGGTGTGTGATCCTGGTTTCATTGTCAGGCTGATGGGATCTGGAGTCACCTAGGAGACACAGCCCACATAGCTTGATTTTGTGAACCTTAGCAGTATTGCCATTTTAGGTTAGATAACCCTCCCTCCGAGTGCCACAGGTATTTTGTGTGTCGTAGGCCTGGTCTCTCTACGCACCAGATACAGCCACCTCCATTTGACCCTCGACTCATGAGAACCGAGATGCCTGTAGACATTCCTGGGTGTCCTACAGTGGGTAGGGGTGTTGCGAAATCACCCCTAGTTGAAAACAGCTCACTATTTGATGACATCATTCTTTTTTTAGGATTATATGGGATATGTATTATGTGAAATCTCTAATGTTTCCATATATTAACCACTTGGTCCTCACAGACCCTGGGGAAATACAGGTACATTGTCGCTAAAATGATATCCAGCAGAAGAGCTTACCCAGATCCACTCCTGCCAGAGACTCAGGGCCCTCCAAGCCCTCCCCCTATAAACCACCAAGCTGCCTCATACAACACGCCAGACTAACTTTCTAGTCTTCTCTACCTGGAGCTACAAACCAAATGGGGTGAGCAACAGCAAGGGGGCCCTTGAAACACCTTCATTTCTGCCCCATCTAGGCTGGAGGTGTCTGAGGCTGGAGCCTGTGCCGTTCAGGAGAGCTTGGGACCACCGTCATGTGTGTGAGCATACTCTTCTGCTATTCCTCTGAGGATGGAACATTTCATCTGTACCTCTTGTCACCTCTGAGACAGCTTCATCCCTGTTAAGGCCTCAAGGCCCTCTTGACCATAGCCCATGGTAACCGCAGCGTTGAGTTCTTCTACCTTTTGATTTAAGCATGGAGGAGGGGAAATTCATCTGGAGGGATCCAACTGGCCATATGTCACAGGACATGAAGGCCAACTGTAGTGCCCCACAGTGGACTTTAGGTTACTCAACGTGAGTTCCTCTTACATTGTGCCAATCTCTACTCCAGGCACACCTCTCTCTCTCTCTCTCTCTCTCTCTCTCTCTCTCTCTCTCTCTCTCTCTCTCCCTGATGGTGTTAGAGATGTACAACCTGCAAATTAAATACCTATCTGTCTATCTGTGCTCCAGCTTTCTCGGTTCCGTGCACAGCAGTACACAGAAGGAAGCTTAAGCAGAAGAACACGCCCTGCGAGTGCTTCAACTGTCCCTCTCTTTGTGGGATTTGCTTGCTGGGTTGTTTCTCAGTGTGGTCTCCTCTCAGCTGAGAATAAAGCGGATCGTAGAGATGAGCACCTTGTGGCAACCAAAGCTCTGAAAGCGCCTAGGAGGGCCCAGAGTTTGCGACGATTTAAATGCTAGGGGTTTTGGTCAACTTTTGTTGCTATGAGAAATACCCGAGGCAATTAACTTTACAAAGACAAGAGGTTTTTTGGTTTTTTTTTTTTTTTCCTCTTAGGCCATTGGTTCAGAGGGCCAAGGGTGCTTAGCACCTCAGTTTTGGTGAGGGTCCTTTCACGGCAGGGGCTTCTCAAGGGCAAGCATTCACTTTTGAGATAGGAAGCCAGTAAGCTGAATGAAACCAGCCTCCAAGTTTTAAATTAACCCTCTTTTGCTTCCCGCGGAAGGTGGGCAGATACAGCTATGATAGAAAGGCCTCTGACCAGGCCTCAGCTCTTAAATCATCCCAGTGCGGACCCTTGGGAAACAAACCAAGTCCAAGTTATATCGAGGAACTCAAAAGATGCTTGCAAGTTTCCTACATTTCTTTTCAGATCACGTGTGTGTCTGTATGCACATGAACACATGCAGAGGCTGGAAGAGAGGACGTTGGATCCCCTGGAGTTAGAGTTACAGGCTGTGGGGAGTTGTCTGGTGTGGATGCTGGGAACTGAACTTGGGTCATCTACGAGATCAGCAAGACCTTCTCACTACTGAGCACCTCTCCAGCCCCCACTTCAATATTTCTGAAGACGAGGTACCGTGAGTAGGTGTTTTGCTTAGGGGCATGACTGCTAAAGAAACTCCATCCAGAATGAGATTTTAGTCTTATTTTGCACAATCTACTAAGAATAAGCCACGGGCTTTTGCTCCAGTATGCTCAGCACCCACAAACCCACAGACAAGGACACTCGGCTATTGGATAGGTTCAGCTGTTGCCAATTTCAACCCTAGTTTGTTGATTTGGCTCACAGTGAATGAACTTCGATAGGGTTGGTCTTCAGTGAGTCAAGCCAAGATTAGTCCAAAATGGCCTGAGCTGAGCCTCCCGTTGGCTTTTGCTAGCTCCTGACTTGTCAGCTGTCTGCCGCCATTGGGAGCCCTGGCTATGTATCTCTGGGCTGTTTCTTCTAGAACTTCTAGAACTCTGTAAATTTTCCAAACCATGCAAGTGATAATGTAAACTCGCCACTTAGCGGTACCGCTAACCCTAGGTACCATCTAGACCTGAAGTCCTAGCTTCAAAAGGTTTCCCGTTGTCCAGTGGGGGAAGGAACCTAGAGCCTAAGAGGGACTGACTCACTTGCCCAAGCTGACCGAGGCTAGGATGGTCAGGCTTTTTGATGCAAAGCTGCCTCCTTTTCCTGTTACTGGCAGATGTAGGGGTATGAGAGTCGTCTCAGCAGGGGCAGCTTTCTGTTTACACAGCATTAGCAGAGCCCCGCCATGACAGAGCGAACAGAAGTGTGGAGGGAGGAAATGGGTCAGAGCGCTCAGAAGGACCATGGTGGCAGGAAGGAAGAGAGGAAGGGAGGGAGGAAGGGAGGGAGGGAGGGAAGGAGGGAGGGAGGGGAAGGAAGGAAGAAGGGAGGGAGGGAGGGAAAAGAGAGAGGGAGGGGAAGGAAGGGAGAAATGGAGGGAGGAAAGGAAGGAGAGGAAGAAAGGAAGGAAGGAAAGAAGGGAAGGGAGGGAGAAAGGAGAAGGAGAAGGAGAAGGAGAAGGAGAAGAAAGGCTGCCTTTCCTAGATCTGGTAATCATGAACCCAAAGGCATTTCCTGTGGGCATGCCCACAAAGAAAACCCTTTCTTGTTTGATGGATGAGGGGAGGTGAGGACCTTGCTGCGGGGGGGGGGGGGGGGGGGGAGGGGTTGACAACAGTGCTTGTCACGCAGAGGGAGGCAGTGGCTTCTTGTGTGAAGAGAAAGTAGGAAGGGCCATCTCCAAGTCATTACACACTCAGGGAAGATCAGATGCCCCACAAGAAGAGTCCCTGCAGAGCGCTGTGGAGAAATAGGACCAAGATGTTTCTGGGGGCACTCATAGAAGGCTACCAGAGACCCCCTGGCCTCTCCCAGCTCTGAGCCACCCTCTGAGGACCCAAAGTCCCATATCACAAAAACTACATTTAGAAAGTAGAGGTTTTATAATTGGCACATTTCTGTAAACACGTTGCTTTAATTTCGATTTTATGGCTCAGCTACTCCCCAGAACACATGGTCTGTAAAGTATTTACAGTGTTGTTCGGAATCTATATACTATTTACATTCCCTGCTCTCCACCAGGTAACGTGGAGCTAGGAACATGGCAAGCGTCCTGGGGAAATGACTAGGGATTATACAGAAACCGCAGAAACCGCAGCAGCAGGGACACCGAAGCCTTACAGAGAACAAGGAACCTTAAATGCAGCCTCCCAGGTGAGGAGGTTCAGTGCAGACACTCAGAGGCTCCTGAACGTGGCAGGTGGGTGTTCAGCACCACCCCACAGCCTGGGGTTTGATTTTTTGTTTTGTTTCCTGGTACTGGGGCCTCTTATGTCTCCTAGTTATATAGCTATATAAACTATATAAACTAGCTATATAGCCGACAGTGACTTTGAACTCCTGGTTCTCCTGCCTCCACCTCCTGAGTTCTGAGATTACCAGCATTTGCCATCCTGCCTAGTTTAACGTGGTGCTGGGAGATCGAAGCCAAGGCTCTGTGCACACTGGACAGGCATTCTACCAACTAAGTTACATCACTAGCCCACAGCCTTATTTTCCATGAATTTGTTGCGCCGATAGTCCATTGAAAAGAACTTCACTTTGGCTTAAAACCTTGGTTTTAAAGTGTTCTAAACTTTTCTCTGAGTTTCTGAGCCCTGGGAGTCTATGGGATTCTTGGTCATTGCTCTAGGTGCTGTTGACACAGAGACCACACCCTATCTGATTTCCTAGTCACCCAGGATGGTCTAGCAGAATCTTCAAGCCATGTTCTCTCTACTCCCTTTAAAGAAAAAGAACTCAAATCGTAATCCATAAACTCTGACCCTGAGCCTGGAGAGAGGCCAGTGCAAGAGAGAAGGGCCCAAAGCTTAAGTCTATCTTTGAAATAAACTTATCTCTGGCCCTCCTCGAGCTCTGACCAAGAGCAGCTTTTTGTTGGCCTTGTCTGAGTTCCTTGGCACACTGAGATGCCTCACTACTGGCTCTCCAAGCACAACGTGGAAAAGTAAATCAGCAAGCTCAGAATCAGGAAGCAAAAATGAACCTGGTAAGACCAGCAAGAGGACAGCCAATCAGCCAATAGCAATCAATTTGAAAGATGGAGTTAGATGGAGTAAGAGGGAACATTTGCTGCTTTCAGCAAACGGCATTTACGCTGGAGCATTTAGCTGCTGCCCTCCCCAGGCTATAAATTCCTGGGGCCGTGCATCACCCCACTGCCTTGCCTGGTGTTGTGGATCACCCACTGCCTTGCTACCCAGCCCTGGCTGAGTTCCATGTTTAGCAATGCACTGAGTTCTGCCCTTGGCCTCTGAAGCAAGACCGGCTGCCAGAGGGACGAGTGTACGGCAGGAAGTACACGGTGTCCCGGCTTGGGCTTCGTCCGTGGGCTCTTCCAGCCGGGTGCTGTGGTGACTAAGAAGAAACGCTTCAGGGTCCAGAGGGAATTAGGCTAGTGGCCTAAACAGCCGAATCCAGCACGGACAACAGCCCGTGTCACCATAGAGGAGGGAATCTTTACCTATGACGAAGCCTTAGATCTGAGTTGGCCATGAAAATGGGGATTTCAGCCTTGATCCCCCAAGAGCCCTTTGAAGCTCAGTGTCCAGCCCAAGTGACTGGTTGTATGTCAGGGTGACCCAGTAGAATCTGAACCCCAATAAACAGACCTGGACCAAGCAGTGTGCCTTTGGGTTGCTATGGCCTCATTACTGGGACTGAAGCTTCTTATTTGGGCAAACGTCAGCATGTCATGAACCAAGTGTGAACCTGGGAAGGTAGGGTAAGGCTCCTGTTGGGAGGAGACAAGGGTGGGTAAAGGGCAAGTAGCAGGGAAGACCGACTCTTGCAAGGGCAGGAAGGGACCGTGGCACCAGCTTGTAGACTTGAGCCCTTGGTCCTGAGGAGGCTGTGTCCTTCATAAGCAAGGAAACGGCTCCTGAAGCTTTGAAGGTCGGCTGCCCTGAAGCTGGGGCCTCTCTTGCTGGCTGGAAGGTCCCAGAGTCATCACGAGGTTGCTTATTAATCAGCAATTCTTTAAATATTCTTGGAGGGGTGTCTTAGTCGCATCTGTTTTCTCACCAGATTTGAAAGTCTGGGAGAGCACGCATTATCCCTTTAACTATGACTTCATGAGAGCTTAGTATGTGTGAGCTAGGAACTGATCCAGATTATCTGAACCTAAGACGTCTCACTCCTCCAATACACAAGGCTTAGATCATAACTGTATGTCTAAGATCACCCAGCTAACTGGTGTTAACTAGCATATAAGCCTTGGATGTCTGACTCTAGCCTGGATATAAAAATATTGCTATAGTAAACTCTTAATTTTGTAAAAATTCTAATATAACTCTAAGGCAATTACTCCAAAATTCATCAACATGGCCCTGGGATGTTTGTGTTCACGTTTAAATGTGGGTATGATTCCTAGCCTAGGAGTCCCCCGCTGCAAACAAAGTAACAAAGATATTTAGCAGGTGCTGGAGAGGCAGCTCAGCAGTTCAGAGCACATTCTGCTCTTGCACAGTGTTGGAGCCCACAAGACTCTACAGTAAATGTGCACCTGACAGATTCATAAAGGCAGACCCACAAGTGTACAACTTATGGGGGATCCAGTTTTGCAGAGCTGTGGGAACACTTTTCTTCTGGATAAGCCACTGTCATATTTGTAAAACCCTTGAGAAGCCATGATTCTCCCTTCAAAATGGGATTCATTCCCTAAACACCTCATCAGTGTGACTTCTGCATGGCAAGGGAGTGACCTTGCTCCATTCCCCACACCAAGAGGTTTTGGAGCAATGACATTCACTCTTTGTTCTAACAGCCAAATTTACATAGAGTCAATCCCACAAAATTACCTAACAGACCACATAGAAATGTGTAAAGTCAGGCACTGAGCAGGAAGGCAGCATGCCCCACCTTCACTAACATAAATCTGGGCGTCCCCAAAGCTGGTTATCACCAAAGAGATTTGATGAGGAGAATGGGTGAATCCAGGATTCAGGGACGTTTAGTAACTTTATCTAAGGGTTTGGGATGTCAGGTACTTCCCCATGAATGCTGCTCTTTCCTGGTCGGCTCACATGTTCTGGAGCACAGCTTTGCCAGGTTCTACCTGCCCTCTCTGTGATTTTGATATGCATATTATCATTGTCCTTGCCTATGGAATTTTCCAAATACTAGAAACCTCATGAAGATCACTCCTTCTTCTTCTCCCCGCCCCTTCACTTCACTTTTCCCCCTCACCTGAAAAATAAAGAACACACAGAGGTAATGTGCTTGAGTTAATTTTTTCACCCTCAGATCTCACCTGCCATCGACATCCTATTCTGAGCCCTGGGGGGTACTGAGGCTGGCACTCAAGGCCCCCGAGAGCAGAGCACCCAAGTTGGTTCCCAGCATCCCTGTAGAGTTGCTCACAACCACTTCTGTAACTCCAGCTCCAGGTGATCCAACAACCTTTCCTGGCCTCTGAGGAGACCTGCCTGCATGTGGCATATACTCACCACAGACACACACACACACACACACACACACACACACACACACACCATAAATCATTTTTAAAATTCTGTATATGAGCACTGTATTTACATGTATGCCTACACTACAGAGGAGGGCATCAGATCTTATCATAGATGGTTGTGAATCATCACATGGTTACCGGGACTTGAACTCGGGACCTCTGGAGGAGCAGGAAGATCTCTGAATTGCTGAAGTATCTTTCCAGCTCTTAAAAGTTTTTAAAATATTTTGTGAATGATACCCAAATATGAGCACCTCTCCTCTGCTGCTCCTACAGTGCTCTCCAGGCTGGCCCCTCTCTCCTCCCTCCTCAGTCAGGGAATCTTCCCTAGCTCTGTTTGCAGCCCTGAGCTTCCTCTGGCTTCCACATTCCAATGCCTCCTAGATGCCCCCATTTGGATGCACAGTGCTGTCACAGACACCCACCCGGAAGCTTCTGTCCTCTCCTTCACAACTGTTTCTCCCAGTGACCATCATTTCAGGAAGAGATTCTACCACCCACCCAATCGCCCAAACCCCAAACTTGGGAATCGCCAGTGATTCCCAATGAAGCCTTCATTCATCCCATCCAATATGGACTCATCCTTTGGTTAGGATTTCCATTGCTGTGATAAAACACCATGGCCAAAAGCAGCTTGGGGAGGGAAGGGCTTGTTTGACTTACACTTCCATGCCACAGTCCATCTTAGAAGGAAGTCGGGGAGGAACTCAACCAGGGCAGGAACCTGGAGGAAGGAGCTGAGGCAGAGGCCATGGAGGGGTGCTACTTACTGGCTTGTTCAGCCTGCTTTCCTGTAGAATTCAGGACCACCAGTCCGGGGATGGTATCACCCACACTGGGCTGGGCCTCCAACATCAAGAAAACGCACCAAAGGCTTGCCTCCATCTTAGGGAGACATTTTCCTAACTGGGATTCCTCTCTCTCAAATGATACTGCCTTGCACTGAGTTGACCTGTAGCTGGCCAGCACAGACACGCATCCCGGGTCTCATCCAAGCTGTCTTCTGTGCAAGGGATGCGGAAGCGGCCGCAGAAGTGGTCTTGGGCTGTCTGTGAAATGGCAGCACACAGATGTCTACATTTCGTTTCATATGAAAAAGAATTGTTAGGGTTTGTGTGTGTGTGTGTGTGTGTGTGTGTGTGTGTGCGTGTGTGTGTGTATAAGAGAGAGAGAGAGAGAGAGAGAGAGAGAGAGAGAGAGAGAGATCACGTGTGCCATGGTCCTTCCTTGCACCGAGGGTTCTGTGTATCAGATTTGGGTTGCCAGGTTGTGTGCCAAGCACCTTTACTTGCTCATCCATCCCAAGTCTGGCTTATTTGTTTATATTTAAATTGTTCAGACTATAAGTGCGTTCAAGGATAGCCCCCCCCACCTCAGAATAGGGGCATAACTTTTTTGGTTCTAAAATAAAATTTAAGATTCTATCCATTTCCATTCCCAAAATTATTTTTGATCTAGTCATTCAATTTAGCACAACCAAACTCCTGTCTCGGGAGAAAATAATGATGTATTTCAGATGACTTTTTTCTTTTTGCCCCTCTGGTGACAACTGATTTAACTTGGAGGAGATAGCACAGCCTTTTATGCCTGCGTTAAAGAACAATGCTCTGTGTTAGTAACCTTTGACAAGAATTTACTTTTAATGTGGCAAAGATGGCCTAAGTAAAATGGGCAGCCGCCCCCTCCTCTAATATCATTTGAAAAGCTGGATTTCAGCTTCCATCGCAGGGTGACTGAAATGGGAGCTGGAGTCATTGGTGGATTAATTACAATTGTTTTCAGATATTCTTAGCATGCAGTTCCCGTAGATCGTAAACCCCTGGTGTCTGTAACACATTGGGTTGGTCTATGTGCGCCAGAGTGCACGCGCATGCGCATGTTTGATCTTGCCAGGGATTTCTTAGCAGTCTTGCCGTTCTGTGTGTTCCGACCAACCCCAAGCTATGCAGCAGAAATACAGAGAACTCTTTTTCCAAGGCTGCGGTCTTTCACATACATCCCTGGGAAACGTAATCTTTGTGGCTTCTAATCTCATGTCTCTTTGAATATAGATATGAACAACTTTTACTGTGAAAAGATCACATGTGCTTTGGTTTACATTACGATTAATTTGAGATGTGTAAAGAATGGAGAGTCACTTGGGATCAATATTTACTAAATCCAAATCTCCGTTGCAGGGCATCAGGCTTAATTAGTGCTTAAATTCTAACTTAATTGTGACAGGCTTCCTTCTGTTTACATTGCTGAGATTAAACAAGCTATGGCCTCCTCAGTGGCCCTTCCTGAAGAAGAGACACAGCTGGCTCAGAGTTAGCTGGGTTCCCATCCCCTCCTCCCTCACCTTTTTTCTTCTTTGTAGACCAAAAAGGAAAAAAAAAAGTTCTGCTCTTGCACCAGCTGTAAGAAAATATAAACCTTTACCGACATCTGAGTAAGTTAAACATAAATATCTGCAGTTTACTGAATTCAGAATCGAGGGATTAGATTTAGGGGTGATTGACTAATCTACTTTACTGTGTTAGTGAAGGGAAACACTTCCTGGTGGCTTTTCTGCTGGATACATTAATTTACTAATTAATAGCTCTTGTTTTTAAGTTTTAAACTTTTAGCTCATATTTATGTCTTTGTATTAGACAGTCCCTGACTGAACATGGCTGCCTACAGAACTCTCTTGACTATGGCTGCCTACAGAACTCTCTTGGCTATGGCTGCCTGCAGAACACTCTTGGCTATGGCTGCCTACAGCATGCTCTTGACTATAGACACCTATAAAATACTATATAAGTGTTGCTAAATACATGTTACTGACTTTGAGTAACTATGAAGACGCCAGCCTATTAAACCAATGGGAGGAAACTGTATCCTAGGCAACTATTGTGAGTGTGAGAGTGGTCAGGGGTGTATGTGTGTGGTCAGAGTGTGTGTGTATGTGACTGGTGTGTCTGTGTCATTGGTGTATATGTCTGGCAAGTTGTGTGGTCAGTGTGTGTGTGGTCGGGGTGTGTGTGGGCAGCAGGTGTGTGTGGTCAGTGGGGGTGTGTGTGGTCAGTGGGGATGTGTGTGTGGTCGGAATGTGTGTGGTGTGTAGTTGGGTTATGCATGTGTGTGTGTGTGTGTATGGTTGGCATGCATGTCTGTGGTTGGGATGCGTGTCAGGTCACGGTGTGTGTGTGCTCGCGGTGTGTGTGTGTGGTTGGGGTGTTGTGTGTCTGGGTGTATGGTCAGTGTGTGTAGAGGCCAGAGGTCAGTTGCAGTGAACTGCTTGCCTCTTCCCTAGCCGTGGGATTCCAAGTACACGCTACCACATCTGGCTTTTTATGAGGGTACAGGGGATCGAACTCAAATCCTAATGTTTGTACTGCAAGTACCATCTCTCCAGCATAGCAGCCAGCAGCCAGTACTTCTAACACAGTGAACATTTGTCTGGGTGGAAATTAGGGTTTCCTTCAGCAGGAGTTGTAGTTTAGTGACAGCTATAGTCTTCCTATAGGATGAGACTGGGAATCTGCTTTGGGAGGAGACCCAGTGGTCCTTCTTCCATCCCTCCTACTTACGTCTTAAGGCCTTGGGTACTCATTGCCCCAAAAGAGGGAGGTAAGAACTTTTTCACATGTGAGGCTCTCCCTCACATGCACCCAATCACCGCCACACACCCAGAAAGAGCTGAATTCTGACACAGTCAGCCCTCTGGGAGCTAAGCCGCAGTCCCCTGGCCAAGAGCAACCTGGTCCTTGAGGCAGGTCCTTCAAGGATCATTGTTGCCCTGTGAAAGAAGCTTTACCAATTCCTGTTTATTCTATTTTTGTGAACCTTCAACAAACAGTAAGTTTCATTTAATAGCACTGGGGCTGAGGGGCAGGGGCCCTTGCAGTGACTCCGTCCCTGGGCTTTGGTGAGAGTGTTTTGTGTGGCACAGAGTAAATCATCCCTACTTAAAATGTTCTGTTCCTTTAGCGCTAGAATAAGACCCAGTCTCGCATGGTGCTGGCTTTCTCGTTTTCCTGTTGTTCGTTCAGATGCTGGAGTGTTACAGCTGTCTTGTTTGTCCCCGATAGTAGTAGTAGTATTTTCCCTGCAGCATTTTAAACAAATGATGCGAACTTAAGAAATCTGACTTCCAAATTGTACTGTTTCTCTCCAAGAACTAAGTTCATGAAATCAGCAGAGGCTCTGTCTGTGGCTCTCACACTTTCCACAAGAGCTCTGGCAATTTCCAAATGTCCTTTGCTAACTTCTTGGCTAAATGTTAACATGAAGGAAATTCTAGTAAATCTGATACTGAAGCTCCGTTACCCCCTTCATCCTCTTCCTAGACATCCAGGGAACATGCACATTAGTGTACACACACATACACATGCACACGTATGCACACATTTGCATATACCCCAGACAATGAAGACTATTACAAGGAATTTGGAGATCAGATTGACTGGTTCATAGGACTTTTCTTAATGTGCCCCTGTTACTTTGATTTGGGGAGACAGAAAAACAAGCTCGTGGGCCATTTTATTTAAATCAACACAGTCAACAGCACTGAGATTCAAGTTCTCAACTAAGGCTCATCTTGTTTGAGTACTGAGTCCTATGCTTTGTGCTAAGCATTGTGATTGGTGCTCTTGTTGCATTGACAAATTAGCTCCAAACCCAATGACGTACACAGCACCATTTCTGTTTTACAGGTGCAAAAGCCAAGTCAGGCGTCCAGGCTTAGCAACTTTCCCAAGTTCACCATGCTAATAGCAGAACTGGATGTGGCCCAGAGATCAGCCACACTCATGGCTTTTTTGTGCTTCTGCAAGACCAAGACGGTATCATGGGTGGGCGGGAGAAAATATTTGGAGTAAAGGGGCCGTGTGCCAGCCTTATATCAGACTATGAATTTGAGAAAGTAATTTGAGCCTTTAAATTTCTCCTCTGTGTTTTATGCCTAAAGAACCTCACCGGGATTAAGAATTTCTCCTACAATAACAAACAGGAAGGCAGTTTTCAAACTGATGCCTGGGAGAGCGTGATTGCCACAGGAGAAGCCCCGTGTGCCTTTGTGTTACGGCTCTGACTGGCTTTCCTTCTGACTGAAATGTAACAACAGGCAAAAAGCCCAGGATAGCCCAGCTCATGAGCCTTGGGAGTTGGGTTTCACATCACAGGGCAGAATTCCAGCAGCCATGAATCTAGGGTCAGGCTGTGCGTGCTGAGGGGCGAGGCGTGTGTGTCGTACCGTGCAGGGCATAAACAAGGCAGGCAGTGTACCTTTTCAGGACAGAGGAGGAAAAGGACGCTCCGTGCCTCCTTATGTTTATAGAGCAGTAATTCTTCCTGAGCTCTGCTCACACCACGCTGTGTTTACAGTCTCTGGAGAGAGTGGTCACATGCACCAAGATGTCAGTGCAGCCAGAGACTCTTGCCGCTTAAACTACAGGAGCACAGGCATTTGGCTTGTGATTTGTGAGGTTTTCTGCTTGGGTTTTTTTTCTAACTCTTTTATTACATTTTATTCTATGACAGTTTCAGGCATATAGACTGCATTGATTACCCCCCATCTTCCTCTCACCGGTTACCCTTCCCTTCCTCCCTACAAATGCCTTTCCCACATTCATGTCTCTTTGTTTTGTGGCTACTGTGTGTCGTAAGCAGGGCTGTCTGTGTGACTACGGGTTTGGAGCTATTCCTTGATGCCTGTGGGTTCATTAGTGGGTACACAACGGAAGGTAATGCCCGCTCCCCCACTGGACCTGTCAGGAGCCCATAGATCAGCAGGGATGACCAGGGCCATTGGGACTCCTCGTCAATTTATGGTTGGCTGTTGACTGGTGTCATCTTCGGCAGGCCCTTTGTGGCCAGGTGCTGCGAGAGTGTGATTGCATTGGCTGTGTTGTGTGCAGGACGGCATTTCTCAGTCCACCTCCATGTCTCTGGCTCTTACATCCTTCCTACTCTGCCTTCCGGAGTGTTCCCTGAGCTTCAGGAGTGATGGTATGACTGTCCTGTGTGGTACCGAGCACCTTCCCAGTCTTGTATCTTTGTTCACCTCCATTCTTTGTGAAGAGGTTCCGCTGATTGGGGGGAGAGGAACATAATGCTTGTCTACTGTAAACACTAGTCTTCAAGGGTGGGTACCGCACAAAGGCAAATGTTAAAAAGGCACACTCCTGACAAGGAGTTAATTCCCAAAATGTATGAGCAACTCAAACAACTTCAATAAGAAAAACTACTGGCTAGATTTAAAATAGGGCTAAGTGCTCTGTAACCCCAGTTACTGGGGGCATCAAGGCAGGAGTGTTTTAAGTCCAAGGCCAGCCTTAGCATCGCAGAGAGATCCCTCTCTGGAAAAGAAACATGACAGATGTTGGCCAGGGCCTGGAAGGACTTGGAGAAACAGAAACACTTGGCGTACCTGTGAGAGCCATACAGATGGTGTGGCTACTGTGAAAACCGGTGTAGAGGTTCCTTGTACAGTTAGGACTAGGGCGACTGTCCAGTCCAGGAATCCTACTGACGGCGTCCAGAGCCATTGATAGCAGTGCTGAGAGTCCACCCGTGCCGCTCCTCGGGCAGAGAGCTGGCTCAGCATCCCGCTGTTACTGCGTGCTTTAACTTTTTATTTATTCCTTGAGCATGTCATACATTTTCACCATATCTCCTCCCAGATCTCCCCTGCTCTCTACCCACCTGACTAAATGTTCTTTCCCTCTTTAAAAAAACGAAAGGACAAACAGAAAGTACCTGAATTTATGGAATCTGATCTGTGCTGTCCAGCAGCTCTGGAGCAGGGGCCACCCGGAGTGTGTCGCTGCCTTGGCAGAAACTGTCCCCCTCCCTCTCCTTTGAATCATTTCCTATGTAGGGGTACCACTTTGTGCCCACTGCCCCTCCTTTGTGCTGGGGATTTTTTTCTGGCTTGTGCAGGTCTTGCGTCTCACGGTCTGGGAGTTCATATATGAACCCGTATGCTCCGTTGTGCCTAGAAAATGCTGTTTCCTTAAACTCATCTGCGACCCACACTGCTCTTCCTTTCTGCCCCCTCGTCTGTCTGAGGGGTGTGGTACAGACACCCCTAAGGCTCCCACTCTCTGCTCATCATCCGGCTGTGGGTTGATGTGCTGGTCTATGGTGACAGCACGTGTCTGGCATGAGGAATCATTTCTCGTCATGCTCCTTAGGCAGACGACAGTGGGACATTTCCACAGGGCCTCTGACCTGTGTAGCCTCAGCAGTCTCACTGTGAGCTATAATAACCACCTGCTTACAGTATCTTACAAGGTATGCCCACTGGTGCAGTAGTGGTGAGAACGTCAAGGGAGTGCCAAGCCACTCTGTAAATAATACGGGTTTAAGGCCTGCCCTAGGAGATGGAACCATACCTGATGTTGTTAATGAGGTAATTTGGGTTTAAGGCCTGCTCCAGAAGATGGACCCATACCTGACATTGTTGATGAGGCCAAGAACCTGAGGTGAAGGGTGCTTCTTGCATTCCAGAGGACCCAAGTTTGGTCCCCAATACCTGTTTTGGATGGCAATCACATGCTTGCAATTCCAGCCCTAGGGGGACATGGCGCCCTCTTCTGGCATCTGCAGGCAACTGCACTTACACACATATGCCTACATAAACACACATGCACCTAAAAATAAACGCAATCTTTTAAAAGAAAAGAAAATAGAATTCATCCTAGTTACTTTTGCTACATTGTTTTATTCTGGAATATTCTATAGAAAGACATTTAATCAAGGAGAAATAAATTTAAATGAAAAAGGTCTATCTGCTGCTAGTTACGTCAGCTGACTCCCCACAAAAGGGACAACTTGAGATCAAGTTAACATTGGAAAATTATTATTGGGAAAACAACAGCATGAATATTCATATTGTACGTAACAGACTTCATTGATGCATGACTAATAAAAACTCAGGGAAACTGGGGTTCAACCTGAAGATCCAAAAGCAAAACAGTCAGACACTGGCTCTTACCTCAACTTCAGTTGGAAATGGCGATCCTGCCTCCAGGAATCTCAGAATGAGACTGAGCCTAAGAGCTGTCTCCTCCCATTTTATGATCCTCTCTAGTTCTGTGATTGATTAAAGGTATGTACTACCTGGTTTGTATGGCAAACTAGTGTGGTTACTGGGACTAAAGGTGTGTGTCACCACTGCCTGGTCTGTAAGGCTGGCCAGTGGGGCTGTTTTACTCTCTGATCTTCATGTAAGCTTTATTAAAGTACAATAGTTTTTTAACTTTTCACCCAGGGCAAATGTCTTAGGATTTCTATTG
Organism: Myodes glareolus; assembly: GCF_982192425.1. NCBI lineage: Eukaryota > Metazoa > Chordata > Mammalia > Rodentia > Cricetidae > Myodes > Myodes glareolus. Next base: position 2,459,287 of record NC_142033.1, on the reverse strand, counting down.
CTGTGAAGAGACACCATGACCGTAGCAACTCTTATAAAGGAAAAACATTTAATTGGAGTGGCTTACAGTTTCAGAGGTTTAGTTCACTATCATGGTGGGACATGGCAGCATGCAGGCAGACATGGTGCTGGAGAAGGAGCTGAGAGTTCTACATCTTGATCCACAGGCAACAGGAAGTGATCTGTCTCACTGGGTGTGGCCTGAGCAATGGAGACCTCAAAGCCCGCCTCCACAGTGACACACTTCCTCCACAAGGCCACACCTACTCCAATAAGACCACACCTCCTGTCTTAGCACTTTTATTGCTGTGAAGAGACACCATGACCACACAACCCTTATAAAGTAGAATATTTAATTGGGGTGATTTGCAGTTTCAGAGGTTCAGTCCATTATCATCATGATGGACAGCAAAGCAGCCTGTAGGCAGGCGTGGTGCTGGGGCAGGGAACGCTACATCCTGCAGGCAGTAGGAAGTCAACAGAGAGTCACACTGAGGGAAGCCTGGGCAAAAGAGACCTCGAAGCCTCCTTCCACAGTGACATACCACTCCAAAGCCACAGCACTGCAACAAGGTCACACTTCCTAATAGCGTCATTCCCTAAGAGATTATGGGGGCCAATTACATACAAACCACCACACCTCCTAATGGTGCCACTCCCTTTGGGGACCATTTTCTTCCAAACCACCCGGCAAAGGAGCTTTTTATAAGACTTGAGATCCCAGTTGGGGAATTGGAAACAATAAAACCTACACTTGTATCGTTACTTCTGTTTCTGAGGGATTGCTCAGAGGTTTGACTCTTGATAAGGCCCACTATCATGGCTCCTCATCGCCAACCCTGCCCCTTACCAGTTACCTTGACAGTCCCAGTTACTGTTACATGTGGTGTGTGGGAGCATGTGTGGTGAACCCACGCAACAATCCAGGAAACACACGTGCTACTGACAGCATGACCTTACTGCAGAAAGGGCTCTAGGAGCCACCACAGCCCTCCCGTTTTGAATGTGAAAACAAAATAGGCTGTAATCATTAGAGAATCATCATTTAGCCTATTGACCACTTTCCAGCTTTTTGTTGTCATATTTAAAGAAATTTCGTCCTTTCAGAAGCCTTTATGGCAAAATGACAGGTGAAGTTGTCAGGGCAGTGTGGCAGGAAGATGGCTGGAAAGTCTTCATGAGGACGTGGAAGCTGCATTAGGCCAGTCTGGAGGCTTTGGCAGCTGGAATTCCTACTCAAACTGGGTTAAGGAAACTTATCATTTCACAGAGCAAGAAACGCAAAACCAGGTGGGCTCCAGATGTGATTCAACAGGACTTCATTCTCACCGATTCTCACAGTCACCTTGCCAAACCTTCTTTCTCTCCTGAAAGCAAGAGACTCCCACACGAGCCCACACATGACAATCAAGGGAAGAATCGTCTGCTTGTTCTTGGTTCTCCTTAGGAGCAAGAACGTCTCCCAGACCCCTAACCCCTGCCCCCTGCTAAACCCCCACTTCTCACTGCCCAGAATCGGTCACATGCCTGCTCCTAAGACGCCGGTGATTAGCTTAAGAGGAACATAGCCTTGGAGCTGAGTAAGCAACCTTGAGTTCATCATTGGGGAAAGGGGGAGTACAGAGCAATTAAGGTTCTGTGAGGAAGAAGAACGACCTAGCTCAGCCCACCACTTGTAGCCTCTGTGCACACATACGTAACCATGGGCTCCATTCTCCAGAGATGGCTCCGTCCTCCAGAGATGGCTCCATCCTCCAGAGAGAGATGGCTCCATCCTCCAGAGAGAGATGGCTCCATCCTCCAGAGAGAGATGGCTCCGTCCTCCAGAGAGAGATGGTTCCGTCCTCCAGAGATGGCTCCGTCCTCCAGAGAGAGATGGCTCCGTCCTCCAGAGAGAGATGGCTCCATCCTCCAGAGAGAGATGGCTCCGTCCTCCAGAGAGAGATGGCTCCGTCCTCCAGAGAGAGATGGCTCCGTCCTCCAGAGAGAGATGGCTCCGTCCTCCAGAGAGAGATGGCTCCGTCCTCCAGAGATGGCTCCGTCCTCCAGAGAGAGATGGCTCCATCCTCCAGAGAGAGATGTCTCCATCCTCCAGAGAGAGATGGCTCCATCCTCCAGAGAGAGATGGCTCCGTCCTCCAGAGAGAGATGGCTCCGTCCTCCAGAGAGAGATGGCTCCATCCTCCAGAGATGGCTCCATCCTCCAGAGATGGCACTATTTAGTTTATTTTGCAATCTTCTATCATTTTTCACCCAAAGCAGCACTTTTCTCAGACCTTATGCTATGATTTTGTTTCTCTTCTTTTTTTCTTAGCAGAAGCCACAATAGGAATCCTGCTATAGAAACCCTTGAGTGCTATCAAAGGAGCAGACCATATAAGGTGTCAGGGACCTTTTTATTTTAAATAAGAAACAAAACTATTTATACTTTTACAAGGACTCTGCCCTATTTTAGTAAATACTTGGCAAGGTTTCTTGATTAAAAGAGCAAGCTGACCCTTGCTCTGCCTGGCTGTTTCACCATAACTAAAGTCGTTCATTAATTTTCTGAAAATAGAAGCAGTGAATGTGTGTTCCTTCGCAATGTGCCTGAACTGAGGCTTGCTGGGACTTCACTTACACAGAGGCGTAATAGGCCAGGTGTCTTAGAGACAAACCTGGGCCCCAGGCAGACCTTGAGGTGGTCACAGTCACTAAACAGAGTACATAGACAACAAGTTTTAGTGGACGGAGCAAAGACGCCTCCCTGTGACCCACACGACGGTGGTTTGCCTGACAGTAGATTTCAAACTGAATCGAGATGTCCTGGATTTGCTAATAAGCCCCAAATGTTTTGACAAACAGCAATTCCCTAGATTACTAAGCCAGCACATTCTGAGGGCAGCTCCTTGAGGGCCATATGGTTTTGGTTTGCTGGCAGTTAACTCATCCTGTGGTCCCGGGCTTGTAGGAAATTCTTCTAGGCCTAACCACCAATTCTGTGAAGGTACCATCTTGGTGGCTGAATTGGAAAGGTAAGGCATGGCAGAAAGAACTGATGCTGAATTACTATGAGAAATTCTGTAGCAAAGCCACGCTACCAATGACACCCCCCAAAGGTGGGGCTGAGGCTAGCCAGTAAGTAGGGCACAAGATTTAGACACACAGCTTGGTACCTGTCTCCTCTTTAGTGAACTATTTCTCCTTCCAGTCCCTGTCTCCTGCCCTCTGGTCTGAGTGGACATTTTCTGATCCCAAATCAGAACTACCCAGAAGAAAAAAAAATCAATAGGTTAAGGAAATAATTTTGATTCCTAAGATCTCAAGTCTGGAAATTGCTTTAAAGATCAGGTATTTCCAGCCTGTGGCCTCCACACATGGCCAAGACATCTATGAATGTGGTCCAAAGCAGAATCCTAAACTTCCACACAGCGTTATGAGCATTTTTTTTGAGTCATATCTTTTTGTAACTCAGATTTGGGTTCTTGAGCATGAACCTTGTAGATGATAGAATCGTGTTGCAATGACAGCAGGTTGGACACACTCAATTCAACCTCACTCCTCCAAATAACAACCTGAGGTGAGGTGTCATGTCCAGGGTTACAGGGGTCATTCCCAACAGATTCCCTCCCTCCTTTCCTTATTCTCAGCTGCTACTGGGAAATCCAGACTCCAACTCCCACACTAACTCAGCTCCCACGCTAACTCAGGTCCTGCATTCACTGGTTGTTTTCACTTAACTAATGTAAGAAAATAGAGATTCCCACATGACAGATCCAGAAGGATTTGGTGGAAGCAACACTTAGTCCATCACTATAGAGCTGGAGAGACAGCTCGGTGTTAGGAGCCTGGGCTGTTCTTGCAGAGGTCCTGAGTGATTCCCAGCACCAGCACCCATGTCAGGCAGCTCATAGCTGCCTGTAACTGTAGCCTCAGGGGGTCTGACGCCCTCTTCTGGCTTCCAATGGTATCTGCGCGCGCGCGCGCACACACACACACACACACACACAGAGTCTTTGAAAGGGAGAAACATCTCTCCTGACTGTTGCTATAGGCAAAGTGGTTCAGTAGGAAGATCTCTGAAGGAACAGTCGCTCAGAAGTTTCAAGAGCTCAGAGATGAAGCCAGTGTCTAGCATATACAAGTCGCCAGCACTGTTAAAATAAACCTTAAATTTAAAAATCCGTTGCACAGTGTGCGAATAGTTGACTGTTAGAGAATAAACTTAAATGTAGTTAATATAGTAAAAAAAATACATTCCAAGAAATGCCTAGCTCTACCTGTGCACCTCGGGGAAGCCACTCTTTCCTCTCTCTCCCCCAGACCAGGATTTTGTGTGAATTAACAGTGTGTTACAGCAGAGTTTCTCAAACACTACCTGTACGGATCACCTGGGGTCTTATTAAAAATGTCCGTCATTTCTTTAGCTGATGTACGTGTGGATCCCGAGTCGGTATTTCTAATGAGCTCCCAAGTCAAAGGCATGATTCTGCTCCACAGCTTCTGAGTTATCGTTTTGATATGAGGTACCATTTGGTCACCAGACAAGACAGCTAGCTAGGACCCTGATCTGTCTTCTCTCCACCACAAGGTGTGAAGCAAGGCCATGCTGTCCCTAGAGCCTGCGGCAGGCAATGCTGAGCGCGCTCCCTCTTGATACCAGGTCCAAGGTCTGACGTGTGTACCCAGGTCACCTGTGGTCTCACAGCAACCTTGAGCTCAACACCGTTTTGTAGAATTGGCCACCACACTGCCAGCATTTCAAAGCCCCTCTTTAAAGAGCTGGTTCCAATGTTTGACAATTAGCTCCTTCAGGAAACAGCTGGGACAGGATTAGGATCTGCTATTGGAAGGACCCCTGTGATTTAAGGGGAAGGAAGCATGATAAATTCAATGGAGAGCAGGAGCCAACTTGCATTCCCGACTCCTTTAGGACCCTGGGCAGGCAATGGTGTGAACGGGGCTCGAGAGAAACCACAGCACAAACTACAGCGAGCCAGAAAGTGACCTGAAAGCAGCAGGTTTGCATCTAGAACTGCAGAAAAATCCATAGGCCAACATCACCCAGTCCTTGTTAGCTCTAATTACAAGCGGGTGGGTACCTGGCTGGGTGCTTGAAACTGCTCTGGGTTTTTCTGGGCAGTGAGGAAGTTAGGGTATGTAGGCACTTAGAATACCTTCTTTACCAGGAAGGCAGGGTCTAGAGGTGGCGTGAGAGATGACCCTGTGGCTCCTCGGGTCCTCCCTTCTTCAGAGACAATTCAGCCACCATCAAAGTTCTGAAAGGAGGGTGACGGGGAAGGTAAATGAGAAACAAAGGTCAAGGAAACCATCAGGTGATTCTGTTCCCGCCTCAGCCACCGGCACGCTCCACCTGTTCCCTCTGCCGCAACAACATACCGTGGTGTGTTGGTCACCCCGTCCCCCAGGTCTCCAGCCTAGTTACAGGCCTGTCTCTGAGTACTTGTGTCTGTGCATCCGGAATAAGAATAAAGGACAGAGAGAAACAAAGGGAGGCAGAAGAAAAAGGAAACCACAGAGAAAGAAAGGGAAGAGCCGTGGAGAAGAGGCCACAAGAGGCCAACTTCTATGGTTCTGAGAATGTTCTCCCAAATCCTTCAAATCCAAGTCCTATCAAATGATCCCGCTTTCCTGTGTAGCTTGATTACATGTCTGTGGTAAAACACATGAGGCCCGTACCTGACTAAAATTCGACTTTCTCCCAGGTCAGCTGGTCCTCTGGACTTATGGGGGAGGGTCTTGGCCGTCTAGTTTCTAGTGTGTTGTTGATCTGTTTGAAGTGAAGTAAGGTTTGGGTTGTAGCCCAGTTGGTAGAGTCTTCCAAGTATATAACAAAGTCTTGGAAGCCCAGTACCTCATAAAACTGCACGCATGGCCATGTCTGTAATAGAAGCACTTGGGAGTCAGAAGCAGGAAGAGCAGAAGTCAGAATACAGCCAGCATCAGCCGCACAGAACCTGTACCGAGACAGACGCCAGGTAGAGATGAAGGTGGCAGCCCACACAGCAGGCAGATGTTGGCTGTCTTTCTCAGAACCAAGAGGGCGTGGCCTCTAAACTCACCGTGTCTCTCAGAGGACAGAAGCTACAGGCCCTGGGGTCTAGCCATGTTTGATCGGATGGTTAGTATGTGAGCTGCTTTATGAGAGTCTGGGTGTTGCAGAGACTTTTAAAGCCATAGCTGCACTGTCTCCACAGGAGGGTTGACCTCTTGGACCAGGTACTGATTGTGGGGCTATCTAGGGAAGCCCCAGCTCAATGTCTTGGCAAAGCTGTGCTACCAGGATGTGCCAAGGCAGGAAGAAAGAGTTAAGGCTACCTTGCCAAACACCTGGGAGGGGGCTTCTGCTTCTTTTACCCCAGACTTCTCACTGCAGTGACTTACAAAACAGCGGTTTGTAGTTTCCCCAGTACACTCAGTACTGCCAACAGGCTGGAGGTCTCTGCTCTCTTGTTTGTATGACCAGGAAAAAAAGGGGGTTCCAAATGCCTCCATCTGGGCAGTTCCACAGGGTATGACTTTGGGTCCAAACTGCACCATTTGGGTTGCCATCTTCCCTTGTACAAAGCTCCGACTTTGCCCACAGTTGGCTTCACGGAGCCTCATGTGGCTCTCCGTTGAGCAGACACTTTGGAAACAGACGATGCTCGAGTGTTGTGGCTTTGTGTCAACCCACAGTGACACCTGGTTCCCCAGGTTCACTTTCTGTTATGATTTTCCTAAGACGGAAAAGGAGTTGAGCTACTGGCTATTTAGACAGCTTTAAAACTTACATTTATGCATTTGTTTATGGGGCTAGGAAGGATGGGGTTGCCACAGCATTCATGTGGGGGTCGATGGCACCTAACCTTGTTGGCTTGTTGCGAAACACCTCCCGTGGCCATCTTCCCAGCTTGGGCGCTTCCATTTTTAGGCTTAAAAGATCACCTGTCATGTTCTTCTGAGGCTTTTGTATTTTGTCAGACTGTCCTTGCGCAATGTCTGAGCCTCTGACTCTTCCCTCGGGGACTGGCTGTGGTACACCTCTGAAAAAGGGCACAGACTTCCATTTCCCACACCCTCAAGGCTGGATAGGAAAGCGGGGACCCATTGTCTTCACAAGCATAGTTTCTCTTCTTCCTCATGACATCTGTGTTCATCTGCCCATCTAAAGAATCTTTGGGGCCAATATCAGACACAGAGGCACATGGTGTGCATAGCTTTCTCCACCAGATCCCAGGTGCTTCAGGTCTAATTCTTAGTAAGGAACAAGCCTCATTTCCTACATCATCCTTCACGGTTCTGCTTGCTGGCTGATATGATGCAGAACGCCAGCTCGCCGCAGACTTGGGATAATGGGACTGCACAAGGGTTAAAAATGTTCAGTTCCAAATTCATCCAGTGCTTTGTTGTTTTCTCAGTGGGGACCATCATGAATAGAGTTGTTGACCAAGTGACAAGACCAGTCACCTTCAGTTCACGGTCCTCTGCTTTCCTCTCCCCTTCTCCTCAGAGATTATGCAGCATTCCCACCGCCCTGACCCCACTCCCCAGCAGGACAAACTCCTCTGAGGTCGGGTCCAGGTGGCGCACATTCTCACATCTCAAAATGTTTCTGCATCTTCACGCATCTTTCATCTCTTACCTCTGAGTAAGCAACTGGTTTCCATTCCACACTGCCCCTCTTCTGACACACTGACCCGTTTCCTCCTCCTTATTCCTTCCTCGTTTTTCTCTTGCTTCTTGCAGACTCCCTTCCCTTCCCTTCCCTTCCCTTCCCTTCCCTTCCCTTCCCTTCCCTTCCCTTCCCTTCCCTTCCCTTCCCTTCCCTTCCCTTCCCTTCCCTTCCCCTCCCCTCCCCTCCCTTCCCTTCTTTCCCTTCCTTCCCCTCCCTTCCCCTCCCCTCCCCTCCCTCCCTTCCCTTCCCTTCCCCTCCCCTCCCCTCCCTTCTCTTCCCTTCCCTTCCTTCCTTTCCCTTCTTTCCCTTCCCTTCCCTTCCCTTCTCTTTCCTTCCCTTCCCTTCCCTCCCCTCCCCTCCCCTTCCCCTTCCCCTCCCCTCCTCTTCCCCTCCCCTCCCCTCCCTTCCCTTCCCTTCCCTTCCAACACCTATTTGTCGGTCACCTATTCCATTTCTGAGAACTCCTTCCTTTGGTCCTCTTGAACCTCCCCCAAGCACTCACTTATCTTTGCTAAATAGGGTACTGCTGCTCCTCTTACATTCAAAGCACTAGCCCCTATCTCTGTGCCAGAGGTGCCCAGTCACTCTACAGTGTGAGCCAGGCCAGCAGGGACCAGCGCTCCCATACACACATGTTCTCATGTTCACAGTGTGTGGAAAGAGACAACTAGCTAAGCCCAAAGCAACTAGAGGAAAGAAGGAAAGATAGGCAAGCTTGGCCTTCTTAAAAACTAAAGCCTCCAGGAACACATATTTTGCTATTAAAGTAATGGGGAAATTAACATATCACAATGTGAAAAGAAGATGGTCATCAATCACTAACGATGAGATAGCTAAGTATAATTCCTTGGAAAAAACGGCCCAGCAGATAAATTGTACACACTGCTTAAAGCAATATTTCCACTTCTAGAAACAATCTCCCAAGGAAGGAATCCAAATGTGAAACACAGAAATGCACACTTACAGGGTCCTGATAAGGAGACATTGGAAATGACCTAAAATAACCAAAGGAGGAACAGGAGGGCCACACCTGGTGTGTAATCCCAACACCTGAGAGGCTCAGGCAGAAGGATCAAAAGTCCATTAGCTACCTCAGAACGGAAAACAAGAAAACATGGTCAGAACATTAAGGTGTGACCTGAAGGGTCGGCATAAAGATTAGAACATGAAAACAGGCGTATATGATGCCATACATGGGAGCAAGCAGGGCATGGTTATAATTGGGGAAAGTCGGTAAAGTCTGTTCAAACTAGAGACAGACTGTCTCCAAATGTTGCAATTTCACGTTTAAACAGCAAATTCTAAATATTAACTTAGGAGCCTGGACAGATAGACTTAAGTTCGTTTGTTCCTTCTTTCCTTCCTCCCTCCCTCCCCCTCTTTTCCTTTCTTCCCTTCCTCCTTCCCTTCCTCCCTCCTTCTCCCCTCCCTCCTTCCCCCCACCTTCCTCCCTCCCCTCCCTCCCTCCCTTCCTCCCTCCCTCCCTCCTTCTGTTGTTTGTTTTCAACAGAACACTTTCTTCCAGACGTCTCTAAATTTTTCAGCTTGACTTTTGTTGATTTCTATTTCAAATGCATTTGAAAACAAGACTAATGAGCTGTTCTGTCCCGTCCTGATAACTTGAATCTTGTAAACAGGCTCCAGATGAGCATGCAGTTGCCTCCAAACTCATCCCTTTTTAGGGAAGAGGCGCTCACTGGCCAGCTGCAAGGTTTGGGGGTGTCTGGCTCTCACTGGCCAGCTGCAAGGTTTAGGGGGTGTCTGGCTCTCCACTCTTGCTTGGATTTCATCAGCAGCGTGATCTCTCCAGAGAATTTTCTTCCCTCTGATTACAGGAAGAGGCGTTCATCTGTGCAGTCCCAGGCTGATTCTGGAAAAGAGCCCTGAGGGATACTGCCGCTCCTAGCTCCACCTCCATTCCCTGGTAGTTGGTGATAATGGTGTCTTGGAGTTCTTAATCTGGACTTGATAGTTTCATTTGCAATTTTTTCTTCTATCATTGAATGATAGCTACAGATCCCCCGTGAGGCAAAGAATGGGCTGTTGGGAATCCACAGAGGGATATTTCGAAAACTCACGGAAGGTGAAGGAGAGGCACCTAGATGGCTACAGATTATACACCCCAGATATTTGCTTTGTTAGTTTTTGTGTTTTTAAGACAGGGCCTTGTTCTACAGCTCAGGTTGGCATGGAACTTGCCTCGGAGCCTAGCCTGACTTTAAAGTTGTAGCAATCTTCCTGATTCTGCCTCTTGTGTTCTGAAATTATAGACTTTGTGCTGTTTGGGCTGTGTCATCTTGACACAAGCTTAGAAGTTTTGGAAGAAGGAACCTCAATTGAGAAAATGTTTCTACCAGGTTGGCCGGTGTGGCAGTTTCTTAATTAACGATTGACACAGGGGGACCTCATTGTGGGCTAGGTTGCATCTGCGCAGACGGTCCCGAGTTGTATAAGAAAGCAAACTGAACAAGCCAGAGAGTAGCGTTCCTCCATGGCCTCGGCTTCAGTTCCTGCTTCCACGTTCCCGCCCTGACTTCCCTCAGATGTGGAGTGTGACCCAAGAGTTAGAACCTGAAATAAACCCTTTCCTCCCCATGTTGATTTTGGTCATGGTGATTATCACAGCAATAGAATCCTAACTAACACAGGTGCATCCTACCAAGTACAGCGATATTTTGCTTCTGGTTTAATGTGTGCCAAGAGCCAGTTGGTTACCAAGGAGCCGGGTTTCTTTTCACGAGATCTTAGTCTTGATAAGGGATGCTGTGTTGCCCAAGGGGGCGGGGTTCTTTATGTCCTCTCCGCCACACTGAGAAAGTCAGCATGGTCTCCGGTCTTACGGACATCTCAGTTGCTCGCCAGCCTCAAAACTGCCTTGTCTAGGTGGGAGGGCAACCTTGTAGGACCAGCCAGAGAGCAGTTGTGGCCTGACTCCCTCCACCTCAGCTCTAGTGGGCTGGAAGTGGTTCAGGAAGCCCCGTTGTTCCAGCACTGTTCTGTACAGCATTAGGCCAGATGACATTCCTCACTGCTTGAATGCTCTTCCTGGAAGGCATGGTACCATCACGGCAAGTTTTCAGTCGTGGAAGCCGAAATCTAGAGGGTCAGGTTCTTTCTAGAGGTCATATCTACAAGTAGGTGGAACTGGGATTCTGACCCAATTAGGCAGGTGGATTCCGAAGACTGCTTTTCCACGGTGACCCATCACACAGCGCCCCATAGCGGTTACTCTTCCCAGGACTGCTTTTGTAACAACATACTGAAAGTCACATCCCAGTCTATCTCACCAAGGAAAACTAAGGCCCAAACTCATAAAGCAGCTTTCTTCTGGCATGTGACAAACAAGTGGCAGAGACAGGGTCAGTGCGACAACCTGGAGCTACAGTTTGTGCTCAGCCTCATTGTGAGGCCCTCCAAGATCAGCCTCTAAGGTGGCTGGCTGGCACATCCAGCACCCCGGTAGCCAGTCGTGGGCCAGTGTGTCAAGGCTCCATAGGAGGAAAGGCGAGGGAACAGAGTCCAAGGAGCTTCAAAGGAGTCTTCCCCAGGTGGAGGGGCACTGAAGCCTTCCAGAGGCATGGGAAAGGTCATGTCTAGCCTGCAGCCCCATGTTTACTTCTCCAACCCCCCACAGAGTTCCCTTCTGGAAATCTTTACAATGTACAGGCCTTTATCCTGTCAGAGAAGGCTGAGAAACAGCAAAGGACCGCCTTGGCCTTTATCTCCTTAGATAGAGGGGAAATCCACAGCTATGTGGGATCCAGGGAGAGCCAAGCTTCTGACACTGTCCAGCTCTGCCTGCAGGGAAAGGCACCAGCAGGACCAGTTGATCATGGAGGCTTGACCTGGGGCTGCTCGGACAATACTGGGAATCCAGGTGCCCCAGAGCTGAGCCTCCGCAGGCAGCCAGAAGGCATGTCTTTAATCCCTGTGGGAAAAACAGGGGTAGGGTCTGTGAGCTCCCTGAGGGCCGTGAACGACTGACTGTGTTCTGTTAACCCTGACTTTTCCTGGAGTGCCCAGGCTCACAAAGCATGTTCAGAACATAACATATGTATCATATGTTATCATATGATCATAACATATGTATCATATGAACATAAGTATCGATGCCAGACAGACAGAGTGAGGATTCACCTGGGAGTTTAAGGAACAAGTTACCAATCCCCAGTACCATGGTAACCAGCTACGCACAATGCGTCTAGGACAGTCTGTATTTTGTGGGACTCTTATATATGTTATATATGATATAAAATTCCGAATCTAGGAGAGTGTTCTGTGTTGATAAGGGGGCAGGGCAGCTCATGTCTGTGACCCCACTCCTGGAAAGGTAATGGCGGGAGAACCAGAAGCTGAATGTTATCCTTAGCCCAGGCTGGCTTCCAACTTGTCAGGTAGTTGAGACTCTGTTTCAAAAGCTACAGTATGATACAACATGATACAATTCTGAGCGTAGCCCCTTGTATCCTGTAAGTTTTAGCTATTACTAAAATTCTACAACCCAGGCTGGCTATTGGCTCTGTTTTGAATCCTGCTCCTGCCTCCCTCAATCTCCACCTCCTCGGGACTGTACAATAGTTGTATTTCTGCTACAATACCTGACAGACTAACGATAAGTCTGTCTGCTCCCTCGACTAGACCGTGAGCGCTCCTCAGAGGGCTGGGCCTTATCTGGGTGTACGCCATCACCCACTCCTGTAACCGATGGAACTCTTGTCTCCTGTTCTGCCCCACAGACCGACAGGTCTCCCCGTCACCGTCCTGGAGCTCATGACATGTCTGCTGCTGCAGGCGTGGTCCCATCTGAGGGACCCTCTGTGGAAGGGCCTTTGTCCGGTAGTGGGATCAGCTAAGAGACAGAAACCAAACCTAGAGTCAAGCCAGGCTGGCAGAGGTGTCTGCTCCTATTTCCAGGGCTTCTGACTGTTCCGCTTGGCTTCTCTGAGATCACCGTCTCTCACAGTTGCCTAATTAAGTGTGCTTTGTTTCCCTAATGTTTCCTAAACCCTCAGTGCTGCTTGGCACCAACCAGCAAACACACAGCGAGGGGACTTTTTAGAAAGATCAGACGCAGTAGGATTTTTTCCCCCTGCAGTCTGTCATATTTTTTAACAGAGCTCAAGACTGGTTAATTTGCTATTCATTGTGGTGAGACTGTGTCTCCTGCAGCCCAGGTTGGCCCAAACTCCACTTGTAGCAGAGGATGACCTTTTGCCCTCTCTTCTGCTGCCCAGCAGCTGTGATTACAGTTCTCAGAGCGCTGCCTGTTTAACACAGTGCTCTGTGCATGCTAGGGCAAGAAATCTAGTGACTTGAGCTACCTCCCCAGACCCTGGTTTTTAAAATTAATTTTTAATTCTTCTACATGGGTATATGTTGAACACATCCTCCCTCCCCTTTTCTGCCTCTCTCCCTCCTGTTAGTCCTCTTTATCTTCTTAGACAGTTTCTCTTGTACTTTCTTGTCACACACACAGGTTTTGATGGACCCTGCAAACAATGCAGAACCACAACAGCAAACAGTGTATTCGGAGTCAGCTGCACCCAGATGAGGCCCGGGGACCACATTGCTGCAAAGTTCCTGGAAGGTGCTGGTGCTTTGGGGCTCACACCTGGGCACTAGGGCTGGGTAATCACTGATACACAATTATAATGGTGACATCATGCAGGTTTGAGCAGATGTCTCACCAAGAGATTTGAGAATAGCAAATGTCACTTGAAAAGCCATCCCACATCGTTAGACAGTGAGAAAACACATTATCACCACTGAAGAGTCCAGAAAACACAAATTCAAATGATTAAAATAACTTTCTCTCTCTCTCTCCCCCTTTCTCCCCTCTCTCTCTGGCGAAGACACAACACAAGGGAAGCTTTTGACACCGTGTTTCCCCTGCTTTGCATTTTTGTGGTGCTATGGATAGAACCAAGGACCTTGAGCATGCTGGGCAAGCACCCCGCCCCCAGTTCCACGTTTCCTTTCCAAACAAAGGTAAAAGCCTGTTCATCAGCACTGGCCCAGTCATTTAACTCTTACCTGCTGACAAATTTGCCCAAAGGAATTGTAAAGTTATAGTCACACAAAAATCAGCCCAAGTGCACATGTGCTCGAAAAAAGTTTTACTTATACACAAGTAGCCCAAACTTTCTCCAGCAAGTGAGAAGATAAACAGTGGACATACCCGCATATGTCCAGTAGAATGCATGCTGGTTACAGTAACAAAACCAAACCAAACCCCGTGCCACTGGCACACACACACACACACACACACACACACACACACACACACACACACGTGCGTGCGCGCGCGCACACTTACACTCTCACACACACGTACATGCACATGCACACACACTCACAAAACACTCTTACACACACTCACACACAAACACGCACACACACCCACAAACTCATATACACACATACACACTCACACGCACACACACACGCACACAACCGTAGATGACTCTCAAATGTGTCATTCTAAATGAAGGGAGTCAGTAGCAGAAGTAGGAACAATCATCCTAGAAAAATAAAAATGGCAAAGGTTGGCCATATATTGGTGGTTCGGCTGTGGTGTAGTGGGGTCGGTGGAGGGGAATGATTGGTTGCAGAGACATTGTGCATTCTACAGCATGAAGGAAACCTTCTGTGGTTGGGTCATTGTGGAGTTTGTATGACTGTACACATCTGAGGAGATTTCCTGCTAGAAAGCTGAACTTGGTGTGCATTAGTCCTCCAAGACAACAATGACAGCAGAAACCAACAACAAAAACTTGAGTAGCTCCCCTTGCTTGTGGAATTAAAAGCCCAAGCATCCCAGCCAGGCCCATTTCTAGGCATACCTGCACTTCATTGTCTGCCAAGACAACCAGCCTTTGTGCCTTGGCTTCACCCAAACAAGCCCTGGGTTTCTTACCAGTCTGAGGCATCTCATCCCCTCGAGTGCCCTCTTCTCTTGCTCTCACAACAGAGGCACAGATTGGGCACACCCTCTCCCTCCTCCTCACCCTCTCCCTCCTCCTCACCCTCTCCCTCCTCCTCACCCTCTCCCTCCACCGCACCCTCTCCCTCCTCCTCACGTACTCCCTCCTCCTCACGTACTCCCTCCTCCCCACCCTCTCCCTCCTCCGCACCCTCTGCCTCCTCCCCATCCTCTCCCTCCTCCATACCCTTTCCCTCCTCCGCACCCTCTCCCTCCTCCGCACCCTCTCCCTCCTCTGCACCCTCTGCCTCCTCCACATCCTCTCCCTCCTCCAGAAGAGCCGACAGTGTCCCACCAGCTCATGTCTCCTAGTCTCCGCACTTACCATGTTCTTTGATTCTTCCGCATCTCTACAGTGGTTTCCCCCCTTTCCTAGGATAAACCACACTAACTACTTGCTCTCCCCAAACTCCCACACACCCTTGGGTTCCTGTAGCAGGCCACTCGCTACCTTCTGTGACTCTAGCCGACACGAACCTTCTTTGCGTACTTTCAGCTCTGTTGACACCCAGATTACAGACTGGTCTCTATGTTATATCTGATGCTCTGATTCTCACTCTGTCACCTCTTGTTCAGCTGCCAGTTCTTGAGGACAGGAATTTTACCTTAATCGTCTTTGAATACTGGGAATATTTATTTTATTACACAAAATAGGTAGATATAAAAGCACTGAGTGAATGACTATTTTCCCTGTAATAATTTTTGTCTCTCGCGTTGGCCCAGAATCAGGAAAGGTAAGCCTGCTGGTGGCCCTTTCTCTCAGACAAGAGTGCAGTCATGCTAAGGCTTTTGCTCTCCCACTGAAGCAATTCTTTGGACGTAAGAAAACCAACGTAGACAAACCCTGCATGTGTTGAAGGCAGCATGTGCCCCCGCCTGTGAAAGGCCTGGCACAGGTGCCTGTTCTGCTGCCTGACTCATGCATTCTGCATAGGAGAGAAGACAGCCACGACAGACACCACCGCAGGTGTCACCTGCTGGTGGTGACTGACGGCTTGTCCTCACTCCCCTGTTAGAAGGGCTCCTCACCTCCCCACCCTTGCTGCCGTCCTCTGGAGGAGCTGCCCACCGTGACAGACCTGTCCTCCCAGTCCAGCTGTTCCTGGGCCTGTCACCAGCTCATCAGCCATCGCTGCACTTTCTCCTAGCTCTAGAGTGCTGACAGCCAGCGTGAGGGAGATGCATGATTGTGGGCCTGGCGGCCGACTCCTGTGCTACTCACTGGGAGCTGACAGTTGAGATCCCAGACCGGAACACCAAAGCTTTGGCAGAGCTCTGAATCTGATATACGTCCTGAGGGAGAAACATACACAAACACAATACATACTTACATACACACACATATGTATTAACACTTGTGTTCACACATATACATACACATCTTTGCACATGCACACATGTTTGATGTGGGATTCCTCTCTGTATGCTGTGAATACCATTAGTTAGGAGTCCTTCCCAGATCACCAAAGAAGCAGGATATGACCTGTTCTGCTGAAAAAGAATGTTAGAATAAGAAAAACAAGATCAGGCAGGCAGGGAGATTTCTGATCAGCAAGTGGCACTGATCCTGTAGCAGAAGATACAATGGAGGGAACCTTCATCTGGCGAAGGATGGAGATAGAGACAGAGACACATATTGGAACACTGGACTTAACTCCCTAGGTCCAAATGAGAAGCAGAGGGAGGGAGATCGTGAGCAAGGAAAGCAGAACCAGAGGGAACCTTCATCCGACGATGAATGGAGATAGAGACGGAGACCCACATTGGAGCACTGGACTGAGCCCCCAAGGTCCAAATGAAGAGCAGAAGGAAGGAGATCATGAAAAAGGAAGTCAGGACCGCGAAGGGTGTGTTCACCCACTGATACAAGGGAACTAATCGAATGAGAGCTCACCAAGGCCAGCTGGACTGGGACTGAACAAGCATATGATCAAACCGGATTCTCTGAATGTGGCTGACATGGGGGCTGACTGAGAAGCCATTGACAATGGCACTGGGTCTTGTTTAGTCTGCATGGACTGGCTTTTTGGGATCCTGGTCTGTTTGGATGCTCACCTTCCTGGACCTGGAGGGGGGGGGAGGAACTTGGATTTCCTACAGGGCAGGAAACCCTGACTGCTCTTGGGAATGGTGAGGGAGGAGGAGAGGGAGTGGAGGGAGCGGGAGGGTATTGGGAGGAAGGGAGGAAGTGGAAATTCTTTAAATAAATAAATAAGGAAAAAAATACCATTAGTTAATAAAGGATTGCTTGAACCTATAGCAGGGCAGAACTTAGCTATGTGGGGAAAACTAAACTGAATGCTGGGAGAAAGGAGGCAGAGGAGAGAGAAGCCATGGAGCTGCCGCCAGAGACAGACACGCTGAAACCTTTCCAGTAGACCATGAGTTTCATGGTAAAATATAAAATAATGGAGATGGGTTGATTCTAGATGTAAGA
Organism: Myodes glareolus; assembly: GCF_982192425.1. Taxonomy (NCBI): domain Eukaryota; kingdom Metazoa; phylum Chordata; class Mammalia; order Rodentia; family Cricetidae; genus Myodes; species Myodes glareolus. The sequence goes on along the minus strand of NC_142033.1, from coordinate 2,442,213 downwards.
GCTAGCTAGCAATACACTTAAATAATTGGTCAAGCAGTGATTTAATCAATACAGTTTCTGTGTGGTTATTTTGGGTCTGAGCTACTGAGCAGTCAGAATGACCAAGTGGCCTTCCTACAACACATGTTAATATTCTATTTAGGGTCACTATTGCTGAAATGAAACACCATGACCCAAGCAACTTGGGGAGGAAGGGCTTATTTGGCTTACATTTCCACATTACTGTTCATCATCAAAGGAAGTCAGGACAGGAACTCAATCAGGGCAGGAACCTGGAGGCAGGAGCTTATGTGGAGTCCACGGAGAGGTTCTGCTTACTGGCTTGCTCAGCCTGCTTTCTTATAGAACCCAGGACCCCCAGCCCAAGGATGACACCACCCACAATGGGCTGGACTTTCCCACTAGTCACCAATTGAGAAAATGCCTTACAGCTGGATGTTATGGAGGCATTTTCTCAGTTGAGGTTCCCTCCTTTCAAGTGACTCTAGTTTGTGGCAAGCTAACATAAAACTAGTCAGGACAATATTCCTGTGCATGCATACATATACACATATATCTTTATATATTTATGCATACATTCACACATACATGTGCACATATCACATACATTTATGAATACACACACATTTATGTCTATGTACGCACTCAACACATGCTTGTCACATATCACATACATGTATGAATACACACACATACATTTATGTCTATGTCATATACTTACATATGCATATGCCCATGCACACATACACAAGTAAGTAAGACCTAAGCACAGCATGGCCTATGCATGTGTGAACTCACAGAAACTGGCAGTATGCGTAGGACTGCACAGGTCTGCACCAGGTGGGGTTCTGGAGCTGAAGGAAGTGGACACATAGCTTCCGGGTTGGGGATGGATCATCTCCAAGTGATAGCCACTTGCAAATGAAAAATTAGTTTTCCCCCAAGGGAGTCTCAAAGGGGAAACAAGCCACTCTTAAAGGCCAGCTCCATGATCACCAGTAGATGGCCAACACAAAATGAACTCACCATCATCCTTGGTGATTCTTTGTGCTATAATGTTTGTGTCAGGACAATTTTTGCTTTGTCCTTTGTGTGTGTGTGTGTGTGTGTGTGTTCTGGTTTTTCTCTTGCTCTTGTGTGGCTTCTGCGTCTTGCTCTCCCCCACCCCTCACCTTCAGGTAAAGCCAATGGCCCATCCTTGTTGCCGTTCTGGTTCTTAGGGAGGCTCCCTTCGAGAAGGCAGACCGGTGCTGAGGGTGTGGGTCTCTGCCTCCCCAGTGCTGAAAGTTCTGCAGATACCAACACTTAGCTGGTACCTAGAAGCCGCAGAAATAAAATCCAGCACTAAGTGGGCTTATGACCCCTCCTACCTGTCTCTGTTTTATCACTGAACAATTCTAGTGTTTGTTAAACTGGAAACACACATGACCCTGCCTGCTCACACTGCTTTCAGTCCTGTGGTTCTCAGGGCACAGATAGCCTGGCCCACAGCTTCTCTCCAGAATTCTCTGACATGAGTTCATAGGTTGTGCTATGGAAGGGAGAAGCGGACTAGGAAACAGCCATTCCGATCTCCTCTACCTAGGACCCCAGTGCTCCTTTGATCTCCTTCCTCTCTCTCTCTCCTCTCTCTCTCTCTCTCTCTCTCTCTCTCTCTCTCTCTCTCTCTCTCAGCCTCCTGTGCCATTCAGAGAGACGAGACAGGTCCAACACACAATTATTATTTGAATATTAACATCTCCCATCCCTACTAAAGCCATGTATTAGAAGCCATATTTGGAAAAACTCTGGGAAATGTAGTCATGAGGGTTCCACCTTCACGGTGACTTTAGGAAGATTTACTCTCTTTCCCTGCACTTGAGGAAACAGCTATAAAGAGTGCTCAACAAACTTCAGATCTGCTGGTGCCGTGATCTCCGCCTTCCCAGCCTCCACTACCATAACACGTAAATCTTTGTTGCTTACAAATGACTCTAAGGTATTTTATTATGATGTCATGAACAGACTAAGACACATGTCTGAAATGTCAGAAGAAACAAATGTAGCTAACAGGGAGAGCCACGGTGTAGCCACATGAGTAGTATGCATGTTCAAACACACGTGCACACACATGTGCGTTCACACACACACACACACACACACACACACACACACACACACAAATGAAGAGGCTCCATTTGAGTATCTGAATGATAATGCTTTTGGTGAAAGAGTCCCTCATATTTTTCCCCTTTCATGGGCTCCTGGTGGGAATTTGGGCCTTGCATATGAACCAAATACTTCTACCCTCAGTAACTTTTCTTCCCAGCGTGTTCTTTTTTCTTTCTTTTAAATCTTGAGTATTGCTGGGCGGTGGTGGCGCATGCCTTTAATCCCAGCACCCAGGAGGCAGAAGCAGGAAGATCTCTTTGAGTTCCAGGCCAGTCTGGTCTACAGAGTGAGTTCCAGGACAGCCAGGACTGTTACACAGAGATGCCCTGTGTATTTATGGATATGGTGTTTGCGTTCATGTGTGCTGTGTGTGCTACGCACGTGCCTGAGGCTTGCAGAGTCCACAAGACAGCAATGGATCCTCTGGAAGTGGAGTTACAAATGGTCGTAGCCATAATGTGGGTGCTGGAAAGCAAGCCCAGGTCCTCTGGAAGAGCAGCCAGAACTTTTAACCACCAAGCCATTTTATGTCTAGCCCAGGGTGGTTGTTATTTCACTATAAGAACACTAGTAATTTCTCTCTCCCGTTACTGAAATACGAGCTCTGTGAGACCTTAGTCCTTACCTGTCTTATGCCATGCTGCAAGCACGGGTCTCGGGGCAAGCTCTCAGCAAGCACTGGAAGGACAGCTGAGCAGATGACTGAGTCTTTTTTGTGACTGTCACTATCTTATGCCCCTGCATCATCCATGTGCTTGCTAGACATAAAAGCTAAACTACACATCACCTTAAGGGACCCCTTCCCAACCAGGATAACCTCTCTGCTGTTGGCTTCGTCTGTGGCCAGCATTTGCACAATGGCTCTGCAAGGCTCTCAGCTGATCTGAACGACCCCTGGAGTCCCAGGTGCAGCTCGGGAAACCCGCATGTCTCCTTCCCTCTGTCAGTCTGTTAAAGGGGGGCAGTGTACCAGCCAACCACCTCCGCGTCAATCAGGCCGGGTACAGCCTGAAACTCCTCTTACCCTTCCAGCCTGTCACTGGGTCTGTTTGGTTATCATGGTCAGGGCAGAGGCTGGTGTACCCTTTGCCTCTAGGGGTACTAATGTGAGCCACCAGCAGGAGACAGAGTTAATGCCAGATGCCAGAAACTGTTGGGATCCACTTGTCTCTCCCTGCCTTAGATCAGTTCCAGGCAGCTTGAGCAGCAAATCACAGGACGTACAAACAAGCTGGCACAGAGCAGTGTGGGTGTTGTTTCCGCAGGACACTGTGTCATTTTATCCTCTGGTTAGGGACGAATGGCTCAGGAATAGAAGGGGATGGTTACAGCGATGTTAATCCCTGGTAATCCACGGACTGTGATCTGTGGGGCTCAGATCACGTCAGTAGTTAGATTTCAAGGCTCAATTTGCGTATGCTGGTAGACAATTCAGGCTCTTATCTACCTCATGAATTTCCAAAACAATTCCTAAGTTACTTTTTCAAAAACAAAGCACTCTTAAAAATTAAAATATAGCTTCGAGAAAACACAGAAGTATAAATGAAAAAGGTAGTTTCATAAATAGTGGTACATACAAAATACACACATGTGTATATACTGTTCTTCGACAGGGGGAAGGATTCATAAACTGGTAAAACCATACAGGCTGCTTCTTCTATTTAGCATATGTTTTCTATGATTATGTTTAATATTACAAAAGATTCCACCGAACGGCGGCACAGGAATTTCCCTAACTGTTCCCTGACAGATGGGCATCCACGTTACTAATGGTTTATTAGTACAATACAAGCACAGCAGTGAACAGCAGGAGTCACAGGTCTCTGTGCGTGGAAGAGGAGCAGCTTATTAAAGCCACAAACACTGCGGGTCACACCCAAGACACAGAGTGTGTGGAGAGAGGCTGAGGGCGTCAGTGGGGATGAACTGCCAGGGTCCCGCCGCCACCCAGTCCCGGGACTGTGCTCAAGTCAGCGTGTGTTCTCATTCCCAGGACACACCTCACGGCCTGTGTTTGGATGAGTCACCGGGTGCACTTTTCACTCGGAGCTTTGGAAGACCCCTGAGAGCTGTCTCATACGCAGGTGCTGTGTCATGTGTGGGTGGAACAAACTGATCCTCTCAGATTAAAGGTCCAGGGGCGAGCTGCTCCCAGTGCTAGGGATGGCATCAGGAAGGAGCCTGAAATCGAGATTCTGGAAAGACAGAGTCTGCACTTCTCTGTCTGTCAGCTTCCATGTGCACAGACATTCCCAAATCCTGTTCATCATCGGCCCTTTTCTCTGCTCTGGTTAGGAAATCAAAAGGAAAACTAAAGGGGTTGGGTGGTCCGACATCACAACCAGTAAAGTCTTCATGGACCATGCAGGGTCATGATGCTCTGGATGGAAATGGGGTCACGGAATCACAGAACACAGCAGCATCCCTCCACTCTGGAAGTGAGGTCACAGAATCACAGAACATGGCAGCATCTCTCCACTCTGGAAATGAGGTCACAGAACCACAGAACACGGCAGCGTCCCTCCACTCTGGAAATGAGGTCACAGAATCACAGAACACAGCAGCGTCCCTCCACTCTGGAAATGAGGTACTAGAATCATGGGATGCAGCTGGGTATTGGGTAGCAATTTCCTCTAAGGTAAAACATTCCATCACAGAATGAAGCCCATTAAGACACAGGATGTTCTAGAGGGAGGCGAAGCATCCCTGCAGTTCACTGGAACATAGTAAATAAACAACTCAAAAGCTCCAGGAAGGCCTTGAAACTGACCGAACTCAATAGGCTCCTCACACTCCAACCTTACGCAAGCAGTAAGGACACTGTACTGATGAGGGTACAGATGACACCAATAACCTGGAGAGGACGATCTCCATCCGCTGAGCTGCTGCAGGCTGTGGTGAGCTCCAGGCTCCCAGCTTTGTGAGCTGTCACTCATGGAGGGGTGGGCTTTGGTGGTGCAGCTGTCTCTGAGTCATTTCTGCTTATAAAACTGGTTTACCAAAGTTGACTTTGGTGGCATCCTTACTTTGGTCTGTCACTGTTTCTCTATCTGAAGTAAGGAGATGCTTGTTCTCATCTTCCTGGGAATAGTAACAGACACAGCACTGGGTCGCTCCATTCTTGATGGAAATGAAGTGGCAGAATGTTGGTTCCTTAGCAAACAGTGATGGTCAGACTGAGCGGAAAGGCTGAGAACTTGCTTTCGCTCACGGGCAACAGGACCCCGAATATAGGCAAGACCCTCCTTGGGGTGACTGAACATCTGGGTTGCTGTCTGCTGTTCTGCATTACTGACCTCCAGTGTCTGGGAAGGGAACAAGACTACAAATCTGCTGGATCCTTTTCAGTGAAACCCGGATTGAGCATCTGGAGGACCTACAAGGGACCTGCGTAACCTGGATGTGTGACAGAGAACTTCTGAGATGGCTCAGGCCCACTAGAGAGTCCTGGGCCTTACATATTCCAGCACCAGCTGGGAGTCACCCATTTTCTGGATGGTGAATGAGGCACCAGGAGTAATCACAACCTCAACCTCTATGCAGGCAGAGACTGGGAAGGAAGGCAAGGGTTGGCCTGAGGGACTCAGGGAAGGCAAAGGTACCTAGAGCCTCAATGTGGCCACACAGATGGAAGAGCACAGCCCCTAGTCAGCATCTCAGTTAGGATTCCAGAGATCTGAGCTCCACCTACAGGGACAGGCCACACCCCAGCATCTCAGTATCCCCATCTCTAAGTTAAGGATGGCTGCAGCCTGCATCCCTCTTCTGTGAGACAGTGCACTTACACAAATTCCCCAAAAGTTGTCAGTGCACCCACGATTCCAGTCTTCCTCTGCTGTGGGAAAATGCTCTTATACACTATAAAGGTTTGTTACTCATATTGGTTTAATAAAATGCTGATTGACCAGTAGCCAGGCAGGAAGCATAGATGGGGCAATCAGACTAGGAGAATTCTGAGAAGAGGAAAGGCAGAGAGTCAGTCACCAGCCATACACAGAGGAAGCAAGATGAGAATGCCTTATTAGGAAAAGGTACCAAGCCATGTGGCTAAACATAGACAAGAATTATGGGTTAACTTAAGTTGTAAGAGGTAGTTAATAATCAGCCTGAGCTAATAGGTCAAACCATTTATAATTAAGATAAGCTTCTGTATATTTCTTTGGGACTGAATGGCTGCCGGACCAGGCAGAACAAAAACTTCCATCTACACTCCCCTCTGACCCCAGCACTGGAAAGCAGCCTTTCCCAAAGTCTGTATGTTTCAGGAACTTGATTTGATCCACACAGCAAACAAAATGATTCAATGAAAGCTCGTGTAAAATTAAAATCCCAGTGTTGGACCTTAGGGAGGAAAGTCAACAAGGGAGGGTGTGGGGGAGACAGAGCCAAGGTTCGGAATAAGAAAGGCCCACAAAGGACAAACATGAAGTGCAGACAAAATGCTGGGGGGGGTGTCTTTTTTTTTATTATTACAAATTGAAGGGTTCTTATCAGAGAAGGTTTTTGGCTGAAGGTTATCTTTCATTAACTTATTCACTTGCTTAAAAGCATATTTAATATTCAGACCTTGCTCTGTTGCTTGAGTGCTGGGAGAATTGCAATGCAGACATTTTTAAGCCTTGGCCTAAAAGGTAGGAAGGTAACTTGTCAGCCATGAGTAAGCCGGTGCGAATCTTCCACTTCCCAGCTCTGCACTCAACTACTCTGGCCTTCAGTTCCCTTGTTTGGAGAATAGGAGCAATGATATCATTCTTTCCTTTGTCTGTTGTGGGGAATAAATTATTTAACAAAGTATTTAGACTTAGAGGCTGCTCCATAGTCATTGCCCCGATAAATGGCAGCTATTATCGAGAGGGAGTTTCCAAGGAAGACCGTGGTCTCCTCTTCCAACACTAGCGGGTCATTCTATGCCTCATCACAGTAAAAATATTTTCCCTTTCTTCCTTCTGCGTGTGATGATCTTATTTGCTTACTTTTAACATTTATCATGTTCAGCCTCCATTTTTGCAAACAAACAAATCCTTCTGAAATAGACAAAAAGGCAACACCCAAAAATCTGACACACCAGCACCCTCCACCCAGGATCTGAATTTAATCTGACGGGTGCTGGAATCTAGACATTCCCCGCCACGCTTGGGGAAGGTATGTGGCAGGGCGTGGCGCTATTGCAGAGCCTCGGAAGTCCCTGCCCTGACTCCTGGGGCTTTGCAAATGAGCTGGAGCAGGTCATCCACTCATTGTCATTGCTTAGGACAGGAGGCTCCCTGTCCCCTCTGCTGTGTACCAGCCTCTGCAAGACTGGGGTGACTGTGTCACCAGACTGAGGGAGGGTCTGCCATGGATCTGAAGAGACACGAAACAGATGGGTTCCACCCACTCCGTGTGTGGGTGTTGGTGACCTCAGAGTGGAGACTGCTAGAGAGAGCCTTGGGTTTTATGAGTTGAAACAGTCCCTGAATGGATGGAGATCCAGAGGGACCTCGTAAAACTCCTTCCTTCCTGGGGTTCCCAGAGGCCAGCCTCTACAAAGCAGCCCACCTCTCCTCTGGCATGTGTGACCTATTCAGTCCATCCCGTGTTCTCAGTGCAGAAACAGGAGGAAACAGGGAACACGGAAGGTAACCTTCCTTAGGAGCCCAAGCCACTGTTCCCCAGAGTGTGTGAAGGAGACAGGCCACTGTTGACATTTCTCTGACTCCCTGGGGATGAGCAGAAGCAATTGAGGTGTCTCAACCTGTGGCCAAAGGTCAACACAGTATATTGTGGAAACCTCCAGCCTGAGGGGGGGTGGTGTGTGTGAACTGTCTGGAGATGGCATTCCAGGCCTGGACTGAAAGAAGGGAATGTGGTAGAGGGGTCGATAGATTCTCTTTCTTTTTTCTTTTCTTTCTTTTTTTTGTGTTTTATTTTATTTTTTATTTTTTGAGACAGGGTTTCTCTGTATAGCTTTAGAGCCTGTCCTGGAACTTACTCTGTAGACCAGGCTGGCCTCGAACTTGCAGAGATCCATCTGTCTCTGCCTCCTGAGTGCTAGGATTAAAGGTGTGCACCATCACCACTCAGCTTTGAGAGATTCTAGGCTTTCTCTAACCAGACTCATTTTGAAGCCCTTTCCCTTTGGACTTCTCATGAGTAGGGGTCAACTGTGTCACATGACCACACTGGGTGAGTCCCACTGGAGCAACGTTAGTCTAGAATCCAATTGCCAAGTCCCTTATTTGTTATGCCCACAAATATTGACAAAGCCTCTCATGTCTTAGAAAAATGTGATTACATCAATAGCTACCACGTATTACGTCCTAACATACAGCAGGAGATATTCTAGGCGAAAGAGGGGGGCAAGAGTAATAACTAAGGGGAGAGAGAGTAATACACTGTGTTTTTGTTTTTTGGTGTGTGTGTGTGTGTGTGTGTGTGTGCACGTGCGCGTGTGCCCGTGCATATGAGAGCAAGTGCCTGCAGAGGCCAGAAGAGGGAGCTGGAGCTGGAGTTACAGGTGATTGTTGCCACTAGATGTGGGTACTTGGATCTGAACTCAGGCCTTCTGCAAAATCAGCAACCCATCTCTCCAGCCCCTCTAGGTTTTATTTATTTATTTTTTATTCCATAATTATGACCAGTTTCCACAAGTCTCCTCAGTGCTCTTCCCAGTGACCATGATGTTACAGTTCCAATAAGGTCTGAATTCTAGTGAAGCAAGGGATTTTCTCTGACAGAAATTGAAGTAGGAAGGCTTGAAACATGGTTTCCAAACTTGGCCCTCTTAATAAGATACCAGAAACCTTCTGGATGGCAAGGATGAAATCACAGGTTCCGACGTGGTTGAAGTTAAACTCTTCAGTCCACTTCCATAGCATAGAACTTTTGGCTGCCATGTGCCCTAGGCCACTACTGTCCTAATTACTGTTCTGTTGCTGTGGAGAGCCACCGTGACCAAGGCAACTCTTATGAAAGAAAGCATTTAACTGGGGGCTTACTTACAGTGTCAGAGGGTTAGTCCATTATCATGGTGGGGAGCATGGCAGCATGCGGGTGGGCACTGAGAACTATATTCTGATCCATAGTTAGAGAGACTTTTAGGGTGGTATGGGCATTTGATCTCAAAACTTACCCCTAGTGACACACATCCTCCAACAAGGTCACATCTCCTGATCCGTCTAATGCTTTCAAGCAATGCCATTTCCTAGGGGCAAAGATTTCAAATACAGGAGGCTATGAGGGACATTTTTATTCAAGCCACCACAACTACCTGGTGTAGGAGGTCCTTCTGTCTTTGTGTTGCTTTCATTGGTTAATGAAGAAACTACCTTGACCTTTTGATAGGGCAGAACTTAGGTAGGCGGGGGAAAAAGAACTGAATGCTGGGAGGAAGAAGGGCAGAGTAAGAGAAACCATGGACCTCCACCTGAGATGGACTCTGGTTAGAACTTCCGGTAAGCCACTGCCATGTGGCAATATATAGATTAATGGTGATGGGTTAGACTAATATGTAAGAGTTAGCCAATAAGAAGTTAGAGCTAATGGCCAAGCAGTGTTTTAATTAATAAAGTTTCTGTGTGGTTATTCGGGACTAAGCTGGCTGGGCAGCCGGGATGAACAAGCGGCTCCTTGCAACAACTACCTTCTTAAGGCACATAGTCACTGTGTAGAACTCTCTGGTGCGGTTTTGCCTTGTAATCCCAGAGACTGCAGTAGACGCTGAAAGAGAACATGGCCCTTACTTCTGAGGTGGCTTTGACTGAATACTCAGATGCTGGTTTCATTGATCTTGGAGGATTTAAAAAGGTGCAGTGAAAAGAATAGCATGTATCTCTCAGGTACCACATGAGTCTGCATAGAAAACTTCTGGGGATACACAGTAACATCGATCAAATAGCAGCAACTTCAAATGGTTTGGTCTTTGCAACGTTTGCTGACCAGGTGAATTTAGCTCGCTTATAAGCAAAGCTAACTCACCATTCAGTCATGGCACTAAACTGTGGTTTGGCATTTTCCAAAGCGAGAGACACATGTGATATCTTGCTAAGTCTTCACAGCTGGACCACTGTGTGTGTGAGAAAGAGTGTGTGCACACACGTGCACATGCACACACGTGTCATTTCTATATGACGGAGGTCACAAAGCTCCTGAGTTGCATACCTAACATGCAGCAATACCTTCATAAATACCTCAAGTCCTCCATAGCAGCCCAAGGTAGCCCATTGACAGTCCGCCGCAACACAGATGAGCAGGCGGTTCAGAGCTCAGATGCGGCCACAGTCAGCATCATTTAGAACATGGTAAAAACAATTAGACAGAGTGTGGAAGCATTTAGGAGGGTTTGGATGACCAGGCTGGGAGAAAGCAGAAGCTAAAAACTATAGGCGAAGGAGCATTATGTCTTTAAAGTCCCTGCGCTGTGAGGAAAAGGGAAACCCTAAGAACCCACAGAGTTCAGGCCCAAACAATGTCTCCGAGACCTGGCTAGAAGCAGAGGCAAGGGGGATGGTGATTTCTCCTTTCTGTCCATCAGTCCGTGCACGCATTGGCTGTGCCGGACTCGCCCTCAGATTACAAACGTGCTGCTTCGCCTAACAAGTGGTCTTATTTATAGACTGTTACTATGTAAAGCAATTCCACATTTCCAAAGTGACAACAGGTTCTTAAGCAGAGTTCTTGGCTGTGACACAGCGAAAGCGTTTTAGAAAGATTAGCCTGTCAGAAGTGCCCTAAATAGATTTAACAAAGAAAGAGGGAGAGCGGAGACCGGAGAGGGAGTGAACTAGGGAGGCCTCGGAGTACTGAGTATGGGCACTGGAAAGAACGGGAGAGCTATAGGCAGTGCCAGGGCACAGGAGATACTGCCAGAGAACTGACCAGGCTGGGGGAGAGTGGCAGGAAACTATGGAGGATCTAAAAACAATAGACCAAAAGATCATCAGGATCAGTTAGATAATTTTTTCCCTGAGGGCCAAATTCTGGAGTTTTGGTACAGCAGCTATTGCCCACCAGCCTTCCTGGCTGGCGGGAAACCATAGGCAACCCATTCTTCCCAGACTTTGTCATCTGTTTTGAGGCATGTGGCTCACACTGGTTTTACTCTTCAGTCTAACTCACGGGCTTTCGTTTCCAACACGCTAAAGTCAACCAAGATGATCTCAGCTTCCGCTTCACATCACCTCCATGTCTCCTCTTCGATGGCACACGCTGAGCAAATGTGAATCAGAGTGAAAGACCGTGAGAATGGGACATCACAAGGTACCCGACTCGGATGTGGCTGAACCTAGGTAGCTTGGTTTGTTTGGAAATAATATTGCTGTGGTTTCAGTATGAAATGTCCTCTCTAGGCTCGCTGTTGGCACAATGGTCCTCAGCTGGGGACTGTCTAAGGAGGTGGTGTACATTTTAGGTAGTAGAACCTACCTGAAGAATGTAGGCCACTGGGCATGCTTTGGAGGTTAGACCTGGCTCTCGACCCTTGCTCTGTTTTCCAGGTCACACATGTGAGCTGTATGCCCTTTTGTGTTCTCTGGACATTTTAAGTCATGAGCCAAAATAAATTATTTTTTTAGTTTTATGTATATAAGTGCTCTATCTTGGTGTATGCCTTTACGCCAGAAGAGAACATCCTACTAGAGATGTTGTGAGCCACCATGTGGTTGGCAGCCATTGAACTCAGGACCTCTGGAAGAGCAGCCAGTGCTCTTAACTGCTGAGCTATCTTCTTACTTTTAAGTTGATTTTCCAGGTGCTGGGTCACAACGACCATAAAAGTTGACACAAAGGCTTTCAATTGCCCTGTTATTGTATCTATTACAACATTTTTAATGAACTGATATGATGCTTTGACTTACATTTTGGTATATTTTCTTATAAATATCTAGAAACAAATTATTTAGTTAGGTACATCCGAGAGGCTAATTATTCCATGAATCAAGGAGGCTGATGTTTGCAATGTAAGAAATGTAAGATTAGACATCACTGTGAGGTGGACAGCAGAAACAACAGACTTAGGGGTTCATCAATGCTGACATGAAAATAAAACCTCAGTGATGAGGCGGGTGGTGGTGCACACCTTTAATCCCAGCACTCGGGAGGCAGAGGCAGGTGGATCTGTGAGTTCGAGGCCAGCCTGGTCTACAAGAGCTAGTTCTGGGACAGCTAGAACTGTTACACAGTCACAAAACAAAACAAAAAGTTCAGTGATGAAGACAGTGATAGAGCAAAGTAAAAGACCTGCTTAGAACATGTGATGCCCTGGGCTTGATTTCCAACACAGACAAGTAAAGAAAAGGAGGTTGGGAGGAAGAAGAGAAGAAAATAAATCTTCACAAGGTATAAAGACACCCAAGGAAAGTAGGCACAAAATATTTGTAGCAATTCAAAAGAAAAGAAAAAGACACGAGAAAGTAAAAGGACATTGTTTCCAGAGGACCACGGTCTTCAGAAGGGACCCAGCACTGCGACAGAGCCGGCTAAGTACACGCTCAATCCACCTCTCTTGTGAAACAGCTGATAACCGGGGAAGGTCTGCCCAGCTCTGAGCCGTACTTCTCATGGCATCCGGAAGTGACCACATAACGAGCTCTCACCTGAAGGACAAATCGGGCGCTGTGTGTGCTGAGCGGATGAGGGTCTTACGGCAGCTAAGAAAACAGAATTCCTAGGTTCAGCAGTGATGGCAGAAAGACCCAGAGCGGAAGGACACCGAGTTCTGCAGTGGAGAAAACCCACCTGCTAACAGGACAGGCCTCTTCAGGCTAACGTACGGCTAGAGGCGGCCCTCTTTTATGAGAGCAATAATGACTTCTGATTTCTTTAATACTGAACATTGGCCTTCAGGGAAGATTGTAAAGAATGGTTGGGCAACGGGGCTAAGGGGAAAATTGGGGTGATTACAGATTAGAGAAGTTAGATAAACTCCCTAGATTCAGTGTTACCGGGATCAAGGGTGCTGAATGTTTTAAAGGGAAAAGATTTAGATGAGGAGGAAAGACAATAGACCTAGCATTTAACAAGATTATATAACAAATACCTCCCAGCAACAAAATCGAAATGGGCAGGCCTTTCAAAGGCCTGAGACCACGTGACCAGAACACCCTGTCTTTCTTTCCACTTGTTTTGCTGTTGGGTTTTCCTCTGCTGGCTCCGAGGGGCCATGAACTTTAGAACATCCCGAAGGGACTCTGCAGCCCAGTCCAAAACCCATGGAAACATGACCTGGGCGCTGCCGCTTACACAATGCAGCAGAAAAGCCCCATCTTAGACTGCCTAGCTGGAGCCAGCGCCTCACACATCCGGGACAGCAGAGTCCAGCAGGGTGAACCGGAGGAAGAATGAGTTCTAGCCTGGAAGCCGACTGACTACAGCGACCCACCGGGGACAACAAGTGCTCTCCTGCGGGTGTGTGGACACAAGCAGCGCAGTCAGGGGCCTGGACCATCAAAGCCGGGGGAGCCAGCTCAGAGGACAGAGGCCAGGCTCAAAGGCTTCAGGTGTTTGGGAAAGGTTATTGGAAAAAAGCTAAGTCACATGGCCCGTTTTCTCCTGCCTCGTTTAGTTAGATTAGTCTAAATGAAGCCAAAAAAAGCAGGACAAACCATCCCTGGCCTCCGAAGAGGCCTTTGCTCCGCTCATAGATCAAACTATGTTTTGGATCAGACCAGAGTCTTAATTTTCACTCACCCATAAGATACCAGAGAGCGACTGGACAAGGTGTAGGGAGGTCTTTGTCCCTGTTTTTGTCGACTCCCCTAGCTATCTCAAACATCAGATGGACATTTCAGTACAGATGACGAGGCTGAAACTAAAAGGCAAACCCATGCATCACCAGAAAAACATTCTTCAAATGTGCTTTACAACAGGCTCCCCAAGCGCTCACTTTAAACCAGTTGCTACCCTGAGGCTTAAAATTTTGGAGCCTCTGTTGGGGTGTGGTGGTGCACACCTTTGTCCCAGCACTGGGAGGCAGAGGCAGGGGGATCTCTGAGTTGGAGGTCAGCCTGTTCTACATAGTGACTTCTAGGACAGTCAGAGCTACAAAGAGAGACCCTGTCTCAATAAACAAACAAATAAACAAACCCAATTCTGGAGCCCCTTCGTCTGGAAAATGCCATCCATGGCTGGAGAGGGTTCAGTCTGTGAAGTGCCTGCAACACAGGTGTCAGGACCCCAGTCTGGAACCTTGGAAACCCATGTAAAAAGCTGGGCCGGGTGACATGTAACCCCAGCTCTAAGGGTGGCAGAAGGCAGAAATGGGCAGATCCTTGAAGCTCATTGTCAGTCAGGCTAGCCAAATCTAGCTTCAGATTCACTGTCAGGCCCTGGCTCAAAAAATAAAATTGGAGAGTTACTGAAGGAAGACACCCAAGTCAAGCTCTGTCTTCCATACATCGACACGCATGTGCACACACCCACACTAACAAGTACACATGCCACACACACACACACAGCATAACACACATGCATAGGTAAACAAACATGTTTTCAAAAAGAAAGCGCTCCCTAGGCTGTAGTAAGGGCTAGGGTGAGGTGGTGTGGTACCCATCTGCTTGATCCCACTTTTCCTGCAGCAGCTCAGCACCTGTCTCCTAAGGCAGCCTTTGCTCTGGGGGGAGCCAAGCATGGGACTCCAGAGCACATGGAGCATGCTCTGTCTGCGTCTTCATTTGTCACGAGGAGCCCAATACATGGAGCAGCTGAGTTCTCCAGCAAAGTGGGTTTATTTTTTTGGGGGGGGGACAAAAAAAAGAAAGGAAGGAAGGAAGGTAAAGAAGGAAGAAAGAAGGAAAAACCCCAAAATTCAGATTAAAATACAGGTCATCCTGGACAAGAAGTGATCCCTCAGTTTCTGGTAAAAGAGGGAAGGGGGTTTCTCGGTGATTAGGGTTATCTCTGCTCCTAGAACCAGACAACTGCCGTCTGGGGTGAAGGCATCTATTCCTTTGACAAACAAGCCTGAGTTAAGCCAAGCCCACTTTCCTCTTGGTCCTATCATGTGACCCTGGCTCTGTCCCTGGAGCAAACCAGAAGAGACCCAGCCCCGTTCTACCCACTCTGACTTTGCACCCTGCATCCTCTCCACCTCCTCAGAACGATCTTAGCATCCTGTTTTCCCATGTTTGAATTTGCTCTTGTTCATCACAAAAGCCTTCCTAATTTGCACTAATAATAAGGGACATAAATTAGCTCAAAAAGCCCTATAGGTTAAACCTGTGGATGAAAATACCTCTGCCTGCAGCTGGAGGGAGGTGAAGAGGTGAAGAGCGAACTGCTCTTCTGAAGGATTCGGTCCTGCCTGGAACTCCAACCCTCAAGGACCCAACTACTGCTGGCCTCGACACCTGCTCACGTGCACATAGGTACACCCACACATAGTTTAAAAATAAAATAACGCTCCACATTGATCCATATGCTAAGAAAGCCTTTCTTTAGAAACAGCCAAGTGTATTATTAGCTCATATCTAGTTTGGGTCAACTAAAATTATTTTCATTTATGAAGGTTTTTTTTTTATTATTGTTTTGTTTGGTGTTTGACCCCAAGGGCCAACACTGTCCTCAAACCCACTATGCAGTCAAGGATACCATGAGTGTCTGATCTTTGCCTCCTCCTGCCTAGGGCTGGCTGCATGTTTATACCAGTGTTATGTGGTGCTTGGGGTACAATACCAGGCTCTGTGCCCTGTACCAACTGTGCTGCCTTTCCAGCCCATGGTTTTGTTTGGGAGATGAGTCTCACTTTAGAGTGCAGCCATGCCACGAGCTCAAGGTCTTTGACCTCAACTTCCTGAGTGCTGAGGTTGTACAGAGGGTAGCTGTGTTGTTTAAGCACTAGGGACAGAGCCTAGGGCCTCATATATGCAGGGCAAACACTCACCTTCATTTCTGATTTTCAATGAATTAGGGTAAATGTTCATGGGTGGAAACTTGCCTTGGTATCGTCTCAAGTCCCACATGGAGTCACAGAAGATTCAAAGCCTGGTGTACCACTCAAAGCTAAGAGGCCCACCAACAAAATGTTCCTATGTTTGGAAACCTGGGTGGACACCATGAGAAGCCTGGAGATGTTGCTTTGCCACGCTGGGGTTACATCATGAGCTGAGGGTAAAGACTTTTTGCCAGTTCTGTGAGGATAGGCAAGAAGCTGGAGCATTGAGAGGGCAACTTGAAACTGCTAGGCCAGCATTTCATCAGACACCGAAACACCTGGAGTTAAAAATAATCTCAAAGAACACTAGATAATATATTATCTCAAACAACCATCCTGGGTTTTAGGTCACACAGAATATCCTTTAACCCAAAGCTAAAACCACTACGGCAATGTAAAACTCAGTTTTCCCACCAAAACTCACATTATCCTGAACACTGTTCAACCCTCAACAACAGCCTCCATAGACAGATCCATCAAGACCAGAGGTGGCTGGTTCTCTCTCCTTCCCTTAACCCATCTGCCTTCCTTGGTCCCTCAGCTTCTCTCTGTATTCTTTTGCTAAAGGACCGATTCTCTGGTTCTCTTCTCTTGTCTATCTTTCAAGCTCCCTTCAGAAGCCTGTTCTTGGATGCTGAGTGTGCTCCTTCTCACCAGAAGTAAAATGCTATACTTGGAAATAGAAGGAAGAGGAACTGGGTAGCAATGCACAGTCATAAGAGTAGCCTGGAACTGGGCATTAGGACAGCAATTCCACGTATCAGGGCTGTGGTAGCGTCAAAGCTGAGCTCTCAGAATGGGGCCGGAACGCATCCACATCAAACTGTTGTCCAGCTGCAGAATCGTGATGATTCAATTATTACCCAAGTGCCTCACTAGAATCCAATAAAATCTCCACCCTGTCTGTGGGTGATGCTGACACTGGCTTTTCTCACTCATTCAGAGGAAAACCAATCAGCACTGGGAACACTGAAGCAACAAGAAGACAGGATGAGGAGCATTCCTCTGACAGCAACTTCCGTAGCGGGGCAGAAGACATTTTAGTGAAGTGTAATAATCCTGGAAGGATGTAAGAAGACACGGCTTCTGTGGAAGGAATAAATAGTCCCAGAGAGAGAGGAGGGTAGACGCAAGGGTAACAGAGTGACATTAAGCATCAACGTGACACGGGCCAGGCAAATTAAATTAACAAAATGGTAGCCGGAGAGTACAGCATGATTCGCAGTGAGCAAATTAGCTTCAGTTGGAATGAGAGAGGAGAAGCACTGAGTCCCCAGACTGGAGGTTAGCGTTCTGGGGGCAATCGTGAAGGCACAGTGTTCTGGGACCATGGCAAGGATACTCTTAAAAACCCACAGAAAAGGTTTCATGTTGGGAAAGGAGACAGTAGGAGGAGAGAGAGTGAGCGTGATTCAAATGAGTGTGTGTGGAAGGGATGGGAACAAAGAGGCAAAACAAGACCTGGCTGAGAACAGTGGAGCGTGCGGGCCAGGTCACTTCACTCAAGGTAAAAGACATGATAAAAAAGAGTATAAAAAAGGAATAATTATGGCTTATTTACAGCATACCAAAGAAACAGTAAGCCCTGCACACTTGCCCCAGAAAACAGTGTAGTTATGTCTACAGACCACAGAGAAGGCTCGTGAATGCAGATTTACCATCTAACCATGGTCATTGATTAACAAAAGCAACAGAAAGATGTGGTCAGTTAGGCAAAGACTCAGAAAGTAGATCGGTCCACGCTCTCTTTCTGAAAACACCGAGGAAACATTGATCAACTGGAAGAAGGAATAAAATTAACAGCACATATGTACACACATGCACATGCCTGTGGAAGAGCAGAGCACGTTTTATGTAAGTTGACATGATAATCTGAAGTTTGGTAGACTGTATCTGTTGTCTGGGGCACTGTGTGTCTCAGAACAGCTTAGCTCTGAGGAGAAACAATGTTGGCTGCTAGTTGACAGCTCCTCCCCTTTTCTTCCTGGTTCTCCCTAACTTTGTTCCTGTCTATCTCCTCATTTAGCCATGAACTTAAAGGAAAGTCATCCTGCAGCCGAGATGGGAACCGGTCCAAGGAGCCAAGCATTCGAGGTGGCAGAGACAATGGATACAAAGGAACTTGGGTCTTGCTTGATATCGCTGACTAGCTAAGTTAACCAAGCTTGGGCTACAGTGCGATACTGTCCGTTCTTATTATTAAACACAAATGAGCCCAATCTGCGCTCACACACAGCCCAAGTCGTCTTAAGGAACAAGCCCTGCAGTGTTGGCTGTTTCTCCTATGCCTTTCTTGGTGCCCAGAAACATCTCTGGAGCCGCATCCTTTAACCCCAAGTTCATATGGAATCTCTTGCCTTATTTGACGGTCACTGGTAACAGTAGTGGGTGCTGTTCTCGTCCAGAATTTTTGAACAATGGCTAAGCTTATTGCATAGCAAAGACCCTATGCCAAGAAAAATCACTAAACAAAGGGTCTTTTCTTTCTCTCTCTCTCTACACAAAAGCTGTATTGCATCGGATGGCATAATGAACTTTCTCATTGCTAAGGAACGTGAGAAATGGTTTTATGAATCTTTAAGCTTCATGTTAAATATTCTAACTCATTGAGTTTTGTTTTTTTTTAAATGATGAAAACAATAAATCACCCTGGGACAGACATTATATATCATGAATCTTTTTTCTAAGTTTACCACCTCTGACTGTTTCTGAATTCACTGACTCTTAGAAATCAGTGTAGAGTATTATCCCCATTACATAAATGCATGGGAGAAACTAAGGAAATAAATGAAATTGTTCGTGGTATTTTTTTTTCTACACGGTGATGTGTTGTGATTTTCTTTCAATTTACAGACAATTGCTTTCATTTTTTTTTAAAGTACAGGATCTTCCTTGACCCAGGAAGTACATGGCACCACCTCACTTTCCCAATAAGAATAAGACTTACAAAGACCCGGATATCAATCCACACATCTTCGAACACCTGATTTTTGACAAAAAAGCAAAAACTATCAAATGGAAAAAAGAAAGTATATTTAATAAGTGGTGCTGGCACAACTGGATATCGACATGTAGAAGAATGAAAATAGACCCATCTAGCACCATGCACAAAACTCGAGTTCAGATGGATTAAAGACCTCAACATAAAGCCAGTCACACTGAATCTTATAGAAGAGAAAGTGGGAAGTATACTTGAACACATTGGCACAGGAGACCACTTCCTAAATATAATCCCAGCAGCACAGACACTGAGAGAAACAATTAATAAATGGAACCTCCTGAAACTGAAAAGCTTCTATAAAGCAAAGAACATGGTCAACAAGACAAAATGACAGCCTACAGAATTGGAAAAGATTTTCACCAACCCCACATCAGACAGAGGTCTGATCTCCAAAATATACAAAGAACTCAAGAAATTGATCACCAAAAGAACACATAATCCAATTAAAAAAATTGAGTACAGACCTAATCAGAGAACTCTCAACAGAGGAATCTAAAATGGCTGAAAGACACTTAAGGAAATGTTCAACATCCTTAGTCATCAGAGAAATGCAAATCAAAACAACTCTGAGATTCCATCTTACACCTGTAAAAATGGCCAAGATCAAAAACACTGATGATAACTTATGCTGGAGAAGTTGTGGGGAAAAGGGAACACTTCTGCATTGCTGATGGGAATGCAAGCTGGTACAGCCCCTTTGGATGTCAGTGTGGCGATTTCTCAGAAAATTAGGAAACAACCTTCCTCAAGACCCAGCAATGCCACTTTTGGGTATATATCCAAAGGATGTTCAATCGTGCCACAAGGACATGTATTCAGCTATGTTCATAGCAGCTTTGTTTGTCATAGCCAGAACCTGGAAACAACCTAAATGCCCCTTGACCGAAGACAAGGAAAATGTGGTACATTTACACAATGGAGTACTACACGGCAGAAAAAAAATAATGACATCTTGAATTTTGCAGGAAAATGGATCGAGCTATCAAACATTATTTTGAGTGAAGTAAACCAGACTCAGAAAGAAAATTTTCACATGTACTCACTCGTAGGTGGTTTTTAAACATAAAACAAAGAAAACCAGCCTACAAACCACAATCCCAGAGAACCTAGACAACAATGAGGACACTAAGAGAGACTTACATAGATCTAATCTACATGGGAAGTAGAAAAAGACAAGATCTTCTGAGTAAATTGGGAACATGGGAACCTTGGGGAAGGATTGAAGTGGGGAGGGGAGAGGCAGGGAGGGGAGCAGAGAGAAATGTAGAGCTCAATAAAATCAATTTAAAAAAAAAGAATAAGAGTTACCATTCTTTCTCTTAGCTTGGAAGTGAAAGCTCATTTTCTTTCCAAATTCAGATCTCTTCTTTTTTAATTCCTGTGTCTGTGTCTTTGTGCATGAGGTGCCCATGGGAGCCAGAAGAGGCTGTCAGATCTGGAATTACAGGTGGTTGTGAGCCATCTGTGTGGACATGAGAACTAGCCTCGGTCTTCTGAAAGAACAGCTGATCTTAAGCAATGAACCATCTCTCTGGGACCCACATTCAGTTTCTTCAGATCAGATGTACACAGGAGGCAGAGGTAGGCAAATCTCTGTGTTCTAGGACAGCCTAGTAAATAGAGCAAGTTCTAGGACATCCAGGGCGCGCGCAAGAGAGACCCTGTCTCAGAAAACAAAACACATTGAACAAATAAGCCAGTCATATGTCCAACTCCAGCTTCTAATGGGCTCCCCATGCCCAGCTATAGAACGGTGCTCCTCTGTTCAGCACAGTGGCCGCTTTAGCAGCACCCATACTTGCTTCATGGAGGACTCTTCTGCCAAGGCACTCGTGTGAGAGTCGGAGCCTGGGCTCCAACAGCCCTGAACAGCTCAGTCACCTGTCCCCTCAGGTCAGCTAAAGAGACAAACAATGGTGACAAGCAGAGAAAGATTTTTTTTCAACATTGAGAAAATGCACAAATGAAGAGGTGCAGTCTCTTCGAGTCCTTGATAGAGAGCAAGAGCAGGCACGGCTAAGCAGTCCTGGCCAAGGTGTGGGCCTGCCCCTCGCTCATCCACCAGGCTCCCCTCCTGCAGGTTGCATCACAAGCTGTTCAGAGCAGCCTGAAGCCCTTTCTGGGAGACAAATCCCCCTTCTGGCTTGGTGTAGGGCCCCAACCTGTTCCTTCTCTCAACATGGAATTCCAGGGGAAATTCCATTCCCTTGGGGATCACTCTTTCAATAGCCTGGTAATGAAAAAGATGGCTCCTGCCAGAACAGTCACACCAAGAGCTACCCTTGACACGGCCCTTTGAAATCCGTTTGCGAGTGTCTCTCTTAGATGGCTTCTTGTACCCACCTAGGAAGCCCTTGTTCTTTGCGGCAAACAAAGCGAGAAGGGGTAGTTTTTCTCCAAACCTTTCATCCTTCTCCAAAGGGGTGATTAACTTCCATTCGCTGTACTCAAAGTGTAAGGTCCCTCAAGCAAAGAGTTTTGAGGTCAACTTCATAGTCAAGCCGCCATCTTGCTTCCTAGGACAACACCATCCCCAGGGAATTACCGCAGCAAACTGCCTGTTGGAGTCAAGCTGTTGCTGCAGCCACCCAGGACTATACTCCGTCAACAAATCCCCCAACAAGTTGCAGCCCACAGAGTTCTAGATCCATGTGCCTCTTTGGTTTCAGGGTACTCCATGTAGGAGGGACAGATTATTCCAGAACAGATTTCAAAGGAAATGATGTAAACTATGGCACCAGGAGGGTTCTCCTACAGGTCCCTTCTGGTGGGCCAGCACCAGAGCCTAAGACCTGCCTTGCAGACCAGGAGACTGAAATAGCTCGATAGGGAGAGCGCTGTGGCTGCGTAGTGGCCTTCACCATTCCCTTCCAGGACTACACCTTTGCTCTGTGTCGTCACCAGGAGAGGCATGCGTGTGTGTGTGTGTGTGTGTGTGTGTGTGTGTGTGCGTGTGTGTGTCTCAGAGCAGGTCTGTGTCACCTCTCACCAGGAGAGGCGTGTGTGTGTGTGTGTGTGTGTGTCTCAGAGCAGGTCTGTGTCACCTCTCACCAGGAGAGGTGTGTCTCAGAGCCAGTTGAAAGCAAATGGAACCGCTTTACAAGCAAATATTTGAATTGTCATGAAGTTAACCTCCCATAATCATTTTCAGAATACAATGAAAATAAAAAGGGCTGAATTCACAAATTCATTGTTGCTTACTTAATCTCAGAAAGACGGGCGAAAAGGGAGGCGTCAGAAAACTTTTCTACTGATACAAACCCAGAAGTACAAACAATTTTTTTTTCTTTTTAAGAATTTTTCTTTTTAAAGAATCAGGTGGTGGTTGTGCACACCTTTAATCCCAGCACTCAGGAGGCAGAGGCAGACAGATCTATGAGTTCAAGGCCAACCTGGTCTACAAGAGCTAGTTCCTGGACAGGCTCCAAAGTTGCAGAGAAACCCTGTCTTAAAAACCACAAAAAAAAAGAAAGGAAGGAAGGAAGGAAGGAAGGAAGGAAGGAAGGAAGGAAGGAAGGGAAGATTAAAAACTAGTTACTCGTATTTTCTTGCATAAAGGGTCAAATCAAATTTTTTAAGTATACATTTATGTAATCATTCAATGCTAGACTCCTCGATCCTTACCAAGTTACTATAAAGTGTTAAATCTAAATTCCACTTTGACTACTAATCTCTCTCTATATTTAATCAATATAACATATTAATCACATAAACTATTCCTGAGTGGTGTGTGTGGTGCATTTCCAAGTGGGCACACCCATGTGCACATGCAGGACACATGTTCTCCCATGCTCTGCCTCACTCCCTTGAGACAAGACCTTTCCCTGGACCTGAAGAGCAGCTGACAGTCAGCAAGACCCAGGCTCCTCCTGACTTTTCCCTCCACAGCACTGGGGTTGGGTGTAGATGCATACAGCCTTGTCTAATTTATTTTAGCATCTAATGAGATGATCATATGTCCTTTTCTTTCAGTTTGTGGCAGATTACATTGACAGATTTTTGTGTGTTGAACCATCCTTGTGTCTCTGGATTCTGCAGATGATTTTCCTGACTTGTTCTTGGATTCAGTTTGCCAGTATTTCAGTGAATACTTTGGCATCAATGTTCACGAGGGAGATTGGTCTGTAATTCTTAGTGGTTCCCACCCCCTCTCCCACCCCTTCTGCCTCTCTCTCTCTTTCTCTCTCTCTTTCTCTCTCTCTCTCTCTCTCTCTCTCTCTCTCTCTCTCTGCACCCTCCCCCACACACATTATGCCTGCATGGATGCGTGGTGCTATTGAGGGAACCCTAGGCCATGCGCACGGTGGGGCAATGCTCCACCACAGGGCTTAGACTCCCAGCCCAGCACAGTGTTTTAACTGTGTGGGGACCTGTGAATGTGTGGCTAATACTAGCTGTCTATCACTAGGTTCCAGTATAAATAATAACAATGGAAACCTTCTTTCTGTACCACAGCACAAAGATAAAACACCCGCTCTTAATAACTTTCCAAAATACAGCTCAAAGTCTCCTGAAGGGTTGGCTCCTTGAGGGACGATGGCCCCCGTTTCCAGGTTCCAAGCCCTGTCTGACAGAAGCATTGGAGGGCTTGAAGCAGTCACAGTTCTTTGTTTTTTAAATCTGTTGGAGTAAGAATTTTCTCTGATTTAAGTGCTGTTTCTCTTGGAGTAGGCTTGTTTTTCTAAGCAAGTTAGGTCATTGAACTGGTAATACCAGGGAAAGAAAAAATTATAGAAGACATTTTAAAAGCAGGAACTATGGTTACTCTTTTGTGTGTGTCTCCACTGAGCTTCTGATGTCTTATCTATAATTTTACCAGCAGATGCTGTTTTTCATTCAGAAACAGATTTTAGGGTTTTTTCTTTTTGGTGCTTTGCATCAAACCCTCAGTTTGGGCTGCTCTGGAGCTGAGCTGCCGTCTCCTGTGCCAATGTCCAGAGCTCTAATAGACCATCAGTCACTGTCCCCAGCAGGCTCAATGCAGAGCAAAGGTAAAGAACCCGGATGTGTGACAGTGGTGGGTGCAGTGACATTCTCTAGTGGCTTGTTTCTGTCCTTACCTAACAACTCACAGTTGGCTCACTGTGCGTCTTCTGGAAGCAGCTTTGATTCATTAAAACATTAGATCAAAACAGCGTCTGTCTTGACTGGAGAGCATCTCAGCTCCTCCTTCAGACCCGTGACTCCCCTGCCTTCTTTTATTCAGAATAAGGAGCACATTTGCAGGTTTGGAAAAATGACTTCATTCTGCCTTCTTGTGCCTGGTTGAAAAACCATTCAGGAAATAGTCCAGGGCTAGTCAGGGACAGCCAAGATGCTTCTGCCTCAAGATGGCTGCAACAGCCCAAGAAGGGCACTTCCTTAACCTGATAAAGAGCTAACTCACACTCTGAGCAGACGGACAACTGCTTTCCTTTGATATCCGGGGAAACCCAAGGCTGTCTGCTCCTGCCACTTCTAGTCAATATTGTTCTCCAAGCACAACTTGACAAAAGAGAGAGATAAAAGGCATTCTGATCAGAAGAGACTATAATTCAGAATTTGTAGATAAAATGACCTTAGAAAACTGCACAGAATCCATTAAATGAGTTTACCAAGGCTGCAGGGTATTGGATCAATATTCAAATATTGTTTTATTTCTGTTCATTAGCAATATCCAATCCAAGAAAAGGAATAAAGAAAGCAATTCTATTTGCAATAACAGCAAACTAGATAAAATATACATGGGAACCGTAAAGCGTTAGTGAAAAAGGAATCAAATGCCTAAGTGTGAATTGCACCTCGCTGCTATGCCCACATCTCCCGGAGCCGGGATTATACGTGTGGGTTTGAGCATCAGGGACAGGACTTGCGTTCTCAGCCCCGGCAGGGGAGGCTCATGTTGGGACATCTCCAAGAGGGATGCTAGGCGTCAGAGGGACAGTATGCACAAAGCTGTTCTCAGGGACTGTGGGTGTGCCCCTTCCACAGACCTCACACCCCAACCTCCCTGGGGCCCTAGACCAGAATTAGTCAAAACTGTCATGCAGTCAGCTTTTTACTTCTGGCACTCCCAGCAGAGGAAGGCTAATTTCCTCTGCCCAGGTTGACAGGGACTCTTAGCTTGGATGAAGCAGGGCTGGACTCTTTCTTTGGCTGGGTCCTAAGACCTTTGAGAACTTGCTGCGTAAGAGTGCCCCTCCCCAATGTGCTGAGGATCACACCAAGGTTCCCAGGCCAAGAGCCTCATAAAATTCTGAGCATAAAATAAATCTTTTTCAAAAAGGTTATGTGTGTGTGTTGGGCGGGGGGTGTGGGGTAGCTCAGTTAAGACACATTCAGTTCTTGAAGAAGACACAAGTTCAGTTCCTGGCACTGACATTAGGAGGCTCACAACTGTCGCTCCAGTTCTGGAAGACCCAAACCCCTCTCCTGGCCTCTGCTGGAACTGTCCTCATGAGTACTCACCCACACACAGACACATAATTAAAACTAAAATCTTTAAAGAACACCAAGCCAGCCAGACTGCGTTGCCGTTGGAGGCAGAGGCAGGCAGACCTGAGTTCAAGGCTAGCCTGGTCTACAGAGAGAATTCCAGGACAGCCAGAGCTACACAGAGAAAGCTTGCCTCAAAAAATAAATAAAATAAAATGAAAGATGCCGAAGCCCTACGCTCATCCAAGGCACACCTAACTAAGGCAACCTCCGTACCCTTGGGAAGATAATTTGAATTCCCCTGAAAGCCTCGAGGCTGCTGGAAGGTCCGCAGCTCCCAGAGCACACAGAGACCCTCGGGTCTCCAGCAGAGGCCATGGAGCTGCACACTTGTATGAGGTCTATGGTCCGAGGCGAACAGCATGCGACTCCCCAGAGTGAGCAGTCACCACCCTTCCCAGAAGTCTCCTTTGTCCCCCACATGTGTTCTCTCATGAGCTGCTTTCCAGATGCACATCAGACTGCGCTCCCAAGGAAGTCACGGCAGTTGCAGACATCTGAGGAGCCCCAACCATGTGTCATCATGAGCTCAGAGATCAGTCTCTCAGGCGGCTGACTGGATGCCATAAAAATTAATTCAATAGCTTTAAATTGGCTGTTAGGGTGTTTACGCCGAGCAACACGGACATCCCCACCAGGCTTCGAAGGGCAACAAGAGCTCATCAGAATGGTTATTTGGATGGGTCCCCATGGGTCTGAGTGAGGCTGGGAGGTACAGATCTGGCTGGGGGCCCCGTTGAGTCAGAGTGGGCCAATGTCTGACAGGCTGCACCCTAGGCCACAGCTGCCCCTGGACTCTGGAAGAACAGAAACCACAAATCACAGGCTAGAAGAGGGTCAGCAGGTTCTGATTAGCCCTCCCTCCCTCATCCCTCCCTCCCTCCCTCCTTCATCCCTTCATTCCTTCCCTCCCTCCCTCCCTCCCTCATCCCTTCATTCCCTCCCTCCCTCATCCCTCCCTCCCTCCCTCATCCTTCCCTTCCTCCCTCCCTTCCTCCTTCCATTCCCTCCTCCCTCCTTCCATTCCCCCTTCCTCCTTCCCTCCCTCCCTCCCTCCTTCTCTCCCTCATCCCTTCATTTCCTCCCTCTCTCCCTCCCTTCCTTCCTCTCCCCTCCCTCCCTCTCTCCCTCCCTTCATTCCCTGCTTTCCTCCTCACTTCCTTCCTCTCCCTGCCCCTACCAGTCTTTTCTGTTTTCCCACATTGAGAAGCAGGAGTTAGGAATATCTAATTAACCAACAAATAGAAAAGCTTGGATCAATGGGCTGTGGGGCAGAACCGCCATAAATGTTCAGAAAAGTATCATATCTACATAGATATAAAATCATACATAGAGATACAAGCTTTAGGGGGGAAGAGCCACACCTTTGTTAACCTCAACGTCACATTTCTTGTGGCTTACCTTATTCTTTGGATTAGGTGAGGAACTGTAAGAACAAACACCATTGCCGTTTCATCTTCTCGAGCCTGCAGGGTCCTGGGCAAAGTGCTGGGGTTTGGGAAGACGTTTGAGGTTGGTATGGTTACATAGTAACACTGGTGTTATTGGCCGGAGCGGCAGCAGATTGCAGCCGCAAAGGCTGGACTCAAACCTAGCACTTCCACCCTGAGTGATCTCTGTAAACTAGTCAGAGGGTCACTGCTGTGGGACAATGTTCTCTACCCTGTCACTTGTATTTTAAATAAATGCCGATTGGCCAGTAACCAGGCAGGAAGTAGAGGCAGGGCAACGTGCATTTTGGGAAGAGGGATGTTTCAGTCTGAAGTCCTGACCGAGACACAGAGCAAGTAAGATGTGACTGCCTCGCTGAAAAAGGTACCAAGCCATGTGACTAACACAGACAAGAATTATGGGCTAATATAAGTTATAAGAGTTAATAAGAAGCCGGAGCTAATAGGCCAATCAGTTTATAACTAATGTAGACCTCTGTGTGATTTCTTTGGGACTTAACGACTGCAGGAATCGGGCAGGACAGAAACCTCAGCCAACAGGTCCTCTTTGTCATTCATAAAGCCAGGGATCTTTAGTTCACACAGCCCCTTGACAGTGACTTTAAGAAGGGTAGCCCTTGTTTTGAAGACAGGGCCTTACTACAAAAAATAGCCTGGCCTCTGACTTGCCTGGCTCTTGTTTCAGCCTCCAAGGTACAGGATTATGTGTGTGTATCCCTTTGCCTGCTGAAAACAGATGTTTTTTAAAATCAATTTTATTTTTATTATGAAGAATTAGAATTTCAATGTGATAAATTATGCTCTATTCTCCCCCACACACACACACCTTCAACTTTAAAAAATATTTATTTTATGTGTATGGGTGTTCCACCTCCATATATGTTTGTGCACCACTTATGCTCCTGGTGCCCAATAAGGCCAGAAAAGGGGGTTGTACGCGAGTTATAAATGGTTGTGAGCCACCATGTGGGTGCTGAGAATTTAACTCAGGTCCTCTAGAAGAATAGCCAGCTTTGTTGTTTTTTGGTTTTTAGAGACAGGGTCTCTCTGTGTAACAGTCCTAGCTGTCCTGGAACCGCTCTGTAGACCAGGCGACCTAGGACTCACTGAGAACCATCTGCCTCTGCCTCCCAAGGACTGGGATTACAGGAGTGTGCTACCACCACCCAGTTACAACTTTATTTTTGAGACAAGATCTTGCAATGGAGCCTCTAATAGCCTCACCCTTCCAAGCCCTGTGGCTACATTGTATCACCACACCCAGACATTGTACTCCTTTGCAAGTTTCTTTTTAAAGCAATCTACTAGGGTTGTTTTTGTTTCTTTTGTTTATAAAAATCTCTGCTTTAAGAAATATGGAATGGCCCTCTGTTAAGGGATGGTAAACAAATCAACCATTAGGTTAATTATGAAAACCTCATCACAGGTGTGGGGTTCTTAATTTTCTCAGTCAATAAAAGTGTTCTCATGAGGAACACAAGTCAGTCAGTACGTCAAATCTGTGCATGCTATAAAGAGAAAAAGCTCTAGGAAAAATGAAAGCATCTCACCTAGGTTCTGCTCTTCCTCAGTTTGGATGATTGAACCTAAGAGGAAGAGCCAGAGTGGAAGGCTGGTGGCTCGGGGTCAAAGAGGCAGGAGGTGGAAGGGCTTCCATTTCAGAAAAGACTGAAGTAAGAGGTTTGCCGGAAGTAAGGATTCACACAGGAAAGGCCTGGCCACTGAGAGTGTGGCACCCGTGGTCCTAATCCCCTGATGGCAACTGATAACCCCTTTTGTGTGCAGGCCCAGGGCTTCCTGCCAGGAAGCCTTGGCCCGGTAGCAGGGATAAGGCTGGCCTGGGAGCCAGAGCTCTGGGGATGTCCCACCACTGCTTCCCAGTCCGAGGGGAGGGTGGGCTCTGGCTCATTTTCCCAGCACTGCAAAGTCAGAGAGGTCAAGTTGACGCAAAATTGTCCGCCCTCTGCGGGTGCCAGTGATCCAGTGATGCTGGAGGAGGTGAGGCAGGTGATAAGGAGTGAGTCTGGGGCCCGTGGTGAGATCAAGACCAGGGGTTACAAGGTGGTTTGTGGGAGGTGGTGAGGCGAGAACTTTCTCTTCCTTTTCTCCCTTATTTTCACTTAATATTTTTACTAGGATGGTTAATAATTTAGCTAGCAGTGAAGACAAAATAAATTTGAGTTTTGATAAAATTTGTTTATGTCAGCAATCGTGATAAAGATCCCCGGAAGGCCCAGTAGGAGCTCTCGCTGGGGTCTTGTTGGCATACTAAAATTACCCACTTTTTAAAAAATTAATAAATTTTTTACAGACCTATCTCAATTTCCCCTCCCTTCTCTCCTCCTGCTCCCCCATCCCCCACCCCACCCCCATCTGCTCCTCAGAGAGGTTAAGGCCTGCCCTGGAAAGTCAGCTAAGTCTGTCTCTTCTCCTTGAGGCAGGACCAAGGCCCCCACCACCACCATCATGCCTAGACTGAGCAAGGTATCTCTACACAGAGAATGAAAAATCATGCTATTTTGCCATATAAAGACAACTGTATTAGTGTTCTAGTGTGCTTTCTCCTGGACACCCCTTTCAATGCATCAGTCAATATGGATTGAGAATATATCACTTTATTTGCATTTTTAGTTATTACACTTATTGTGTGTGTGTGTGTGTTTGTGCATGCTGTGCGTGCTTGTTTTCTTGTGTGCCGTGGTGAACGTGGTAGAGGACAGCTTGCAGGGGTCTTTCTCATTCCGCAGTGTGGGTCTCAGGGATCAGACTCAGGTCGTGGGCTTGGCGTGAATGCTTGTTGAAACATCTCACGTTTTGCTGCATGCTTTCCCCTGGCTGTATATTAAGCAGGTGTTTGAGGTGTGACTCAATGGTAGAGCATGACAGGTCATCTTGTTACAGCTTTCAGTTCTCCCTGCCTGCCGAGAAGCAAGCACCTGACCCTGACCTGGGCTGAGCAGTGTGGTTCTTTATTTGGTGAATAGTTTTGGAAATCCAGTGTTTCAGGAGTAGAGGATGTAATCTCTTCTCTCCTGCTGATGCTGTTGTGTGTGTGTGTGTGTGTGTGTGGTGGGGGTATTTGCTCTTGGAGACTCGGGACCATGTCACCATAATTTCAAATCTCTTGTTCTCTACACAGAGAGTTAATCTGATCTCTTGCTAGCTGTTCGAGACACCTGTCTGATGCCATGTGGCTGAGCACACAGCTGCTAAAGGAAAAGAAATGACAAGCTAAGGTGAAAACCCAGCGCCTGGCTTTCTAAACTACAGAGAAGCTGCAAATCTCAAAACTTAGAGTCAATGAGACACCTTAGCTCACATGTACTCTGGACGGAGAAGCTCCCCATCTGGAGAGAATCCTGCCAGGGCCTCCTGTTCCTTCCTTCGGTTTGCACACTAGATCTTAGTGCCTCTTTGCTCTTCAGTATAATCCCTGCTACAGACCACAGTCTTGGTGTCAAGACGCTAAGGTGGGAACAGCAGGAGTCTTGTAGAGGTTGAAAGGATTGGATGGAGTTTATGCCCTGGCAATGCTGAAGCAGGTATGGCAGCCTGTCTAAGGTGGTTGTTAGAAACACAAAGAGCAGCAAATGCTGGTGGAGATGTGGACAAGGAGGAACCCCGATCCAATGGTGGTTTGAGTGTGAACTGGTCCTGTCACAGTCAGAATGGAAGGGTTTCAAAAACTAAAAAACCCAGTCTGGCCACTCCCGGGTGACTTCCGGGAGTCACCTCTGGAGACTCCAAGGCCACATGTTGGAGAGATGCTTGTGTGATTATCACAACCACAGAGAGATGTGGTCTCTACACACCCGGTATATTCCTTTTCAGTCATAAAGGAGAATGAAGCTGTGTCATTGTGTCACATGAAGGAAATGGATACAATCAAAGTTAATCCTTTTAAATGAATTAAATATGCCCCAGAAAGACAAATTCCACATTTTTCTCATTTCTGAGAGCCTAGCTTTTTATAGAGACACGTGAAATCATATTGGTACAGATGATGTGAAAGTAGAAACAACTGTCCAGGGGATCGAGGGACCAAAGGGAGGATGGGAGGGAGGAGGGAGCGAGTGGGGGAACGGCGCAGACACTCTCAAGGAACATTTTATACTTGCGTGAAAATGACTGGGTTTGTGCAACCCGGTGTAAGATGGTTTTAAAATATATTTTTAAAAGACTGCCTGCTGTAGGGTGTGTGGCTTGCTTTCCCTCTGGGACAGGGCTTCGCTAATCCTGGTGACTGACTGTAGAGCCAATCCAGCTGAACACTGTGTGATAAAGACCGGCAAGGTGCTAATGGAGGGTTTGATAAACTGTAGCGAGGAAATCTGATGGGTTCTCAAGTTAGCTTAAAATCCTCTCAGCTGTTTGTCTTTCGGCTTCAAAACAAGCTGCACACTGTGGGAAATGGCTCCTAGAATTCCCCGAATGAGGACCCTGTGGGAATGTAGCTTGGGAGCTGTGGTGGGGGGCGAGCTGAGAGCCATGGAGACAGGTGGAGGGTCTGGTTGGGTTTTCTGTGGCTTCATCCACCACCAGCAGGTTCTAGAGCCAGCTGGGTCTCTCCCTTCTCAGGACTTCAGTTTTCTCTTTTTGTAAGAGGAGGGTCACATCCTGGGAACTTCTGAAGCCCTGCATAAATTTCTGTGGGAAACTTTGAACTGTGGTTTTGCAGGCTCTCTTCCCTGGGCTATCTCTTGCTATGGAACAGAAAGCTTCTCACTGGCAGAAACTCACTCAGCCCTGAAGCCAGGGGAGCCCGAGGTTAAGGGACTGATCTGTTGAGAGCCTTGTCTTGCACCCAGCACGGCAGAAGGCTTCATGTCCAGAGAGAGCTGATAGCTTGACCACAGGTCTGCACTGGCAACAACCGGCCCACGCCCACTACAGAGGCTGCGTCTGCTCACAGGGGCAGGACCCTCAAGACCTCCTCACCTGCTGCAAGGTTCTGCCTCTCAGAGCTGTTACACTGGGGTTTAAGCTCCCAGCACTTAACTCTGGGGTGCACATTCAAACTACAGGATCTAAAAATATATTTATTAACAATATTGATAAAAAGGACATAAAAATAAATATAGTTTTCCTAAATCCCTTGTGCTAAGCTTTTAGTCAAGTGCGTAGGGCCATCACTGACATAATATTTTGAATGAGGCCACATGAATAATTTTTGTTGCCTGGTAATGTTCTCCAGGGCTTTAGATAAGGTGGCGAACTTCTTGGATAGTCCCCAGCAGAACCCCTGGGACTTGTCTCTTGTTCTAGCTTGTCCTTTTTGAAAGCTCTCTTGTCCCCTGCCTAGCTAGGCTCTCGGGGTCTGATGGCCACAGTTATGAGTGGCGTGGGGAAGGGGCCGGGACCCCACCTCCAGAACAAGGAGTCGCCTGTTTGGGGGACCACTCCTCCTCCACTCTTAGGTGCTCCCCCAGAAGTCCTTTGTTCTATTTGGTGTCCTGGATCTAAACACTGGTCAGAACCCACCCCACAGGCCTTTCCTTGGGCTTCCAAGTGTGTGGGTCAGCGGTTTGCTCTTAGTCCGTGTTTCCCCCATGACTCTACCTCTGAGCCTTTCATCCACTCCATTCTAATAGGTGCATCTCATTTACAGTTAAATTCTCAGTTCTCAGCTGCTGCAGTATGGGCTGATGAAGGCTTACCACAGGAACTGGCCTTGCATGAAGGGAATTGACTTCTACATGGCCACTTTGGCTTGAAACCACTGTGAACAGCTTCCTGTGAGGTGAGCTGAGGTCCAAGTGGTGGATGGGCTGAGCGCAGATCCAAAACTGGGCAGTTAGAGCCAACACACCAGAAAACACCGTGCCACGGTCTAGCCCATTGCTATTGATCTACTGGGAGAAAAGAGGCTGTTGTTTGAGGCCCGTAAGTTGGCTCGGTGGTGAAGGGTCTTGCAACCACACCTGATGATTTGAGCGGCTCCCAGGACCCATGTAGTGAAAGGAGAGACATGTCTCTTGAGAGCTGTCCTTCGACCTCCACATGTGTGCACATTTGCACACACACACTCACAAATAAATCAAATAAAATATAGCTTTAAAGAGGGAGGAACGATGCTATTGGGGAGTACTAAGAGGCAGCAGGAAGAAGACAGTTTTCACAAAAATCCACATTATCAACCTGAGGTTGCAGAAAGCTGCCCTGCAGAACCTGGCTAAGTGCCTGCAAGAACAGGGACAAGAAACGCCACTACTAACAACATCCCAGGAATTTGCAAAGATCTGTATGTTTTAACTCATTTTATCATTATATTTTTTATGACCCGGGAGCTTGTATTTTATAGAGGATGGATCTGAAGCACAGAGAGCTTGCTGCTTAGCCAGGGAGCAGCAGCGTCAGGATCCTGATCTAGTCTGCCTTCTCAACCGCGCCGTGCTGAAGGGCTCTCCTCCTACTGCCTGGGCTGCTCATTGCACCTATGCAAGTTTCTAGAGAGAAATCCTTCCTTCTGGATGTAACAGCAATAGCTCTGCCTTTATAAGGTTCCCAGCTGCTATCCAGTCTTACAGCCTGTTACGGCAGAAGGTAGAGGACCACAGACTTCAGAATGAGCCCAGAGGCCGGCCTGGTGCTTAGAAACCCTCCCATTACCAGAAGGATTGAAGAAGAATCATCGTAGAGATAAAGGCTAGAACAGAGGGGAGAGCTGAACCAGCCAGCTGTGCCTCATGGACAGAGTGCCTGCAGCCTTGTTGAACCTTGGTTTATGGGCTGAGGACCTTGAAGTTTAAATCAGGAGTCCAGTCAGAGCCAGTGACTCACTAGGCCCAGGGGCTCAGGAACACATCACACCAGGCTGAGACACGTCTCAAATGTTTGCCAGCTGAGCCCATCTGGAACTTGAGTTCTGAGCATGCAGAGTGGGAGAGAGGAGGAGCCCTCAAGGCGCTCAGTCAGAAGTCACATCCAAGGCCAGCTTGTGACAAAGGCTGTCCCTGGGACCAGCCCCACGGGGCTTAGCACTGACTGGGCGTTGTGAGGGTGTCAAGGCTGAACCCAGCAGCTTCCCAAGCAAGAACCACAGTCAGGTTTGCCCAGCCTCCCTCCAGCTCTGGTCAGTGCTGCCTGTTTTCTCCGGATGGTCCATCCCTAAGTGTCGGAGGCAGGAGAAAGGGACACCACCAAAACTCCCTTGATGTTTCTTTGATTCTTTAAAAGGAAAGGAACTTATACACAAAGTCACAGATTTGTTTTCACTTGACTAAACAAACTTTTCACACTTGTAACTATTGAAATTTGGTTATAGGATTATTTATTTTATGTCTATCTTTTTCACTGGACTGCAGATTCCATAACCGTGTGTGTGTGTGTGTGTGTGTGTGTGTGTGTGTACACTTCATACATGGGTATTAGGTGACAAACTCTCCCAGAACCCTGCAGTCTCCTCTTTAATTGGGGAGCAGTACCATGAAAGCTCCTCCCCCACTTCCCAGGGACCTAAACTCAGCAGCTCTGATCCTTGCCCCACTGACCCACCGCGGGGCCTTGTTTAACATTTGCAGAGCCAGCAACTGAAAATCCCCCTAGGAAAGTACCAGAGCTGGGGCCCAGGTCAGGTGGAGTCCCAGGCCTTGGTCAGAGGCTCCTGGTCCCAGCAAGAGCTGAGGTATCAGGAGCCAAGCGGGTAGACAGGACCTCTAGGAATCGCTCCGGGGCTGCTTTACTCCCACGAAGAATTTGAGAAGTGAAGGGGTTGTTTGGCTTTTGAAAGGAATTGTCAACAATCAGCAAAGGGAAAGCAACAGGGGCGGGGCGGGGGCGGATGCCTCTCCTCAGCGAGGGAGGGCTCTGGCTCCGAGTCAAGTTGGCGGCCTTCCAGGTTTTTATTTCTGGTGTTTGGTGGTTAAATAAAAAAAGCTTATAAACTTAACTCCAGTTAGACAAAAAAAAAAAAAAATAGCTATTTCAAATATTGATCCCGGATAATCCCTTCAGGCCTGGCAAGGAGACCACCCGCTGTGGGGGAAGGGGCAGCAGGTGGGACCTGGTAGGGAGCTGGGGCTCTATGCAGTGGGCTGAGAGATTTGGAAAACTCTTGTTTTCTCCTCTGGGTACAGGTTTTCCTGTTCTGTCACCTGACTTCATATCACCGATGCTGAGGACGAAGAGACAAAGGGCAATCTGCAGGCTTGTGTCTGCAAAAAGTGACCTGCCCCTTCCAGACAGCTCACAGCTGACAGGTCTACATTTAATGATGGTGTCTCTTTCTCTGGTCAAGAATAATATGTAAATCTTTTTATATGATCAGTGAAAACAAGGCAGAGTCTAAGTAGGGAGGGGAATTGCCAAGGCATATACACAGTTCACCATAGCGGGAAAACTGCCTAGTAATACAAGGGATGTTTGCTTGACAGCTGTCGAAAAAAATACAGTTAAAACAGTGTGATATGTTCAAGTCTTCCTGATTAGAAAATTGCCATTGTTAACTGTAGGGAAAACAGAAAGTCAACTGGAAAACGACTACAGCTGGTACTGGGTGCAGGGACTGGTCACAGCGTTCTTAGATGAGATGGTGTACCAACACAGCATACAACGCATGGCTTTCCTCTACAGGGGGCACAGGGAATGGCACAGCCGGGCACCTTGTGGAAGAGTTCATCCTGCAAGTGTTGGGAATGTAAGAGAAATGGGACAGACAATTGCATGAATGTATCAGTGAGAAAAACTGATGAATGAATGCATTGGTTAGGCATTCTACGATAGTATTTCTTAATGACTATCCGTTTGAGTTTTGCTTCTTCTAGGAATTCAGAGCTTGACTTGAATCAAGTATTTTGACTTAATTAAGAATCAGGACAGCCAAGGCTATACAGAGAGACCCTGTCTCGAAAAACAAACTGGCAAAAGAGAATTTTGAATCCTAAGTATCTTTAACTTAAACCCCACCCCACCCGGGATGATACCCACAAGCCTGGCCCCTAAACCTGGGAAACAAAGAAGCAAAAAGCACAGCTGAACAAAGAAATGATTGACAAGGCCTGGCCTTTGTTCCTAGTCTTCCCGATGGACCAGAGAGTGTAAGTGACAAAGGGTACCAGACTTTCAGTCTCTCTTCTTTACCCGATTCTCTCCTACCTCCAAGCTCCCAGAGCAATCTAAACTTATTTAAAACAAAACAAAACAAAAAACCCAAACAATTGCACTTCCAACATTTTCTATCTCTGCCCAGGCCAGCTCCTCCCCGCCCTTCCTGCCCCCCCCCCGCCCCATCCATCTGCCTACCTCTGATCTTCTAAGCCTAATGTCTTTACTGAAGTTCAGAAGGAGGTTGACCGGTGTGCTCTTGCAAGATGGGAGCAGGGGCTGGACAGAATGCTCTAGAAATCACAGCACCATCTTGGGTGGCTCGCCACTGTGGGAAAGAGGAAGAGAGGCACCATCTCCCAGTCCCTCATTCGTAAGGTCCTGCATTCCCAGCCTGACTTCTCTGAACCCTGGCAGTAGTTCCTGTGCTGTTTGTCTGACCACTCTGCTTTACTGTAGGATTGCTGTATCTAACCAGAGATGTGAGCAGACCATTGGTCATACTATCTTAGAGTTCAGGGGATTTGTACACGTGAGAAGTCAGTCTAGGGATGAGTAGAGAGCTTCCATATGACCAAGTGACGTCACCTATGAGATGGCTCTCATTCTCTTTTGAAATACACAGTGGTATTAAAATACCCACTGTCTACAAGGACAAGTTTCAGAAGGACATTTTCATATGAGTACTTCAGGTACTTTATCCATATCTACCTCCCATCCTTCCCCTTTTGTTTCCTATGTTCATGAGATCCCCAGACAATCTTGTTTCTGTTTCAGTCATATACATACACGGTATGTAAATTTTATATATCTGGATAGTCTTTATAAAATCTAGGATCCACAAATGAAAGAAAAAGCAGGAAGTGGTATGTATCTTTTGGGTCTGACTAATTTAGCTTTTTTTAAATGTCTACAGTTACATTCATCTTTCTGTAAATGGCATAATTTCATTCATTATTTAGTTTCATTTTTGCATGTTTATGTATTTTTAGTGTGTGTGCGTTCATGTTTACACGTGTGTGGGCACACACAGCTGATGTAGGGAGTCTTCAATTCCTCTCCACTTTACTCATTGGGGGCAGGATCACTCACTGAATTCAAAGCTTGCTAATTCTGGGCTAGCCTAGTTATCCTGCTCTTCCCAGAGTTCCTCTGTCTTCACCCTCTCAGTTCTGGTATTCCAGGTGACTGCCATGCCCGTCTGGCATTTTCGTGAGATCTGGAGAACCGAACTCAGTTTGCTACTCTTTGCCTGGAAAGAGCCTTACCCGCTGAGCCATCTCTCCAGCTCACTGCGTATACACGTGGCATTTCCTTCATCCACTCCTTTGTTCACGGGCATTTAGACTGATTCCACAGCTTGGACCATGGTGACGAGTTCTATAAAAACAGAGATGGACACCTATATCTGTGGTGTGTTGATGTAGAGCCCTTCAGGGGCATAATCAGGAGTAGTTTATCTCCAACTCAAGCTCACAAAATCTCATAGCCTACCAACCAACTCTCCTCGTTACAGTGTGCCTCCCCATTACTCCCCAAATCCTCTCGTCTTGCTATAGTGTGATCCCCATTACTGCCTGAATCCTCCCATCTGTTACAGTGTGCCCCCCCCATCCCCATTATTCCCAAGGTCTTTTCTATCCTCAGCCTCGTGATGCTGACATGCTCTGAGGGCCCAGACTCTCAGGCCCCTTATCTCCTTACATGTACTCTCTAGACAAAGTAATCCATGAGATCTCTGCATCTATATGCTGATGACTGCCTCCTGTGTGCCACCTGCCTTAGACGTTTCTCCTGAACTCCTGACTCACACCCAGTGGCCTGCTGATGTCTCTATTTGAGTGTCTAACAGATATGCGACTGGAAAATAAAACTCTTGATTTTTTCCACAGATCTACTTTCCTTAAATGTCTTCCTGCTCTTTATGTACCTTAGTTGTTTGCTCAGCCTGAAGCCTTCAGATGCCCTGCTCCTGTGGTTCCTCTCATCCCACATCCATCCGGACAGGAAGCCCTGTCGAGCCTTCATCCATCCACTTCTCACCGCTTCCACAACTGCCTCCTTCCTCCCAGCCACAGGCTGATGGTGCCTGGCTCGGTGCCACAGCCTCCGTGAGCAGGTGCTCCCAGCCTCCCTCTCAGCCTGTGAGAGGTCGCTCGGGTAGATAAGGACTCCTGGGCTCTCCTGAAGAACAGGATGTGGCGGTTTCCAGCCTCACACCCTGCAGTGGCTCCTGCACACCTGGTGGTCTGAACCCTTTGGTTCCTTACACTGGTTTCTTACACTGTCCATCATGAAAGCCTCTGCAAGTCCACCGTTTGCTTAGTTTGGGCCCTTGCCTTTTTGAGAGCCATGTCAGTGTTACTAGTGTTACTTCCTAGGGAACTTGCCAGGGTATTAAATCCTCCATTGTAGGATTGTGTTCCTGTAACAGTTACTCTCTTTGTGGTGAGAGTCTCAGGAGACTGCTATCCTGACTCCCATGTATTGGTACCATGGAGCCCTCCGCTCACTGTAGCTGAGACCATGTCATACTGTCTCCTTATTGATGATTGTGAATGTGTGCCTTCCTCTCAGATTCTGCACCTCAAAACACTGTCTAGACGTTCACTGGACATTACAGCATCTCATTTGGAGACCCAGGAAAGGACGCAAGAGTTCAAGTAGAAATTTTTATTTATTTATTTATTTATTTATTTATTTATTTATTTATTTATTCAGATCCTAACACCCTCTTTCTTACTGCCGAGACTGCTACGATTCTCCCTGTTGTCTCAGATCCCACCTAATCCACCAGCAATTCCTCAGAATTTCTGACTGTTGGCAGTGGTACTTGTTACCTGCGTCTTGAACCGCCTGCCATCTCCTGTCATCCATCTCCCGTCAGCCGCTGCTCGGGTTGTCTCACTGGTTTCTTTTCTACCAAACAGCCAGGACTGCCTTCTCAAGTGTAAGACTGTGTCCTGCAGGCCAAGACTTTTCAGTGGTTTCCTGTCTCATTCAGAATGAAGTTTGATCCTTGCTGCAGCCCATCGGGGCACCTGATAGGATACTGCCCAGCCTGTCTAGCTCAGCTCTTATGCCTACACTTCCCAGTTTGATTTCATTCTAGCTACTGTGTTCTTGCCAGTCCTCAGTACCTTCAACACGGTTCCAGTTTAGTTCTCTGTGTTGTTCTTCCAGCCCTCTGCTTTCTTCTGGTCTCCGCTAACATGTTCTTTGTTGTCTGGTGAGAAGGAGGCTCTCATCAGCCTACTTAAACAGACATCATACACACACACCCTAGTCCCTATCAGCCTTATCTTGCTCTATTTTAATGTGAATGTGTTTGAAAGTCTTCCGCCAGGATGGAAGTCCCGGAAAGGCAGGTCTGCTGTCCACTGGTGTGGCCATGTTACCCACAACAACTGCACACAGCGTGCACCAAAGATTTGCTGTAATCATAAATGAATATTCAAATTTTCACAGCAGAGTCATGACCTGAAGCTAGCATATAACCTGGTTTCTGTGTATGTTCATCTCTTGTGTGTGAGCACACGTGTGTGTCTGTTTGTGCATCTGTGTGCGTGTGTCAGTGCGTTTGCCTGCGTGTGCTCGCTTGTGTCTGTCTTTGTGCCTGTGTTTGTGCATCTGCACGTGTGTACTGGCTTCTCATCTTGTGTGTGTTGTTACTTATCTCATTTAAAATATGTCCCTCAAGCCTCCTGGCTTCTGCCCAGACCAGCAGGGTTTATGACATGGTTTGGGTAAACTCATTCTTTTTTATTCACTTCCCAAACACTCATCCACATCCACACTTAGCCTTAGCAAACAAATTTCTCAGAATATGGCAAGCCAGCCAAATGTATAAAAATCTATATTTACAGAGAGATTAGGAAGTGTTTATTCGTTTCACAGAAGGAGTATTTGCTTTGAGTCACCACAGGAATCCTTTCTTTCGATTGCAAGTTCACTAAATCAGTTTAAAATAGAGTGTGGCTTCCAGCATCTCGCCAAACAGGGAAGAAAGCAAGCCTGCACATCAGACGCTTACATGCCATAGTCTGCCGTTGTCAGAACCCTTTTGGAACTAGATTGACAGGCAGGGTTTCCTCACTTAGGAGTGAAGACAGTGGATATTTCCCACTGCTGTTACCTGACTGCGTTATGCGGATGACATCATGTTAACAGGCGATGATGTCACAAGTACAGGAAGGGGTGGTCCCCATACCTGAAAAGGATTGTGTATTAGTTACATTTCTGGGTGTTGTGACAGACTACTTCACAGAGACTTGTTTAAGGGAGGAAGCTCTTGTTCTGACCCATGATTCAGGGAATAGTCTATCATGGCCAGGAAGGCGTGACAACTGAAATGTCTCTGTTCGTAGTGGTGGGGCCATCATATGGACAATGCTTGTTATGTTTTCAAGAACCAGGAAGCAGAAATGGGGCCAGGGCCAGCTGTAGCCTAAAAGTCCTGCTTCTGTGGTCTGCTTCTGCTAGTCAGGTCACATCTCAGAGGCTCCACAACTTCCCAAACCAGTGCCACCAGACAGGGACCACATGTTCAAACACACATATGTATGTGTGTGTGTATCTGTGTGTGTGCACACATGCATTCTTACAGCCAAACTACCGCAGACTCCATAGTACCAGTCAGCATGGGTGGTTGCTCCGCTATACCAGTTCCCAGCAGCCTCTGTATCCTCCAGAAGAGAGGCCGCCGACAGCACTGTGCATTTGGATGACACAGATTTACCTTCTTACAAAGCCCCAGGCCAGTGTTTCTCTACTCACAGCGTGAGTCTTGCTGTTTTCCTGCTGTCCCTGGAGACTGCACTGCTGGCAAATGAAAATTTATGCCTTGCCGGATCACATCTCCGGATCGCATCTCCGGATCACATCTCCCATCACATCGCCCGATCGCATCGCCCGAATAGGAGGCAGGCTGAGCTTGGTTCTTGGGGCTCAGGGCAGAAGTGAGGCATTAACTGCTTGCATGACTGTTTTTTATCTGATTTTGAACACTCGCCTCGACTGTTGCTGTGGACTCTGTTTCCTCGTTGGACAAAGGTCTTGCTGCATGCTGTCTACATGATGCTCAAACCCCTGGCAGGTTGAGGGCACATTCTAGAAGTGGGTAGGATATGAGATTGTAAGGGCTGGTTTAGGAGGGGATATTACAAGGATATAGCTTCATGTGACTGCAGAAATCTAAAACCATAACTACACAATGTCCCTGAGTAACCCTGTTTTTTTTTTTTCTGAATACTTTCTCAACAAATCATAAATGTATTAAAATGTTAGAGGCACATGTGGGATTTTACTGCGGGACTATGGATGCCCCTGACTTTTTAATATCATCTGAAGCCAGGTAAATTCTAGGCAGGATGAAGTCACAGATGTGCGACCCCATAAATGCACTCATTTGGAAACGTAGGACCACATTTCTGCTTGTGGGTCTTCCCAAAAAATCACATTCTGCACGATTCTAGATCTGTCTGTGTCTCTTTGGTCAGGGCACCTGACAGCTGACCCTCATACATCAGGATCAAATTATTCAGAAGACTTCCCAATCTCACTTCTGAAGCCAAGGTGGTGGGTGGTGTAGCTTGTGTGTCTGGACATTTGGTCCCCGGCTACTGACGCTGTTTGGAAGATGGAACTGCTCCAGAGGAAGTTGGTCACTGGGAGCTGGGCCTCGGCTTTT
This sequence comes from Myodes glareolus, assembly GCF_982192425.1. Taxonomy (NCBI): domain Eukaryota; kingdom Metazoa; phylum Chordata; class Mammalia; order Rodentia; family Cricetidae; genus Myodes; species Myodes glareolus. Next base: position 2,400,499 of record NC_142033.1, on the reverse strand, counting down.
ACACCCCCATCGCACTTCCTGTGTGCTCTCGGTTTCCTGCTCTGCCAAGACGTGAGGGGGTGAGGACCCCACCCCGCGGCCCCTCCTGTGCCCACAGGGCTTCAGCTGCAGTGCCTCCTGCTCCAAGGTAGACTGTGTCCCCTCGGATTGTGTACCCTCGGATTGTGTCCCCTCGGATTGTGTCCCCTCGGATTGTGTCCCCTCGGATTTAGGCCAAAGGAGACCCGTAAGTTGCTTCATTTGGGGCATTTGGACAAAGCAGAAAGAAAAACAAAAAATTCAGTCCTGGGATTCTACTTTTGAATTTGGTTTTCTTTTTAACAAATTCTCAGAGTTAAGTGGAGAAAAATCATTAAAAATCAATTCAAGCTGTGGCCTTCTGAGGAAGAGGGGTGAGATCATATGACCTTTACTCTAGTGTGAAAATCAGTTCTCCATGAAGCCCAGTGTGCAGTTCCTCTGGAAAAAAAAAAAAAAAAAAAAAAAAAAAAAAGGCGGGATGGAAATTTAGAGACAAAGGCAGAGAAATGCCCAGACTCAAGCCTCAGACTGTCAATGACATTTGCAAAAATTGATGAAGCAGCTTGCACGCTTTTAAAAAGGATCCCTTAGGGAATAGCGATGGAGGGCTTGGCCTGCTAAGAAACAAGAAAAAGATGCCTACATTTCCCCCGAAACTGACCACTGGTAACAGTTCTTCACTGTATAGAATTATAGCATTCATAGGTGGCCAGAAGAAACAACACATTATAAATGATCTTTGATTCATAAGTGACCTCAGGATTGAACCACGACCCTTCGGGTAGATCTGACATTGGTCTGCTTTCTCTTACTGACCAGACAACCTTTTCTCAACATTTCTGCAAAAACAGGGAGGGGAAAGCCAGATTTGTTTCCAGGGAAAAAAAAAATCAGACAACCTTCATGCTTACGCAAGTCTCCGAGTTGCAGCATGTTCTTTGGGGACATGGAATATTTAAGAACATAACGAAAACTATGGCCCGTTGTCACACGCTAGCATCTTAGTTGGATCTCCCAGAGCTCAGTTGTCTTTCCCAAGGCTTGCGAATCCCATGCTATTCCAGTTTATGATTTCACACCAAATTATCTCTTAATGCCAGATGACCCACATTTTCTTTCCTCTTTCTTCTTCAGCACGATTGAACTAGGTCCTCGGGCATGCTGGGCCAGGGACTGCCACTTAGCTACACTTCCAACCCCCCCCCCCACCCCGCTTTGTTTTTTTTTTTTTTTTTATCTTAATCCAATAGGAAATAGGTGAACTTTAAAATAGGTCCCTCAGGAAGATCAAGTTCTCTTCTGGAAGACACAAAAATAGACCACCTCCTTCATACCAAACATGTATGGATTCAGCATCCAAATCTTAAGAGCAAACGTGGCAATGTTTTAGGGTCTGTCTGTCTGGGGTTCAGAACCCTAAGAAAGTCAAAAAAAATGCAAGGGAAAGAAAGACAGGCACCAAGAAGGAAACACTGATCATACATGTGACGCAAAATTTCTCCAAAGAAGATTTTCTAAAAAGACTACAGCTCATTAGAAACATGGGCAGGTCCACCCCCAGCTGAGGACCTACAGATAAGGGTCATGGGTGGATGCTCAGGGAGGGAAAGCTTTCTCCTTCACGGGTGTGACCCCTGGTAGCTTGACTGTGCCCCAGCATCTGTCCCTCCTCCGTGAGGCTATGGGCAGCAGAGTGGACTTAGTGGGTTACTTAAAAAGGGGAGGAAATGGAGGAGGGAGGGATGAATGCAGAGTGGGTCTAGGGTCATTAGCGGAAGGAGTGAGGGGGGTGAGTGTGGTTAAAGTACATTACATGTATGAAATTCTCAAAAAATTAATAAAATGTATTTCCAAATGGAGTCAAGGGAAGGTTGGATATGATCAAAACATATTGTCTGAGATTCTCAGAGTTAATAAAAATACTTTAGGATATTAAAGAGAAAAGAAAAGCAGACAGAGAAAGCAGAAATGTACAGAAGGACCTGGAACAGGCCGATTATTGTAAAACAGTTTAAAGCTCACCATCACTGCAGATAACACAAATCTGAATAAAGAGATAAAGTTCCACCCCTTAAACTGCCAAAGTTCAAAGCAGGCCACACGGGTAACCGCAGGAGATGATGTTTGTGAGCTTATCATTTTACCTCTGGAGTTTTATGTGGATTATCACGCGGAATATTCACAAAAATGTTGAAGTAGGTCTTTTTTAGAATTGAGGAATGGATTGGGCACCTGGTGGGAGGGTCAACCACCACCAACCAACACATCCTGGTTCCTGGAGCTTGGACCGTTAAGATGCCCAGGGTTGATGGGGAAGCCAGGCGCTGGGCATGCTCCCATGTGGCCTTCAGGGTCTCATGGTCTTGAAATCACCATGGAGCTTCATAGGACTGAACAGATCTTTCTTCCTTCTCTTTAGAAACATTTTTTAATGATTTATTTATCTTTACTTTATGTGCATCGGTGTTTTGCCTGGGTGTATTTCCGTGTGAGGGTGTCAGATCTCCTGGAACTGTGAGCTGCCATTTGGGTGCTGAGCATTGAACCCAGATCCTCTGGAAGAGCAGCCAGTGCTCTTAACCACTGAACCTTCTCTCCTGCTCCGCCTTCTTCCTTCTTTTGCCAAGTGATGAGATTATAGTATGTGCTACCGCGTTCAGTTTAGGGTTTTTTGTTTTGGTTTTTTGTTTGTTTGTTTTTTGTTTTAAAGACCTCATTCCCTTTGGCCTGCTATCTCAGGCCATAAACCATCATGAAATTTTCATTCCTTGCCTCCTAGCAAAATTTATCAGTAAAACTACCTGGGCTCCATAATGTTCTCATTTGTTTGTTTACTACTTAAAAGAATAGTTTTTAGACTTTATTTATTTGCATATGGGTGCTTGGTATGTTGTATATACACTGCATGCATGGTACCTATATGGGTCAGAAGGCAGTGTCAGGCCTCCTAGAACCAGAGTTATAGCTAGTGTGAGCTGTCCCGTGGGTGCTGAGAACTGAACCCGGGTTTCTGCAAGAGACGCAAGTGTGTCTAACACTGAGCCCTCTCTCCAGGTTCCTTGTTTCTCAACTTTATGTTCTAGTTGGTTGTCCATTTTACTTAATTAACATTGAGTTTTTAGCTTCTGTTAATTTATTTTTATTACATTTTATTTATGAAGTGTATGCGTAAAGGTCAGAGGGTAACTTGCATGGCTTGGTTCTTTCCTTTGGCCACCTGGAGCTTGGGGCTTGAACTCAGGTCCTCAAGCTGAACAGCTTTGCCACTGAGCCATTCCATCAGACTTCTGTTGACTCTTAAATTAGTTTGGGCAAATTATGTTCTTCCAGGATATCGTCTGTATCGTTTAATAAGCTTTCCCCCTGCCAGTTCCCACTTCACCATTTTCTCTCCACCCCATGAGGCCGGTACTGCACTCTGCAGACTCCTCCCACCCTCAAGTTCTGGTGTCCCCAACTCTGCAGGATGGTTGTTCCTCACCGACTAACTTCCATGTGCCTCTTCGTGTTCTCACTCTTCAGACCCACGTAACCGATCAGCTGTGTGATGTGACCAGTGTCTGTTATTGTGGCACTAGGACAGAAGGACGTCCCTATTGATGGAAACATGAGTTTGAACTAAGGTTGTTGATACTGGTTCTTCCAGGGAAGGGGCTGGAAGAACTCAGGGTACCTGTGGGTCCATCTTCTACAGTAGCTGTTCATTTCAGCAGCTAAGAAGAAAGTGAGGTGAACAGGGGAATTACTTGAAAGGCGCAAGCTGGGCAGTAGCACAAAGTGAGTGTTTTTAGGAGTTTTGCTCTGTGGTGAAGGAAGATTTTGGAGGAAAGCAAGACAGAGTTGGTTCCTGGTCAGGAGCTGCTGTGGTTGACTTAGCTGGAGAGAAAATGGCTCCCAGACAGTGGGGAACAGTAGAGGTAGGAATGAGTTAATCATTTAAAAATGATATTCTTGAGGTGAACGATGCCTAAGTTTGCTAAGGTGGGGTGTGGTTCGAGGAGGCCCCAGCTGTATCCCAGTTTCTGCCTTGGGTAACAGGAAGAAGCTAGTGGCAGACAGAGGGTGAGTGTTGGAAGTGGCTTCGACACTTAGGGGAGATGGGCAGAGTGGAGCCTAAATGCATGATGTTCCCCTTGACGCTGGGAATGCAGAAGGCTGAGGAATGAGCTCTGGACGCAGCCCCTCCACTCCCTGCCCCCCCCCCCCCCGGCTATCTTGGGCCCATGTCTTTCCCCTCCATTCCCCTCATCTTCCTCACCAGATCTGGCTCAGCCGGTGTGGTCAGAGTTGTGTCAGCCCAAGTGGAGAATTTAGTGACGACCAAATAAGACACAAGTTAATAATTGATATATCTTTTTATTATGCACAGATAAAGAAATTAAAACTGTGGTTATCAAAACTATACCTCTAAGCAGGTTCACAAGTCTCTGACTTACGAACAGGAAAGGTTACAGCAGGGGTGTTCCAACTGGCCACAGGGATTTTTCAGGGTACACTTTGACCCTCACAGACGAAGAACAGTAACAAAATCAGGCTCATTCAGGAAAAACCAGAATAGAGGAAGGAGTATTGTATTTGGAAACTGATAATAGTCCTTCCTAGAAAAATATGTCAGTTTTTATGAATGAACTCCCAGATAAAACAAACAGGGTTAAGAAAAAGTTTGCATACACGACTCAGCCGACGACATGTGCTGTTAACACAACCAGCAGTATACGCATCATTCAAACCATGAGGTAGTTACAGTAAAAAAGGAAGGGCGCGCCTGTGCACCCCACACACTCAGGCATGCCTACCGAGAACACACGCGGGAAATGGACTCACGATATATCACCAGACAAGCAAGAGACCATTTTGTGTTTAGGGAAAAAAACTGCTACATGACCAGCTCAGGCAGAAGAAAAATCTCCAGCCTTTGAAAACGCAGTGTTAACAGCTGGCGAACACCACAACATGAAGAGCCGGGCATTGCACGGTCACCATGGACTCCAGCAGCCCAGGATGGCCTCGAGCAGCCCAGGATGACCTCTGACCACGGCGTGGCCCCCAGAAACAAAGCAAGACTTTGCAAATAGAACTGGGTTCAGCCAGTCTTAGGAAACTTGCAGAATATGTTATAAAAGTAAAGCTTATACTTTGTATTAAATCTGTGATTGGCAGGAAGCAGTCAGAAATACTGTAACAAGAGGCTGGGGAGGAGACCCTAGCTTTATACTTCAGAAATACTTAACAACATTCATTCTCCAATATGGAATCGGGGTTCTTGAGCTGAGTAATACTTCTGATATTGATATTGAGATCCAAGGAAATAAAAGGCAATTTTTTTCTCCTTCTAAAAATATTTTTGTTTGCAATTTATAAATTTGTAAGTTAATTTAAGATTATAAAATCATTGGTAATGTAGTATCTCTCTCAAAAATATACATTTAAATATATTACAAAATTTTTAAACTCCATCCATCTAAGAAATGAATCTTTTAATACCTTCCCATAGCTAATTTTCTTTTTAACAAGACGGTAAAGGTTTTTTCTTTTTCTTTTTTTTAAAGTAACTGATGAGAATTCACAGTAACTGAAATTAAACATTTCATATGGAGTAACTTAAATTTCTCTAAAACATTTAAATATATCTTTATACAGACTTTTTGTAGTAAAATATAGCTATAAGTGATTTAAAGACTCTAGTCTTCTTTGAAGACATCTTTAAACATTTTATACATAGAATATACTTAACAATTACATTCTGCTGAAGGTTAGGCAAAGCGCATTATTTTTAGACACAGGTAGCACAATCCAGGTCCTCCACAATGACAACCTCACGTGTAACAATGAACTAAAGAGAAGTATTCTCTAGTCTCACACCATTCGCACTTATGTGTGGAAATCTGAAATACTCTCAACGCATTCATGCATCAGTCTGAAGCTATCAGCCCGGAAGCAATCTGCTTTGGTTTGAATTACTCCAATTGAATAAGAGCCATCCATCATCCATCCACCCACCCATCCACCCATCCATCCACACATCCACCCATCCATCCACCCACCCATCCAGTTCAACTACGGCTCAGTGGCGAAGAGACTGCCGTCTCCATCCATTTGCCCCGTCTCTACCAGCAACATTTCCTACTGAAGTTTTCACTCATGAAGCACACCCGCCTGACTCTGAAAGGCAGTGAAGTTTGCGCATGAGAATTTCAGGCTAGAATCAAGCTTATTCTACTTATGAACTCTTGAGTTGTTTGGAGGAATTCTGGGAGAGCAATCCGATTTCATTTGCGGTGGACCCAGCATGGGCTCGGTTTTAACACAGAGATGCCATTGCGCTGTCAGAGTGGCATCATACTATTCTGTTGAAGGAAGTTCACCTGAAACCCTTTCTTTGTGAGCTACTTTAAAGCTAGTGCCCTTCTCTCTCTGCATTCTGAGGGCAGAACCGGAGACACCGTGAGATGATCTGGGGCCTCCTGGAAGGGTCTGACTCTGATAAAGGGCTCATCAGAAAGGCCGCTGTGTTGAGTCCACATAGTCTACGGCTTAGAACTCACGTTCCGACTCTGGAAGCATAGAACAGTTTTAAGGAGGGTGTGGTCCTATCTCCAATGTGCAGATGTCACACACTTGTGCTTATATGCACACACACACACACACACACACACACACACACACACAACACTTTTGTCCCCCGAAGTTTAAACATGATCAGGACAAAATGTCAGAAACAGGCACAACCCGTTGTTCCATACTTTGGGCATTTTCTGTTTCTGTATGCCTGTAAGAATAAACAAATTTGACTTTAAGATATGTATGGAGTTGGCGTGTGTGTGTGTGTGTGTGTGTGTGCGCGCGCGCGCGCGCGTGCGCGCGCGCGCGCGCGCACATATGTGGAGGAACAGGAATCCACATTCATTTTGGCCCAAGAAAGGAATGTTGCCTTAACAAGTGGCAGGGTGTAGCCCCTCCCCCAGGCTGGCAAGCTAAACAGGACACCATGTAGGGTGTGGCAGGTCAGAAGTGGGCACCCAGAGAGAGGTGCAGATTGGATACGGAAGGGACATTTCTTCTATTTTACATCTTGGTGCAGCTAGGAGGGCATCTTTGGCCACGTCTCTGGCTCTACTCTCCGACTGTCTTCCTTTCTCCTCCCCCCTTACTCTGGGTCAAACTTCTGATCCCAAACGATGGCTGTTTGGACACCTGGACAAAGCAGCATTAAAAAAGAAAAACACTAGTGTGTTTCACATTGAAACCCTCATCCTCCGAGGGGCTGGAGAAGACCGCCAGCTTAGCTTTCATGTGTGACAGATGTCCGGGTGATGGGGGGGTGGGTGCAACAGGCTGTCGGTACTCTGAAATTCACTCTCTCTTTACAGGGAGCCCAGATCGAGCCCTTGGAGTCTGGACCCGCAGCGCCGACTTCGGGCCCTGCCCTGGCGGCGGCGGAGGCGGCAGTGGCGGCCATCGGGCTCCGGCTAGGCCATGCTGCTGCTGGAGCAGGGGCTGCTCTGAGTGCTACCGATGCTGTGGGCTGCACTGCTGTTCTCCGAGGCCGGTGGTGAGGTGGGGACTTGCTGCCTTCGTGCTGTCTCCCCTGCAGTGAATAAAGACATGTCACACACGCGGTCTGGAAAGAAATGCCCCCCCCCCCCTTTGATCTGTTACCTGGTGTTTTTCTTAACTATAGGCGGAAGCAGCTAACTCAGATTGGCGGGAGGGCCTTGCACTATAATTTTTTTCTGATTTGTTCTTGTTTTTGTAAGGCAGTAAGTGCTTTCTGTGGCTAGTTGTGGCTAGGATCTGAGGCGGTTGATGACTAGTACTCTGAATTCTAGGGCCTACATCTCAGGGATGAGCCTTCTGTATGCCAGGAAACTGCACAGCCATCAAGCATGGGTATCTATAACTATCTAACAAGCTCATGACCAAGAAACACACGAATGAGCTACACCATTAATCACAAAACAGTATCATAATGGTCTAATTAAATTTGAAATTGTAGATTGGTCAACCCCTTTTTGTGCTGGGGTTGGGACCTAGGTCTTTGCACACGTCAGGCAAGAGCCAAACACCACTGAGCTCTCCCCAACCTCTTTGCTTCAATGCCTTGTTTAAATCTGGGCTAGTGAAGTAAAGAGTTTGCCTTGACTGAGGCACAAAAAGCTTTGTGTGCCCAGCATGAAACCTGCCTGAGAAGTAGGAACGGGGAGGGGGCTGCTATGGGAAATCCCTTTGGGGCAAGGAGTTTAAGCTGGTTGCATGTGGGACTTGCAGTGGCTGCCAGCAGGCAGCCTCCTTGCACGCTGAGGCTCTGTTGCATTCAATGCATCTATCTCCCAACACACCAGGAAGCAGCCTCTTTGTATGCTGCAGCTCTGTTGCATTCAATGCGTCTATCTCCCAACACACCAGCAAGCAGCCTCCTTGTATGCTGCAGCTCTGTTGCATTCAATGCGTCTATCTCCCAGCACACCAACAAGCAGTCTCCTTGTACGCTGCAGTTCCGTTGCATTCAACGCGTCTAACTCCCACACATTAAGCAGCCCTCTCATCATTACACACTCCACCTCATTACAGCTCAGCCCATGCTTTGAGCCAAATGCGCAACGCTCTGGGGAGAGAGGAAAGCTCAGGTCACACACATGGTTCGCATTTAACTGTGTAAGAGGCCCAGCAGTCTAGTCTCTTCAGTAAAACCAACCTCACACCAACTCCTCCCCCAAAGGAAAAAAACAAAAAACCAACACAAAACTCTAGGAAGAGGAAAGTGATAGGAACTCTCAGCAATAGAATCAATGTCTCCAACCCCCAATGTGAGAAGCACCCAGCAGGCAGGCCTGTTTGAGCTTTCCTGTCCCGCTGAAATGCACGTCTATCAGCCAGAGATAAGCAACCTTCCCTTCAGCTTCCTAGAATCACCACCCAGCAGCAGCTAGAGCAGACTCTGACCCTTCAGCAGGCTTCAGAGACCTGTGCTGCCAGTGCCTTCCTGGGGCCCCTCAAAAATCCCGGCCAGAAGAGCCATTCTGCAAAATGCACCAATGGCTCATGCCCCGGGCCAGGTTTCAGCTTTCCCTGACATCTGTTTTATGAACCACAGCCCCATGGACTTCTGCATCCACCTCAGAGCACTTGAGGCTATTGTGTGTGCATTTGGTCCTTGCATTTCCTGTAATTAATTTTCCTTCTGGTACTGGAGGGATGGAGAGAGAGGAAAGGGTGGATATTCCTGGGGAGCAGGCGGACACTGCTTTAATGCTCTTCTTTCCTGGAGTATTTGGTGTCTTCCCCAGCACTGGCCCTTCAAGTGTATGCAATCAGTGGTGGGAAGCTTGCTTCAAGGGTAACAACATTTTGCCAAAAATTTACTTTCTCCCAAATGGGAAATTATTTCTAGAAAACAATCCAATCTTTTTTCTTTCTTTCTCCTCCCCTTCCCTTTCCCTACCTCTTTCTCCCTTCTGTGTTTTTCTTTTTCAGTGCTAGAGTTTGAACCCACAGCCTTGTAAATGATAGGCACATGTTCCACCCAAGCTATAGTCCCATATATTTCCAGCCCTTAACTATTCTCATGTATACACACATACATACACACACTCATACACACATACATACACATATACATACACACATACATACACACATACACACATACATCTACATACATACATACACACATATACATACACACATACATACACACATATACACACATACATGCACACATACACACACACATACACACACACACCTTTACAACTCACATGTTGACCCATTCTCAGTTGGATCCTCATGTTACCCATTAGAAGGCTAAGATGGGCACACAAAACCCATTTATTTATTTCTCTTATCTATCTATCTATCTATCTATCTATCTCTCTATCTCTCTATCATATCCATCTATCTCTTCAGTGCTGGAGCTGAACCCAAGGCCTTCGAGTTGGCTAAAGCAAGCACTCTGTTACTAGGTTAAATCTCTCACCCCTGAACCTCACATACACACACACACACAAATCTCCCCATTTAGATCAAGGGCACACTGCTCTAACAGGTTTCTTGCCATTCCTTTGGACTCCGCTGGCCTTGTGAGCTTGGTCTCTAGTGGCTGAAGCAGGGACATCTTTACTCATCTAGGGGCTTGTCCCACTGATGTCTTTCAGAACAGGACAAATGTTTAAAAATTCATGTTCAGGAAAATGTCAGCACTGTATCCTGCCTGGGAAGTCCGAATATCTGCTTCTTGGTATCTGTTTGTCACATGTAATTTGTTGCTGTGTTAGTTTATTTATATTATCACTGTTATATTAATCAGTGCCCATTAAAAAGAGATCTTGTTAGCACTCAGAAGGCAGAGACAGGTAGATCTCTGTGAGTTCAAGGCCACTCTGGCCTACAGAGTGAGTTCCAGGATAGGCTCCAAAAGCTACAGAGAAACTGTCTCAAAAAAACAAAAAACAAGAGAGAGAGAGAGAGAGAGAGAGAGAGAGAGAGAGAAGAAAAACAAATTTTGCAACTTTTAGAGTCTTGGAAATTCTTGTCTTGGTAATGCAAAAATGCTTCCCAAAGTAAAATCCCAAAGAGAGCCTAAAAGAGCCCTTATTCAAGATTGCAGGGTCTGCCCTGAGATGGGTGAGACACACTAACCTGATACTATGCTAACTTTGGTTCAGTGCACAGTTTGATTGGGGAGAATCTGTCAGTGAACCTGTTAGTGAACCCTCCCATATCTTGAAGCAGGCTAGCTCTCTAGACTAAAGGAATCTGTGAGTTCCAGGTTTGAGTGAAGACCCTTCTCAATATAAAAGGTTAGACAAACCAAGGAAGACATGCAAGGTTAGCCTCTGGCACATGTGAGTGTGTGTGTATGCATGTGCACACACACACACACACACACACACTCACTCTCACACACTAACACTAATCTTAAGAAAAGAAAGAGAACCTTCCACAGATGAGCTCACCTGCCCTCTGGCTATTTTCACATGTAAAACCTAATATATCTCAGTATAACCAAGTTTTAATTTTTTTCATTCTTCAGCAAATTAGGAAAAGCTTCCCCTGTCCCTTTCTTGTGAGATGGGGAGGCACTGTAAGATTTCATCACGAAGAAGCCTAATGTGCCTACACTTCTGTTCCCACTGCCAGCACTGTGCCCAAGTAGTCCTTTGGCTTCCTGCCCCCATCACACTATCACAAGCACCAGGTTTCTCTAAAGCATACCTTGGTGACAGGTACAACTGGGCACCCTGTGGAGGAGGTGGGCTGGGAGGACCCTGTAGCTAAGCAGCTCAGTGAGATGTAAGATGTTCTAGGGGGCCTTGTACCTCACAGTGCAAATCTAGCCATCAGAGCTTAGATGTTCAGTCCTTGTGCTTCTGAAATTTCAAGCACACAGGGGTGGGAAGAGAGAGCCAGAGAGGAGGAAGAGTGAGTAGGGAAAGGGGTAGTTAGAGCCTGGAGCAGTCTGGACCAGGGGTGGGGCAGGGTGGAGAGACACAAGATGAGAAAATCAAGGATTAATCCGAGGCATTTCCTGGGCTGGGCCTAGGTGATCCAGTGATCTTCTAAAGAGGAGAAAAGTCCTTTATTTCCTAAAGGACAAGGGTTTTTATTTCTGTAGCTCAGCGTCGTATTGGATCTTCACAACCGGATTTTTTTTAAACACATGTATATGTGTGTCTGCATAAGCGTGTATGCATGTCCATGTGTGTTCAGGTGTGCAGAGGCCAGAAGATGAGGCTGGCTACCCTGAAGCTGGAGTTACAGGCAGTAGTGAACACCCTGGCAATGTGAGTGCTGGGAGCCACACCAGAGTCTCCTTCAAGGCTGAGCCTCTCTCCAGGACAGAGTGGAGTCCTCTGTCGGTTTCCAGGAAGATACAGGGAGAGAGGGGACTAACACGGGAAGAAAGGTAGCAGGAGTCTAGGTTATGGAGCCTAAAGAAGACTGTGCAGGTGTCCTGGAGAGCAGTGTGGGAGCAGGACCAGCTGTCCTCTGTCCCCTGCAGGTGAGGAAGTGAGGAAACCTGGGGTGGGGACTCCTGAGACACAGAAAGAAGCTGCAGGTTATGGGGATTGGCTTGGCAGGGAGGGAAATCATGGGCCCTTGTTCTTGGGAGGTAGTTAAGCAGGGAGGGGGAAGGTTTTCCTTCAGGCCCAAGTGTGGGGTGCAGTTTTCCATCAACTGGTATTGCTCCTTCGTTCTGTTTTGTTATTTTTATACACTAGCTGCAACCAGTCATGGGCCTCCAAGGAAGGCCAACCTGGCTACCTTCAGCTTAGAGAGCAGTCAGTCACTTCTCATCTTTCCTGGAACCTGTTCCTTCCCACTGCAGAGGTGGGAGGTGGGGGTGGAGGTGTGGGGTGTGGGAGTAGGGGGTAGGGAGGGGAGTGTTAGCTGTTGACATGAGTTCTGATGAAAAGAAATACTACCGCAAGGCGGGAATCAAAGTCTTTACAAATACTCTGCCTGTTATTCCCTGTCTTTATTCCTAGCTGTGGCCAACCTGCTACCAACTGCATTTTGGTTTCCTGCATCTTACGTTAACCTGACTTTGTGATGAACAGAAAGTGCTCTGGGTCTGGCAATAAGGCTAAGAGAAGAGGGAGGGGGTGGGAGAGGACAGGGGAGACTAGCGAGGGAGAGAGACACCTTTCTGGATCTTCCTGCCTCCTCCTGAGTGCGGCTGCTATTACCCAGTTTACGCAGTGCTGGGGATCAGACGCCAGGCTTCCTACCAATTGAGCTACATCCCCAGACCCCACCCCTATGTACTTTTATACGGCCCAGTTCATTGTTAAAAAATTAGACTTAAAGCTCTCTTGTTAATTTTGCTGCCAGGCTTGTCATTTGAGCCAGGTATATTACTATTGTTTCCCCTGGTAGATGCAGGGTAGACGGCTACTTCACGACGTTCCTAGAGGTGAGATGCTCAAACAAGAAACACCCATGAAAAGCCTTTCAAATACCAAAGCCCCATAAAAATGTCAGCTGTGGCAGGCTGCTCCAAGGTGTAAGCAGAAAACAATGTACAGGCAGAAGGAGCAGAGCAAAATAAAATGCAGAGGCTTTGACCCGGGACTGCCTGCTCCCATCCCTCAGGCCTACTCGGCCATCCGCCACTGAACACACCATGCGTTCTAGGAACAGAAGCTTCAGTTAGGAGATTCTCTGCAGATATCTGTGTTTCTAGAGGTCTGGAGTTTCAGCAAAGTTCTCCCTCCCCACTACCATGAAAAGGAGGTCACCAAGCTAGAGAAAGACTTGATCAGGGTTGGAGGCAAGAGAACCCCAGAAAGGTGGAGCTGGGTAGAGGCGAGCCTGCTGGGGCTGTGAAGATGGCAGGACCCCCTCTCGTCACAGAAAAGCCCCTCCCATTTTTTCACAATAGCCAAAGTTTTCCTGTCTGTCCCTGTGTACCTCCCACCGTGATCCCCATCCCTGCTCTTCCTCTCCTGCTCCTGAAGCCAGTCTTCTTCCTGCTGGGGAGACTTGCCTTTCTGAAAAGCTCACTAAGCCTTGCTGTCCTGAGGCACACAGAGACTTGTATCCCTCCTTAAATCTCACTGGGATGACAGGAAGAAAGAGAGGGGGCTCTTAAAAAGCAGAATCCCAGAAACCAAGACGACAGTCATAAAACACTGGGAGATGCTGAGGAGCTGGGGGACTCGGAGCTGATTGCAGAGCCCAAACCTAGGCCATTAGTGGTGAAGACTGAGAAACAGTTAATTCACACCGCACAGGCTTCAAAAGCCCAATGGAGACATCGGACTCGGAAGGAAGGGAAGCTGCTCAGGGCCTGTACTCAGTACAGTAGACTGTACTCAGTACAGTAGACTGTACTGGAAGCAATATGGCTCCCGAGCTCCCTCTGCTCCTCTGCTGGGCTGGATCCTGCTCATCCTCATCCAGGGGGAAGAGGGTCCCACACCCTCTAAAGGGGGTGACAGTAAGAGTACTGGAAATGCCCAACCCCGGACACAGCTGAGAGCAGGGCGCCGCACATGGAGGGAGGAGTGGACATCCATACGCTTCGGGGGCCCGCTGACATCAGTGCCCAGCCTCCCCAACCTCACAGCTACTGAAGCAGAGTGGCCTTGGTCCCCTAGCGACAGCTCACACGATTATTTCCTCCAGAACACGGTACGTATTTGATCATCCACATTCAGGGAAAGTGTCAGCACCGTGCCCTGCCCAGGAAGTGTGAGAATTTCTTTTCCCGTGTGCTATGTCAGCACTTTTTATTATTAACACCCATTTAGGTTTCACAAGGTGAGACCTGTACCCCGAGGTTGGAAACAGGAAGCCTGCTGCATGGAAACCCTGACGAGTTCAGAGGAAAGATGCAGGGAGGAGGCACGGGGCTCATCCACGAAACGCCCTCCCAACACGCTCGAAGGAAGTGCCCCTGGCATAACCTCATTCTTCAGGACTCCTGGGTGATTGTCAGAGAGATAATGCAGGCACGAGGTAAGGACAGAACTTTAGAGAAACAAAACAATGGAAATTCAAAGTTCTTGGAATTTAAATTTTTCCAGGCAGTATCATAGGTTAACTGAAAGAGAGATGAGGAAGGGTAGAGGACTATAGAGGTTCATCTCTCAAATAAAGTGATGTATGTAAGGAGAGAAGATGGAAAATAGGGGCAAGGAAGGGAAGAGGAAGGAATCAGCGAGTGAGCCAGGTAAAGGGACATATGCCTGTCATCATAGTGCTTAGGAGTCTGAGGCAGGAGGACAGCAAATTTGAGGCCTGTTTGGGCCACACAGTGAGTTAAAGGCCAACCTATTGTGCACTAATATTTCCTATATCAATGCCCCCTCCCTCCAAAAAAAAAAAGAATAAAGGAAGGGATGGAGAGGAGGAAGATGGAATGAAGGGCAGGCATTCCTAGACCAAAAGCCCAATTAATTCTCAGCTCAAACTGTGGAACACATCTAAATCAGGGACAGTGTTATAAAGATAGCTCCAGAAAGGCAAGTCAGATCACACAAAGAATAAGAAATCCAAAGCTAAATGGCCTCAAACCCCTCAGCAGCAAACTTTATGGAGCTAGAAGAAAATGAGGAGAACTTTCAAAATTCCAAAGGGGTTATTTATAATCTAATGGTCTCCGTCATGTTCATCTATCAAGGGTTTCTATAAAATGAAGATATTTCAGACTCACGGCATAAAGGAAACATGCATTTCCCGTGTCCTCAGTAGACCAAGAAGAAGGAAGGCTTGGGATAAATGGCATAAGACATTAGCTAGGTCCAACTGACGTAAAATTGTTTTATTTTTAAGAGGGGTGGGGAGAGCACGTGCATGCGCTTGTGAATAGCTGTGGGACACAGGTGCTGGGCACCAAGCCTAGGTTCCCTGAAGGAACGGCCAGCAAGCTTGAATGCTGAGCAGTCTCTAGCTATCTTCCCATGGAAGTGTGAAGAGGTCATAACAGCTCGCAGTCAGTAGATGAATGGATGTTAAATGTCTAGAAAACTAAACTAACGGGGAATGGGATAGGTGTAGGCAGGGAAATGCTACTGATCCTTGGGAAAGCTAAAACAACAGGCGAAAGAACAGAACTGTCACTAAGTGGCTAAATCGCGGTTGGCATGTGGGTGGCCATGATGACACACAGTGAATATGGATCTAACCAGACTTCATTATGAATCTACTACAGGGTGAAAAGGGAAAGGGATGATAATGGGGCATCCAGGAAAAGTGGAAATAAACCCTCACTTTCTGAGCAGGATGTTGACAGAGAAGATCCCAAACCAAAAGGGGCAGTCTAAATAACTTGGATACCAGTTAAAGTCAGACAAGAATGAAAATCAATGTTACTCCAGAGAATGAGACAAAGAGTGAGGTAGTGAGGATCTGGCCTTGCAGCAAGTTTTGCAGAACTCATTCAACAGTAAGTTACTTACTGTTTAAAGCACACGTACTATCTCGATGAGACTAACACGGTTTTCTACAGAGCAAAGGTAAGAGTTGTTTCTTCTAGAAAACAACAGATGTAAACACACCTCTGACTTTGGGACCCGTGGCGCAGGAGGTGAGAAATCTTGGAGTAGAGCTACGCCTATCTCCAGCCATGTTCTCCTCTCGTCCTTCATGTCTAAACACGAGATGGCTTTAAGACAGAACTAATAGAGCCCGAAAGAGCTATCTTGCTGTGCCTGGAGTTGCTATATGACAATGGGAGCCCTGCCTTTCTTTTTTAGACCAAAATGATTTCAGGAACATAAGGAGTCACAGTTCAAATCTGTGACTTGGTTTGTGCTGTGGAAAACAGAAGCAGAGGGGAGTCGTCCAAACGAAGCGTTGTTCTGGACACAGAGGTAGACGTAGCCCGAGCCCCCACATAGACCATATAAGGTCTGAGTTCCACATTGGAGCTTCTTGTGGAAACTGAGCAGGACTGAGTCAGTGTTTGGATTTGCCCATCTTTGCTTGCTCGCCGCACCACCCTGACCATCCCTGTTTATCTAAACTCGCTGCTGGCTGACCCACGTCAGAAATTTACTGGGTTCTGAACTGAGCCCTCTTTGTGTTTGAGTAACACTAAGATTAATTACGAGCTGTGCAGAAAATGCACTTGGGGCCACAGCTTTGACGGACAAGTACTTTCGGAGCGGGATCATAAGCAGTATCAGAGGAGCTGTAAGTTCCGACAACAGTGTCCACAGGCCTGTTAGTGTCTGGGCTGGCATAAACAGAAATAAACATAAACTGTTTGCTGGAAGGGCTTTTGTTTGTCTTAAATCTATGTGCAAACTTTATTTTTGTATTAACAATACTGGAAGCTCCCCTCTGAGGCTTTTGTTTGGATGGGAGGGGGTGAGGGACAACCATCTCCAAGTTCAATGAGGGGAAGCAGAACACAATACAGTCAAGCTCTGCTCTCTGTTTATTGGTGTGAGGCTTGGCTGTGGACACATCTGGAATTTGCTAGAGGGGTCTCAGGGGGGTGTGCTTCCACAGCGAGTACCATTTGCTAGCCCCACGCTATGCTTGGGCCTGGCTTCCTAGCCCGAGATGGACTGTGTGGGTTTCATGACCTGCTCTAAGACTGAAGTCAGTCAGTGGCTGAGAAGACACACAGAAAACATCTGTGTGTGACCAGCCCCACATAAAATCCTCAGGACTACAGCCTTCTTGGAGTACATCCAAGTTCATTCCCAGTAGACAAACACAGGGTGCCAAGTGCCCCAGAACCTCCCCTGTGCAAGAGGTTGGAAAAAGTTGCGAAGAACTATTAGTTTGAGATCTAAACACGTCAGTACTGCTGTGATAAAAGCATTTGCTCCAACATTCTACTCTACTAAAAGCTGTCTCTTCAGGGTTTTTTTTTTCTTTCTTTCTGAACTTTTACATGGAGGAAAAGTCTTCAAATGATTCAGAGGCATTTATATAATGCCCAGAACCATCCCACTTAGGGCTTCATTTTCCCTGACATGGAGCACACTGGTTGGGAACAACAATTTTTGAGAACTCAATGCTCAGGTTTTAAACACTAAGCCTCTGTCACTAGCTGGCTTTGGAAGGTAGCCTGGCCAGGCACTGAGGGCTTGTTGCCTTGCGTGCCATAACCGAAAACACCTTCGTCCAGGGCTATGGCATTTGAAGTGAAATTGTTGATGGAAAGAGTCAGACATTTTAACAAAAGAGCTCTGTCATATAATTTTCTCAACAGTTTGAGACTTTGTCTAGCAACTAACAGAAAACACGGGGGCTGAGGAGATGGTGCAGGGGACAAGCACCTACTGCCCAAGTATGGGGGTTGGGGTTTAGGACCCCCAGAACTCATGTGAAGCCCAGGCCAGGTTGGTAGCTAATTGTAATCTAGCACTTAGGAAGCAAAGACAGGATCATTGGGACAAGGTGGTTAGCTAGTCCAGCAATGTTGGCAACTCTGAATTCAATGAAGGACCATGCCTCAATATATAAAGTGAGTGATGGGGAACCACCCAAAGTCAATGTTGGGCCTCCACGCATGTGTGCATGCACACACACCTGCACACACCCACACCCATGAGGACATTCATACACACATGCACAGACATGAAGAAATTTGAAAGGTATGGTGACACCTGAGGCTCCCTCCCTTCCCTTCCGATAACCTTTCTTCTGGTGAAGCTAGCTGAATGACTCCAGCTGAGGAAAAGGCTACAGAAGTCAAGTTTGCCTCAGAGACATCAATCTAGCCAGTTTACCCAGGGTCATAGCACAAACTCCAGACTTTAAAACATCTCCACATACATGCCCTCCCTTCCTAATTATAGAAAGCTATCAAAGAGAACTAGGAGAAAGTGGAGGGTCAGTCTCCTTCCCCACTGAGCAAGTGAATCCCTGCCAGGCCTGTGTTCAGTGTTGGCTTCTGAACAGGTTCAACCTTGGGGCTGACTGGAGGGAACATCGATATTCGGAGGTGGGAATGGGAGGGCACAGCTTTAAAATTTGCGTTTCACTTTTCAGGCTTTTTATAAATCATAAAAATATATTTTGAAATCTTAAACTTTGTAAATATAGGAGAAACTTGTTTATCAAAGATGTCATGAGTTAGAGGCCAGGGGGACCGTGGTTTAGAACCACTGACAAGGACGCTGGTGGACATTCATTGTTCAGTGCCCTGGCATCTGTGGTAATAAGTGACTGGCTTCTCTCGTTGCATCCTGGGTATCGCTCAGTTGATTCCATTTTTTTTTCCTTTGGAGGGATGTTTTCTAATTAGTCCTATACAAGCTTTCTTTAAATCCTATGACCACACAGCTTTATTAGAAGCTGAATATCACCAACACTGTAACTGTGACTAGCACACAGGATAAACTGTAACTAACATAGAATAAATTGTAACTAACACAGGATAAATTGTAACTGCGACTAACAGAATAAACTGTAACTAACATAGAATTAACTGTAACTGTAACTAGCATAGGATAAATTGTAACTAGCTAACATAGAATAAATTGTAACTAACATAGGATAACCTGTAACTGTAACTAACATAGGATAACCTGTAACTGTAACTAACATAGGATAAACTGTAACTAACATAGAATTAACTGTAACTGTAACTAGCATAGGATAAATTGTAACTAACATAGGATAAATTGTAACTGTAACTAACATAGGATAGATTGTAACTAACAGAGAACAAACTGTAACTGTAACTAACAGGATAAATTGTAACTAACACAGGATAAATTGTAACTGTAACTAATATAGGATAAATTGTAACTGTAACTAACATAGGATAAATTGTAACTAACTAACATAGGATAAACTGTAACTAACTAACATAGAATAAACATCCTTTTTCTAAGTATCACTTGGGAAAAGTTATATTTTTACATGACCTAACTTATACCAAATACATAAATATAAGAATAGTGAAGGTAAATGTTCTTTCTTTTATTATTTTATCCATCCATAAAATTGTGCATGTCTGTTAGGCAGGTGCCCAGATACAGTAAGCAGTCACACTCACCTGTGTGGGAATAGATGTACCACAAGGCCCCTGTCAGGAGTGCTCCGATAACAAATGCAGCAAATGCAATGCCCATTACGGTTAGTGTGTCCAGACCATGGAAAATCTCTAAAAGGAGAAAACCAGAAACATACACTCTGTATAAGTCAGTCTTATACACTTTAATTTTATTCTCACTACAAGCATGACCATAAGCCTGGGTGCTGACTAGAAATTCAGATACTGTGGTAAGAATTCCACTTTACAATTTGTTACTTGCAAATTTGCTGACAAAAGAAAAGATGGATCACTTGGGTTTTTAAATATTCAGTTAGCAATTTATTCTGAGTAAAGACTTCTTAAATAAATGCTTTTAAATAAAACATTTAGGTTTATCATACCTTATTTGTATGAATCTTTTGCTTGGATGCATGCATGTGTACCACACGTGTGCCTATTGAATCTCCTATCCTAGACTGGGGGTTACGGATGGCTACGAGTCATCTTGTTGATGCTGGGAACTGAATCTGGGTCCTCTGCAAAGGCAACAAGTGTGCTCAATCGCTGAGAAATTTCTCCAGCTCCCCAAAAAGTCATTTTTTAAAATGAGACATAAATTTTGTGGTACTTTCTATCTGTGGTCTCACTGTCCTGGTCTGAGAAGGTAACTTGAAAATTCACAGGTTGATTCTTAAGAAGGTCAAGTAACAGATGTTGTGGGTGTGCCCTTAGTCCCAGTTCTGGGAGGCAGGGGTAGGTAGATTAATATGAGTTCAAGGCCAGCCTGGTCAGTATAGTGAGTTCTTTGCCAGCTAAGGCTACATAGTGAGATCCTGTCTCGGGGGAAGGTGGGGATGGGGTGGGCGTGAACTTCATTGTCAAAACCAGGCTCATTGTTTCTTAATTCACCGAGCGCTTCCGAGCACTTGTGACCCACACACTACACAGACATCACAGCCTTAGCATCCTCTGCAGTGCCTTTGTGAACACTTACAGAGAAAAAGGAAGAGAACAGAATACATTACTCTTGTGCATCAGAACACTGCATTGGCTTCACAGTGAGCTCCCATCTTAGCCCTGAAGAACTGCCTCATTTTACACAACCTGCTTTTGCCGCCCCTCCAACCCCCATCTTTCCATGAAGAGAATTACTTCTCAGTGGGGCTGCCATGTCAGTTTTACGGTCAGCAAAATATATAAAAGAACTGATTGTCCCTCTACTTGGCAGAGATCTTTTACATTTGCAACTGATTTCAGTTCACAGAAATCCGAAATTTCCTCCCACTGAGGAAGAATCACCTTCGAGTTAGGACTAGCCTGTAAGGAAGTGTTTGGTAAAATAAAAATCTGTTTATATATGCGTAAATTGAAGGTACAAGCTCTCTCCGTGACCTAAACACAGCTTCTTCTCTCTACTCCATTCAGAAGCAACACTAGCTGGTCATTCTAGAAGTGAAATTGTTTTGCTTTCGAACTCACATGACACAAAAGATTCAATTATATGCCAATGTGAGCCCTAAGCCAGCCAGGCACTTCAGAGATCTCTCTGTTGGGTAACTCCCTATGCAAGGAGTCAAGAAGGCCCTCGTTCCTCCAGCTGTGTCTGCTGTTGTGTTCATTACGTTCTGGGAAACTGAGGGAGGCTCCACCCACCACAGGTAGGAGTAACACAGAGCTATTATAACAGATGAGCAGTCCTGGACAGGAGCTGGGAACCTGGGAGAGCCTGGTGGAAGTCAGAACAACAGAGCAGCCATTAGTCCCTGAACATAAACTAGTCCATGGGACAGATGCAAAAAGGCGATGAACCTTCTTATGCCTATGAATGCATAGATAGATTAATGATAACTTTCTCTTTAGTAAAAACATCCTGAAATTCCAAAGACACAGATATCATTTACGAAAATTGGCCCAATGACTATGAAAGAACATGTCTACACCGTGTCTGTTAGTGTCTGTTACCGAGTGTGCGGTACTCCTATTTCATAATCTCCTGGAAAGAAGTCACTTAGGACATTCATGGGGCTTTGTAGAAAAGCATTAAAAAGAATGACTTGTATCCAGCACTGGGGAAGTAGAGGCAGGTGGATCTCTGAGTTTGAGGCCAGGCTGGTCTACAGAGTGAGTTCCAGGACAGCCAGGTCAATACAGAGAAACCCTGTCTCAAAAAACAAAACAAAAGATAAAAGAAAAAAAGAAAGAAAGAAAGAAAGAAAGAAAGAAGAATGTTGTGTACATCTTGGGGTCAGCCCTGGAAACCAGCCCCAGGAGTCAACACAGATTCTCCTCACAGGGCCACAAGAACAAAAAGAACTCTGGGTGGGCGGCTAGAACCCAAGGGGGAGCCCGGCTTCAGTGCCAATGATAACTCATTCAGATATACAAGATGATAGCGGCCTACATAACGCCCAACGTTCTGTACCAATGATACCGAATTCTCATTCTCTTCCTTGCCCTCTCCGGCTCTTCCATCCTTAAGTGTGTGGTGCTATTTCCTTAGCACCACCTCTCTGAGCAAGGATCACCACTGGGAGCTCGAAGCAAACACTCTTCCACCACAACAGGAAAAAGCATGAAAATAATTAACCTGATAGTGTGAAGTTGTAGCCTTCACACTCAGGCTGCCCGTGCCAGTGGGTCAACAAGTCAGGATTTTAATATGGCAAAGGCAGAGACCACAGAACAAGGACTGAGAGGGTGAAGGTCAGAGGGAAGGGGGGAAAAGTGAAGAAAGGAAAGAGGGAAGGGGAAGAGGGAAGGAGGCAGAGCTGCCTTATCAGTGGAAGCTTGGCAAGGCTTCCACTTTCCACGACCAACACATTCTTAGAAAAGCCCAGAGGCATTGTTTGGAAATAGTTGCATAAAGACTTACGTGGAGGGGGAGGAACTGGATTGGACTCCTTAGTTTTAGTGTCTGGAACGCTTTCTGAAATAAAAGCATAAGTCACAATGCATTCCATTTACGCAAGGGATCATCAGACTCACAGCAGAAGGGCATTTTTTTAAGTGTTAATAAATGTGTGTGTGTGTGTGTGAGAGAGAGAGAGAGAGCGTGTGTGTACGTGTACTACTAGAGGCCAGAAGAGAGTGCTGGATCCCTGGAGCTGGAGTGGTGTGAGCCACCTGACTTGGGTGCTGGGAACTGAACTCGGGACCTCTGGAAGAACAGACACTACTTTTACCTGCTGAGACTTCTCTCTAGCCCAAGCTAATAAATACTTTGTGAAACCACCGCTAAAGTTCCTCTTAACATATGAAAGGCACGTCTCAGATATTCCAGGCATTGTATTCTGCTAGGGACCAGTTACAGAGGCTCTGCAATTTGGAGGAAAGTTGAAGGCAAGGATCTGACAGAGTGTGCATGTATTCATTCATCTTTCTAGTTATTGTTCAATACCTTCTAACACCAGGCTTCTCCAATACATTTACAAAACTGTTCCCCCCTTGAAATATTTTTTTAAGAATTTACAGCTTTTCGCCGGGCATAGTAGCACAAGTCTAAATCCTAGCACTTGGGAGGAAGAGGCAGACCAACCTCTGTGAGTTCGAGGCCGAGTCTGGTCTGGTCTTCGTAGTGACCAGGGTCTCAGGACAGCCAGAGCCACACAGTGAGATCCTGCCTTGGGGGAAAATCTATGGCTTTCGTAACTTCATTTCTTATCTCACTCCATCCCTTTTCAGCCACACAGGTCGCACTCTGACACGCTGGCGTGGCCAGGCCTGTAGAGGGTCCCAACATTTTCCCTGTGCTGCCTTTAGGGGAAGCCTCAGAGCAGCAGAGAATCAGACTTCCAGGAATGCTTGGTGAAGGTGATTAAAATGCTGACACCCTTTTGGAGAATGGAGGAAACAAGAAATAAGAGGACCAGAACACCTCTGTGCTTAGATGCTCCCTGGTCTTTTCAACGATGCTAAACCTGGTCCTTTGAGGCCAGCAGAAAGAGAATTTGCAATTGCTGTTTTACAAATGAGCAGCCCAAGAGTCTGATATCCTGTGACCAGTTCACAATCACAGCTGGGAAACATCAGGGAAAGGGCTGAACCAGGATTTCTGACTCTGGCTTCACGGGTTACGGGTGGGGGTGTGGGGGGGGGGCTGTACCCTGTCCTTAGCTGGAGAAACTCTGATTCAGTAACTGCTTGTACCCGGTACTTGCTGCTCTCCACAGTGCGATGAGCTTAAACCAGGGTGAGGACACTCTGGCCTGAGACGGGAAACTATAATCTGAAATGATTTATTTAAGAAAGCAAAAGGAGAATATTGCAGGAGGTGAAAATTACATGAAATTCAAGTTTGTCCCAAAAGCGGTGTTCCGTGGTCGTGTGCAGCACACATGATCTACAGCCATTTTCCTGCCACAGCAAGAGAACCGGACACTTGAGACAGGGCCTGGACAGTCCCCAAACCAGATACTTTATCTATCCAGTTTTTTATAGAGAAAGAATGAAGAGGCCCTGGCTCAGACACCATCTTTTTCTTTGGAGTTTCTAAGTGTCCTTAGTGCCTCTCGGCTTTAACTTCATCATCATTCATAAAGACGGACACACTTAGTCTTTGGATTCATAGCAAAACAAAACAGAACTTGTGGGATTTAGAACAAAATAATGCAAGTTGGTCTTTATAAAAATAAATAATAAGATTGATAGTGTGAATGGAGACGGGAGTTCTCGGGGTTAACCATAGCAATCAGACCAGGTCCGGTTCTGAGGAGGTAACCCCTGAATCTGAGTGTCATGGTGGCCCTTTGAGGAGACATTCAAGTTATACGTCAATACAATTACTAAGAAAATTAAGGTGTCTTAAAAAGTTAACCCAGGAGCCAGGCACAGTCTATGATCCTATAATCCCAACCCCTAGGAGGTGGATGCAGAATGACTATGGGTTCAAGGATAGCTTGGACACACAGTGGCCTCAGGCCTGTTTGACCCACTTAATGAGAACTTGCTTGTGACGGTTTGGCTTGAAGGCTGTCTCACTGAGGGACTGTTGAGATTGGATTGGGTGGTCTGTGGGGGGCTGTCTTAAGTTAGCTGGGTTAGATTCAGCACAGTGTGGGAGGTACAATTCCCAGAACAAGGGCCCTACATTTGCATAATGGAGCAACGGAGCTGAGGATAAGCAAGCAGGTACGCAGCCACTTCTCTCTGCTCTCGATCACGAGTATGATGTGACCACATATTTGAAGTTCCTGCTTCGAGTTCTTCCCAGTGATAGACTAAATTAGGAGTGTAAACCTCCCCTCTTCTACGTGGGTGGTTTTGTTTGGATACTTTATTATAGCAACAGAAGGAAAACTAGAACTCAGTCTTAGGGGAAAAATGATACAATTTAGTTTGCAGAACTCAACAGTCATTAAACTAACTATATAAGATACATTTCCTAGGGGCCAGAGAGATGGCTCCATGGTTAAGAACATCGGCTGTTCTTCTACAACAGCTGGGTTCCCAGCACCCACAAGGTGGCTCACAATTATCTTTAACTCTAGTTTCAGGGATTCTGATGTTCTCTTCTGGTCTCTGAGCACACCAGACAGGCAAGCGGTGCACAGATAAATGTGAAGGCAAAATGCTTGCACACACAAAATAATAAGAATGCATGTTTCTAGAGATGTGTTTCCTGGCTGGGGATGTAGCCTAGTTGGTAGGGTGCTTGCCTAAAATGCCCTTTCCTGGGTATCAGCTTATTGGCAGCAATAATAACACTAACTCTGATATTTGTAGATTTGGACAATACTCTAAAGTAGACAAAAAGTCTCCGTCTCTTACCTCACACCCTTAGGAACTCTCTCAAGTGTGAGCATCTGACCACAAATCCACCTACTTTCAAGAAGTAACAGTTTGGCTCACTGAACTAAGTGCGAAGGCATTTGAAGGTCTCAGCAGTGTGCATCAGCAAGAAGTATATACACACTTCTGGCAGGAGCTCCAACCAGCCTTCCACCTGCGGTTACACTGTGTCACTCAGAATCCCCAAGTGGTTTGAAAAGAAGGATTCTCCCAGAGGGAGGACCTCACATGTAAGAATTTAGGTTTTATGGCAAGGTCTTTGTGATGGATGGTATTGTTTAAAAATGGACTTACACTGTGATCTAATACTCCCCCTCACCCCAAATAGGGCCCTCCCAGAGAGCTAAACAGAAACAGCCCTGCCTTATTTCCTTGTGTCAAGTCTCGTCCTGACCATTTGTGCAGAGACAAGCCCCACACCGCAAAGTTGAGGCTCCAGGATTTACCAACTAACATTTCTTGTTCCTCAGTTCCCCATAACCCGACTATAACAAAAATAGCTCATCTCTTCCAGCGCCCTACAACTGAACCCGCCTGCTGAAGGAAAGGAACAGCCATATTTACTTAGGGAAAAGATTGTTAGAAAGGAATCCTAGATGTTGCTGTAAAGAGAATTTTAACAGTGGATCTCTCTCTGCAGAAAGAATACACTATAATCAACATTCTGGATCAAATCTTCTCATACAGTCTGAACAAATTTTGGTTTACCTCTAGAACCAAAACTTCCCTCCTCAGATGTCGGAACTAGCTTTCACCAACCAGCGTGTCTGGGGTAGGTTATGCATGAGTAACTGACCACAGCTTTTGGCCTCCCGTTTTAATTCAGTTCTTGTAAACGTTGCAGGGCTGAGAAGGCCCACAAAGAAACAGGGTGGGGGTTGGGGGGTGATGACTTTGTGCGGCTATTCAAGAGCGTTTTTTCCCCAAACCTTACTCGGCTAATTCTGACCCTTGCTCTGGGCTCTTTTCAGTAATTATGGCACGCTTTGCATTGGCCCATTAACTTATCTGCACTCTGCCACTAGACAATGGCCCTCACGGTCCAGGGACAGGGCACAGGGCTCTTTGGAAATATGGAGGTTTCTAGAAATGAAGGATGATGCTAATTCTACAGGGCGCCCACATCAGAGTTATCCAGTCCTAGGTGGATGCTATTCAGAGTGAGAAACATTGTACTATAAAGCCCTAATATTAGGGACTTAGAAAACATGTTTTAGGAATAAACAACCCAAAGTATCATTTCATGTTCTCTTGCTGGTTTTCTCCCAGAAGCCCAACACTTGCACTGCTCTCAGAGTGGTAATCCTAAACAATCCTAAGTACTAGAGCCCTTCCTCAACAGAGTCTTCTATGCAGCCCTGCCAGGCCTTGAACTCACAGAGATCTGGCTGCTTCTGCCTCCCAAGTGCAGGGATTAAAGGCGTGCGCCACCACTGCCCAGCCTTCTCCTCAAGATCTTTTGGTGCTTCTTAGATTTCTGAGAGGTATCTCCTGGATTATTGATGGATAGAACTGCTTGGTTTCCTTCCACACAAATGGGCCACAGGAAGTGGCCAAACAAAATCCACCATGACTATGTAGTTGCTAAAACCGGATGGTATCGTCCTGGAGGGCTCGTTCTAATTTTACATACATTTAAAATCTTCTAAATAACAGGTTTTCAAAAAGCAAAGCAGCTGGAATGATGAGCATTCTATACCCTGCTCCCTCAGGGCCCGAGACCTCGCTCGGTCAGCCAGCATTTCTAGTCTTTCCCTCATCTCTGCCTAACCTGAGGACAAACTTTTTTTTTAAAGAGTATTTTTGGTTCTGGAAAATCCAAATGTGTTCCAAAATGTCACGCCTCTTTTAGATTAATTTCCAACTGACATTTGAAATGGTTTCCCAATACCTTCCTCTCCTAACAGAACCCCAGTTTGACCGAGAGGAAAAGGAAGAAATCCACATTTACTGAGTGGTCATGAAATGCAGGTGCTTTTATTTTCAAGTGTGGAGAAAATCCAGAATTCCAAAAGTTGAACTTGCTAGGAATTAAAAGCTGAGTATAAATCATGGCAAAGCCGGGAAACCGGCCAATGTGCTGAAGCATTTCAGAGACGATGGCAGGATGGCACTGCCTCAACTATTTTAATTGTTTTGCCATAAACCATAATATGTGCAGCTATTTGTGATTTCTGCGTTGTGTGCTCAAGCCATAAAGTCACAGAATGTCTGAGTCTGCACTTTTAAACACACTAATATTTTAACCCTGTCAGAAATGTGTTTTCTTTTTTCTAATCTTTCATCTGACTTTCAGTTCATATTCTTTAGATTACTTGAGTAGTGTCTTGATAACAGTGGGCCATGGGAGGAGAAGGCAGAAGACCGGGAAGGGATGGAGGTGAAGAGGCAGCTCTCTATAGTCCTGGCAGTTACCAAAAACCAGAATTAGCCAGCAAATGGGAGTTTGCAAAAGGTGTAAATCAAAGGAATGGATTTGCATTCTGGTCTGCCGTATATAGGTGTGTGGCCACGTTTGTTAAAGCGTCCTCTCCACAAAGCCTCTGTGAGAACTAAACTCGATAACACCCTAAGCACTCAGGACAGGGCCTTGAGCAAAGGAAATGCTTCATGAATGTTGGATCCTCATTGCCACTGCTAACACCTCAACAGTCTGGCATCTTCATCTATTGTTGAAAATTAAAGGAGCCCGGTGATCAGCCAAGGCTGATTCCAAAGGACTTAGAGACCAAAGGTTCCACTAAAAATGGTAGCCTATTGAAAGAACCTAGAATTATCCATGTAGCTTTGATGGCCACTTTCCCTGCCCACAGAGGAAGAAACACTGTCTGAAGATGTCATCATTATTGGTAGTGGTGGTTGCTACTCTCTGCCTGTATCTGTCGTCCCGGAAACCTCAGCTGTAAAAACAGAAAGATGGGCCTAATGGCCAAGGACAGGTGGCTCTATGGCAAGGACATCAGGAGGACCAGTGCCTGGACAGTGAAGCTGCTGGGCACTCTTACCCCACAGGTCATCCCTGGTCTCCCACTCCAAGAAAGAACATTGGTTACTGTCGTTTAATATGCCACTGCTACTGGGCCAACGGTCACCTGCCTTTTCCCAAAAATATTCCAGTGCCCTGTGTGGCTGAGAGATTAGATTTCAGTGATCTACACGGAACAGAAATGATTTCAGAGCCAATGAAAATAAACACAAAAGGTAAGGGGAGCCATTACGGAGCCAAAAACCAGCAGCAAACCTCCCTGCTCCTGCCAAGGAAGATGGATTTGCATACAGCCTTGGGAAACTGCAGTTCAGCCTCCTCAATGTGTTTCACAAACCTAAGCATAAACTGTTCACCCACTTGCTTCTCCACTAAAATCTCACCTCAATTAGCGAATCTCGTGAAATTGCTTTGATATCCGGTTAAAAAATCAACACTTTCCTCTTGAGCGTTTATGTAAAGAAAACACAGAGTGTTCAGTGTAACGACTCTAAGTTTAAATAAAAGTAATTACCTAATTTACAAGAGAAATTACTTAGAAAAATACCACTGGAGTTAAAAAAAAAGAATGAAAGAATTGCTGGAAGTTATAGTGTTGTAATATCGATGCCTAAGTGCTGCCTGGCACGGGCACAACCAGCTGCTGCGTGCTCTCAAAATAGGGTAAGGGTAAGGGACGAGAGCGAGGTGGCTGCTGCTATTGTTAACTACTTTTATAGCACAAGACACAGTCAGCTGCTGCTCAACTATGAATTCTTTGCAACGCAATTCATTCCTATTCCTTTCCCCTAGACTCAACGATAAGGGTGGCAGTGTTTGGGCAACCCAGGAGAAGTGAGACGAACTCCTGAGTGCCTGAGAAAAAACAATAAAAGCTAAACAAACTATATTCAATACAAGACCCAATAAACATCTGATAGGTACACCCAGCATCTAGGGCAGTTAGGAAATGAACTGAATGAAATCTGTTTGCTCCTCCCAACAGCTCAGTCGAGTGTTGTGGCTGCAAGGGCTTGCATGTCCCTGTTCTAGCCTCTCCTTTCCAGATGAAGAACATAAACCAGGGAGGTCGTGAGGGCTTGCCATAGCCCGTTGGATATGGAGGGAGTAAGGGCAGTGCCCCAACTTCTGGGTTGCGAGTCAGTCTCTACCCCATGTTCTCCTGCCTCTTTGAAGGGTGAGACACCTGGAATGGCCACCCCTTATTGAGAGACTGACCAGCACCCACCTGTCTCTTCTCGGGTAGCTCACGACTGCTCCAGAGCCACCCACTGCTAAGTCCTGCCAATCCTGGCCCAAAGTACCATTCCAGAGCACCCTAAACCCAGATCTGGTGTCAGCACCAGTCACTACGGCTCCCCTCTCACTGGCCCAGCAGCCAGGACTGAGCTGCTCGCCGGCTTTTGCTAGGTTTCTCTCTGCCCTTCAGGGTGGCAGGACAACGTCCACGATTGCAATGCTGGCGTATCTCACCCTGGATACTTGACACCCCCTCTCATCCCGCCCACTCTGCCAGTCTTTTCTCAGCTTGACACCCTTTGAAAGCAAGGCTTCTGGAGAGGGACAGGCTGTTTCAAGACAGGGAGGAAGGCAGCTACTCAGATCACCCATGCGACATGCGGCCCCACCCCTCAGCTGTTGACAGCTGCCTGAGGCATCCTGGCTTTCTCACGTCCCAGTCCGGGTGCTGTGATGCTCTCCCCACAGTCCTTGGAGTTCCCTGCTGGTTGTCTGGGCCTGCCTGTCCGCCCTGCTGCTGACACCACACATTTCAGGACACGTTCCTCCTTCTTTCCTAGTCAGTATAGATCAGCGAGTGTTCTCACACACGAAGGAATGGAAACACTAGGAATGGGGAGCAACCGAGTTCTGAAAACTCCTTTATAAATCTCAACTTCCTTCCAATATTCCTAAGTGGAAGATGCTCACGGATGAGAACCCCTCCCAGAGGGATCTGTGGCCTTGATGAAGCGTTACTGTAGCATGGAGCGAGCAGAGCCGTGGGCATAGTACGGAAAGCTGGGCTGTGCAAGCGTGCACGTCCCAGCACGTCCCAGACCCACAGGAGCACCTCTGAAATGCAGCGGAGAGGAGCATGGCGGAGCTGGCCTTTACGATGATGCCATTCTTCTGTGGTGCGTAGGATCGAACCCACTGTCCTCTATGCCCTATCTCGCCCTCTTCCACTGAGATGTTTCTCTGTCCCCTCATCTGCTCTTTAAAGAAGAATTTGTAAATAATTACACATAGCCACAATGGCAGAATTGGAACTGTCTTGGGGCAAAGAAGTATTTTCTAAATTGACTGGCCTTACACTATTTTTTTTACATTTATATGTTCATTATAGATGGTGTACATGCGTGTGCATGTGTGTACCATGGAATACATGCGGATGGATGTCAGGACAACTTGGGGAAGTCTGTTTTCTTATTCTACATCCTTGTGAGTTCAAGGATCAAGGCAGGTCGTCAGGCTTTGCGGCAAAGACTTTAACCTGCTCAGCTATTTCACTAGCACTGGCTTATTTTTTATTTTTTTGAACAAAACTGGACTTTGAATTACAGAACTGAATTTTTAAAAACACTTATTTACTCTGTGTGTGAGTGTGTGTATCGTATTATGCAAGTTTAGGTCGGATGACATTTACTACTCTGTGTATCTCTGTGTGGAGGCACATGTGTAACACCATGCAAATGAAGGTCGGAGGAAACATTACTCTGTGTGTCTGTGTGTGTGCATGTGTGCATATGTGTCATACAATGTAAGTGATGATCAGAGGAAGTGATGATCTTATTCTGTGTGTCCATGTACATGTGTCACACTATGCAAATGAAGGAAACATTACTGTGTGTCTCTGTGTGTGCATTATGTGTCATCTCATGTAAGTGAAGGTCAGAGGAAATATTACTGTGTGTGTCTGTGTGCATGCATGTGTGCATATGTGTCATAACACGCAAATGAAGGTCAGAGGAAACATTACTCCATGTGTCTGTGTGCATGCATGTGTGCATATG
Organism: Myodes glareolus; assembly: GCF_982192425.1. NCBI lineage: Eukaryota > Metazoa > Chordata > Mammalia > Rodentia > Cricetidae > Myodes > Myodes glareolus. The sequence continues at coordinate 2,369,244 of NC_142033.1, read as the reverse complement.
TGTCACACCGTGCAGATGAAGGTCAGAGGAACCTTGTAGGCATCATCTTTCTCCTTCACCATGTGTGTTTTGGGGATCTTTACGAGGAGCAGGTTTAGGCCCCCATTCTCACCTTTATAATCTGCTTGGTGGATCACAGCCAGGGGCTTGGTAAATGTCTTCTTATTCTGCATCATGGTCCAGATCATGGCGGCGTCTAGAGAGGTGCAGGCCTCATCAGGACTCACACACTGCGGAGAGGCGGAGCAAAGCAGTCATGGTCATGGCTCATAGGAAAGTCACAAGTCCTGCACACGGCTATCTTCTGGTCCCTTACCAGAGAGCTCACGGCTGCTAACCATGGAGAAGACAGGGCATCTGTGTGCTTTTCAAAGAACCCTAAATAATCAGGGAGATAGCAAGGCAGGCCTGGTATGCTTTTCACTGTACTCGAAGACGCAAACATCAACGGACAGCTTACAGATAGCCTCCTCGGCCCTTCCCCACAAAGAGTTAAAGATTCAGAATTCGTTTGACAAATGGGTGAACTACAGATGTGATGTTCTTGGCCCTGTTCAATAATGGCTTCTTTGTGATAACATCTACAATCTGTGATTGTGGGAAACTGCATTTATTGCGTTATGATAGAATTTATATTTGTTGATAATTGTAAACATATTGTCATACTTGTTGGATTTTTTTTTACATTCTACAAAATTATGTTTCCCACAATCATCTTCTGTTTGTTTTGGTTTGGACTTTTCATTTTTTTCCCTTGGTGCAAACATTTAACCCGGTACCTCACACATGCTCTACTATGTCACCCAGGCGTGACATAGTAGAAGTCACGAGACATAGTAGAAGTACGAGACCAGCAGTTTCTAGCTATTTTAAGTCTGGAAACTTATCAGGGACATGTCTGGAGGTGGAGGGTATCATATCTGAAAAAGTGCATGCCTCTCTGGGCCACACACAAGCCAGAATCACACTGTAAGAAGATACCCAACCCCTAACACCCTGAAAAAACCTTTCCTGCAGAGGGAAAGGCAGGTCATGGTGGGAAGAAGGCATGCTGCTGAGAAGATGTGAGGTTCATTTCACTGCTATAGCTTCCTTGACTGTCTGGCTAGCCCAATGCTTACTCTATCTCAGAGGCTGACCCTGGCCCATACACTTAACTCACAAAGGGCAGGGCAAGACTGGGTGATCATGGGTACCTTTTCCTAGAAGGTCACAGAAGTACTCAGGAGTTACAAGGAATAGGGAACCGCTGCCTGTAAGAGGAAGGCATTAACAGTTCCTCCTCAGCATCCTGCCTCCTTTGCTCTTCCACCCAGGAGGGAAGTGTGTGCTGCTTTCCTTTCTGGGAGAAGAACTAAGGGTGGCAGTGGCTCTAGAAGCAGACAAGTGAGCAGAGCCTGGGTCTTTGGCTATGTTCCCTGAGGACTGGTAATTGGTTGTGTATTAATTTGTAGACAAAACTCAGTGATTTCTCCGGGAAATGATTCAAGGAATTCAGGTCAGTAGAAATCTATTTAATAGGTATTTTTCTCCACCTACCTTTTTCTTCCAGTCTCTGTATAAGAGAATTCTAAAGATATAAATGCTACAGCTTGATTCTGGACTTCTGAGACACTAGTAGATGCCAGATTCCAAGGGAATTAGAATCCAGTTTAGACTGTGTGTAATAGTTACAGAATAAACATGCGGAGGAAATTATATGAAATCACATTAGCTCATAGAAATGAAGCAACAGCAGGAGATACCTGTCCCACACAAGGCAGACCTAACAAGGTGTCATAGTTGACCCAACAGAGCCCCTGCAGTGGCTGCTCCAACAAGGTCAAAAGGTTCTAATTTCTGTTATGGCAACAGAACATAGCCGTTTAATATGGGCAATGGCACGAGGCAAATACGATGAGCTGATAAGAAACCAGGCAAAAGTAAAATATTTGTTAATTTCCCTTAGAAATCCTCCCGAGAGAAGGCCATCTTATAACCCACACAGAGAAGGTCAAAAAAACAATTGCAATCCCAGTCTCAGTGGGACCTGGAAAAATTAATCCTCACACTGATCTTGTCCTTTCGATTCCTTGTTCTTCTGGCACGGCACACTGTCTGACCAACAGAGCCAGGGCCAGCCTCTCCCTCGGTGGAAATCATTCCTGGTTTATCACTCTAAGGTACAGTTAAGCAAGTACGGAAAATACTAACTCACTGTCAGGGTTTATTTTCCAAAACCCTAAAGCACACTGTTCCCTGTCGCTTCGACCAGAAGGCTTCAAAAACTCAAAACTACAACCTCAGCCTGCAGTAACTTGGATTCCACGTTCCCATGGCGTCTCTGACAGACGAGAACCCACTCACCTTCGGCAGCCTCTGTGGGCCCTTCCTCCTGGTGCACAGTGTCAGCTCGCACTGTAGGAAGAGCAAGGAGGTATTGAACACGGACTTGAAGATGAAGCTGAAGCGCTTCTTGTCCACCTCGGCGTGCGGGATAGGAAAGTGCACTCTCTTGGAGCTGTAGAATTTCACAGACTCATCCTTGGGACAGATGTTCTCAATGATGGTGTAATCAGACATCCTGTCCGGGTTTGAGAACGGAGAGACAAAGCAGGTTTGGATGGCAAACCCCAGTTCTTGGTCGGCCTTGGTGACAGATACCTGCCAAGGAACAAGATCAAGTCAGAAATGGCTGGCAGCTTTCTTTACTTTAGCCACCCAGATGCTATCCTGACATAGTTCTTTGGGTAACATTGCTCTGTTTTCATAACTTATTTACAGCTCTCTGGCTGTAGCAGAAACACACACTGATTGGTGAGAGATAGTTCTCATTTTAACTTGATGCGAATGACAACAAACTGTTTAATTCAAACTCTGCAAGTTACAAATACAAAATGGGTTAAGTCTCTCTGGCCCTCTGGAAGCCCACGGAGATAAAAAAAAGTAAAAGCCAGTTATGCACCTAAGTGGATTTTACGAAATAAGCACACACAGGCGAAGCCCGCAGCGCCACAACAGCAGATTATGACCAGGACGAGATTTTTTAATGCCGCCCTGTAGCTCAGGATGGAGGAGAATCCCCGTGCTGGAGGCAGGCGGGGCAATGCTAGGAGCAGGATGTCGTAGATGCAGCCTGCTCTGTCAGTCAGCAGGTCCGTGGTGCTTTGTAGCAGGGACAGTGTGACCTGGTGGGAGTCACCAACCTGGCACCAAACCAGTCTTGCCAAGAACTCGCCTGTCATTCTTTAATCCTCCTGGGGGAGGGGGGGCGGGGGCGGCGTTAAAGGGAAAACTAGCCTGGAGACATTTCCAACTCATTTATAGTTCCCTCTTACAAAGCATTGTGTGTGCCATGTCCAAATCTTACTGAAGTTTCTTTTGTTTAGACACGGAAAGAAGTGCTTAGCCAAATGTAAACAGCATTCAAACCTTAGCTCTCCTGAACCCTGCTAGAATCCCTGCAGCAGGCTGGCTTGACTGTCTGGTGACACGTGAGGGCTGTGTGAACAACTCATCTGACTCTTTCCTTAGCTAAACTAAGTATAAATAATAAACTTCAACACTTTAGACATAAAGCTAGTCCTCACCCATAGACCATGAGCCCCCAAATGCTGAAAAAGACAGAGATAATAAACAAGCCTTGCATTTGGAACCCGCCCAGGGGAAATCCCCAGCACTGCAGAAGCCCTCATCCATAGCACGCCCAAAAGATCCCACACTGGTAACGACGGACATTCAACATGGACATGAACAGACGGCAGAGCTAATTATGGTGTTGCCACCTTGCTTAACATTCCACAAATATTTACTTTCACTATCTTTCCGAGTTATTTCTGATGAACAAGCTATTCTATCTTAGAGAGATTATCGAGAAGTTACATACATGTTACAAACACAAAGTGCCATTTAACATGAACTCAGTCTTCAGTGTAAAACTATGTTGACTCTTTCCTCACTTTCAAAGGTATGCAAAGGCAGAATGTCTGCCTAGACTGTCTCCTCAGTGCTTCAGAGGAGAAAAACCTTAGGTCCTGCTGCAGAACGGACCAGAAGTGAATGGTAGGAAGATTACAGGCTTGGGAATGAGACCAGACCCAGGAATCCTCACGCTCTGCTCCTGACATGCAGACCAAAAGCTCTCTTCCCACCTACATGATCAATTGCAGCAGCAATTAATGCGGAAGATGCAGTTAGTGTGAGAAACAGCGACTAGAAAAGGTTCCCGCCAACAGCGTGGGTCCCAGCCAGTAAGAACTCCCACTGTTAGCAGTGGGACTCTAGATGCTGACTAAGCCAGAAGAACTGAGAAGAAGAACGGCCGTGGTATCACCAGGCGTCACCCGGGAATGACCACCTTGGATTAAGGGAAAGAACTGTGGACTAGAGAAAGTACAAGGTTCCAGAAAAGGCTAAGGAGGGCAGCTGGAGAAGAAAGCAAGACATGATTGACTTTTCAGGTTAAGCCAGTGATTTATGAAGTTTTATTTTACTTAAGTAAAAAAATTTTCCTACCAGAGGTGGAGTCCAAACAGGGAAAGAAAGACCGGGCATGGCCAGTTGCTACCCTATTTAGCAAAACATTTACAGATTCTTTCAGGTTTGGGGTAGCTTCAATCAAGTTTAAACCGGTTCATAACTACTCCCCAGTTTCAAATCCTTCTTAACATACTTGATATTTAAAGCAGCAAAAAAATATTTGATCTACTTTTAAAATCAAATTTAACTATAAAAACATGATAAGTAAAAAGATATAGCCGGAAAAACAAGAGTGAAAATGTAGAGGGGATGGGAGAGGGAACCTCCCAACAACACAGTTCAAGTAAGCGACTACTTTAGGGGGAAGGAGAGAAAAAGGAGAACACTGAGGGTGGGATACACAAGGCAGATCAGCCACTAGCTGGCATAAATTGGCAAAGCCACAAAGGAACAGATCTAGGCACATGCTTGGAAAAGGGCAAGCTGTAGCTAAGGAGTGTCTTTTCCAACCTACGGCATAGTCAGGAGTCACTGACTAATGAGGCTGTGGGCTGTGAACACAGAAAAGGCTGAGGAAAAGAACCCTCTTGTAGGGGCAATCATGGTTAGGGACAACACACACAGAGCAGTGGTTTCCCCCAAAGCGCAGCAATGCACACACAGCGGGGTGGGGTGGCGGGGGGGACGACACCGCTCCAGTATGACCTCAGAAAGCATCCTGGGCTACATGCACACTGTCTGTCTTTGGAAACGCAAAGGTGTTCTGTAGTGGCTGTCACCCATGGAAGCTTCTCACCCCTCCCACAGTGAGGCACAACAACAGCCAGCTGCTTCACGCCAAAGCCAAAGATGCCTTTCAGTGAGACCAGCAGATGGTATGCCCAATGGGGTCACTACAGACTCTGCCCAGGACACACAAATGGCAGACAGCCTGCTGCCAAGGTCCATCTTCCCCAGAATGAATCTGTGAACTTAGAGACTGACATTGATACGGAGTTACGTTTTCTTCCCTTTCAAATGACAAGTTGAGGGGCCATGACAGTGGCGCCTGGTGGCCAATAGCGTGGCCTCGAGAGGTAGGACTCCATAGCTGCGCTACTTTGGACGGCTTGAATCTTAATTTTCTCATCTGAAAGTCAGATCTTAAAAATGAGTCCAGTCTTACAGGATCCTGCTGACAAGTCAATTCATGATTATGATAGTCACAACTGCATTCGGTACGTCATACAACAGCAATACATATTAGCGGTTACTATTTCGTTATTACCACCACTGCCTAATATTTTCATAGACATTCCAGATGTAAGCTCTGCACGGTGACTCTGTTGTAGATAGGAAATGGCTTTGACAAATTCGGGAGGTGATTTAGATAATGACTTGGCAGAAACAACTTCACACACAGACATGCACACATACGCACATACGCACATACGTGCACATACACAGACACACACACGCACACACACACAGACATGCACACACGCATGCACACATGCACACACACACAGACACACACACAGACATGTACACATGCACGCACACGTGCACGCACACAGACACATATACACGCATATACAGACATGCACATATGCACAGACACACACACCGACACACACATAAGCACACACACGTGCACGCACACACACATGCATGCACACACACAGAGCTTCTCACTCGACAGTAAATCTAAGATAAAGTGTGAGGCAATCTGAAAGCGTCCATGCCTAACCCTCACACTCTGAAAGTATGGACAGCGAAACGAACAGGGTGCTTTACTGGTAGATGACACATTTTGCTCACTGTTTTCTTTTTGGCATTTACCAAAAAAACCCGCTACATCCATTTAGCATAAGCCATAACATCCCAATATTCAGAAGGTGACCTGGAAGAGTTTTCTGAGCCAAGCTGTTTCCTAGATGAAGGTGTCAACGAGTGTCACAGGAGCTGCGGGGGTACTAGGCTGGGTGCCACGGCGAGTACTCTATTCTTACCTCGACATAAACATGTCCGTTCTCTGCCACAGAGAAGACCCCGGGGGAGGGCACCAGGAAGAGGTCTGTGCTGTACAGCTCCATGTTGAAGGTGATATTTCCATCGAGCGGGTCCTGGAAGCCACTGGGATTCCTCAGCTGCCGCAAGCTGCAGTTAAACTGGAACACCTGCAAGCAGACGAGGCTAGATCAGTCATATGCTCAGTGTTGGCCTTTCACATGCAATGCTACTGTTTTGACAGTTCCCAGTGAAGACAAACCAAATGAACAACGCAATCCACAACAAACCAAAGCAAACCACTAAGAGAAACCAATACATACCTTCACAGTTTTGGCTCGGCTCAGGGGGGCAGTTTCTCCTTCATCGGTGTCTCCTGAAAATCCACTGTCACCTGACTCCAAGTCTTCAAAGCCACCTGACCCACTGCCGCTGACATCCCCGCGGGATGGCGTCTGCACCACAATCTACAATGCAGGAGATGCACAGCTTTGTACCATGCGGCTCTGCACCCACGGAACAACTCAGTGCAAACAGAACATCAGACTGGATACAAACGATAGCAAGAGTAAAGTCTTCAAACTCCTTAGGATTTTAAACCTCAAAGTGATGAGAAAATACAGAAAAGCTCAACTCAAGCTGGAGATCTGAACCAAAATTTGGATTTTTTCCTTGCAAAAAATTATAGATTTATTTATAACCATGTTGAGTAAGTTACATCAAACACTGGGGACACTAGACATGGAAGTGGAGGGGCTGGGGCTGCTGACAGATTTGCCCACATCTTGTGGGTTCTCAGGCACTTTTTAATTTGCATCAGTGTTTGATCTTTTATAACGTCTGGATTGCATGTGTGTGTGTGTGTGTGTGTGTGTGTGAGTGTGTGTGTGTGTGTGTGTGCGCGTGCGCGTGCATGTGTGTGTGTGTGCGTGTGACAGTTGGAGAATGCTTTGCAAGTCAGTTCTCTCCTTTCCCCATATGCAGGTCCTGGGCACTGAGCTCACATTTTACCCACTGAGCAAACCGCTGGTTCTATTTGGACCTCTTAAGATTTACAGAAAGTTTGGTTTAAGTTAGAAGCATGGTGCCTAATGTTTCCATGGAGCAATTCTTCTCCTCTCTGGTCTTGCATACCCCATCCCCTTTTTATTCTCAATCCTTCCCACTATCTTTTCTTGTGTGTATGGGTATAGAAAAGAAAATGTTCTATTCACAACAATCTGTCTTAACATTGGCTGAAAGTATTGTACTGGGTTAGTTCTGAATAGGATGGAAAAGTGACCCAAAGATCACAACTCCACAAATAAAATCCTAATTTATTTCCATTTCATATGATTGAACTGTGAACATAATGGAAAATAAAAACATATAGGAAGTTTGAAGAGTCCTACAAAGTCCTGCGTCATTCATGGAAGGGGACAGAACAGGAGGAACAAGAAGGCAGGCAGCGAGGTGCTGACCCGAGAATACACCATCAACATTCACAAGTGCATCCATGGCATGGGCTTCAAGAAGCGTGCCCCTAGGGCACTCAAAGCAACTGGAAATTTGCCATGAAGGAGATAGGGACTCAAGATGTGTGGTTTGATGCCAGGCTCAATAAAGCCATCTGGGCTGAAGGAGTAAGGAATGTTCCATACCGCATCCGGGTACGTTTGTCCAGAAAATGCCGTGAGGATGAGGACTCACCACACAAGCTCCACACATTGGTAACTTACACATCTGCTGCCACATTCAAAAATCTACAGTCAATGTGGATGAGAGCTAACCTGCTGAATCTCAAATAAAGGTGGAGAGCTGCCAAAAAGAAGAAGAAATAGAGGAAGAGGAAGAGGAAGAGGAAGAAGAGGTCGGCAAGAGAGCTTGGAGGTGTCTGAAGCAAGCGGCTGGAGAATTCACACCTTACTCTTAACAGTCAAGAAAATAAAAGCATACAAGAAAGAGGTGACTTTGGGACCAGGACATCCTTAATCTTTAGAAGCAGCTGAGACCTTAGACTCAGTAGATCACCATTTCTTCCCAGTGCTAATTTGAAAATCAGTTTAAAATGTCCAAGTCAAGTACCTTACTATTATACGGACCGCAGAGGGTTACCTTACTATTATACGGACCGCAGAGGGTTACCTTACTATTATACGGACCGCAGAGGGTTACCTTACTATTATACGGACTGCAGAGGGTGACCTTACTATTATACGGACCGCAGAGGGTTACCTTACTATTATACGGACTGCAGAGGGTTACCTTACTATTATACGGACTGCAGAGGGTTACCTTACTATTATACGGACCGCAGAGGGTTACCTTACTATTATACGGACTGCAGAGGGTTACCTTACTATTATACGGACCGCAGCGGGTGACCTTACTATTATACGGACCGCAGAGGGTCACCTTTTTTGAGGGGCCGGGGGCGCTGGTGCAGCCTTTTCTTAGTTAACTTCAAAAATAAAATTTCTTAAACTTAGGGTCTTTCTTAGAGGTACAGAGACTTGATAATTTCACCAAGATTCTTTTCTGATTTCAAACTCATGAGGGAAGGAGTCTCCTCTTATTTTTGAACAAGCAAAATACTGTGCATCCATTCGGAGATGCACATATAACCTAGGGCTTTGGGATTTTAGTCCCATAAAGACCAACCGATTTGACCCTCCAGTGTGACCAGAGCAGGATGGTACAGGCACAATCACCTTCCTGGTGGACCATCATTAGATGGAAGGAGGAAGTGTGTGAAATTACCACAGCTCCAGCTGAGAAAACAGAACCTTCAAATCCCACAGACTCACTGGTAAACCAAAACAAGAGTTCGGGGCCAAAGTCCATCCCATTTTGCTGAGATCTGACATCTCGCTTTATCTCCATCCCTGTCATCTTCGGAGACAAGGGGAGACTAACACTGAGTGATATTCAGCCACGCCACCGATACTCACCGAGTTATAGTAGACCACACCGTCAGGGGCTGACCGCCAGTGGCCAGTGCCACAGCCATTCAGGGGGGACTCCAAAACAAAGTGGGTGCCGTTCATCTTGGCTTTGCATGAATGATTTGACAGGGTGAGCTCCACCTCTGAGTAGTTACTGGTCTGAAATGGACAACACCAAAGGCAGAGTGGAGGGCTTCACAGCAGCTCAACGTACCCAGGAAGGAGCAGTGCCTACCTCAGCCCACCTCCCAAGGCAGAAGCCAGCGGCCTGCATCCCTGCGTCGTACCCCTCCCCCTCCTGCCTTCTCCCCATCCGCCACCTGTCAACAGCCCTCAGATTGTGTTTGTTGGCACTGAAAACTCAGTAGCAAAATATTGACACAGGAGGATCTGAACTCCTCTCCTCTTTTGAGAACAACAGGAAGTTGGATGAGGGTTGTAGCCCAGGAGAAGTGGCTGATCCAACTAGGGGAAAAAGCTACCAAGTGAAATAGCTACAGGGAAATAGCAGACGCGGATTGCAGCTGGCTGGGGGAACGTTCTTTAGAGGACCACACTGAGCCACTGACCTTGAGAGAGTCTCTGAGAGAGTCTCTGCTCACAGTTACAGTCAACTTTTCACTGTCACACTTGACTGACAAGGCGTTGGCCACACCCCCCTGCACTTCTTCCGGCTCTCTGTGGTCCCGAAACAGTGGGAGGCTGGGCATGGCAGGATTCTTTGGATGGAGAATCCTATCTTCTCCCTCCTTCCAGCCTTTCTTGGGGATATTCTGGAAAGAGAAGGGGAGACCTTCATCTTTGCTTTTCCCTCCCAGGAAGGGTGGGTTATCCAGGGTAGGCCTGTGGTCACGGCCCAGCAGGATCCAAAGTTCTGGAGGAGTGGTGTGGACTTCCTCGTCTCTCATCTCCTCTGTGGAAACAAAAGGTGAAGAAACATCGTGAGTGGCTGATGTCAGGCCACGTCATCATCAGAGACGGGGTCACCAGTAGCAAATCTGGAGTCAACGTGCAGGGCATAGAACTGACTAAGCAGTGTGGAAACCTGAATTCTGATCCGGGGGTTCTAACTAGCTGAGTGGCTTCGGACATGTGACTTATTTCTCTGTGACTCAGTTTTCCAAGTTTTAAACTTTAAAAGTTTGGATTGTAACCGTGATCCTCAACTTGGGCTTCATGTTGAAATCACTTAGGGGCTTTGGAAAAAGCAGCTCCAGTGAATTTTTGAAGCTTCTAGTGCGACGGCAACGCTCGACCACGACTGAGAGGCATTCTGCTCGGCAATTTCTAAGTTCCTACCAACGATATACCTGTGCCAATTGGGGCCATAACATGCTATGCAAAGGCCCTTAAAATACTTTCTTTTAATCTAGGGGTCCTAAAATCATTTCTCAAAATATCTCTTGAAACAACATTGGCATTTTTATTTTATATTTTGCAGCACCAAGGATCGAGTCCAGGTTCTTTACCACAGTGGGTGAGTCCTCTGCCACTTGGACACTGCTCTTTTAGAATTATTTTGCTGCTTTCTTTTTGACTGATAAAAATCTAGGTGATATCCAGGTACCCTGGTCTTTTTGAGCCTCATCTCTGGGAGAGGGGGGGGGGGGCGCTTAGGCACACTTATTCCTTGCAAGGAAGATAGAATTCCATAAAGGCAATGTGCAGCATCGCCATGTTTCCAATGATTGCGAGAAAAACTCATGTTTCCTCAGGATTCTCTGCATCCATGGTTATCTGAGCCCAGCTGATGGATGCTTAAGGCCACACCTGCCTCAGGGTAAGATAGCCGAAATGGTAGGAGACGTGACCCCTCTTTCCACATGATCCTTCTGAAAAGGATGTTATAGACAAAGCACCAAAGGAAGTCATAGCTTTGGAGTGCTTTCAATTCGCACATTGATAAAAACCAAACAAACAAAAACACTACCATCCCACGCGAAAAACAACAACAAAACATTTTGGCAACCCAGTAGGGTAGATGTTATTTTTCTTGTTATTTTGATTGTTGATGAGGAATCTGAGGCTCAGGTTTGGAGATTAAGTAACACCTCCCCTAATAGTAAAGAAACACTAATGCTGGGTGGGAACCTAGCATTACCACTGGGTACCACTGGGTGAGGAACAGGTCCAGAGATCAGAGAATTAGGGGGTTCAAGTCACACCTACTTAAAACTCCAGAAGCTCCCAAGGGCTTGCAGACTCTGCTTCTGCTAGCCAAACTGGAGTGGCAATTCTGCCTCCACACCCTGAAGAAAAGCTCCCCTGTCTGAGTCCGCATGACTATTCTCCCGTAAACTTCAGCCATGTTCCCCAGTGGTCCTGCCCCCTTGGTCTTCTCAGTTGTGATTGGTCACTAATCATTCTACTGTAATCACAGAGGACTTGGTGAACAAAACATGCCTGACATGTAACCCATCACGGAACATATGTGCTACGGCCACCTCCATTACTACGTGAGCTTAAGCTTCACGCTGTCAGACGAACTATCAAGCTGCACGACAGAAAACCAGTGACCATCACGTGGACATGAGTGTCTTTCACAGACACACTTCGTCCGAGAGACAGAACACCACACGTACCATTATTGTTCTCGAGCCGAAGATGAAATCTATTCGCCACAGGCACCATGGTGTATGACGTCACGGGGCTGTAGCCATTGTCCAATGCCCACTGCACCAGATTCTCTTGGGTGGAAAGGGTGTTGTTTTTTACCGACTTGGTCACTGTCATGGATCTTTCACTGTCTTTTCCAAAGCCAACGCTATTGGTAGCCTAAAGGAAATACCAAAATTTCACTTGTGAGTATAAAACCGAAAGGGCTTTTCAGGACCCGCGTAAGGTCAAGATGGGTCGGTCAGCATTCCAACAGGCAGCACTGACCAGGCTCTATGACTCACAAAAATGAAAGATGGGGAAGACAGGTAGGTGAGAAGGGAATATTTTATGGGGTGTCCATGGGGGATCAAGGTGGGAGCTGGGGGCAGGCATGGTCAAGATACATTGTATCATGTATAAAGTTGTCAAAGAATAAGAGATATTCTAAAAGGATACTTCGAATAAGGAGTTACCTGAAATCAGCAGATTCTAGATAGTATAATGAGGACCTACCCTGCAACTCTTGTCTTCCTTGGATAAGACACTGAGATACAAATTAACACACACAAAGTGACAACCACCCATGCTGCCTTCTCACTTTATTTTGGCCGCCTGTGCTAAGTACACATTTCAAATGTTCCCTTCCTATTTTTATTCAAAATTGTGTATAAAGTACCCAAGTGTGCACACCGTGTTATAAACACTCCTATGGTTCTGCCTCTTGTAGCCTCGACCTAAAGGAAAGACAGTAGGATATCGTGACTCTCCCAATGCTATTTAAGCTATTGACTTCCACATGGTAAAACTCAAGTCTTTACATTTTATCTATAATTTATGATTGGTTTAGCTGTCCTGAAGTTGTATTCACTTGCCAATTCTGTTAATATACTATACTTTATGATCTGGAGTATTAATTAAGAAACTGCTTAAGTATTAGTATTTTATTTAGTAATAACGGAGGAATCCACAAACTATATATTCTTACATAGGCAACACATCTATTGAAACTTAAAGGACATCAAAATTGATATGGCCCCTATATAAAGACAATATGAAAATTCAAGAAGCCACATTGAAAGGTTAGCTTTCATAAAATAATCAGCTACAATGCTAAAATGCTAGTATTCCTTCAAGGAAGGACATGGATAACCTCGGGGTAGCCAGGGCGTGGCAATGTCTATGTGCCCTACTGACGCCTGTGACAGGGATCTGGTCAGTGGGTGAGGGACCTGACCACTGCAGAGGGACCCAAGGGCAAGGCCCAGTTTGCACAACTGCTCTGGTGGACCAGAGAAGCTTCCAGAGTATAGATTATGCCATTGTCACACTGCATCAAAATCCCTTTAATTTCCATGCCCAGTGATTTTCTCCTGCATATCTGCAGCATTTTTTCTAAATGCCTCATTTGTTTCCCATTCTATTTGCCCCAAACATGACTAAATATTAATTCTTTCCCACTGTAAAGTCATAAAAGATGCACAGGCGCTCATTCTCTGGGCCTCCTCAGTTGTGGAGACTGTCTGAGGCCACATATACTCCAGAGCTGACACCCAAGATCGTCTCCTGTTACCCAAAGAGCTTATCTAGCGGAAACCTGCCAGGCTGGCCGCTCACGACTCCATGTGTGCACGCAAGAAATCAGACGGAGAGGAACGGAATCCTGCTACTGTTTGTAAGCTCGGTTGTTATAGACTGAGATTAGTTTAGTTCTTACTCAAACTCAGAGGAAAATCCTAGGGGAAGAATGAGAAGAGAGAAAGGGAAGGGAGGGAGAGAGGGAAGGGGGAGGGTGGATGAGAAGAGGAAGTGGTAACGAAAAAGAGATGAAAGACAGAAATGGGACAGAAATCAAGAACGACCCAGGCAGCTCTCAGAGCTTGCTATTCGGTCAACAGGAGTTTCTGAGAGACAGCTTCTTCCAGTCTTTCAAAGCAACATGTGTTTTGACTGGCTGGAACCGCAACTTTGGCCTACACAATACTGCCTGGCCTCATCTGCCCTAGACGTTCACGCTGTCAGACAGCTGAGAAAATACTCTCTTTCCAGAATCCCATCATCTCGACGGCCACCTGTCCTGCTGTACCAGGACAGAGTGATCTGTTCATGCCTTTCCACATAAATCTAGATGCTGTCAGGGTAATTCATATTAATTATGGTTTGGAACTTAAAAGATTAGACGTCACTCTACACGCTAGTAAAGCAGCAAGACACAGGATAATGGGAGGCAAATTGGTTCTCAGCATTGAGTAAATTCCTCACCTTTGTATTCCTGGACTCTCCAGGCTTTCCCAACCGTAATACAGTCAAGTGGGGACTTAGGGGAGTCTCCTCAAACACCATCACCATACTCCTCAGCTCTATTTTGTGAATAATTAATGAAGTGGAGCCTAAGTGGCTGTGCCCCATGCCCTAGAAATGATGGCGTAGGGAGAAGGGCTTTTAGGGGAGCAATGGGTAGAGAATACCAAGTACATATGCACTGAGGTTTTAAACTAGCAATGTGTTTTCTAAGAAGAAGTCATATTTGTGACGCTGCATCAAAGGGCACAAGAGGAAACAGCTTTCAGCTTTTAAATTTACTATAATTTTATCGTGTGTGTGTGTGTGTGTGTGTGTGTGTGTGTGTGTGTGAGAGAGAGAGAGAGAGAGAGAGAGAGAGAGAGAGGTGGAGCTTGGAGGCCTACCTGTAGGAGCCGGTCCTCTCCTTCCACCATGCGGGCCCAGGGACAGAACTCTGGCATAGGAGTCTTTACCCATCTCTCTGACCCACGAGAGGGAACGGCTATGAAGCCCCCCTCATCTTTCCTGTTCTGGAGCTCTCCCTGCTGTGGAAGTCACAGCACCCCGTCTACAGGGCACCCAGACAGGGCACCCAGGGAACAAGACAGAGCCACATTTTAGTGCTGTGCTTTCTGCATCGTTCTGCCTATCTCTTTGACCACTGTCCCTTACACAGGCTGCACGCTGCCCTTGCTGTAGCTCTGATAAGCTCGGCACAGCCACGCACGTGCCACGGGGTCATTCTTTCACCTCCCTGCGAACTGTGGTTCCTGTTTCCACCTTGGTTCACGAAGCACTTCACTTCCTGTGGACAAACTCTTCCAGCAAGCACTTATGGAAAGAGGATGAGTTCTTTTTACAATGGGTCCGTGCTAAAATTTACATATATTTTCTTAGGTAATATATGGTAATAATCTTCCTTTAATACAAGGAGCGAGGTTCTGCCATTCTTCTGCCAGTGAAAGAGAATCTGAGACTTGCAACTGAGTAACACACATAGCTGAGAACTTTCCACCTACCTGTGTGTTTTAAGGGAGAGAGAGACCCTATATGCCCTAAACAAACACTGAAGGGATCATTGAAGTCACCTAAACCACACAATAGCTTTCAGGCGACTGCTGTCACCTTGTATCCATTTCACAGTTACATAAACAGACCCCTTGCTGGTCAGACTCTCCACCATGAACCGGGAAGATGAACCTTGAAGCTGGCCTTGCCTGGTCCAGTCAGGATCCTTTATTTTTTTTTTTTTCACTTAGCAACCTTGTTAGTACAGGGAAGACAAGGATTAAGTTCCCCACAAACTATGTCTCCTTTTCTAAGCAGCAAGTTAAACCTCTGTCTTCGCATGCACCCATCCCTCACGGCACAGTTCAAATTCACATCTGGGACAGGGAGTTAGAAGTCAAATAGCTTGAAACTGAGTGGAGAATTGGAGAAGAAAAAGAACATGATGAAACATTACCTAATTGTTTAGCAATGTTGTCATGTATTATCCAAAATTGGCCTGGAACAGGAGTCCAGCCAAAGAGAGGAATAGAAACAGATCTTCCTTGGGATGATGGCCGATCTCATTTCTAGTCTTTCTGATTCCTCTGAGAGACAGGGACCTTCAAAGCAAAGCCCAGGCCTGGGGTTGTCCAGGCACATGTGTTCAGGGACAGCAGGAGCCACAGGTCAGGGCTGAGAGCGTGCGTGAGCCCTCCGGCAGGGAACTGAAACATGCCGTATGTTTTTTTGCCTTTCAAAGCTTGATTCTCTTTCCTGTTTTTGTTATTCTGAAGCTAAAAACATTCGGTTGATGTGCCAGGCAGCAAAAGCAGCAGACACTCCAGGTCGCCTCCACCCCCCCTCATGCCATGCTAGGGGAATGCAATCAAAATACCCACGACCTTGGAAAATCACGCTAGGGTTTGCTCTCGACACCAGCTTCATCTGTCACATTACACTTGATGGGCATTTGGACTGTTTCAAAGTCTAAGAAAAATAAATTTAAAAAAACCCCTAGGAACAAAGAAGAATTACTTTAAAATTGAGACGTGTGTGCTACTGGCTTTGTCTGCCCCTCTCGTGAGTTCACCTATGTGGCTGGATTTGTAGAGAACCATTGACTTTGCCAACTGCTGGATCCCATGGAAGGTGCTGTGTGCGAATGAACACAGAACCAAAACAACCGCAGGCAATCTCTTTTTAAAAATCAAAAATCTAAAATCGACTCCAGCTGTTTCGAAACAGGCACTGAAAAAGATGCCGGTCAATTAAAAATACCTTAAAATTTTACTCGACAAAAAAATGCCAAGGGGTGTGATACATACATGCATATATAAATTCATATACATGCACACACCATACCCATTACATACATATAATTTGCTCCAATATTCAGTCCAATAGTTTTCCCCTGAGATGAGTTTTATTCCATCAAACTTTTAGCTACCTGGCTATCACCTTACCATGTTAACAGTGTTTCAGAGATAAATTGGAGCACACCTGTGGTTACTTTTGAAAAAAAAAATCACGTGTGACACATGTACAAGTGTGTGTGTGTGTGTGTGTGTGTGTGTGGTATGCAAATGTGTGAATGGAGACCAGAGGTCAACATCAGGTGTTTTCTTCACGCTGTGCCTGCCTCTGTTTCTGAGACTGTGTCTCCTACTGAACCAGGAGCTCACCATTCAGCTAGGCCGTACAGATGGCCAATGAGCTCAGAGGGTTCTTCTGAGTCTGCCTCCCGCACACCAGCACTGGGAATACGTATTTATCTCAATAGGAAAGCCTATGCCACAGCTGGGATCAGATGGATTTTCCTTCCTCCCTAAGCACCTAACTCCAGAGTAAAAGCTAAATTCAGGTCCATGATATTGAGTCTCTAAAGAATACTCAGACATGAAAAATGTACTTTTGTTCATTGCTTCATATTTACTATGACTAGAAAACACACTGATTCATTTCAGAACTTTCCTAATGAGGTAACTGAAATTCAGAAAGCTTCAAGGACTTGTCCAAGGCTGTAATTTTTAAGTAGAAGAACCAAGACTCAAACCCACATCTATTATACTCCCGAGGGCCATGTTTTAGCCACCACTCTGACTGTCCTATCAGGCGAAACCAAGCAAAGTTTGCAAAGTAGAAGCTAAGAGATCTAGAAAGTTCAAAGAGGCAGAATTCTTGCAAAAATAATACACACACAACCACAGTTTAAATCATTGCTGTTTAACAAGACCAAGAAATGCGCAGCCAACTTACGATAACTTTCAGGCTTCCCCTGACGTCAAAAGATTTGATCACCCAGTTGACATCCTTCTTGCACTTCAGGATCAGGATGAGGTCTTTGACCACCTCGGGGCCCTCTCGAGCAGGTTGTATGTCGATGACAATGTCCACCTGGAGGGGGCTGTGTGTGGAAAACAAAGGCAAAGTCAAGACCCAAATGCCAGGAGCTCTGCCACTGCTTCCAAGCCTCGTGTTCCCAGTGTCTGGCCAGTTGATTAAAATCCTGGCGTGGGTCCCAGGCAGATGACATGTGCAGAACACATTGCTGTTGCACACACAACAAAGTGGGTTTACACAACAATAGGAGCACAGGCCTGATACTAATTAACCACACAAGTTCTTCCTTCTAGAGAGGCCAGAGAGAAAGGCAGTTACTCAGTGCAGCACCATCTGAAGGATCTTGAACACACCAAGCGAGCTTCATTTTGAAGCAGAATTGTTTGTTTTCAAGCTCCCGCGACCCGCCCTTCATTAGCCTGTAACTTCTAAGACCCCATATGCAGAAACCCTTGAAATCCTGACAAGAGTGGCTGACGGCTGGGAGGTGGAAGACACTCGGAAACTTCATAATAAAATAAGAAGCAAAAGGCCCCTTGGCTTATGCAAGAGTTGACTGAGGCATCAATGGTGGTTAAATAATCATAGCTGCATTTACTTTCCCAAACTTATGGATATACAATTATTAAAGAAAATTATGGGTCAGAGAATTCAGCATTAAAGAGAATGATTTTTATTTACAATTTTTATTTACTGAATGATCACACCCTTTGTCCTGAATTTGAGGGAAGTCTGTCTTGGCTTCACTTGTGAAGCATGATAGCCAGGGTGCCCTGACTTCAAAGGTCTGCACACATGTTCCAGGTCTCTCCCAGTCCCTTTGAATTTTCCAGAGTTCTGTACGTGGGACTGAACAGAATCCTACCCAAACCAATTTGTAGTCTATTCAATACTGAGATGAAACTCTATTATACACATCATTTCAAAAGTATCTCTACAATACAAGTGTAAACTTTGAGTCACTGGTCCATATGAAATACAGATCAGCATGGAAAATAATAATTTTTTTTGACTTAAAAAACAAATTATTTTCAATAGGAAGAATCAAACTTCCAGGCCAGCATAGGAAGTTGAGAGGCAGAATAAGAGCATAAGTGGCAGATTGTGCCGTCCTTCGTATGTACCATGAAGATCCACTCCATCAACACACACACACGCCACACCACACACGCACACACACACACACCACACCATACATACGCACACACACACACCACACCACACACACACACCATACATACGCACACACACACACCACACATACACACACGCCACACGTTCACACGCGCCACACGTTCACACACGCCACACATACACACGCACACACACATACCACACCACACACACACATACACACATCACATACATGCACATACCACACCGCAATGCACATACCACACACACACCACACACACACTACACCACACACACACGCACACACCACACACACATGAGGTCACATGTGCATACAGGCTCACCTGTGTATGTTTGAGTTGGGAGCGATT
Organism: Myodes glareolus; assembly: GCF_982192425.1. NCBI lineage: Eukaryota > Metazoa > Chordata > Mammalia > Rodentia > Cricetidae > Myodes > Myodes glareolus. Next base: position 2,350,160 of record NC_142033.1, on the reverse strand, counting down.
AATTCAATGATGTGCACTTCCTTCTCCTGGGGCTGACTGGACAGGACACAGCCTTCAGCAGGCTTGGGTTGAAGGTACTCAGCAAGGTAATTGAGGGAGAGAAAATTCTTCCCGATGGTGCACGTGGGAGGGAACACTTGATCTGCAAGCAAAGACAGAAGGGGTGCCTGGTCAAACCACTGAGCTTACAGAACCAGACCATAAGGACAGAGGTGATGGTGAGGCTGAGCAAATTCAGGACACAGACAGGACAAGCCCAAAGGGCGGCGGAGGCGGCGGGGGCAGCAGGGGCTCATCTGTGTCTCAGTTACTGCAGAAAGGTGCCCCACTTTGACTACCAGTGAGCTCCTAGTGGCTTCTTTTTCTGGTTCCTGTTCATTTCCTGTGATCCAGATTGGACCTGTTAGGACTCTGTCCCTTAGACTCCGACTCAGGATATCATGGACACTTTTCCTTTCTGTAGGGCTCCGCAGTTAATTCTAACGTAAGCCAAGGCTGAGACTCTCAGCCCCGAGCTGGGGAATGTAGCTCAGGTGATAAGGTGCTTGCTCTGGGGTTCCACCGCCACTGCTGTGTCTGAGGTGTGGTGGTACAGCCCCATAAGCTGGCCACTCAGGAGGCAGAGGCAGGAAAACAAGAAATTTAAGATCATCTTTGGCTACATAGCAAATCTGTGGCCAGCCTGGGCTACAGACCCTATCTCAAAAAACAAAAATCAAAAAAGATATACATGCCATAAGGAAAAATTAAATTATGACATATTCAGAAAATGCATGTAACTGGAAGCCTACAAAGACAAATAATCCAGACTCAGAACCTTAGCTCCTTCCTGAGAACCCAGCCACTCCTGTGGTACCCACTTGTCCCAGGCCATCTCCTCCTCTGGGCTGCAGGCTTAACTGTCGTCTGTCTGCCAAGAGGTTCCCGCCTAGACACGTATTTCCCTTGAGCACACTCAACACTGAGTCTGTTTTCAATCTTATAGGCTTCTCCTTGGATACCTTCAGCCTCGATACAAATGCCTATTGGTTCTCTACCCTGAAATTAAAATTAAAAGTGGGCAGGATGGGGAAGAGAGAGAAGACACACTTTTACTCTTTTTTACATGGTTGCCTTACACAACTAACTCTGACACAGCTCTTTCCCATTCTCAGAGTGCTTTTATAAATACCATTGGGCTGAGGACTGCTCTCTACCCCGACCTGGGAAAGGACATACCAGTTCCAAAATCTGAAGATACTCCCCAGTGACCCATGCTCATTACAGAGCACGACCCCCAAAGGGATTTCCATCTTGTGGTTTAAATACTTAAACAGAAGCTGCTGTCACCGTGGCAGCTGGTGTTCAGGAAGTTCTAGGTGAAGGCAGATTATCAGGAGGGGAATTAATCAGACCCGGCACTTTAGTGAGGCAGATTATCAGGGGGGGATTAACCAGACCCGGCACTTTAGTAAGGCAGCTTTGTGTCTTTTAAATGTTAAGGATGGGATGCTGGGGTTCACATCCACAGTGGCACCTAAACACCGGAGATGAGTTTTCAAGGTTCTCAGGCTGCGCTGACATTGCCCCCTCCCCAACCTGGTACAACTTCTGTTTGCTGGTCCGCAGCTCGCACTGCAGCACTGTGGCCCTAACCCTGGCAATATCCTCGGCACCACCTCAGCACAAAGGGCACAGTTGTCAATATGGCCCCTGCTTGTGTGGTTGCTGCAAGAGAGGGTTGGCGCATGCATCCTGCATTTTTTTCTACAAACCTCGCCCCAGGAAACAGCCCACAGCTTCACAGTTGGAGCTCCTGGAGGGGCGCCCCGCTGCATCTGCTAAGGGGTTTTCCAGATGTGTGATGAGGAATGCGTACTTCACAGCTGCAGCCCTAGGATGCCTCCCCCAGGTCACAAGATGGAAAATGATACTGGAACCGTAGGGCTGAAATCTGGTTGAGAATCAGGAGGTGTGTACATGGGCCAGAAGACTCAAGAGGCCAGGCCCTTCCTGGGACTGTGGCTTGCATTTCCTACACAGGTGTGTCTGGGCTTGTAGCTGGCACAGAACAGACACAGAGCACAGGCTTCTGGAGTCAGCAAATGACGATGTGAAATTTGAGGCGAATAGCCAAGGATTCCCCCGGGTGGGCGAGCCACTCGGAAGGTTTAACTCTCCTAAAGTTCCGGATGCCACTGTCAACTACGCTGAGTGAACCGATCACATTTTGTTGCGAGGAGTCCCCCAGATCACGTGAGTTCCCACAAGCTCGGCACAAAAACATACTCAAGTGCTAATTAGAGAGGGAAGCCCCAGGTAGGAACCTCTTAAGCTTGGTAGGGAAGGTGCAGGTTAACATGGCTAAGGACTCTGAGCACAGAGATGAGCTTCGTTGGTCACACAAAGGCTCCTTTTCCTGCAGTGAAGGCCTACAACCTGGAGATTAGTCCACGGTGCTTGGATAAGAGTCCACACTGAATGCCCACTTCTTCCACTCTGGGTGGACAGTGAGTACCACCACCTGGATGGCTCATGATAACATGCAGTGCTGACCCCATCCTAAGTTCTTGTTTAGCTGGCCCAGACTGAGCTAAAAATTGGCATCTCTAACAAGGTTCTCAGTAACACCGATGCTTCCACGGTGGGAGCTGCACTCTAAAAACCACTGGGGCTTGTAGCCTATGGTCCCTGGCTGGGAAGCTAATCGGTGTGACCAGGATTGATGCCAGGTGATAATCAGTAACATTGCCTGGGGTCTATGAGCTTAACAAAGGAGTTTCCCCCTCACCCCAAATGTTCCTGTCCGTGACATGGGCCAGCGATTTAGACCCAACTAACGCTGAAGTCAAACTTCAGGGGACCCTAGGGATTCTCAGAGTCACCCAGTTTTTACCACCAGGACATCAGGTCTTTTAGTTTTGTTTCCCCATCTCAGTGTGAACACAGCTACTTGAGAGTCTTGACTCCTGACATGATGTGGGATTCCCCTCTGTATGCTATGAATACCATTGGTTAATAAAGGAACCGCTTTGGACCTACAGCAGAGCTATAGAGGAACAAACTAGGTGGGGGGGGAACTAAACAGAATGCTGGGAGAAAGGAGGCAGAGTCAGAGAGAAGCCATGGAGCCCCCACCAGAGAAAGATGCTGGACGAAATTTTACCCAGTAAGCTACAGCCATGTGGCGATATACACATTAAAAGAAATGGGTTAAATTAAGATGTAAGAGTTAGCCAATAAGAAGTTAGAGCTAATGGGTCAAGCAGTGATTTAAATAATATGGCTTCTGTGTGATTATTTTGGGTCTGAACTGCCCGGTGACCAGGAAACAAACAAGTGGTCTCCTTACAACACTGGCACAGGTGACTGCTGCTCTATACACGTTGTCAAGGAAACAGGGCCCAGTATTCTACACGTTTCCACTCCAAATCTCCTTATTCTAACGATGAAAGACTTATTCATCACCCTTCATGCTACTGGATTCTGCCTCAGACAGGCAGAGATCTTGGGGTTTTTTTTATTAATTTTTTTCCAATCTCTTTATTTTATTTATTTAGGTCCGACTACCATGAGGATCTAAGCCAATCTGGAACAGACTGAGGCCTTCCGAACGCGATTCCCACCTAAAACCCTTTCTCTCAGGCTACAGGCCATTCTCACCTTCACTCGGGAATATGCCTACCTGGGTAAGACTTAAGGGCGGGCAGATTCCTTCAAGCACTAGACAGCTTTAGACTCAAGGGTGAGGGGTTCTACAGATGAGAACGGCCTTTGCCACTTTTTTGTAACATGGCACATTCGCTGAGCCCTCCCTAAGCCCTGTCCTCACACAGGGACGGAAACAATAGCTCCTCCTTGGGATTGCCATGCCGTACATGGGAAAACTCCAGACACGGTCTTTGCTGTAGTCAACACATCAATGTCGGTGCCCGCCTTTACACACCACTGTCGGTGCCCGCCTTTACACACCAATGTCGGTGCCCGCCTTTACGCACCACTGTCGGTGCCCGCCTTTACGCACCACTGTCGGTGCCCGCCTTTACGCACCACTGTCGGTGCCCGCCTTTACGCACCACTGTCGGTGCCCGCCTTTACGCACCACTGCCGGTGACCGCCTTTACGCACCACTGCCGGTGACCGCCTTTCTTGCACTTGTCTCATTTTTACTTTAAAACAGCGCAGACCCAAGCTGGGGACCAAGCATTCAACACCCCCACCCTGTGGGACATCTGGGGAGAAGGTTGCAGGTGCTGTCGACAACGCTCTCCCCAGCCAGTCGAGGACAAGGTCCCATCCATGACAGTGACTTCCTAGTAACTCCGGGGGAGGGGCAGCGGGACCTTCCAAATATACTCCACTAAAAATGATTTTGAAATACTTAAAAAATAGGCTTTCAAAACTGAGCTGTTGGATATTTATATCTTTCTGCAAGGCAAGGAAATTAAAATGAGCCAACTCTTATCACAGCATATGTAGTTCCTTTCTCCAAACTGTGTCCTTGTAACAAGTGTTAGTACTAAAAATAATATTTTCCCTCTATTGGTGTCTAAGATTTAACTGATGTCTCAACACCATAAAGGGACAATGGCTTCAAACATCTGCAAACAAGTAAGAAGCTGCTCCGGGTATCGAACCCATCCCGCTAGATCCTTCATGGCGTCAGTTACCACTGCCTTTCCCCACACCTTCAGACACTTGCTTGTTCTGGATGCCAGGGTTGACGATGCTCTAAATCCCACACAGCAACCTGCTTTTCTCTCAACTGTACTACACCTACCTCTCAGCTGGTTATAACCAGCCCCGTTTCTGCAGAAAGAGAAAGAAGAGGGATGTGTGGGAAGAGTCACTCTCTAAGAGACCCCTTAGGTCCCTGCCAGTTGCAGTTCTCTGGAATCCTACTATCCCTGGCCCTGATCACCTGGATTCAGAAAGGTCAACAGTCAATGGTTATAAATCTGTCCTTAACAGAAACCATGCAGGACTTACCTTCTCCCACTTTAATATAGATGTTTCTTGCTATCTTGAGTTCCGTGAATGAAGTCACTGCTCCGTATACCTTCCGGGCCCAGTTTAGCAGATGTTCGTTTCCTTGAGGAAAAGTCCTCTCTTCTGTGTCTGCTGTTGAGGAGAAGTTTCCTGATGAAAACTGGACCTTAGAACCCTTCGACACCTGAAGCAAGCAGAACGGCATAGTTAACATGGCATAGTCACCCAGAGCCAAAAAGAACTAGAGAAAGCGCTGGCCAGATTTACCCATCATACCTAACTTGTCTCTTCTCTCCGCTATGCAAGCAGATGTAAGAGAGGCAAGCCCTCTGAGAGCTGACTCAAGTAACTCCCAAACCCACTTCTCCCAGATAATCCCAGGCAGGATATCCCTTCGAACTTTGAAAAAGCCTGTGATGAGAAACTGGGAACTGGGAACAGTCTGAATCATTGCTATTTCGCACAAGTCTCCATGAGAGGCCCACCCACCTTTCAGGCACCATGGGTCTTCATTAATACTGGTGCTCCCCTGTGGACTGAACTGGACATTTAGGGGAAACACTGCACCTCTCTCAATACTGACAAACTTTAAAAATTTTGACTTTGTCATTTCCTAAACAGCAGGCATAACTCTTTGCGTGGAATTTTTTCTAGATTGGGGACCATTAGTAATGCCACTAACATCGAGCAATCCACTAACAAACTTGCTGTGGATGCTGACAGTACACACTGGTTGCCTGTAGAAGGTTGTGGTGGAGAGAGTAATGACCAAGTGTCCTTACTACTCACACATCTGCCTGACTCCCTAGTATGAATCCCCATGTACCTTGTCTTATGATATATGTCAAGTTTAGTTTCTTTTTTGTTTCAATATTCATTTACTTTATGCATATATATATATATGTGTGGGCACATGTATGTATGTGGGTACATGTATATATGTGGGCACATGTATGTATGTGGGCACATGTATGTATGCGGGCACATGTATGTATGCAGGCACGTGCTGAGGTCAGAGGACAACTTGGGGGTTGTCAGGCTTGGCAGCAAGCGCCTTACCCACTGAGATACTTCACGGACTCCTGAAGGTTTCTTAAGGAAGCCTTTCTGGTCTGTACCAGCTTAGGAGGCCTGTTTTGATGTTGTCTGTTCATGTCAAAGCTCACCATCCATCTTCCTGGGTCACACTAACCATGCCACCTCCGGGTATCTCTGCTGGGGAGCAGCCACACATGGGCACCGCCTCACACCATCTGAGGCTTTCCCCCCTTTAGCCCTGCAGTCAAACCTTCTTGCTGCCAGAAAGCACTTCCATATTGTTATTCAGCTTGTCACTGAAAGAACAAAGCCTGAAGCAGTGGGGCACGGACTCTGACCCACTGCCTGCACTGTCTGGGTGCGAAGGCAAGGATCTCTAGATAGTTGTTGCCTGTGTTCTTTCTTGTGTTACAGCTATAAAATTTAACTCTGGGTTTTAAATGCATTATGAGAAGCAAGCATTTTTCCTTTCAATGTGAATGGAGAGATATATCCTACTGGTGCATTCCAAAGGCATGAAGAATCGCATAAGTAGAAGAGGCCAGCAGCTATGCAGAATGTAGCCTGAAGTCATCAAAGAGCCACGTGACTGTGAGGCCCAGGAAGGGGTCGCTTCTGCTGGTCTGTCTGTCTTCCCTGCCACACACCATCAACCTGGCCTCAGCGCGGTCTCCTTCCTAGGCAGCCCCAAGGTTCATAAACTCAGGGCTGAGGAATTTGGAAGCACAGCTACCGCCACTCCTCAGGCACATTCCAATAAGAAGAAAGCAAAGCTGCCAGGGGTAGGGAGGTGTCCCTGACTGCAGGTCAGTGGAAATTTCCTGCTTCCGCAAACGGTCAGTCAGCACCCTCCCCTCAACCGCCAGTTCCACGAGCCCTCTGCTATGATGGAGCTACAGACGACATCGTTCACGGGTGACCGCCATGATCCTCAGGACCAGCGATGACTATAGATTCCACGGTAGAGAAAGGAACTGGAGAGAGACGGTGTCCCTCAGCACCAGGACAAGACCAGTGCATGAGGCTTGGGACTTCCAGACACTGTGGGCTTCTGTTCTAACCCTTGAAAGATCCCCACATTTGCTGCTATGATAGGGTTATATTCTTCCTTTCAAAATGACATTCGCATTGTGTGTGTATGTGTATGTGTGCATGTATGTGTGGTGTGTAATGTGTGTGTATGGGGTGTGGTATATGCATATGGTGCATGTGTATGTGCTGTGTGTGTGTGTGTTTATGAGGTGTATATGTGGTGTGTGTATGTGATGTAGTGTGTGTGTGTCTGTGTGTGCTGTGTATGTGGTGTGCCTGTGTATATAGAGCCCTTGATAAAGTCATCTCTCCAGCCCTCTTCTCTTTCTTCCCCTAAGATTCTGTTTGCTAATCTGAGTCAGGCCTACCAACCAAGGCAGAGAATTCAATCCTCAGTCCTTGGTTACACACACCTTCAAATATTTTGCCAATGTCAGTGGGCTTTTATCATGTACTCAGTCTTTGGCTCCTCCCCCAGACACCACAGTTGTCCAATCATTACCAGCTCAGAGTCTGACTGTCGTACTAGAGCAAGACTCAGGGTCTCTTTGAATGGGCAGGACTGAATTAAATTCCTGGCTGGTGGTGAGGAGGTCCAGTTCTGTTTCCTTCCTCAGCTGGTGCAGAGAAAGTTCCAGCCTCAAAAAAGCAGTTGGTTCTCCTGGCAGCCAGCCCCCAACTGGATGCTGTCTAGGACCCCCCAGTCACCAGTCATCACATTAACATAGGCGATAGCACTTTGGGGACACTCAGGGCTAGGAGATGTGTGCCAGACACAAAGAGCAGAGACCAAACCTATTTCCTGGTACACCACAAAAAGTGAATGTGAAACTGTCGTTTTAAAAGAGCTAAAGAGTAAGCACAAGGACTTTGCATTTGGATAAAATAACAGAAACTTCCTACAGCTTTATTTATTTATTCCATATTATTATTTATTTATTCCATTGTTCATCCTAACCTTGGTTCAGGGTCTTTGTCAGGCTAACACATTTCTGGCCTTTTAGCTTAAACACACACACACACACACACACACATGCCACACAGCAGCCAATCCCATCCCTTCAACCATATTCCACATTGTCACCTGGAAAATCTTCCTAAAATGCAAATAAGTGAGAATATAGAACAGCCGAGCATCTTAACACGGGTGGGGAAGAGGGTGTCTCTGCTTCCCTCCATCCCAGGGTTCACCATAAAGAACCAATGACAGCCGCAGAGTGCTCCACAGACTACCTGTTCTCGGGTCCTCCGTCCTTCCCTGCCTGGACCACTGTGCTGAGCCTTCCTCTCCTGCCTTCTCCCAGGCCCCTGCTCTCTCCAGGACTTCCATGCCTCCTGCCCATCCCCTTGACAAAGAACAAGAACACCTGAGGGCCGAGGAAGCGTGTGCCCATCCTGAATCTCTTCACCTGGCACGGTGCATGACACAGGTAGGGGTTAAGAGTCACTGTTGACAGCCTAAGGTGCACAGCCAGAGAAGCTAAAACCCCTGTCCAGAAACAGACGGAAGCAGAGGCGGAGATCCTCAACTAACCACTGGGCTGAGCTCCCTGAGCACAATCGAAGAGAGGGAGGAGCGATAATATGAGCAAAGGGGTCAAGACCATGATGGGGAAACCCACCGAAACAGCTGACCTGAGTTAGTGGGGCTCACTGACTCCAGACTGACAGTGGGGGAACCTGCATAGGACCAAGCTAGGCCCTCTGAATGTGGGTGACAGTTATGTGGCTTGCGCAGTCTGTGGGGTCACTGGCAGTGCTTGAACTGGTTTTTTGGAGCCCATTCTCTTTGGAGGGATACTTTACTCAGCCTAGGTATAGGGGGAAGGGCCTCAAAGTGCTGTGTCAGACTTTGCTGACTCCCCATGGGAAGACTTACCCTCTCTGAGGAGTGGAGGGGAGTGGATGGGAGCTGGGGTGGAGGGAAGGTAGGGAGAGTGGAAGGAGAGGAGGGGGGGAATGGGATTGACATGTTAAAAATGTATTAAAACAACCACAAAATAAATAAATGAGCAAATTATGCTAAAATATATCGCTTGCTTATTGAAAGCTCCCCATGCTCCCTGCAAGAAAAGAGCCCTCCAGTTACAGAGCCTCTGCTTCCCCACCTCCCCAGAAAGTGACTCTCAGCCAGGCCTTTAAAGCTAATGATTTGCTTTCTCACCTGATAACTCCAGCTAAAACCCAATTATTAAAGCATACTTAGCAGGTCTGTGTCTCCACCCACACAGCCCTGAACTTTCCTCCTGCACTCTAACGAAAGCCCAGCCCCCACCCCGAACATGACAGATGTCTTCCTGTGGGAATTCGCAGAAGCCCAGCTCCAAGGACCTTGACTCTTAGCAAGGGTTTGTTGAAGGAGCAATCGCCGGGTAGCTTAGGGTCTAACAAATCCCGGGAAGCCAACGTGCACCTGGTCCCGTCCTCACCAGAATGTTCTTTTCTGTTCGAACTGTGCACAGCATTGGTATTTTAAATTCTGGTTAAGCTACCAGACCTTTTTTTTTTTTTTTTCCAAGAGCAGAGCATTACTCTATCTGCCAAGGCTGGAGTTTTATTACAAGAACTTACAACGAGGCTACAAGAGCCAAGTTTATTATTTTTTCTGGATCAGATTCAATAACTTCCTTCAAAAGTACACAAGAAAAAAAAAAAAGCCAAGGAGGCATCCAACCCTTTTGTTTCCACACCTGTGGTTGAGAGTTAACTCTTTGAGCCCTAAGTGGGCTCACCCAAGCCTTGACATTGAGCTCACAGGCCAGAGCAAAGGCCGAGTTCCTCGGGAGTCTCTACAGCGTCTTCCTGGAAGTGAGCTTCTTCATCTTAGCGCTGACCTCAGCTGACTCAGAGGTCCAGGGTGGCGGCACAGTTCGGTCAGAGGGAGGAGGGCGGAGCTTTGCCCTGAGCAGTGTCCTGGCTGCCCAATGCCTCTGCTAGTCCTGGGTCCATCCTCCCATCTCCCAACTGACTCCACACTATCCCCAATCCCAAACAAACATCCCCAGATGAGCACCCCAGATGGGCGTTCAGATCGCAGAGAACCACAGGTGACCAGATCTCGCCTTCCGTTCCACATCCACGGCTTCAAAGTTCACTCATGTTGGCTTCAGAAGGCAGCCTCTCTTAAACCTACCCCACAACCAACAGCCTGCCACCCTGGACGCTCCAGGTCCCCCATTTTTCTCTGTGTATTATTTCCATTGTATCCCTCACTTTCCAAAATGCTACAGGATATATTCATTTATTACACCATTCCCCATCTCTTCCTTTGGAGCCTGGAATGCTCACCCAGGCTGCACAGGGGCTGCGTGTACCAAGGACAGTAAGTGTGTCATAGAATGCATCTTGAAATTCATTGGCTGGCTATGGTTGGCATAACGTTTGTGCTAAAGAGGATTCGAAGGTCACAGGAACAGCAAAACGGGGAGTGATTGTCACAGCCTACTGTGAATGTCGGGCTCTGGAAAGGCCATCTTTCCCGCTATTCAATTATTATTTGATAGAGTAACTACCGACCGCACATCACCAGTCACTGCATCTAAATTATTGCTAAACTGACCCACATCTAAGATTGAAGATACATACCAGAGTTTGAAGATTTTTTTATAAAAACTAAAATATCTGTGAATTTTATTCTATATCACATGTTTAAATATCATGTTGAATGAATTAAATTACATTTTTATTTACTTATACATAAAATCACACGTGATTCACTCTTGATTTCTATCACTTGTCTTCTTCCAAAGTAGCCATAAGGAAGGAATGCCCTTACAGAATGGTGATGTACGCTCGCCTGTCTGGTTCTCAGTCTAGATGTAATGATCCCAGAATGGTAGGGAATGGGAACCTGGGACCCTGGAAACTATATTACAATTCACACAACTGAGATACAAATATTATTTACTAATTTGTTTTCACGGTACTGATTTCATTTATTACACATTCCTTAATAATTCCATAAAATACAAGGAATTAAATCGTATCTACCTCTCCATGCCTCCACGGTGTTTCTGTTTTTATGAGTGTGTATGATGTGTGTGTGTGGGGGGGGCGGGTTATTTACCACAGTGGGCACATGGAGGTCGGAAGCACACGATCAAGTTGGCAAAGAAGAGCCCCAGAGGGAGGGAGACCAGCCACATCATGGATGCAGTCATCACTTTGCACATTTAAAAAGAAGTGGGCCTTACAAAATAAGAGAAAGCACATCTCCATAAAAAGAAAGAAAGCAACCATCACACTCATGCACTCGCCCCTACAGCTCAAGCCTGATCCTTGGGAGCTTGGGTTATCTGTGGGTGAGATTACAGACCCGTGGGGTTGCTCATGTGACGTTGCTGGAGATTTCACACGTGCACAGTAGAGAGCAGCTTCTAGCCCACTCCACCTTGCCCTTTCTTTTCACCACGCCTCTCCACGTTCACAGCTCCCAACGATGTGCACACACGCAGCTCCTGCTCAGGGAAACAGATGAAGCCCAGGAAACACTGATGGTTCAGAAACTCCGGCCAGGCTGGGAACCTTGCTCAGTTCCGGGGAAAGACAATGGAGAAGCAGACTAGACTCCAGCCCTGTGCCTCAGTAGGATCTGCAAATTGGCCCCGGGGTGCCTCACAGCCTGCACAGAAAGGCATCAAGGAGATTATGCTGGGATGTATTCTGCCTGCAAAGTCCAGAGGACTGAAAGATTTACTCCCAGGGAGGACTGAAGTATTTGTTCCAAAAGAAGTCACGTGTTCGTTCTAGCCGACCCCCAGGAGGATGCTACTCGCCTATTTCCTTCCAAGTCCCGTGATATAAAATTCAATCTGAAACATGTTTTCTATTAACATATGTCATGACTCAACGCTGTTTTGAGAGGGCTTACTCTAAAGAAATAATAACTTCCATGCCCACGAACCTACATTCATAATCTGCAAACTACATATTTTTCGAGCCAAATCACGCATTCAGGAAATGCAAACTCATGTAACTGTTTTTGTAAATTCCGGGGTGTTTTTATCTTGTAACCCAAACCAGGTTACTTTTTTTCCCCCAATAAAATGACTTAGAACATACTGAACTATTAATTTTTTTCTCAACACATTCATCATGACCATCTTGGGATGTTTTAATTTTTCCTGAAATGTAAGATGCTGAAGAACTGAGACCGCTCTGTGCTCTTCATACTCCACAGGCTTGTGCACAGCATGAAGAAAATGCTGATGCTGTCCTGGAGACCAGCCACGCCCAAACCTGAACACAAGCCATTGTGAGAGCCACGTGCGAACCCCACAGAGGCAGCACGGGAACGGAGCTGGATGTGAACATGCATGGATACAAGGAGAAGCAGATCTTTCCCAAGGTCCGAAGGTCAGCTTCAGCCCAGCACCCCCCTCCCATTCCACCCCAAAGCAACCAGTGAAGAATCCCAGGCTAGCCCAGATGCATGCTCCTCACTTCTGAGTTCACCCTTTCTCACCTTCTACCATCGCACAGCGTTAAGAGAGACTAGCTAGGCATGGCGACTCATGCCTTTAATCCCAGCATTTGGGAGGCAGACTCAGGTGGATCTCCATGAGTCTGAGATCAGCCTGATCTACGTACTGAGTTCCAGGCCAGCTAGGGCTAATAGTGAGATCCTGTCACAAATAAATAAAATGAAAATCAACAACAAAAGAGTTACTTGAGCCTAATTTCAAAGCACATTTGCCACTTAAACGGTGATTTTTTTCGTGGGGGGGGGCATTAGAGAAGGCAGGGGACACGAAGGAGGTGTTGTTGGTGCTGACACTGTTACTAATATTTGCCACGCTCCTCAAGCTGCGGCTACCCTCCATGTATGCTTCTAGGAGCCTCTTACTATGGAAGACTTTTCATTTACACCTAATATGCCAAGTTCAAGGGTACAAACTAAAGTTTACAAAAGCCAGACCGCAGATGGAATCTTAGGATGGCTTTTCAGAGGTCCTCCTTGTTCACACTGGTAATCTGTGTGTCTCACAGGAAATACAAACTCAAAGAAACCGAAGGACCTACCCAAGTCACAGAGTTGGTAGGCAGCAGGATGGACGGAGACCCTGTTTCCAGCCAGACGGAGGGAACAGGCAGTCAACAGGCAGTACCCGTGGGGTGGAGTCAACCTCCTTCAATTCTGGGCCCCCCATCAATAGAACACAGGGAGGAAACAGTCACACAGTCTTGATCTGCATTCTTGCTAAGCAGACCCTACGTGGACTCTGAATCTTCATGTGCGACACCTGAAGAAGAACTCTGAGCCATGATAGGGCCAGATCCCATGATGTAGCAAAGCACACATACAGATCACAACTGCTGGACTCCCCAAGCCACGCTCTCTCCATGCAGGACACTGGGCCCTGACTGTGCCTGGAAAGGCCATCTCCCTTTGGGGAGGGAGTCTGCCCGCAGGTCAGCAAAGATCTGAGCCGTGTGCCGAGGTTGGGTGGGCAGACAGAACATGCTTGGAGGGAAGCTTCACTAAGGCACCGCTGCCCCTCTCTGACCCGTCCAGCCTTCTGTGTTATTTCTTTCACCCTCCTTCCCAGCTGCCTGAGGATAAGTGGGCAGAAAGAGAAGGGGAGGAACAGGCAGGGATGACTCTTTCAGACACAAGTTATCTGCCTAGAAACCAAGTTAGAGGAAACACAAGCCCCCAGAGACCCAGTGACTTGGAAATGGTTGACTAGAACCCATGATGAACAGAGTGTTGGAAGACCACCTCAGGTGGTACAAATGTCGGGCGTGACGACAGATCCAATGGCGCATTCTACACGCAAGCCTTGGCTCAGCTACGTGAAGGCTAACGCTGGCAGCTGGACACCCTCTGGGCATGTCTGTAAGGGGTTTTCTAGACTTCTTATCTGAGGTGAGAGTACTCATCCTCCATCTGTGGTCTGGGTTCTGTGCCAAATCAAAGAAGGAAGGAAGTGGGGCCAGCATTCACCTCTCTGCTTCCTGACCGTGGATGCAAATGACCAGATGCCCCTTGTTCCTGACCATGCCTTCCTCACCGTAGACGGTCAAACTGAACCCAAATCGGGTCTTGTCACAGCTACAGTCCCATTAGCTACCCCCACGTCTGCAGGCTTTTGAGAAGGTGTATCATACATGCGACTAGAGTCCAAAACTGACTGACTTTGAGGAAGGGACTATCCTAGGCCATTGGCCTGACCCTGGCTGTGGAAAGCCCTTAAGAGCCCAGAAGAGGGCTGCCCAGAAGAAGAAGGGGCTCCAGTTGTGGGGGTCAGCCTTAGCTCATGCCCATGAGTGCTGGCTCCCTTCCAGAAAGTTCTCTCTGCATCTCCAATTCTCCTTGCATGTCCCCACAGTGGGGCCAGCCGACTCCTTGCAATAACTCTCTTTGTGTATCTCCCCTGCTGGCTCTAATTCTCTGAAACCCTGGCTGATACAGTTTCTGTGAATGGCTGATACAAGCCCCAAGAGAAATAGAGCCATATATTCTGGCCCACTAAGCAACCAAACCCACGAATGATTAGGGAATAAAGGGCCTGAAGGACATTTCCTTGGGGAGATGCAATGGAGAAGGGGCCATAAGCCAGATACAACTGGTTTGTGTCGTTTGGGAAATTCCAAGTTGGATTTTTATGCCCCCATTTTCTAGCTTATAATTGACAATCTCTACAGACAACCAGGATGGTCTCCTCGGCCAAAGCTAAGGAAATTGAACTGAGCACATTTAACCTCAATGATGAAATGGTCCCAATGGTGCTATGGATATATGTGTACTAATTAAGCAAGGCAACCTATGGAGCCGATCCAAAAACAGTCCAACCAGGAGCCCAGAGGAAAAGTGTACTTGGGGAAGGGGTCAAAGAAACAGTTTCCAAAGCCCTGGCCAAGAGGAATACTGCAAGGCCTATATCCCAGTTCTGAAGTCGTTCACAACATACGTTGTTAAAACAAGGTCTTTATTTGCTAACCTGAAGTCCCAATCGTGGTATAGCTATTAGTGGGTCCATGCTATACACCAGACTTACAGACGGCATCATAGTCATGTCTTCCGATTAGGCCGTGTGCCTTTCCCCAGTCAGGCCCCAGTTCACTCTTCTGAAGAGTGTTATTGTCCTTAGTCCAGCCCTTGCCAGTTTATGTGTTACAACCACCATCCAGGAGCTGATTGTCTACACACGCTAACCTCTTTGTTTTAGCTCCTCATCCTAAAATAAAGATAAATGGTACCCACGTGGAAATTACCTTTTAAGACGCTGCATCCTACGGCAAAATAAAGATTTTTATGATGATGATCATAGCACCTACATCACAGACGTGGCACAGAGACCAAATAAAGTAATATATGCAGCTGCTTTGAATCATTCAGCACCGGGCGCACACTGTTTAGTTTTCATGACACGTACTCATGCGTGTATATCCTCCAGACAGGTGGCAAGAGCTGTGTGATCAGCCTTGAGGCTCACAGGCTGTGGCTTGTCCCTCACCGGAACAGAAGCTTCTTATTCAAGCTTCTAGAAAGGGATTTCTTTACCTGCATCCAAGCAATGCTGATCTATTTGCCCCAGCACTCCAGAACACGAAGAACACTTTCTCAAGGATAAAAGAAGATAAAGGGACTAGAGATCAAATGGGTTGTCATCACTGTGGGCTCTTGCCAAGGTGGCAGGCATGGGAGCCCCGGGCTTTGACTGCCCCTCACAATCCAAATGGCATAATGATGACTCCCCACCACGGCATCGGGAGCAGTTCATATCTGCAACAAAGATGCCAACCCATCTAGAGCCAGGTTTGGGAAACCAATGGCAAAAGCAGGGTTTAGAATACAAACTTTGACCACACACGGTTTCTATCTGGATCTAAGCCAGACAGATGATAAGGATCAGAGATCCAAAATCACATGATCTCACATAAACAGGACAATATGTACCCAGAAAGGACTCTGGCCATTCTGCAGTCCTTCCCTGAGGTGGGCTGTGCAGGCAGCTACGGGAACCTCACCACAACGTCACCGCCTGCACCCAGGCACGACCGAGTGTTTTCACATCAGCATTCCAGAGCCAGGGATATTTCTTCTCCCTGTTTGTTTTTTTCTCCTCCAATTACATGAAAATAAAATATTCTGCAACTTCCCTTAACTAAACACTCGTTTTTCTAATCATATAGCTCTCTGGAGACTGTCTATCATGCTGCCCACAGCACCAAAGATTAACATTTGAAGCCACTACCCCAAGGCTTGGGAAGGGTGGAAGCATTAGCTCAGTAGAGTAGCTTTATTCCAAAGCTTTCAAGAACTTCCTTGGATGACACAAGGAAAAACCAATCTTCCCTTCAGTGTACTCAAGTTTATTTTAACCTCAATTTGTTGAATGAAAGCAAAGCCTTCACAGGGCTAGGGCTGTGCCTACACACAGACATGACACAACACCCCGAGCAAAGCCAGGAAAAGTCCACGCTGGTGTGAGTCCTCCTGGAGAGGACGTCTTCCTCAGAAAACTGTGAGAGGGTGCAGCAGGGCCCCAGGCCACTCATCCACTGGCAGCGTTCACCACGTTGCCCCTGCGTGTTAGGATAAATCCTAGGACGGTTTCTATAAACTTTCTCTGGACCAGGTTTACCAGCTGAGACTGGACTCTCTCCAAGGCTCTAAATGCCACAGTGACATTTAAGAAGATCTCTCTTACCACAAAGGGGCAGAAACTCATTCCCAGGAAATACGGTAGTTGACTGACCCCAGTTCATGAAAGGATCAAGCCCTATATAATTAAGACTCTTAGGGACAAGCCACAAAACCAACAGATAAGCAGCCTCTTGAAAAGTAATGCACGGTACACAGCCACTTGGAACCTCCTCGGGACACAATGACTCATTCCACCAGATACCAAAAAGAACCACCGCCAATCTGGAAGCGGTTTATTTAATCTGTCTTCAAAGGAGAATTTATTTGGGGAAAGACCTCACTGGGAAAGCCAAAATGGTATAGTCAGACCCCCTAGGATACAGGGGTGACACCTCTGGCTGCGAGGGAAGCGGCCTCTGTTTACTCCTCAACCCTTCTGCCCACATGCTGTTCCCTGGCATCTGCCTCAAAGAGGCTGCTACCTCAGCTGCACAGGCAAGAGGACAGACCTCATTTTCTCCACCTTCTGGATCTAAAAGAGGGTGCATTTTTATACTGATCCTCATCACCCCATTTTCTAGCTAGCTCTGCAACACAGCAGAAAGCTCCCTGAAGGCAGGCGACTCACACGACACTCCCCGAATTCTCCAAGGGTCATTCAACCTAAGCGCACAGACAGAAAAGTGGGCACTGAGTCGGTGAAGGGCTCACACACAAAGCATCATATAGGTATGCTAATTTTGTGGGTTTTCCCATATGAGAGCAGGGCCCCAAAGAAGGACGTAAGAAAGGTGTTTTCTATTTTTTGCTTCAGTCCAGACTCTGAAATGCAATACAATAAGAAAACAGAGGGGTTTTGTTGTTGTTGATGGTTTTTAAGTCCCCTCCTCCAGATGTAAGCCTGACTATCTGAGTTATTCTCTGCGCGTTTCTGGGCCCGGCAACCCACAGTTATACATCACTTGGCTTTGTGGAGAGGTAATGGCTGGGCATGCGCTGTGTGAGGTTGCTCTCCGTGCCACCCTGAGCTCACATCTGGGGCTGTTTAACAATTGATTGGAAATTTAGCCTTTTGATTTCCAGTGAAATACTAGGCACAGGGAAACAAACAGCACTTGTTTGCACGGAGTCTTGTCAGGCACCCAAACTGCAGTGTGGACCAGGAAAGGGCCTGTAGTTGGGTGGCAGGGACCCAAAAGACTTGGCCTCCCCACCCCCTCTGGTTTAAGTAAAAGGAATAAACCAGATTTGGGCAACAGGAAATTTTTTTAACCACCCTTCCCCCTTCTTTGAACTTGGAGAGCTGTTTCTAAAATATTCAGTGTGTTCCTGGTATTAATTTACATTTTTCATTAGGATTACGTTTTGATTTGTTTTTAATCCAAAGCCAAAGAATAAAGTTCGTTTTCCCTTGCCTATTCCAACTGCCATGCCTTGATATTTACTTGGATTTGCTGAGGAGGGCAGGATTCATATTGCTAGTTCCTGTTTCCAATTAAATTAGGATATAGTATCTAGCGGCCACATTATCAAAGCATCAGAGTTGAAACTGGGAGGAACTTCGGAACGCAGTAGAATCCAAACCCTTCATCTTAGGTGGGAACTGAGGCCCGCGTACCTCACCGCCATGTACAGGGATGTGTTGTTAGTTAGCGGTGGGGCCAGGGCTAGCACCCATGCTGAGGAGATTAAACAAACTGCAAAAACCCAGGTTACCAGGAAAAAAGATATAGGACACCAAATTAAACTTGAATTTCCAGAATAGATCACTTTTGTTGGTATAATTATGTCCAAGATACTGCAGAGGCATACTTAAGCAAACTATTCAGCGTTTGTCTGAAATTTGACGTTAACTGGAAGCCTGCAGTTTCATATGCCAGACTCCGGCCACCGTACTGTGAGACCAGCATGGACCCTCCCACTCTCCATCTGGCTGCCAAAGATATCCGCATTTTTCTTTCCTGATTTTAATGATAAATGGCTGGGAAAAAAGGAATCACAGGACAGTAATCCCAAGAGAGTGTAACACTGGAAGACGCTGCTCTTCTTGAGACTTTGCTAATCTTGGATATCCCCATTTCCCGCTATAACTAGCGCGTACAGCAGCTAACTCTAAAATGGTCTAGATGTGGCCTCTAGACCAGGCATTTCGTGTTGCTAAGAGTTGATCATTAGGGTCTGTGTGTGTGTACATATACATACATATATATGTATCTACATATATACATACAGATATATATACACACATAAAGATATATGTATACATACATATATATGCATACACATACATATATATGCATACACAAGCATATACATACAGATATATGTATACACACATACATACGTATATCTGTATGTATGCACATAAAGACAGGACCTCACTATGTAGCGAGCTGCCCTTGAACTCTGGATCTTCTTGCTTCTGTCTCCCAAGCACGGAGAGTGAAGGCGTGTGCCACCACACCACGCCACCAGGCTCTCAGTCTTGGAAGTTTCTGCTTGTGTTAGACTTTAAGTCTGAAGGGGAAACAGAGCTCAGGCTTGGAATACAAAGCAAGACTTAAAATGACCCTAACCATAGAAATTATAATGATATGTATACAATATTTGTATACATTTAATATAATAGCACAATAATGATATATAATAACAAATAATAATTTTCAGTGGGGCAGGGCACAGATTTGGGGGTCAGAGGACAGCTCTGTGGTGTTAGCTCTTGCTGTCCACCTTTTGTTGGGTTCTGGGGATCAATTCAGTGAGGAACTTGTACAAAAGAGTGCCTGAAGGCAGCTCCCAGTACTGCCTGAACTCTGACCACTGATTTTTGTGTGGTTTAAACTTGTCAGTTTGGCTGTGCTTGGACTGGAACCCAGGGTCCTGCACTCACACACAACTATACGCCCAGCTCTTACACTGACCTTTTCAAAGAATACTGTAGCAGGCTTGTTTGTTGTTTGTTGCTTTGTTTTCTAATGACTTTAAATGATATATCAGAATCATCTTTTTTTTTAAACTGGTGGGGGGGGCAGATGTTTCGAGACAGGGTTTCTCTGTGTAGCCCTGGCCATCCTGGAAGTTGCTCTGTAGACCAGGCTGACTTCAAACTCAAGTTCACCTGCCTCTGCCTCCCCAGTGCTGGGATGAAGAGCGTGCGTCACCCCTGCCCGGCCAATGCAGTATATTCTCAAAAAGTGTGGTATACTCAACCACTACACAATTCCTCTACAATGTGTTCTAAGGGATCTTACACCATTGTGAGTTCCCACACACTTCCCCACGGGCCTGGCCATGACTCCCAGTCTCTACAGATTGTCTGGCCATCTTAAACAAAGAGAATCACACGATCTGCAATTCTGTGACATTGAGCATGTTTTCAAGGTCCATTCATGATGCAGTATGGGATACAAATAACTCTGCTCTGGATATTTGTGGGCAGGGACCCCGAGTGACTATATAAAAAAACCATGTTGTTTTCCGCCCAGCATGTGCGAATCTTTCAATTTCTCGACACCCTGACAACACTTGTTGCTTTCTGTCTGTTTTGTCTCTGAGGTGGTCAGTGCTGTGGTTGGTGGATTTTCCCTGATATTCAGTAACACTCAACATCTTATGAGCTTTCCTTGGTCATTTGTATCTCGTCCTTGGAGAAATGTTCATTCGAATTATAGCACGCACACGCACATGCTTTAGAGACAGGGTCTCATGAAGACCAGGTGCCCTTACCTTCTGACCCTCCGGCTTCTATCTCCCTGAGTGCTGGGACAACAGCACGGGCCACTGCACCCAGTGACATGCAGTGCTGGGAATGGAGCTCATTGCTTATGCATATGAGGCAAGTGTTCTACCACTAAGCTAGCTACCCCTGTGGCAGGATTATTGTTCTTTCTGATTGTACCCAGGGACAATCCAGATCTACTGAATAGTCTCTGGACCGCCCAGAAAATATTGTAAAGCTCTGACAACTTTGTCACACATGTGCCTGTATGTGACTTGAGGCGCACTTTGAAACACGTCATCCATCCCTAGCTGCTTGGTAATCTGGACAAAGCAACTGCATTTGCAAAGAAAACTAAATTCTCCCCACCCCATCCCTCTGGTGCCTGACACACTTCTTGCTTGTGCTATGGGATTAGGAATGATGAATTGACAAAAAGCAGATGTCTCTATCAGATAGTGTAATAATAACAGAAAAACAAAACACATTTTATATTGCAGAAATCAGCAAATGAGACATTCTGAGTAACACAAGTCTTTACACATGCTGTAGGCAGTTAAAACAACCAAGGCTTATTGATTTAAATTCGCTGGCAGATGCCATTATCCAAACTTTTCTCACCATCCTGCATAAGAAAAATTAACAACCACTAAAGAATTATAACTGTAACAGAAAAGACAGCCTGGAGACAGTCATGTGACCCCTTTACTGTTACATGTCACAAGGGCATGAGAACACATGTATCTATGTTGGACTGAGGGTCCACCAGCCTTTCTCCAAGACAGTTCTAAGCTCACTGAGTAATCTCAGGGCTTAGCTCCTACGAAGCCTCTGGGCTACTGACATGCTTGGAGAAACACTTCAGGGATGGACAAACTGAACATGCTCTTGGTTCTCTATCCTCACAAAGGCTGTGACATGGATGAGGGACACTAATCCATCATAGGCCTTGGGGAGGGGGAGTTTCCCACCTGCGAGCCATCTCAAACCTGTGCTGCCCTGATCTGGCTGAGAAACCGATGTCTTGCTGACGACCCAGGCCATGGAGAACGAGCAGACAGAGAAGGCCAAAGGAAGCCAAGCTTGGGTGTCCGGGGATTTCAGTTAGTCACTTCTCCATAGCTTCCTCTCCAGTGTCCCTCTGCGATGTCCTTACATGGAATTAACTCCAAATAAGGCTGATGTTAAGTTGTATACTGAAATTATCTTCTTCATTAGTGCATTTCCAACTAATAGTCAAGACGGAGCTCTTCGAGTTCACAGAGGGAACAAATAATAACAAAGCTGGTTCCCTCCAAATCCCACAGAGTGGAGGACTCCAGCAGCAGTGAGCAGACTACAGTGTGTGTGGAACCCACAGCCCAGAGAAGTGGGAACTGTAACTCTGGAGCCATCCAACTGTTACTTTACAGTCACCAGTGCTAATTTCACACCCTTCCCAAGCACTCATTGCTCTGATAATGGCAGCAGAAACAGCAAATGCACGTGAACTCAGCAGTGGTGGACAATGCTCGTAACATTTTAAACACAATTTCCTCACGTCAAGATAATGCTTGCTTCTAAGCACAAGGCTGTCATTATTCCTAAATTATAGCTGGGAAAAGTCAGGTTTGCAGAGATGAATCTTTCTAATTACCACCTGGACCACCGCTGTCCGGGGGGAGTCTCTGCTCATCACATCTGCCGCTATCCTGGCTACCACGATGGTATCCCAAGGGCCGGGTATGCAGCGCAAGAATTGGATCTTAAAATTTATTTAGGTTCTGGGACTTGAACGCAGGGCCTTGTGAATGCTATGTCAATGCTCCACCCAATCGATGGCTCCCTTTCCACTTTTTGAGAGAGGGCCTATGTTGCCAACGCCAGCTTCGACTTTACTAAACAGCTCACAGTCTTTGTGATTCTCCTGCCTCAGCCTCCAGAGCAGCTGGGATTACAGGCCTGCGCCATCAACCTCAGCTTAGATTTAATTAAACAGCTGTGCATAGGTAGTTTCTGTAGCATTGGACTACAGTATACAGAGTAAATGTGTATGGCTTTATGAGAACCTTGTGTCTTACTGTCACAAGTAGGTTTAATTACAGAAGGCCGGCACAACTACGTATGAAGGTGGCAATTCAGCATATGTGCTGCAGAGTGGGTCCTAGCTTAGGCTTAAATCCAAACCCTGCCAGAAATTAGCCTAGTGCTGTTAAGCCTCTAAGTCACCTATAAAAAGGAGATACCCTTGGGGTTACTGTGAGAAAAAAAAAATGAGATAAAGTATTAGAGCCCTTGGTGCAATTCCTGAATGGCACTGAGCATTAACTCAAAGTAATAATAATAATGGCCACTAATTATCATTTTGCTAGTCTTTTACATGTAAAATAGCAAGATTTTTAAGTCTTTAAAAAAAAAGTTGCCAGGCATGGTGGTGCATGCCTTTAATCTCAGTACTCAGGTGGCAGAGAACATCAGATCTCTGTGAGTTCAAGACAATACTGGTCTACAAAGTATACACAGTTGATGCACGGTTAAGAAAACTCAGAGAGAGAAATTGGGGTTCAACCTGGAGATCTGAAAAGCAAAGCAGTCAGCCACTTGGCTCTTACCCTGACCTCAGCCTGAAATGGCGATCCTGCCTCCAGGAGGTGGCTGAGAGCCACCATGTGGGTACTGAGAAATGAACAGGAGACAGTGTTCTCAATCTCAGAGCCATCGCTCCAGCCCTGGAAGGCTCACTTTTTAGAGAACTGGATGGTTCTATAGGATGTTGCTTTATTTTGTTCTGTCCGATCTTTCATCAGGATTAGATCCAGCCTACACACAGTTCTGGCAATATTGCTACATAAGGTCTGCTGGCTGATTTCATGTCAACTGGACTCCATCTAGAGTTATCTAGAAAGGAGGGAACCACAATTGAGAAAATGTTCCACAGGATCGAGCTGTAGGGCATTTACCTAAGCAGTAGTTGACGGGGGAGGGCCCAGTTCACTTTAGGTGATGCTCTCTCCAGGCTGTTGATCCTGGGTTCTAGAAGAAAGCAGGCTGAGCAAGCCAGTCAGCAGCACCCTCCATGGCCTCGGCATCAGCTCCTGCCTCCAGGTTCCTGCCCTATTTGCATCCTTTGGTGATGAGCATTGATGTGGAAGGGTAAACCAGAAGAACCCTTTCCTCCCGAGTTGCTTTGGTTGTGGTGGCTTCATCACAGCAATAGAAACCCTGACTAAGATGCAAGGGATGTTTGTTCTTACTCATTTATAGACACATTGTCTGTCTGCCCCATGCTGGTGTCATTAATTCTGATCACTTGCCTGAAGCACTCCCGATGATTCCCCACGGTCTATAGTTACAATTTTTCTTCTCTTCTTAATAAATAATTTGTGGGAAAAGTATTTTGAGAGTATCTGAATATTCAGCCCCTCCAAACCCCTCCTCTTCCAGTAACTGGGCCTAACATCTGTTGGAGATTCTTGTCTGATCAGCTCTCACTGTGATGGTTACAAAACAGCAGCTCCAACTCCATCATTTCCCCCACGTGTATTTAATAATTAGATTTTCACACATAAGGGCTGCCCTATCTTTCCTACTTTACATATTTATTCAACTTCCAGCTACGTGAATCCTCATCTCATTCAGCAGATACCTTTGAGTGGTTCAAAATGCCTTTAAAATAAATGCAAGTGACAGTAAACTCCAAACTGTACTAAAGTCACTAGAGAGGCAACATCAATTCACTGGGCGAAAGGAACCTGCTAACGGAGTCGCTGCTTACAGGTGAGATCTGGGGGGCCTGGGGCTCTGTCACGAGGACAGCGTGAAGCCCTCACAACACTGAGAGGGATCCCCGCCGAGCTGCAACGCCAGTGCTCATCAGACATGATATCACACGACAAGCATCTCAACCCAACAACCCATCCATTTCTCCACAACTAGCAAAGTCGAACGTTCTGGCAAACTCCAAGGGACATGATTTACAAATAGTAGGTAATATTTGGAGCAGTCTACAAAGAGCTGGGCTCCAGCTTTTTTTAAAAAAATAAAATACAAATTATTTCATGCTTGGAGCTCACTGTATCACTTTGTCAACAGTCTCTCGTATCAGGAATGAGGCCCGAGTTATATACAAACAGAAACGGGCTCGTGTGTATTTATTTTGTGGTCAGAGACCACACAGCAGAGGCTATTTACAGCTCTGACAGTGCTCTTAATGCCACGAGGCGGAAGGGAACACCAGGACTCAGGCCACAGAGAGTATGGCAGCAGGTCCTGCACCACCGTGCAAACGACACCCGACTCTGTCTCCACATAACACGAGCTGCATCTACTCTCTGTGGATTCTTAACTATGCCATCCAGCACAACCTCCTTTGGTATCATTTTAATGGAAAGGATTTTTTTTTTTCAAAATGCTTTACAAACTGGCACACTATACAAAACTATAATCCCAGCTGCGTTCGGGACACTGAGAAGGACCGAGGGAAGTTAGGCTTGGGTACGTAGCAAAATATTGCCTCCAGAAACAAAATGTCTTGCAAAAATTGAGAGTCATTATAAACTTGCACTAGGAGCATTTCAGGGGAAGGTGTTGAATACTTACCAAGAAAAGTCTGGGAACGCCGTTGGCCAGTCTCTCTGTCTTCAGATGCCAGACCAGGGGCTGTGGGGAGTTGAGCAGGAACACAACAGGCTTGTAGTGAATGTGCACTGAGGAGATGGGTCTCAGATGCAGCGTAACCTAGAGACCAAGGAAGCAAGGAGAGAGCTCAGTGCCGATTCCAGCACCTAGGCAGTACCTAGACACTTCACGGCTCATGGCCAAGAGCATCATAGGCAGCTCCAGATCAATGTATATGATGCCATACGTGGTTAAGCTAAATGCTGCCCATGCCCGGCAATTGTTTTACTACCTAGCGGCTACGTCACCTAGTTAGTCCCAGTCATCTGGACTAAAACATGGCTCACCCACTAAGAATGAAACAAAGAACGCAGAACACTCTCTTGTACCCCAAACTGGTAGCATGGGAATAAAAATGACCTTTCCTCAGGGATTCCTCACCCTTCAACTCAGAACACTAAGCTGGGATTAGAGAACAGAACCCTCTACAGTGGGTTTTTCCCTTGGGCCCAGACAGAAAGGACCTTCTTCTCTTCCAGGTGACTTCCTCCAACCGGTACAAAGTTAGGTAGGCTCTGCCAAAGAAAACTGCTGAAAGCCAAGAGAGCAGCTGCCAAGGGCAGCTGCCCTCCCCACTCTAGCTACCAGCACAACGGGGATTTCCAAAGCCATGAACCCCAGCGATCAGACGGGATAAACAGTGATGATATACAGCCTCTGCGGAAAAGAGAAGAGGCGCTAGAGATGGTTAGGAGTGCTTACTGCTCTCATCGAGAACCCGAGTTTGGTCCCCAGCACCCTGAGTGGTGGCTCTCAACCATCTGTACCTGCAGCCCCAGAGGCTCCAGCCCTCGTCTGGCCTCAAATGGCCCCTGCACACATCTGAGTTTGTACAATCCCCAGAGTAGAGCATAGAAACTCAACTGTTTGGACTTTCGCTATGGCTGCTGGCCCACTTTGATCTCTGCCTTCTTTGGTAAGAGACAATCGAGAACCAATTTCATTTACTAGAGTGCCCAAGTTATAGATAAATAAAGCACCACACTTTTCTTACTTTTCAAAACCCATGCTTTAGCTTATAGCAAGCACCTTCTAAATGCCGGCAGGATCTTTTAATTCTCCATTTTCTGATGCCACAAGGCATATGAGTCTACAGAGAGTTTGCACACACACATACAATAGCATTTGCTCGCTAACTACCAAATGTGTCCATCTTAATTTCCAAACAGACTACGCAAAAAGACACATCTTGAATCGAGTATTGATATCAGTATGTTGCAGGCAACAACACTACTGATTCCCTGTAGCCACTCTGTAAATGTATAGGTAACCCAAAAGATCGAAAAAGAGACTGAAGAAACCGCTACGTTCAAAGGGGTTTTAGCTAGTTAATTTGCAGCAAAATACAAATCTCAAGCAGCAATTCTCAAACTATCAGGAGCTATTTCTGCACACAGGACCATTTTTAGACTTGGAGCGAGCACAGAATCAAATCAAAGTACTAAATGAACTGTGATGTCAGCAACAGCCCCAGAAAACTAATGTGTTCCTTGGTTGTTCAGACACATAGCACACTCTGGAGTCACCGTCGTCATCTAGAAATAAACAGATCGATAGCAGCCAGACACAAGAGATACCGTCAAAGCGGAGCAGAGGCAGATGTCCAGACTGCAGCCCTGCCTGAACACAGAGGTGCATGCGACAGGGAGAGCATGCTATTAAGAGGGAGGGCGGGAGGCCCGGCTTCTGCACCAGAGAACTACAGAGCTTCGCGGACGCTGGCTAACGGTAAGTGGTTGTGTAGGGTGTGCCTGTAGCTCACTGAGAACCACCAAGGCCCAGAGAATAGCAACTGTCATCTCCAGGGTTGCTGACTCTTTCCTTGTTTTGCAGTCAGTCCTAAGGCAGACGCGAAAGCATTGCTCAAAATGTGTAAAATCAATAAATACACATCTCAAATGAACAAAAATATTTTTAAGCTTATGAAATGAGAAGATGCATGAAACAGACACTGGTGTGTTCGGGTCCAAAGTTCCCCAGATGGTCTGAGTGTCGAGGCCTGGCTCCGACAATCAAGGAAAGATTTCTAAGAAGCTTAGCTCTGAGTTTTCCTGGAAACGGTTCCTTCTTCAATATGTGGCCATGTCTGGCCAAGATGAGTCTCTCTGACTCTGGCACAGATGTCCCAGGCAAAGCCCCAAAGCCACTTGGC
Organism: Myodes glareolus; assembly: GCF_982192425.1. Lineage (NCBI taxonomy): Eukaryota > Metazoa > Chordata > Mammalia > Rodentia > Cricetidae > Myodes > Myodes glareolus. Next base: position 2,323,004 of record NC_142033.1, on the reverse strand, counting down.
AACAAAGAATTCACACTATGGTTGGGAAATTAAAAGGAAAATACAAATACTCAATACTCCCCCCACCTTTTGTCATTTGGCAGGCACAAAAAGTTCCATGAGCTCAAGCTAACCAAATCCTCAGAAGTCTTCCTCTCCCGTTCTTTCTCCACCTGAGCAAACCTCACATAAGGGAGGATGCAGACACCCAGCACCCAGCAAAAGCAGGAAGGTATAAAATCCCCTCAGAATGTGAGGAGAGCTCAGCCCAAACATTTGAAAGAACTATGGCTAAATTGCCTAATTTCTTCTAGACTGAAAAACAGAAAAAGAAACAAAAAGGGCAGAATGAAAACCTTTAGGATCAGTTATCACTTAGAAACAATAATTACAAACCGGATGTGGTGATTCACGTGGAATCCAGCACTCAGGAGGCTGAGGCGGGGGATCAAGGTTTAAGCTGCCATCCCCAAATTAAGAAACAAACCAACCCTGCAGAGGTTTTTATAGTTAGATTGTCCTTGGGAGTCAGAGAGAAGAGCCGACACAGACTGCAACAAAGAAATCTCCCTCTGAAAAATGGGACAGGCGGCATGCGACAGTCTCTAAGAAATCCAAAGAGTAGTTTGAAGAGTCTATCCTCAATCTTTATCCAACTCACACACGAAAATATGCACAAAGCTGAGTGTCATGAGCTTCAAAAGTAACAGGGAACTCAGTGGAGGGGTGGTGTGATGAGGAGACTAGCGGGAAGCCTCCCGAGGGAAGGAATTCTATAACCGGGGTCTGAGAGCCCTTGGGAGCTACACAGCATTTGAGAACACTCTTCATAGGTACACACACAAAACTTTGTACCAATGTGAGAAAAACGCACCTAGAACCCAGGTTAAGGAGAACACTGTACAAGAGCAGGAGATTCTAACAGAGGAATTGAAGACAAAAGGCTTCATCTCATTGAGCGAGGATGCACACGTCTGCTTTTAAGAGGTCATCCTTCCCGGGAACAGCTTCACAGACAACAACTCCAGGGGCCATCTAGAGCTTCTGTTCTCTCCTCACTTCCTACCCACACCTCACGAAGCCCAGAGATCCTGCTCTAAACTTAGGTATGTCAACACGCACCGAGCGGTCCATGATGCTGGTGACGTGAGAACGTGCAAATAAATCTGGTCTGCCACACCTGTGTCACACCTCACTGCTCCTCCACAAGGAGAGATGCCAGCTGGCCTAATCAGCTCTGTAGCACCGGCCTGCACTGAGGCTATCTGCGTGCAAACATTCCAGACGTGGTTTTATAAAGCGACTCACACAGAGCTGAGAGCATCCTCGGGACCCTGCACAGCTTCAGGGAGCCTCTGAGGGGAAGGCGCATTTCTTGCCTCCTGGTCGGGAGAGGCACCCTGATCCATACACTGCCAGACAAGGACAGGGATGGCGTTCTCTGACTCTTGAGGTGGAAAAGCTGTCTCTATTCTCTTTTCTTTCCTTCCTTCCCACCTTCCCTTTTTCCTTCAGGTAGGGAGGAGGGTCAAACTGTGTAGCCCAGGCTGGTCTTGACCTCACACACAACAATCCTCCTGCCTCAGTCTCCTGAGATATCTGAGATTTCTGGCATGTGACACCATGCCCAGCTGGCTTCTCCATTTTCTAAATATTACACTTGATAAGAAAAAGCAATGTACTTTTCGCAAATCCTGCAAGTCACTCTGAAAATGAACTGTGTGCTTACAGGTAGAAGAAGAAACTTACTCTTTATGGAAAGATGCCATAGAAAAATTGTTTTGAATTTCCTGGAATTCATAGTCTATAAGCAAGACATTCCTATCATAGAGATTTCAAAAGATTTCTTATTAGTAAGACCCCACCTCGCAACTCCTTGGGTTTGTTAAAACAAACAAAACAAAACTCACACAGCAACTGATATGTGAGTCTAACAATTGACGTTTTGCTAACAGGTCACTGAGATTTTCTTCCAACATTTCTAAATCTTAGGCCAGCCGTCTGCCCTACGTGGACCCACAAAGCAATGAAGTCGTTGAAAACTCGTCCCCGGGAGACTGTTCCGAAATGGATGATTCAACAATCAGTTTACACTACAGATAAGAAAAGAACCCCAGCAGTGCCCTAACCAAGAGTTGGAAACGCAGGAGGCATTCTACATGCCCCTCACCTGTCCCCTCTGCAGAGGGGAGGAGGCAGTGGGGTCAGGGACTGGGACACCTTGACTGTCCCCTTCCGGGCACCCGGATGTTACACAGAGATATAGAGATATATAGATGACTGAATACATGGAGGGCCCCCTGGCTGAATTCAGATTTTTCTTATACTTGGGCAAAAATACTTTCAGGAACTCAACTGTGACCCCCACCCCAATGGTTCTGAAATATGTACCTGGTTGTGGGAAAGGAAACTGTATTTGGCTAATCAACGCTGAGTGCTTTAAAGGGTCTTCCAGCCTGAGGAATTCTGACAGCTGACATTGTAACCACTGGGCTTGTCTTCCACCATTTGGGAATTAATATAAAAAGACCCCTTAAAACATTCTCGGAAGGGTATTAGAGTTTTGTAAAATAAAACCCCCAAAAATGTCCCTTAGAAATTTTTATATGATTCTGAATTAGAACGGTTAGTTGGTACTGAATCCAAGGTATCCAGACCTCTGAGAGTCCCCACCCTACCCAGGGAACTGTAGGACCATCCTCCCCCTCTAGAGAAGCCCCAAGGCCTTCACACTGAACGGAGATGACATCAAGCTTCCTCCCTGCCCTTCCATCCTGCAGCCACTGAGCTGAGAGAACAGAGTGAATTTCCAAACTATCCCCCTCCCCCCAACAATGACATGATTCTGGATTCCCTGGGGGCTTCTTAAAATAATCTAATATAGCAACACAAAAGAGGGGGAAAAAACCCAAAAGTCTGCATTTTGATGCAGAAATAAGTCTGTCTTTTTTGCTCTGTATTTTGAATGCCCTGGAAAAATACTAGGAACTAAATTTGGGTTGGGGGTGAGGGGCAAGTTCGCACATAAACAGAACAGTATTTATGAAACTATAGGTCATGACCCTCTGAAGGGGTCCTGGGAGCTTCACACAGGGATTCCAGGGACCCTGGACCTCCCTTCCCCGAGAAGCCTGTGGTTCAGCTGCCTCAGGGAAAGGGGCAGAGAAAGGGGAGAGTCTTGGTGTGTGTTCTGTTGCTAGAACACACCTGGGGCCCTCAGCAGGCCGCCGGCCACAGCAAACCCAAGGGTTCTTTTTCTGTTGTCCTTCGACACGAAGCATAGGCTGTGTAGACAGTGTACTACGTCACGGATATATTATCAAGGTCATAAAGGCTTCTGGCTTAAAGTACACGACAGCCATGTTCCCAGATTCCCTATCCTCAGGAAGAGCCGGAAAGTTCCACAAGACACCGCAGTGTTGGTCTCCTCTGTCACACTGCGAAACCCTCAGAGTAAACCGTTCAAGGGCAAAAACAGGCTCCTGCTCAGTTCTGCAGCCTTGTGCCTAGTGCAAGGCCGGACAACTAGGAAGAGATCAAAAAGGATAAAAAAAAAAACAAAAACAAAAACAAAAACGGACACAAGGAACCATAAATAAGTTTCATCGATAAAATTAATGAAATGTGACTCCAATAATGGTCATGAGGTCATATTGTCTTGATTTTCTGGCCAGAAGAGGGGAGACACCTCATCAAAGGAACATTTCACTATCAAGTACAACCTGAACTTTAAAACAGGGTCAAGAAAAACAAACAGATCCCAGCTACCAAAACAAGCACTGGAACCACAGCTGGCCAATCTTGAGGCAAACGTCCATGGGAGACCCAGCCCGAGCAATACACCTTCAGTACAAATCCTGCAGCCAAGGCTCAGGGAACGGGGCAGAGAGGACTGCAGGAGGCATAGGATCAGGAAGCCTGCGCTGTGAGCTGTGTGATCGTGCCTTCTAGACGTCACAGGGAACCAACACCCGTGAAACTTCTACAATATGGCTGCCTAAGCAAGCCCTGAAGAATGATACCACCAGTGGGCATCCCGACATGAATGGAGGAATTTTGGTGGGGTCCCACCCCTAGATGAAGAGCTATAAATAATGACTTCTGAGAGGTGGAGAATCGTCTCCCAGGGTGAGTTCCCTAATTGGTTATCCAGTACCAAGTGGCCAGCCATAAAAACATATACATACAAGCAAAACTAAATGTACACAGTATGTTGGATGTAAATATTTAGCACACACAACTGTGTGTGTGTGTGTGTCACGTAATGCTTTAATTAGAAATAAAAATCTAAAGATTAATGAAAAGCTTATCTTTCACAATTACATAAGATATGTAAGACACACAAAATATCTCTGATGTGTATGTGTTCTTTACGGCTAGACAACAAAGATAAAGCGGTTGTCTTTCTTTCTTTCTTTCTTTCTTTCTTTCTTTCTTTCTTTCTTTCTTTCTTTTTTTTTTTTATGTCCCACTGCCTTTCAGAGACACAGGACCTGTTTTGCACCAAACATTAAAACAGCGAGAAATGAAGTTTAAGGAAACCAAAGGAGCTTGGTATCTGAACACTGACAGAAGTGGAAAGCCCATTTGTGTGCCTCTGTTTAATACTTCCTGACACAGTTCATGAACATACTCGGTTTAACCTGGGTTGTGACCAACACAGACGTACAACCATGCTCTTCACACAAACATATAACCATGCTCTTCACACGGACGTACAACCATGCTCTTCACACGGATGTATGACCATGCTCTTCACACAGATGTACAGCCATGCTCTTCACACAGATGTACAGCCATGCTCTTCACACAGATGTACAGCCATGCTCTTCACACGGACGTACGACCATGCTCTTTATAACCATGTGCCATGTGAATGTGCTTCAATTCATACTTGAAAATAGGCAAGAAATGTTTTTTCTATTAATCTGTCTAGTAAATGTGTATCTTGGCATGTTTACGTCTTCAGCAACAGAGTCTCCTAGCAGCCCGTGTGTCTTGACTACACAGAATAGAATCACACAAACGGAACCACTGGTGTGGTCATTAGAAGCTGATTTGCAGGTGCCTAGCTCCCACATTGCCTGATACTGGAGTCAATGATAGTAAGACCACAAAATACAGCGGTATTCAGGCAGTGACTTCAGAGAGTGACATCGGATTCTTTGGGGCACAGAGCCTGATACCTTAGAGACAGTGACAGACAGCAAGACCATGAAATATAACGGTATTCGGGCAGGGACGTCAGAGGGACACAGATTCTCTGGGGCTAAAGCACCATCGCAGAGACCTAAAAGTGGTTAGGAAGCTCACCATGGTCCGAGCAAAACCTCGAGGACTCGGTGTTCGGGTTTCCTCTGAAAACATAACAGAAACAATCCCGAGCCTGGGTGGGCAATCTAACCCAGCCAGGAGAGGGCTCTCAGGAAATGTGCTGGAGGAGCTTCAGCTCCGGAGTCATGTGGCTTTTTCTGAGACAGGAAGAAAGAGTAACCTGGAGTTCAACTTTCTGGGCAGCATTTTCCTGATAAACAGAATCTTCCTTGACCAATACTTGAGTTTCCTCTTAGAAGTCATTCAGAATGGCTGTGATTTGAATGTGAAATGGCTCATGTGTCCGAATAGTCTCCCCTGTGGTAAACTGTCAGAACCTTCTAGAACTAGAGCCTTGCTGGAGGAGGTGGGCCATTGGGAATAGACTGTTCCCTCTCAAACTGTGAGCCAGTCAGGCACCTAAGGCAGAGCACCTGGACCGTGTACGGCCCGACACACAGGGAAGCACATTCGGTACGCAGGAAACACCAGGGTTCATTCCTTTTCATTGTTTCCCTTCACATGAGCCCTGAGCATTGTATCCATATCCAGGTCCAAGGACGGTAGAGACAGGACTGCTGGGGATCCCTGAAAACATGGGCCCTAAGTTCAGGAAGAGACCCTGCCTCAAACAAATAAATGGAGACTAGACCAGAATGGCTCTTCTGGCACAAGGACCCATCAACACATACAAATGAATGCATACGCACGCACACACACACACACACACACACACACACACACACACACACACACACACAATCTTCTCTCAGCATTTGCGAATGACTGGAAAAAAAGAGAAAATAAAAAGAATAGGCACAAGACTCACCACAGGAAGCTAACAGCGACTCCATGGACATTTATTTACAGGTAAATCTGAAGTAAGGGATATGGCAGGGGTTAGGAGAGACCTCAACTACAGAATAAAATTTGTAAAATGAACACAAACCATTTGATTTTCAAGTTAAATAACTGAAATAAGACATCCATTTCTGAGCAACAAAAACACAGAAAACCTGTCAAATCTATGTGTGTAGTTGACCAATTTAAACCCTCTCTATAGTTCATAATCCTGAGAATTTGTGAATGTGATTGTGTAACAGAAAATGAGAAGATATCAATTACCTTTCAAGCAAATAATTAAAATATTTTTTCTATATTTGAAAATGGAAAATGGAAGGTTCTATTTAACATTTGGCAACACTATGTTCAAACTTTTATTTCTACACATAGTGCCAAAGTTTCATATTTAAAACAAGCTCCTTTTTCTCTTGCTATCTCCCTAACTACAAAATAAATTTTAAGTACTTTGACTTTTAAATATTTTTTAACTTTGGATACAAGGTACTAGATACCGCTCTGGTATTTTAAACAATGTGTGCTTTATAAAATGAGCTGGCGATGCCTTCAGACTACCCAATGTGATAAATGTGGGGGATTTGAATATTTGCCCAAGACGCTAACACTGGGTGCCTAGGTACAGATTTTGAACTATTACAAAGGTTTGGTTTCCCAAACAAACAGATAAAGTGTGAGCTAACTGTTCTGTATTGTGTCTCTATGGATTTTCACATATTATCAAAAACTAGAAGGTCCCAGAAATGCCAGGATTGTACTCCTTAAGCCATTTTATAATTCAGCTAGATTCTAAGAGTGCACTTCAACAGTGGCCAACCTTCTAATCTTCAGTAGAACTAATATGTAATTCTGCTTCTAATTAATGCTTTGAAAATACCACTAATAAGCAGAAATTAGAGCCCAAACAGGAAAAGTAGAAATAGGAGTATGTGTTGCATTGCAAACATTTAGACCTTGATTATAAATTTAACCACAGTTAGCAGAATTTTGCAGAAGCAACTCAAATTCTGTGTGTGATCTTCAGATAGAAAAAAAGAGGTTAGGTTCATATTGGGAAATTTTCCTTTTTAAAATGTGATTTAAAATAATTAAAATATGGCATTGTCCATGCAACTATGAACTATTATTTCATCACAACAAGAGAAGAGAAGATGCCTTGGCCTGGGATATAGCATGGCTGAGCCACAGAGGTGGATGCAAAGAAAAAGACACCAGACAGAAAACGCTACAGAACGGCATGTTTACATTTAACAAATGCCCAGAACCAGAGAATCATGAAAATAGAAACCAGATTGGAAGCTGCCGACTCTGGGGATTAGAGGAATGAAGAGTTACTGGCATGGGTTCTTTTTGATGATCACCCTAGTTGCACAACACTGCAAATACACAAACATTACTGAACTGCATTCTTCAGAATGGCTAGGATGCCTGTATTAAGCAGGGTTCTCCAGAGAAACAAACACCTCACAGATAAGACCCCAGTCACAGGACTGTGATAGAAACCACACTGGGAGGATCTTCTTCTCTTTCTTCTCTTTCTTTGCTTTTCTTTTTCTTTTGAAATAGGGTCTTAATATATTGACCAGGGTGGCCTCAAACTGCACTCAGAATGTTTTCAAACTGGAGAGTCTCAAGCCTCAGTCTCTGGAGTAACTGGGATTACAAAGATAAAACACCACAGCCAGCTCCTGTCTAGAATTCTGATCTTTCCCCAAGCTGGTGATTTGTGGTATAATACTCTTTCCCAATGCTGGGCTACAATGGGTAGCCATACTCCCCACGGTCCTCAGGATCACACGAACAAACAATTGGCATTCCAGGGTTTCTGTGTGGCTAAGTTCGGACATTCAGGGTGTTAAATACATTTTCAACTTGTGAAGGGCATCTTATGTCGAGGACTATCTCCATAAAAGGAGATTTACCATGGAACTGGCTCACGAGATTGTAGAAGCTGAGAAGTTTTCGGACCTGTAGCTGGAAAGCCAGCAGTGGCCATCACGTAACTTCCGGTCCAAGAGCCAAGACTTGGAAACCTGGGATGTACGTAATGTAAGTCGTAGGGTCCCCAAGGACTGGACATCCTTGTGTCCACAGCAGAGGAAATCGAATGTCCTCAAAAGAGAAAAGAAATTTGCCTGTTCTCTGCTTCTGCTCCACATGGGATCCAGATAGAATGGACAGTTCTCACCAACGGGAACAGCTCTGGGTTTTCTGTCCAAAGCACTAAGCACCCTCCAGGACCATTCAGAAGTAAATTCACCAGCTCTGCAGACATCCCTTGACCCAGTTCAATCGACACCTAAATCAACTATTACAATGGTGAATTGCTACATGTATTTAACCACAATGAACTGTGGTATGGACTTTCATATGGGGTGGGCTAGATCAAGCCTAAGAACTTAAAACTGGCCCTCCACCTCTGTTAAGAAATAGGTCAACAACAAAAAGAAACAATCTGGGCCTAGAGTCACGCTTTTAATTCCAGCACTCAGGAGGCAGAGGCAGGAGGATCTCTGGGAGTCAATTACTTGATCTATACAGTGACTTCCAGGCCAGCCAGGTCTACATAGTGAAACAAAAAAGGAAAGGGGAAGATGGAGGGAAAGAGGAAGGATAAATAAATAAATAAATAAATGCTACATGTTGGGGGTAAATTTTCTTGTTCCTTGCATTTCTGAATTGTTTAATACTAGACGGCTGAGCAATTATCGGAAATCCTTCAGGGTTAATTTTCATCAGCCACGTTAGACGAATAGCCACTGAGAGCCCTTCTGACCTGGAGTCCAACCATCTCATAACTTCATGATGGACACCTTAAAAGAAGAAGGCAAACTTTAGGAATCTCGTTACCTATTCCCCCATTTCATTACTCGCTCCTGTTGGTTCCCATGTTTGCTATTTAACATCAACACATCTATTTTGGCCACATTCTCGAGTTTGTTTCCCCACAGTGATTCTCCACAGATGTCAGAATAAAATGACAGCAACTTAAAAGGAAATTTATAAGAACATTTTAGCATTTCCTAAAGAACTTGGAAAGCTGTCCTGGTAAGTTCAGGTCATACTGTCCTTGTCTAGGGACAAGGGAATTCAAGGGACTCCTGCCATTTTTTTTTAAAAAGTCAAGATTCTGAAATTAAAATAGTTTTACAAGAGACATTTGTGGTTCATAAAGTATTGTTAAATCTCTCCTAACTTTAAAACATTTATTTTTATTTATGTGTATGTATGTGGGGGGATAGGGGTGTGGGTATGAGCGTGTGTACACAGGCATGCACAGGAACCTTCAGAGACCAGGAAAGGGCACTGGATTTCTTGGAACTGGAGTCACATCAGCTGGAGCCTGCTGTAGGTGATGGGAACCTATCTCCAGTGCTCTGGACAACAATCTAGGCTCTTACCACTGAGCCAGGCTCTAATCTGGCCTAATTTTAAAATAATGGGAATGTCGAGATAACAAAATAATTTGTCTCTGACACAAATATAATTCTCTACAAACTTAAGGTATAGGAGAAATGTTATTATCTCAAAGAAAAAAGTTACATTCTCCAGACCATCTCAGATGCACAATATTCTAAGACACCACCAGATCAGCGTCAGAAACCCGATAAAGCCAGCTTGCTACCTATATCATCTAGCCATTAGCTTCCACCTCCTTGCACCAACAAACCTTCTAACCAGAGTCAACAAGTAGCAAACTTATATGATTTTCATCTCCTCTTCTAATAATTTCCCAATAACTATAGAAGGTTCTAGTAACCCTAGGAATAAATATGAATAATGAACAAAATGGACGCCATTCCTCTTGCGGGGGGTTGCTAAATGTTTAACTGAGGCAGTGTACAGTTTATCGATCTATGAACCTCTTGTGTCTTAGTTAGGGTTTCTGTTGCAATGAAGAAACACCATGACCACGGCAACTCTTATAAAGAAAACATTTAATTGGGGTGGTTTGCTTACAGTTCAGAGGGTTAGTCCATTGTCAACACGGTGGGACATGGCAGGCAGACATGGTGCTGGAGAAGGAGCTGAGATTCCTACATCTCGACTTTCAGGCAACAGGAAGTGATTTGAGACACTGGACAGTATCTTGACCTTAAGAGACCTCAAAGCTCACCCCTATAGTGACACACTTCCTCCAACAAGGCCACACCTACTTCAACAAGGCCACACCTCCTAAGAGTGTCCCACCCTATGAAATTATGGGGGTCAATTACATTCAAATTATCACATTCCTCTCCCAGTACCCCATAAACTTGTAATAATATCAAAATGCAAAACTCATAAAGTCCAACTTCCAAAGTGCCCATAGTCTCAATGTTTAAGGTCCGAAGTTCAAAGTCTTAACTGTAACCCCCTATAAAACCAAAATCAAAAAACAGATTACATATTTCCAACATATAATAGCACAGGCTATACAATACCATTCCAAAATGTAGGAAAGAGAACATAGTGAGGAAATACTGAAACAAAGCAAGACTGACAACCAGCTGGGAAAACTCCAAACTCTGCATGTCTCCAGCTCTGCTCGGCTTTGCTGACTGCAGTACACTTTCCTCTCCTGGCTGGTTCCACTCCTTGTTAGCAGCTCTTCCTGGCAGGGATCTCAAGACTCTGGCATCTCCAGGATCTTGAGGTCTCCAAGCAATCCAGGCTTCAACTTCACGGCATCATGCAAGGGCCTCTAGGCCTCCAGTTAGGGACATCTCTGACACACGCCTGGCCTCGGCAGCTTTCCTCAGTCACAGAGGAAGGTTCCATAACATCTTTTTTCTGTTCGTAACTTCAGAACCCTGTGATGGAAGATGTCAAGTTCTGCTGCTTGCTAGGGCTGGAACACGACCCCCTTGTCCAGTTACATTTTCACCAGCGTTCTGTTTTTTGGGGGTTTTTTTTGGTATTTTTTTGGGGTGTTTTTTTTTGGGGGGGTGTTATTGTTGTTTTGTTTTCCTTCTCTGCTTATGCTTGGCTGTCCTGAGACCATCTGTAGATCGGGTTGGCCTTGAACTCAAAGCTCTTTCAATTACATCTTCACTGGCTTTCTGTTTGATGAGTTCTTCACTGACTAAACTTGGCTATTTGGAACTTGCTTTATAGACCATGCTAGCTTCATTTCAAGAGACCCACCAGCTTCTGCCTTCCAATTTGCTGGGATTAAGGTATGCACCACCATACCCAGCTCTAAGACTTTCTTTAATTCCTTTTCACAAATTGGAAACTTAGCTGGGTGTGATCTTGCCCTGAGGTCACCACTCCCTTTATTTTATTTCTTAATCTGTTTGTCTCCTTGAACACAGGACTTAGCTCCATTCCACTTCCTGGTGCTCCTTTACTCCTCAAATTGTACATTTTCTTGCTCCTTTTCATTATAAATCTGTATGAGTAACCAGTAATAACCACACAACAAAGTCTATACTAGGCTGTTTTGAGATTTTTCTCTGCCAGTGGAATTAATCCAAATCTCTTCACTTTAGCCTCAGGCAGACTCTTTGGACCAGGGCAAAAAGCAGCCACATTCTTTACTAAAATATCACAGGAATGATCTCTAGGCAACATATTAAAATTCTCCTCTGAAACCTCTTGAGTAAGACCCCACAGTTCACACCACTCTCAGCACCACTGGCTTCCATGCTCCTGACTAGCATGGCCCATTAAGCAGTGCTTAAATCATTCCACTGCTTTCCTAACCCAAACTCCCCAAGTCCAGACTCCTCCAAACAAAAACGTGGTCAGACCTCTCACAGCAACACCCCAGTCTCTCGTACCAGCTTCTGTCTTAAGGTTTCCATTGCTGTGAAGAGACACCATGACCACGGCAACCCTTATAAAGAAAACATCTAATTGTGGTGGCTGATCAACAGTTTAGAGGTTCAGTCCACTACTGTCATGGCGGGAAGCAAGGCAGTGCAGGCAGACACGGTGATAGAAAAGGGAGCTGAGGAGTCTTACATCTGAGGTCTATCGTACTCTGCATGGCTTGAGCACATATGAGACCTCAAAGCCCACCTCCACAGTGACACACTTCCTCCAACAAGACCACACTTACCCCAACAAGGCCACACCTCCTAATAATGCCACTCCCTTTGGGGGCCGTTTTCTTTCAGCCACCATTCCTTAGAGAGCATGCCCATCCACGTACACAACAGTTGACGTCCTGGGCACCTGTACAATAAGACTCAGTCGTTCCCTTGACCACATGATTTCTCTGCATTGCTATTTCTAAACAACAAACAAGCACACTGGATAGTCATATGGCTAGTTATACCTACTTTTTAAAAAAGTTCTTCTAGTTGTAACTAAAATGAGAGGAAGGGGCTGGTGAGATACCTCAGAGAAGGAAGCCCACAGTGGGGGCTGTGGGATCCTGTTCTCTTCCTCTGTGTGCCCTGCTACAGAACCTAAACAAGGGATTAATCAAGACTAGAGCCTCCACAGCTGGGAGCCAAACGAAACCTTCCCTCTCGTGTGCTGCATCGTAGAGACGGAGCTGACACCCAGGAGGGGTTAGAACTGTGTAGCATCCTGGGACCTGGTTCCATAGCCAGCATTTGGAGGGAAATACATAAGTGTGGAATGAAAAAGCGAGCATGCAAACACGCTGTAAAACAAATCCAGCCCCTTCCACGATGACCAGCATCTCCCATAACGTCATCCTTTGGGTCACTTGGCCTTCCTTTCTAAACTACAGGCCATCTGACCAGGTAGTGAAAAATTGTGACTCAGAGACTGATTCTGGGCTGGACCTCAGCTCTCCCCTACCAGCCATAACAATCTACCAATCTCATCAGGTGCCAGAGGATTAAAGATGTGACTGTATCAATCACTCAGAATACTGAGGGGCATGAGGTAAGTGCTCAGGTCTTATGTCTCCCCTATTAGAATCACCAACAATTGTTCCCCATTCCTTTGGTTCCTATGGAAAGAAGCTGAGCTTGCCTTAATGGTCCTCCAAACTAAAAACTGCCGCATTCCTAAGCCAGCCCATCTCCCTGGCCATACACAAGCTCCGGTAAGCTTCCTCCTTCACGTCCACTCTTTCTTCTTCATAACGGCACCAACTTCCTCCACCCAGCTCTTACGAGCATCACTTTCAATGCCAGTATCTCTGGGACTCACTTGACTTGGCCTCCAGCCGGATTTGGAGATGCTTCAAAGGCCCCACAGGATGAGGGACAGAGACGGGGAGCTGTTTGTTTTGAAGTACTAAATATCCCGGATGAGATGCCTTATTTCCAAGAATTTATCTCCACAAACCAACCGCTGCAGGGCTTGCTGCCAGCCTGGTAAAGACCTCTACCATGTGTGATACCAGAAAGGCCGGGACAGCTACAAGGCCTTCAGTTTCCCTGGAGACGGAAGTTCCACGGAAGGCTATGTGTCACCACAGCAACCAGACTACAAAGATGTCCATGGGCTTTAGCCTGGCCCTCTGGTAAAGCAATCTGGACACTGTGAAAAGGCCAGGGCACCAGAATTGAAAGAGGATCAAAGTCAACATTGCACCTCCAGCTCCGTGTGCTGATCCCAAGGCCTCAAGCGAAACATCAAAGCCATGTTAGGAGAGCTGCATGTCACGGCCGAGCATGTGCCAGACCGAGCCTCCTGCCCAAGATGAAGGTCTATGCAGGAGCTCATGCATGGTACATTTCCCAAAGCAACCGTTTCAAATGTGGTCTAAGAGCAAGCCAGGGTGAAGATGTATGTCCTTAGATCAAGTTACCCAGGCATTCTGGAGCAGCTGTTGGTCCTGACTCTGGATTAAAAAACTAAGGGCAGGAGCAGTTTTCTGGATAAAATGTTAGATAGGTTTTATCCCAAGATGACCTTAAATGGACTAATTCCTACAGATTTAAGAAAACAACACAAAACAAGAATCTTCTTTAGCAGGCCAGATAACTCAGTGGGTAGGGATGACTCCTGCCAAGCCGAACCTAAGTTCTCTTCCTCGATTCCACCCTGCAAGCCCCACACACAGCCACCTGCAATGCCAAAGCCTGTGGCTCTCAGAGCGACTGAGGGGGTAGGGGAGCAACTCTCCAGTGCAGACCCTTAGGAATGGGTGGAGGTAAGGATGAATAAGGGGCCGGTGTGACTAAGTTATCACGGCCACAGTGTGAGGTCACACTAACGTTTTTTTATTTGCACAAATATACAAGGGACAATTGGCAAAAAAATGAGCTAGCCAAAGAGAATGCAAGAGAGCAAAAGTGGCCTGTCTCCACGAGGGAAAAGACCCAGAAGTGAACTTATCTAGTTTTCTCCCACTGGACTGAGTGCCACAGTGGCTCTTTCTCTGTCCTTCCCTAAACCCACTCTAGGGCCGTGTGTGCCCTGGAGCTTTCCCTGGTGGTGAGCTGCAGCTGCTCCTATGGGGAGACACCCTGCATGGCATCCTTCTAAGAGGTGGTGCAGACGAGGTACTGGCCTCAAGATAAGGTCGCTTCCTGGCTCTTGCTCGTATTTTTTAGAGATGCTTTTTGACAAGAGGGCTGCATGGTTGAGACTGGGTTTCAGGAGGCCTGAGTTGTCTGTTTTGTACTGAAATACATAGCTTCTAATATGTCCAAAGAAGTCTTTTAAAAAGTCAAGAGTAAATAAAAATGACCCAGTCATGGTGCCAGGGTCTAAAATTATCATTTTGATGGCATCGGTCTTTCCTAAAGGGGACAGCGGCAAATCTTGGTTAGGGCACTGTTAGGAACATGTGCACTGCTAGGAACGCGTGGAAGGGGGTCTCTGCCCCACTGTTTACTTCTTCCTGGCGCGTACACATATTCTCCAAGTACTTCATTGGCTGCTCTTTAAGCAAAGAGAATGAAATCAGAATCTGCGAGAGGGCTTGGCTACTGCAAGAACACTGGTAAAAATCATACACAAGAACAGAGCCCAAAATGAAATGTGTGTAATAAAATGAGAGAAGAGAGTTTGTGATATTCCACTCCAGGTGTCGAGAAAACAAACCCAAGGGGGTCCTAAGGTGTCCAAGTCTCACAGCTGGTGACTGAGACAAGAACCCCAGCATTCACTCAGCCTGCCAGCAAGCTCTTAAATAGCCACACCTCTGTTATTGTGAAACAGGGACTCTGTGTGTCTTTGGAATTCAAGACCAGTTCTTAAACCACTGGTTAAGAACACAGAGACTAAGAAATACAAAGAAACAACATCTAGACATAGTAGCACACAGCTGTAATCCTAGTATTAGGATAGGTCCTGCGTTCAAGGCCAGCCTAAGCTACACAGTGAGACCTTGTCTCAAAAAACAAGAAGGATAAATGGGTGGGGGGAGGGGAACCAAGAGGGGATAAGAAGCGTAGCTCTTATTAGCTTGTCTCCAACTTAGAGAGCACCTCACAGAAAACACAGAGTTGTTACATGAAGTAAATCCATGGAGACAAAGGAAAGATGGCTCACCATGTGGGGTTTGGTTACAGCTTGATGCAAGGACATCCTCTCCCTTACGGTTTTATAAATGAAAGGGAAAAGAAAACAGAAATTCAAAGGCTTCTTTCTACAGCGCATCTCCTGGGCACCTCTGATAAAGTAATCAATGTTTTCAAATGAGTCAAAAGAGGCAAGAGCTCAAGACCACCTTACAATACGCTCCCAGCTCACCTGGATGTTCCAACCGGAGCCTAGCACTGCTGAATCTGGGGGAATGTGAATGATACATTATATTATTGAAACATTTTCCAATATTCGTTTCCAAATTCAACTCCACGGTCTTTTCCCTGTAAAGGGCAAAACACCAACTTGTTTCTAAGCTACTTAGTAATACTTTGGCACAAATAACTCAGGAAAGAGAGCTGTTTGGAGAGAACATTAACCATGATAGTAGTCCCCATCCTGCAGCCATCCCATCAAGTTCCTATCAGACGGCTGTTTCCTGGCAGCTCAGATTTACCTCCAATATGAGTATGTCAACAGACAAAACCCAGACCAACACTGAATGAAGCCTACACTAAAAAAAAAAAAAAAAAAAAAAAAAAAAAAAAAAAAAAAAAAAAAAAAAAAAAGCAGCAAAGAGGGGGTGCTCACTAAATGGAGCAGGGAGCAAGGGAAGAGAAGCATGCTGTTCGCTGTATGTTTGCTATGTCTGGCAAAATCCTTAAGCCACAGGCATAGAATTGTCAGTGCCTGGCCAACAACAGGTGTGTAGCAAATAATGGGTTAACGGTTGAAGAACCATTGATACCTCAGGGAAACCTATCCTGCCCATGGGCCACCAACCTGGCATGTGAACTCTATCTTAGGAGCCCCTGAATTCCAGTGACCACTGGGAGCCTCCATTCCCACATGAAGCCCTTGTGCTGAGACAGAATGAAACAATGTTTGTGTGGTTCCCAGCGTTTGTTCTCGGCTCCGGGCAGTCAGTGTGCTGATGCCACGATCGCCATCTACAAGGTCCCTGAGTTTTGATGACAGCAACACTCACACCACTTTGCTTCTTAAGAAAGAGATAATGGTTTCTGCCATTTGCGGGTCTTTGCTTTCCTCCTGGGTCACGGGCCATCACCTTCGCCCTGGCTGGCGCATCTCACTGTTTCCTCAGCCGTGTTAGCCTGCACAGGCCTGGGGCTCACTCGGCAACAGTCTGCCGCTTTCAGAAGTTCTGAATCAACCGAGAAAGGTTTTTGAGAATACTGATTTTATTCAGTAGCTCCCCACGCCCAGGGCCTCATCTGCTCAAAAGTCCTCAAGAGAAACTCGGCCACCTATGTGGTGTGGGAGAATTATCTGTATTCTGTCAATTATATTTTAATAAAACGCTGATTGGCCAGGCAGGCAGTATAGGCGGGAAAGCCAGACAGGAAGTAGGGGTGGAGAAAAGAGACTGGGAGTATTCTGGAAGCAGAGCTCCCTCAGCATTCCTGTACAGACCACCGAAGAGGCAGCATGTAACTTGCCCAGCAGAGAAAGGTACGGAGCCATTATGGCTAACATAGATGAGAATAATGGGATAATATAAGTTATAAGAGTTAACAAGAAGCCTGACCTAATGAGCCAATCAGTTTATAACCTTATGGAGTCTTGTGTGTGATTTTCTTTGTTGCTTGCCGGCTGTTGGGGTACTGGGAGGGACAGAAACCCCAAAAAGCCAGCCCTTATACTACATATGGCGCCCAGACGTGGATAACTGAATCCACAGAAAGCCTGAGAAAGCTTGGAAAAGAATAGAGTAAAGCATGGCTTCTTGGTGGCAGCAATTTCTCAGGTCTACTTTGCTTGCTAGAGGCAAGCAAGCGCTCTCATCTGAGAGAGGCTTCCTGACTCAGCTTTAGCTGCAAAACCTTGCAGCTCTTTAAAGAGGTCCTGCCACAAAACACTTAAATATTGTTGATGACAAGCTGAACACATTCTTTTCAGTTTTCAGCTGTAGCAGGAGAAAAGCTATGCTGTTTTAAAATGCCGGCTATCTGGGCTGTCCTGCCAGGGCAAACTCTGACTCTTTCAGGCAGGCAGTCCGACTAAGTGTGGTCTGTGAGCAAAATGCTGCAGCTTGCTTGCTAGTAAGGACCTTGAAATGCCATAGAGTTGTGGCAGTGAACACAGTTCTGGCTGGTATCTCCAGTGGCTACGAGACTGGAGAGCTGGGGAGTGGGCTGGATCTAGCCGTCAAAGCCACTGCTCTCCATATTGCTTAGTAAATTAAAGGCTCATGTGGTCAGAAAAAGAAAAATATACAGTAAAGAGAGATTCAAAGAGGAAGAAAACCTCTAAATGGTTTACAGTGTGTATATGCAGACTGAAAGTTAAAGTTCTTAAAGTTAAAAGGAAAGAAAGAGAGTAGTTGGGTGTGGTGGTACACACCTTTAATTCCAATGCCTGGGAGGCAGAGACAGACAGATCTCTGAGTTCAAGGTGTGGTAGCACACACCTTTAATCCTAGCACTGGGGAAGCAAAGACACGTGGATCTCTGAGTTCAAGGTGTGGTAGCAAACACCTTTGAGCCCAGTACTGGGGAGGCAGAGACAGAAGGATCTCTGTGAGTTCAAGGACAGCCTGGTCTACAGGGTTATTCCAGGACAAAGATATACAGCGAACCTGTATCTAAAAGTAAAAGTAAAAATAAAGGAATAGAGGTTAAAGTAAAGCCACATAAAGATGGAAAATACACAGAGAATCTTGGTACTGTATACTATTATGCTCTCTTTGAATTGTTTGAATGCTGAGGAAGGAGCAACACCTGCTAAAAGACTTTTGTTTATAAATGCTGCTGAACTAACCCAAGATAGGAATTTTGAAAATACCTTGGCTTCAAAACTGAAGTCAAAAGGTATGTTACTTTGGAGAAGAGATTTTGCTTTTGTTTCCACAGAAAACGAGAGACTCTGGATTTATTCAGAGTTAAGAATAATCACCTTTGACCAAGGGAGGCCACCTGAAAAATCTCCGATAGGAACAGATGGCCCAGATGACAGAGGTCTACATCCAGAACTGATCCAAGACTGCTGCCTGAGATGATCGAGACTCACAGGATACTCCAGTCATGACTTGATTATAACTCTAAATTTTCTTTAGGCCTCCTTAAGACTATCAGCGCCCCCAACCAGCAGGAAGTAGCTTGAAATACTACGCCCATGTTCCCAACAAATGGATTATGGGTATTTTCCTTTGTTTAAAAAAAAAAAGAGAGGGAAATGGTGTGGGAGAATTATCTGTATTCTGTCAATTATATTTTAATAAAACGCTGATTGGCCAGGCAGGCAGTATAGGCGGGAAAGCCAGACAGGAAGTAGGGGTGGAGAAAAGAGACTGGGAGTATTCTGGAAGCAGAGCTCCCTCAGCATTCCTGTACAGACCACCGAAGAGGCAGCATGTAACTTGCCCAGCAGAGAAAGGTACGGAGCCATTATGGCTAACATAGATGAGAATAATGGGATAATATAAGTTATAAGAGTTAACAAGAAGCCTGACCTAATGAGCCAATCAGTTTATAACCTTATGGAGTCTTGTGTGTGATTTTCTTTGTTGCTTGCCGGCTGTTGGGGTACTGGGAGGGACAGAAACCCCAAAAAGCCAGCCCTTATACTACACCTATGTTTTTTGCCTTCAGCCCTGGGGTACCCCTTCTGGAGAGCCAGGAGCAGAGGAACCACTGGAATGAAGCGAAGAACCAAACCGCTTCCCTGATGGCTGGGCTCACCTGGCGGTGGTGGCGGTGCTGAGGGAACGCTGTAGTTTGCTACAGATCTGTAACTGGGAAGCTTAGGGACAAGTGTTTATGTTCAGAGGCTTAAAGACACCCTCCCTTTAGATCCTAAATTACCTAAATTATCCTGCCCAGTGTTAAAGATATTAACTCAGCTGGCCTTAATGACCCGCGGTACAGCTGGATCACTTGTCTCGGCACACGCTCCAACGGGGCCAGCAGGCACAAGCTGTCAGGGCGGTGGAGGCACTTGCTGTCCTCATCCACCCGGCTCTGCTTTATTTACCAGTCTCCTCGCTGGTCCTGGAAAATTCTGCCTCCGTTCTCCAGCCAAACCACATCCCTATTTCAAGCATCTCCAAATTCTCACCTCCAAAAAGCAGGGCCAGGTTAACACACCTGGCTTCAATTACTCCTACCGGGCCCTTCCAACAGGCTGGATGACTTAGAGCGTGTTTATCTCAGCCCAGCTGGAGCTGATTAGGGCTATGCGGTTAACCTTCTGTTGTGTGTGTGGAAGGCGATGTTACTCTCGGTCTCTGTCCTTTCTTTCTCCCTGGGCAGAGCAGGGAATCCTGAGCTCTGTGCCTGCTTCCCTCATCAGTCCCACAATGCTCTGCACAGTCCTGGAAGCGGGCACGGCCTACTGTCCAAATGCCTGCTTCTAATTTCTGCAGAGAGGGCCTTTGGTTTAGCAAACTGAAATGATTCCAATAAACAAAAGAAAGGGAGGGAGATTCACGAGGGCGGGCGTTTTGTCCCAACAGAACAGCAGGGCGCTTTGGAAAACTGTAAAGTGCTCAGCACTGGGGAGATCTAAGCACTGAACTCGAAAGTGTTTTTCCAAGCACTGAGAGGAAGCGCACCCCCAGATCTGTAAACCCTGTGTCACCTAAGTCTTTTGTTTTAAGTAAGTCACCGGTTCAGCTATGAGGTGGCTCCTCGGCCACGTCTGCTGAGAGTGTCTTTAAGGACTGTTTCTCTAGTTTACCAATCCCAGAAACACTTTCGATTCTCTTGACTTATTCTCACTAGATGCAAATTACTCCTCTTTTCATACTGGGGGCCTGGGCTAGTTTCATTAAAAATACAATGTTAATTCCCAGTACAGACTCAGAAAACCACAGCCCGGGAGGAAGCCTGAAGAGCTCAGTCTCACCAGAGCCTTCCTATGGGCAAGAACAGAAACTGACTCCCAAGGCTCTGTGCACATGCTACAGTGTCAGCAAGGAGATGGGGGACAGGGCTGATGTAGCATGAGGAAGCACCTGCCTAACACACATACACACACACACACACCACACACACCACACACACAGACACACCACACACACACACACACACACCTGCACACATGCACACTTGTACACACACATACCACACACACACACCTGCACACACGCACACTTGTACACACACATACCACACACACCTGCACACACGCACACTTGTACACACACATACCACACACACACACACACCACACACCCCACACAGACATGTACACGCACACACACACATACATACCTGCACACATGCACACTTGTACACACACACGCCACACACACACCACACACACACCACACACACACCACACACACCACACACACACACCACACACACCACACACCACACACACAGACACACACCACACACACAGACACAGACACACACACACACACACACACACACACACACACGAACCCCGTACTGGGTCTAACACCAGCACAGGGAAAGGAAGATCACCTAGATAGACTCCAGAATGTCTTTTATACCATGAACTAGAACTACTGGGTCCAGTGAGGTGACATGGGGGTGAAGGCGCTTGCTGCCCAGCCTGCCAACCAAGTTTGATCCTGGGGAGTCTCACAAGCTGTTCTCTGCTATACTGACATGGTGGCACACTCCCCCCCCACATAGACATATGTGTGTAATAATAATCTTTAAAGAAGCATTATTTTATGCCTGTATAATTGGCCTCTACAATAGTCAGCTATCAGTACCCAGATTTTTCAGAAAATGTGATTAATGAGAATTTTCCAAATACAAAATTGTAAACATAGCAGTTCATGCCTGTAATCCCAGAGCTCAGGAGGTGGAGGTCGAAGTTTGTTAGTTTATGGCTAACCTGAGCTATACAGTAAATCATTGTTTAAAAAACTAACCAAATATTGCTAACGCTAAACTGTGTATCAATATATGTATCTATTGACTCAAAACATTTATCTCATAAATATTTAATGCTGATATGTGTTAGGTATCATTTTAGTTGATGGAAATAACAGAAGACAGAAAACGTCTACTATTATGGATTATGTGGAATGTAGGATGTGAAAGAGGACTGGTACTGTAAATGGGAGACCAGTGAGGGCCTCTCCGCAGATGGAATGAAGGAGCAGAACTGATGAAAGCCTCTCAGATAACTGGGAAAGATGCCCCAGGTCCCTGCAAAGAAGGGAGGAAGGGGCCAGGTCAACGATCCCAATACTGTGATCAATCAATGGCAAAATGCTGGGAGAGGGACTGGCAGGTCATTGAGACCTTGGGATGGTGTGGGATTCCCCTCTGTATGCTGTGAATGCCATTGGTTAATAAAGAAACTGTCTTAGACCTGTGATAGGGTAGAGCAGAGCTAGGCCGGGAAAACTAGACTGAATGCTGGGAGGAAGAAGGCGGAGTCAAAGAGAAGCCATGGAGCCAGACGTGCTAAAGCTTTGCTGGTGGGCCACAACCTCATGCTGATACACAGATTAATGGAGATGGGTTAAACTAAGATGTAAGAGTTAGCAAATAAGAAACTACAGTTAATGGACCAAAGAGTGATTTAATTAATACAGTATCTGTGTGATTATTTCGGGAGTCTGGGCGGCTGGGAAATGAACAAGTGGCTTTCTCCAACAGTGTGAGGGATTGGAGATTAATTCTAGATATAAGAAACCAGCTTAAAAAGCCGAATGGGTAGATTCTGTGATCGGGCCTAATTTTTAAAGAATTGTGTTTGGCTTTTGTTCAGAGAACACATCTTATTAGCTAATAAAGATAGTGACTGGCATTTATTGAGTGACGGTTTGATCCCAGTCACTGTTCTGTCATCTTTTAATTGTTTCTGTCACAGTGACCCTATGAAACAGATGATATCATTATCCCAGGAAACGAGGCAGAGAAGTGACCGGGGCCAAGCAAAAACCGGCTCCCAGACCCTGAGCTCTCAAAAGAGTAGGTTAGAAGCCTGCCACATCTCAGACGTAAACACGGTGGTGCAAACCACAGGGAGAGGTTGAAGGCAGGCAGGATCAGAAGAGGGTCTTGTGGCTATAAGAGGTAACACCAGGGGGTTGGGGTTTTCACCACTGACTGGTAGGTGCTCTTTCCAGAGAAGGAAAACACACAGATGGAACAAATTTGAGACAGCAAGGTTGTGTGAAATTCAGAGTAATTCTCCAAACTCGATAAGATATACATTTCACGTGGCTGCTGTAACACGTAACGAAAAACGTAGTGACTTAAACAACAGAAAATTATCCTCTCGCTGTTTTGAAGGCTGGAGTTCCCCAATCAGTATTGCTGCCCAAATCCAGGGGTGTCTAGAGATGTCGGGCTCTAGGAGACAAGTTTCCACTGGTCTCCTCCGGTTCATCAGTGCTGCTGGTGTCCTTCCATTTGTGACCCCATCCCTCTAACCCCTCTTCTGGCGATGTCATCAAATCTTACAAGGAAATTGGCGACTGAATTTGGAACACATAGGTAATCTCCCCCATTGGAAGGTTCTCCATTATGCCCGCGAGACTCTGTAGAAGGTAATATTCATGTTTTGGGGGAGTCTAAACATAGGCAATATCTCTGGAGGTGAATAGAAGACATTTTTCTCTTTGTGAGGATTTGATCTCCTGTAAATTCTCTTAATTCTGTAAACCTGGCATGCCAATCACAACGCCCATATATTTGTTAGAAATATGCGTCAGGGTGCAACATGAGCGGACTTCCTGGGAGCACTGGCTTTGTATACTATTCCTATGGGGCAAAGCTCCTGGGCAGGGGCAGGACATAAGACTTTTGCATTAGGGTAACACACATGCACAGCTGTAGGTGCATGTATATGAGGGCACACATGCACACACATGCACATACGTGCACACCTATGCATGCACATACATGCATGTACGTGTGCATGCACACACAGAGCTGCAAGAGCATGCCTATAAGTATACACATGCACAGATACACACACATGCACACACACACAGGCACGCAGGCACACACATGCTCTCACATGCATGTGCACACTGCTGTCCTTCCACAGGCTATCATCCTTGTCCTAGATTCTTTTGAATATACTGAAGTCACCTGTGTCTCAGATCTGAACATTTCTCTAAGTCCAAGAAGACAGCCCTGTAACGTATGTGTCTGTGACACAGGTTATAAATGCCATTTTAGTTAATAACTTCCATTTCTTCCTTTACCACAGTTACCAGCGAGGTCAGAAGCAGAACACCCTGGGGTGGCCTCACTCATTAGCAGCAAAATGCCTGACAAAAATGGGGGCGGGGAATCTGGAAGATAAAAGTATAGTAAACACAAGGCAGAATTTTGGAATTGCGCAGGGAGCGGAGCCCAGCACCTACAGACGACTGCGCCATGTTCTTGCACTGTGCCTTCAGAGGGCCTCTCGCAGGATTACATGCGAAATCCTCAACCCACATCTCTGCTGGAAGTGCACAAGCAGGCTCATTACTCAGAGCCAAGATAAAGAAGAAATCTTTATGAGTACCGTAAGTATGAGTCATAAAAAATAGGAAACACATGTGGAGCATATGCTCAGTAACGGTACTGAGCCAGGAAAAGCGTTTGGGAAACATATAGAAGAGCACGTGGCAGAACTGGACTCGGAATCACCTTTGCACGTTGCTCCAACAACACGCCTAAGAAGCTCACGGCAAGTCATGGGTTTGTTTATCACTCCGGTCTCTAGCAAACACAAGTCACTTCCCCCATCAGCAAACAAGTTGGGCTTTTTAAAATGCAAATATGAGGAAAGCTGAATCAATAAAATGTAACTTGGGGCAGACTTGGAAAGATTTTATGATTTGAGAAATTTGAACGGCTTCCAATTAAAACACTGAGAATTAAATCTTCAACAGAATGAAAAAAGGAACAAGATTCTTTCACAGTGGTGCTTCACCATTTCATTTAGAGTCTCACTATCCTCACATGAATCCAGTGGGGGGAAGAGAATGGACTCTTCAAAACAGTGAAAGCAGGAAATGAAAGCCGCCAGCAACACGTGCACTAACAGACAAACAGCAGGAAGGGACTAGTTCTACAGCCCTCTGCAGGACGCTGACCCCACAGGTTCACGTGCTGCAACATTTGGGGTCCAGCTGGGACACCGTTGGAGTTGTGAGCCTAGCGGAGGTGTGGCCCAGCTGCAGGGGGATGGGCCTTGAAGTTACACAATCCGGCCCCACAGCCTTTCTCTGCTTCTCAGTCAGCCAAGATGTGAGTAACCGCGCCATAGGCAATGGAGACCAAGCCAGAAGCAGCTCTCACTGCCACGGCTTCCCTGGCACCGGGTTGCCCTTCTTTCCATCAGTATCAGTACTTTGTCACGCTCCGCAACAAGAGTAACGCTGGCTGCCATGATTGCTCAGTGATTAGAAGCACTTAATTTGAAAGTACAGTGATCAGAAGCTAATCCCCAGAACCCACAGTAGGCGAGAACTGAATCCCCAGCGTTGTTTTCTAACCTCCACACACCATCCCCTTCGCCCCACACAGCACTTTTATTTATTTGATTTTAAAAGGAAATTAAACTAGGGAGAGGAGTCACCCCAAAGGCCTCACACCTCACACGGAACCATGTGCATCCTGACAAACCCGTCTACCTCCCTTGCCTTTAGAAACTCTCAGATCCCCAAGGCAACACTGTTGCTATGTGGTAACACTTGAGGCCAAGTGACACAATAGGGAAGAGAGTTATAAAGTGTTGTTTTGGACTTCATGAAACGTTAAACTTACCAAGACTTCAATAAAGTCACTGCTCTGTTAAGAGTTTTAATAGGCGAAAGATCTCAACTTACACTTCACAGAAACAACAATGGGAGGTGATTAGAATACCCCTGGGCATGGCTATCTCTGAGGATCACATATTCCCTTCTCCCTCTGCACCCCGCATGTCTCAGTCCTCAGCACCCATTGGATGTCTTTGCTCCTCTCCACTAAAGCACCTGGGTTGTGCTCATGTAACCTGTGACACCGCACTTAATCCAAAGGCTCACCTTTCGGATGACTGTCACTTAAACCAGCACACGGTATCGAGTACCAACCCCGTGGCAGACCCAAGGCAGATAAAACCCGCGAGGGATCTGGTGTGTGCACACTCATGACAACAAATAGAAATTACATGTTAATGCCCATAAATGGGGTGTGGGTTCCAGGCCAGAGGCTATGCAACGATCCTGGGTCCTGGAGCTGGCTTTAGTATTGACTTTCAGCCACATAAACATCTCCTCTTGTCTCGCTTCCAAAGGAGCCAAATCTACCTACAAAGGCTCCCTTCCCTTTACCCCTCACCTTCAAACAGATAGGAATACTCTAGATGCAGCAGAAGGACTTCTAGGTTTGGACTAAAAATGCCTTTTCTCTAAAGCACTGTTGTCAGTGTTATGGTAGAAGTCAGGGACTCAGCCTAGGAGTTAGTGCCAGGGGCATTTCAGTACAGTTCCGTAGAATCCTCATCCATGGTGAATCCTTACAAAAACCAGCTTTATTTCAAAAGCCACTCTTTCCAACTTAAGAGGAACTACCTAGTGCCCAAGGCTTTCAGATAAGGCTAAGCCGACATGGGGAAGGAGCACTAGATTAGCCTGGGGTCTAGCTGCAGTGGCCCGTAAACTGGAAGGAAAAGTCAGGGCACAGGAGTGCAGCGGAGGTTGTGTTCCTGTGTCTTTAAGACCAGACCCTCGTAAATGGCTTGCTTCTGCTGGACACCATGCTCTAAGTAAATAGACTCTTCTGGCCGACACACAACTTCCTGTAGGGTTCTGGTGGGTAAAAGCTTGAAGACACTGCCAAGTCCAACTTCTGAGTCGCCTTAGAAAACAAGCTACAAAGACTGGAGTCCAGAGTAAACAAAGGAAGCGCCACGTTAAACAAGGAACAAATTAGTATATAGGCAGGGTTATTTTAAGTAGTCACCATGCAAGAAAACAAATTTTTTTAAAAAAATCAAATTATCAGTTATTTAAGAAGACACAGTAGAGTAAAACCCTCTATTGGAGGAATCAAATTTAATTGAGTTTAGCAACATTAAGAACTGGCTGGGCGTCCCCAGTTCCATCGTGGGGACAGATCATGCTACATGGCCCAACTTCAAACCGGGCTCAGATCAAATGAGTGACCCAGGGGAGCAGCGGGGAGTAAAGAACTATTCCCGGCTTCCTCTGCAGCCGAGGAGAAGACTAACCAGCTTACTAGCAAATGACTAAGCCCCGAAGAGAGGAGAATGTAACAAGGATTTAAAAATGCACTGTGGAGAACAGAAACCTGCAGACTTTAGAGTGAATGGTGAGGTGAATGAGACCAAGTTTAATTAGGGGAAAATACACGAGAGCATTAACACAAACGGGAGCACTGGGGAACCAAGGCAAGTCCACGGGTACCACGCAAACCAGACCAGCATACACCACAGAATGCAGTAATAAGACATGTGGTGAACTTTCAGACACTGTCCTCTTGCTGTGTGGGGGCCAACTGGCATAAGCCAAAAGAGTCTCAAGACCTGAAGTCCACTTAGTGGGTGGGTACTCAGGATTAATATGCATGACTCAGAAGTAAAGAATATGAGAGGAGCTTAGAGAGATGGTTCTAGTGGCTAAGAGCACTGATTGCTCTTGTGATAACCCGGAGTTCGGTTCCTGCACCCGCATGTCAGCTCACAATCACCTGGAACTCCAATTTCAAAGGATCCAGTACCTTCTTCTAATTTCCTCAGGCACCTGAACTCCTGTGCACATACCTGCATGCTGAGACCCATATGCAGACTCTCTCTCTCTATATATCTCTGTCTCTGTCTCTGTCTCTCTCTCTCTCTCAATGGATTCAGCTGTTGAGTAAAGAATGAGGTCTGCCCAGTGCCTTTTTTTTTTTACATAAACAGTGTGTAACTATGTTACTTACCTAGTGTGTAACTATGTTACTTACCTAGCTCTAAATTCCTGGGCTCAACCAAGTAGCTGGGACTACGGGCAACCAAACATGGGGGAAGATCTTGAAACACACACTCTGAAGGATCTCCAAGGATACCTGGGATTTCACAAACCACACCTTGACCCAGGTGACTGTGTCCAAATCCTTATTTATGTCTTATCTCGTCTTCTGCTTTTTAGCCCCAATCCGACCCCACTATTATCCCAATCTTCTATCCATGGGTTGGTAAGCTATGGCTACAAAGGGTCAAACAGTAACTTCAAAGGCCATATGGGTCTTTTCTATAGCATTCAATCCTTGCATCATATGAAAACAGCCATAGACAATAATACAATTAAATGCATATGCGTGTGTCCTACTAAAACTTTATTTACAAAAACAGACAACAGACCCATTAGTGAATAAACAAATTATGGTATTCCTCTACAGTAGAATGCTATTCAAGAAAAAAATAAATAACAGATACATGTTAAAATCATACATGAATCTCTAGTGCATTATGCTAAGAGGAAGCAGCCAGCCATAAAAATCACCCTGTCACATGATTCCATGTATGTAATTGTCCAGGACAGACAAATCTAGGAAGAAAGGAGATCAGTGGTTGTTAGGCTGGGCAGGAAGGCACAAAAATGGGGGGCGATTAGTTTTCTTTGAGAGATGATGGACTTGTGGAATTAGATTAGAAGGCTATGGCTAGACAAATGGGAAAGCAACCTGCGGAAGGAAGGGTTTGCTGGGGCTCACATTTTGAGGGTACAGTCCACACTAGTGGGGAAGGCACAGCAGCAGAACCATAGAACAGTTGGTCACACTGAATCCGAGCTCAGAAGGCAGACGGCAATGTTTGTGCCGTGTTCCCTTTCTCCAGGGCTCTAGCTCCTGGATTGAATGGTACCACTCATATTTAGGTGAGACTTGCACTCAGTTAACTAAGCTAGATAATCCCTCAAGGCATGCCTGGAGATTTGTTTTGGTGGTGAGGCAAGATCGGGTCCAGCTGACAGTCATTACTAACAGAGCCAACTTATTGTACACCTCTACAAACATACTAAAGCCACTGACAGGTGAAACTTATGTAAATGATCTCTCAATAGTTATTTAAAAGTAAATAAAGCAACAAGCAGTACTTGGCCTGAAGATGACGGTCACAGCCACACCACACACACCAAAGCTCTTTCTTCCATGTGTGGTTTGGTTTCTGACCTTCCCCCTGGGATGCAGAGGCTCCTACACTTTGCCAGACAACAATGTGTCCACCTCTGAGAATCCTCCTCTCACCTGCACTCCATCCCATTCATGAGTTTCTGCCAAATCCTGCTAATGTCTTAAGTTTCACTGTCTGTCATGTTGGATCAAACATATTCTTCTTTAATCCCATGCAGGTGCTGCAGACAGGATGAGGAAGAACCTAGTAAATAACTCAAGAAACGGGTTTGTGAATGAGTAAACAAAAGGGTTCTGAGAGCATTACTTATGGAAGACTGGATTTATGAAGCCGTTCCCAAGCTAGGTGGAAACAACAGGAGCCCGAGGCTGAAGATGGCAGTCCCAGGAGACGGACTAAGCAAGTCACATGGTAAATGGGGAGGAACAGAAATCTCAGGGCGACAGCAGGGGAAATAGAGATAAAACTTGGTGACTGACCAAATACAGGGCTTGAAGGGACAGGTAAATCTATGATCAGATTTGAGATGGCATGGTGACACTTGTGGTACCAGGAAGGGTCCTGGGAAAGCAGCCCTGTGATAGGAGAAATGACTTGGGAAGGCTCTGAAATTCCACTTCAGAGATAATTTTCTGTAATTAATGTTATTTGATGATTGGCAGATAAACAAGCCAGCCCAACGTGCACAGAATATCTCCCAGCCAAGGGCTACTATCACCTCATGTCCTAGACAGGAAGTCGGGCTTGGAGAATTAAGTAGCTCCTCAGGAGCTCACTCGCAGAAAGTGCCAGAACCAGGACTCGCCACAGAGCACGTGGCATCTCAGGCACCAGGACGTGAAGTCCTAGAGACACTCCACTATGCTCCTCTTGAGAGGCCCTTGTTCAGGAACCAGAGGCAGGAGGTCAAAGGCGACAATCCAAGTCCTCGGAGTAGACAAGCCACCCCCAGGACCACAGACGAAAACAAGGTCAAACGGTGCCTTGGTCCAGAACCCCTGTGAGGGAAAGAAGGGAAACCGAGGACACCGAGAAACAGACACGAAGGAAGCCAGACCACCAGATGAACAGCATTTGGAAACCAAGATGGCGGTGCTAGGAAAAGGATGCTTAGCGACCTCAAAGGCAGCAAAAGTAGGTGAGGAGCGGGAAGAGCTCTTCAGCAGGGTGGGGCCCTGGGCGCTCTCAGTTCCTGTCCACAGTGAGTGGATTGGTACTTTACCCTCTGATCTGGCCCCCTCTGGAGGCGACTTGAAGGCCCCTTCCCAGTCCCATTGACCCATGAGTTGTTCAAAGAGTATTGTGTGACACCCAGAGGGGAGCACAGGACAGAAATCAGGCAACAGGGAGGGCAGAAGGATTCGCAGATGTTCACTCTGGAGTTCAGAGACCTGCCACCCAGCTCCCAAATAAACATGGAGATTTATTCTTACTTAAGAATGCCTGGCTTTAGCTTGGTTTATTTCTAGCCAGCTTATCTTAACTTATCCCAGCTCCCTTTGTCTCTGGGTTTTTATCTTTCCCTATTCTATACACCTCTCTTTTCTTCTTTCTCTGTGGCTGGCTGTGTGGCTGTGTGTCTGTGTGTCTGTGTGGCTGGCTGTGGCTGGCTGTGTGTCCGTGTGTCTGTGTGTCTGTGTGTCTGTGTGTCTGGCTGCGTGGGCTGTGTGTCTGTGTGTCTGGCTATGGCTGGCTGTGTGTCTGTGTGTCTGTGTGTCTGGCTGTGGCTGGCTGTGTGTCCGTGTGTCTGTGTGTCTGTGTGGCTGGCCCTTGGCGTCCTCCTCGCCTCCTTTTCTTGCTCCTAGCTCTTCCTCTCTCAAACCTAGATTCCTCCTCCTCCTCTTTCTGCCCACCAGCCCCATCAATTCATTCTCCTACCTCACAATTGGTTGTTCAGCTCTTTATTAGACCAGTCGGGTATTTTAGACAGGAAATATAACACAGCTTCACAGAGTTAAAAGAAGGCAACACATCTTTGCATCATTAAGCAAATATTCCACAGCATAAACAAATGTAACACATCTTAAAATAATATTTCACAACAGAGGGGAGAGAAGAGGAAAAGGGAGAAACAAGATATTGCCTACAGGCCTCTTTAAAGTGGGGGATGAAAAAGTAAAATAAATATGTCTAATTTATATAGAAATATTTCAAAAACGCAATCAAGGAAAGGATGGAAGATAGTATAATAAACACTCCCATGGAACTTAATTCTTCAAATAAACTTATTAGTAGTAAAATTCCCTTTATTCTCAAATAAAATGTCAAGATAGCAGATAAGATGGGCAAGTGGATGCTGGGCACGCACACAGCGGGCATGTGCCCAACTGGCATCGCCGGGGGCTCAGACTGTTGACAGGTCTGCTCCTTGCATTATTTTATGGCTTTTATATGCTATTAGCAATGCCAACAGAGAAAATAAATCTCATTTTCAAACGTGGAAGGCGTTCATGTAGAAACATGCTCTAACAAGAGTCCAGGAATTTAAAGAGTCAAGAGCAGCGACCGTACAGATCAAGGATGTGACCCTAACCTCCAGGAAGATCAGACACCACAGTGGTTGGGAAATATTGTTGCCGGGCAAACTTAAAAGGGGTCCAGGAGAGGAGGATGGGGCAGGCAGGTAAGAAGAAGGTTGTTTGGATTTTCTCCCAATCTACCAGCTTCCGGGCAGCATAGATATGCAGCCCGGCTTTACATCACACTGAACGGAGTCCACGTGGCTCAATTCCCCTGCTGGGGCAGGGGTCTACCCTAAGCTCTGACAGCTAGCTTTCCATCATGTGGGCAGTCTAGGGGTAAATGACAGGGCTTAACCAGCCCGAGTCCTGGTAGGAAAGCTGTGACTTCTCCACTCAGTGTTTCCTGGTTGGTTTGTTTTCTTTCTTTTTATTTTTGCCAAGCCTGGTGTTGACTAGCACCCCTGGTTTTCAAATTCAGAATTCCAAAATTGGTTTGGAAGTTCTTAGTTGAGAGTTAGCTATCATTTCAGATTACACATCTTGCCCCGACTTGTTAGACACCATCCTGAACAGAGCAGTTTCAGCTCTGGGCGTACTGATCTCCGTGACGACATCCCTGCCTTGCTGTCTCCCATGATGCTCCTCTTCCCAGGCCTGGCCTTCACCATCACACTGCTCAGCAGCCCCCATCATTTAAACCACACCGGGTGTCTTCAAGCGAAGGGAGGACACTTCTTCAGCGATGTGAATGTCGTATCCAGTTAGGTTCTCTGGTCCCATGGGCCAGACTAACTCCCTTTGAAGGGAAGAAAGCCATTTCTCCTGGAACATAGAACTGGAGGTGGTGGAGTGAAAGAGGGGGAGAGAGAGATTTGGGGACATTTAATAACCCTGCTACAGGTCTGTGATACAATGACGAGTTTAGAAAGAATCCTCCCTGCCACCCTGGAGGGACTCTCCTCCCAAGGGCAGGCAGTGCTTATGTAGGGATGAAGTTTGTCATGTCAAGGCCGGCGACACAGGTCAGTGGGCAAACCCACCGACAGCCACACCTGTGGACCTGAGTGAGATCCCAGAATCGACTCGGGGAAGAAGAGAGCTGACTCCACAAGCTGTCCTCTGACCTCTGCACACACTCAACATGGCATACACGGGAGAGCACACACATAGCCCCGAATATCAACCCATCAGTAAATCAATGCCATTCTTTTAAAAAGAGTGTTTAGGAGACCCTAGGTTTGATACCCAGCACTGAAACAAAACACATACAGTATTTTTTTTTTAAAGAAAGAAACCAAGTTTCATCAGTGTCTATGTACGTGAAGAGTTGACGTCCACACTAGTTTAGTGAATACGACTATGTAGGTTGCATATAAGGTGTCGTGAATGCAAAAAACCTCTTGGGGTTGAAGGCTTGTTTCCTTTTATATATACATAGGACACATATTGGAAACACATTCGTGATTAACCACGGAACAGACACGTTCCCCTTAGGGAATAACACGCTCCCCTTGGTGAATAAACGCAGCTAGTTCAGTGGCATGCTGCTCTAGTGTTTTCCAAACATCTAGCCTTAAGTGTCAGATCTGTTCTTTTTTGAGATGGGTCCAGACAAGACACACACTCTTTCCTCCCTCTCCAAGTGCTGCTGCGGCCGACTTTTAAAGAGTAAGGGAGGAAAAGACAAAAGTTGCTCATGTGTCAAGATCACAGAAACAGAAGGAAAGACTAAATGCTGACAGACAGGTGAACAAGGAGGAAAACGTCATCCAGGCGGCGGCTGGTTACATGGAGCTATCCATAAGATGTGAACTCAGGAACGCAGAGAGGGTCTTACTTCACTGTGGGTAGAGTCTCTTCATTTGCCAGCCCCCCCCCCCCCCCCACACACACAGACAAAGCAGGTGTAGTTAAGCACCAGCTCTCAGGGCGTGTCTAATGACGGGAATGACAGCCACAGAAAGCCTCTGGAGACTGACTGGAAATGAGATGAAAGTTCCTTGGCAGGGGTGTTCCACTGGTGCCCAGCGATGGCTCCTGAGGTTGAGCCCTGCATTTTATAATTGCTGGCATTTGCTATGCTAATCCTAAACCACACAAAAGAAGAGGCCCTGCCACGTGGAGATCAATTGCAATACTACTGTGAAGCCCTGAGGGAATTAAAACAACAATGACAATGGCCCAAGATCAAGAACCTCCCTGTGACAAGCCTGTGCACAAACCCGAACCCTCCCTGGGAGAACCACCTCCACGGAGTAACTGGCAGAGCTCACTTGGCCTGGGATAAAGTGAGAGCTTCAGAGAGGTCATCTCAGAGTGGACAGAGAGCCAGAGGACAGCCAGAGGCTGCTCACAGGCAGCAGGCCCACTCACCCACCATCTCAGAGTGGACAGAGAGCCAGAGGGCGGCCAGAGGCTGCTCACAGGCAGCAGGCCCACTCACTCCTTCCACTCAGACAGCCAAGCTTCCCTTTCAGGCTGCCCAGGGCAACTGAGGGTCTGTGAGCGTCTGGCAAGGGGAGGCCCACTGTGGCCCATACCACCGGACTGTTGTTACCATTATCTGGGGATAAAAAAGCGGTTAAAAGGACAGTAGCACATTTTGGGTCTTTCCTTCCTTCTCTTCCTCCTATTCCGGTCTTTCCTACCCCCAGGAAGAGACCAGTAATTGACAACTTGTATACAGAGGGATGGCATACTGAGAGAACAGCTTAGAGCCACATGTGTGATTAACACAGCCATCAGCACAACCGCCAAGGAGCCAGAACCACGTTTCGGACTCCATCATAGCAAAAACACGAACCCACATGGCCATCAAAGCAAGCTTTTCTCTCCTCACCTTACACGCATGCTCACAAAGCTGATGTGTCTGTTGTTGGGAGCTCACCCCCAATCCTCTTTTGGCTGAGAAGCAAATACATCAAATTATGAGGGACTATGGGATTTCTGACAGGTGGAGTTATTAAACCTGGTCCCTTTCCCACGGCAGCAAAGCCTCCTGATTCTCACACCAGCCCTGCAGCCAGGCACTGGCTCACTCGCCTACTGACACTCCTTCGTGGGCCAAGTCAGACAGCCTGGAGAGAATGCATGAAGCCCTGGGCTCAAATCCCAACACCACATACACAGAACATGGTAGTACACAGGTGTAATCACAGCACGCTGGGAGGTGGACGTTTAATTCCCACTCCTCCCCACCCCAAAAAAGAACAGTGTCTCTTTCAACACCAGAACAGATATAAATAAGTGTCCATGTCTCCTCACATGTAGTGGTGCTGGAGGCTGACCCTCGGCAGTCTTTCCAGTTAGAAACAATGAGATAGGTGGGAAAAGACACGCCAACCCAGGAAACAGATCACAAGAAGAAACAAAAAGATAGGAAACCAACTGTCACTATTCCACTATCTAGCGACAGCGCCTGGCTGCAGCCAGCCTAGAGGGTGCTGTGACCTTCTCACAGGCAGGAAGTGTCCCAAGGCACCAGACTCCTGGCTTCACAGAGAGGAGGGGAATTGCTTACTCAACAGGCATGAGATGTAGACGAGACAGCTCAGAGAGTGAAAACACCTGAAGACCTGAGTTTGACTCCTGGTGAAGATGAAGCGGGGGGGGGGGGGGGAGGGGGGGTTGACTCCACAATTATCCTTTGGCTTCCAGGAATGTTCCTCCTCACCACCCACTCAGCCCAGCCCACGAATAGATGAAGATGATAACAGTGTTTCTAATCAAAGCAAAGAAAGTAATAACACACATTCAATGAACACATACTCTGCTATCTCAGGGTCTTTGGCCTCACCTCTCCTCTGTATTCGGAGCCTTTGGCCAGGCTCCTGCTCCCTCCTTTCCAGTGCTACTTCCCAAGCTTGGGATGACATCGAGAGGTAGGTCCAGATGAAGAAACCCTAGTTCTAGATCTAGCTTGTCCAGGCTGATGCCAGCAGAGAGCCAGGGGGAGAGCAAGTCCATTCCCCTCAGGCCCACGTGACTGTTTATC
This sequence comes from Myodes glareolus, assembly GCF_982192425.1. Taxonomy (NCBI): domain Eukaryota; kingdom Metazoa; phylum Chordata; class Mammalia; order Rodentia; family Cricetidae; genus Myodes; species Myodes glareolus. Next base: position 2,287,877 of record NC_142033.1, on the reverse strand, counting down.
CCACCTTCCCTCAAATCTTGTCAACCTACTGGGGACCACTTTCAGGCACACATTATTGTTACCTCTGCTGAGGAAAATAGGAAACCTCTCCTCAGATGAAGTAGGTAACGGCATCCAAGAAGTAGGGGCTTGGTCAAATATTAGAGAAGAGGGGGGTCTAGCATAGCTCTGGCGCTGATCCTGCACCCCTAATTAGCTGAGGGCAAAGAGGGCTGGTCTCATAATTCCTTCATGTTCAAGAATGACATTAGGCAAGAGCTACTATAGAGAGCCAGACATGCACAGGTGGGCAGGGCAGTGCGGCAATTCTTTGACTAGTTTGTAAGCAAAGGCATTCCTTTTGTTTTTAATTTTGAAAAATACTTGACTTAAATAATTGGTATAAACTTTACAAAGTCCACTTGCCTCTGGTCCCCAAACAGGACAGCCATTACGGTTAGCATAGCCCATAGCTACATAAATCAAGTTATCCAGTGAGAATAACAAAAAAAAAATGAAGTTTAGGTTGAAAGATGAAGCAATTTTAATCCTAAAAAAAGAGGGGGTAGAATTGGCCAAAGTTGACTTTATGAGCTAATTAGAACACTGTGAAGTCAAAGGACTTTAAAACAAAAGAGATAGAATTCATGTACCACCAAATTAAAACTATAATCCAATCATTTTAGTATAGTTGGCAGGCTGTGTAACCGTCACCGTGATTTAATTTTAGAATATTTATTCCCCCCATCCCTCAGGTCCTCACCACCGATAGTCAACCCACACCCCCTTTTCTGTCTAGCCCTAAGCAAACACTCATTTAACTCCTGCCTGTCTGTATTTGTGTATTCTGTATATGTCATTAAAGTGCAATTGCACAATGCATAGTTGTGAGCCTATCACTTACTTAGCTTTAAGTTTCACCTGTGCTGCGGGGTGTACCTGTATCTCTGTGCCCCTTTTTTATCGTCTGATAACCTTCCAAGGGGTGGATATACCACATTTAACTTAGCCCATTCCTCAGATGGCAGCCATTCAAGGTATTTCTAAGTTTTAAGTGTTATGAACAGCACCGGAAATTGTTATGGGTGCTTCAGTCGTGTGTATCTCCCGGAGTAAAAGTGCTAATGCATAGACTGGGTAGCCTATTTCAAAACTATTAGCAGAGGTAGGAATTGAAGAAGAAGATTTAACATGTCTCCACCCTACCTTGGCAATCAACAAACCCTTCCTCCTCTTCCTTGTGTCATCCTCAATACCCTTGTGTGCTCCGAGGTCTACTATAGGACAGTTCTGCAGAGCCGGATGGAGCCTCCAAAGTCCCGACATCATGTCTGCGAGCAGGCTGGAGCTACAGCCACCTAACCCTGAAAGGTCTCCAGGAAGGCAACAGTGCACTTCCCCTTGAAGGTCTAGTGGCAGAAATGCCTTTACATCCGGGCCACAGAGCATGTGTGCACTGGCTGCACAGGCCTGGCCGGAGCATGGTTTGGGGCTGCCCTGCACAAGCCCTCTCAGTGGACTCGCCAGGCCCCTGGCTAGCCACACAACCTCCGCACTGCCACGCTCTGGAATGTCCTTCCCTGAAGTCTTTTTCTCTTTTGCTGTGGCAATCTCATCAAATCCACCTTCGGAGTCCGCAGAAGTATCGCACGATTTAACACTAAGAATTTTTGGTTGTTGACATTCCTGCAACAGCCCGGACTTTCTTTTTCCTCCTCACTCCCTCGGAGAGAAGCATATATAAAATGAGTAATTGCTACGCCGAGGAACTGCTGGAGTCAGCAAGGCCTCACAGGGGCTGTATTTCCGACCCCCCACTCCCCTCGTACCGCAAACTCTCCCACATACGCTGAGAATTAAAGACACATTACTGGGATAAAGAAATCTGACCTGAAAAATGCGTTGCAGCCACAGTGGCAAGCCACCAAGAGGCTTGACAATAATTTCCAATGGAGCTGGAGAGGGCTAGATGCCCTGACTTTGAAATGAGCCAACACTGCACACTTCCATCAGATTAAGTCAGTTCTGTTTTTCCTAGTAGAATTCCATGCCTGTGCTACCCCACAGACCCCAAAAGGCAAGGAGATGCCCGCAGCACATAGACAAGCAGATGTAGAATTCACTTTCCTGATCAAGAAAAAAACTGAAAGAAAAATTCCATTTTACAGCTGTCTTCCTAAACACCACCATCATTGGGAGTTACTGCGGATGCATTTTCCCTAGGGAGACAATCCTTGCCTGATAACATTGCGGACACAGAAACTAAAAATGACAACTGTGTGTTGTTTTTGTGGGAAAACCCATCCTCTTAAGAGTGACAAGGAGACCATTAATCCACGGTCTAAGCTATAGATGAATCATGGGAAAGAATGGATCATTTGCCCCTGAAACTTGTGTTCTCTCACCTGTAGGCTGACCTGTAAAATGCACAGAATGAAGGGACGCCAAGCCAGTGCACCGTTTCCAACCGTCCTCAGCCCAGAGCAAACACTGAACAATCATGAGCTTGCTCCCCAATCTTCTCCATGACCACCAAGACCGCCATCTTGGAGAAGGTACCTCATTGACAATAAGAGCTACCCTCAGGGTACTGCCTTTGTTCTAGAGTTTTTTCTGACTCATCTTTCGGTAGCAGTACGTTCATAAGATACAGTTGGGCGAGAAGAAAGGAGGGTCATGTGTAAAGATGAAAAGACAATTTAAAATCTTAGGTAAATGGGCCAATGAGACAGCACAGCAGGCCGCAGGGCTTTCATTACAAGGTTAATGACTTGAGTTCTGATCCTCAAGACCCAAGACAGAAGCATAGAATGCACTCTCAGAGCTGTCTCTGGCTCCGATGGCAACACACACACTTACCTCCCTCTGCAGCCACCCTGCTCCCTGGTTCGCAATGCGGAGGTTTAGGACGTGAACCTCTTGGGGCAGCCCGGTTGTGCCTCTGCTGGCGCAGCCAGACAGAACGGTGAAACTCTCCATTAAGGCCTGGACAGGATGAGAGGCGTTGATCGGTGACAGCTCACACGGGGTGCTGGGCTCTGGACCTGTGAACGGAATCACAGACATGACCTGTTCAGCAAGAGTAGAGACACTGTGGGTGATGGATTTGCTGCTAACCCAGCTGAGAAGCCCTTGCGACTCAGTTGTTTTCAGAACTCGTCATCTGAAATCCCGATCTTTTTCTTTTTTGGCATAATTTTGATTTCTAAATTCTCTTTAGGCTCACGGTCACCAATGTATCCCTTCGGATGAAAGATACCCTTCGGATGAAATGTCTATTTGACATTTGTGTTTTTATTTCCTCTCTTGGAAGAAAGACTGAGATTGTTGAAATAAATTATTTAAAGTCCAAATAATACTATACACAAATAATATTAAAGACCTAAAATTGCATACACACTCCCCTGAATACTCTGATACCTTTTAAGAGTTTTTGTTTATTAGGAATGATACAAAACAAAATGTGTTAAGAAGAGGAATTTGAAGCCAGACATGCACAGCCAAGTTTGGGGCAGAGGTGAGGAAAACTGTCCCTCAACAGGCAGAGTCTGAGCAGAGCTACAAATCAGAAACATAGAACTCTGGTCATAGTTGGCTCCTGCAACCTCGTTTTCCATTCCTCAAGCCAACCAAACTTTCGATTCTAAACCATCCATCCACTCCTCTCTGCCTCTAATTCCCAACTGCCCCCTAAATTAAGAAGGCTGCACCCTTCAAGCTCCCCAAGCCAGCTCTATAGCAAGGGAGTCCGTCTAACCTAGGGAGCCCAAATCTACAGTTGTTCACACGGAGACGCCTGCCCTCCCTATCTCAGATGCCCATCACTCTGAGAACTGAGCAAAGCCTGAGCCCCTTCGCAGGGCGCACAATCAGGCCTGGCTTGATCTAGCTTCCCAACCTTCCAACCTCACTCCCATCTTGGTGGGAGATCACCGGTTGCGGCAGGAAGATTCTCAACTCCCTGCCTTTACTTCAGTTTGTCTCAGTCACCCAAACTCTTCAGCTCCAGCCTCACCCACAAGCTGAAGCAGGTCCTGTTCCGTCCCTCACCTCTTCACACCCCCCATAATCTATTAGCTCATTTCTTCTGTTCCATTTACCACAGTGACTACCGGTGAATACGCCTGCTACACAGTCAACAATTCACACCCATCACTAGGCTTTCAGGACCCCACTCTAGCGCCTGGCCTGGAGACTCATATTCATATATCCATTCATTTCCTCCCTCCCTCCCTCCCCCTTCCTCTCCCCTCCACCTCTTGCCTGAAGGAATTAGCTACAAGGGAAATGAGAAATGGGTTGCTACAGTGACATGAGCTGCAGTTCCTCTACCTCTCAGCTTCATCCCATGTTGATAAACATCTGGGAGGAATAAATGAGATACTGGGGGACCCAGGAATTGTCACTCCCAAAATACACCATCTTGGTACGCTAGCTGTTTGAAATGAAAGGAATTCTGAGAGCCACGGATGTCTGACTTCCCTCTGGTGCTTTTGTGTGGGTTTAAAGTCTGGACCCCAGAGAAGAAAACAATCCCCCTCTAGTCACACCCCAGGACTTCCACTAACTGAGCTCATGGCAGGCTGAGAGAATGCAGTGTGTCAACATACCTGTCCATGTCCCATTCAATATTCCAGAGAGGATCATTGAAACCTTTGTCATCCCTGTGTATCCACCCTCTGCCCTCTTGTTCTCCAAGCCCACTGTGCTCTCCTAAAAATCATTTTCAAACCCTCGGATTTCCCAGACCCACAATCTCCCTCCCTCCAAAGTGGAACAGATGTTTCTGGATTTTTGATTTATCACATCCCTGTGAATTTTCTTCTTTTGCAATAAATTCCTAGTCTCCCTGTCCTTTTTAATCCATGTTTGTCAGTGTGTCCCAAAGACGCATCAGGCGGCAGAGGTGCCTAGAATTCTTCACTGGCCCCTCCAATGAGCTTCTGGGACTGTGGCCACAGGGCGCCACCAAGCTTCAACCTTTGCTAAGGGGACCCAGATCAAAGTCCTGGGCGTATTCCGCTGAATTCCTCCTGCTTTCTAAGTAACAAACACATTCTTTAGAACTGCAGACTCAGTCTCAAACAAACACCACTTGAAATTCTGGACAAGCCACTGCCATACCCCAATGCTATGTCATAAACAGGCACCCCACCTACTGGGCCACGTCTATTTCGGGACTCACAGAAATTATCTAGGTTGATAATAGCAATCTGGTCTGAAATTGAAGCATGTGCCTATTCAAACAATTGCTGCCACTCTATTGCTGGACGGTGACCAGCTGCTTGCAGAGAGGCCGGAGGTGGTGAAGGAAGAGCACCATAGCAATGGTGGGGGGTGAAACTGTGGGGAAGCCTCAGAGAAAGTCTGTTCCCCGATTCTGGAGACGTAGATGATACAATAACCACTGTGCTTGGGAACCAAGATGGTTTCAGAGCCTTTTGCCATGAATTTACAATGATTGCAAATTAAATACCATAGAAATATGGTCCGTCATTTGACCCAAAACACATCTACGAAGGGGCCTGCAATCTGCTCGACGTGTCTTTCCTCTGCAAGGCCATCATCACTCCCTAGATTCTCCCAGGAAGAGCCCACTGCTCTTGCTTTGGGTACAGCTCCAGCCCAAGGTCAAATGGAAGACGCACACAGTCTAGGGAAATCACACAGCGGGACAACTGCCCTTTCTAAGATCCCTCTGCAGTCCTTGTCTAAGTATACTCTGTGCTGTGTTCTAGATCTTAAATGCACTCTTGAGGCCCAGGTCCTGGCATGGCGGCTGTCTCTTCCTGAGCTACGGAGTAGTGACCACATTTTTAGGAGATGGGCATAGGGCAAGGCAGTCACTGGAGGCCCAGGAAGTGGGGTACGGACTTCCAGGCCCTTCCCCCTGAAATGGTTCATCAACCGCAAACCTTTCTTCCCCTCAGTCACGCCCTGGGCATTTAGTTACAGCGACAGAAAACCGACTGGCACAGTATAGTGTGTTCTCGACACACTGGAGTTTTGTGGTTGTTCACCATATGTTCTTCCCCACAAGCTTGGAAAATAGAAACAAAAAAGAAACCCACAGTCTATGACTAGATGTACACTAAAAATCAAATGAAAAGTACAAATAATGCGTGTATATGAGTGATTATTTGTCACCACTGCGAAGCATAAGAAGACTGGGAAGATGGTTCGGTTGGTAAAGTGCCTGCCCTGAGAGGGAGACCTAGACCCTGATCCCCAGCACTTGCATAAAAGTCGCGTATGGTAGAAAGTAACTGTAGCTACCAGGGAGACAAGCCAAGCAGATCTCCAGAGCTCGCTGGCCAACCAACCCAGCTAAAGAGCTCTGGGGCCAGTGAGAGACTCCACCTCAAACATAATGTGGAGGAGTGATGAGGAAGAGACCTGGTATTGGCCTCTCACCTCCACACACACATCTGTGTACACACAAAAATAGAGCTAACAAATCTTAAAGATTATATAAAATGTCTTCAGCAGCTCAATCTACTGTCAGACAGATATAGGAAATACAATAATGATTATATAGGAATCCCTGTTTAGCCAGCTCCCACTCTGCTGGGCAATGCCAGATGCTGCCCAGCATGTGGAGGTGGTACCCTCCCCATCTTAGGTAAAAAGGATGCTTCCCCACATGTATGTGTCTGCTCTAAGGTCACCTAAGTCCTCAGGGGAGGACCTGCCTCTGGCCAACAGCAGTCTGAGGAGCAAGACTGGGCTGTGCCCACACAGTCTGAGGGAATAAAACAAACAAAAACAAACAAACAAAACCCATCATAGGCGTAGGTGGTATGGGATCCTGAGGTTTGTAACTTACTCTGAAATGCATCCAAAATGAAGATGTCCTGATGGACAGGCATGCATAAATCTGATAAAGCAACTATTGCAGGATGCCCATTGTGGAATCTGGATCTGCAGCAAACACAGTTTCAACATCTTTTTATGTTGAAATGCTTCATTTTTTTAAAACACTGAGAGGGAGGGGATGCTTATAAAAAGCTATAAGGCCGGGACCACCTCCAGAAACCACAGACTGGGTGAGAGAGCAAAAACCATTTCCTCTCACCCGGTGACTTTTCTCCAGGAACTCACCATAGAGAAATAGCTGGGTAAATGTGCAGAGTACAGCATGTACCAAGGGCTAAACCAAAACCCAGAGAGAGGACGGAAAGAAAACAAAGATTTCAAGACTGTCAATGTGGTGGTGTCCTTTTTAAAAGGGCTTCCTAAATTCTCACTCTCCAGGTGAAGCCCCAGACCACCCCAGGGCTTACAAAGTCCGACCAGACTTAGCCTAGCCTCACGGCCCAGCCTCATCCCCCACCACTTGCTCACTATGGTTTATCCACTCTCCTGGCTCAGGCACCTGCTACTAGCAGTCTCCCAACACCAACTGTTCTCTCTTGAGCTGTTAGGCACAGGGTCATCTCAAATGGAGGCTCCTGTCCCAGCCCCATTTGCAGCTCTGCACGGTCATGTGACCAAGTTCTGAGAAGTAACCAATGGCTGCATGCATAGCTCCTTCCAAGAAGAGTCCTTACAAAAGGAAGGAGATGTGTCCTGGCTTTCCCTTCTTCCTGCTGACTGGACCGCAGATGTGATACACAGTGGTGGAGGTCCCCTTCAGCCTGCCCACACACTGCAGCCTGCTACACTCCAGAGCAGACTCCATCTGGAAAGAGTACAGTCCACTCTACGGATCCCACCGCATGTGTCTCGGGGGGCAGTGACAGTTTCTTTTCTAGCCACCCCCCGACTGGGGTGCAACACCTCCAGCCGCCAGGCCAACGCACTCGGAAGCTCTGCACTGCACTGTGATCTGGGCAGCTTCTCCACAAGCCATGAGCTTCTCTGTGCTGCACTGTGATCTGGGCAGCTTCTCCACACGCCATGAGCTTCTCTGTGCTGCACTGTGATCTGGGCAGCTTCTCCACAAGCCATGAGCTTCTCTTGTGGCCCCAGCTAGAAACCCATAATCCTCCCCTTCCTATATAATCTTGTCCCTGTAATCATAGACCAGTGAGCAGGAACAAAGGCTCCTTCATCACCTTGAGAGGTAACGTGGACACAGACTGCTGTTCTCTGCATCCATAAACACCTGTACTATTGAAAAAAAAAGCAGAAAAGGGCCTGGGACTTGTCTTGGTAGAATGCTCGCCCACTTAGCACCTAAGAATTAGGTTTGGTGGTTAATGCCTATAACCCCTGCATTCGGGAAACAGAGACGGAAGGATCAGAAATTCAAAGTAATCCTTGGCCACATAGCAAGTCCCAGGCCGACTTTGGCTACAACACAAGACTGCCTGATATAAACAAACAAACAAGCAAACAGGCCGTCCCCTTACCCTACTACTGCATGACTAGAATCATCTTACAGATACTTGGTCTGAATCCTCACAGAAACTTTTATAAGTGGGTAGAATAAATCTAACTTTTTCCACTATAAGAAAATAGTTGCAAGATGCCAAGTTCCTGGCATTAATGTGTTCAGAGATCCCCTCCAGAGCCAACCTCCCCTTTGCCTGGACTTCCTGTTGCTTTGCCCTGAGTGATCCCTCCTGCCCTGCCCCCAAAAACATCTAAATTTCCTGTGGACTCCAAGCATAAGTTGAGTTGATCCTTCTCTGATGGCTCTTTAGAAACTACAGCCTCCTCAAATCTTACTGGACACAGTGTCCTGCTCGAAAGGACCTCTTTCTTCCTGCCCTGAGGCTGACTTGGACCCATGCATCATCCCCCCCATGTAGAGCACACCACAGTCATACTGACAAGACCATCCCCGCATCAGCCCCCTTCACCGAGCAGCCTCCCCTACAGTGACGCTGTGAGACACTTAGTGCCCAGCGCTGCTGCCTTGTGTGACAGACCCCACGACGAGCTCCCCTGCGGAAGGCTAGCATGTACCAGCTCTGGGTCACACACCCTAGGTGTACTGTTTCTCATCCCTGTCATACAGCTGGGACGATGTAGCTAAAATTCTGGCTTGGGAGTGATGGAACTGGGCACAGAGAGGGTGCTTTTCTGATCAAAAGTCACCCTCCACCAGCCGATAGCAGGAGTGGGCTGAGGAGACCGCCTCTCCCGTAACAACAAAGCACCTACTCGACTTTGCTTCACAGTCCTTTACTGAGGACTCTGTCAACAGACACACAAGCCAAGCACAAACATGTGTTCGCATCTCACAAGATACCATGATGAAAATCGATAAAAACCCAAACTGCCCAGTTCATATTTGTACTCAGCCACTAAAGTTAAAGACTCCATGGCCTCACTGAGGAAGGGACCATCAGCTCCTTTCTCATTTGACCAAATCTCCTCCTGGTCTTTTGCAGTTAGTGATTGATTATCTGGACACACGGGAAACTACATAAGCTCTGACTAGCCCATCAATATCTAGATCCCCAGTTCTACTCACAGAGAAAAATACAAATGGACTTGCTCCTTCGTTATATGCTTTACCCAGAATTCCAGGCTGAGTTCCACGCTGGCTGGGGGCCAGTGCCCAGCCTTGACAGAACGCAGATGAAGCTTTTGGGAACAGATGTGTTTGCTGCACACACTACATCTAATCTACCTGTCCCCCAAAGACATCATTGCTGTTCCACTTCACGGAACATGGGGTCAGATACAGAGGGGAGGGTATTGCTTGGAGGAGGGGACAGAAAGTTGTTCTCACATCAACTCAGTGATGTAGAGCATCTTAAATCCCGACCAGAAAACTGATGCAGACATCTGGTACCTATTCTACACAGTTTCCAGTATTCTGAGTCCCCATATCGCCCAGGGCACTAATGAGAAACGTGTGTTCAGCTGTAATAAAAGTGGTAAAGATGCAATGGGAATTAAGGGTAACATTATAGCCTGGGACCAGGACATTGCAGTGGGGAGGTTTTTTATTGCAACGACACCATTGGCTAATAAGAGTTTGTGTTACTGTACCCTAGGGGATTCTGCAATGCTATCAACTTCGAAGAGGGACAAACTCCCACAGACTGTGGGACTGGGCACTGTAAGGCCTATTCTATCCCTGAGCAGAAAACCCCTTCTACCCACTGGGGATGCCAGAGTCGGTGAGAAAGGGGCGCCCGGGATGTTTTCTCAGCCAACAGAACAGCCTGCCTCTCACTGAGCCCTGGGAGAAGGAATGGCACAAATACCAGGATATGATGCACAAATAAAGCTCAAAGAGAAGAAACACCTGGAAGGCCCTAGGCCCCAGAGCCTCTGGCCAGTACACAACATGAGCTAATGTTTGTGCATCTTAAGTTACAATTCATTGGCTCTAAGGTCCCTGGAGGATGGAGCTGGGGAACGAACGGGCTTTAAAGTCTCGAAGAGGGCCTCAGCCACAGTTTTCACTTGAGTTTTCGACAATAAGACTTAGTTAGAATCTGAAGTTTATTTCTGATAAGAAATTCTGATAAAGTCTTAAACCTGAAATGTGGATTTCTTGGTGGGAAAGAGCCCACGTCTTTGGCTCCGCTTCTCAGGGCTCCTTGTGCCCTCCACATGAGTGTCAGAATCTAAGCTTCCTCTTGACAATACCAACCTTCCTCCAAGGAGTCAAATGCCAGTTTGTTGGGCTGGAAGTCAGTGCACATTTGTATACTGTTGTGCTGAAATCATGGGTGCAACCATGTTGAAGAATTTCCTGTGTTCAAACTGTGCTTTGAAATGTTCAAACAGAAACAAAGGGCAGAACTTCACTGGGAACATAAGTTCTCAGAGTTGGGAAATTGCCAAGCTGTAGAGGCGGCACGGCTCTTCTACCTGACCAAGAGGCTACTCCTTACAAGTGTCCTCAGAGGGGATCTAGGAGGAAGAGAGGTCAGAGGGTTATGTTCCACAGTGCCTACTGACATCAAGAGAAGCCCCTAGGGGTTTAGAGGTGTGTATGTGTGTGTGTGTGTGTATGTGTGTATACACACATATATACACACACACATATATATATATATATATATGTATACACACACACACATATATACATTAAGCACTGCAGTAAAGAAGCGTGAGGTGCTTGGCCCCAGTTGGTGCCAAGTCCAACTTCTTGGCCCTTTGACGTTGGATCTCTTGGTGGTGACTGTCACGTTATGCCTGTGCTATATGAGGAATAAAACCCTAAACCTAACATCTGCTAGGGAAGTAGTACTCTGCCCCTGGGCTCCAGCCTCCAACTGTGACCTGGTAAGCTTCCCACATTCTCTCTTATGCCCTTACAGGCTTGACCTATGGCTAAAAGAAGGCGTATGTAATATGTAAAACACTGTACAGATTTCAAGTGATCATAGAGACATAAATTCCCCTGGGGAAGGAGAAATGAATGAATGAATTTCCCCCATTGATAAACTTCTCTCGATGGCCTTTAGAATTCTTCGTAAATTGGTGTCTAAGATAAGACTCCTTTTGCTCCTTGCCAGCTACTACTACCCCAAAGTGTTTCTAAGAATTACAGTGTGAAGACTTCAAATTAAGCCACACAAAGTTAGAGTAAAATTTCCTGTTCCCTGAATGCACTCTGGGAGTGCAACCCAGAAAGGAACAGTGGGCCAGGCCCACACCTCCTGAGGACTCTGGCGAGGGTTACCTCGCTCCAGCAGGCCAAGCTTCAGCCGATCTCCCATTTACAGGAGGATACCATGTCCTTGCTCTTCTGACTTAACCTTAAGGAGACCGAAGTGGAAGGGGCCCAGCCTGCAATGGCCGTTTATGAGATGAGAACTCACCAATGGCCTTGTCCACATGGCTTGGCACAGAGACCAAGGCAAATATGAAGGCTTAGAGGGTAAGAGGAACAGACTGTCGGGGCTGGAGCGATGGCTTGGGAGGCAAGAGTTTGCCCTACAAACCTGATGATTGCGTTCAACATGGGGACACAGTGGAAGGAGAGAACCAGCTTCTGCAAGCTGCCATTCACCACTGCACTGTGAACCCCTCCCCCGCCCAACCCCCGCACACCCATACATGCATACTACTACTAATAATAATACATAAAATTTAAGATTTAAAGCCTTTTCCTCTCCTGCTTGAGTCTGGAATATAAAATGACTGAAGGAAAATAAACTCTTTGGTGATGACAAATGTTTAATTGCTCTAAACTTTTAATATCGCCCTCCAGTTATCCATGTGACGAACTCTGTGACAATCCCAGGTCACCACCCAGGCCTTGTCATACCCAGGATAATCACAAAGCTCATTTTCTTCCTGCCACCCTGGCAGTGGGAGTTGAATCTCAAACTCTGTGCGAGCACTGAGCCACTGCTCTTATCTTTCAGTTTTCAGATCTAATTGGTGTCTGATAATTAAGAAAAGGAAGTGAGGGACACAGCAAGAACCGGACACAAGCAGAACTCTGGGGTGCGGCTTGCTCTACACTGGGAAGCAGTCTGCCATGCTGTGTGCCGGGCAGACAGTGAGTGGTATAAGATACAGGGCGGGGGTGGGGACAGGAAGGATGGAAGAGGGAAAACACACTGTTAAAGACTTGAATCGTCACCTGAAACCACCAGTCCTGATTACAGACAAGAGGAAGATTTGAAAAGAAATGTCTACCAACTTTTGGGTTGGCCATGGGATACATGGCTAATTACAGCCATGTACACCAAGCAGGGCCTGAACTAAAGCACGTTTACTTGAAGGCTTTTATATACAATCTGGGCAGTCAACAATTGATTGTTCACAGATGAAGGAAATGCTTAACTCCAACAGCAAATTACCTGGCGTGCTGTGCAAGTCAAACCCCATAGAGATTAGTCTGAATCGCCTCGTCTTCTCGTCTCTGCTGGGGGGGGGGGGGGTGTTCTGTACAGGGATGCCGACAGTCCGCGGTCTGTAGGGCAAAGTTTACGGCTCTAGGGGAGTTGGACTTCCCACAGTTCATGGAAGCTCTGGGCTCAAGTGTCACAGAACTTCTCTGTGGACACCAAGGATCTTGGAGACACAGCAGGGCCACTCCCAGCTCATTAAGGTAGGTCCTGAAGCACAGTCAACGGCACGTTCAATTCAGACAGTCCTTAAGCCTGTTCACCTATTATTAGAGTGTTCCTTTATAGCAAAGGCCAGCCCTTAGAAATCTACTGTCTGAGCTGGGCGCGTTGGCACATGCCGTTAATCCCAGCACTCAGGAGGCAGAGACAGGTGGATTGCTGGGAGTTGGAGGCCAGCCTGGTCTACGTAGTGAGTTCCAGGTTAGCCGTGCTATGTAATGAAACCTTGTCTCAAAAGAAGAGAGGGAATGGGGCAGGGCACTTGCTCTCCTTCTCTGTACATCCACGAAGGCAAGAACCACAATCCTTTTGCTTGCTCTCTTCTGCATTGCTAGGTGGTACGCTTAAGATGCGGCAGGCGTTCCCAAGGTCTTGCTGAGTGATGGATCTGCTACACCCTTACATTTAAATCTCAACCCTGCCCCATTTTAGCTCATATGACTTCGAGCAGTTATTTAACCACCCCTTGTCATCTCTCCATCCACACAATGGGATGAACAGGCTCCGGCTATTACACGGCTGTAACCACCAGGACCATACAGTCCAAGTTTGGGATATGCTCCAAGGAAAAACGCTTCCTGATCCAGCTGAGCCTCCTTCTGCCATAGCAAGCACGGGACAGAAGAGCCCAGGGAGCCTCGGACGCCAGGCTGCCTAGTGACCTCATTGCTGTCCTGTGGGTTTAAAGGACTTCTACACACCAGCCAGCAGAGCAGCCTTCCAAACCCATCCTATTTTTCAGACATCATCTGCCAGGCCATGTATCACACTGGCCTAAGCAGGCCCCGGTGTGAGCTAGTTAAAACATCATGCCAATATGCATATTTTTCATTGTTCATGTACTTATTCCTATAGAAGAAATCAGAGGGCTCATAACAATAGCAAAAATTCCCAGAAAGCCCACTTCAGCTGCCGACCAATTCAAAGTCAACGCTGGCAAAAGAGGAATCCTGTTAAGAACCTATCTGAAGAAGTCAAACTCAGCACTTAACTGTTAACCAGCATTACCTGAACATATAATGCTTACGTAGATCTCATAAAATAAATAAATAAACACGTTCTTAGGTCAGGAGAATAGTCTTCCTAGATTTGAATCTAAGAGACCCTACAGTCACACTGCAAAGGAGCGGAGGCTTCAAGAGTCGCTTCACAGAGATTTCTGTCTTGTGGTTTTAAAAAAGATCTTCCCCCAAATTTAAACATGAGATAAAGCCAGTACCCGTCCCACAGAGCAGCTACTGAGCACGCGCGTGCAACACCACACGTGGTAGCAAGCCGCATGTACACCTGCCCAGACAAAGCACCCTTTCAAGAGAGGCTGCCAGGCCGCGGCAGGCTGGAGCTGCTCTTTGGGATTTATTTTGAAGTGTGTCACATCAGTCAAAGCAATTCTGTTTTTCTAGAACCTGTGGGTGTTATTTGCGGGGAAGTTTGCTTCAGTGTTTTTCCACTCTGGATCAAGTAGCTCCTGTCTTTTCCTCCTGAGTGGAGCGGGGAAGCCACTCTGCCAGTGGGAACTCACACACAGACTTCTAAATGGTCCGGCCTGAAACCAAAATGCTTTGCACATCAAATCCTACAGCACAGGGGCTTTGTTTGCAAGATTCAAACAGAAAAGGACCATGAGGTGATATTTATATTTGAAATAATTATCAATTCCTTCTCTCAGTCTTTCATATCACTCTTGCTACTCCCCACCACACAACAATATCTCACTACTCAAACTCACTGCTTAATGAGTTAGTCCACACAAGCAAGCCCCACCCTCAGCTGAATCTTACTAAAGTAACTTTGGCAATGTTTTAAATGGAAAATTACCAAACACATACAAATGCATAATTACTTTCTGGCCATCGTAAGTATTCTGAGCATACTGAAAATCACTTATTTGAATTTTTCTGAATTAATTCAAGTCTACCATTATACATACTAATTATAGTTTGTTAAAGGTGGGCTCGTTGTTTTGAGGGTTTTTTTTAGAAATATTTATTTATCTTTGTTTCATGTGTTTATGTGTATGTGTGCTTGCCTGCATGTCTGTATGTGCCCATGTGTGCAGTGCTCAGGCTGGACAGCAGAGGGTGTCACACACCCGTGAACTGGAGTTACAGGTGGTTGTGAGGCACCATGGAGTTGCTGAGAACCAGAGGCAGATCCTTTCTCTCCAGCCCCTTATTTTGTAATTTGTATTTACGTGTGTGTGCGCGCGCGCGCATGCACACGCACATTCCTGCATGCACGTATCACAGCACACATGTGGGGGTCAAAGGACAACTTTCAGGCGTCAGTACGCTCCTCTTACCATGGGTTTCAGAAATCAAACTTGGTCATCAGGCTTGTGCAGCTTTTACCCTCTGAGTCCTCCCGCCAGCCCTGATATTTCCGTTTCCATCTCCACTAGATTGGCCCTGTATTTATGTACTTACAGCTCTGCCTGCACTTTTCATACTTCTGAAGGTCTTTCTAGCTCTGGATCAAGGCCTGTGTCCACCTCAAGCTCATTCCTTCTCACACTCGGTGTTAGTGAGCTCACCCTAGCCAGGGCTAGACACTCGGTGTTAGTGAGCTCACCCTAGCCAGGGCTAGACACTCGGTGTTAGTGAGCTCACCCTAGCCAGGGATAGACACTCGGTGTTAGTGAGCTCACCCTAGCCAGGGATAGACGGTCGCTCCCTGTCTGTTTACACAATGGCCCATTTGGATTTTTGACATCTGTTTTCCTTCTAACTCACTAAAACATTACAGGTTCTTTCATGATGCAAGAAACATCTTTAAAACTAACACGGAATTAGATAACATGAAGGACCCTAGGCCCACACTCCCCGAGTCTGAATAGAAAGCCAAAGAAAGTGAGCTCACGTAGGAAGGGCAGACTGTTGGAAATTTAGTCCACAACAAGATGGCATTTAAAGACCATTTATGTTCCTATTGTTCGGAGACCTTCAACCTAAATGGATACGTAGGGCTGATAAAGTTCCTGTGGCTGCCTTACCCCCAGGTTCTCTTGGTTTCCTCCCCCAAACACCTCGGTGGGATGACGAGCATATTGAACTGACACCTCCCAGACGTGGGGGTTAGTATTGTTTATCAACTTGACAGGGTCTAGAATGACCTAGGAAGCAAAACTCTGGGCAAGTCTGTGACAGAGATTCTAGAGAGGGTTAGACCCACCCTGACCGTGGATGTCACCACTCCGGGGAATGGGGTCCTGGACCGGATACAAGAAGAAAGTGAGCTGAGTTCCAGCATCCATCTCTCCACTTCTGGACTTCTGCCACAGTGTGACCAGAAGGCCTCACACCCCTGCTGCCAGGTTTTCCCACCTTGATGAACTGTCCTCTTGAACAGTGAACAAAAAGAAACTTTCCTTCCTCGAGTTGCTTTTCCAGGTATTTTATCTTGACAGAAGTAACTGATACTCCATATTAACTGCAATTTTAGCACCAGGAGCAAAATTAATCCTCTGCAGCTCCTCCCAGGAATCAGGATTCACTACTCCTTCCATCTTCACGCAGACCAGCACTGGCAGGGACCATCGTAAAGAAGAGATCCTTCAGCCAGTACTCTCTATACAAACGGTTGCCATGTGCCAAGTAGTCCAGGAAGGACTACAGGCCACAAAGTGCCATTTCATGAAGAAAACACAGACAATGCCATGCAGAACACCTTCTCCAGTGCAATACTCCTGCAACTTTTAAAAACCAAATTACAGTGCTGAGTGCCCAAGTCTTCCCGCAAGAGGATCAGGGGTCTCAGGACACACACAGGCAGACTCAAGAAGATCTACTTCTCAAGTGCCTTTCTAAAACACGCAGTCTCTCTGCTAAATGGCAACTTGTAATTCAATCTTCTCTACGATAAAAGGCACAGGAAGTTACACAGAAACAGTGAATGGAAGTGGTTTTTTTTAAATCAAGCCAGAACAGGAAATTTTCAGTAGTTTATAGTAAAACTACACATTTGAGCAAAGAAAGAAAAAAAAATTAACTATGCTCACTTAACTCTTGGCATCTTAACTTCTCTCATTCAGAATATCAGGCATGTCTTGATCATAACTAAGAAACAGATCTCAACACTTAGAGAAAATTAATAAAGATGTTTGTGTTTCAAAGATGTAATTCCTTAGATTATTTCCTACAATCTTCAAAGGGGAGTACTCCTTCATTTTTTTCCTTTTATTATGTGTATGCATGTTTCTATGCATGTATGTGTATCACATGTGTGCAGTACCCTCAGGGGCCAGAAGAGGGAGTCAGAATCCCTGGAACTGGAATTACAGGGGCTGTAGGTGCTAGAAACTGAACCCAAGTCCTCTGCAAGGGCAGTCAGTGCTCTTAACTGCCGAGCCATCTCTCTAGACCCCAAGGGGGCCACTCTTCTATTACTCTGCAGCCAAAATGAGTCATAATAAAACCTTGGAATATGAAAGACAATAAGTGAGAAACTTCCAGAAAACACTAAAAAGTGTATTAGAAGCCAAAACAGAATTATATTGTTTTTCTATCTAAATGCATTGGAATGAACAAGTCAGCACAGGAAACAGGCACACAGAGAAGCAAACAGTACCCAGGCTTGAGTCGACACCATAGCCGTCTATGGTCACCACCTCTCCATACTGAAAATGACTCCCACCCAGAGTTGTTTCTCAGCAACCCCAGCTCCGAAGAACTATTATACTATGAACAATTTAAAAACAGGTAGTTCTGAAGCCATGATCTTTAGCAGAGTGACAGGCACAATCAATGTGGTGCGGATTCTAGGGATCAAACCTGGGCCTCCGTGCATGCTAGGCAGGTACTTTACCAACTGGGCCATGCCCTCAGCCCTGTATTTCCTTTTTAAGAATAAGGATAATAAATGTCCTTGTGACCCTAGGGAGGTTGTCAAGACAAATAAGATTGTGAGCTTAAAAGTTTTTCAAAACTAACTGGAAAATTTGACACAAACCGAACTATAATACTCACATATGAAAACACAATAGAATATCTCATTTATCCTTCTACCCTGTTTTACTCTCCAAAGGAGAAGACGACAACACAGGACGAGAACCAAGTGAGAAAGGCTGAACTTGGGAGTCTGAAGACTGGGGTGCAGATCCACCCTCCCCCGCCCCGCCCCAACACACAAGCTGCCTCACCCGGATTTTATTTCCTTTACTTGAGTTTTGCCTTGGAGCAAAGACTACCTGCCTTGCAGAAATGGACTAAAGTTCTGGGCATCAAAGAATTCTGTAAATTTAAAAGAAAGATATCTGTAAGAGATTAATGAGTCAGAGCTGCCCAGTAAGAAATCTGAACTTTGAGACTGTACATAAAGCATCTATCTAAGATGTACAAGGCTCTGGCTTGATCCCAGCACTAAAAACAAAACAAAAACAGAAAATCTGGGTTTTAACGGCGTATAGCCTAATGCTAGCTAACAATAAAAGATTCCTCTTAAATAGGATGAGAGAGTAGCCAATGAAGACAGGGTGGGAAAGCCTCCACAGAGTGAGCCTGGAAGGCTATTAATTACCAGCGAACCAAAGCTTTATAGATTGGAATTCTGGGCACAGGGCTGTGGATTAGAAGCCCCCTGAGTCTACTGAAACTTGTGGATTAGGACATCAGATCATATTTTCCCCATTCCTGGTCAAGACAGAGGCGCACAAACCCTAATTTCTAAATGTGGGTGTCCAGCATTCCAGAATAAACAGCAGCTCATGAAGAAAGAGACGGAAGGGGACAAGAGGAGAAAACAGAAAACAGAAAGAGAGCAGGTCAGCCATTTAGTAACTAAAAGGAAGAGAAAACAGCCTGCGCCCAAGTTCCCCTCAAGGCTGGATTCCTATCAGAAAACGCCTGGAGGCCAAAGACTACATCTGGATAATACTTTAAATCTGAGGTTGGCTTTGAAAAAACATTTGGCCAAGATTATCAAAGCATGCATCTTTCTTTCTACTCATTTTCCTTGGTTATTTTTCCTAGCTTACCAGTCCTGCTTTGTCAGCGGCAAAACGTTTTTCCTCTGTGTGTGTGTGTGTGCACGCGCGCGCATGTGTGTGCACGTGTGTTGTACGTGCATATGTATATGCGTGTTCACATGTGTGGGGCACATGAATGTGGAAGTTGATATGGGGAATCTTGCTTTGTTGTTACCCACTGTGTTCACTAAGGCAGGGGGTGGTAGTTTGAAGGTAATTGGCTCATAGGGAGTGGCAATATTAGGAGGCGTGACTTTACTGGAGTGGGTGTGGCCTTGTTGGAGGAAGTATGTCATTGTGGGGGTGGGCTCTGAGGTCTCTTCTATGCCCAAGCCACACCCAGTGCCCCAGTCCACTTCCTGCTGCCTTCTGATCAGGATGTAGCCCGCACCATGTCTGCCTGCATTCTGCCATGCTCCCCGCAATGCTGATAATGGGCTGAATGTCTAAGACTGTAAGTGAGCAACCCCAGCTAAATGCTTTCTTATAAGAGGTGTTGTGGTCATGGTGTCTCTTCACAGACACAGGGTCTCTCATTTGAGCCCAGAATTCACCACGATAGCTAACCATACTAGCCAGCTTGCCCCAGGGATCCCATGTCTGCCTTCTGATTGCAGAAACAACATCATTTATATGGATTCTGGGGTTTCCCTCCCCAATCCTGTCATCTCACCTGTGATGGGCATGAAGCTGGACTGCACAAATGCCACCGGGCATATTTTTATACCCCTTGTGACTGACAACAGACAGAAAACACACAGTCAACCAGCAGCCAAACAAGGTGGTGGATACACAGATATAAGATCAGAATCCTTGCAGAATCATCTGGATTGGCAGATGTCTGTATTGTCACTGACCCCACAGGAGGATTTTGTAGAGCCTTTCCAACCTTATGAGAGAAGTGTGACTCCCATTCACTGGGCTCAGATGAAACTTTGGACCCACACAGTAAGGTTCAAGTACATCAAAGGTGACATGAAACATTAAATTTGTTTATATCTATTTATGTAAGTGTGATATAAAGTACTTACTTCCCCTTCCCCAAATGAATCTGAAAGCTTGACTATATGAAATGATTATTTTTAATTACTCTCATATAATGGATATTCTTATTAAAGCAAACATCTTAATGTTACCATGTGTGATTTATCTAGTCCCCAAGTATTTAGTATCTTCATCTCCACAACTACAGTTTTGAGACAGGTTTTCTCTGTGTTATAGCTGTCCTGGAACTCGCTCTGTAGACCAGGCTGGCCTAGAACTCACAGAAATCCATCTGCCTCTGCCTCCCGAGTGCTGGGATTAAAGGTGTGCACCACCACTGCCCGGCTTAGAGTAAGGACTTTGGACCCTATCTTGTGCCTTGGCCTCTTCTGTACTTGAAGAATAGGAGGGAAGAGGCCATGGCAGCCATCTCTAGCCACCTAACAATCTGACAGTATTTTATAAGGGCTTATTAATTTGTTGTATTTTGCGGTGTTGATGATCAAACCAAGGTGTGTGCATGTGAGCATTTACGTGTTTGTGTGTGTGTGTACATACATGTATGTATGTGTATGTGTGTACATGTGAATGTGTGTGATATACATGCACATACGTGTACATGGAAACAGAGACCAGAAGTCAGTCTTAGGTGTCATTCTACAGGAGCCATTCACCTTGGTTTGGGGTTTGGGTTTGTTCCATTTTGTTATGTTCCGGTTTTTATTTTTTGTTCTGAGGCAGGGTGTGTCATTAGGACCTGGAGCCTATCATCAGGCCAGGCTGACAGAGCAGTGAGCCTCAGTAACCCATTATCTGTCTCCCCAGCACGCACCATCATGTCTGACTTCCTATGTAGATTCTGGGAACCGGACTTGAGACCGAACACAAGCATTCAAGCAGCAAGCTAGGCAAGAGCTAGCATGAGCTACACCCTCAGCTGACGACATCTTTATGAGGAACCCAGAACACGCTGCTCAAAAGGCACGGGACCCGTTTTCCAAGCTCTGCAGTTGACAGACTTTAGAGGATTACAGCCATTCACACAGTGACAAACGGGACACGATGCCCTCTTCCTGCCAAGGCCAGTCGCAAAGAACACCCTAACCTTGGCAAAGTCCTCAAAGGTTCAGACAAACAGGAACTCTGGGGCAGGGATTGAAAATACTGCCCATCTTAAAACCACCCTCGATTTTTTTGGCTGGAAAGGACTGGAAAGCCTGGATTACTTCAGCCACCTTCCGCCCACTGCTTCTAACGGCTCTGTAAAGCAGTCCCCATGGAGACAAGCCTCCGACAGCCCCGGCCTTGCCAGGACAAACTTTGGCATGCCCTCCAGTAAGGCCACAAGTCTTCTGAAGGTCAAACAAAATATGGATAATTTCCAACCAGAAAGGAAGTGTGCTTTCTGGAATGAGGGCCCCAGCTCAGCCGTGACATGGCGTACCATGAGGCAAGTAAACTAAAAAACGGGAATGTGGAAATGGCCTTCATTTTTAATCAGTATTTTGTGAAGGATAGTACTGATAACAAGGGGGAAATGTGACTGGCTTTGATATTCAGATCTGTCTTGGGCCTTTGCATTATGTATGCACCAAGGATGTCTGAATGAGCCTGTCACCCATGAAGCTTCAAACCATGCTATAGAAACTCAGATTCCCACACTGTTCATAGAAAAGGCTTAGCACATTAAGTTTTTCCTCTTTCTGCATTTTAACAAATATGCTTCCACAAATCCTTATTGTAGCACATGATTTCCTTGTGCTGATGGTTCTAAAAAGAGAAGATAAGAAACAGGAGCGAGAGAGAGAGAGAGAGAGAGAGAGAGAGCGCTCTTTGATGTCTGCTTCTTATGAAGGGCTAAAAACCCTTTTATTTCCAAACACTAAGGCATGTGGCTGGAAGCAATCTGCAGGCCTGGATTTAAGCATAATATTCTTTCTCTCTGCCACACTAAAACAAAAAGAAATCTCAACTGTATTTTTTTTTTAATAGAGTGAGTAGCAGAGAAATAAAAGCCTGGTCTCAAACTTCTGGCAATGCTGCTGCCTCTGACTCTTGATTTGCCAGAACACCCGGTTCTTTCTTTATCGTGTGTGTGTGTGTGTGTGTGTGTGTGTGTGTGTGTGTGTGTGTGTGTGTTTATGTGTGTATTAAAGGTGAACATGGAGGGGGATGTCAGGTGTCCTCTTAGTGGCTCTGCACCTTACATACTGAGGCAGGCCCTTCTACTGGAAGCCAAAGCATTCAGCCAGCCTCCATCCCTGAAGCATTCAGCCCCCACACCCACCTGGCATTTACTGAGGTGCCAGGGACCGGAACTCTGTTCCTCACATTTGCACAACACATACTTTATCCATAGAGCCATATCCTCGACCCTGTTTCTTTCTCATTTTAGAAACTTCTTTATGGTTCATTACTGTGTGTGCGCGCACATACGCAGACGGCAATCAGAGGACATGTGGCTTGGTGCTCTCCTTTCACCTTTGTGTGGGCTCAGGGGAGGTCAAACTCGGGTTGCCGGGCTTGCAGAGCAACCCCTCTACCTGCTGGGCCATCTCCCCAGCCCTCTCTCTGTGGTTTTTATTAAAGTTGAGGAGAGCAGGAAAACTGAGCCAGAAGACACAGGAGAGCTGACTCTGCACACGCCTCCTTGCTTGCTGTTTTCATTACACATGGCCATGACCAGAAATGAGCATTCAGGATTCCCCTGCAGACTTGTACAACCTCATCCCAGGTTTCTACGCTGCTCAGAGGTGTGGGTCAATTGAGTATGCTCCCAGTGGGTCTATGTGAGGCTGAGATACTGTATTTCTTTACAGAGGTGTCCAAAGTATGTGTTTAGGGAAGCAGGGAAGAAATGTGGTCAGAGGAATAATCAGGGATGTAATTCCACGCATGCTTGTGGGGGTTTTAGTGTGTATGCATACTGGACATTTAATGTAAATTCTGACTTATGCTCCTCACTTGTGAATAAGCACCGCAGAGTCACACATATGACTGCACAGCTATTAAAATGTGTGTGTGTGTATATATGTATGTGTGTATATATATATATGTGTGTGTATATATGTGTGTGTATGTATGTATATACACACACACATACATACATACATACATACATACATATATCAAACTGACATGCACCTACCCTCTCTCCATAATACTTGGGATTGAACCTAAGGCCTTGCATTTAATTACCTTACATTCTAGGTAAGCCCTGAGCCATGCCCTCTGCCTTTGACATGTTCACTCAAATATTATGTATCCTATTAGCAACTAAAAGCTTTAGTCTTGAGGGGGTTGCTTTCATTTTGTACCATAGATTTTCTTAGCTTGATGTGGGATGCCCTTCTGTATGCTGCGAATATGTTTTATTACCATTGGTTAATAAAGAAGCTGATTTGGCCAATAGCCAGGCAGAATAGAGCCAGGTGGGAAATCCAAGCAAAGATACAGGGAGAAACAAGATGAGTCCTCCAGCAATCAGAGGAGAAGCAAGCCATGAGGTAACAAGCCACGAGCCTCATGGTAAAATATAGACTAATAGAAATGGGTTAATTTCAGTTACAAGACCTAGTTAATAATAAGCCTGAGCTAATAGGTCAAACCATTTGTAATTAATAACCTCAGAGTGGTTATTCGCGAACTGGCATGTGGGAAAGAAACCTCCAGCTAAAAATGGGGGCCAGCATGAGGTGTGACAGAAACTTCAATCTACATTAGCTTTCTTTTTCAAACACATCTGATGGCTTATTTTATAATTTGAATTATTTTACTAAAATTACATCCTCTGGACACAGGTCTCTTGACATGGAGTAGTGTTGATTCCAACACTGCTGTTCATGTTCCTCTGTTAAAAGCTGTAATCGCTTTCAGCGGCCACTAGGAATGGGCTGTCTCCACGGGTGACTGGATTCTCAGAATGACACCGACTCTCCCAATTAAAATGGCAGGGTGCCTCTGCTGGATACCAAGGTCTCTCTATGCTCAGATTCCAGAGTCACCAGCACACCTCTGGGTCTAGTGACAAGACGGGAGGCTTCAACACAATCTCCACCTTCAGCTACAGGGTCACTTATTACGGCTTTCTCTACTTATTTTCTGACTCTGATTTCAGTACTTTCTCCTTAAACTCCCTAAGAGAACAGGCTGACCAAGAACAACGAGGAACAAAAACACTGTCCGTGAAAGATGAGAAGCAGGATCTTCTTGCTGTTGACTTGGGTTCCACGTGTTTTTTGTATGTTTGTGGTATTGCCTTGCTAGGCAGTGCCAAGAGGCCTTGAACTCCACAGCCTGCTGCTCCAGCCTTCCTAACACTAGGTCTGTAAGTGTGTGCTGCAAGGGCTGGCCCAGGTGTTTGGAATCTGAAACTGACTTCCAGAAAGTTGCATCACCTGATGAAGGTCATGGCCTTTCTGAGTCTGAGTTTCAAGTACCAGTTTATAGTAGTGACATCACACAAGATGGTAATATCACAAAAGAATGTCTAAGTGAGTACCTAGTAACACCACAGGTGCTTAGTCACTGGAGAGCTATCACCCTGCTCATTCATACTTTTTGGAGAGCATGGTCCCTCAATAATAAAGGACATTTAATCCCAGTTCTGGCATCAGATGAGCTGCCTAGCCTCCCTGTAAAAGTACTGCACCATATTATAAGCCATCTGATAATTGGCAAACTGTAAGCATACCACCTGATCACTTCACAATGTAATTGCAAAGCTGTTGTAGGGCCACAACTCCCATAGTATTTACAAAAACACTGGGAAGAAACCTAAATATCCCTCAGCGATGTCACACCTAGGACCATGAAATACATACGCTGCACTGTCAGTGGTATACACTCATAGAAGTGTCTCAATGATGTGAAATTTTTAGCTATAGAAAAACACATAAAGAATAACCGGCTGCTATGATGCATGATCTGTAATTCCAGTTCTCAGAAAACCAAGGCAGCAGGGTTATGACCAGTCTGAGACCAATGTGGGCTGCAGAGTGAGCCTTAGGCCATCCCAGGATACGGCGTCAGACCCTGGCTCAAACCAAACATGCACACACATGTACAGACGCATGTATGCACACACACATGCACACACATGTACAGATGCACGCATGCATGCACACATGCACATACATGTGCAGATGCACTCATGCATGCACACATGCATACACACATGCACATGGATGCACACATGCACACACACATACACAAGCATGCATACACACATGCACACACACGCGTGCACACACATACACACATGTGCACATACACACATGCGCACACGCATACACACATGCACAAGAAATAAAGAAAAAGAAAAATTGATTTCTTAAATCTTTATAATTATACATATATATATAAACAGAAAAATGATAGAATGAATAACTAATTATAAACAGCATTTTCCTAAGATAGGAGCCACTGATGCCAGAGGTGAACTGGGAAATGAAGTATGACTTTGTTCTATGTCCTTCCACATTACATGCATGTGTGCACATGTATGTGGGGGAGGCATGTATGTTGGGGCTACATGCATGTGTGCACATGTATATGTGGGGGCATGTATGTTGGGGTGCGCGCATGCGTGTGTACACATGTGTGTGAGTGTGTGTGTATTTGAGACAGGATCTCATGTAGCCCAGGGCTAGCCTGATCTCACTATGTAGCCACGGATGACCCATAGCCCTGCCTCCACCTTCCAAGTGCTAGGAACACAGGCATGTGTTACAATGCGCCACTCTTCAGTGCTGGCACCTGAATCCATGAGCTTCACGCATGCTAGGAGAGCACTCTGCCAACTGAGCTACACCCCAGGTTTCCTGGTCATTGAACTTTTGCCATGAAAACCTAAAACACGTGCTCTCCTGTACGGTACAAGCAATTCAGACCAAGCCAGTGTTGCTGGATTAGCTTCTGCTCTGGTGGTCTCGCTTCAGGACAGTACCACAGAAACAACTCCAGCGTCCCTCTAGGACGCAGAACTCGGTCATCGGGTGTCCCCGCCCCACGACATCCCTGTCCCACCACACCTTTCTGTTGTCTTGAAAGCTTCAGCCCAACTCCCTCTTCCTCTCTGGTCTACAGTCCTCCAGAGCTGGAGTCTTAGCTGGCAGGCATGGTGCCCAACACCTGTAGTCCTATCCCCTTGGCAGGCTGAGGCAGGAGGATTGCCACAAATCCCAGGCTGCCCTGAGCTAAAGAGAGACCTATCTGAATACACACACACAAAATGCAGTTGTGAGAATACTTAGCATCGCACCTTGGCTCTGCCTGGATCACGAGGCTTCATTCTCTCATTTGCGATGGTGTTGATCTGTACTCTGCAGGAAGTACAGGAGGGAGCCAAATCGATCAAATGTTCAAAATAGCATATTTATCCTGACTTGAGGTATATGAGAACTGAGTGCTGGATGGGGAACCTAGGACCTTGCACATGCTAGACACCACTTAGTATAAAACATTCCTGCCACAGTCCCCCTTCAATCCCCCCCCCCACACACACACACGTATGTCTTCTTCCCTTTCTGGTCAGGAAGCATTCACAGAGTTAGGAGTAGAGGCAGCATCTCTTTTCAATTTCAGCACTGGGTCAGAGAATGCAAGTGACATAAAGAACAGAAAACACAACAGAAGGACCTAGTTTGTCCATCCTTGCTGCACTTGTCTCAAAACACTTTCAAAGCAAACTTGAAAAGTCATTTTGCCCTCCCCATTAAAACTGGAGCGCACTGGTCCCCTTGTGTATTCAAATAAAGATGCCGTATCAAGGCAGAGCTGTGTCCTCCACCACACCTCACGGTGCCATCGCGGAAGGTCTCAGATGACCAAGGAAGGACGCATTTTGCAGTGGGGGCTCTGGAGGTGACGGGCAATGCTAGGCGTGTGGTTAGCATTTAAGGCTTGGAGACACAACAGCCAGAGCCACAGAACCGGGGCGGACATGGGCTGGCAGTTAGAGCTTGGGATGGTGCTGGTTTCTATTCTCAGTCTATGTCCCTGACTTACTGACAAGCTAGTTAAACACAAAACACAGCCATTACCAGTGGTAGCTGGATAGAGTCCCCGGGAAACGAGAATAATACAACCCAGCAGTTGTCCCCAGACCACCTGTTTCTCAAGAGCTTTAATTTCCTGTCCCAAATCTTTCTTAAAACTGCTATTACCAAAGTAGCCAATCGAAATGGACTGCTATTTCCTCTCCCCATGGAAGGGACCAAAGGATGAACAAGAGGGGACACAGAGGACCGGTTACCCTCCCCTCTCTAGGCATTTCTGTGTGTTTCTGGTCCTTGATAGATGTTTGCAGAATGATCAGGGACACTGGGAAACAGAATCTGCACAGAGCAGAGCAAAGCCTTGAATCCCCCAGGGTCACATTTTCAGCCACTCCTATTTACAACAACAACAGTATACAACATCAAAATGTTGAAAACCAGCCTGTTTGAGTAAGGATGCTGTCACTCCCTGCTCACCAAATGAATGAATCTATGTAGTTTCTCCGACTCGCATTCAGAATCAAGGTAGCTACCGCCAGTGCAGGCTTTTCTACAACCAGCTTGTGATTCCCATGCCCACGGTCTGACAGATCCCAAGGGTCCGGTTTGCTGCTCTGTCCAGAACGCCATCCTGCTGCCAGCTAGAACCAGCCTAGGGACCCTGACGGCACCAGGCAGGACACTCTGACAAGTCTCTCCTCACCTCTTCCCCAACAGCACTGGGACTCCCGGAAGTTCCAGGGTAGCCCTGGGAAAGCTTGCGGTTTCCCCTGGTTCACAATTCCTTGGTGTGAAGCACCAGACTCAGAGGAGCAAGAGCCCCACCAATAAAGCACTTGCTTTGCATGCATGAGGTCCCGAGGTTGGATTCCCAAAATCCAAATGAAAAACCAAGTATGGAGGAGAGCCCTTGCAATCCCATCGAGACAGAGCGGGGCGGTGACCAGCTGGCCTGATCTAGTGGGTAAAGTCCCAGGTCAATGAGAAAGCCTGTCTCAGACAAAAAGTACAAAGTGTCTGAACCCTAGTACCAAGATTATCCTCTGACTCCCACAGGCATGTATACGCACATGGGCTAGTATAACCGACACACATGAACATGCATGCATATGCATACACATACACACAGAGACTAAATGAATTATTAGAATTGCCAGCATGTTACCCCATGTGATAAATTCTCAAATACAGTCAACCGATCTCCCTACCCCTACATCAGTATTTTGGCCTCATTAGCAAGCAGATAGAAAGGGAATTTGTCATATGGACTACTGGAGTCAAATTCGCTGTGATGGTGAGAACTGCCAGGGCGCCTGAGGTTATGCTTTAACTGAAATCCTTGGTTAAAGGAAAACTGAAGCTGATTTGGTTTGGTTTACCCACAGGAGACCTCACAAGGAATTCTCAGGAGCAAACAGCGGCAGCTGGCCCAGGAGCTGCGCTGGCCCCAAGGGCTAAATACCTTCCCAGGTATGTCCCGAACACCTGGCCAGGCCCCAGGGCTCACCGCACTTCAAGGAAGGAGGGGCCGAGGGGGCAAAGGTAGACCTGAATTGTTCTAAGAAGGAATTCTGGTTTAAGCCAGTTCCCATTGCTGTCTTTGCAACTGAGGGCACACCCCAGGCTCCCTCCTCTTGTCTCCCACAACTTCTTGAGGAGGGCAGGATGAGCAGGTGAGAGACCTCAAGATGCCATGGGTGTAGTGAATGCCATGTGAGTAGTGAGCAAGAGCAAGGCCATGGGGGTAGTGAATGCCATGTGGGTAGTGAGCAAGGCCATGTGAGTAGTGAGCCAGGCCATGGGGGTACTGAACGCATGCAGTAAACTATACAGCCAAGACTGCCCTTCCTCTGGTTCATAATCCTGACATGTGTTCTGTGCCACACATGTGGCACCAGTCCCAGCCTTCTCTGCCACCCCAGCACGTTTTTTTCCACAAGGTCTTCTGGGCCACAGCGCAAGGAGACTCACGGAGACAAGACACAGTCTGGGGACATGACCTCTACAGAAGGGCATCAGAGGACCCAGGTTCTGACTTTGCTTTGTCCAGGTGAAGACACATGAGCGCTAAAAGGCTCCAGCCACAGAATTATGAAACCTGAGGACACAGAAGCACCCAGAACACAGGTCACATGAGGCTCCACACTTCACAGTATGCTCAAGGATGTCAGTAGCTCACCATTTCTAGAGGGAAGGGGACTTTGGACACAAAAGGCCATCATTCATTGTAAAAAGAGAGAACTCAGAGAGGAGACGTCAGCACTCCTGCTCCTGACAGGTTTGGAGGGTGCAGACTTAAATGCAGCTACACTGGTGCATAAAAACCCAGCCTGGAAGCAGGAGAGGTGGCTCAGAGCTCACTGCTCCCACAGAGGACCCGAGTCCAGTTCAGTTTCACCATCCATGGCAGATGGCTCACAACCACCTATAACTCTAGCTCCAGAAAACCTGATGCCCCCAGGCAGGCACATGCACACACAAACACACACACGCACACACATACACACACACTAAAATAAATCCTTTTTTTTTTAAAGATATAACCTAAAAGAAGATTTCAAAACCTTGTATTTCCAGTGCTAAATACTAGCCGACACTGCTTCCATCTAAACCCACAGCTGAGAAGCCAGGTTGGTTGGTGCACCACCACACTGGGGCCACAGTCTGGGCCTCTGTCTTTCTCTGACACAACCGTGATAAGCCCAGCCTGGAATGTTTTGCCCAGCGAAGAACGATACTGATGTTTGGGGGCCTGGTACGTGCCCCCAAGGGCAGAATACTTCCAGGCTACTTTGGTTAGTTTGTCTTTGTTTTGGTTTAGCCCTGGCAATCTGGCAGGCAGTCAGTTTCCAAGGGGAGCCCTATCCATGGTGTGGATGCCCCAGGCTTGAAGTCCTTATTCATTTTTGTAAACAGAGCCCAGTTGCCACGGCGACCGGTGCTGTGCGCAGCTGCTTAATAGCAGAGGTCACCCAGAGCGCTCCTAGGCATCGGTGGTGAGCGGGCGGGTGCTGGGACTTCACCCAGGAGTGGAGACCCTGAGGACGTCAGAGCCAGTTGCTCCATGCAGACATGCGTCTGTCCCACCTGACTCTTGGCCCGGAGGTTCAGAAAGAGTAAAGGGCATAGGAAGAGTGGAAACTTCCTGTGGGGGCTTTAGCAGTGCCCAGGGTGGTGAGAGGGAGCAGAGGGGAGAAAGATCTTAGAGAAGTGAAATTGGATCTGGGTCAGAGACCCTTGTGTATTTCCAGGTCCAAAAGAAACAGGACAAATGGCTATCTGTGGTCCCGATTATTAAACCAAAGCACGCGCTGGCCTCCAGGCTCACTGGGTACCGGTGGCTTCTTCTCAGCTCTTCTCACCCCACACCCTACCCTAAACTTCCTCATTGCATGGATACCCCACCCCCTTTATCAGTCCCCTATAATCCTGCCATCTTGTCCAGGCACTCTCTTGGCCTCTTTCTCATGGTCCCCTCTCTTGGTGTCTCTTCTCTTCCTCTCTTCCCCTTTCTCTCTCCTCTCTCACGGCCTCGTTCACTCTGCTGGCCACGTTCAGTGGACAACTTCCCCTGCTCTAGCTCTTCCGGATGCCTCAGGCTGCATGTTCCCTCATATCTACAATAAACCCTTCCCCTCCACCACACCTTGGAGCGGTAGCATCCTCACCTTAGACATGTATGGTATAAGCTCACTGATGCCCTTCCGTCTTCTGGGCAAGGTAGAACCCATTCTTGTACCCCACAGAAAGGAGCCTATCATTCCTTCCGTCTAGCAGAGAAAAAACTGGACTGGAATCATAAGGTTTCTTCAGGTCAGAAACCACTATTACTGTCTCCACCTTCCCAAGGCAACCCTGCCCAAAGGCCTGCAGATCTGCTAGGCCTGGGATATGCACTGAGGAGGGGGTGAGCTCAGCCCATGTGGACGCACAGGAGCCTGTGTGTGCCCTGGGAATATCAACCCAAAAAAAAAATCCGGGAGTGCGGCTTCTGTCCTCTGGGTACAAGGCTTATAACAAAGACTATAGGAGACGAATCATTCGGGCTAAGAAGACTGCTCAGTGAGTAAGTATCTTCAGGAGGACTAGAATTTGGGTCCACAGCACCCATGTAAGTGCCAGGTTAGTGTAGTGTTGGAGGAGGCCACTTGCTGGTTCCCAGCTGTACAGCCCCGAAATAAACACACAGAAACTGTATTAATTAAATCACTGCTTGGCCCATTAGCTCTAGTTCTTATTGACTAACTCTTAATCTTAATTTAACTGATTTCTATTAATCTGGGCATCACCACAAGGTCGTGGCCTACCAGCAAAGTTTCAGCATATCTGTCTCCAGTCGCCTCCTTTCTCCCAGCATTCAGTTTAGTTTCCCCCACCTACCTCTGTTCTACACTATCAGGCCAAGCCAGTTTCTTTATTCATAAATGGTAATCCCAGCATACAGAGGGAGGTCCCACATTTGTAACTCAAGCAGGAGATCACTGAAGCAAGGCGGATAGCTGGAGTAGCCCAGCCAGAGATCTCTGGGCTCAGTGGGGAGACCCCGCCTTAACATGAGGTGCAGAGCAATAGAGGAGCACCTGCCATCCACCCTGGCCTCCATATGCACGCACATTCCTAAATATGCATACACACACAGACAAAAAACAGTAAGATTACTTACAAGTCAAGCCCCTTCCTTTGGGCAAAATCAAATCTCCCCGACTGTGGCCCACAGAAGTCACAGGATCCATGTGAACCTAACCCCACTTGCCTAACTTCCGGACCCATCTTCATTTGAAAAACAGACGCAGTAAGCAGTCTGTGGCAGCTGAGTGTGGGGCTCACACCTCAATCCCAGCACTTGGGAGGTGGAAGCAGGCAGATTACCATTTTACCTGGAGTTCAAGGTCAGCCTGGAATACGCAGTGCGTTGGAGACTAGCCTAGACTACAGATGGTAAGACTGTCCCAAAGGGGGAAAAGATGAAGCCTGGTACCATATTCACATACATAGTCATTTAAAAGAGAAGTGAAAACAGGATGTGCCATTCTCAAAAACATATCTGTTTTTATCAAAAGAACCAATCAGATCATTATAGGGTCGAGAATTCCTTAATTTATCCTAGTAATTCGTAAACCGAAAACATAGGCCGAACCTGCTTTGTAAACAAACCTAATGTTCGAATCCTGGAATTCTTGCCATTCTTGCCCCTATATTTTTATTACAAGCCAGAGAAAACCAAATAGTTAAGATTGTTCTTAGGCAAGTAACTTCAGCCTTCAAAGACTCCCTTATATCTTTGTTCAAAATAATGTGTTTCCTCTCCCTACATCAAAACATGTCACAATTAATTACCTCTGTTTAAAGTGTTATTAAATATAACGGCCAATTTATTTTAACAGGGAAGGGGGCTGGACTCTGGGCAGCGACTCGTGCATGGCAAGTTCAAACCTGCACCACTCTCTTCAGGGACCAAGTGATAAGACAACAAGCACGGAGTTTTGCTACCACACACAAAGTAGGCGTTTGGAACGGGAGCTAAAGAGTTTACATGGGATTTTACACTTTCACATTTATCCACCACCGGAAACAAAAATCTCCAGGACGGAATTAGAGTTGTAAAAACAATTAGCTCTCAATCCCTTTTCATAACTCATGTCCATTACCTATACTCAGTCCTTCCTCATCCCGATACTCAGTCTCTTGTTGTTCTGTCTTCTACACATTCTACCCACGTTGAATTATTATGAACTCGCTCACAGACATCAAGCTATTGAATCAAATGATTAAACCAAGCAGGCTGCAGGGCAAGTGTGAAAGCTGGCTCAGAAGGCAGGCTGCCTTCCTGGTTCCAAAATCAAAGGGGGTTTTTCCTGAAGAAACGATTCAGCTTTCCCTGACTGTGCTCGCGAGCACTGACCCAAACATACGTCCTCACTCACGGCAAGCGCAGCTACTGGCTTGGCAGACGGGCACAAACACCCCAGGAAAGGGGACCCACATTTCCCTAATTATCTGTTCAGGTTCTCACCGCCTGTCACTTTAATTTTACACATATTTTCTACAATTCCAGGTAGTCTTTGCAAATTACATAAGAAAATGATTAGAGTCCCCAGAAAAATGGAACTACTTGGACATAAAATGATGGAATTTCCACACTGTATTTTTCTTCTACATTGTAACGTCTTGATGGCACCTCATGATTCATATTCCTTGTTTAATTAGCAGGGAAAGTCAGGCTAGATTCCCGCTACCCTTGGCCAGGGCTGTGGTGGAAAGCCTTTGCCGGCTGGGCTGACCCAGTAACCAACGATAGCACAGCATACTCCTGCCTTGGGTAGGATTAGAACCTTTCTCTTCAGGAAATCCTCACACAGGGGAAAAATGCTTTTCTGAATGTATTTGGAAGTTGCATATAATTACAGATATGCCTCCTGCAAGGTTTTTTACTCCTTCCTTAGAGGGGTTCCCTTTCAGTCCCAACCTGAAGAACTGGTGAGCTGTGATACACAAGAGAGATTAGTTAGTATTTTCTTGTGCAAAGTGAAGAACAGGTTCACATTGGAGATTTCTAGTTCCTCTTTAATGGCATCATTTCAATACTGAATTGTAGGCCAAGTTCTGGAAGCTGTATAAACTACACTGCTTCAAGCTGGGTGTGGTGGTGCACCCGAGAGAGAGGCAGGAGGATCACCACGAGTTGGAGGCCAGCTCGCCACAAAGAGCTCCAGGCCAGCAGGCTCTCTTGCCTGTTGCAAGGACCTCCATCAGGGGTCAATAGGAAGCGGCTTCAACTCCACCCTCACACAGCTTTCATTCTGAAGAGAACACACAAAGACCAAACATCCAGAGTTCAATTTTAAAGTCAAAGCAGCCAGGAATTAGAATTTGAATACAAATGTCCCCCATAGATTCCTTCACCAAATGTTTGGTCCCCACATAGTGGTAGTATTTGGGGAGGCTCTAGAAACTTGAGAAGGAGCTTTAACTAGGTCACTGGGAATGAGTCCTTGTGGATATCTTGGCCCTGGCCTCTTTTGGCCTAGTTCATTGCTTTCTATCCTCCATTTAGTGAAGGACCTAAGGAACCTCTTCCTATGCACACTTCTGCCACCCAGCTACAAGCCAAAATAAACCTGCCCTCCCCGTCGTGTCCTCCCAGGTGTTGGCGACAGTGACCACCACCAGAAAGGACGGCCATTCAAGGGGTGTTTTTGTGAGCAAGGTGCCCAGAAATCAAAACACTGTCCATGACCAACTGGTTCACAGCCTCACAGGCTCAAGGGGAAAGTCCCTATGCTCAAGCTACACACTGGAGGCTTCATTATTCCATCTTTAGAAAGCAAAGTCTTCTGAGCCACCTAAATTATGATAAAATGTAGTCATTTTTAGCCAGTAGCCAACTGTCCAGAACCCATCTGCCCATCGTCAACATTGAGGGGGGGTTTTCGTTAAATAAGCTTCATACAGCTTTGCAGGACAGACCTGGGGCTAAGAGTGGAGGAAGACTGCAGGACAACATCAGAATTTCGTGAGCCAGGAGGTTTTTAAACATTTAAGCAAAAGCTGAGGATTTCCACCAACAGGGTATTAGGTAATTTGTACCAATTCAGTTTGAACTGTACAAGATAAAGATTCTTAAAGATCTTAACATATTACTTGACTTCTATAACGCTCTATGTTAGGTTCCTAGGTATAACTTCCCAGGCATAACTTGCTTGAGGGTAATGCTGCTAATGAGATAAAACTTCTGATATCAGAGCTGATGAAATGGATCAGTGGATAAAATGCTTGAAATGCAAACATGAGGACCTAAATTTGATTTTTGGTGCACACTTGTAATTTCAGTTCTCAGGGACACAGGAAAGCAGAGGCAGAAAGATTCCTCTGGGTTGACTGACAAGCGGGCTCAGCCTGAGCAGATAGCTCTGGTCCCAGCGAGAGACTCTCATCTCCAGGAAGCAACAACAAAGAGGGGAAGAGCTCATGGGAAAAGACACGAGGTTCATTTCAGGCCTGTGAGTATGTACACGTGCACAGCCATCAAAACATCCTGATGTCATGACAAAATAAGCCACAGGTTAACGGGGCCATGATTAATAAAACCACACTGATACTTATCAGGGTACGGCTTAGCAGAATATAGTTAAGTGGCAGGTAGGGCTTTGCACAAAGCAATATGCATTAGTGCTTCCAAACAAAGCCTCCAGACAGATACGGGATCACCTCCATTTTACTGACAAAAACCGAATGCAGTCACAAGGCCACTTCCTGCAGAGCTGAAGTGTGCACCCAGGCATCTGGCTCTAAGCAACTCTCCAAAGTACTATACTCAATTAAGGTCTTGTTAGGGCTGAGGAGGATTTTCCTTTTAGATTGGGTCACATAAATACCCTAAAGCATAAAATAAAACTTGCAGTCTATTGAAGAGCCTTTGATATAAGAGCACCCCACATTTCTAGTCCTCGTGCAGTGTGTGTGGAACTTACTAACTACTCTGCCGCACTGGACCCGTGCTCAGAAAGTTCACTCCGCTCCAAGATCAGAGGTCCAAGTAGTAGCTTAGACACCAAAAGAATTTGGTGCAAGGGCTGGAGAGATAGCTCAGCTTTAAAGACATTGACTGCTCTTTCAAAAAAAAAACCCATTTTCAATTCCCAGCACCCATAAGGCCGCTCACGACTATCTGCAATTCCTGTCTCTGGGGATCCAACTTTATCTTCTGGCCTCCTGAGGCACTGAGCACACACCTGGGACACAAACATACATGCCAACAAAACATACACATGAAAATAAAAATAATTGGGCTCAAACTCAGCAATAATATTTATTTTCCCATGACAGTGTAACAAACACATGAATTGGACGTTAACGTTTCTGCTAAAGATGAGATATGCTGAAATGGGTAAATACGACAGTGCTGGACTTCAACGATGACAGCTTCCATTACAAATCTACTATATGGAATACAGGATCCTGTTTACAACCTGACTTAATGGACACTAAGAAGGTGCTACTATCACCTTCCTGCTTCCGATTGCCACCTCGTTTTTAAAAGACTAAGGAACTGTGGTAGACGGTGTAGCTCAGTGGGAGAGTCCTTGCCTAGAACGTGTGAAACCCTACGTGTCATCCCTAGCATCACTCCCTACCCCAGAAAAACTAATTCTGAGGTTTGGTTTGGGGTTCTTAATATAACATGATAGAAAGAAAGATAGAGAGAGATCAAAGGAGGGCAGATACTGTTGAGTAGAGCCTCAGAGGGAAAGCCAGGAATAAGAGCAGAATACAGAATAAAAGGGCCCCAAACTCAGTACATCCTGTACAAAACTGTCAAAAACTAATACAGAACAACAACAACAACAACAAAAAACAAAATAGTTCCAAAGTGTGACATTATTAATTAATTTTTAAAGTATTGGACTCTGTGGCCCAGCTCTTATTGTTTTTAAATTTTTTCTGTCTACAAATATCAATGCTGTCTAAACTATCTTCTTGGTGGTTATATTTTTAAAGAGCAAAAACAATTTTATAAAGATGATAAGCAGTTATAAATACCTACCACCTATACCAACTGCTTCAATATAGACATCACAGGCAACTGGTTAACCCTGCTGAAGCAGGGGAATCACAGCATAGACAACAGGGATAGGATCAATCTCAAAAAGTCAGTTAATTAAGAAAATGATTTATGAAAACAACTGTTCACATGAGATAACTTTACTTACAAAATTAGAGCAGAACAATTCTAGGAAATTGGATACTTTTAAATAGGTGATATCTATAAACACTCAGCAATAATTAAAGTCCCTCGTTCGTTGTAGGAAAATACTGTCAGCACAAAACTTGGGCTTTTGAAGGGAAATATCAGAGAAATCAAACGCAGGTCCCAAACTCAGAAGGAGGCCCTTGAATCCTGTCTCTAAACTGAACTGTAGACTGCCCTCTTCTGAACCTTTCACAGACCACACAAGAAGACTGGACATTACTCACAATGCCCAGGCTGACAAGATGGCATCCTGAAGCCATGGTGATTTAGAATCACAGAGTTTGGAGTTGGAGGAAACTCATTAATTCGATGTGCCTATCCCCTTTGTCTGCCAGTTGAGTAAACTCCTAGTCAGGGGCTGAGTGACTTCTTCCAGGACCAGGACTCCTCGGTAGAGTCCCTCATTAAACCTTTGTTTGAGCCAAAAGAAAATTTCCCTTGGCTTGGCTTTCTCTTCTGTTTTATCAGAAAGTAGCAGCTGACATGTTGTGGTCTTAGAATCCACTTGTGTCCTAAAATTATTGAGGACTAGTTGGGCATAGTATATGGGGGTGTATGAGTAATCCCAGCTCCTCGGGAGGCTGAGGCAGGAGGATTACTTGAGCTGGGGCAAGTGAGGACTCCAAACAGATCATGTTTCTTTGAGTCATATATGTGTGTGCTTACACATACATACATGTTTACCACAATAGAAACTGAAACAGAGACCTATCTAGTGCTTATTAAGTTGCTCAGAGCCAACCTCAGATGCAGTGTACCCCAACATAAACAGCATCTCGCAGTGTACCCCAACATAAACAGCATCTCGCATGAAAAATAGTTTCTAAAGCAGCTCAATTCAGAGAGTAGAATTACACTGTTCTACATTTTTGCAAATCTCTTTAATGTCTGGCTTAATAAAAGACAGCTGGGTTTCAGACCTCCTTCTGCATTTAATTTGTTACAAAGCATTACTCTGGTTAAAAGACACAAAGAAATGCGGCCTCACACAGACACAGCTGTCCCTGGGTATCTTCAGGAGACTGGTCCCAGGGCCCCCACTGCCATCAGGCAAACTCCAGGCCCTTATGCAGATGGCACAGCCTGCATAGGTCCCCTCAGGTACTTCACATCACCTCTAGATTACCTATGATGCCCAATGCAGGATGGATATTATGCAGCTTTTCTATTGAATTATTTGGGTAATAATGATGAGAGGTTTGATACAGATGCAATTTGTTTTACATACTTCTGATTTGTGCTCAGTTAAAACCTTAGCTATGAATCCTGCAGAAAAGCAGAGGGCTAGCAGTCTCAGCAACTGGAAGCTGCAAATCTTAAGTCTTCCCATGGAGTTATGTCTATGTCCTCGTCCATATTCTACCTCAGAACAACAAGAAGTCATTTGTCAGGCTTCTTGTAACGCTGCCTCTGAGTCACAGAATGAAATTTTCATACTCCAATACATTAAAATCCATTGCATCCTTCCAAAGTCCTGAATCATTTTAAAGGGGAAAATAGTAACTTTATGAATGGGCATGCAGAAGCCATCCTGACCACGTGACCAAGGGTAATATCACCAAGTCATAAGTGCCATCAGCAAAATACACTCTTGATCTGATGCCCAGAAAAGGGCACTGGAGCTCCATGGTCTCTTTCCCAGTGAAGCCCCATGCCAACATGGCTGTGAGACAGCAACAAACAAACCTGCTGAAGTGTTCACCAGTACTTTCCTAAAGGGTTAAAATCATTAAAGGACTGAAGACCAGACACAAATAGAGGAACCTAAGGAAATACGAAACCAAAGGCAACATGAAAACCTAGGAGGATCCTAGAACCAAAAAAGAATATTTGGATAAACAAATAAATACTAATAAATCCCAAATAAACTGAATACTTTTTAAATATTAATATAATGTTACTACTATCACACCAAGTTTTTTTTTTTTTAGCACAGTTTTGACCACAGTCCTGTGGTTATGTCATCAGAAGGCCAAGTTGAGAGAAGAGCACAGAAGACCTGGGTGTTGGCTGCCTAACACTTTTGTTAGATGTAAAATTATCTAAAACTATAAAGGTTTTCAGAATCAGCTGTTCTGTCCTGTACTCTAAATGTGAAGAATGTTTTGATTCATGTATCAGGCACTGATTTGGAAAACAGTGGTTTGCTGAATTTTACAGAATTGCCAGATAAGACTCCTCATCACGCTGTCTCCTTACACGTTCATAACGTGTCCATTGATCCTGTCAGAAAAATAGTTAACCACCATGGCATCACCATGGCTGTGGTGACGGACGCAAGTTCCAAGTTGTGAACTTTGGTTGAATAAGATCTTCCCATTGGCAACAGATATCGCTAGTGGTTTTCCTTCTAATAAAAGACTCCTTTTGTACTTAGTCAGAACCGCCTGTAAAGTTGGGGGAACATCGTTTGTCCAAAGTTCCTTCATTTTCCTTCAGGAAAATGGTGGCTCATGAAAGACAGACCAGTTCAACCTACAGCTCAAACAGCTCAGGATGCCGCCGCCCGCTAATGCGAACTTGGAGGCTTCTGTGGCTCATTAACAATGTAAATGAAGCTGGAAATGATTTAATGTAAATGTTGGTCAGCAGTGCCCTGATTCCTCTGAGGGGCCAGCAGCTTTATTTAATCCTTGTCCTAAGATTATCCTAAGACTATCAAACCCTTAAAAGTTAGCCTGGTTTGAAACACCTTAACCTTATTAGAAAGCCATTTTGACCTCACAGATCCTCTGGAAAAGTCTCAAACTCATGACCACGCTTGAGAGAACCACTGGTTTGTAGAATTCATCTGCCCATAAAGGTCAATCTCCATCAGGGAGTGGAGAAGCACTATCCAACATTATCATTCTTATGACTAAAAACACCCTAATCAAAGAAATGTAAGAGCGGCCTGAATCTAAGCCTAAAGTTCAAGGAGACACAGTCCCTCATGGTGGCAGCAGACAGGGAAGCAAGGTGACGGGAACAGGAGGATGGCTGGTTACACTTCTTCCACATCAGGAAG
This sequence comes from Myodes glareolus, assembly GCF_982192425.1. Taxonomy (NCBI): domain Eukaryota; kingdom Metazoa; phylum Chordata; class Mammalia; order Rodentia; family Cricetidae; genus Myodes; species Myodes glareolus. The sequence goes on along the minus strand of NC_142033.1, from coordinate 2,248,201 downwards.
AGAGAAAGAAAAATGGAGTTGGGCTGAAAAACCCCAAGCCCCACCCCCAGTCACTCATTTCTTCTAACAAGAGCCGCTTCTGACCATCTCCAGCAGTCGCTACATCTGATCGCCCCACGATCTCCAGCGGCCTCCACGTCTGAACGCCCCACGATCTTTAGCAGCCTCTGCTTCTGATGCCCCATGATCTTTACAAATGGCACCAAGAGCTGGAACCATTTCACATTCAAACCACAATAATTACTCCCTTTAATGAATGTGTGATAATCTAACAGAGGCATTGCTCACCTGGATAAAGCCTTTAAACACTCACACTCAGAAGGTAAAATCTCTATGAAATCTTTTGGTCACAAGTCCCCAAAGCCGCTTCCCTGGAGTGATTATACTCAAGCAAAATTTCTCTGGAAATCTGAGGACCTAAACACACGACATTTGATGTTTGGATTCTGAGACTGATCCTAATTCTGACTTTTAGTCCAAAGCCACAAGGATTCTCATTTTAACCACCGTGAAGAGACACTATGACTCTCAGAAGACCAAGTCTTGAGCCTCAGCTAGACACGTGTTCCTTACAATGTGCAGTGTGTCTGATGTTCCCATGACATAGAACAAAGCCATCCAGACCAACTTACTTTACAGCTGGCCTGAGTTTCCCATTCCTGAACTCTCAGGCTCCTTCTAGCCATTGTGAATGTGAACTGCCATCATTTAATGAAGATGTTTGACAGAGGCAATGTTAAAGCTTTAAATTAGGTCCCTGTACTGTCTAAGAAACATATATGGGGAATATTGTTCATACTTGAACACACTGAAGCCTCCAAAATAAACTGCTGATGGTTAGGAGTGTGTCTTGGGGATAGGGCACATGCTCAGCACATGAGACCTTGGAAGAAACACATGTGCGCACGCACACACACACGTTTAGTACACGAGACCCTGGAAGAAGTACACACACACCACCACCACCACCACCACACATGTGCTTAGTGCATGAGACCCTGGAAGAAACACACACACACACAGGAAAGGAAAGGGAAGGAAAGGGAAGGGAAGGGAAGGGAAGGGAAGGGAAGGGAAGGGAAGGGAAGGGAAGGGAAGGGAAGGGAAGGGAAGGGAAGGGAAGGGAAGGAAAGGAAAGGAAAGGAAAGGAAAGGAAAGGAAAGGAAAGGAAAGGAAAGGAAAAATACCTACCAAAACTACAAACACAGAGCAGAAATTTTTTAAAACTAGAAAAAAATGAAAGGGTGTACCATGTTCATGAACAGCAAAACAAACATGATGAGCTGCAGACTAATATCTCTCTCTCTCTCTCTCCTGAACCCTTCTCCCACTTTCATGTATTTAAATGAGAAAAAAATTGTTATTTTCTAAAACAGCTAAGTTAAAGCCTTTAAAAATGTCAAAATAAAAGCCAGGTACTGGCTGTAGGTACAGCTTCACTGGGACACGCCAGTCCCTGACATATGTCACTTTCCCAGAATAAAAGTGTTTTAAAGCTGAAACAAATGGACAGCAACAAAAGCGGCAGGGTCACGGACATTTGGCATACATGAGGCCGTGGGTTTAATCCACACACGGCACATACCCACCACAAAGTCAGTCATTTACCAACCCCTTCTGCACAGCAATGAGACCTTCAGTCTCATCAGACTCCTGGAGTGGTCTGGGAAATGCAGACAGATTCAAAGTCCAGCCCCTGGGGCCTCAAGGTAAACAAGGCACCCAGTTGAGCTGGGAGGTGAGCTGGTCCTTCCTCCACCCTCGCCCTCTCTGGAGGACTCATGAAAACGCTGTCCAGTAGATTCCAAACTGAGCAGTAAACAGAGTAACAGCCCTTCCTGGGCCTTTCTTGGGTTCAGGAAGATCTGACAATATCATGGAAAGGCTCAGCACAGATCTCTGAGATCTTCCATTAGAATTCTTTTCTTTTGAATCAGGTCAATAAAGTGCAGTTTGGTCTGGCGGCTGTAGCCACTCACTCCTTTGGCTGTCGGGGCAGGGAAGGATTGGAGGTGTGGGGGGGGGTGACATTGAAGCCGGTCAGTGGGATTAGGGCCAGGCCTGGGTCTTGGAATATTTCTGACGGCTGTTTTTAACACAGGCTCCAGCAGCTCTCTTATTTACATGGACTCGCTTGGCTCTTAGATAGGGACAAATTCTTCCTGCTTTCTTCACAGCACTGCTCTCTGAAGCAGCAGGAACTGGTGGTCACTGAAAAGGCTCAGATCCCCTCATCTTTAAGGGGCCTCAGGGTTACCACTACTGATTTCCTAAGTCTTCTGATGGAGCTAAGTCTAGGGACTGTGATTCTGTAAGATACGCCAGTACACCCCAAATAAAAAAGAGTGTCAACCTTCTTTCCTCTATCCCCTACACCGCCTACACTGATCTTCCGCTGGGACACAGAATTTCAAATTGAGGGGTTTTTAACTATTTCCAAAATTTTAAGTATTATTTTCTTAATGCACTAGGAATGTATAATTTTCATTTTTTCCTGCTTACCCCCCTTTAAATAGGCTTGTAAACATGCTGAGTGTTCTCATGGGGACAGGTATTTTTGGTAAGACTGCAGAAGAAGGACAGAGGCTTAGGGATGTCGGTAAGTATCCCGACACCAAGCCCCTAAAAGTCTAAATCCCATGCCTTTGAACATTTAATACTCAGGACCTAAACTGCTTCAAGATCAAACTGCAGCTCCCTACCCATTCTCTGAGAGGCCCTTGGGAAGTATTTACTTAGTTAATGAATGTTAAGTGATTGTATTTCTCTTACTAAGTGAAAACCACACACACAGCTTCCTAAGGGTGTCCTCTGCGTATTCTGCATTTTCAGGGGCCCCAGAAACTCTGTTACCCTGAGCTGGAACAGCGAACTGACAATTCAGGGAAGAATAAGGCCAAGTGAGTGTCTCCACAAAGTAGTTATGCCCCTCTTGGCCCAGCTCCAAGAGGCAATTGAGCCTGGAAGGTCGAGGCTGATCTCTGCCAAGGCACAATACAGGCTTCAGGTTTTCCAGCATGTGCTTTGCAAACAATCTAACAATTAATTAGTGCCTCTGAATCTGTCCCCTATCATTAACAAACCACTGCCAGACAGCCTTTGATAGCATCCTCTAGAGCTAATTAATCCTGGCAAGCGCAGGAGGCAGAATTGTGGGACGCCCACCACAGCCACAACTGAGACCCGGAGCTGTTCCTGCCAACAAGGAAGGTAGGTACTCAGGTCAGGACACACTCTCCAATTAGATCATTAACAGACCTGAAATTCAAACAATTTCTTTCACCAGAAAGATTTTTTTTTCTTGTTTGACATTGTTTCTAGGTCATCTCCCCATGCCCTCTCCATACCCACCCCCAAAAAAGTACCTGAAGAAAATAAAAACACAAAAAAAAGAAAAGAAAAATACAGTTTCTCTTCCGCTCTTGCTCCCTCTCCCCCATCCTCTCTCCTCCCCCTTCATAATTCCCCACCTTCTATTCAAAGAATCCTACACAAGCCAAGAAGCCCCCATCCCATAAGCTCAACCACGTGTGTTGGGCAGTTTATCTAGTCTTCATGATCTTAGGCCACTCAGAAAACTAGCCTGCTTCATATGCACAGCCCACAAAATAAACACATGGGGGGGGGGGCTAGAAAAAGAAATGGGTGGCTGGTAGAAGCTACCTGGGGGGAAGAAGAGAAAATGCTACAGCATTCCTCCGACCTTTCCTAGTTCTGTCTCCAAAGCAGAAAGCCTCCCCCTCCTCAAAGGCACGCCATCCCTTAACGCAATTACAACTATCAAACAGTATTCCAGAACTTGAGCCTGTGTGATCATGCTCACAGGACTGGGGAGATGTCTGAAGGATTAAAGAACTAGCCACAAAAGTACACAAGCTAGAATTCAGATCCCCAGAACCCATGTGAATGTTGGGTGGGCACTGCTGCCCACGTGTAATTCCAGCCTCCAAAAGTAGAGGCAGGATACACATAACTAGCTGGCTAGTAAGACTAGCCCTATCAGTGAGCTCTGAGTTTGATTGAGAGACCTGCCTCACTGTGTAAAGTGGAAGAGTGATCTCGAAGGTGGGCAGTTCCTCACATCAGCCTTGAGCTTCCACATGCATGCAAAACATGCACACACCACACACATGCAAAACATGCATGCACCCACATGTATGCAAAACATGCATACACCCACACACATGCAAAACATGCATACACCCACACACGTGCAAAACATGCATACACCCACACACATGCAAAACATGCATACACCCACACGTATGCAAAACATGCATACACCTACACACGTGCAAAACATGCATACACCCACACACGTGCAAAACATGCATACACCCACACACATGCAAAACATGCATATATGCATAAACACTTGCACATACATATAAAAATGGAAAAAAAGAAAAGTCCCCCTGATCATATTCTTTGGCTCAAATCCTCCAAAGCTCCATCTCAAGGGGTGGGGCCATCCTATGGCCTAAAGTGCCCTACACGCATTGTACGGCCCTACATATAACACTGCATTGTACGGTCCTACATACAACACGCACCTCTCTCACCCACCCCAAGATTTTCTCAGCCCACAGTCAGTTCTCCAACTCAGCTATCCCAGCAGATACCTGCACTGCTTGCCATAGCCCAAGTACTCCCACCTCAGGACCGACACCCTTCTGCTACTGTTCCCTCTCCAGAGAGTTGTTCTGCTCACTTCCTTCCATCTTTTGTACAAATATCAAGTCAATGAGGCCTTCTCTGATCATATTCATTGTCTATGGTGTGTGTGTGCATAGATGGGGATTTGGGTGAGTGGGTGGATGGATGAACGGAAGGATCAGCAGGTGGGTGGGTGAGAGGTGGCAGGGTAGACTAAGTGATGGGTGGATGGGTGGGTGGATGGATGGATAGATAGATAAACAGATGGACAGGTGGATGGGTAGATGGATGAATGGATGGATGGATGGATGGATGGATGGACGGATGGACAGATGGGTGAACGGGTAGATGGATGGATGGACAGATGGGTGGACGGGTAGATGGATGGATGGACGGATGGACAGATGGGTGGTCGGGAAGATGGATGGATGAACAGATGGGTGGCCAGGTAGATGGATGGATGAACAGATGGACAGATAGGTGGACGGGTAGATGGATGGATATATGTGCTTTTGTATGATGGGTCTTGCACATTAGATGCCTATAGTCTATTATTGAGCTTCAAGCCCAAATTCCAACTTTATTTTTTAATCAATATTTTTTGGGTGGTATTATGATAAAATCCAGGGCCTAGTGGAATCGAGGCAAGTTTTTTCCAACTGAACTATTCCCTTCCTCTTCCTCTTCTGTTTCGATAGAGTTTCAGGAAGCCAACAATGACTTTGAACTCCATGGGTAGGCAAGGATGACCTTGAACTTCTAATCATCAACACTTGACCTTGTGAGGTCTTGGATCACAGGCACACACCACTCTGATTGTTTTATTTAGTACTGGAGATTAAATCAGGGCTTTGGGCACATAGGGCAAGCACTCACCCCTCTAACTGAGCTTTAAATTGCTCTCCCTTACCAAGCTCTGTACCCTTGGCCTTTGTCCAGGGGAGACTGGACTCACTAAAGAAGCATAATTATTGTTTCTGCTTCATTTCTCCCCACTCAATGAACTGCGCCCCCGTTATTATCTCCAACACCCAGAAGAGTGTCTTAAATACAGGAAGTTCTCAACAAATCCTGGCTGAAATAAAGCGACCAATTAGCAATTTAAGAAGTTTAACTATACAAAAAGACCTTGGACAAAAGCACTCACTCTTAAATTCCACCCCTTTCTGTGCCTCAGAAGCCAGCAAAGCGCCTGAGACTTAGCAGGTTACTCGCGATCTCTTGACAAGACCACAGGTTTTATCTGAAACACAGAGGGTATTTGAAAGTTTAAAGCCAATGCAAAACGATAATGGTCCCTGCTTCTGCTTGCAAAGGCACAGGGCCAGGTAGGGGCTAAGCAGCATTTGCTTTGCCACACAGTGTGTGTTGCTGCCAAAGTAGCAAGGATCCGTTATCTAATTCCCTCTATACACAACTGTGCAGAACCATAAACTTGTCATTACACAGCTGTCTGGGAACATGCAGGTAACTCTGCCCTGGGAAAATGTTAGTCACTGTTCATAAAGCAGTCTGCCATTGGCATCCTAAAATAAATCAGATCATCAGAAATAAGAGCAGGGCAGCAGCTACACAGTCTAGGATACAGATGAAATACAGAAAGAACGCGTGCGGCTAATGAATCTGACATCAGATCTGTGGACAATCTCACTTCCTATCCTGCTAACCATTCACCCTTCCTATTCCATGGGTGCATCTAGCTCCCCAATCAAGAAGTTGTTAGTAAACCGCCTTGCAGACACACACACACACACACACACACACACACACACACACACACATCCTTTCATTAATAGCTATCATACACACACCATATACACACATACCCCACATAGGCGCATGCACACACACACACACGTGTAGTACAAGAGAATCCTTGGAAAATAACTACTTGCTACACCATCTGTATGTGTATGTATATGTGTTGTTCTTGTGGGAAGGAGAGAGGTGACACTTCAGGTGACACTTCATCACCTCCAGATGTGTACAGTGTCCCCCACAGAGAGCACAGATCAAAGGCAGACCACTGCAGCCGCTCGGGTCTTTTTTAAAAACAGTCACTTGCTCTTTACAATAGATGAAATAGGTGGGTATGACAGTCAAATGGCTCAGCATATAAGGACCCACATGGACTCCCCCACCCCAAGTGGACTTCTGACTTATACATGTGTGTTACGCTGTGGTACACACATGTAATCACACACACACAGAGACATGCACAAAGCACAACACACTAAATAAATATAATTAAAAATAGAATAAGCATAAAATTTAGTATCCTGGTGTTGGCTCATACTTTACTGACAATAGGCTTTCTCTATATATCAAAAAGAAATATTAAACACTAAAGTAAAGAATTGAAGATAAAAATGATTACAGGCTGGCTTAGTTACGTCTCTATCCCTGAGAAGAGTCACTGTGAACAGGGAACTTATAGAAGGGGTTTATTTGAGGCTTACAGTTCTATAGGATTAGAATCCATGATCATCTTGGCAAAAACACAGCAGCAGGCAAGACATTGGAGCAGTAGGTGAGCCTTAATTGTTTACTGAAAGCAAGAGGCAGAGAGAGACATTGAAAATGGTGTTGGCTTTTAAAACCTCAAAGCCTACCCCAGTGACACACCTCCTCCAGCAAAGCCATACCTCGTAATCCTTCCCAAACAGTTCCACCAACTGGGGACCACATATTCAAATACATGAGTCTATGGGAGCTATTCCTATTGAAACCACCACAGAAACCAAGTTGACTCCTGTGTCTCAAGACTTCAAGGTTGACAAGAGAAAGTATTTCTCAGTCTGCTCTGAACCTTTAAGGCTATAACACTTGATCCTTTTTGGTGTTGCTTTGGCAGGGGTTTTGTTGTTGGTTAGATGGTTATCTGGTCCCCATTCTGAAATCTATGGGCCATTAATGCAAAAGTCGGAGAACTCACAGGACAAATAGGCAAAGAAAATGAGGCACATGGCACAGTGAAGTCCATCAGCTCTAAAACTGAGAAAGTCTTAGCCCTGCAATAAAGTGAAATAAGCAAGACAGATACCACACGATCTAATTCATATGCAGAACGTAAAATGATCAAATTCATGCAGAGAAACAAACAGTGGTCACCTGAGGCTGAGCTGAGGATGGACTCTGTAGATCTAAGTCAAGTGATACAAAGTCTCAGGAGGAAAAGATTTAAGAGCAACAAAGCATTGTGACTGTAATCAAGTGATATAAAGTCTCAGGAGGAAAAGATTTGAGAGCAACAAAGTATCGTTGTGACTGTAGTCGGGGATAATGCATGTGAACTGCTGAGTGAGGGCCAGGATACTGCTGAGCAGGGGCAGCTAAGGCTATCTCTGCCCAGCTTTAATCTGAGTTTGATCTCTGGAACTCACCTGGTGGAAGAAAACCAATTCCTGAAAGCTATCTTCTAGTCACACTGAACTTTGGTGTGTGCATGCATGCACAACAAACTCATCCTTTTTAAACTGCTGAGAGTAAACTCTACGTGTTCTTACCACGCAGACACAAAAGTGGTAAGTATGGGGGCCAGTAAGATGGTTCAGTGGGTAAAGGGGCTTGCTGACAAGCATGACTATCTTAAGTTTGATCTTTGATCTTCGGGTCCCATAGGATAGGAGGAGAGGCCTAGATCCCACACAAGTTACCCTCTGATCGCCACACACCAACCATGGCACATACACCACACACATATATACAAACAGTAATAAATAAACTAGGACAGGTGATTCAGGTATTAAATATGCCACCTCACAATATAAACACATACAATGTTCAAATATTAAAATATCATGTTGGACCTCATAAACATATCTTACTTGTCAATTAAAAAATAAAAGTGAAAATTGAGTGTCAATATCTTTGGGACAACATAACAGTGTGAACTCTGGGTTTCTTTTTTTCTTGTTTTTCGTTTGTTTGTTTTGTTTTGGGGAGGGTTGAGGGGATTTTTGTTTTTAATGGTGTCACATAGTCAAGGCAGACTTAGCCTTGAGCTTCTCACTTAGCTGAAGATGAACACCTGCATTCTTCTGCCTCTGCCTCCCAAGAGCACAGAACTTTGACCACCACTTCTCCACCCCTCTCCCATAAGGCTGTACATTAACTTAGGAATTTATTTCTCAATGCATCTGCACTTAACCTTCTCATATCAGTCTTCTCATTTGTAACAGGAGTTAAAATATTGGCCATAGAGCCAGTGACAATTAACAACAGCAGTGAGCAATGCTGAATGTCAAGGTCATGCGTTTCCTGTGAGGATCAAATGAACAAATCTATGTCACCTCCCAAGGAAGGCGCCAGGCTGTAGCTTGGGGTGGTGAGGTGTTGTGTGCTTGTGTGGGAGCGGGTGGTCTCTAACAGAGGATGCTAGAGGTTATCTGTGGAAGAACGTTTGAGCTCTAGCTGGACCAAGAATTGAATCATCTTTCTAAATTACTCACTTATCTGAGCCCCAACATTCTCGCTCTAGAAATGAGACTGAAATCTGCCTGCCTGAGGCTGCTGGGAGGTTCAGATGAAATGGGAGGCAGAGAAAGCATCTTCATAATGGCAGCTACGATGGGATAGCATCATTGGCTTAGACACTCTCCACACTGACAGCTCAGTCTGCTCCAGACCTAGCATTGCCCATCTAGCACCTTGGCTTGCTGTCTGTCACCAGGACACAGGACTTCAAAGCTTAGGAAAGCAATGTAGATGAAAACCATCTCAACGTCTCTATGAACTGCACCTGGAATCCCGGGTGTATCCAGATGGAATGAGAAGAAGCATGTTTGATGGATAAACCATGTGTGCGGTTGTGGGCGAGTTTCCAAGAGGACACACCTGGACACCACATCAAGACAGGAATGAAGAAGCCCAGCATCACCTCTCGCCCCTGGGGCTACGGCAGGGGAGTTTCTGCAGAGCTCACCTCGGCAGACCTGCTGACCCGGCACACCAGCCAGCAAATGCAGCCAAGGCTGTGTCCTCTCGTCAAGACGACTTCCCTGGATCTTTTTCTGCATGTTTTTTTCTCGTTACTGAGACTGTGGAAACACAGCCCTGGTGGACACTGGCAAACTTCAGACGCAGCAGCTACGGCCCTTTAGAGATGTGAAGTGTGTCTTTAAAGTGAAAACAGACTTGAGTCTGCACTGGCAAGCATTCATTTCCAAGCTTTCTGCTTTCTCGGTGTGAGATAGATTACAGGATTTCCGAAAAGGGGCCAGTCAACAGCCTACGGTGGTTTCCAATCAAAAGGCACTCTGGTTCTTACACGGCGCATCTTTCAAGAACGGCACCCTCCCTCCCACGCTGCCATGTAATACCAAGGAAGAAAAGCTGGAAAGAAAAAGATGAATGAGTTCTGCCACACCAGGTGGTAACCTGGGTCATGGCTGCCTACAGTCTGCCTACTTCACCTTCTTCTTCCCCAACACAAGCCAGGGGTCAACATACAAAACCCTGCTGTGCCTTATGTGCTTGCCCCTCCCCGTGTGTGATAAATACACATAAGACAACTTTTACTACCTTCATCCCTTCCGCTCCCCATCCCTGTCCTGGTGAATGGCTACAAGCTCTCTGTATGAGATGAAAATCAACACAAAACAAGCTAGGTCACCACATCTGTTCTAACCAAACGTCACACTAGTGGCTACTCACCTGGTATTTAATCAGGCTAAGAGCTTCATTTATTCCACACGTGGGCTCTCCTCCTGAGGACCCCAATAGCGCAGCAGTGGCCTGTATTCAACAGCCAAATACCTAGGCTCAAGAGCCAGGTCGTCTAAGTGAATCTCACTTTCTTATTTGTAAGATGATTGCAGCACGAATAATAAAAACCCATAAACAGATATTGAGGTTCAACCCGAAGATCAGAAAAGCAAAACAGCCAACCAGTGTGGGGTGCGGAGTCTTCAGAATTCATGGAGACTGAATTTTGCCCATTTTTGGTCTGAGGCAGAGGTAAGAATCAGTGGCTGGCTGCTTTGCTTCTCTGATCTTCAGACTGAACCCCAATATCTGTCTCTGGGTTTTTATTATTCATGCGACAATGATCATGGAGTAGGTGGTCTTCACAGCGCACACACACATACATACACACACGCACACATGCCTGTAGTCCTCCTACCTGGAGACTGTCTGTACCCTCACCTGCACAGCAGGGGGTGTATGCTTAAACTCTTATTAAGCAGGGAGTGTATCTGACCTCAGTGGACTGAAGAAGAGGTAACCCAAAGCACAGGAAAACCCAGAGCCTTGCTCTGGTATTCAAGGTCCCCCCTCCCTCCTCATGTCCCCAAAGAATCCTGTCTCCATCCCCATAAAGTTTTCCAAGTCTTCTCACCAGAAGAGAGAGGCCATGGCCCAAGTGCCCCTACACCTAGGTTTTTACCTTGCCAGCCTCTTCCCCTTCCTGAAGCCAGCCCAGCCATCAGGACACAGAGCAGAGAAGAGCCCCCAGGGGCTCTAGCTCACAAAGACTTCCCATCCTGGGGGTTCCTCTGGGCAATTCTTCATACACTGATTTTTGTTGTTGCTCTTTAGACAGAGTTTTGTGTATCCCAGGCTAGTCTAGACCCAGGTAACCAAGGGTGACCTTAACTCTTGATCTTCCTGCCTTCATCTCCCAAGTGCTGGGACTCATCACAGGTCATGCCTAGCTCTGAATACACTTGTATGGGGTTATATTTAGTCTCGCTAAAGCCCAAGCATTTGAGAGAAGCATAAAGTGTTCTTCCTTTCGCAAACCACTGCCTCCTGCTGTGCTTGTGCTTTGGCCGGGACTGAGCGAGGTTTCAACAGGACACAGATGTTTTACAGAATCAATGGACACTAAAACCTGAGAGAACGAGCACCTCAAGGAGAGCCCATCCTCGCTCCCTCAGTCGCACTCAGGACACAGGGGCCAGCAGATCTCTGAGTTCAAGGCCAGCCTGCTCTACACAGTGAGCGCTGAGCCAACTGGCACTACAGGGGAAGACTGTTTCAAAACAGTAACAACGAAAAGAAGCCAAAGCGAATGCTGTCGTACTAGAGAAACGTGCAGGCTCCACCACCAACCCTAAAGAAGCCGATGGCTGATTCTGCTGTCCGCGAACTGTGTAGCCCTGAGGAGGTGACCCAGCCTTCCTGTAGCTCTGTTCCCTCGTCTATAAAATAGGGATAATCAAAGTGTTCACATTTTGTAGGGTTGCTTTGGGGATGAAATTATAATATGTAGGAAGCGCTGGGAGTGGAGCCTAGCATAGTAATTACTCCATACATTTTCATTATTATGATCTCCTCGGAGTTCAGCTTATCCAGAATTCCCCCAGGAAGCATTTTGCGAAGTAAACTGAGTCTATGTGGAGAGCTAGTTAAACGTTGGGATGTGGTCCAGTCGGTGGAGTCCTTGCCTAGCAATTTGAGGACCATATAAATTGGGGACACATGGCAATAATTTCAGCACTCTAAAGAAGGAAAGAAGATTGGAAGTTCAAGGTCATCCTCAGCTACTAGCAAACTTGAGGTCAGGCAGGGCTATCTATTGAGGGGGTAGAGAAGGAGTACCACATATCAGCACAGGCAAGACCTGGGTTTCCTCCATCCATTTGGCCCCATTAGGTTGTGCAAAATGACACCAATTAACACACTTCTATAGTTAGAAGTATAGTCAACCCTAGGGGTTAGGGCTCAGTCAGTAAAATGCTTGACTTGCGAGTATGATGACCCAAGTTCAATTCCCAGGACCCACACTTTAAAAAGCCGAGGGTTGTGTCACACACTTGTAACCCACCAATGTCAAGGAAGGGTCAGAGGAGTGGCCCAGGCTCAAATGGCTACCATCCTAGCCTACTCGGTGAGTTCTGGGCCAGTGAGAGGCCTGTCTCAGCACAAAGTGTGCAGAGCCTGAGAAGGGACTCCTGAGGTTGTACTATGACCTACAAACATGTGCTTGCACACTCATGCACACACACCAGGAAAACAAGAGGCGTCTGTCCCTCTTACCTGCCAGGCTCCCTGTGGTCCGTAAGATCTGTGCCTCTACTGTATTTTCTACCTCTGCAAAGCTTTGGATATGTATGAGACTAGGTATATAATTTTCTTCCTTGATGCTCTGGCAAGACTGAGTCACTATCAAAACTCTCAAGGCTTCACAAGCCATCACACTCCACACTTTCTCACGAAGCAACTCTCCAGTCACACTTACTGTCTGACATGTGGCCTGCACCAGTAACCCAGTCACGGCTCCGCACCTAATCTCAGCAAATGTTCTTTCTCTCCCCTCTTGATCCAGTTTAATGTTGATATCCATTTTTGCCTGGCATGCTGGTGTATACTTTGAATCCTCCCACTCAGGAGGCAGAGACAGGTGGATCTCTGTGTGTCTCAAGCAAGCCTGTGCTACATAGAGAGACCCTGCCTCAAAAAAATAAGAAAAAGAGAAAGGAAGGAAGAAAAGGAAGGAAGGAAGGAAGGAAGGAAGGAAGGAAGGAAGGAAGGAAGGAAAGAAGGAAGGAAGGAAGGAAGGAAGGAAGGAAGGAAGGAAGGAAGGAAGGAGAGGGAGAGAAGAAAGAAAGAAAGAAAGAAAGAAAGAAAGAAAGAAAGAAAGAAAGAAAGAAAGAAAGAAAGAAATTAAGAGAGTAAAGACAAATTCATCTTAATGCACACACTGACAGGCAAGTCAGTCTTCACGAATGACAGAAAATGAAAGTGCTGACGGAGAGTCGCCCTAACAGAATTAGGATGGGCAGTTCAAGCTCACACACTGGCAATTTTAAAACAGAAACCCAAACTAACAACTTTCTTTGAAAATGTTTGCCATGGTGGGGGGCGGCATTCTGAGCCCCAGTCTTACACATCAGTTCCTGCCAACTGGCTTTCCCACAGTCTGTCTGCAAACAGCCCCCGCCTGTCTGTGAAGCCTCTGTGGTCAGATGCTATCTTCCATCACCACACGAGATGTAAGTGTAATATCTGGATCCTCCATCCCCTAGTTGCACAACTCCGTGTAAAGGAACTGTGTGTCTCCGTCTCTCATTTTATCTCCCACAAAATGTCACAAATAATTACACCTCACTTGGAGGTTTGATTACATGAGCTTATTAAATTAATTTTTACTCATTTTTATATGCTATAATCATTTCGCCCAGAGGCTAGCTGTAGTACCTATTTAAGTCGGTATTGTTCTTATTGAGAACTGACAGTTTCCAGAACTGAGCCAATGAATTGCTTTTGCACGGCTCATTGCGGAGCACACACAGAGCAAATGGCGACAAAATAGAGCAAATTAATCTTCCAAATTAGTCACGTGGCCTTGACATGAAACACTAAGATGCTGGTAGGCAGGAAGAGAGTCCTCACATAGTCATCTACTCCCCAAATGCCACCCTTTTACTCTGATGGTCTCCGGGAAACACAAAGTGTCCTCCCCCTTTTACCCTTCAGGGCTGGAGATGGCACTGCGGGCCTCACTCAGCAAGACAAGGACTCTGAGCCACCTCTTAAACCTCTCTGGATTTCCTAAAGAGTCCTTACTAATGTCTCTGAAGCGGCTGAAACTAAACACCCCCTCTCCAAATCTCATGATAAGAGTGCTACCTCTATCTAGAAGATCTACTTGTTTTACAAGAATATTCTTTGAAAAGAATAAAAAAAACATAAAATTCTTATTTCGCTATTATCTAAGGATGCATCAGAATCAAGCGGTGCCCTTCGCGGTCTGCCAGCCTCAACAGAGGTAGCTGGGCTCCCATGTCGCGAAGTTAGAATGTCTAGTCCCAGTCTCGTAAACTACAACATAGGCAAATACATTATGGACCTGAGTGGTAGTCAAGTATTTTATTTGCCTAAAGAACATGAATATTTGTGTTTTACAGAAAGATAACATAGCCTAAATATTTCCCATCAAAGAGACCGAGGAGGGTACGAAAACAGGCGCTTGAGACAAAAAGAAGATGAAATTCAAAAGGAGCATTACCAGCAGTAGCCAGACAGGAGCTCATCAGGGCAAACATGGTGGTGGTGATCACGTGGCGGGGAGTCGCGGCCATTTCTCCAACAGGGAGTCCCCTCCAGACACGGCAGCCTTTGGTCTTTCAGGTCGAAGGCGAGCTTGGCAAGTCAGAAGTGGCCTTGAAATCCCTCTCTGCAACTGTCAAATTGTCTATAAAAATAAACAAATTTCAGTAAGAAAACACAGTGTTGAAATTTCACCAATGAACACACATTAAATGTTAAAAGTTAAATGGAGAATTTCTGAAAAGAAACAATTTGTCAAGAAACATATCAGGACAGCACTCAGGCAAATTAGGGCGGGACAGTGATTGTTTAACAAAGACGTCATAGAAAATAGTTTTGAAAGTGATATGTTTATACTTGACATTCTAAATATCTGGGGAGTTGAAGGTTGTCTGAGACAGGGTCTATGTTTCCCAGACTAGCCCAGCACTCTGGGTTTCAAAAGTCCTTCCTGTTTCGGCCTCCCTGAATAGCTAGTACCACAGGCATGTACCAACACACTCAGGCAGATCTGTGGTCCTGTGTAGAGTTTTCAGGACCATTACAGACACTCCAGGTCCCCTGTCCTATCAGCAGGCAATGACATGGGACACTCAGCTCAGAGTGCCAACAGGAACACTGGACATGTAGCTCAGAGTGCCAGCAAGCAGAAATAGTTCCTAGAAACCGAGCCGCATGCCAAAGTGACAGAGTTATCACCAAGATTGAATTCAATTACACTGAAAAGTGATCTGGAAAACACACACACAGAACCATAAAAGAACAAAGCTCTTTCACCTTTTCGCCAACCTTAAAAAGCAATAAAGTCTTCACTGCCCCTCTGTCCTGTAGAAGACGAACTCAGTCCTGGGCCAGGTGGTCTGAAGGCTCTTTCTAAACCACTCCTGTCTAGAGCCCTGTCAGGGTTTTATTATTGTTGTTTTTGTGGTGTGTGTGTGTGTGTGTTCGCTTGAGACAAGGTCTCACTGTGTCAGCTAGGCAGTTCCAGAGCTCACTATGAAGAACAGGCTGGGCCAAAAACTCACAGAGATTCACCTGCCTCTGCCTCCTGAGTTCTGGGATTAAAGGCATGAGCCACCATGCCCAGTTGAGTTTTGTGATTTTTTTATATGTATGTTTTGGGGGATCTGTTGTTTTGTTTGAGATAGGGTCTTGCTTTGAAATGTGTGTGTGTGTGTGTGTGTGTGAGAGAGAGAGAGAGAGACAGACAGACAGAGACAGAGAAGAGAAAAAGAGAGAGACAGCGAGCAAGCACAGGCTTGGAAAAGTGGCTTCCAGATTGTATACAATCAATCAATGTTAGCTGCTTTGATCACTGCTCCATTCTCTTTAAGGTCTTCTCACTGATAAACTGGAAAGATTGGGGTGTGGTTATTTATGTAATTCTTAGCTACTACCCAGCAAGTTTTGCCTATTGCAAAGGGGAGAACCTACAGTAAAGAGCAGGGCCACGGAGAGAGAAGAGTGGCCGGTGGAGCTGAGATGAAGGCCCAGTGAGCAGTCAGAGGCGGCACGGTGCTAACGAAGTTAGAAAACTGATTTGGAAGTCACGCAATTAACTTCAATGACCCCTTGAAGCCTCAGATTTCCACCACCATCTTTCCATGGTGTATCAGAGAAATGGAAATATCTGTTAACTTAAGAACTGAACAACTAGGAAAGTTTGCCCCAGTTTTTCCTCTTTGAAAAACTAGATTTCCTAAATGGGTTAATTAATAAAGAAAAATCTCTCTCAAAGGACAAAAAAATTCAACAAATACTAGCAGAAATTTTAATAAAGCAAAACCCATAAGGAGCGCTTAGAAGATGGCTTACGGGAGGGTTTCTATAGGCAAATGGCCACAGGCTACACAGGGCTCACATCACCCCTGCCCCCAACTGCATGGGGCCCGTGGGGCTGAGCTGCATTAATCTAGGAGCTTACACCAGTTCTGAAGGAACCCATGGAAAGAAAGGCAAGCGGTTCTATTAAAAATATGGACTGCAAATTGCTGACAAGAATATTGGGCAATTATATAATTATTATACAACTGAGCCAAGCTAAATAGATTGATGCCCAAAGGCAAACCACAGCAAGTTCACGCCGGATCTCAAGACAGCACTGAGGAAGTCCAAGACAAGTTGGGACTCCACACAGCTGTGGCAAACAAAGAGGAGGCCTTCTTTGAGCTACAGTCCCCCTTTAACAGAACTCATTCAAGAAGAAAGCAAACTGCAGAGCGTTGGTTTAATCTCCCCAGGGTGGTGACAGAGGTCTAGGAGACGGGAGACTAAAAAGGGAACCACATGGGCCCTACCTGGCTGATCTCCAGCCAACACTCAGAGATTCGATCCCTCGGCAGAATTTGGGGGAAGCCAGGCCTCCGAAAGTTGAAGCTTTTAAATAAAATCATAAAACACAAGCTCCTCTTTTCGGTGAGGGTCTGTCATACTCATTTGGAAAAGACCAGGGGCTGTTGACCCTCCTTGGGCTCATGAGCTATAAGAATATACACGAAAAGGCCCACTGAGGTCCTGGAACAATTTGCAGGCTACTGTAGAGTGTGGTCTCTCCGCTCACCATTACAGCTTCAAAGCAGAGGGACTGAGAGCAGCAAGCACCACAAATTAACAGAACGTGGAGAGCGAGAGTCACAGATTAAAAACAAAGAAGAATGTGCTGCGAAGTCTGTTGATTTCAGATCCTGCTATGTTTACTTCTGAGGCCATTAATCTGAGCTGGCTGCTGCACATTCCTGGAACCCAGCAAAGCACATAGGTAAATAGAGGGATTAGCTGGGGAAAGCCTACTCAACCGAATCCTTGACAACACCATGGTCTGAAACCCAGATTTAAAAGGAGTGACTTAGAAAAACCTGCTCTAGGCTAAAGATTGTGTGTGTGCTTGTGTGTGTGTGTGTGTGTGTGTGTGTATCTGTGTCTTATGTGTGTGAGTTTGTCTGTGTATGATGTGAGTGTGTGCGTGTGTGTGCGCGTGCGTGTACACACACACACAGGTTCACATATAGACAGCAGTCACGCATGCATGCAGCAGACACCTTTCCTCCACTAGGGTCTCAGGGACTGAACTCCGGTTGTCAGCAGCACTTTTGTTGGCTGAGTCATGTCACTGACCCAGATTTGAAGATCATAAGGAGATTGATTTAGCAAACAGAATTAAAAACTGTCATGAATAGGAATGGGAGGTTACTCAGTTGGGAGAATGCTTGCCCACTACACAGACAGTACACACTCCACCGAATGCTCGCCTGCTACACAGACACTACACACTCCGTTCACAATAACACATTAAGCAGGTCGGGTGGTGCACGCCTGAAATCGCACACTCCAGAGGCAGAAGGACCAAGAAGGTCAAGGTCTTCTGTTGCCGGGGAAACGGCATTGCCTGAGCTCAAGCAGTGAGTTATTCGAGTTTCTAACAGCTTAGAAATGAAGAGATCTGGCAAAACGACTCAGCAGACCAAAGTGCTTGCTGGACAAACCCAGCGGCCTGAGTTCAATCCCTGGAACCTACAGTGAAAGAAGAGAACCGAAAACTGCCTTCTAATCTTCCATTTGAGTGTCACAGCACACGCATGACCATGGTCGTGTGCATACATGTGCACGTGTATGCACATGGATGTTCACACACACATACACAAAATTTTAAAATGTTTCTATTTTGTCAATTAGGTGGGTTTTTTGATAAATACATAGTTGTGTTTGAAAATGGTTTAATAAAACAGGCAGAACTGTTTTGTCCACTGTTCAATACACTGTTCAGTGACAGCAGTGTGGATTGCAACATCAACGTGTCGTGTGGCAGCCGGGGAAGGGGCAAAGCAATTGCTGTCTGGTAACACCTGGATGCCCTTTAGACCTGTACACAATGAGCGCAGCCTCACAGTGGCTAAACTCCCCTCCACACAGAGAGACGCTGCATCACTCAGGTACCCAGAGAGGGAGGGTGGGGGATCTGGATGAGAAATCTCTGGAATTGTATCTAAGCGTGGTTGATACTCAGCAAATATTTACAGCCACTGTGTGCCAGGCAAACTGGTCTGATGCCAAGGGTGTGACAGAGTGAAAAGGACCCAAGCCTCTGCTTGGTGGAGTTTTGTTTGGGCCAAATAAAAGCAACGTCATTTGCTTCTGGGGATAAGACATTTAATTTCTCAGCATCATTTCTTCTGTCCGCAGACCTTTAGGGACTATTTGCCCTGCACCAGATAATAGAAGAATAGTGGGCAATCGAGAGGTATGCTTTTTACACTTACGGATTTACAGTATGGCAAACAGGCATACAGTCACAAACATGGAATTACACAGTATGGGAAGAATTATAAAGGAAGGCCTCTTAGGAGACACATATCTTAAAATATTGGGCACAGAAAGACACTGAGTGAGTACCCTTATTTCACTTTTGTTATTATGATAAAATACTTTGATTTTAGCACACGGATCCAAGTTGCAGGCCCTGAGAGTCAAAGGGTCACGTGCTTGGAGACAGCCAGTCACATCACATCCACTAAGAACTGAGCAGATGAAATGAATGTTTGCTGCATGGCTTGCTTTGTTGTGCTTACACTCCTCAGAGGCATGAAACAGTGCTGCCCAAATTCAGGGTGACTCTTCCCACCTCAGTTTACCAATTATGAGAACCCCCTCTGTTCCAGGATGAGCAGGAACTGTGAGGGGTGGGAGTTCAGGTAACTAAGGACCAAGAGCCAGAGGCCCACAAGGTCATGGGCTGAGTCACGTGGAGGGAGAAAGATGGCGCCTCATCAGTTCATGTTAATTGCCAACAACTGAAAAACTGTTAGCACCAAGTCACTGCCCCATTCTCCATCAAGGGTCTAATCAGGCATACCTGGGTTTTTAAGGATGTAATAGGGTCCAGTCCCAAGAAAACCAAGAGTGCTATGGCCAGGCACATTGGTGTTCTTAGCCCAGAGAGAGAGAGTGTGGGCCAAGGTGGGGGTGGGGGTCCCCATAGAAATCCCGTTGACTTAGAACATCTGGAAAAGCCAAGGATGACCTTGAACTCCTAACAGTCCTCGTGCTTCCACTTCTCCAGTGCTGGGAGGACAGGAACTGGGAGGACGCCCTGTGTGAGTGCAGGGGAAGGCCAACGGCTCCCTTCTGAGTTCGCCTTCCATCCTCAGCTGGTCTCACACCCTCGGGCATCCCTGCAGTCAGTTCTCCAGAGAACAACTCAGGACCCTTCCTCCTCCTCCTGTGGACCCTGCAGCCTGTCTGTGTTCAGGCTGTACTGTTTCTTTTTGTGCTGGTTAGTTTTAACTGTCAACCTGCCACAACCTGGGAGAACATGGGAAGAGAGTCTTTATGGAGGCTTACACACACCGGGATGGCCTGTGGGCATGAACTTGTATGTGAAGGGTTTCTCTTTTCTCTCTCTCTTCTCTCTCTTTCAATATTGTGTTTAATGGTAAAACTTAGCACATTTCAGCACCAGGGCTGGCACAGAGTCAAAGCTGCAGGCTTGGCTTGTCACCCCACGGAGCCTCACCTGGTGAATGAATGAGGACGATGACCAATAAGAAGAGCCATCCATGGCCTCAGCTAGGGAAAGCCCGGAATGGATAGAAGATGAGCTGCTGCTTCAGAGATGGATTCCTGACACAGCCAACAATCCAGCTATCAAATCCCACTTCAATGCCAGCCCCTGATCCAGCCACACTATGACAACAGCTCTAACAAACTTGGGGCCTGTGTCAGTGTCCTGGACACACAACACTGTCTGGAATGCCCACATGGGCACCTGGAGAAGGAGCTACTGCAGGAAGACCGTTTAGATGGTGTCTCTGGTCTGCTCAGGGGGGAAGCAAAACACACTACCCCGAGAAAAGCAAATGGGGAGAGATGTCCCAAGGCTCAGGAAGACCATGTTTAATTCAGACACACAGACTGATTTCTCACCCACACTTGAGACAGTTGTTGTTAGTGGTTAAAATATGTGCAAGGCTTTAACAGGCAAACTGCCAGTGAAAAGCGTAGATACTAATTTATGGAAAGTTATTAATTTTGAGATAAGACTTTATTTCCTAGAATTCAAAAATTCTATCAGCAAAAGAACACAGCTGGGCATGGTGACACAGGCCTTTAATCTCAGCACTTGGGAGGCAGAGGCAGTGGATCTCTGTGAGTTCAAGGCCAGCCTGTTCTACAGAAGGTTTCAGGCCAACCAGGGCTACATAGTGAGACCCTGTCATGAAGAAGGAGAAAAAGAGGAGGAAGAAAGAGGGCAAAGAAGAGGAAGAGAAGGAGGAAGAAGGAGGAAAAAGGAGGAGGAAGAGGAATGAGAGAGAGAGAGAGAGTGAGAGAGAGAGAGAGAGAGAGAGAGAGAGGTGCTAAAGAGTTGATTCCCAGAATCCACTTCAGGTGGCTTACAATAATCACCTGTAACTCCAGCTTCAGAGGATCCTATACCTCTGGCCTCCATGGGCAGCTTCACTCAGTAGCACATACCCACACCGAGACATGCACATACACACAATTTAAAAATAATTTTTTTAAAAAAACACTTTTAATATGAGTCCTGGGTCAGCATAGATAGCTCAACATGTGAAGGAGCTTGCACATATTCATAATGACCGGAGAGAGATCACCAGATCCCACAAGATAGCAGGAGGGAACTCCTAAAAGTCCCCTCTGACCTCCACATGGCTACTATGGGTGTGCCTGTGCCGCGCGCGCGCGCGCGCGCACACACACACACACACACACACAAAGTAAATAAAGTAATAAAACAAAAGAGTCTTGAGCCAAGCAGGCATGGTGGGTTAAATCCTAGCATTCAAAGCTCTAGTTCACCTTCTATGATAGGGAAGACTATCATAATTCAAGTCCAACCTAATCTATGCAGCCATGTCTAAGTCAGCCAGAGTTACACAGGGGAATGTTTTCTCAAAACAACAAGAAAAGACACAAGCTCTAACACCCCTCACAACTGCTTGTGAAACTGTTCCTGGACATGGCTAAGGTAGGGATCTGTACATACTTCCTCTTCTACCTTCTGGTTCTCAAATCTTCAGAGATTTAAGCAGGGGACAATAAACCAACCAGACTATTCAGAATGAGGAGCCAGCTGTCATCAAGAGGGTTTAGTTACAAAGCTGCAAGGGATTCCATCAAGGTTCTGTATAGTGCACGTTCCCAACTGCAATTCTCCCTTTTCCCCAGAGTCTAGCAAGCACTACCATTGAACAAGCTGTGACAGGAGTGAGTGTTCTAGTTTGTCTTCTGCTGTGATAAAACACTGACCAACAGCAACCTAGGGAGGGAAGGGTTTATTTGACTTTCAGGTTACAGTTCATCACTGAAGGAAGCCAACGCAGGAGCTCTAGGCAGGAGCTTGAAGCAGAAACCACTGAGGAATGCTGCTTACTGGCTTGTTCTCTGTGGCTTCCTCAACCTGCTTTCTTCTACAGCCCAGGCCTGCCTGCTTGAGGGTGGCACCACTCTCCGTGGGCTGGTCCCTTCCACATCAGTGTCAACCAAGAAAATGCCACAGACCTGCCCACAGGCCAGTCTGATAGAGGATAGAGGTGATTATTCACTGTGGCTCTTCCAAGGTGTGGAGGTTTGAATAGGAATGGCCCCCACAGGTTCATATATTTGAATGCTTAGTCATCGGGGTGTGGCCCTATTTAAGGATTAGAAGGATTAGGAGGTGTGGCCTTGTTGGAATAGGAGTGGCCTTGCTGGAGGAAGTGTGTTACTTTGAGGTTTCAAAAGCCCATGCAAGGCCCCGACTTTTTCCTCTCTCTCTCTCTCTCTCTCTCTCTCTCTCTCTCTCTCTCTCTCGGCATATGGATCAGGATTCAGCCCTCAGCTACTGCTCCAAAGCCACGTGTGCCACCATGCTCCAGCTATTGTTATAAGAATGGCCTTGGTCATGGTGTTTCTTCACAGCAATAGTCACTGGGTGACCCCAGTCTGTATCAAGTTAAACTAAAACCAACCAGCACAAGAGAATAGCTCAATGGTGAGGCTCAGGCTTATAACATGCATAAGATCCTGGGCTAGATCGCTAGCACTACTAAAAGAAATTGACACTACTATATGCATTACAATAGGAAATGTATGAAAGGCCAGAAATTTGTTAGAACATTTCCAGTAATGAATGACCAGCAAACCAGAAGCAGCTGCAAGAAAGAACGCTTGAGTACGCTCCAGAGGGCAGAAGGCAAGAGTTCTGTCTCACAAGGCATTCTGGGCTTTAACTTTCTTCATCCTTAATATGACTAGGTTAAATAAAAACTCTTTTCTTCTATACCTCCCACACAGTTGTCATCATGACTGACAGCTGACGGGAGTCCCTCACAGAAAATGAACTCCCGTGCATTCTTGTGGAAGATTCAAATGCCTTACTGTGCACAGGCCAGCAGGATAACAAACCATCCAAGGCAAACATTCAGCCCCACACACAGTGCCGAAGACGACACTGTTGCTACGCTCACTATTCATCTAGACCTTATGTGAACAACGATACAGTAAGCTCCCAGCAGCACAAGCATTTAAGTCCAACTTCAGTCAAATATGCTCATTTTTATTTTTTATTATATATAATATATAGATAAATAGTTGCTTTTTTAAAATTAAAACTGTCATTTTACGCTAGTCTTCAAAGTCTAAGAACTACCTACTCCGCCCTCCTGTGCTAAAAGCCACGTACAATTATTCCGAGCCTTGGTATCCTTTCCTGTAATGTGTTCCTTGTTACCTAGTTAGAGCCAGCTCAGCGTTAGGGATGGATCATACCCACTGCAGTCTCTTACAGATAGGCAGATTAAGAACTCAGAAGGCTCCATGACTGGTCCTCTACTTCTCCCAGACTGCTTTCCAGCTTCAACTGTCCCTGAGTGTGTACATCCTGCATGACTTTCTTCTCCGACCCCACATAACATTTCAGTGATTCTCTCAACCACCCACAGAGACAGATGCTTCCTTTAAGTTGCTAAGCAACCCCAAGGTCACCAGCTAAGCAGCCCTGGACCAGAATTTGAGACCAAGTCTGTCTAAACCCACAACCCATGCTCTTAGCCACTATAAACAGGGACTGTGCCAGAAATAGCTCACAATCAAGAAGAAAAGAAAGAAAAGAAAAGAAAGGGCCTGTGCAGGTTCCTATATCACTGTGGACATTGGCCAGGAACAAGGGACAGCTCCTAGCTGAGGAGGGCTGACACCGGGGCAAATTACTTTGTTTTGAAGTTAGCATAGCAAGGTCTGGTAAGCAGTTACGTGTTGCTTTATTCGTTAACTCAACAAACATTTAGAAGTAACAATGATGTGTTGGATGCTGGCTCCAGGAGATAAATACAGGTTAGCAACGCTCTTCCTTGCTGCCAAGGAGTCTACCTTCTAGTGGGGAACAGAAGACAAAGTCTGTGAAGGGTTAAAGACATGCTGAGTTTCTTTTAGACAAGTCAGGGAAGATCTCCCAGGTGAGGTGGCAGTTAAGCAGGGGACAGAGAAACACTGTGACAATCTAAGAAGGGTTGAAACTTCACTTCAAATTAAAGATGGGGGCAGGTGGGAGGGAGGCTTATTGCCTAGCCTGACAACTTGAGTTCGAACCCAGAGCCCAGGTGACAGACAGAATCAGCTTCTACAAAGTTGTTTTCTGATTCCTCTCCCCACCACACAGGTGCATAGGCATGCACACATAAATAAAACACAATAAAAATTAATCTTTAAAAAAGTTTCCTAAGATGATTAAAAACTGGGTATCATGGTACATATGTGTAATCCCAGTGTATAAGAGGTACATGCAAAACATGAGTTTGAGTCCAGTCTGGGCTACATGAGACTATCTCAAATAATAAAGATGGTAATTTAATTTCCTTCTATGTCTTTCTTGTCTAAAGTAGAATATTCCTTTTCAAAGAAAATAGTACCAAAAACAAAAACAAAAACGAAACAAAACACACACACACACACACAAAAAAAAAACACTCAAGAGACATGAGGCCTGGCTGTCTCCAAGCTATTGTAGCCCAGGCAGGGCAAATCTGGAAGGTTCCATGAACTGCCAACAGGATGAGCTCAGAGCCAGAGGAGGATGTCAGGGCCACGATGAAGCTCTGCCCTCGGCTCTGCCCACCGTCTCCCCGAGCCCCTTCCTCCACTGCTATGTCTACTTTTCATCTTTTTAGCGGGATGGGTTAAAGGGCAAACCACAGGCAGAGGGAAACCACAATCTGTGCCTTGTGGAGCGAAATGGGAATCTCCCCAAACCACGTGTATGGAAGAGAGACCCAGCAGTGTTCCAGCCCGTGTGGTCTTCAGTGGGGCTGTGAGAAATCAGATTCTCCATCTTCCAGCAGGACAGATAACTGAGTGTACTGGACCAGAGCTACCCAATTCTCCATCTTCCAGCAGGACAGATAACTGAGTGTACTGGACCAGAGCTACCCAATTCTCCATCTTCCAGCAGGACAGATAACTGAGTGTACTGGACCAGAGCTACCCAATTCTCCATCTTCCAGCAGGACAGATAACTGAGTGTACTGGACCAGAGCTACCCAATTCTCCATCTTCCAGCAGGACAGATAACTGAGTGTACTGGACCAGAGCTACACAATTCTCCACCTTCCAGCAGGACAAATAGCTGAGTGCATACTGGACCAGAGCTATCCAAAAATCACCAAAGGCCTGCTAATTCTTCTAGTTAATTGATTCACGCAACAAACAGTGCAGTTCTGAAGGACTTGCCCCTCGCTGGTCGGCCACTGCTTCACACACAGGAATGCAGCAGAGAAGAAAATGTGTGCATTCTGACCCCAGGAGGCCTGGAGACTGAGTGTGAGCATGGCACACGACTGTATGTGAGGTGGAGATTAATGCTAGGAAGATGAAACAGAGAAGAGGAAAGGAAACATGGGTTCGAGTCTTCCACTTGTTTCTTTGTTGTGACCAAGGATCCACAGGAAGTGAGCTTCAGATACTTGGGAGAACAGAATGTTTTCCAAAAGACCCATTTATTAAAGGCTTGGTTCCCCATAGGATCAAAATGAGGAGCGGTAAAGCCTTCAGGAAGGAGGTACCTAGTGAGAGACCTTAGACCATTGAGGGCAGGCACCTGAAAAGGTGGTGAGACCCCGGCCTTTTATTTCTTGCCTAAACATAAGATGAGCAACATTATTGCCATACTTCCCTCGTCGTGTGCTACCTCACCACAGACAGCAGGGCCAGCTCTGCACAAGCCCCTCCAAACTCTTTATTAGAACTATCTCAAGTATGTGGCTAAGGTGATGAACAGATGACCGAAAAGCTCAATGTTGACCCAGGAAAGTCCTCAGGAGGAAAAGCCAAAGCAATGAAAGTTTCTCATGAGCCACTGAGAGATGACATCTCCAAGATGGACCATGTGAAGAGCTAGGGACAGAGAGAGCCTGGCAGGGGGAGCTGGGAATGTAGACAGGTGGAGACAGAAGGACCTGGGTGTGGGCACATGGGGCACACTGGGGAAACACCATAAAGTTCAAGAGAAGCAGAAGGAGGAGGCAGAGAAGTGGCTGAAAGTTACTGACCATGCAGTCCATGTTATGGAGAATAGAATCACAGCGACCGTGCAGACTCAGACGGGCCTGAGAAGATGACGGTGACAGATGTAGACGCCATCAAAATCATCTGGATGATGATGGGAATGGCCCAGGTTCTGGGAAGTCCTGGGGGTGGAGGAGACAGTGTTGTTTGCGGAGATTTGCTGAGTTAAGACCACATCCATGGACAAGGGGAAAGAAAGCATGACCGGGACGCTAACTTGGTTTCTAGTGCCATTACTGACGTGAACAGTGAAAACACATGGGTCACAGAAGGGCACAGCACACTAGAAGGTGGGTTCAATTGACTGGGAAGACCTGTCTGAACCACACGAGACTACCTCCGGCCGAGGCGAAACGAGAGAGCTAGAAGTTTGTAGAATAGATATGGCCATTGAACCTCTGAAAGCTGCCTAGCTGCTTGCTCTTCTGTTCTCTGAGAAATGCAGGAACCAAATGTCAATCCTAAACTTGTTTCTAATTTCTGGTACAGAGCACTTGAGGGGCATCTGAAAGCGAGCAGAAAACCCCGCAGATTCCTGAGGGCGTGTAGCGACGTTCCTTTGTCTTTTCCACTGCAAATGGCAGCCCCACACCCAGGTGATCATTTTTATTGGATTAATTTTGGGAATCTGTGTGTGTGTGTGTGTGTGTGTGTGTGTGTGTGTGAGAGAGAGAGAGAGAGAGAGAGAGAGAGAGAGAGAGAGAGAGAGAGAAAGAGAGAGAGAGGTGTATAACTCGAGCTAGATGCTTTTGGAGAACAGTATCATCTTTGGGATCCTAAGAGTTGCCAGTTGTAGCCTCACAACCTTAGCAAGCCTTACAGCTCCAGCCTGCAGACCTCCTGAGACTTGCTAGCAGTCCCGTCTTGTGACAAAACAGGAAAGCTTTCTCCAGCTCTCCAATAGGAGAGCCACCCCACCCCCTCTCCCAACCTCCCAGGCCAGTTAAACTCCAAAGAATCCTGCTCTGAGTTCAACGAGCCCCCGTTCAAACCCTGTTCAGTAAGGTTATCTATCTGAGACATTTTCTGGAGGCGTTTTCAAGAACTTAGCAGAACTCCTTCTAAAGGAAATCTCTTTCTTTAAGCCCACACGCTGCATCAAAATAAAACTGTGAACAGACACTCTAGCAAAGGAGACATAGATGCCACAAACCGAAAAGCCATCAGTGTGGAATACAACACATAGGTCCCTCCTTCCTGGGCTGCTGTGGAAAACATCACAAATCCAATGACCAGGCTGCAACAGTAGTTACTAATGAGTAGGAGGGATTAGGAACCAAGACAGGGATGCAGCCATCTCATCCCAAAATGGGCTGTTATTCATACAGGATTCATGGTTCAAAAGGCATGTTAAGAATCTATGACCATAACCCTCTCTCTAGTGTCATAAAACTAAAACAAAGGAAGAAAAGAAGGAAGAAAGGAAGGAAAATGAAGAGGTCTTGGCAGAAGGAGGTAGACCCAAAAGAGTCAAGCAGCACATTCAGAAGATGAGAAATTTCTCCCCACACAGGGAAGACCTATACTGCATTGATGCTCAGCACACGTTATGACTCAACGGTGTTTTCCCTCCCAGTCAAACCGAGTTTGTCAGCCCACTGTACAAAGCCATGCAGGAGAAAGAGGCACGTACCCTTTCTGGATACTAAGAAGTCTCTGTGTTTGAGTGTTTTGTTTTAAAAGAATAAAAGCCACAAAAGAGATAACTCCCCATAACAGAGTGGGGTTGCACAATGATGTTTACTTAGGCTTTGTGTCAAAGTGTCTCGCCTCAAATAACCTTCCCAGTGTGAAAGGAGGGGGCAAGTCATATTCTGCTCCAGCAATTATGCACAGTTAGATAATTACGAGGTGAAATTCGCAAACAGTCACCAGCATGGTGTTGTATCCAAGGGCCAACATCATACTGTCAAAACACATAAATTGCTAAAGATGCTAACAGCATGACAGAAGCCAGAGGGACTCGTCACACACAAAATGGAATTAAGTATTCATCAAGTTTCCATGAAAAAAAGCTAAAGAAGAAAAAAATAAAAAGAAATCCAACATTCTGGCAGACCCTCCACATGGGCCATCAGTGCTGCAAGCATTCGGCTCCCAGGGCAATCTGATCGACAAGAAAGGCCCAAGGACTCCATTCCCAGGCTGTTTTCTAGAGAGGTTTTCTTTTGTTGCTTTCTCCAGGAATTAATCAAGAAAGATGTGTTTTCACAAACGGTCCTTCTGTAATTTTATACAAAAGCCCGACCTTCGACATATACCAGAGAAATGAACTATGTGTTCTCGGTGTGAGCAGTACCCAGCTCTGCAGACCCTCCTCGCCCAGGGAAACAGGCATTTCTGTATTATCTTTTCTTAAAGTCTTGAAGAGAAATCCAGTATTTCTGACTTAATCTAAATGATAAGTCTGGTGACAGTTTGGCATCAAATTTGAAAAGAAAATGAAACCTTACCCACCTTCACATGTCACTCAAGAGTCTTTTGCCCAGATTTGGGAGATGTTTTTGATTTTGAGGTTTTTTGAGGGGGAGTTGTTTGTTTGTTTGTTTGGGTTTTTTGTTTGTTTTTGTTTTTTAAGACAGGGTCTATGTAGCCAGCTGGCCTCAAACTCATTGTGGATCTTGAACTCCTGATTCTTCTGCCTCCACCTCCCAAGAACTGTGGTTATAGGCATGTACCACCACGCTGGGCTAACAGTATGCACACATGCACACATACACACCACGCACGCACACACGTGTGCACGGGCAAACACCATACGATCATCCTCATCAGCAGATGCACTCGGGTAGCCTAGAGGCGTGGTTCCAGGCCTCTACTGCAGGCTCTTCTTAACTACAGTCTCTACGCCTCATAAATGACTGTTAACCTACACCAGCCTCCGTCTCTGTTCTGAATAAATGAAGGGGAAAAAACACAGAATGAGGTCCAAACAAGAGTAGCCTCAGGCAGAATTTATAAGAATACTGCATCAAAACCAAAATATTACACACTTAAACTGAAAGAACTGGAGATCCAAATAACTGGTCCCTAAGGTGGAGAGGGAGCATGCTCGGAAATCCATCTGAGTCCAAGTAAGTCACTTAACAAGTAAACTGCGATTTCAAGCACTATAAAGACAAGACATCTAGAGACAGACAGGGCCAAGGAAATGGACCCCGATTCTTTTTGTACAGGTTTTCCAGGTGGTTGGTTTATGTCAGCTGAACTAGAAACTGAACAGGTTAACAACAGTTTGTTTTTTCAAAATGCTGCAAAGAAGTGGTGTTCTCATTTCACATGTGAGTCGGAAGACAGGGAAACCAGAACTTCCTGCCATCGGCTGCGCTTGCTTCCACTGACACAGACGCCTCAGTGAGTCTGTCTCTCACTGATGTGCCGCACAAATTCTGGTCGGTCTTAATACCAAAAACCGGGAGTCAGATACAGGGGTTAATGCTGGAGGATCAGAGAAGCCGAGCGGTCTAGACAGTTCTTACCTCTACCAATGCTCAACCAGATGGGAGACCTCGGACGGCCTCCATCAGACTCCTCCCACCTTCTAGTCCTCTCTCTGGACAGTCAGGCCACTCCTGTCTCCACCTCCCTAGTGCTGGAATTGAAGGCCTGTGCCACCACCACACAGCTTCTACTGGCTTAGCTCAAACAAAATAGCACTACACTGGTGTTCCTTATTTGGGGGTGGGGTCTCAAATGCATAAGGCCCCAAATCCCAGCACCTCAACGTAACAATCACAATAGTAACAATAAATGTTTCCACCTAACCTAGGCTCGTTCTCATATTCCCAACTGTCCACACTCCTGAGGAAGTGAAAGATTACTTTTGAGTTAAAGATCTCTAAGAACATGAACCTAACCAGACATGTAAACTTCAAAAAACAGTTAAGGTTTTTGAATGTGAGAAAAAAAATCAATGTTTGAAAGTATAAGAAAATAAGTAACTGACTGAAGTAGCTATTAAAATTCTTATTAAAAACTGCTGGCGGTGGAAAGACTGTCCTCCATTAACCAACAAATGTAGCCATCATCATTTTCCATCCGGTAGCAATGAGAATATAGAACATACACATTAAAATGACTTACAGAGGTGCTGGAACAATGAGCACATGGCAACAGGCACAGGCTATCTATACTTCAAAGGACAGGCTCAGTTCCCAGCCACACAGTGGCTCACCAATGTCTGCAACTCCTGTTCCAGGGGATGCATCACCCTCTTCTGATAACCAGGCATGCACAAGATTCACATACACGCATAGGGCAAATGTGCGTGCATGCATGTGTGCACATACACACACCCCAAAAAGGAAATTTTATAATTTGTCAAGAACAGGGTTAAATTCAAAACAACAAAACATGGGGGTGGTGTGTGTGCTGTAGTAGTAACATTACCACTTACCTGTCCGCTCTGAATTCTACCTGTCTGTCCTTAGGTGTAAAACATAAAGTAGAGCCTTTCATAGATTCGTAGGATTTTAAGACCACTTGAGAACTAAAAGAAGTCAGAAGTGACCCCACAGGACTTCCTGAGCTTTTAGGCAGGCAGATTGATTGATTGATTGATTGATTGATTGACTGACTGACTGATTTGGTTTTTTTGAGACAGGGTTTCTCAACAGCCCTGACTGTCCTGGAACTCACTCTGTAGACCAGCGTGGCCCCAAACTCTGCCTGTCTCTGTCTCCCGAGTGCTGGGGTTAAAGGCTTGCTCCACCACAGCCCGGCTGGCAGGCAGATTTTTATAAATTAAGTTTGTATGTAAAAGGAAAAGATTAATTCCCGAGTATTAAAAAGAAGGAGACAACAGTTACCTCCCAGCAGACTAGTTTTGCCACGTGAATGCTCTTCTGTGAGAAAGCCTCGGTATCCTCAGACCACGGTGACCCCGGCTATCAGAAGACGTTCTTCTAACTTCCCGAACTCCAAAGCCCGGAAACAGGGACTGATTGGAGGCGGGGGGGGGGGGGGGCTTGATAAACATTTGTGAAATGAGTAAACTAGATCAAAGAATGGGAGACTAAAGGAGACCCTGGAAAACCACGAGTCTGTAGTATCAACTGCAGACTGTGATCTAGAAAGGTGGCTAAATTTTAAAGTGATTTAAAATAAAATCCATCTGACCCTAACAGCTAATATAAAGTTAAACCTTTAATAGAAGATACACAAGAAACAAGACCTGCTAACGGAACTACAAAGACAGAAAATGTTTACTTAATAAAAAATACTCAGTTTGACTGGTTTACAGGCATGCTAATCCTTTCTGTAATACTTTGTAAGCATATTTACAGGCATAATTGCCTAAACACACCACAGACACCTGTACTTACACAGGATAAGATTTAGAACTACTGACACACAGGTAAAGGACCCTGATCCAAAAATCCAACATCCAAAATGTTCCAAAATCCAAAACTTTCTCAGCACAAACATGACTCCCACAAGTGGAAAATTTACACTGATCTCATGTAACTAGCCGGGGTGATAATGTAGAGACACTAAAAACATTGTATGGAATTACCTTCATGGTATACATGACACCCAAATTATGTTTAGACTTGGGTCACCTCTCCCAAGAGATCACTATGTATATGCAGCTATGAAATCCAGAGCCCTTTTACCCCACCCCCACCTCCCAAGCATTTTTGCTCAGGGAACTCAATGCATATTGAAACATACATATCTAGAGAACGCACAGCTATGTAAAAGGAGCATGGGACAATGAGCTTACTCTTACTATCCAGACTTTGGAAGGTGCTAATGAAAGATAATGACGATGGTACTGAATTCGTCAGCCTCCCCAAGAAGTTCATTTATGCAGTTTTATACACAAGACAAATGGGGGTCATTATGAAAGGATTCACAAATGAATCTCTTTGGGTTGCCAGCTCTTCTAAATAACCTGAAATAGTATTCAAACAACACAAAATTTTATAGGCACACATCTCAAGGAAAGCAAACTAGAAGGAAAAAAAAAAAAGAGAGAGAGAGACCCTACAAGCCACTGTAAGTTCTGGACACACATTTACCATTCAGGCACAGACCTCAGGGTCATCCTGCTTTTAATCAGTTGAAATTAAACCCATCCCTCCACAGAAAGCATCTTAGTTATTTTGCTAGATAAAGCTACAACACTTTCCATTTCTGAAATATATAGAACATACAGTAAAACAGGTTTAGGTGCCCACAGGACATCAATAAGTACGTCATGCTCCCCCTACTGGCAAATGTGAAAAAGAACAACGAATTTCCCAGGGGATTGGCCCTTGAAGTGCTGGGGTTCAAAGCACCGTTGATGACTTTATCTTTTTTTTAATGTATATCTCTTACCCAGTAGTTGCGCAGAGCTGGTGTGGGGTGGTCATATTCCGTCACAACAGGAGCTTTTTAAAGTTAACGGCAAAGCCAAGAGTAAAAAATTATGCTGAAGCCTTGAAACGCTAAACAATGCAGAATTCAAGCCAAAAGCAGAGGACGTCAAGAAACAAGAGCAACATCCTCTAGCTGACACGATTGCATGAAATCAACTCCTCCTTAATGGCCCTTCAGGGGGTAAGAATTATTTCCCTACCTCCTGCGCCAACCTCAAGCTGTTTCCTAAGGAAGCCTAGTGGCCTTGATCAACAACGTCTGGTAGATTAATAAAAGCAATGAGGACTAAGGATTAACACGAGTCAGGGTTCTATTTATAATTATTTGGAGCCAGGCTCAGGGGAGCTGGGCTTTGGCCCCTGCAAAGGTCGTGTATGATCACCTAAATTAATCACAGATAATTAGTGTTTCAAAAGATGTATTCAGCTCAAACAGGAAGCTAAGCAAGACAGAGGGCCAAGGACTTACTGCCGTACTTGCCGCTTCCCGCCATGACCAGGGAAGCTCTTGGATTAAAAGAGAAAGCTGTGTACATCACCTTGGGCAAGTGACTTAGCCTCTAGCGGCTACAGTCTGGCATGAGAACTGTAAAATGGGTCTACTAAAATCACAAGAGTTTAACCAGAGTTGGGGTGGGACTTAAGCCCGACTGCTGCCTTGGAGACATTATGGAGCACACAGTAGTGAACCAATACACTCCCGTTTTGTTACCCCAAAAGAACCAGCTGAGTTCTCCCCAAAGTAACCAACTACTGTCTAAACGACCATTCCAAGGATATTAAAGGATCCCGATATGGTGTGCTTTTTTGATTTGGTTTGGTTTTTGTATGTTGGAAACTTCTACCAAGCCTTTCAGTTCTGCGAAGGAAGAAGAAACTTTAAAACGCCTGATTCTCCATCTCCATCTGTCACTCGCAGGATCCCTCACCGCAGGGCGCAGCACGCGGCGCTAACACCTGTGCACCGCTCTGCGCGGTCCTCGTCCGGAACATCTGTGCACTCCTCCAGCCTCAAAACCTCCCTGCAGGACCCGGTCCCCCGAGCCCACAGCTAGCGAGCCGGGCGACTGTTGGCACCCACACCTAAGCCGCCAGGTTCTACTCTGCCGAGGTAGTGCAGGCTTGGCACGCAGGCTGTCTGCACTTCTATCCGGGTTCTAAAGTGGAACAAATGCCCTAATAAGCGCAACTCTGCAAGCCGATTCTTCTAGCAACATCCAAGAGTCCCGAGTTTGTCCCAACCAAGTTCACACACCGAGAGAGCCTCTAACATCAGCGGGAGCGCGACTGGGTTAACCCGGGCGTCCTCCTCGTGCCAGGGCGCGGCCGGCGGGGACCCGGGGCTGGCTTGGGCGCGCGTGTTCCGCGACCGCGGCCTCTGCTATCCATCATGATCGAGTGCCCACCCACGCTGTCAAGCGCCGGGAGGGCAGTGGCCTGTGTGCCCCGCACTGGACTAGGAAACCGCGGAGAGGAAGAGCGAAGGCGGCGGTGGGGAACTCCTCCCCGGCGCTGCCCACCCGGGACCGCCGCGGATCCCTGTTCCGCTCAGCGTCAACCCGGCCGGATCAAAGCCAGGTCCGAGCTCGGGGTCCCGGGTGGCCCGAGCAAACTCTCGAAGCAAGCACCAGCCCGCAGCAAGTACGGCAGCCTGCACAGCAGGGGACCAGGCGCAGAGCCCGCACGTACCTCGTAGGCGGCGTGTCCGGGACAGATCGCCCGCCGCGAAGTGGGGGAGCAGCCGAGACGAGTCCCCGCGCCCTGCGTGCACAGGCGGCCGCGAGTTCAGTAGGCGCAGCTCAACTGCGCCATCCGGACCCCGCCGGGGACTTTCACCTCCTGCCGGGAGCTCGCGGAATAGCGCAGCGAAAGTGGCCTGGCAGGACAGCAGTCCGCTTCCTTCTTGTCCCTCTCTCTCTCACTGCCAGGGAGGAGGAAAGTGGCGCTCAGCGTCCCCGAAACCCTGGATCACCCCCATCAGGCCCGTGCGGCGCCCTCGCTCGGCCGCGCACACGCGCGGGCGGGGTCGGGCGCGCAGCCACAGCAATCAGCGCGTAGGGGGGGGAAGGGCGCCGCGGGCCGCGGGGGCTCGGCCGCCTAGAAACTCCTCCTCCTGCCCCTCCTCTCCTGCTGATGGATGAGCCCAGAGAGCCTGCTCTAGCCTGTGCGTCCCTTCGGGCAGAGAAGTCTGAAGCTGAAAGAAGGGAAAGGAAGTCAGGGAGCGGCCCGGGATGAGGTGACGGGTGGGCATACCTAACTTGGGAAAGAGTGGGGTACCGGGACTGGCTGCCTTTCCCTGAAACCTTCAAACTACCAGGGCTCTCTGGGAAAGACACGGGTTTTATTTTGTTGTGGATATATATTATATATATATATATATATTATCTCAGATAAGCCCGCTCCCAATCGCAGCCCCTCCGCACACATTCATTCTGCCCCAGTTGTTTTTATTTTCCAATTCTGGTTATCAAAAGATATGTTCCGGTAGCGTAGACAGGGTCTTGCCATCTCCTCTCTACAGGCTAGTGCAGAGCATCTTTGCAGAGCGTCTTCCCCAGCTGTTGCTTTGCTACCTAAATTTCGTCGCTGCAGTTTCCCCATAGCTTTCGGGATGTAAAGGATAGGTGAGCGCACAAAGTCTTGCGCGCTTGTGCCCGTGAACTGCACCTGGAAGGCTTAAGTGCGGTCAGTGCAATCACTAACACAAATTTGATACTCCTATTTACACTCGCTTTCCAATTAAAAGTGAATCGCCCGTTGGAGCTGTAGCTCCGATAGTAAAGTGTTTAAACACACACAGAGCCCTGGGTTTGATCCCAGCACCACATAAAACCCAAGCATGGGGGCAGGAGGGTCAGTTCAAAACCAGTCTCTTAGAAGACCCTGTCTATAAACAAATAATAAACTAAGTGTTTACTTAGCACTAAGTTTTACTTTGTAAAATTACTGTGTGTGAGTGTGTGTGTGTGTTCAGAACACACTGCCTCCCATCCCATCACATGGGGCCTAGGAATCCAACAGAGGTGGCTCTTCAGGACTAGCAGCAAGCGCCTTCACCCACTGAATTCTGTCACCAGCCACTTCACAGGAACTCTTACAGGTGTTATGGCAGATGGGGTGACTGTGAAGTGAAGGCTTCAAAGACAACTTTCCGGTCTTAACCGCTTCTGGATATCCAGGGAACCTTGCACAAGCCAGCCACCCCAGCTAGACGTCCTCCCAAAATGCAGGGATCTCAAGCTTTTAACCACAGAATTGAATAGTATCCTCCCCCATCCCCCAACTTTGAATAGGTCTCCTGTGACTTAGGCCAGCCTCCAACTCCATAAGCAGATCTTGAACTCTTGATTCTCTGGCTTCTGCCTTCCAGTTCCCAAGTTCAAGGATTAGAGGTAAGGGCAGCCAGCACACCCACCTGAGGAGAAATCTCATAGAATGACTTACAGTATTTCTATTTTCACTTTGTGATGGGGTCTCACATAGCCCAGGCTGGCCTGAAACTGACTGTAGAGCCCAGGATGACTTTGAACTTCTGATCTTCCTGCCTCCACCTATTGAATCCTGGGAGGATTACAGGCATGAGCCACCCACCGCACGGCATCTGATTTGATGTAGTCGGGATGGACAAGGGGCTTCATGCGTGTTAAGTAAGGACTCAACTGACTGACTGGAAGTAAATTGGCAGCTGGAATGTTATTGGAATCCACTGTTTTTGAGAAAACAGGAAATACTTCTTTCTTTATGTTTCGCTACAGAGATTCATTAACCAGATTCGTTACGATGAGAGTCTCTTGGTTTCCTATCTGTGGTGGTTTGGTGGGAAATGTCCCCAGTGGTGGTGCTGTTTGGGCAAGTTATGGAGAGGTGGGTGTGGGTGGTGCAGCTTTGCCAGAGGAAGTACATCACTGGGGGAGGAGCTACCCTGAGCTTTTACAGCCTGGCCCTACAGTTCAGTCTGTTTGGTGTTTGACATTAAAGATGGTCTCCCTCATCTTCCTACTCTTATGGACATTGTTTACGTTTGCTGCAGATTCCAGGGAGCAGCCTCCGGCCAGGGCATCAGGTGCCTCTGGGGAGTCTGGGGAGCCACCACATATCCAAGACTTCATGTATGGTAGGCAAACATTTAAGCTAAACCTCCAGCGCCCCACCCCCATCTCTTTTAGTTTTTCAAGACAGAGTTTCTCTGTGTAGCCCTGGCTATTCTGGAACTCACTCTGTAGACCAGGCTGGCCTTAAACTCAGAGATCCATCTGCCTCTGCCTCCCAAGTGCCAAGATAACAGGCAGGCACCACCAAACCCCACTGTGTACGCAGAGACTGCTCATTTGTTTCCCGGCTGCCCAGACCTGAATAATCACACAGAAACTATATTCATTACAACACTGTTTGGCCAATAGCTTAAGTGTATTTTTAGCTAACTCTTACATCTTAAATTAACCCATTTCTATTATTTTTGTATTTTAAGCACAAGGCTTGTGATTTACTGGTAAGATTCCCGGGTGTCTGTCTCCTTCAGCAGCTACATGGTGTCTTTAACTCCGCCTACTCTTTCTCTATCTCTGTCAGTCTGTCTACATTCTGCCCTGTTATAGGCCAAAGCAGCTTTATTTATTAACCAATAAAAGTAACACATATACAGAAGGACCTTCCACATCATCATCAGTCATAGTTTAAGTTTTTAAAACTTTTTTTTGGAGAATTTCATCCTTGAATACATCATTTCTATACCTCCCTCTTTCTCTTCCAGCTCCTCCTGTGACTGTTCCCCCACTCCCTCTCAAACTCATGATCTTTATTTATTGTTTACACACACAGACATGGAGACATACACATGGGCACATACACAGAGACACACATAGACACATATACACAGAGACACACACAGACACATATACACAGAGACACACACAGACACATATACACAGAGACACACACACATAGACACACACATAGACACACAAACACACATATATAGACATAGAGACACGCACAGGCACACACATATAGACATACACATAGACACACACATAGACACACATAGACACACACACAGACACACACAGACAACACACACATAGACACACACATATACACACACAGAGAGACACACACAGACACAGACACACACACATAGACATACACATAGACACACACATAGATACACACCCATAGACACATACACAGACACACATAGAGACATACACAGTACACACACAGACAACACACACATAGACACACACAGACACATAGAGACACACAGAACCTGCTGAGTCTCTTTAGTGCTGCTCCCGTATATGTGTGTTTGAAACTGACCACTACGAACTGAACAACCTACGGGGGGGCGGGGGGGGGGGCCTCACCCCTGGAGAAGACTGATTCTTCTCTCTTAGCAGTCGTTCATAGCCTGGAGCCCTTCATCCAAGGGTAGGGCTTTGTGACCTTTCCCCCATCCACTCTGGCATTCCAACCTGTACTGTCATTGTGCGGGTCTTATTTAGGCAAACAAATGGTCCCTCCACTCCCAAGAGGAACTGTAAACAGAGAACTGACATTTTTTGGAAGCATGTGTTATCTTATTTGCACAAGAAATGCTTGACAGCAGAGTCCCGGTGATTTACAGAGCCCTGGAGTGGTGCCTCCCCTAAGCAGGGACCCACTCTTAAGTTGACTCACATCTCATGGCCTGTCTCCAGATCCCCCTGATAAGCCGACAACTGAACAGATGCATAATGACCTGGTTGTCAGTAACATATGCTTTAGGTGCATCCCGGCCCCTTGCAGAACTCCAGTCTTCTGAGCGACTCGGTCACTTGAAACTTCTACGGTTGTTTCTCACTTCCATAAGCCCTCATATAGAAGTCCATTTACTTACACTTTAGAAACTTAACTCACTGGACCCTTGACCAGGGCTGGGGGATGTAGCTCTGTTGGTAAGGCGCTTGCCTGGTATGAATGAAGCCCTAGGTTTTATCTTTAGTACACATGGCAGGATGGCTGGTGCCTGTATTCCCAGCACACGGAAGATGGAGAGAGGATGATCAGAAATGCAGGGTTTTCCCTGGCTGGGAACAAGCATGAGGCCTGTCAGAGAACAAGCCCTGGAATGGTTCTCGGATTCGCACTTCACCAAGTATAAAATGATACACAGAGAGGTTTGGTCACTTACCAGCAAGTGCCTGAGCGGGGTGACTCCCTGACTCCAGAGTCTGTCTTCTGAGTCTGTACTTTGTAACACAGGTGACAAAAAGTCCTGTTTTGTTGTTTTGGTTTTTTAAAGCTCAATTCTTTGGCGGCTTCACAAGATAAAGAGTTTGTGGCACAGAACTGCTGCCTTCCGCTAGCACGGAAAAGCAGGCCCCTTTCACCCAGTTATGAATATGAATATAAAGTTTGTCAAGCACAGCGAGCAGCTTGGGGGAAATTGCACAACTATTCCGAAAAATGCGTGACAGAACACAAACCAAATGCTGCTCTAAAATTGCGGGGACAGGACGCGGTCCACGGACTCCAGCGGACACCCTCACCCTCTGCTCAGCTGGCGTCTTTTCAAGAGACGGCTCCCAAAGACACCAGAGCACCCTTGCAAGTGTTTCGTATGGTATCAAAATCGAAGGCAAAGATTCAGAGCCACGTTTTTCCATATCTGTATTTGAGACTGGGCTGATAAAATACCCAACAGGTAAATTTCCAACTAATGAGAAAAGATTACTTCCCGATGACCCCGCATGCAGGGCAGAGAGCCAGAAAACACCTGTCTGGGACCTGGGTGATTCCTGCCAGGGAAGTGAAAGAAGGGAGTGGATTCTCTTGCTGCCATAAAACTCCAGCTTCTACCAATGTGCCAGGTCCTGAGACTCCAGAATTCAACTGCCTTCAATGTCCCCACAGCAGAGGTTCCGATGAAGCCAGAAAACTTGTACCATTTCAAAGTAGCAGCAACCCACCTGGGATCTTTGTGGTCTCCGCCCAGCAGATGGGGGTTGGGATGGGAGGGTGGGACTTGCTCTTTCTTGGAACTGAAAGCTGGAACCTAAAGGGGACCACATACACCTGCCGCTTTCCACAGCAAAGAACTAGCCCCTCTTTGCTTCTTCTGCTTCCTCTTTGTGGGTTTGGATCCTAAAGAAGAGGAAAAAATAAAGTATTATGAGTTATTGTTAAATGTCATCTCCCTCCAGGAGAGCCAACATACAAGGATCAGAGATACCCAGGATATGTATTAATAGCTTGAAATGTTATAAATCTTAGCTCATAACTTAAGCCCAAAATATTCTAGAGCTACAGGGTCACTGTGGGTCCCTTAGTCAACTAAGGGTCTGCTCACACCTTCTGTTCTAGTGTTGTGCCTAAATTCAGGAAGACCTGCTAGATGCAAGTGAGTAGGAGCCCATCCCAGGGCCGCAGGACCATTCATTTTGTCTTTGATTTCTTTAAAGGTAAGATCTGCTATCCCACAGACTGGCTTCCAACTCTCCGTATAGCCAGGGAAAATCTTAAGCTTCTGATCCTCCTGCCTCCACTTCCAGAGTGTTGGGACTGTGAGTGTGCACCACCACACCCAGTCTGTCCACTGTTGGTGCAACTGCATGCTAGTGCATGCCAGGAAGACCACACCCAGTCTATTCACTGTTGGTGCAAGTGCATGGTAGTGCATGCCAGGCAGACCACACACAATTAATATACCCAAACATCTTAAGCTTACTGGATCCTCAGCCAAAGACCCAAACGTGGATTATTTGATGGTTGGCAGATGAGCTTTGATTTCTTTATACTTATTTCTGTGTGTGCATCTATGTGTATGTATGTGCATGCCACGGTCCGTGTATAAACATCAGACAAATTGCAGGAGTAAGTCCTCTTCTATCACATGGTTTCCAGAAATTAAAGTCTTCATGTTAGGCCTTTCCCATAGAGACACTGTAGTAGTCTGTCCTGTCCCTTGAAGAGATAAGCCCCGCCCACTCCTCCCCTTGTCTGCTGAGGCAAGCTGATCTTCCTTGCTTCCAACCTGAGCTCCTCCCTTTCCGTCTCCCCTCTTCTCCCCATCCCCTTCTCTCTCTTCTTCCCCTTCTCCCCTTCCCCCTTTTCCTTTGCCCTCCATAACCCACTAAATAAATACCCACTTTCTCAGCATTTCATGCCTATCTGTCTCTGTCTCTCACGTGCTGCAGCTCCTCATGGGACTGGCTGAGCTGCTGAGAGACCTCAGCACCTGATGCACGGCTTCCTGCCTGGCCTGCTGCAAGCAGATCTTCCTTCCACTTCCAGCCTGAGCTCCTTCCCAGCTTCTGTCTGTCTGTCTCTCTCTCTCTGTCTCTGTCTCTGTCCCTGTCTCTCTCTCTCTCTCCCCCCCGCGCCTTCTCCACTTTCCCCCTCCTCTGTCTCTCTCTTTCTGATTCTCTTTCTCTCTCTCTGCCTCTCTCTCCTTGTCCCCCTTGTCCCCCCTCTCCCCTTCCCCCTTCACTTCCATAACCCACTAAATAAATATCCAACCTCACTCTGCATGATGTGCCTATCCATGTCTCTGTCTCTCACCCGCTGCAGCTCCTCGTGGGACCCCACGTGGCTTCCTGCCTGGGACTTGCTGTCCCTCATGGTGCCACCACTGGGGAACCACCGTGTTTCATTTTTACCATTACAGACATAACACCGGACCAAGCCTTGATTTCAATAAGAACTACCTTAAAATCCTATTTACTTCAGTCTTTGGAAGAAGCCAAGCCTGGAAGGTGTAGAAGGTTCGAGTTCCTGGGGGAGGGGGGACAAAGGACTAAGTGTCCTCTCACCACTCAAGCATCCCCATGTAATCACCAGTCGCTCTTCCTGATTTATCACTTCCTGTTGCTGTGATGAAAGGGACTGAAGGAAGGAAGAGTTTGGTTGGCTCGCAGTTTGTGTTGTCTGTCCCGCAGAGCTATCATGACAGCAAGAGCGTGGGGTGGCTGGTCAGGTTGCATCAAAAGCCAGGAAGCCGAGAGACATGAGTGCTGGTACTCAGTTCAATGCCTCTTTTTATTCAGGTTTGGATTACATCCTGTGGAGAGACGCCACCCACATCTTCCCCCTTTTGTCAATCCTAGAAACACCTTCTAGACCCACCCAGAAGCGTGTTTCAGTTGTGAGTCTAAATCTCAACAAATTCATCCTGGCGGTCAAGATGAATTACATCACACAGCACTTCCATTTCACGTCCAGTTAAGGAAGAAGAAAACTAAGAGTCCACCGCTGGTCAGTGCGCAGGCTGACCTTGGCAGAGGTGGCTGGTCAGTGCGCAGGCTGACCTTGGCAGAGGTGGCTGGTCAGTGCGCAGGCTGACCTTGGCAGAGGTGGCTGGTCAGTGCGCAGGCTGACCTTGGCAGAGGTGGCTGGTCAGTGCGCAGGCTGACCTTGGCAGAGGTGGCTGGTCAGTGCGCAGGCTGACCTTGGCAGAGGTGGCTGGTCAGTGCGCAGGCTGACCTTGGCAGAGGTGGCTGGTCAGTGCGCAGGCTGACCTTGGCAGAGGTGGCTGGTCAGTGCGCAGGCTGACCTTGGCAGAGGTGGCTGGTCAGTGCGCAGGCTGACCTTGGCAGAGGTGGCTGGTCAGTGCGCAGGCTGACCTTAGCAGAGGTGGCTGGTCAGTGCGCAGGCTGACCTTGGCAGAGGTGGCTCTGCTGGATCCAACAGAGGAACAGTGGGGAGGAATCTCAGCATCCATGGGGGATGAATGTCATTGGTGAAAGGATGATTTCACCCTGGAGTCAGATGCTGAGAGACTAAACAGCTATAGGACGACTTTAAGACAGACGATGCTCTAAAGTTGTAGGAGGGAGCAGAATGAAGGAACTGAAACTTGTCCAGACGGGGAGCAGTGAGCAGTGTCAAACCTGTGAGGGGCTGGTAAGGTGGCTCAGCCTTCAAACCCAGGGCTGCCAAACCTAACAACCTGTGTTCAAGTCCTGGGACCAACGTGATGAGCGGATAGGACAGATCACAATTTGTCCTCTGACCTCCACACATGTGCCCTGGGACACACGCAGGCATGCACACACTGCCACATGGTAAATAGATTAATAAATAAACACAGTGTTTAAGCTCAAAAGCAAATATCATGAGTGAACCTTGACCAGGAAGCCAGAGGCTCTTAACGTAAGGGCTCTCTGACCACAGTGGGACCTCGACAGAAAGTAGACAAGAGGCTGTGTGAACAGGCCTGCTGACCAGGTAGCTGGGAAAGTCGGGCAGCCTGAAGGGTGGATATAGTCTGGAAC
The DNA here is from genome assembly GCF_982192425.1 of Myodes glareolus. Lineage (NCBI taxonomy): Eukaryota > Metazoa > Chordata > Mammalia > Rodentia > Cricetidae > Myodes > Myodes glareolus. The sequence goes on along the minus strand of NC_142033.1, from coordinate 2,205,381 downwards.
GCTTCCAATTTACACTGCAGAACCAAAAATCGTATCCATGTTGCTGTATTTGTAAATGATGTATGCTTGTCATTTCTAGACTATGCTGCTGTCTTGAAATACTAAACACACTGAAAATAAATGAGAAACAAGACCTGAAAGGCCTTTGACTGCACCCCATCAGAGGAAGGATGGCAGCACTCATTTGCTGACTGCACACGCGCACACACACACATACACACACACACACACACGCACGCACACACACACACACACACACACACACCAGCTCTCCCCTGAGAGGACAACAGACCTGTATGGTCCTGCTAACCCAGGCTTAACTCTTCTCTAGTTCCAAACATCCTCAACAGTGTTTACAACTCAAGGAAGTTTCCTTGACAGTCCAGGCCAGTACGGTACTGAAAGACAAAGAGTAAATAAACAAAGATCTTCATAGGATTTAGTGGGTGTGTACACACCACATGTGTGTGTGCATGTGAGTGTGTGGATACACACAGTGCTGAGTATCAAACCCAGGCCTTGTCTGTGCTAGGTCAGCTCTCTGCCTCTGACTGTATCTTCAGCCCTATTATACGTTCTGTGTGATGTTTGTCCCTTCCTTTATATTTCTTCTCTTTTCTTCACCAATATTTCTCATGCTTCTTCACCAAATTTTCTCTTGTCTCAGTTCCATGTGCTTAACAAAAGTAGCCATGACCTGGTGGCTCCAGCACATGTCAGCCTGAGACCAAGCAAAGCTTAACAAAACTGTAGAAAGATGTTGGTCAAAGAACACAGGCTTCAGCTGTGCATGTAGGATAAGCTTTTGAGTTTATTGTAGGATGGCTGTTGTTACTAGTAAGTATTGTATATTTCATTTCAAAATGTTCTGACCACACACACAAACACACAAAGAAGTGGTAAGCATGAGATAGAGCCAGGTAATGGAAACCTTACTCCCCAGTGCGTGGGAAACAGGGGCAGGAAAGTCATGAGTTCAAAGCCAGACTGGGCTACACAGTGAGACCCCATCTTAAAACAAATATAAAGAGACAGATCAAAACATCATATAAAGAGACAGATATATTAATTCTCCCAATTTAATTATCCCACAGTGTATACACATATCAAAGTATCCTGTTACAGCCTGTAAAACATACAGTTATTATTTACCTGTTTGATTTTCTTTTAATGTTGGGATCACAGATGTATGCCACTGTACCTGGCTCACTTTTTGGAATTTTAAGTCTAGTGTGTTGACTCACACTTGTAAGACTAGCATTCAGGCCCATGAGAAAGATCTTTGAGAGCTCAAGACCAAACTAGACTATATCATCTATTCTAGGTCAGCTGGAGCAACGAGTGGACCTTGTTCCAAAACAGAAAATTAGAAGTGGTTTCTCAATAAACACACATATTTTCAATCTGGAGTATCAAAGAGAATAAATTGTTGAAAGTTTTCTTTTAAGTTTTTAGAATAATGTACAAATAGTCGGGCAGTGGTAGCACATGCCTTTAATCCTAGCACTCAGGATGCCGAGGCAGGCAGATGTCTGTGAGTTCGAGGTCAGCCTGGTCTACGAGAGTGAGTTCCAGGACAGGCTCCAAAGCTACAGAGAAACCCTGTCTCGAAAATAAACAAAACAAACAAAAAAGGATAACATACAAGCAGTGAGTTTCACCATGGCAGCTTCTCTGTCTCTGATGGCCTTCCCCATGACTAGTGCCTCCTTAAATTATTACCATAAGTAAAACACATGTCATAGAGAGCTACCAACTCAAACACATGTCATAGATAGCTACCAACTCAAACACATGTCATAGAGAGCTACCAACTCAAATACCCTCATTGCCAACCCCATATTTAACACTCAGTAGGTGCCCAGTGAATACGCTCTGGGTGAATAAATAAAATGAGTAAGGCAAGGGTGATTTCTGAAAGAGGGGTACAGAAACACCCCTTGGCTAAAGAGAAAACATGTTCTGAAAGACCCCCAAAGCGTAGAAACACATAGCCCACATTCCTTTCTGTAGGTACCAAGGTCTTTTTCCCTTCTCCTTGGCAATTCGCAGGGAGGGCCATGTGACCTCCGGCTCCCTGGAGATTCTGCACTAGCACTGGCTTGAGGGGATAGCTTAGGAAGAACCTGGCTCTCTTTGTTATGGTGATTCCACCTGTATTCAAGGTTCTAGCAGTGGGCTCCACACGCCAGGCCCCTCCCAGCTGATTCTGCCTGAGGCGCTGGGGCCTTTAAACTCCTTCTCCTGCTCCTGATGGGAGGAGGCCTTGCCCTTTTGATCCACCTTGCCCACTGGTATAAATACCCGACTTGAGTTTAATAAAGGGGCCATTTACTCTTGGTAAGTGAGCAGGTCTCTTTTGTGTGCGTCTGTTTTAAACCCTCTGGACAGTCGTCCATTCTCGTGGGCCCGAGTACAGGAAGGCGCGCGCCTGGATCGGGTGTGGGTATCCACAGAAGAGGCGGAGTCCTACACCTTTCTACTGGCACTATCATCTCTCACAAGGGTTTGGATTGGCGGTTCCACCTTTCATTGGTTTGCCCTAACTCGGGGCTCCCCACTGCTGGTTTTCCCTGCCATCCCTCGATGCTGTGTCATGGTCTTGAAAGGATAAAAAGTAAACTACTGGTTCTGGTTACAGCATGCTGGAGCTCTCTGCGGAGATAACCCATGACTGGAAACACAGAATGCGTATTTTAACCCGTCTTTTCTGCTAGCAGCAGAGGCAACACTGACACCCGTTCAAATCCATGCCATGGCCCAACGTTGAGGCTGCTTGGAAAAGACTGAACAGGAGTTGGGATGGCGGCACGGCAAAGTCATCGTACTGTCTTCTAGCAATCTCAAAGCAACCGAAACAAAGATTTACCGCTCCACCACCAGTGGTTACCATGGAAACAGAGTCAGGAGAAATGACAATTACTGTCTTGTGGAAAATACCTTACAAAATATCATGTCTCCACCTTCTACACATTTGTGGGGGGCAGCAGGAAAAGGCCCTGAGCCATTACTCCCTGAGCCATCTTGTCTCATACAACGTAGGAGAACATTCTCAAACCTGGGTTCCTTGATGAAATAAAGTTAGGAAAAACTATGAACACATTAAAAATTTCTTGTTTTGTTTCTTTAAGATGGTCTTGTGTGGCACAGATTGCTTTTGAACTCATTGTGTAGCCAAGGACAGCCGCCCAAGTGCTGGGATTACAGTCATGTGCCAACCATACCCAACAACATATTAAATATTAATCACAAATATTAAATGTTGGTGGAAGTAAAGGCACCTGCTGTACAAGCCTGGACAGGGGGAGTTCAATCCCTAGGACTCAGAGCGAAAGGTGAGAATCAGCTCCTAAAGGTTGTCCTCTGACGGCCTCTGTGTACCGCTCCACACTGATGATGAAAATAAACACTTGAAAAGTAATATTAATGCTGATTATATATAATATTTGTATGATAACATGAACATAATAAAGTCCTTGAGAAATTACTGAATAAAAAATATCATTTAATTTTCTTTTGTATAAAAAAATTAAACTTCTCTTTTAGGTCTTGTTGTGTGGCCCAGGCTAGCCTTGAACTCCTGACCTCGAGTGATCTCCTATCCCAGTCTTCTGAACAGCTGGAACTATAGGTTTGTGCCAACATACTCAGCTCTCATTTCTTTCCTTTATTATTTTTAAGATAGAATCTCAGTCTGTGTCCTCATATTGGCCTTGAACTCACTATGTAGCCCAGGCTAGCCCAGCCCTCCCACCTCTGCCCTGCTGATACTGAGATCCGTCAGCCTGGACCACAAACTCTGCCATATGCCTGTATCTTCTGCACTTTCTGACTTTGGAAAACTTTTTTAAAATGTAAAATTTGTGCAACCAATATTCCATAGAACATGGTTTTGGGAGCTCTGATAAAAGGCTATGCATGTGATTATTTGATTTAAACAATCCATTTTATTCATGTATTATATCAAGGAATAATTACTGTGTTGGTGAGCATGCCTACAGAACGAAGTTCCAGAATGTTGCCTTCAAACCGCCGTGGGTTTAGCCCTTCTAAACTGATGAGAATGCCCACTTGAACACCACAGACTAAAACCAGAACAATCCAGAGAATATTAGCACGGCCTCTGTACAAGGGTGACTGATAGGAAACTGATTACAACTCTGACCACAACCCATCCTTAGCTTCCTGTACTTGGGGAACAAGGTGTTGGAGCTGGTAACCTGAATCAGATATCTGAGTGGCTGGTCCCGAACCCCAGTGTGATGGTAAACACCTGTAATCCCAGCACTCCGGAGTTTTGGGTGTCCCTGAAAATCCAATTATAGCGACGACGGCTCTAGGTCGAGGTTTACATGCCCTGTGCAATGCCCGGGTTCAGGTACCAGAGGGTACATTCCCTGCGGGGTCCCAGATAGGTTCCAGACCCTTCTCTACGGCTTCTAGGGCAAACTAAGTTAGAGGCATTCTGATGTCTGCAGTTCTGTCCGCTGTGACGGTCGTTGTTCTCAGGATTTCTGCAAGCAGTTGAGAAACTGTGCATATATGGTCACCTGATGTTGAAGAAATCACGCCTCTGCGTGTACAGCCTGCGTCCAAGCCCTGTTCCCCTGAGAGAGCCAAGAGGACCTTGCGAGGCTGACCACATAGACAGTGATTGTCCTCCCGATCTATCACACTGAGAACTGCTGTGTGGCTAACGAGCGCTGCCGCCGCCCTGAGCTGTTCTTGCTCGCTCGGTGACCCAAAGTTCAGAAACTGCTCACCAATGCCTCTGAACTGCCACCACTAACCAGCAGAGGCCAGGAATGTTTTCTGCAATCTTGGTCAAGAGTCCTCTAGGGAGTTCCCGGGGCCACAGAACGCACCCTTCTGTGGTGCCACACGTGGGGTCAGCTGAGCATTTCCCACAGCGTCCTGTCTGGATGAAGAGACATCCTCCTCTCTAAGGAAGGACACAACTCTCTGTCCCTCTGCTGGGAACGACAGGGCTCAGAGTGGGCTGCCGCTTGTGCCGTCTGCTTCAACGGACTGATGTGGGTGTGGAGGCTCAGGAGGACCTGGTCCCCTCCTCGGTTGCTGTCCTCTCAGATGGGGAGGAGATTAGCACGTCTCAGTGGGTGTGGGATATCAGGCTGAGATGAGGGAAGCCCCAGCTTTAAACACAGTGCAGATGTGTGTGTGTGTGTGTGTGTGTGTGTGTGTGTGTGTGTGTGTGTGTGTATGTGTGTGCACACATGCAGCCGTCACATTCAGAGTTTGACTTTCTCTGAACCCACCTAAAGCTGGACAACATGGTGAAAGTTTTCTCGACTTGATGACCAGGTGCCACAAGTTTAATCCCTTTCGAGTGCTTTTATTTTGTTATTATTTCTTATCTGTGTTATTACATTATTTTGCTCCACACAGGCCATGGCGCAGACCTGCGTGGGTCCCACAAGGGCAGCCGCTCGCTGAGTCGTCTCACCAGCCCCTGAGTGGTCTGTGTCCACTGAGGCACTTCATCCTTTCTTAGCACACCGTCAGGATTTTAGGGCTTTTAATTTTTTTTCTAACTTATTATTAGTATGTATCATATGTATTATGATGGGGGTGTCGTTCGAGGATAACTTTGTGGAGCCCGTTCTCTCCTCCCACTTGGTATGAGTTTCAGGCATAGCGCTCGGATTGTCGGCTGCATCCCCTTGCTGGCCCTCCATGGTTTACGTCTATTTACACAAGAGTGCTTCTGAGTTATGTTTGTTTTTTCCTGTGTTACCTACTTTTCAAACAGTTTTTTAAAAATTTTAAAATGTCTAGTAATAAATACAACTTGTACAGAAAAAGTATTTTTATATAATTTTTAAAAGTGTGATTAAAAAGAAATACAGAATGAAATTTATCACCATTTAACTGTCTTGAAGCCAAGCACAGTACAAACTATAATCCAGTACTTGAGAGAGAGGCAGGAGTATCAGGAGTTCAAGGCTAACCTGAGTTTGAGGCTAGCCTGGCCTACATGATACCTGACTCTATATTCTAAAATATAGAGTTCTGTAGCATATATTGTATTTGCATTATCGTAAGCACTTTTCTTGTCCAGAGTCTTTTATAACTAGAATGAGAACATGAAACAACTCTCTATTTTCTCCTTCCCTCTGACCCTCGGTAATCCCATCCTATTTCTGTGCGTGCGAGCATGCGTGGGTGCATGCATGTGTGTGTGTGTGTGTGTGTGTGTGTGTGTGTGTGTGTGTGTGTGTGCTTGTCTGCTTAAATACTTACCTCATGTAGATGGAATCACAAATAATGGTTTGGTTCCTGGAATTTTTTCATTTAGCATAATGTCCTTGGTTCACCCACACTGTGGTATGTAGCAGCAAAACTTCCTTCTTTTGTAAAGATGCAGACTGCTCCGTCCCTTCAGCAGCCTGTGGCCACGCTGTGTACAGGTACTGACCTTGACTCTCCTGGAGAGCCTTGTCCGTGCTCTCCGGCTCTTGCCTCCTTCTGAATGCCTCTTTTCTAGCCTTTCTCAGGCCTGTATTAAAATTTCTTTATTAAACTTCACATGATCCATAGTATGCGTGTGTGCACATTTGCACACGCAAGCACACACAACAAATGCAATTTAAAGAAAAGGTTTTTAAGCCAGAGTGAGAGCAGATTGTTTCCAGTGTGGGAGCACAGCAGCCGGTGTGCCCCTGGCTGAGAGCAGTCCTGTCTGCTGGGGAGGGCTGTCCTCTTTGTCTGAGCACAGCTTTGTGGGCACACACGGAGCAGAGAGGAAGCGGACAGCTGCCTAGCCCAGCCACACCAAGAGGTGTGACAGATCGCCTCACGTCTACTCAGTCTCGGTTTACAGTTACCGAGTTGTACCACAGTGCCTGAAAGAAGCAAGGCCATCTTTCTGTGTTTATCATTCTTGTGATTGAGCTTTCGTGGACTGGGTGGGCATAGGGGTGTACCCCGGTAGAGCGAAGGGGGCAGAAGCCTGGGGATCGTGGCCAGCCTGCTCTCCACAGGGAGTGCCAAGCAGCCGGGACTGTTCAGGCTGCCTGGAAGTCTGATGGGACAAACAAGAAAGGAAAACAAAGACTGCAAATCTACATCTGTTTTCACTCAACCATATGTTAGTGTTGCACGTTTGAATACCACAAATGTGACATAGTTTATTCAAGTTATCGCTTTTCGGCTGCTCCCAAAAGTTTATAACTATAAACATATCAGGGTTGCTCGCTGATACGAAAACATCTCCAGGGGGGTTTTATCATCAATGTTAGTAGGATGTGGGTTTGTTGTTGTTGTTGTTGTTGTTTGTTTTTGTTTGTTTGTTTGTTTGTTTGTTTTTTCGAGACAGGGTTTCTCTGCACAGCCTTGGAGCCTGTCCTGGAACTTGCTCTGTAGACCAGGCTGGCCTCGAACTCACAGAGATCCTCCAGCCCCTGCCCACCCCACCCCTGAGTGCTGAGATTAAAGTCCTGTGCCGCCACCACCACCCGGCAGATATATTAGTTTTATAATAACTTCAGTGCTTTCAAATTTGCAAAGCACCAGGATTCATATGGGCTGGTTGAATCATCCCTGTATTCTTAGGAACTAAATAGACACCATTGCAAGGAGTTAGAGATGTAGCTCAGTTGGTAGAATGCTTGCCTCGCATGCAGAAAACCCTGGGTTTGATCCCTGGCTCTGCATAAATCATGGTGTCACACATCTACAGTTCAAACTCAGGAGGGTCAGAAGTTCAAGGTCATCCAAAGCTGCATGTAGTAAGTTTAAGCCAAGCCTGGACTACATAAGACCCTGTCTCAAAATACATGTATATTGAAAAACTGAAGTAGAAACAATTTTTTCAATGACATACATTTAATAAATAGGTAAAATTCATAGCTGAGTGATTTCTCTTAAATCCCTACTTCTCACTCCTTCACTAAGGGCCACAGTTACATTTGAAACAATATTTTTAAAATATTTTTTCCACATCTTTCAAGGCCCTGAGAGAGGCTCACCCAATACTGCATCCAGCTGTGAAAAGCTGACATGAAAATTGTCACACACCCGGAGGATGGGGTCAGAGGCCTGGTTGAGAGGAGAAGGTCCTGGGGTAGAGCCCGGGGCAAGCTGTTCCCACAGGCCTTCCAAGGCTCCATTGCCACCCAGAGGCCCTGTGCTTGGGGAAGAAGCAGGAATCCCAGAGTTGGCAAGCAGCCAGCAAGCACTTCAGTCTCCTCCCCCACCCTGACTCCTTTCTCCTCTCCTTCCTCCTCCCCATCTCCTCCTCTTCTTCCCCTCCCCATCTCCTCCTCTCCTTCCTCCTCCTCATCTCCTCATCCTCTTCCTCCTCCCCATCTCCTCCTCTTCTTCCCCCTCCCCATCTCCTCTCCCTTCTCCTTCCCCTCTTCCCCATCTCATTTCCTTGCTACCCTGGACCTCTACAGAAAAGAATTTAAAATTCAATACACTGTTTTGCATGGAAAATTATAAGAGTTTTGGGGCCAGGGCAGTGTCGCAGAGGTCAAAACACTGGCCTAGTAAGCGGTGCCTGGAGTTCAGAGTCCCACAACCAGCATGTGTGCCGGTGGGACCCCATCTGCTGGTCCAGCTCTTGCTTCCTGACGGTGGAGAGGGATCCCAGTGCAAGGTGGCTGTGGAGACCACATCAGCCAGCTCTGGCTTCGATTGTGAGGACTGTCTCAGAAGGATAAGGTGGTTGTGGAGACCATATCTGCCAGTTCTGGCTTCTATTGTGAGGACTGTCTCAGAAGGATAAGGTGGTTGTGGAGACCACATCAGCCAGCTCTGGCTTCGATTGTGAGGACTGTCTCAGAAGGATAAGGTGGTTGTGGAGACCATATCTGCCAGCTCTGGCTTCTATTGTGAGGACTGTCTCAGAAGGATAAGGTGGAAGAACAGTCGGAGAAGATTGTTGATCTCAACCTCAGGTCCCCCAAGAACATGCACACATAAGCAGGCATGCTTGCACATTTCCCACATACCCCTGCCACACACACACACATACACACTACAGGCACATGACAAGGAAAAAAAGAGGAGTTTTGAATTAAAAATCCTTGTATCCGGCTCGTGGTACATGCAAGCAACATTTTTTTTCCAAAAAAAAAAACTGAAAAATTGATAGTTGAATGAATTTTTATGAAATTATCCTTAAATATGGCTGGTAAATATAGTGAATCAATCTAACCTGTGTGACTGTCAGAGTCAGGAACACATAATGGAGACTTAGAATGTTCAATGGTTAAAAGCACAGACTTGAACATTCACAGACATGTTTAGATTTTGACACTTACCAACTGAGTATCTTTCTAACTTCAAAACAATGTTTGAACTAGTCTTGGGAACAAATGTCCATAATCCCAACACTATGGATTGGAAAGTTAGGGCATCCTAAACTCCAGGTCATTTGTTTTTACTGTGTGTGTGTGTGTGTGTGTGTGTGTGTGTGTGTGTGTGTGTGTGTGTATGCACAGACAACATGTGAGAGTTGATTCTCTGCTGCTACCATATGGGTCCCTTATCAGGTTGTCAGGCTTGTAGGAAGCACTTTTACCCACTGAGGCATCTTCCTAAAGCTCACGGTTGACTCAAACGGCTGGCCAATAAACACCATGCGTACACCCATCTCTTCCTGAAGCTCACCATTGACTCCAATGGCTGGCCAACAAACGCCATGCATACACCCATCTCCTCCTCCCAGCACTGGGATAGTAACAAGCTCTCTCTGCTGCACCAGGCTTTGTGTGTGGGCACTAGGGATCCAAACTCAGGTCCTCAGGCTTGCTCCCCAGTCTCATAATGCCTTCCCTTCCCTGTAACGGTGAGTCTTCCCGAGCAAACCTGAGGCACTGATTAGTCCAGAGTACACAGAGAGGGCAAGGATCCCCTCAAAAATATGAAAAATTTGCTTATTTGTTCATTCTCTGATTTTTCTTTCCTATTTTCCTTCCCAGTTTGTTTCTTTTGTTTGTTTTGCAACCCCAGTCTGGCTCCACACATTCAGTGTGGCTGGGATCATCAACAGGCACCATCAGAGCAGAAGCCAGGGCTTTCTGCACCATAGGCAAGCACTCTAGTCCCATCATGGCCAGACAGAGCCAGTCAGCAGATATCAGGGAAGGGCGGGAGCTGCCACAGGCTGGTTTGTGTCGGCTGCCTAATGGGACTTAGCATGACCAGAGTGGCATCCCTTAAAACACACGGCCATTTTATGAAACCACATAAAAAGTGTCTCAGGAGAGAATTGGGGTACAGCATTCTGGACTCATGATTACTCTCCATGCTAACTAAGCTCCACATGTGGTGAACATCTGCAAATAAATAAAATAGAGTGATCTTCATGTGCTCTGCATCCAACTCCCAAGCAGCTCAACCGGCATCGGCACAGACGAAAGCAGCCATATGCAAGTCCAGGAAAAAGCAGCAAGGGGAAAATTTTCTCCATGTTAAAAAGCTAAGTTGTTCAATTAGTAAATAAAATAAGAGTTTGGGAGTTCAAACCTTTTCCAATTTCAAAAAAAACCCCAAAAGTTAACATTATAATAACTTTCCATAATGAAAATAAATACAATATAATAAAAGGAAGGCAACGGCATTGTTTGCAGTAGCAAATAGACCTTATTGCCTGAGTCAATCTTTCTAAAGGAAACAGAATCATATTTGCAAAAATACCTTATTTGGAATATTAAGAAATGTGAAAAGGAAATCCCATGTGTGTTGCTTCATTTCAATACTTAAATGACATCTTTCAGCCGACAAGAGGGGCCGCCGATGCTGCTGAGCAAGGGTTCTTACTACGACCTCACTGTGCTCTGCAAACATGTTCTCATTCTTCAGTCTGGTTCCATTCCAGACCCAGGAGTGAAGGCAAGTTTATGATCAGGGAGGAAAACAAGAAAAATATTTACATAAATTCCATAATGCAACTTAATTTTTTTTAATTCTTTGAACTGAATACATGTGGACACACAATCCAAATGGAGAACAGTGCAGAGAAAAAGTTAGAAATGATGCAAGGTCACCCCTTGCAAAAGAAACAAATGAACATGCACACACGCACACACAGGTACACACGCATGCACAGACACAAAACACACCACGTATACTCACAAATGAGTTGCACCTTCTGAAGACGTCTTCCCAACAATGATGTACCCCAAATTCCAATTCTTGTTAGTAAGACAATAGGATGTAAAATCTCACTGAGAAGGCCTCAAATCCAATCATTAGGTAATAAGTTGGCAAATACTTGTAAGTGTTGCCCCGGGGCAGCAGTGTCCCCCAGCCCTTCTCACTACTCAGCTAAGTTTCCTAAGAAAGAAGTCACTGGTGTCATTGGTGTCACTGGTGTCACTGGTGTCATGGTGCTATCACCTCTTCCCGGTGACACCTGTGGAAAAAATGGTTTATAATTCTGGTATCTTACATTCCACCAGGTTCCATTTCCAGCATCCACACGGCAGCTCACAACCATCTGTAACTCCAGTGCCAAGGGATCCAACACCGTCTTCTGGCCTTTGAGGGCACCACGAACGTAAGTGGCATACATATGTGCAGAGAAAACACCATACACATAAAATAATATCAAACCTAGCTTAGAGTTCTAGTGGTATCCTAGGTTCAAACCTTATTCCAGCCCCGAATTACCTTGAAGTCTCTTGCCTCCAGTTCTCCAGTGCTAGGATGACAACCAAGCTGCTACTCAGCCAAATTTAAAATAAAAGGCTAATAAGACCAAAGTATAGCAGACAAACAATTCTATAACCAGCTCAGCCAGTAACTTACCTCAGTAGCCTTAAACTCTTTGAGTCTCCTTTATAATGTATAAATAAAATCATAATTTAGTAAAGAGTGATGTAAACTTCTATCCTTGGGGAAAGTAACCATTTAACATGATAAATTGTAAATGAGCATTAGCTCATTTAAATTTAAATTCATCATTAGGATGAATAGTCACACTTTCTTAGATTCAGAAAAATAACAAATTGTGGTATAGTGTTTCTTCCATGGCTTTCTTAGAAATCCATAGCAAAGACGTGAGGCTCCCACAGCGGCACGTGCCTGGGCCCTGCACCTGCTGAGAACAGACTCTAACCAGCAGCTGCACCCTCAGCAATAGAAACGGAATAAAGATGTGGTTATACCATGCGTGGCTGAGGCACGGGGGAGACGGAGGCAGGGGCACGTGAGTCTGAGCCTATCTGACAGCCACAAAGTAGGGCCCTGATTTAAAACAAAGCAAAACAAAATAAAAAGAAATAAGCAAAATATGAAGATAGATGTGTTTAAATGGTGGCTGTTCCACGTTATCTATCTGACAGACACTTCCTATGGCTGGGATTCTGATCCCCTACTTGACTTCTGTCTTCTCAAAGCCTTGAGCGGTGTGGGCAGTGAAGCACTTACTGTTAGTTACTAAATGATGGTGGTTGGAGGATGTGTAGTTCAACGGCCAAACAATTGTCCAGCAAGCTTGAAGGCCTGAGCCCCACCCTAGCACTGCGGAACCAGAAGAAATGAATGATGAAGATGACTCTTTCTGGCGTTTTCTGAGACTTCTGTGCCAGATCCTTTGGTCTAAAGAAGTTAGTTTTCTGTTGCTAGACATTTTTTTCAACTCCTTAAAGGCTAGTAGGCCTGTGGATCTGTATCTCTCTAAAACCTGATAAGTCACTAATAGAGTTGAGATCCGTTAAAGTACTTTTAAAATTTTGTTTTATAAGCTTATCATGCATAATTTATAGTACAAATTTAACAACAATAAGGATAGGAAAATCTATATGGTAAAAGTAACTAAAAATAAACATTTAAAAAGCAATATCACTGCTGGGCATGGTACTGTACACTACAGCATTCTGGAGTAAAGCAGAATGGTCTCTGTATGTTTATACTTAGCCTAGTCTAAATACTGAATTCTAGGCTGTCAAAAAAAGAATACTATATATTTCAATCAAAAGTCATATCTCAGTTAAGGCTACCACTGTTGTGATAAAACAGCATGACCAAAAGCAAGTAGGGGAGAAAGGGGTTTATTTGACAAACACATCCATAGCACTATTCATTGTAGAAGGAAGTCAGGACAGGAACTCAGACAGGGTAGGAACCTGGTGGCAGGAACTGATGCAGAGGCCATGGAGGGGTGCTGTTGACTGGGCTGTGCCCTACCCATCAATCACTAATTAGGAAAATGCTCTACAGCAGTGGTTCCCAACCTTCCTACTGCAGCGATCCTTGAATACAGTTCCTCATGTCGTGGTGACCCCCAACCATAAGATCATTTTGTTGCTACTTCATAAATGTAAGTTTGCCACTGTTATGAATCAAAAATATCTGATATGCAGAATATATGATATATGATTCCCAAAGAGATATCAACCCATGGGCTGAGAATGATTGCTCTATAGGTTTGCCTACAGCTGGATCTCAGTAGAGGCTTCCTCTCTCAGATGACTCTAGCTGGTGTCAAGCTGACATAAAATGGACAAGCTTTGGCCTTTATTTTTGCTGTAATAGCCTCTGCTTGGGCATTTCACTAAAACTCTCTAGCTTAAGACAGTAGAACCACATATTTTGTTCAAAATATGTTCTTCTTATACACTCATCATTAAGAACAACACTGTTCTTAATCCAGGAAACCACTGATAAGTAGACACTTGTACTCCAAACACCTTAAGTAGAACGTCAACAGTGAGTCTGTAAACTGTGAATGGTAGGTTTGGGGTGGGGTGGGGAAAAAACAAAAACCTGAATAACAAAACAATTATAATCAGGGACTCAAAGTAGGAAGTGTTGATGGTTTCTCTTAAATGCTTTTCTTTCTGGAATTTCTCTGGTTACTTGTTTGAAATGACAACTGCCAACTCACGACATCACCTGAGACACACAAGGAAGTGGTCTGATCCTGGCTCTACATTCACAGATACACAGCAATACAACACACAGGCACAGAAGCACTTGACTGGAAAGAAACGTGTTTGTAGAGGAATGTCTGCTGTTTGCATGAAAATCTACAAAGATATTAATCTTTCATGAGTTTGAAAGACTGTTTCTCTCTGAAACAAAAAACATTATTTAAAACTATTTGTTCATTAATCACCAGTGCACAGTGTTTAAAGAAATGAAGCTCGATATATTTTATAAGGCAAAAAGTGCTGACTTAGTTTACTTAAAATATGGTAGGATCAAGCATAAATGAATCACAGAAAATAAACTTGGGTAACCATATTGCAAAAGATTAAAAACATACTCCATCTCCGTTAATAAAACTTCCAAAGGAACGTGACAAACTGTCAAAGTCCCAGAGGTTCCTGACTTGTCAGTTAAAAGAGAAGAACATGAAACATTTTGTGAATTTTTTTCTTTGTAGATAATTAACCCAAGCCACAAGCAAACAAATGCACAGATGTCTACCATATTGTCTTTGCTTCAAGGATGAGAGCCAAGAATTGGAGACTTCAGATTTGGAAGAAACACTTAGACTACATTCGAGAGGCATGTTACTGACTTTTCCCAAATCTGAGCAATTTGGTCAAGCTGAGGTCTGGTGCCTTCTTGTTTGTTTGTTTGTTTGTTTGTTTGTTTGTTTGTTTGTTGAGACAGGGTCTCACTATATATGGCTGGCCTGGAACTTGCTATGTATATCAGACTGGTCTCAAACTCACAGAGATCCTCCTAGTTCTGCCTCCTAGGAGCTAGGATTAAAGGTATGTGTCACCATGCCTAATCAGCCATTTAATCTAAAGCAATAGAGTTTCTCTCCTCTTCCTTTCAGGGAGACCAGACATTTTCAGATGAGCAGGCATATTGTGCAGGTGTGCCGGCATGTTTGTATGCCCCGTGAACACAGTCATCTTCTGGACAGACATCGTTCAAGGCATTTTCTCTTCCTTCATAAGCCACAGTCCCAGAGACCTCCTGCCTGCCCGTCACTAAGACATGGCTCCATTACTCCCTGCACCTACATGAATTTCTGTCATAAGAAGAAACCAATACACATCACTCTCCTCCCTAGATTCAAAGAGAGAGCCTTGACCAGGCGGGGCATGGGTCAGACGCAGCATGATTAACAGTTCTTCAGTGTACCACACAGAGCTGGTCTGGGTAATTCGTGCCTGTAACATGCCAGTACGTGGGAGGCTGAGGTAGAAGGTTCACCACAAGTTCAAGGCTAGCCTAGACTACATAGTGAGTTCTCAAAAAAAAAAACAAAACAGGTAGGGGAGGAAGCTAGGGAGATGTTTGATCAGTAAAGTACTCAGCATGAGCCTGGAGCTGCACCCCCAGAAGCCGTGTGAAAAGGAGCCTGTTATCCCAGTGCTGGCAGGTGGAGACTCCCATCTTTTGAGGGCCACCACTCAACCCCACACTCTAGATCGCCCCCTCATAGCTGGTTTATCTTGAGTCATGGAGAGCTTGAGTTTAGATTGAGTGTCTCCTCTATCCAAGTCATCTCTTTTCATTGCTCCCCACTCTGTTGCTATGACTCCCATTTTAGGGACTTCTGACTCTCTTGTGGATTTCTGCCGTGACGTCTGTGGGTGAACCTCTCTCCCAGGGGAGAGATAAGCAAATACTTGCCTACTCCCTGCAGAGCACCAAGGGCAAGACAAAGCAAGACCCCAAAGTCCAGCTGGGGGAACCTGTGGCTTTACTGCGGTTACTAAAAAGCATGGGGTTTGGGTTACTTACAGGAGCGTGGGTGATCCCAAAGCAACCATACCACTGAGATGTCTTTACCCTAGTATGAATGATGGCTTCCCCATAGCTATGGAGATGGATAGCTGATTTAGTCACTGTTCTATGGCTGTGGAGAGACACCATGACCAAGGCAACGCTTATAAAAGAAAGGATTTAACTGAGGGCTGCTTTACGATCTCAGGGGCTTAGTCCATCATCATTGTGGTGGGGAGCATGGGAGGCATGGTCTGGAGAAGCAGCTGAGAGCTGCATCCTGATCCATGGGCAGGACAGGGCAGGGCAGGGCAGGGCAAGGCAGGCAGGCAGCAAGCAGCACTGGGCCAGAGTGGGCTTTTGAAACCTCAAAGCCCACCTCCACTGACCTCCTCCAACAAGGTCACACCTAATCTTTCCAAACAGTTCACCAACTAGGGACTAAACATGTAAAAATATGAGCCTATGAGGGAATTCTCGTTCAAGCCACCATAGCCTTCCACAGTCTCTGTCTACTAGCACCTCCTGAGACACAGGCCATAGTCAAATAGGACAGATTGCATACAAATTGCCCACAGTAGATGAAATCTCAGGTGAGGGTCCAAGGATCCCGCCCATGCCCTTCTCAGATGAGTGAGCATCAAGGATCAACAGAGCTATGGATGTTTCTGTACACTGTGAATATGTATGGTTGCCACTGGTTAATAATGAAAGCAGTTTGATCAATAGTCAGGCAGGATGGAGTTAGGCAGAACAATCAAGCTGGGGACTCAGACGAGGAGGAGCAGAGTGAATAGAGACTCAAGCATTCGCCAGAGATGCCAGGAGATTGGTAAAAGCCACAGCCACATGGCAATACAAAGATTAATAGAAATGGGTTAATTTAGATGTAAGAGCTAGGTAGTAATAATCCTGAACTATTGGCCAAACAGTTTGTAATTAATATAAGTTTCTGTGTGATTGTTTGGGACTGAAAGCACTGCCTCTGTTTACACAGCAGACTCAACCTTGAGAATCTCACAAATAGTCATGGTTGTTCAGATGCCGATAATGCCTGCTAGGCCCAGGACAGCTTCAAACGCTTCTTGGTAGTAATGGTCTCCCTGTCCTCCTCCTCTTCTTCTACTGGTATTTGTTTTATTTATTTATTTATTTATTTATTTATTTATTTATTTATTTATTTATTCAAGGCAGGTTTTCTCTGTGTAATCCTGGATGTTTACTGAGGTTTCTATCCTGCTTGATCTTGCAACAGTTAAGTCCCAAAGAAACACATAGAGGTCTACATTTTAAACTGGTTGGCCTATTAGCTCAGGCTTCTTATTAACTCTTACATCTTAAATTATCCCATAATTCTTGATTGTGTCAGCCACATTGCTCGGTACCTTTATCAATGAGGCATTCTCATCTTGCTTCCTCTGCGTCTGGGTGACGACTGCAAACTGCATCTTTCCTCTTCCCAGAATTCTCCTGTTCTGGTTGCCCTGCCTATACTTCCTGCCTGGTGACTGGCTAATCAACGTTTCATTAAAATACAAGTGACAAATCTTTACAAAGTACAAGACCATTGTCCCACAGCACCTGGCTGTCCTGTAACTGACTTTTAGACCAGGTTGGCCTTGAACTCACAGACGTGTACCACCACTGTCTGTTGGCAATGACCTGGTGCTTGTACACTTATGGGGTGGACTGTGTGCAGCTAATAGGGCGGCACGTGGCCATGGCCCTTTTTGGTACAATCACTGTTCCTTCTGGCTTTTTTTTCTTGGGGGCAGGGGTTATCATCTTGGGAGTCAGAGTCAGGACCCAAGTATTAAAATTGTAATGATCAATCAATTTCCACAAACAGATTTCAAAAATGAGCATGAGGATTACATTAGTTGAGGTTGAGGGTATAGCTTAGTTAACAGAGTATTCGCCTATCATGCACGAAGCTCTGGGTTCAATCTCCACCACCCAAAGCTGTCCCACGCTGGCCAATAACTGGTGTCCTAATTTGCTTTCAATTGCTGTGTTAAAGACTATCACCAAAAACAACACAGGAGGGAAAATATTTGTTTGACTTGTATACTCCAACCACAGTTCATCACTGAGGGAATTCAGGCAGGAATGCAAGGCAGGAACCTGGAGGCTGAAATTGACATAGAGGTTGTAGCCCAGTGCCTCTCAACCTGTGTATCACAACATCATGCAAGCCAGATATTTATATGACAATAACAGCAGCAAAATTACAGCCAGAGAGTAGCAACAAAAATAACTTGATGGTTGGTGGTCACCACAACATGAGGAACTGTATTATAGGGTCATGGCATCAGAAGGTTGAAAACCACTGCAAAAGAGGAAAGCTGCTTACTGGATGACTCTGCATAGTAAGAGCATGCATTTTTCAGCCTGCATTTTTACACGACACAGGATTGCCTGCCCAGGGTGGCACCACCCTCAGTGGGCTGGACCCTCTCATATGAATAATTAATCAAGAAAATGCTCCACAGACTTGCTTACAAGGTCAATTTGATGAAAGCAACTTCTTGATTGAGGTTCTCTTGCTGTAGAATAATCTTCTTGTACACTATAAAGATTTGTTGCTAGAATTTGCTAAATAAAACACTGATTGGCCAGTAGCCAGGCAGAAAGTATAGACAGGGTGACCAGACTAAGAATTCTGTAAAGAGGAAGGTTGGAGTCAGGGCAGTCACCAGACAGATGCAGAGGAAGCAGGAGATGAACGTGCTATGCATACCTGTAAAATTAGCACGATGGATCATAAGTTCAAGACCATATTCAGCTACATAGTGATTTCAAGGCCAGAAGGAGGGGGGGAAAAGATTTAGTTATTATATAAGGAAATGGAAATAGCATTTGATATTTAGAAAGTTCTCAGTCAGGACTGGAGAGGTTCACTGTGTGGTGCCAGGCCCTGAGTGTGCAGTTAGGGCTGGAGAGGTTCACTGTGTGGTGCCAGGTCCCAAGTGTGCACAGTCAGGGTTGGAGTGGTTCACTGTATGGTACCAGGCCCCGAGTGTGCACAGTCAGGGCTGGAGTGGTTCACTGTGTGGTGCCAGGCCTCGAGTGTGTACAGTCAGGGTTGGAGTGGTTCACTGTGTGGTACCAGGTCCCAAGTGTGCACAGTCAGGGCTGGAGAGGTTCACTGTGTGGTGCCAGGTCCCGAGTGTGCACAGTCAGGGCTGGAGTGGTTCACTCACTGGATGGTGTCAGGCCCTGAGTATGATCTACAGCTCCAAAAAAAGCAAAGAGGCAAACAACAAACCCCAAATAAATAATGTGTTGATTGCTTCATTTGCTTTCCTCGCCAAGAAGTCTGGGGTTCAGGAATACAGGGCAAGCTACTCCATGTGAATATTTGACAAGAATGGCAGGCCCAGTTGTTTAAAAGCCCCAGTTCCAGCCCTCACCACCACACCCCAAAACAGTAACAATCACCTTGCAACCAGACACTTTCATTTCTGCATATCTGCCATAATCACTGTCTTGTCTCCTGCCCAGGTCAGCTCTGTGCAGCAGGTGTTAGCATGCTCATTTCACACGTGCAGCTCAATGAGGTTTAATTGCAGCTGAGGGTCGACCCACCAATAAGTACAGCCACACCCAAGAGTTCAGCCTCTGAAGCTCGTGACTCTCTTCCCCTCTCCTGTATGGCTCCAAAGCAGCACAGATAATGCCAAGCTTCAGTGAGTCAAATTTCTTTTCTTTTCATTTAAAATACACTATCCATTTGTAGTAACAGGATTTTTCTCCATTGCAAATGGAAGTTTCTCTCCTTCCCAGTTCTGCAGTTGTTCAATCACAAAGAAATACACAGAGGTTTATATTAATTATAAATTGTTTGGCCTATTAGCTCAGGTTTATTATTAAATAGCTATTACAACTTAAATTAACTTTTAATTCTTGTCTATGTTTAGCCATGGGGTTTGCTCCCTTTTCATCTTGTTTCCACTGCATCTGGGTGGCGACTGTATCTCTGCCTTTCCTCTTCCCAGAATTCTCCTAGTCTGGCACCCCACATATACTTCCTGCCTGGCTACTGGCCGCTCAGTGTTTTATTAAACCAATATGGGTGACAAATCTCTACAGCATACAGGAGCATTATCCCACAGTACTCCATTGTCATTCAATACATCATCTCTCCACCTTACTAAATTTATTTCTATGTACATAGAAACCTTCTTTAAGATTTATTTATTTATCTATTGTGTATACAGCTTTCTGTCTGCATTTATACCTGCACTGCAGGCAAGAAGGCGGCACTGGAATACATTTTAGATGGTTGTGAGTCACCATGTGGTTGCTGGGAATTGAACTCAAGACCTTTGGAAGAGCAACCAGTGCTCTTAACTTCTGAGCCATCTCTCCAGCCCCTCAAATTTATTTTTTAATGTAATATTTTTATTAATCCTTCAAGAATTTCACACATGCATACAATGTATTCTTATTGTATTTGCCCTAACTCCCTTAGATCTACCACACCCATCTCCCCAGCTCTACCCAACACCACGTCCTCTTTAATGCTCCAAGTCTCTTTTGTGCTGTCCATAGACTCATAGGTGTGGATTCATTCACTGCACGGCTCTGTGGTGCTCAACCTAAAAGAGGTCACTGCCTTAAAGAAAACTGACTTCTTCCAGCAGAAATCAACTATCAAAATCTCCTCAGCTAGGAGCGGGGGCTCCCTGCTCCTTATTAGAATGTTGAGGGGTTTGATCAACAGATTTTGTGCAGGCAACCACAGCACTGCTCCGAGATAATCCTTCCGTATGCTGTTTGAGATGCATTACTCTCATTGGTTAATAATAAAGCTGATCGGCCTATAGTCAGGCAGAACAAAGTTTGGCAGAACAATCAAACTGAAGACTTGGTTGAAGAAGGGCAGAGGTGAGGGAGACACCAGCGAGTCACCCAAAAAGCAAGAGGCTAGAGGAAGGTAAAGTCACAAGCCATGTAGCAATACATAGATTAAGAAAAATAGGTTAACTTAAAAGTCAGAGCTTCTATTGGCTGAGCATTTTGTAATTAATACAAGCTTCTGCGTGTTTATTTGGGACAAAAGACTGTTTACACACCTCTGTTTGTAAGCTCATGCAGGGTCAGTTTGTATCCAGAAGACAGAGACATTGTTTAGCTCTCCTCTCCCCTGACCTCTGGCTCTTGCCATCTTTCTGCCCCTTCTTCCATGATGTTCTCTGAACCTTTGGTGGGACCCAGACATCCCATTTGCAGCTGACTATACCACTGACACTTCTCTGCACTTTGTCTGGTTTGAATTTCTGGGTTAACCCCTGTCTGCTGCACAGAGACTTCACAGATGGGGTCTGAGAGCTGACCTAGTGTGTGGGTAGAGGTAAGAATTTAGAGAGCAGTTTGATACTACGTGTATTTTAGCAAACCTGTAGTAGGTTCACCCCTGGGCTGTGACTTCCAAGCCGTGGTTTATTGACCAGATCTACAGTGCTAGGCATGTGTTTCCTCCTGTGGATTGGGCCTTAAGTGTGACCAGAGAGCAGTTGGTCATCCTTTAAGATCCATGTTACTACAATATCTGTGGGAATACCTTGTCATCCTGGTCATTTACTGTAGGCTCACGTTTCCCCCCCCCCCCCCCAGCAGCCTGCACAGCACCTTTGAGTACTGTGAACGCTAGCCAGCAGGGAAGAAGCTTCATGGTCAGCATCAGCTTTACTTCACCAAGTCCTGTGACCAAAGTGTGTGGTATCTTCAGCAACAGGGTCTGTCTTATGGTTTCTATTGCTGTGAAAGGAGATCATGGCAACTCTTATAAAGAAGACATTTAACTGGGTATTTCACTTATAGTTTCAGAGGTTCCGTCTATTATTATGGGGAGCATGGTGGGATGCAGGCAGACGTGGTGCTGGAATAGGAACTGAGAGTCCTACATCTTGCAGGCAACAGGAAATCAACTGGGACCTTGGGCAGTATCCCAAGTATAGAAAACCTCAAAGCCCACCCCCACAGTGACACACTTCCTCCAACAAAGTCACACCTCCTAATAGTTTCACTCCCTGAGATTATGGGGGTCAATTACATTCAAATGACCACAGGGTCTTACTATCAAGATCAACTTACAATCAATACAAGGCTTGTATTGTATTGGGGATCTCCAGGGGACTCTTAGCCAACAACTCAAGGGGAAAGTATTCCATAAATAGCACACATCTCAGGTGGAACACCGCTATTAGGTAGCCCCTTGCTGGTTGCATGTAATAAACTCAGACAACCTCAGTGTTTCCATGTAGGTGACTTTTCTGCGAGTCCATTTCAGAATCCTTCAGAGCCTTCCAAGGCAGAGTGATGCATGTGTAGTTACCAGGAATTTTACAGCACCCCACAGAAGAAAACACACCCCACAGCACAGCTGGAAAAGCAGAGACTTCCAGCACACAAAGTCACACAAAGTCTTGGCACCCTGGGGCTCCCAAGGACCTCTGCTGGCAATGCAGAGGTCTTGAAACTTAAACTGCTTTTCCCCCTGAACATGTTTGGAAATCAGAGGACACTTAAAAACAGATGTGTGCCAGAATCCATCCCAAATTAAATGATTTGAAAACCAGTAGGGTGTGGCAGCTTGCTCCTGTTATCCCAAGGCTTCAGTGGCTGAGTCAAGAGGGCTGTGAATCCCAGGCCAACCTGGGCTACAGAGTGAAAGACTGTCTCAAAAAAAATCATTGTTGGATTTCATTTTAAAGCTGAAATCCCAGGGCAAAGCCTGTAGCTCACAGCAGATACCTAGGGCAGCAGCAGGACCAGAACTCCACTTCTAACTGCTATCCCTAATATTATTGGTTCTGGAGTGAATTTAAAACACAAAACAAACAAACAAATGAAAACAGATAAA
This sequence comes from Myodes glareolus, assembly GCF_982192425.1. NCBI lineage: Eukaryota > Metazoa > Chordata > Mammalia > Rodentia > Cricetidae > Myodes > Myodes glareolus. The sequence goes on along the minus strand of NC_142033.1, from coordinate 2,182,850 downwards.
CTAGGTGGTGGTGCACACCTTTAATCCCAGCACTCCCAGGAGGAAAAGGCAGGCGGGTCTCTGAGTTAAAGGCCAGCCTGATCTACAGAGGGCGTAACAGTCAGCGTTGTTACACAGAGAAACCCTGTCACAAAAACAAAAACAAAATAAAAATAATAAAACAAAAATAAAGTTAATATTTGTCTTCCCTGATTGTAGGAGCACCTTGAGACTTCCTTTGTCAAAGTACTTATACTACTACAAAGTACTCTTCAAATGTGAAATTTCTCTAACTGTCCAAAGGTTAGAGGGGGTTCCCTGGAAACAATACGGGCATATTCTGCCACCTAGTGGTCACAGGGAAATATGTACCAAGCAATAATAAAGTTCATATTTTTGGATATTTCAAATCCATCTCTCAATGTATCCAGTTTTCATCAGTATTGACGGGACACTGGACTTCTGCATCTTTAATTCAGTAGTGAAAACAGCATAAGGAACACGTAAATTATATAACTGTAATTTATTTGAACTGAAATGTGTGAGTTGCCTAGCATCACATTGAAGTCCAACCTGCTTTCTGCCGGTATGTCCTCATTGAACACGAGGGTAATCATCGCCTGGATACAGCAGAGAGACCAGCAAAGTGCTGTTCCTAGTGGAGTTGACACCTGTACTGGCATTTCAATTATGTCATAATAAATAAAGCACACCTGGGGATCGGGAAAGTAAAATGGCCCCACTGGTCAGCCTTACAGCCAGGCAGTGTTAACACACACCTTTTATAAATTTTTATTTTATTACTTCAAAAAAATACCAATCCAAATTCCCACTCCCTTCCCTCCTCCTACTCCCTCCATACACCCTCCCACCTCCCCCCTCCAATCCTAAGAGGGGGCAAGGCACCCTGCCCTGTGGCAAGTCCAAGGCCCTCCCTACTACATCTAGGTTGAGCAAGGTATACATCCAAAGAGGATAGGATCCCAAAAAGCCGGTACATGCAGTAGAGACAAATTCCAGTGCCACTGTCAGTGGCCCCTCAGTCTGCCCCAACTGTCAACCACATTCAGAGGAACTAGTTTGGTCCCATGCTCGTTCACTCCCAGTCCAGTTGGAGTTGGTGAGCTCCCATTAGCTCAGCCAAACTGTCTCAGTGGGTGAGCCCCTCATGGTCTTGACTTCCTTGCTCATACTCTCACGCCTTCCACTCTTCAACTGAACCTTGGGAGCTCAGTCCAGTGCTCTGTTGGCTAACACACACCTTTAATCCCAGTAGCCACACTAGTTGCCAAACAAACCGAGTGGTGCACGCCTTTAACCCCAGCCCTAGAGAGGATTACAGGATGGGAGGAGACAGCTCTCGGACAGTCTCACCTGAGATTCCTGGAGGTAAGAACACCATTTTGGACTGAGGTAGAGGTAAGAGCCAGTGACTGGCTGTTTTGCTTTTCGGATCTTCAAGTTGAACCCCAATTGTTCTCTCTGAGTTTTATTAATCGTGCCCAACTTTTGGAGCATGAATTTCTGAAAAAGTCATTTGCCTGAGGCTTTTTAGCCACCAGCCCAGGCCAGGCCTGGGATTGAAATTCCAGCTCTAGGAATCAGAAGCCAAACCTAGACACCTGGGTTCAGGAGGAGCACTATTGCTCCCAGCTCCCATCTGCCCAGGCTTAGCTTTCTCTCCTGCTGTGCCTGTCCTCACTGACACCCCATGGGGCACCCACATGGTTTCCTATGGCTCCTGCAGTCCCATGGTTTGCCCCCAGCCCTGCATGCTGTGACCCCCATGTGGCTACCACAGCGCTCCATGACTTCTATGACATGTGTACAATTGCTTCACGACTGCCCTGACCTGCATCTCTTTAACAAAACTCCATTCAGTTTTAGTTCTGAGTTCTACTTAGAAAATCCACAGGTTTTTCTCACCCACACCATTATCATACCTATTGGTATGATAGATATTGGATAATATCTCCATCCAAGAATTTAATAAACTTCGTGTTTCTATTATGGATGGAATTCTAGGAGAGGTATATGACCTACCTGGGACTTCCACCTTCTTAGCCATAGCTGTCATCAGTTTGATAATTCATATTATATCTTTAAAGAAATAGTTTAATAATGGAGTCAAGAATGAGAAGCTTTTAGAAACGATACAGACTTTACAGACTAGTAATCAGAAGTTGGCTGAAAGGATTCATACCATTGAAAATGACAACCATAATTTGAGAGGCAAAATTCAATTCATGTCAATGTCTTATGAAACTTTACAAAAGGGTACTGAGAGATTATCTGAAAGGATCCATACTGTTGAAATTGACAATCAAAATCTGTTAAAAAGTTATAAGATAGCAGATAGAACATCCCTCCTGGAAGAAAATCTACATGCCATCCAAGTAATCTCTAGGATGAGAAGACATCACTAAAGAAAAAATTAAAAACTTGGATTTATATGTGCAGAATGAGAACCAGAAATTGAATGATTTGATAAAATATTTGAAATATTCACAGGTCAAAAGATCCAAACTTTACAAAGGACAGTGATAAAATGATTTGAATTGATCGAGGAACTTGTCAGAACTGATAATCAAGGAGAGGAGGTACAGATAAAGGATTTAGCATCACCAGTGCCTCTCAGGGTCAGAGATGTCTTACTAAGAGTTTTAGCTACTTGTCCTGTTACTACCTCTGAAAAGCCAGAAAATACTCAATACCCAAAAGGATACACAGACTGTAAATAGGAGCCTATATGTATGAAAGGTCTAAAAGATATTAAGCAAGCAGTAGTGTCTTTTTTTTAAAGATTTATTTATTCATTATGTATACAACATTCTGCCTCTATGTATGTCTGCAGGCCAGAAGAGGGCACCAGATCTCATTACAGATGGTTGTGAGCCACCATGTGGTTGCTGGGAATTGAAATCAGAACCTCTGGAAGAGCAGTGAGTGCTCTTAACCACTGGGCCATCTCTCCAGCCCAAGCAGTAGAGTCTTATGGCATGCATTCACCCTATGTGAGAGAGTCAGTAAAAACACGGCTTCAAGAAATAAGGTCACTGCAAATGACTGACTTTAACTGGTCTCAGCTTCACTAGACCATGGTCCACAGCTTCAGAGGAAGAGTTTTTGGGGAAAAGAGGTTAAGGCCCTTGAATATTAAGGTAGAGTCAGAGGTTTTGAGACCTCCCATGATCAAATTCTTGGTGAGGGCCCTTATGTTGATCCAGATAGTCAGGCTACATACATTGAAAACATATCGTCCCTATGCCATGCAGCAGCCTTGCATGCTTGAGACAAGGTTCAAGAACTAGGAAAAAGAATTAAATCATATACTAAGGTTATACAAGGCCCAAGAGAACCATTTGGTGACTTTTTTTAACTTTAAAATTATAAGGTTTATTCCATGATATTTTTTTTTGAGTCAAGGATCTTTATCATGAATTTTATTGACAACAGTGCTGTGTCCAAAATGTCACCATTTGGTGACGTTTTGCATCTAACTAAAACTGTACTAATATTGGTAGCAGATCCAGAAGCTAGACAAGTATTCACTGAGTCTCTTGCTTTTGAAAATACTAACTTAGAACACAAAAAGATACTTGAACTCTTAAAGGTCAGGTCAGCAAAAATGGACAAATGGATCCTACAGAGAGCCAATATTGAGGTGCTTGACTATCACACTGAGGCTTGGGTAGGAGAAGCAATTTCCAAAGGTATGAAGAGAGATCAAAATACCAAATGCTTTCACTGTGGTAGAATAGGCCATCTGAGAAGGGATTGTAGACAGAGCATTCTTGAAATAATGCTTATTCTGGGACTCATCAAACAGAAGGCCCCAACCTTATGGGTTATTCAGAAGATGCAGCAAAGGCCAAAACTGGAAAATGAGTGTAGAGTAAAAAAAGATAAACAAGGCAACTCATTATTATCAGGAAACTCCCTGAGGGGCCTCTCACAGGCTCCCAGGTTGAACATGGTCCAGGCACTGGAGGATCCAGGCACTGGAGGAGAACACACCTCCCCAGGAAAATTAGAAAATCCAATCTTTTTTTATCAAAAACTGTACTGCTTTGAATGATAGAATAACTATGGAGGGTAAATAAAAAATTCCAACAGTAAACAAAAAAATTATATTTTGGCAGACTTCTACAAATGATCAAAGACCAAAGCTGAGAGTACAAATAAATAACTTACAATGGAAAGATTATTAGAAACAGGTGCAGATGTGACTATTATTACTCTAGAATCTTGGCATCTGAATAGGTCTCTTCAGGAGGCAGATGTTCAGTTCTTAGGAAAAGGAACCCTATCTCAGGAAAAACAAAGAGATGGGTTGAATGCATAGGGCCAGAAGGAGAGAGAGAGGAAGGTTAAGGCCATATGTGGCTAATATAACAGTGAATTTTTGAGGTTGTGATCTGTTACAACAATGAAATACCCAGATAAATATTCCTGCAGTCTCAGAAACAGACCATAAACCAGGCTGTACAAAAAACACAGAACAACAACTGATGAACTCTCAGAGGTTCCAATGGCCCTAACTTTAAAATGGTTGAGGGAAAATCCTGTATGGGTTAGCAATGTTCTTTAACAACGAGGAACTGAAGGCTTTGTAACATCTAGATGCTCAGCATATCGAAGAATCAACCAGCCCTTGGAATTCTCCTATATTTGTTGTTAAAAAGAAATCTGGAAAATGGAGAATGGTAACAAATCTAAGAGCTGTCAATCCAACCTATGGGCCCTCTGCAATCTGGAATTCCTTTGCCTTTCCTATTGCCAACAGGATGGCCTCTTATAGTTATTGATTTAAAATATTGTTTCTTCACTATACCTTTACAAGAAAAGGACAGAAAAAATGCCTTCACAGTATATACTTATAATAAATCTCAGACTGCTAAAAGAAATTAATGAAAGATTCTTCGAAAAGCAATGTTAAATAACCCCACACTGTGCCAATATTTTGTAAGTCAGCCATTGGAAATAATTCATAAGCAATTTCCTAAGTCTATAGTTTACCTTTATATGGCTGATATTTTGCTATCTGATTTAAATGTAAATGCTTTAGAAAGAATGTTTGAAGAAGTAAAGAAAGTTATGCCTCATTGGGGATTACAAATTGCTTCTGAAAAAATTCAAGGAGGCTATTCATCAATTATCTAGGTTATCAAATAGGTTTATAGAAAGCTAGAGCACAAAAGTGCAGATTAGGAGAGATCCACTGCAGACTCTTAATAACTTCCAAAGATTGCTAGGAGATATTTCCAATCTATGGTCCACTGTTGGGATAGAACCTGATGACTTGATTAATTTAAACAAAACCTTATATGGTAACAAAGATTTAAATAGTCCCAGGAAACTAACAGCTGAAACTAAGAGAGAATAGACTTTGACTGAAGAGAAATTACAGAAGGCATATATGAATCGTGTGGATCTGAATCTTAACTGCATTCTGGTCATATCACCTTCCAAATATTCTCCTACAGGAATTTTAATGCAGATGGAAGATATTATCTTAGAATGGATTTTTTACCACATAAAAATTAAAATTTTGGGACTGGAGAGAAGTCTCAGAGGTTAAGAACACTGGTAGCTCTTCCAGAGGTCCTGAGTTCAAGTTCCAGCAACCACATTGTGTCCATAACCTTCTAGAATGAGATCTGGTGCCCTCTTCTGGTCCCCAAGAATACATGCAGGCTGAACACTGTATACATAATAAATAAATAAATCTTTTAAGAAATTAAAATCTTATGTGGAGGGGCTGGAGAAATGGCTCAGTGGTTAAGAGCACTGACTGCTCTTCCAGAGGACCCAGGTTCAATTCCCAGCACCCACATGGCAGTTCACAATTGTCTGCAACTCCTGTTCTGGGATATCTGACAACCTCACACCAATGTACATAAAATAAAGTTAAATAAGTCATAAAAAAACTACATCTCTAAAGCTTATAAAAAATCTTATGTGGAAAAGTTCTCTGAATTAATTATAAAAGGAAAATCAAGACTTTGTCAATTAAATTATTGTGCCTTTAACTAATGATGAAATTAACAAATTATGGGAAGACAGTGAACCCTGGCAAAGGGTTTAGACTAATTTTTTGGGAAAGATTAATAACAACTATCTCAAAAGTGAGAGAATTTGACTTATAAAGAGAGCTAACTGGATCCTTCCTCACCTTGTACATGACACACCAATTACTGGAGCCCCTACATTCTATACTGATGCAATAAATCAGGAAAGGCAGATTACAAATCAGAAGAGTTAACTAAAGTAAAACAAAGTCCTTATAATTCCATTTAAAAGGCAGACTTATATACTATTCTCATAGTACTAAGGGATTTTAAAGAACCTCTAAATATAGTTACTGATTCACATATGCAGAAAGAGTTGTTTTGGATATTGAAACCACTGAATTTGTACCAGATGATATAGAATTGACTTCATTATTCATTCAGGTTCGAGACATAATCAGGAATAGGCTTCATTCCCACATATATAACACGCATCTGATCCATACGGGTCTTTCAGGTCCTCTAGCAAAAGGTAACTCAGAAATCGATCAATTATTGATTGGAAATGTCCTGAAGGCCTCAGAATTTCAGAAAAACATCATGTCAATAACAAAAGTTTATAAAATGACATTTTCATTACAAAGCAACAAGCCAAAGAGATTATAAGGAGATGTCCTACTTGTTCTTTATACAGCCAAACACTACTACCTGCAGGAAACAACCCAAAGGATACTCAAACAAATTAAATCTGGCAGATAGATGTGTTCCATTTGTAGAAGTTGAAAAATTAAAATATGTACACCAAACCATGATATCTATTCAAGTTTTCAATGGGCAACTGCTTTGAATTCAGAAAAGGCTGATTAGTTAATCACACATTTACTAGAAAGACAGTATGTCTCTAAGAAACAGTTTTTTGCTTATGATAACAAAAAGCATAGTATAGATATACCACACAATCCTGCAGAACAGGCAGCTATAGAAAGGTTAAATTGAACTATAAAGGATATGTTAAACAGAAAGGGATGAAAAAGATCCCCAGAAATAGACTGCATAATGCTTTATTAACCTTGAATTTTCTTAATGCTAATGAGAAAGGAACAACAGTTGCAGAGAGACATTGGATAATAGATTTTAAAAAAAAAACCTTCTGATTTAAACCAGCTGATGTATTTCAAGGACATGTTGACCTCAGAATGGAAACCAGGAAATGTGCTATGTTGGGGAAGGGGTTTTGCTGTTGTTCCCACAGGAGAAGAAAAAACTATGGATACCATGCAAATTAATCATGATTCCATTTGAAAAGGAGAAACTTCTTGATAAAGAGAAATGACAGCTCATCCACAGAAGTAACAATCCTACAGGTGGTAAGGGAACCTCATAAGGGTTGGGGCAGGGTTCTGTTCTTGTCTTTGCAGGAAACACCCATCTTCAAAAAGTCGACAGTCCTTGGACATCTAGATGCCTAAAGAAGAAAAGATAGCTATCCGGAAAGAATCACCAAGCAAGGAGAAATCTGATTTATGATACCAATATCCTCCTCAGGGTAAAATCTCACTACCTAGCCATCCATATCTCCTCACTTCTCAGTATAATGGTAGTCACGACTCACTTAACAATCAAAGCTGGCTTTGGAGTTGGACGGTTGCTCTCATTCTCTAAATCCAAGCATAATGTTAAAAAAAATCAGAGTTTGTCTCATATCAAGAGCCACCTGGTGTGGGACAGAAGGAAGATAAAATCTAGGGCCTAAGGTTATCAAAACTCTGCTTTCAAAAATTTTACTTCTCCTCATACTATTTTCCATCTCTGTGGTACCTTTCTTTGAATATATGTCTATTGAAATTCAAACTTTCTGCTTTGATATAAATAATGTTTAAGTTTTCCAGAGTGAACAATAAATTTTCCTACAATAATCTCTGAAGTCTACAGTAAGAAGATGGGGCCCCACAACAATGATCCCACCTGATTCATATGGTGCCATTTAGCTGATAGTACCACTTAAAGATTGACTTTGGACTACAAACTGCTCAGAACAATTTAGAGGTGGCTGGTTAAGATGATTCACCCTCGCAGACTACTCTAGCTGGGACTTGAGATAAGCCCTGCACTGTCCCATGCTGCATAGACTGAATGATATATTTACCTCTCCCAGGACTTAACAATTAACCCACATTTTTCTTTCAGGATCTGATGTTGCTGTGAATATGTTTTTTTGCCATTGGTTAATAAAGAAGCTGTTTTTGGCCAATGACTTAACAGAGTAAAGTCAGGCAGAAAATCCAAACAAAGATGTAGAGAGTAGGCGGAGACAGGGAGACACTATGTAGTTCCCGAAAGAGACAAACTCCGGAACCTTACTTGTAAACCACAAGCCTTGTGGTAAAATACAGAATAATAGAAATGGGTTGATTGAAGATGTATGAGTTAGCCAGGAATATGCCTAAGCTATTGGCCAACCAGTGTTATAATTAATATAGTTTCTGTGTGATTATTTCAGGTCTGGGCAGCCGGGAAACGAACAAGTAGCCTCTGCCTACAAGGATTCCCCAAAGATACCATCACTCCCAGGCAGCAGTCAGTAAAGTTAAGATTACAATGCCCACATCCCCAAGAGGAGGAATGGATGGTTTATGTTTTTTCAGTGGATTATGGATATTATATATATAGGATAAAAGGGTAGATTATTGAATCCACTCTGAAAAGAAAAAGGAAGAATATAGATATAAGATAAAAAGGTAGATTATTGAATCTACTTTTAAAAAGCAACTATTAGTTTTAAATGCTTTCTATTGGATTGAACTTTTGTACATTGTATACAAATTTTGTATAATGATAAAAATTTGAGATTAATTTTGTTAAAACATACTGTACATATATTTCTACTCTTGTTCAAGGCATTGTACCTATATAACTCATTTAACAATGTAATGCAAATTCCTAGTCTTTGAAAGTTATTATTACCAACTGTTTAGGATGATAAGGAAATACAGGTTAGTAGTTAATCACCTGGTATAATTGAACTTGTAGTCACATTAGTTATTTTTTCAAGGTCAAAAAGGATATATTTTAGATAAACACTTCAGAGATCTTCAGCATATGGCAATTAAGATGTTTTAATAACTTGATTCTTTTGCAGGGCAGTGGTGGTGCACGCCTTTAATCCCAGCACTTGGTTGGCAGAGGCAGGCAGATCTCTGTGAGTTCGAGGCCAGCCTGGTCTACAAGAGCTAGTTCCAGGACAGGCTCCAAAGCCACAGAGAAACCCTGTCTAGAAAAACCAAAATAATAATAACTTAGGTTTTTTTATGACAATGAGACATGTCTGCACCTGGCATCTACTTCAGAGAAGGTAAGTGGATGGAAATGCAAGTTATGTAAATTAGGTACAAGACTTTGGACTCATCAAATAGGATAGATGTGGAGTAATTTTTCTGAATTTGTCAAATGCAAATGAAGTAGATATTGATGTATTTATTGCCTGTATATATTATACATAATCATTGTATTTACTATATATAGTTGTTTTTATATTAGTTATAACTGTTTTATTTTAGATAAAAAGGGAAATGTGGTGGCATTTCAATTGTATTTTTATAAATAAAGCTTGCCTGAGGATCAGAAAAGCCACACTGGCCACTCTTACAGACCAGGCTGTGGTAACACACACCTTTAATCCCAGGAGCCATACTAGTTGCCATAGAAACTGGGTGGTGCACACCTTTAATCCCAGAACTAGAGAGGATTATAAAATGAAAGGAAACAGCTCTCAGTCACAGTCTCATTCTGAGATTCCTGGAGGCAGGATCACCATTTCGGACTGAGGTCGAGGTAAGAGCCCATGGCTGGCTGTTTTGCTTTTCAGATCTTCAGGTTGAACCCCAGTTTCTCTCTTTGAGTTTTATTAATTATGCTTCAGATATCAGAGGGGAAACACAACAAACAGATGAACACAGGATTCGTCATTGATGGAGAGAACAGTTCAGGTAGTAGAGAACTTTCCCAGTATGCAAGAAGCACTGGCCCCAGCCCCAGCAGTGCACAAAACCAAGAAATGAATTTCCGCTAGAATGATCAGAAGTTCAAAGTAATCCTTGACCATATAATAAGTCAGAGGCCAGCCTGGGCTATGTGAGACTCGGTATCAAGACAAAAGAAACAAAAATGACCAGGCAAGAAGTACGTGCTCCGTTTCTGATGATATTTGGGGGGACAGCTCTCCACAGGAAGCCTGAGATGGGGAATGTTTGATGCAATCGCACTACAGAAAAAAGGCAGGAGGAGCCAGGGAGTGGAGTGAGGAGTGGAGGAGTCCTAGAGATGGTGGGGACCCAGCTCCTTGTGGCTCCACGGAGGAGTTCAAATTTGACGTGGGGTCTTTGTGGAAGGCGGGCCACAACTGCAGGGTTGTGTTTTTGAACATTTATTTATTTGTTTGTTTGTTTGTTTATTTCAAGTGCACGTGTACGCACTTGTGCATGGAGGTCGGAAGACAGGAAGTTGTCTTTCTTCCTTCAATCCTTCCAGTATGGCAGCAAGCACTTTACCTTCTAAGCCATCTAGACAGCCCCAGCTGGTGGGTTTTAAGTAGTGGAGTAATCCCATAACTGAGCAATTCTCCGGAAAAATCAATACAAGCAGTCTGACAGCCGAGCTTGAGAGGATGCTGTGGGAAAATGGCTCCAGAAGAACAAATGGTTTAAACTTTTAAGAAAACAGCCTGTCTCTTTCTCCCTGAGTTATGTCTGTCTCTCTCTCTCTCTCTCTCTCTCTCTCTCTCTCTCTCTGAAACAGCTGTAGCTGTTCTGGAGCTCGCTCTGTAGACCAGGCTGGCCTCAGACTAATAGAGATCCGCCTGCCTCTGCCTCCTGAGTGCTGGGATTAAAGGCTTGTGCCACCACCGCCTGATTAAGAACACATTCCTTTTCATGAAAATATGTTACCTTGTACGCTACAGTGACCTGTATGGTTTGGTCTGGAAGCACACACACATGCCCATGAGTACATGCACTTAAATTATGTTAAAAAATTAAAATGTGATAAAATTGGTAGATTACTGACCCCAAGGGTGGTTAGGAATTGTTAAATTATAAATCCGAGATGGCAATTAAGAACCTCACCAAGCCGGGAGGTGGCGGCACACGCCTTTAATCCTAGCACTCGGGAGGCAGAGGCAGGAGTGTCTCTGTGAGTTTGAGGCCAGCCTGGTCTACAGGAGCTGGTTCCAGAACAGGCTCCAAAGCTACAGAGAAACCCTGTCTCGAAAAACCAAAAAAAACAACAACAACAACAACAACAACAAAAAACCCAAAAAACAAAAAAAAACTCCACCAGCCCTGCCTCCTGGGTACTGGAATTAAAAGTGGACATCACCATTCTGGGCTCTGAACAAGTTTACTTGAAAATTGAGGGATTTCTAGTTCTGTGTGAAGTAAGCTGTTGTCAGTGTTTTGGACAGAAGAGCAATCTCCTCCACAGTGCCTAACAGCTAAGGACACTCAGCTGTGTTTCCTGTCAAGCCAAGACCGTTCAGCTGTTCTGACCTTCTCCCTTTCTCCTTGGTGCGTCTAGGATGGTGAATTCAGAGGCAGGCCTGAGGTGCACACCTTTAATGCCAGCATTCAGGAAGATCTCTGTGAGTTGATTCCAGCCTGGTCACTCAGGACTGCAGTGAGACCCTGTCTCAAAACAACAAATGGATACATTGCAATTTTATTTTTTAAAAAAAGTTACTATGCTAATCACATCATTAGGCTTAGGTACATTAAAGTACCCATGGGAGGTATTTGCTAAAATACCTAAATCAAAATCCTAAATCACTTTGTCCAGCTGTGATAAGTGGCTTTTTGCTTGTTTGTTTTTGTTTTTTGAGACAGGGTTTTTCTATAGCTTTGAAACCTGTACTGGAACTAGCCCTTGTAGACCAGGCTGGCCACAAACTCACAGATATCTGTCTGCCTCTGCCTCCCAAGTGTTGGAATTTAAGCCCTGCGCCACCACCACCCGGCTGATAAGTGGACTTTTTAAACCAGTGAGTGTGCCGGGTGTGGTGGCACATGGCCATAACCCCAGCATTCAAGAGGACAGGCAGGAGGATTCCTGTGAGTTTGAGGCCAGCGTGGTCTACAAAAAAAAAAAAAAAAAGGAAGAAGAAAGAAGGAAGGAAGGAAGAAAGAAAGAGAAAAAACAAAACATTGAGTGTGGCCACAGCTGCAATCCATTGTCTTCTGAGCCTAGAGACGTACGCTATGCAGAGGCCTGGAGAAAGGGACAAATGCCGCCAGACTAAACTCATGAACGCTTAAAGTAACAACACGGGGAGAACTGAGAACTGATCCTGCAGGCTGTCCTCTGCACGGACAAACGCGTAAGCGATTAATAAAAACGTAATACAACTACCATCTACATTTGAAAAGCAAAGCAAAATAAAGGCCTTGGAACTGGATGCAGTAGTACAAGCCTGCCTTTAAGTCTCTCTAAGGAGCAGTCCAAGTCACCCCAGGCTGAGACCACCTCTGGATAAATAATAAATGCAAAACCTAAGCCAATCAAACAAGCAACAGTAAACCTCCGCAACTTCCTAGGGGGTGTGGCGGTCGGGAGCGCAGGGCAAACTACCTGAGCCTCACCTGCCTCAAGACCGCTCACACCTACACAGGGTGCGAGGCGCGGGCCTGGTCACGTGGCAAGCTCCGGCCAATCAGCGGGCCGCTCGCGGCTGAGTCCCATAAAGGCGCCAGTCGCCGGCTGCTGACAGCCGCCATCCGGACAGAGCTGGCGGCCAGCGGTGGGGAACCAGGAGCGACTGCCGCGCACTGCTTCAAGTAGTGCGAACCGAAAGGCTGAACGGATGAGGCCCCTTTCCTAAGAGGTACTACCCCTGCTCCGGACGCTCTGCCCTGGGCTGCGCCTCTGGCGGCCCTTGGGGTGAAAATAACGGTTTTCCCCGTCTCCCCTCCCCCATGGGCGCTGGGCCGCAGGGTGGGCAGTTGGAGGCCATTGCCCAGCCGAGTGCGTGCCCGCCTGCAGCCCCGACGAGCTGCGAGCTTGTGGTCCCGAAGGACCATTTTCTGAGTTCCTTTCCTCTTGTAGTACTTATCTTTCCGAGGCGGAGTCTGGAAAGGGGTTGTCGCTAAGTCCAGGGTATAATGGTTGTCTAGTTTTCTTCGTGGTTGTGGTGTCGGCCATTCCCTGTACTGTAGTTTGGGGAGGGCCTTTGTTGTGTCAGTTCTGTGTGTGGACTGTGAACACAGGGATCCCGGTCCCTGGCTCATGTCCTACCCCATTAAGTCCCTGGAATGGACCAGACCCTGTGCTGTGTGATGTGGGTGTACCCTACCTCTGGGACGGGCCTGTGCGTGGGCAGGGTGCCTGTGGAACGATGGGACAGAGCGGGTGGAAAGGAACGAGGGAGGCTTCTCACAAAAGACAGCTCAACTCCATCTTAAAGAGCAGATGGAAGTTGCCTTAAAGAGTGATGATGGTAGCTCTGATGTAGACGTGATTTCAAAGCATGGATATTGTCTTCGATGGGTAGCCCAGACTGGCCTTGTCTTTCCCCACCAGTACAGGATTACCGAGTTTGCCACAAACGCCTGGCAAGGCACGAGTTTTGTCACACAAAAGAAATGTGAGAGAGTGCACACCCATGTGCCGGTTTGTTCCCCTACGGCCCCATCCTCACCCTGTCAAAGTACTAATTAATCTGCCAAATGATAATTACCTACTCACAAGGGCCTGAAAGGGGTCTGCAACCTCAGTTTCCACCCTGGACTTGGTATCCTTGAAAGTGAATAAATGAACAAATAGAATTTGGAAGACGGTGCCCTGGGAACCGGAGAAGAGTTGGCGTGTCACAATAATACTCTAGTGACAAACCCTGCTGAGAAGTCAGGTCAGGTCAGATACAGCAAGAGTCTGTTGGACTTAACAACTAACTGTGGTGAGTGTTAGCGTAGGGAGATGTAAGGAAGGCGGAGGAAGCCGGGCCTAAAGCACACAATACAGACAGTGTAGATTTTGGGGTGCCTGAGCAAATGTTGAGGCTCCAAGAAGGGGATTGAGGAAGAATTAGGATAACTGGTGGTGCTTTGATTTCTAGGTATGTAGAAACAATGATGATATATATCATAACCTTCTAATCATTGTGTGTCGAAGGGAAGAAGTTTGCTTTGATCTGAGACTTGTCTGCCATGTAGTCCAGACTGGCCTCAGACTCTGGGGCGTCCTGCTTCAGCCTCCTAATGCTGGTCTTAAGATTTCACAAAGTTCTTCATTTTTCTTTTTCCTAAAACTCAGTTTGTAGACCAGGTTGGCCTTGAACTCACAGAAATCCTCCTGCCTCTGCCTCAGTGTGCCAGGATTAGAGGCGTTCACTACCACGCCCAGCTGGAAATCTCAGCATTTTAACTAGCCTAGCTATCCTTGGCCACACACCTAGCAGAGACTGTTATCAGACAGGAAATTTCCTTACTTTACCTGGAACGGACAAAAGGAAAACTGGACGCCGGGACTGTGTCGTTGTGAACATTATCTATTTATTAACTGAAGCCTGAGATCATTCTGGAGGAATCACTGTCTCACTGGGCTTGTTCTGTACCCTGGGTGCTGGTGACCGAATGCAGGTCTGGTATGCAAGAGGCTGCTTCTTTGGGGAAGCAGGACTTAGTGCTGGGGTAAGAGCTCGTCAGTGACTGGGGGGGGGGGCTTTGTCTCATCAGAGCCCAGAGCCACATGGGATTCAAAATGCAAGATCCTTCTTTCTAGGCATTGATTCCCAATGTGCACAAGTTCTATAAAACTCACCCAAAAATGCCCCCAGCAGAAAGACCTCGGCCACTTAAGATGGGTAGAAATCGTTCTTTAAATCATCTTCAAAGCCTCAATAAATTCAACTAATTTAAAACAGGTTTAAGCTGTGGCAAGTTATTTTTCATTCTTTGGTAGGCTCAATTTCATGAGACTGACATGCAGTGCAGCCCAGTTAATCCAATGCAGACCATAGTTGGCAGTCTTCAAAAGTGTTTTATAAAGGAACAAATTAGAAATTGGGTAGTTTGGGGGTTTGGTTGTTTGGTTGATTCCTGTTGTTTCTCTCAGGCTTAGGAACAAACCTTACTTTTGCTAGGCAAGTGTTTTACCGCTGCACATCGTTAGTCCTCAGCCACCTCCCCTTAAAGAAGGCAGGGTTTCACTCTGTTACCTACAGTGGTTGCAAATTCCTGGCCTACAGCAAGATTCCTACTTTGACTTCCTTACTAGCTTGTTTGAAATGGGAAATTTTTGGACTCATCTCTCAACAGTAGGGGACTTTTCTCTCTTTTTTTGCTGTCTATATCCTGAGAGCTTCTTTAAGCTGTGTGTGTATTTTAGAGCGCAGTGTATGTGTGTGTGTGTGTGTTTGTGTGTGTGTGTGTGTGTGTGTGTATCAGAGATGACTTTGAAATATACAAAGGCTCTCTTTCTCAGAAATATAAATTTTAGGCTTTATATTGTTTTCAAAATGTCAGAATAACCTGCAGGAAGCAAGCATCTATCAAAACTTCAAACCATCAGCTAGAAATTCTGTCTGTCTGAGACAGGCTTAGTGTAACCAAGTTTGATCATGAACTTTGCTGTGTAGCTGAGGGTGACCTTGAACTCCTGATACCTCCCCAGTGCTGGGTTCACAGGCTCACAACATAGTGTAAACTAATAGGGTTGATTTCCTTCACTTTAATGTAAATGAAATTTTCTTCATATCTTTTTGTAAAGATTTTTCTTTATTATTTTTTAATTATGTGTGTGTTTGTCTTTGTGTGGTTATATGCACACAAGTGCAGACGCCCATGGAACCATCAGATACCCCAGAAGTAGAGTTCTGGAGGCTGTGAGTTGCCTGAGGGGGTGCTGGGAATCAGACATAGGTCCTGTGCAAGAGCGGTGAGTAGAAATACTACCGTAGCCTGGTTTGCTTTGACCCCAGGAAGTAGCAGAGGATGAATTCTGGAGCCTCCTTACCTCTGCTGGAATACTGGATTACAGGAATTCCGGGCAGGCTCGGGCACTTGTTTATGACCATGGCACACTCCTTTCCTTACTATTGCTTTGTTCTCTTGTTCGTACATTGTGTGGCCATTTGCTGTCTTTTGTAGTCTATATTGGTTTTAGAATTTTTCCTATGTTGAAGTATCATAGAGATTGCACTGAATCTGTACTTCACTAGTGTAAGAGGAACATGTTTTCAGCCAGTTTTGTGTTTTATCACCATGTCTGGCCTTCTACTGTGGCCTCTTGGTCTCCCAGTCCTGGGGGGGGGGGTCTGTGGATACGGCTTTCAGGACTTTGTACTACTACTACTACTACTACTATTATTATTATTTTTATTATTTACCCGAGTCTGGTTAATTCCAGTGAGCATACAAGCAAATATGTGTACAGACGGCTCTGCTACCTGTCACCTTAGCAGCATGCAGCTGGGCCTTATTTTACATGTTTGTGAGTTGTCTGCTTGTTGTCTGTGCACCACATGGTACAGGTGCTCACTGTGGCTAGAAGTGGTATTGGAGCCCCTGGAACTAGAGTTAGATCTCTGGGAACCTCCATGTGGGTGCTGGGAACTGAACCCAGGTCCTATGCAAGAGCAGCAGTGCTCTTAAACACAGCCCCTCAGCTCTTCCTTTTTGCCAGAAAATTCCCTTAATCTTAGCCAAGGCTATACTGCTCTCCAGTGCCTGATCCCAGGGAAAGAAGGAGATTTAGGGACATTTTAACAACATACTTGGCCCAGTCCATGAACATGGGATGGTACATCTTCCTATTTAAGTGTGGTGTTTGACCTGCATGTTTGTCTGTGCATCGCAGTGTTCTCATAGGCCAGAAGAGGGCTCAGGATGCCCTGGAACTGCAGTTACGTGAGCTGCCACGTGAGTGCTGGGATCTAAACCCTTGTCCTTGGGAAGAGCAGCAAGATCTCTTAACCACTGAGCCATCTCTCTATACCCTCTTCAATTTTTTTTCAAAGATTCTTTTTGCTGTTTTGTAATTTTCAAGTTGAACGTATTTAACTTGATGTTTGTTGTTTATTGGGGGTAACAGGTGGCCCACAAGCCATCACCAGTGTGGAGACTGGACACAGCTAGCCATAGTCAGCTCTCTGTTTTCCCCCATCCCCCACATGGGGCCAAAGGACAAAGCACGGGTGGTCGGCTTTGGCACCAAGGGCCTTCACTGGCTAAGTCATCTCACAAGCTCTGTCTCTTCAGTTTCTCACCTCTGTATTTCCTCTGAATTCCAATAAACAGATCTGTTACTTCCTTCTTTACTTCTGAAGACTTTTATTATTTTTGCACTGCTAGACAAGCTTTCCGCCACAAAGCCTGTTGTAGGAGCTGGAGAGAGCAGTGGTCCAGCACTGGGAGCACAAGGTCTTCCTGGGGGCTGGAACCCCAGCTTCAGGAGCGTCTGCCAGTGCCGGTCTCTGTCGGCACTAGCATCCACACAGACAGCACGCACATACATATAGTTAAATAAAAAATATCTGTTAAATGTTACTGTAAATGGCATCATTTCCATAATTTCTTTGTGGTGATGGTGGATTTGGAGGTGGGATTTAGCCCAGTCTGGCATGTGTTAACCGTGTTCTCCACCAATGAGCCCTAGCTCTCCTTTCTGAAGACTCTGTTAGAGTATAGACATAGAGCTGCTTTTCTGTATGCTTATTTTAATTAT
This sequence comes from Myodes glareolus, assembly GCF_982192425.1. Taxonomy (NCBI): domain Eukaryota; kingdom Metazoa; phylum Chordata; class Mammalia; order Rodentia; family Cricetidae; genus Myodes; species Myodes glareolus. The sequence continues at coordinate 2,165,151 of NC_142033.1, read as the reverse complement.
TATTTAATAATGGTTTAAACACCATCTCATTTTATAGCTCTAGTTGACCTGACCTAAAGCAAACTATGCAGATCAGGCCAGCCTTTAAGTTGAATGAGCTCTCCTGCCTCTGCCTTCCAAATACAGAAATGAGCCACCGCGTCTGCCTGTGTGTTGATCATCTTTATTTTACAAATTTACTGAATTTATTAGTTCAGATAGAGTTTGAGTAGAGCCTTTAAGGTTTTTTTTTCTTTTTTTAAAAAAAAACATGGTTAACATATGCCATTTTATACCATCTGCAGTGAAAATTAGCATCTTGATTTTCAATTTGGATGGATGCCTTTTCTTCCTCCCTTTCCTTCTTCCTTCTCTCCCTTCATTTTTCCTTCCTTGTCTAATATCTTAGGCTAGGATTTCTGAACAAGTTATTTTAAATATTATTTATTTATTTTTATTGAAAATAGATTTTTTTCATACAATATATTCTAATTATAGGCTTGCCTCTCCTAACTTCTCCTGCCCACCCAAATCCACACCCTTTCTCACTTTCATTAGAAAGCAGATAATAATGATAATAATAATAATATAATTAAAGATTAAATAAATAAAAACAAACCCAAACAGAACAAAACAAACAACCAAGCAGGGGAGAAAGAGTCAAAAGAAAAAGCACAAGAAACACATACAGCTGCTAGAACACACATATTTGCACACCCAGTGCTAGAACACACATATTTGCACACACAGACAACCCATAAAAATAAAATTATAAAACACAGGGGCTGGAGAGATGGCTCAGTGGATAAGAGTGCTCTCCCAGAGATCCTGATTCAGTTTCTGGCAACCACATGGCTCACAACTATCTGTAATGAGATCTGGTGTCCTCTTCTGACCTGCAGGCATATATGTAGACAGAACACTATATACATAATAAATAAATAAATCTTTTTAAAAAACATAAAATATTAGCAGAAGATCACAAGGTTTAAAAAAAGTTGCCCAGAGTTATGAGATTAAAAACCCTCCAAAAGTACTGCTGAGTTTGTTTTGTGTTGGCCGTTACTGCCGGGTGTGGAGCCTGCTTAGAAGTGGCTTGAGTTTTACCTCCTTGGAGAAAACTGGATTTTCCTTTGCAGGCAGTTATTAACCGAATATAGCTTCTTGGTTAGGTAAGGGCACGTATCTACTTCTCTCGCAGCACTAGGACCCCATCTGGCTGAGTCCTCCTCTCCCACCATCCATCCATAGCTACATTCTGTTCCCCTGCACAGGGAGCTCCGTCCCTCACCTCTAGTGTCTCGTTCTCTATCTAACCTGTGGTTACGGATTGTGTCTGCCTTACTGAAAGCCAAACAGCAAGGTCCACATATGAGTGAGTACATACCATATTTGTCTTTTGGGGTTTGGGCTACCTCACTCAGGATGAGGGGTTTTTTTTTCTAGCTACTTCCATCTGCCTGTGAATCTCATTATTTCATTTTTAACCACTGATTAATATTCCATTGTGTACACATACTGTATTTTTTATCCATCTATTGACAGACATGTAGGTTGTTTCCAATTTCTGGCAATTATGAATAGAACAGCAGCAAACATAGGTAAGTGTCTCTGCAGTAGGATGTAGATGGAGTCCTGTGGGTAAATGCCAAAGACTAGCATTGCTGGTTCTTGATGGAAATCTCTTCCTAGGTCCCTGAGGAACCATGACACTGATTTCCACAATGGCTGCACAAGTTTGCACTCTACCAGCTGTGCATGCGTGTCCCCTCAGCTGCATGAGCTGCTGTTTGTGGTGCTGATCGTGTAAGATGGAATCTCAGGGTCGTTTTGATTTCATTTCCCTGATGGCTAAGTAGGTTGAGCATTGAAGTGTTTCTCAGCCATTTGTGTTTCCTCCTTTGAGAATTCGGTTTAGATCTGTATTCCACTTTTTATTGGGTTATGTTCTTGATGTCCAATTGTTTTAGTTCTTTATCTAACTTATATTATCCCTTTGTGAGATGTGTAGCAGTTGATAAAATCTTTTCCCAGTCTGTAGGCTGCCACTCTGTGCTGACGATGGTGCCTTTCATCACACAGAAGCTTCTCTGTTTCTTGAGCCTGTGCTGTTGGTGCTCTGTTCAGGAAGTCCTCTCTTGTAGCAGTGAGTTCAAGGCTATTGGCCACTTTCTCGTCTACCAGATTCAGGGTATTTGGCCTTATGTTGAGGTCCTTGATTGATCCATTTGGAGTTGAGTTTTGTGCGAGATGATAAATATGGATCTATTTGAGCTGGGTGGTGACAGTGGTAGCGCACACTTTTAATCCCAGCACTTGGGAGGCAGAGGCAGGTAGATCTTTGTGAGTTCAAGGACAGCCTGGTCTACAGACAGGTTGCAGGATACAAAGACTACACAAATAAACCATGTCTTGAAAAAACAAACAAACAAATGAAAAAGGATCTATTTGGGTTCTTCTACATGCAATCATCCAGCTTGACCAGCACTGTTTGTTGAAGATGCTCTTTTTCTAAGTGTGTATTTCTGGCTTCTTTATAATAAATGTAGGGGTCCACAGGTATGTAGACTTATGTCTAAGTATTCAATTCAGTTCCAATTATATGTCAGTTTTAATGGCAATGTCATGCTGTTTTTATTACTATAGCTCTGTAATGCATGCAATTTAAGATTAGAGGTGGTGTTAATAACTGTAGCAGCTCAGGATTTTGATTGCTCGGGATTGTCTTTCGCTTTTCTGGTTTCTTTGTGTTTCCATCTGTCTTCTCTAGCCAGCAGGTGTTTTCCTCTGTGGTGTGTGTGTGTGTGTGTGTGTGTGTGTGTGTGTCTCCCCATGCATGTGGAGGTCAGAGGACAGCTTTGGATGTCATTCTTACATATACTCTTCTCCTTGAGACAAGATCTCTCACTGGATCAAGTGCGCAGAGAGCCCGGGAGTCTCTTACGTTCACTTCCCCAGCACTGAGATTCACAGTCTCCCTCCACCACTGCCTGCTTTCCAGTGAGGGACTGACTGAGCTATTGCCTCAGTCCCTGAAGCTTCTTTCTTTTTAAGGATGCTTTGGATTTTATTTTATTTTTTATTCATGTATGTCTATGTAAATTTTATTTTATATTCTGTGTGTATATAGCATGGGTACAGGTGCCCACAGATTCCAGAAGAGGATGTTGGGTGCCATGGAACCAGAGTTATGTTGTGAGCCACCCAATACCAGTACAAGGATCTGAACTCGGGTCCTCTGGAGAAGGAGTACATGTTCTTAACCACTGAGCCATCTATCTAGCTCCTGCAGTTTCTTATAATAAATGTTCTGTGTCTGCACTGTCCAATGTCCAGCCGCTAGCCAGATGTGGGCACTTGGAGGTAGCCGGTAATATGATCACCTACAGGTGCTGCATCAGTTTTCAGCCAATTTGGGAGTGTGTGTCTCTATGTTGCTGGGGAGCAAACTCGGAATCTCACATACAAGGTGTGCTCTTCCACTGAGCTGTGTCTACAACTCCTCATACAGTTTTTGAGTGAGGAGATAATAGTTTTATTTTCAATATAGGCTGACAAAAGGACTTTTAAGGTAAATTTATTATGTGTAAGAACTTTGGGGCTGGTGAGATGGCTTAGGAGGTAAAGGCACCTGCTGTTAAGCCTGAGAGCAGGGTGGTTTGCAGAAACCACATGATGGAGAGAGAACTGATACAGGTCACCCTCTAGCCTGCACGAGCATGCTGTAGTACGTGCACATGTGCAGCCATGCATATGCTCATACAGCAATAAATAACTTCCAAAGCCGCTGTCTAGTTTTCCTTCTCATTCATACCTTAAGATGTAAAGTTTGCAGATAGCGCCTTCCCCAAGCTTGCTACTAATCACCTTGTATTTTATATAATAAGACCCTGTCTCAAGAAAAAAAGAAAAGAAAAGAAAAGAAAAAGAAAAAGAAAGAAATGGCGATTGGTAGAAGGCAAAAAGGCTAGTAATTCCAAATCATCCTAGACCATAGAGTAAGTTTGAGGAAAGCTGGAATGGGATACATAAGGCCTTGTGTCCCCCAGGACCCCCTTCCCCACCGTGATTCCAGCACTTGGGAGGTAAAAACAGTAGGATCAAGAGATCTAGATCATATTCAGCTTCATGAGTTTAGGCTACATGGGACCTTGTCTCAAAACCCAAAAAGAAGAGGACACTATGTAAGCCACAGCCTAGGAGAGGCTATTTGCAGTACATAGCCACAAAGGTTTGTGTTAAAGATATATGGAGATAGTTACAGACGATCTGGTAGGAACATCATCACAACTCCTCAAATGTGCTTGACAGACAATGCCCATGTGGCCAGTAACATAAAAGGGGGCTTTGTATCCTGCACCATCAGAGAAACAACAATTAGCATCACACTTTAGCCTCTCCGGCACCTCCAGATGGAGGCTCACACAGATGATGTGGCTGGAGGCTGGTTTTCCCATTTTGAAAAGCAGGTGGTATCTTTTAGGTTGGATTGATTGCTGCATGTGATTCAGTAATGTCCCTTCTGGGTTTATACATGGAATAAACACACACATACACACTACCCACATCTTAACAGCAGTGTCAAGCAACCCTAAAGTTTGAATAAAAGAGATCAGGTAGGTGTGGCAACACATGCTGTAATTTCTATATTTGAGATGCTGAAGCAGGACGCTATCTGTAAATTTGAGGATGGTCTGGTCTACACAGGGAGACCTTGCTTCCAGAAAACTAAAAAAGGAAAGAAAAGAACATTTCTATTCTAGTAAATTAGTGTCTAGCCAGGTAAATAAGCAAAAACACCTGGATAAACTTTATAAACATAATGGGGAAAAGCCAAATGATGTATGTATGTATGTGTATATATATATATATATATATATATATATATATATATATATATATATATATAATGCATAGTAAATAATGCTGTGTCTATGCCAGGCTTGAAATGGAGTAAACTAAGATTGACAATGACCTCAGATGAATTCAGTTCAGTGTGGTGGCCTTCCATCTTGGCTGTACATCAGAAATACATTGAAACTTCAGAAACTAAAACTGGGTCTTATACTCTAGAAAGAAAGAAAAGACAATTGCCATGTGATCTAGCAATCCATTGTTGCATTCTGGTTATACATAACCAAGTATTTAAAAAAAAGAAAAGAAAAAAAGAAAGAAAGAAAGAAAAGGAAGAAGAGGAGAAGCATAGGCTTGAAAGATTTGCTTATCTGTTCACAGCAACACTGAACAGCAGTCTTAGAACACTTGTGTGTTCAGGAAGCACTGTATAGGTTCCAAAAGTGGAAGCAGCCAGTTTGATGCTGGTGGATGAAGGTAAACAAAGTGAGGTACCTAAAATGCAATCTCACTCAGTTTTGAAAGGAAGGAGGGAGCTAGAGAGATGGCTAAGTGGTTAAGAGTTCTTAGCTGGGCAGTGGTGGCATATGCTTTTAATCCCTCACTCAGGAGGCAGATGCTGCAGATCTCTTGAGTTCAAGGTCGGCCTGGTCTACAGAGTGAGTTCCAAGACAGCCAGGGCTATACATAGAAACCCTTTCTCAAAAAACAAAAACAACAACAAAAAGAGTTCTTAGTGTTTGCTACTCTTCCAGAGTTCGATTCCAAGCACCCTTGTCAAATGGCTTATCATCCAATGTCTTCCTGACCTCCAAGGACACCTACTATATACTTTATACTCAAACACACATATGCATATAAAAAAATGAAAATGCAAACTTTAAAAGAAACTGAGACTGGGCTCATGTGTAGCTCAGTGGTAGAATTCTTACATAGCATGAACACTGCCCTAAGTTCATACAGCATCACAAAAAGTATGTATGGGGTGGCATATGGCACACATCTGTGATTCCAGTCTCACGAAGCTGAAACAAGGGTTTACATACCATCCTGTTTCCCCCTCCCTCCTCTTTTACCTTTCCTTCCTTCCACCTCCCATCTATCCGCCTCCCCATCCATTCCTCCACCTAACCCTGTCTCCATTCAGAGAGGGGCAGGCCTCCCATGGGATTGAACAAAGTGTGGCACATCAAGCTGAGGCAGGGCCGAACTCTCTCCCCTTCGTCAAGGTTGGACCGGGTAATCCAGCATAGTGAACAGGTCCCCAAAGCCAGCTAAGCACCAGGGGCAGGTTCTGATCTCACAGCTAGGAAGCCTTACAAACAGACCAAGCTACACAACTGTCGTACACGTACTGAAAGCCTAGGTCAGTCCCATGCAGGCCTTCCTAACTGTTGGTCAGAGTCCATGAGCTCCCCCTTTCTAGTTCCATACATTTGCCTGCAAATTTCATGAGGTCATTTTTTACGGCTGAGTAGTACTCCATTGTGTGAATGTACCACGTTTTCTTTACCCATTCTTTGGTTGAGGGGGCACCTAGTAGTTTCCAGGTTCTCTCCCACAATGTGGAATACTACTGCTATAAACACAGTTGAGCAAGTGACAGGACCCCTATTTCAAAGGAGAGAGAAAAAGAAAATCTGATGTTCTGTAAACATGAGGATTTTGAGGATTTTGAACTAAGTAAAATAAACCACTTATTTAAACGTTTAATGTGCCCGAAAGGTGGCTCAGCAGGAAAATGGGCTGGCTGCCAAGTCTGATGATCCCTGGGACCCACACGGTGGAAGAAGAGAAATGATGACCTCCACATGCACACATACACACACATACACATACATGTGATTATAAAAAATGAGGGGGATGCTGTGTGCATCCACACGTGTCTAGAGTGCTGTGTCATAGAAATAAAAGCGAACACCTGTAACCGTACCTATGCAAGGAGCCAAGACAGGAGGCTCTCCTGAGCATAGTGAGAGATCCTACTTCCAAAATGCTAACAGAAATAAATAGTGGACACCAAGGGGGGGAGAGGTAAGAATCCTTGAGGTGGGGGTTGTTTAGTGGATTTAAGACTCGAGGTCCGTGAAATGAAAACACTGGAGACTGGCTTCCAGGAAAGCCCAGATATGAGCAACAGTATTGGACTAAAGACTTAAAATACTGAAGATGGATTTATCACAAGATGCTTGATCCTGAGACAGCATTGCCAAACCAATGTGGTCTTGGCTTAGTTTTAAGAGGTCTCAAGGTGGACAGCCACTTCTCACTGTGCTGTGTGCACACAGCTGCACGTTTCCAGCGTCTGTCCCTCTGTAAAGAGTAAAGATGCTGTCTCAGCATCTTAGACAGACAGAACAGTGTGCACCAAAGAACTGCACCTCAGCACTTGGCACTTCTCTTCCTGACGCATGGGGTTTCCACTTTTCCTAGTTATTGGTGGTGGTGCTGCTGAGGCTTGGACCAGGGCCCTGCCCTGACTAAGCCCATGTACTGTCACTGAGGTGTGCTCCCAGGCCCTATGACTTGGGGTTTTATTTTGTGTCTCCATACCATGTGTGGACATCAGAGGACAAGCAGCAAGAGTTAGTTCTCTCCCACAGTGTGGGACTCAGGCATCAAACTCACACCATCAAGCTTGCCAGCGAGTATCTTTACCTGCTAAGTCATCTTGTTGGGCAAAGCATTGATTTTTAGACCTAGTTGTTTCGTGTGTGTGTGTGTGTGTGTATGCAGTAAAGGCCAGAGGATAACTTGGGTATTGATGAAATAGGATTTTAAATAAATTATTGAGAAAATTGGGGGGGTTAGCTAAAAATCTTTTATTTCTCCCACATTCAATGAACAATTACAGGATCCCTATACCCCAATGGTACCTTAACATTCCTGGTACTTCTTTTTATTAGGAATCTGTAGACTTTTCCTGCTAAGACCTCAGTTTGTATTTTTGAAGAACAGAAAGAAATTCTGTGAAGTGTGGAAATAATTTAAACCATCTAAGACTAAAACATACACAATGAAACAATGTATACTGTTTGTATAAAAAAGGTTAGTATTTATTAAAAATTTTGTCCTTTTTGATTTTGGCCTAAGATGTGGGATTTTTAGAGGAGGGGATGCTTTTGTTTTTGAGACAGGATTTCACTACGTAGCCGTGGGTGGCCGGAAACTCACTATGTAGACCAAGCTGACCTTGACCTTACAGAGATCTGCCTGCTTCTACCTCCTGAGTGATGGGACTAGAGTTGTGCACCATGCCTGGCCTAGACATTTGTAAATGAACATTTAAACATCTATAATGTGTTTTGAAGCAGTGTGTCTTAGCTGTGTGTGACTGTTGAGCCTGCAATTCTAACACTCAGGAGGCTTAGCTGAAGAACATACATGGTAAGACATGAGACCCTGTCTCAGATAATGGCAGCAGCAGCAACACAAGCCTGGCATGGTGGTGTCCTTCATAGTGAGCGCTAGGCCAGCCTCAGAAACAAAGTCCTGAAAACAAAACAACAAAAACCACTCTTTCTCTTGAATAAATAGACTCTCACAAACAGCAATTTTTATAGTACTCAGGGTTTTTTTTATTATTTTTCAGGACATGTACTTGTAGATAACATTAAAACACCAGGATCTTAAGTGGTTGAGAATGTCTCTGCCAAGTCGACAGACAGCGATTGTTAACCCCCCTCCGCCAGAGTTCATAAACACTAAGAGAAATGGGCGGCTGACGAATCAGCTGCAGTTCCTACAGAAAGTGGTCCTGAAGGCGCTCTGGAAGCATCAGTTCTCCTGGCCCTTCCAGCAGCCCGTGGATGCTGTGAAACTAAAGCTGCCTGTAAGCATTTTATGAGATGTTAATTTTTAATTGTTTTTTATTCCTCTGTGTGTGTGCGCGTGTGTGCTCATTTCAAGATACATGTGGAAGTAAGATGACAACTTGGGGGTGCCAGTTCTCTCCGTCGACCCTGGGTTCCAAGGATTGAACCCAAGTTGTCAATGCTGATAGGATTAGCACTTTTGCCTGCTGAACCATCTCATTGGCCCAGACCTCAGGTACTGGGAATCTAGGCAGGAGGGGAACCTTCTAGAAGTCCCAAAGCAAAATAGAAGTGGATCAGAAAGGAGCAAACTCACTACTAAGATACAACAAGGTTTTCTTTTGCAGCCTATCTGGTTTGCATAAAGCACCCCCATTAGGGATAGGTGTCTGATGAAATACAGGAGAGAACAGTCACTGAGATGCAACAGCCCAAGTTCACTTCCAGGCCTGCAGGTGTCAGAGCCGCTACCCCACCCATGTAATGGCACAGGGTCTCCTGTGGGAAGCAGTGGGATGGGTGGGGGCATGGAGGGTGCTCTCCTAGAAGCAACTCTGACACTTTCCTTTAATGAAACTTCTAACCCTGTTCAAGCCCTTCTCAGAGAATGCTGGGAAGTCCAGGCTGATAACTTCCCTTCAGAGGTAAGCTTTGGAGGAAGCAATTGTTAATTCTAAAGACTGTATTAGAAAGCATGGGCACTCACAGGTCAGAAGACAATGTCCAGCTTTTCTGTTGTTCTGTGCATGCCAGGCATAGCTCTGCCTTCCACCTCACCATGGGAGAACTGAGATTACAGATGTGTACCACCAACCACAGCTGACTTTCTATGTGGTCCCAGGGACTCGAGTTTAGACCGTCAGGTTTACACAGCTGTCCTTTTATCAGCTAAGCCATCTCCCTGGCCCAGAACCTGTTAGTTTCATTGTCTGTTTGGGTGGGTATTTTACAAAGAGAAAAATCCTACAAGTATAAGAAAAAAAAATTAGGGCTGGGGATAGCTCAGCCTTTAAGAGCAAAGGCCGCTCTTCCAGAGGACCTGGATTCAATTCCCAGCACCCACATGGGTGGCATACACTGTCTGTAACTCCAGTTCAGGGTTCTAGTGAGAACTGATGGGTATGTAATGGGCATTCAGGAATCCAGTGCCCTCTTCTGGCTCTTCTTTCTGGTCTCTGCAGGCACCAGGCACACGTGCTCCACAGATACACACGTAGGTAAAGCACCCAGACACATAAAATATTTTAACTTAATCTTTAATATTATAAAATATGTATAACTAGACACTTGATTATTCAGCACCATGAAGACTGTCCTTAGTGTTCTGCCCACTTTCAAAATGAAACTTAAACGTGTGGACACCGACAGCTGCTGAGGACGTGTGTAAGGCTGTCAGCATGTCAGGGATCGCCAGTCTGCGTCCTGAGAAGGCTTTATTTACACACTTAGAGTCTTGCTTGTAGAGCATGTCCCACTCAGCTTTGGGTTTCACTTGAAGATTTTAGTCATGTAGGAGCAGAGCAGCCTGGGACGGAGTCTGGCGACAGACCCATCGGTCTGTAAATATCCCTCCCCCCAATTCTCTTCTTTTACATTTTTCAAAAATAAATATTTTAAATCTTGCCTTTGCCAGTCTTTGAAATGTTTTCCTTATTTGCTTGCATGTGTGTATGTCATGAAGCAAGGACAACTTTGGGGAGTCATTTCTCTCACTCCACCATGTGGGTCCTGAGGCGCCAAGAGGTGATTAAGCTCCAGGCGCATGCTTACCTTGGAGCCAGCTCCGGGGTGCTCTTTGTCACCGCAGAGACTGCTTTCCTCTGAAAAGTGACATTGTGACCACCAGCTTTGCTTTCCACGACTCCAGGCTCTGGCTTCCAGGTTGTGCTAGAGGTTTACAGTTTTAGGAATGGTTGAGTCGATAGTTAGGGGTGATTTTACCACACTAAAGCCAAGGCCTCAGCACACTAAACAAGTAGGCCTGCCATCGCGCTACAGCTCCAGTCTGTTGTTGATTTATCATGGTACTGAGGATGCAAGCAACCAAGAGGCTCATGCATGTTGTATGAGCTCTCTGCCACCCAGCCACGCCCAGCCTCGTTCTAACGCCATTACCTTCTTCAAACCATAGGACTATTACACCATCATAAAAACCCCAATGGATTTAAATACAATTAAGAAGCGACTGGAAAATAAGTATTATGTGAAGGCTTCCGAATGCATAGAAGACTTTAATACAATGTTTTCAAACTGTTATTTATACAACAAGGTATGTAAACTTAACATTACACTGCCTAGTCTTTGCTGTTATGTATACAAGAGTGTATAAATATTATGGTTTCAGAATCCAATTCCTGACTAGGAACACTTGGTGTATTGTTTTGGAGGGAAGGGGCAGTTTGAAACAAGCCTCAGCCTCCGGAGTGCTAGGATTATAGGCTTACGTTTTGTGATTTCTCTTAGTGTGAGAGGTCAGAACAGTTTTCAGTAGTTGGTTTCCTCCTTTGTATATTTTTAGTAAATTCTTTCTAATTGGATTTCATAATTTTCATATTTCAATATATTTCCTTAATTTGTTTTTTCAGCCTATTGACAGTATTTTTGCCTGAAGTAGCCTATGCTTTAAAAAAAATAAGGAAAGAAAGAAAGGGAACGAAGGAAACAAGCCCAAAGCCAAACTGGTAGCTCACCTATAACCCAGTGACCGGGAGGCTGAGGCAGGCAGCTGTGTGAGGGAAGGGCCTTGGGGACAGTGTGGACCTCGTCTGGGTGAGAAAGAAAGAGAAGCAACACCGGCGGTCTGGCTTTCTGAGACCCTCTTGACGTTTTAGTTATGAGTGACAACCTGGTGACTTTTAATTTAATCTTGGTTAAACTTCCCACCTATTGCCTAAGTGGCAAAGTACGTTACAGCCTCCGTAGTGCTGAGGGCTGAACCCAAGCAAGTGGAGTCACTTTCCCAGAGTTTCTTAGAAATGCTTCCAGTGTCGGACTGCTGCTTTTAAATGTACTTCATGGCTGCTGTTTTCTCCTTGGCAGTGAGGCAATGCTAGAGGAGAATGACAGGAAGGGCAGATTCGAATCCAGGCAGTGTACATGGTCCTTTAGTCACTCAATAGTGAAGATTCGGATCCAGGCAGTGTACGTGGTTCTTCAGTCATTCAGTAGTGAAGATTCGGATCCAGGCAGTGTATGTGGTCCTTTAGTCACTCCTAGTGAAGTGCTTGCTCCAGGGAGATGCTCTGTTATAATAACACCGCTTTTGTGTTGCTGGGTTGGTTAGATTGCATTTTTTTGGCATTCAGAAATCACCCTGCTCCTTTTTAAAAGACAAGGTTTGCTAGAATTTAAGCTCTTTCCTGTTCCACTATTTGTAAATAGAGGAGCTAAGTCCTAGCTCAGAGTGCTGTGGCGCATTTTAGAGATGAATGTGTATCTCAGCATAGCCTCTAACGTGTTTTCTAGTCTAATGTGTGTATCTCAGCATAGCCTCTAACGTGTTTTCTAGTCTAATGTGTGTATCTCAGCATAGCCTCTAATGTGTTTTCTAGTCTGAAGACGACATTGTTCTCATGGCCCAAGCTCTAGAAAAGTTATTTATGCAGAAATTATCTCAGATGCCACAAGAAGAACAAGTTGTGGGTGGTAAGGAAAGAATAAAGAAAGGTAAGTCAGAGTAAATAGTTGACCCTGACTGTTTACATGGAGAGTAGTGTGTGTGTGTGTGTGTGTGTGTGTGTGTGTGTGTATTTGTATGCACACAAGAGAGAGAGAGAGAGACAGAGAGAGAGAGAGAGAGAGAGAATAAAACATAAATAAAAATAAAAAATAATAGCCTTCAAAGGACATAGGAATGTGGAAGTCCTTTTGGAACAGCATGTGCCATTTAAACGTCCCCTCTGCCTTAATTACAAGGTGGCTACAATGGTAGAGTGCAGCCGTCTTGTATGTCACATGCTGACATTTACAGAATGTCACCCAGTCACTCAGCTGCTGCTGCTGCTGCTGTTCCAGGGGCTCTTACATCTGTGCTTTGTGGGTGAGAGAAACATCGCCAGAGAAGGAAATGTTACTGAGTTTGATTCCTTTTCTTTCCCGTCTACTGCCTTAGCTGTGTATAAATGGGGGTTCTCTGTCCTGCCTGCCAGCTCCCGAGTAGCCACTCTGAGGCCTCACATCAGTTACAGTTGCTGGGCCAAAGCTGTAGGCCTCTTGCTGGCTGGCTCCAGCTATGAGTTAACCCACTCCTCTTGGTTTGTGTTTCACCATGAGGCTCGTGGCTTGCTGATCAGACCTCTTTCTCCTTTGGTAACTACATGGAGTCTCCTTGACTCTGCCTGCTCTTTATATCTTTGTGTGGACTTCCTGCCTAGTTTTACTTTGCTAAACCATTGGCCAAACAGCTTTATTCATCAACCAATAAAAGCAACACATATACAGAAGGACATCCCACATCAGAGCTGCCTATCCATACTCCTTTCTTTTTTTCCATTTGATTTTGACTGTTGAGACACAGGGTTTCTCTGTGTAGCCCTGGCTGTCCTGGAACTCACTCTGTAGTCCAAGCTGCCCTTGAACTCACAGAGATCTTTCTGCCTCTGCCTCCTGGGGGCTGGGATTAAAGGCAAGTACCACCTCTGCCCAGCACTCCTTTCTGGATTTATATTTTGAAACAGGGTTTCTCTAAATTGCAGGCTGGCTTTCAGCATGTGGTCCTTCTGCCTCTGCCTCCCAAGTGCTGGAATTCCCACATCTGGCCATAGTGGAAGATTTTAGAGCCGATCATGTTACTTCTATGAAGACATCTGAAATTAATCTTAATACTCAAATGGTATTAAAGAGAATCATCAAATGTTGATTAGTTAAGCTCCTTAGTCATTCCACATCAACATCCTCCTCAGCTTTTATGGGAAAATGTCTATCCTTTGTGTTTGTAAATGTTATGCAGTTTATAGTTAAATGGCTGGAATACAGACTATGGTGGGTTTGTACTAGACATCATTTTTAGGAATGGTATTCTTAATTGTTGACAGATTTTAAGATGGGTTATGTCTACTTATGAAGGTTTCCTTGACCAGTCATGTATGATACTTACTATTAAAGTTCTTACTTTAGTCTTATGAAGAAAGGTGTCACTCTCAGTCTGACAGTGTAAGACACAGGCTCCACCAAGAGGGTCACCAAGCCCCTCTGAGACAGGCGGCACAGACGTGAGCACAGGATTTAACGAGGTTCTAATTACAATCTCTACAAGGATAACTTAGGTTTCTTTTCTAAAACACTTTATTTTATGTGTACGTGTTTTGCCTGTATTTATCTCTGCTCCACATGTGTGCGTGCCCATACGGCCAGCAGAGGGCGTCAGATCCCACAGAACTGGAGTTCCAGATGGTTCTGAGCCACTATTACTAGGAATCAAACCTGGGCCCTCTGGTAGAGCATAGGGTGGTTTAATCACGAAGCCATCTCTCCAACTCTTACATAGTTCTGATTTTTTTTTCTTCTCCTTCCATCCTTTCCTTCCTTTTCTTCTTTCCTTTGTTCCTTCCCTCCTATTTTTGAGGCAGGATGTCATGGAGCCCGAGCTGGCTTCAACCGGACACTCCATAAGCTGGGAGAGTGGCCTTGGACTCCCGATCCTCTCCTTCTGCTTCCCAAATGTGGGAAGTGTAGGCATATACCATCAAGTCCAGCTCTTAAATGCTCTTTTTAAAAAGATTTATTTATGTATTGTAGCGGTATATGTACGGATGTGTGTGGTGCCTGCAGAGGCCAGAAGAGGAGAATGTTGGATCTCCTAGAGCTAAAGTTGCAGACAACTGTAAGTTGTCGAGATGTAGGTGCTGGGAACCCAGACTTGAGTTCTCCGGGAGCAGGGGTTCTTCACCATCATGACAACTTGAACGCTCTTTTTTTGGTTTGTGGAGACAGGTTTTCTCTATAACTTTGGAGCCGGTCCTGGAACTAGTTCTTGTAGACCAGGCTGGCCTTGAACTTACAGAGATTTGCCTGCCTCTGCCCCCTAGAGCTGGGATTAAAGGCGTGTGTCATCACCGCTTGGCTTGGACATTCTTTTTAAAGAAGCACTTAATGATTTTTTTTCCTTTTTTTCAGAGGTAAGTTTGAAGTCAAGGTATTGTGTTTTATCACAGAACCGTATCCCAAACCCTTTTCATTTTTCACAGTGAGACAAAATTTCACCAAGTTCTCAGGCTACTCAAATTCATGATCCTCCTGCCTCAGCCCCTCTTCAGATGGGGTTACAGACATATGCAACTGCACTCGGTTACTAAGACTTCCTTATTTTTCTAATTATAGCATGGTAATCATGCAAACAGTGGGTTGTGTGTGATGTCTGAGGTCATAGTCACCCTCCACACACTCTTTATTTCCTCCCACCCCCTTTTTCCTAAGGATTCTCTTTCGCTTTCACGCCCGGCCCCCACCTCACTCCAGATTCTGTGTGAGCGGAAACATGGAATCCTTGTTCTCATGGTCTGCAGTCTGTCCATTCCCAAGTGATAGTCCCACAGTGGGTTTCTCCACTGTCTGGCTCCGGTGAGCAGGGTGCAGCAAGTGCAGGCCCGAAAAGCGAGAACTCGTGAAGGGTAGTTCTAGTTGTAGTTTTTCAAGGAAGCTTCAAGTGAATTTTGAGAGACAGACTAATTAACATCCAACTAGCAAGCATAAAGGCTCATTTCCTCCTCAGCCATTCTGACTTGGGTAAGGTGAAATTACAAGGCAATTTTTCTTCTGATTGCTTTTGTGGGGGGGGGGGTTGGTAAGGTCTTCTATATCCCAGGCTGGCCTGTAATTCCTACACAGCCGTGGCTGCGCTTGAACTGCTGACCCTCCTGCTCAGCCTTGCCAAGAGCTGGGGAGACAGATTTCTACTCTTCTAATTTTATTTATTTACATATGCTTATGTCTGCGCGTCAGTGTACACTCATGCATGGAGGCAAGAAGGCTTCAGATCCTCTAGAGCTAGAATTGCAGACAGTTGTAAGCTGTCCATTGTGGGTGCTGGCAATCTCAGGTCCTCTGCAAGAGCAGTAAGTGCTCTTAACCCTTGAGCCATCTCTCCAGCCCATGGTTTATATTTTCCTGTATTTACTAGCCTCATATTTCCTTTCTTGAAAAGTGTCTTTCAGTTCATTTCTCCATTTATAGCATATAAATAGAAAAACATATGTAGGATTATTTAGTTTAGGTGTTACAATTTTCATTACTGTTTTTTCGAGACAGGCTTTCTCTGTTACTTTGGAGCCTGTCCTGGAACTCACTCCATAGACCAGGCTGGCCTTAATCTCAGAGAGATCCCCATGCCTCTGTCTCCCGAGTGCTAGGATTAAAGACATGTGCCACCACCACCCGTCTAGGTGTTATAAGATGTGTCTGTGCTTATAATGTATGTATGTGTATGTGACCCCTGTGTGCACACATAGGCCTAGAAGGGAGCCTTGGATCCCTTGGGGCTGGAATTACAGGCATTCACTTTGTTACATGAGTGCTGGGATCTGAGCTGTGGTTTCCATGAATGTAGACCAAGTGCTCTTAGCCTGCTGAGCCACCTCTCCAGCTCCAGGCATTGTATTGAGTTTTTAAATCTACTCTGGATGTTAATCTCCTGTATGATAAACAGCTATCTTTTCACTTTGTTAATTATTTCCTTTGATATGTAGAAGCTTTTAAATTTGAAATGATCTTGTTTGTTAGTTTTTATTATCACCTTTGGAGGGACTGTAGTCCTATTAAGAAAGCCATGGTCTATGCCTCACACTGGAAGGTCTGGCCTGGCTTCCACTTAACTTTTTCAAAATTATACTTTAGAGATTTTGCTATTTGGGGGCTTTCAGCTTTAAGGACTTTTGATCTCTCGGGATTCCAGCATCTTAGACCATGTCTTTTGGAAATTAGGACCAGATTGTCAGCAATAGTGAACTGGGCCTACTTTGCCAACGGAATTAGAGTGGAGTGGGAAGTGGGGAAATGGTCTTGTGTGCTGATCATGACTCTGCTTCACACTTCACCAGATACGCAGCAGAAGACACCAGCTCCCTCTGCTAATGATCAAGTCCCCTCCAAAGCAGCATTTAAACGGCAAGAGATTTCCTCTGGGTTTTGTGAGCCTTCCCTCTCTCCCTTAAATATGGGGCATGAAGCTCCCCCCATCTCTGATTCACAGACTGTGGTCCAAGTAAGTGTGTGTGTGTGTGTGTGTGTGTGTGTGTGTGTGTGAGAGAGAGAGAGAGAGAGAGAGAGAGAGAGAGAGAGAGTATTATATATGTATGTATGTGAGAGTGTGTGAGAGAGGGAGTGTGTGTGTGTATGTGTATTATATATGTATGTATGTATGTGAGAGTGTATGAGAGAGGGAGTGTGTGTGTGTTTATTATATATGTATGTATGTGAGAGTGTGTGTGAGAGAAAGAGAGAGGATCTGTGTGTGAGAGAGAGAGGGAGGGAGTGTGTGTGTGTGTGTGTGTGTGTGTGTGTGTGAGTGTCAGTCATAAGGGTTGCCGTGGAGGATAGAAAAGAGTATAGAATTCCCCGAAGCTGAAGTTTCAGGCAATTTTGAGTCTGATGTGGATGCTGAATACCTGTCTATATGCATGTTGTGGACAGAGACCTCTAATATTAACCACATTTTAGAGGATTTCTTAAGTAGGATCTTGCCAGTCTGATCCAGATTTGGTGGTTTAGTCCTGGAGGGCAGCGCTCACGACTAAGGCCGGGGTCACAAACTGGAGAAGAGTGTGGATGCATTTGAAGTGTGAGGACAGCCTAGGCTACAGAGAAGCCCTCTCAAAAACAAGCAAAACAAGTTGTCCATAGTTACACTGGTGGTTTTTTTTTTCTTTTAATGTAGCAATTGTAGATAGTTTTTTGTTTTGTTTTGAGACAAGATCTCACTATTAGTGGATCTTTTCTGGAATCCTCACTCCTGGTGCCTCAAGCCCATCAACACTGTGAGCAGTGCCGCCATACCTGGCATACACATGGGCCGTGCCGCCATACCTGGCACACACATGGGCCGTGCCGCCATACCTGGCACACACAGTTTGTGTTTTAAAATTGTGTGCCCCAGCTCATTTCATGCTCTCAGGGACATTACTGGTATAGCTAAGACTTTGATTTTCTATTTTTCACTTGTCTTTAAGATTTGTGCAATATTGTTCTTCAGATTATGGGAAGGGAACATCAGAGTTTTTGTTCTGTCTATAAAGGGGGAATTAACCTTTACTAATATTTAATGCATAGACTGACATTAGTGTGTGATGCAGTTGTTTGTTTATCAATGAGTGGTTCCTCCTTAAGGGTCCTCCTTAAGGGTCACTTCCTGTTGCACTTTGTTCAGATGACAAAGGGTGTGAAGAGGAGAGCAGACACCACCACTCCGACCACTTCCATAGTTAGAGCAAGCAGCAAGTCTCCTCAGATGACCAGAGACACGAAGTCAGTGAGCATGTCGGTGAAAGAGAACATACTGAAGAGTGTTTTGCCAGACTCTCAGCAACAACACAGAGTTTTAAAAACAGTCAAAGTAACCGAACAATTGAAGTACTGCAGTGAGATTCTTAAAGAAATGCTGGCCAAGAAGCACTTACCGTATGCATGGCCCTTCTATAGTCCTGTGGATGTTGATGCTTTGGGGCTCCACAACTACTACGACATTGTCAAAAACCCCATGGATCTCGGAACTATTAAGGTAAAATGCTGCCTGAGTGGGAAGAGCTGTCTTTTCTTTTCTTGATTGTAAAAGTATTTCGTCATGGCAAAGAAAACTAATCTAATGTCCAGAAAATTGTGAAGAAAAATTACATCACCAGAATTCTAGTACCTGAAGTGGATCGTTGAGATGTTAAATACGTCTTTTCATTTTTTCTGTAACCACATCTATTTTACAGGCCTGTGGACAGTGAATTAGGGTACTCAGTTTTGCATATCTCCTCAGCCCTAGTTCTCTTTTAAAGCACAGTTTTGTTTCTTCGTTTTTATCAATACAGTAAAGTTTGTCAACATGTTACTAAACTTTGTGTTTGCCCTCATTTCTCGTATTCTGCTGTCCCCTCAAATTAGTTCAGTGAGTTGACATTCAAACTCAGTAGTCATTCTTTAAGAGTTTATAGATAGCAAGTTCAGTTCATATATGGAAGAATCATGAATGATTCTTTAACTGAATATAGAATTCAGAATGACAGCCATTTTCTCTCAGCACTTGGAGAACTTTCCAGCATCTATCTGCTGTTAAGCAATTTACCGTTGTTTTGTACATAATTTGTCCTCCTCTCTTTAGCTGGCTTCTGATTTATACATCTTGTACTGGAGATTAACCCTTTTCAATCTGACACTCTGTGCCATAAGTTTTTTATAGTTATGTCCTAAAACAGCACTTCTTACCTCCTCACATGTGCGAGCTCAGCCCAGCGGTCAGAGAGGACGGTCTTGTCAGGCAGCAGCAGCACTCAGGAGACAGGGCAGGCAGGCCTCTGTAGGACAGCTAGGACTCCTGGGAAACCCTTTCTTGAAAAACAAACAAAAAAGAGGAGTGCTATCTAAAATACCCATATGTTGAAGTAAATAGGAGTTTATAGTTGTAGGAGTGGAGAAGGTAACTTGTAGAATGGCCAGGTGGAAAAGCAAACAATTCAGAACAGTATCTTTGTATGAGCTTGTATGTACGGAGGAGGTGAGGGAAACCTGGGGCTTAAGGCAGCCGCTGTAGAGACTCAAAGAAAAGCGCCTGGTAAACATGAGTACCACCCCATCTTCAGGAGCTGTGCACACACCAGTTACCAGGCCACGAGAGCGCTCTAGGAACAAGAAGGTGGTAACTTTAATCCATCTCTGAAATCATTCTCAATTGTCACTGATACGATTGGTAGAAAATTATGTTCTCGGGGATGTAGAATGCCTCAGTGGTTAAAAGCACGTACTGCTCTTATAAAGGACCTGGGTTCAGTTGCCAGCAACAACACAGTGGCTTACAGCTGTCTTCAATTGCAGTTTCAGGAGACCCAGTGCCTTCTTCTGGCCTCAGTGGACACCAGGCGTGCACACAGCACACTGACATGCATTCAAGGAAGACATCTATATACACAAAGAAAGTTTTAAAAGAAAATTAATCAGGCATGGTGGTACACACCTTCAATCCTAACTCTCAGGAAGCAAAAGAAAGCAGATCTCTGAGTCCAAGGCCAGCTTGGTCTACATAGTGAGTTCCAGAACATCCAGGGCTACATAGAGAAACCCTGTCTCAAACAAAAACAAAATAAAGTTATATCTGCATCTTTTATCCCAGGCTGGCTCATGATACACCCTCCTCAGCCTGGTGAATGCTGGGACTACAGGCGTGAGCCACTATACTCCTGGAATGAGCTCTTGTAGTAGATCTGCCTGCCTCTGCCTCCCGAGTGCTGGGATTAAAGGCCACCACCGCCTGGTGACCTTGCTGGGTTTTTTTGTTTGTTTGTTTAAAATGAACCTTGAGTAATTCACCAGTTCACTGGCCTGTGAATTACCCACTAACGCACACATTTTGCTCAATGGTGTGTAGGATTTTCTTCCTAGCTTTTTCCTATCTATATTATCTACTCTATATCCTGCCCTCTTCGTGCAGCGACCCGAACCTGGAACCCACATCCCTGTTACTCTTCTGTTTTTAACATCCTTGCTTTATTACTGTAAAACTGTCCAGCCATGACTTCTGGGAGCACTGTTTGCCCATCCATTTTGCCTAGAATGCCTCTTTCATTCTCTTTTGCTGATTTCTTTTCCAAGTGTAAAATTTGAAAATAAAGCACAATGGTTGGCGTTTGTTTAAAAGAAAAAGGTAAGTGTCCTTTATTTCCTCCCTCCCTTCCTCCTTCCATTTGTTAGCATATAAAGAAACGGGTTCCTTTGTTCTTTTGTTGGAACAGGGTTTCATGTAGCTCAAGCTGACTTCAAGCTTGCTGCATAACTGAGAAAGACCTCCTGATTCCACCTCCCAAGAGCTGAGTTTACACATATGTGCATCATTGGCTGTGACATTGTCATGCATGTACATCATTACACTTTGTTCGTATTTGCCACCCTGTACCCTCGTGACTTGGGTTTGCTCATCCCCTTCCTCTGCTCTTCCTGTCACCTTCCAGTGTTGCCTTTCTGCAGCCTCTCTAGAGAGGCTTTCTACTTTCCTACTGTGCACATATACATGAATGGACATGAATTTAAATCTGGATTCTTCGTGTGAGAGAAAACATGATATTTGACTTTCTGTCTTATTTCTCTTAATTTCCAGTTCTCTCCATTTTCCTACAAAATGTACAACTTCATTCCTCTTCAGAGTCGAGCACAATTCCATTGTGTGCACCACATTCTCACCAGGCACCCACGGATGGACATTTCCGGTGGTTGCACTCCTTGTCTGTCATGCGCAGAACAGCAACATCCATGACTTTGCGCATGTCTTTGGGGTGTGATGTGGAGTCCTTTGTGGACTTACTCACATGCTGGTTATGGCCATGTTCTCTTGTTTTTTGAGGACCCTCCATGCTGACACGAAGAGCCTATACCAATTTACATTTCCACAGCAATTGTACAAGGCTCACTACTTTGCTGCATCTCTCCCAGCATGTGCTGTTTGTTTTCTTGATACTAGCCAGTCTGACTGGGGTAAGATAAAAAAAATCCATGTAGTTTTATTTTTACTTCCTCAGATGGATAAGGATATTGAACACTGTCAAATAATTATTGGTCATTTGGCTTTCTTAAGAACTGTCCATTAAATTCACTGGTCTGTTTTGAACGATGAGAAGTTTGCTTTGTATGCATATGTGTGCATGAGGAGACAATATAGATTCCAGCACTCTCGTCTGTCCAGTGGCCTGATGTGTGTCGGCCAGGGTTTGCTTTCATCTCACTGGGTGTCTTTCTTCACTCTGCAGACAGTTTCCTTTGCTTCATAGAGCTTTCTGATACCACACAATGCAAACTACCCGTTCTTGCTTTTCATGTATTGAGCTGTTGGAGTACTTCTTTCAGAATGTGTTATATGGTGGGATCCTCACCCTGCACGCTTGCGTGCGCACACACAGACAGTTTTCTTCTCAGTTAAGTTCATGATTAGTGTGCTAGAAAAACTATTGGTTTTTTATGTCACTTCTGCATCCTGCTGCATTGCTTACAGTATTTGTGAGGACTGAGGTTTCCCCGTGAGTCTTGAGGGTCTTTTAAGTAGAGGACAATCTGGTCCTCCCTTCCCTACTGGTGCCTCTCCTGTTTTCTTCCCTGCTCCTACTACCCTAGCTAAGATTAAAGTACTGTATTGAATGGCAGTGAAAGGAGTGGGTTCCCTTGTCTCCTTCCAGATTTGGAATTCCTCTGTTCCCTGTGTACTATGAAGCTGGTTGTAGGTCTGTTGTATCTTCAGTGTTGGGGGTCATTTCCCTCATGTTGTCTTGGATTTGACTGCGAGAGAATGGTGATCTTTCTTTGCCCAGGGCCGTCCTGTCTCTTGAGATGATCATATGGACTCCTCCTTTTCACTTTCTCTGGAGTCGCTGGCCTTCCTACCCCTCCAGGTCTGTGACTGACTTCTTTCCTTTTTTCCTCTGTTTTTGTGTCTTCCTTAAGGTTACTGATCATTTTCACTAGTAAACTTTTGAAATCTTCACACAGTGTTTTATGCCCTTCAGTGTCTTTGAACTCAGCATCGAAGGAAAGGTACACTCTTCTTGGAGATGTCTCCTTGCTGTCTAATGGTTTTGTGTGTTGTGATTTATACATCTGCTTGTTTGATATCTCGAGTTTAATTTGTTTTTTCTTTCCTAGTGAACAGTCTGCCCTTTAGGGCTCAATTTCTCACAGCACTAGGACAGTAGAAAACAACTTTTAAACATGAGATTTAGAAGTGCAGTAAAAATTGATTAAAGATCACTAATATATCATTAACAATCGGGAAATGGCAAAGCTAATGTACAGTATGTTTAAAGTTAAAAACAATAACTAAATGTGAAAATAGCTAATGAATGAGGCTATGGTAGGGGCCGAGAAAGAGGAGAAGTAGAAGCAAGGATAAAGGAAAGAGGAGAAAGTACATACTAGGGGAAAACTTAAAAAATGGAAAAAATTCCTCAATAACAAGAAAATAAGTTACATAATGTGAGTGGAATAGAAAATTAAGAACATCAAAGTTTTTTTTAATAAATCAGGTAATATCAGTCCTACTGGAAAAGGAAAATGAAAAAGGAAGGGTATTAGTAATTTTTAAAAAGGTAATAAAATTAGAGCATTGTGTGAAAGTGAACTGAAAAATGAAAACCTTTCTTAAAAATTAGAAAAATCATACGGACAGACGGATGGCTAAGCAGGTAAACTTGCAGCCTGTCTTGAGAAGCTGAGTTTAACTCCTGGGACACACACAGTGGAGGAGGAAAGTGACTCCCACAGGTGTCCTCATTCACACCGTGGTGAGCCAAAGCAAGAAGTGTTGACTTCTTTCCTGACAGTTGGAAACTGAGGTGGCTAACTGTCTGCAAGGACAGATTAGCTGACTTTGTGACCTCTAATGGGACTCGTGTGTAATGTCCATCAGAGCTGCGGTCACCTCAGTATTTCCTGTCTTTGAAAACCAGGGATCTCCACTGCCAGTTGCCACTGTAGTCTGGACTGAGCAGGTTCTCCTACTCTCTGGAAACTCTTGGCCCATGGGTAGCTAGCGTCCTGGCCCAAGAATTTCTTCCAGGCACACTGGGAGAAGGTAAAGTGACTGGTGCTGAGATCTGCGAAGGCATTAGTCACTAGCTGGAGGGATGTGGCTACAGACACCAGATTTGTCCACTGGAGCAGCAGAGGTCTTGGGCCAGATACACGGACCTCATGGCAGATAGGTGGCCCCACAAGTTGATCCACCCCTTGACCTTAGGTTCAGGGGTGTCAGTTCCAGTTATATCAGTTGACAAGGTCTTCTCCGGACCTAGGATGGCCTGGCGGTCTCTATGTCACTCCAAGTCAAGTCTCTTGTCACTTGCACTCTCAGTTAGTGTGTTGTCCCCTGTTGTCAGCAACCACTTCCTAGAGTTGTCTCCCACATTAGAGCTATGACGAATTGAATTCAGGCTCCAATGGGACCTAGGCACAGCCTCTGAGCCATGGGACTTCTCTCCCACAGCAGACCCCTCCTGCCTGAAAGGTCATTCTCTCAGCAAGGGCCACAATCGGATTTGAGGCTTCTGAGAACTGTGGGTTTATCCCGTGGGTAGAACCACCAAGTATGTCTCCCTGGGGCTGTCTGGCTCATCTTCTGGATGTAGCTTCTGCTTCCTCTCCACAACCAGGGAACCATATTGCTGGGCCCGTGTTTGTCTTGGCTTCTTTTTGCTGTGTTGCCCATCAGTTTCTCCATAATTTTCAGTTGCCCTATCATCCTGTTTATGATTTTCAAAAGTTTTTCCTCTCTTTGGAATTAAGTCTAATTTTTTATTATCTTGACACTCTACCATCTTATCCAGAAGTTGGAAGTATTTTCTGTCCTTTTTTTTTTTTTTGCATTTCTCTGTATGTCAAAATTGCTTCATGTGAATTGACTTTACTTGCCTTGAATCCTTCTAATTTTTCCTTTATTAGGGGAAAATGGACAACCAAGAATATAAGGATGCATATGAATTTGCTGCAGATGTCAGGCTAATGTTTATGAACTGCTACAAATACAACCCTCCAGATCATGAAGTCGTGGCGATGGCTAGAATGCTTCAGGTGAGTTTTACTCACGGCGAATGCTCTGTGCTCTGAGCATGAGTCACAGCAGGGAAACCTCTGCCCTTACATAGTACTAAACAATTTACAAAGGATTGATTCAACTGTGGAGGCTTAAAATTCCTGGAGTTATAACCTTCAGTAGCACATTTTTAAATGAAGAAGCCAACTGTGCAGAAGAAATTGATGCCTCATTAGTGAGAGACGACAGTCAGTTCCTTGTGGGGTCAATTGAGCACCTAGCTCGCTTTCAGTCTTGAGTCATTGGAAGGTAGAATATTTACGACATAGCTTACCTAACTACCTGGCCCTTGAGCTGGTTCCCTTTGTAATATGAGAGGTCAATACTGCTGAGAAATGAGGAAGTTCGCCGAGACAGACAGACAGACAGAAGTGTCATCTTGCATTTCCTCTGGTGTCTTAAAGAAGCCTGCCCCAGATATGTCAGTTTGTGCTTTTAAAATGTTCTAATTGCATTAAATCAGAAATGGAGAAAACCAAACCAGGTGGCATATGTCTACAATCCCAGTACTCTGGAGGTAGGCAGGAGGATTTCAAGTTCCAGGCTAGCTGGACATGGTGAAACTGTCTCAAATAACCCCCCCCCCAAAAAAAAAGTGAACAGGCTAATTTTCCATTATAGGATGTGTTTGAAATGCATTTTGCCAAGATTCCTGACGAACCTGTTGAGTGCACGCGCGCACATCGCCTTACAACAAGCAGTGCGAAAGCCCTCGGTAGAGAGAGTAGCAGTGCGGCCTCCTCGGAGGACTGCTCTTCGGGAGACTCCGAGGATGAGCGAGTGCAGCACCTTGCCAAGCTTCAGGAACAGGTAGTGTCCCTGTGATGAAGGGTTGTGGTCCCGGGGCTGCCAGTCCAGGACGAACGCTGGCTTGGAGATTTACAGCTGCTATATTTAAATCACCCACTGTCTATAGCTTTAGTTACTTTCTGCCATATTTGCCATGTCTAATATTTCCTACTCAAATATCTATATGCTATTCAATTCTAGAGCCACTGCCTTTTTCCTCCTCTTTGAAACTGTCTCATCTATCCTGGCTTGTAATGAACTTCTGATCCTTCTCCTCCACCTCAAGTGTTGGAATTGTTGGTGTGGACCATGATGTCTGGAAATTTTTTACAATTCTGTTTACATTCCTAGTCTGAGTGATTGATTCTTATTGCATGTATTATAGCATAATGTGGGATCTTTTATAAATGAGACCATTTGCTACTTTCTATGATAAAACTAACCATTTTCTGAGATCCTATGAAGCGTAAATCTAATTAATCTTATCAATAAAAACCAGGAGTCAAATATTGGAGTAAAACTTAAACGATCAGAGGATGAGAGGAGCAGCCACCAGGAACCTTCCTCTTCCATTCCTCCAGTCCAAAAGGCTGGGATCCTGTCTCCACCCTGCCTTGTTACTTCCTTTCTCCTCTCTGTACAGACCTTCAGACCTCTATGGTTAACTAGTGGCTAGCTCCGCCCTCCTATCTCCATGCAAACTTTGTCAGAACACAAACAAAATATCCCACAAAACTCATGCCTGAAGACTGGGACTGGAGAGATGGCTCAGCAGTTACAAGCACTGGCTGTTCTCCCAGAGGGCCTGAGTTCAATTTCTAGCATCTGTATCTGGCTATTCACAACCACATGTAACTCCAGCTCCAAAGGGATCCAATACCTTTGACCTTCACAAGCACTTGTTATATATGTGACCCCCCCACACCCACCCACACACAATTGTATATATATATATATATATATATATATATATATATATATATATATATCTTTTGAAAGAAAGTTTAACATCTTGAGATGCCGTTTTTGGGCTGTGTTAACTTTATCACTATGCTATCTGTCTGTCTGTCTATCTATCTATAATGATGGGTTCAAATCTAGGAGCTTACATGGGCAAGTGCTGTGTTGTTGAGCTACGTTTTCAGTCCTCCTGGACCAGTTTTAGATGGTAAGAGTTTAGGTTGAGCATGAGATAACGTTTGAAGTTTTGTACACACCCTTCAAACTGCTGGACTTCTAAAATGAAGCAAAATCCTGCAGGACGCAGAACATAAGATGAATTTCACAAAGGTGGGAATGACTTTGGAGTAGCATGAGTTTCTAGTGTCTTCAATGATCCATGAACGCCTAAAGGTTTTTGTTTTTGTTTTTCTTTCCCAGCTTAATGCTGTGCATCAGCAGCTACAAGTTCTGTCCCAAGTTCCATTACGTAAGCTAAAAAAAAAGAATGAGAAGTCTAGAAGGGCACCGAAAAGAAAAAAGGTTAATAACAGAGATGAAAATACAAAGAAAAAGTTTAAACTAATTAAACAAAAAGAAAGGCCCAAAAGCAAGTAAGTACGTTCAGCGGGAATTGATTTTTGCCAAAAGGGTAGCTTGGTAATAGATTGCGCTTTTTTAACCTATGCAAAACCCTGGTTTCCATCCCCCTACCTAGATTAATTGATTAGGATGAAACAAATGTATAATTTTATTACAGTCAACCAAAAAAGAAGAAGCCACCTTTGAAATCTGACGATGAAGACAACGCGAAGCCCATGAACTATGATGAGAAAAGGCAGTTGAGTCTGGACATAAACAAACTTCCTGGGGAAAAACTTGGGCGCATAGTTCATATAATACAGTCAAGGGAGCCTTCCCTGAGAAACTCCAACCCAGATGAGATCGAGATTGACTTTGAGACTCTGAAGGCTTCAACACTTAGAGAATTGGAGAAGTATGTCCTTGCCTGTCTGTGGAAGCGGTCACTGAAGCCCCAAGGTAAACCAAGCTCTCCTGGCCCCATCCAGTCCCATCCCATCCCTTACTGCCAGGCCCCGCCCTCCAGGCCCCGCCCCTCCCCGCCCTGTCAGGCCCCGCCCACCCCTCCAGGCCCCGCCTCGGCCCTCTCTCACGGTAGCCCCCTCCCACAGCTAAGAAGGTCGTCCGCTCTAAGGAAGAGCTCCATTCCCAGAAAAAACTGGAGCTGGAGAGGCGGTTGCTGGACGTCAACAACCAGCTGAACTGTAGGAAACGGCAAACAAAACGTCCAGCAAAAGGTAGATGGCGGTTCCCAGTGCCCGCCCACGACCGCTGACTCGGGGTTAATGCTCCCTGTTTTGCAGCCGAGAAGCCGCAGCCCCCGCCCACGCCGCCGCCACAGCTTGGGCTGGCGAGCGGGTCCCGCCTGAGTGACAGCAGCAGCAGCAGCGGAGGCAGCAGCAGCAGCAGTGACAGCAGCAGCTCGGGGTCCGCGAGCAGCAGCAGCGACTCAAGCTCCTCCGACAGCAGCGATACGGAACCAGGTTAGCTGGCCCTAGGCGCCCTGCCCTCCGGTGGGGGGAGTGACCTTCCCGTAGAGTCAGCGACCCTGTTTGGGAGAAGGACCTGTGCTTTGGGTGCCGCGATCTTTATTAAAACGCGTTACTCTTTCCTTAAAAGAGATTCTGTATGAAAGGAATATAGGAGGTGACTTGCAGGTCTGTCACGTCAAGGAAGCTTAGCTCCCAGCAGGGCGCTACCTAGGAGATGTGCTGGGTTTAAAGCAGGGAGTGTTGCTTTAAGCACTTCTTTTGAGATTCTGGGAACTTTATTTGGGAAACCTTAGTGTGTTCCCAGTGCACTTTGGGGCACTCTAGTGTTGTAAAGTATGTCCTGTTTGCACACCGCTTTCTGAGTTGAACTGTCGTTTTGAATTAAGCCACTCATCTCAAAATTTGTAGAGCATATTTTTCACTTTATCTGTTTCTTAACTATAGAGTATCATCTTTCATCTATAGGAAAATAGATGGGCTACTATATTCTCTTGTACAGGTGCCAGTTGTGTTGAACCAGGTCGCTCACGTTTCGTTTGTTTTCCATGACTAGTTCCATAGCTGGCGTGTGGTCACTGCCCACTACCAAGACGCTGGCTTGGCAATGCTGTTGTATTTAAACCGAACAGCAAATGCAGGATACAGGCACTTTCTTCCCTAAAATTTGCTTTATTGTAAATGAGATTTTTTTGTGAGGTTCATTCCTCCTTTTTAACTGAAAAGAACCCTACAGAAACTGCAGCTAGAGAAGCGGATGCCATTTGCGAGGGCGTCCTTTCTGTAGTCCACAGTCGTATTATGCTGGCTTGCAATAACTCATCTTCCTTTGGTTCTGTTCCGTTTGTTTTTCTGTGGAGCTAATTACTGCATCTGGTTTTCACGTTTCGAGTACGTAGTGATGAACAAAAATTTTGTAAAATTCAAGAGAAGTTTTACTTTGGTTAGAATTTGTCATTCTAATACATTTTAAAAATCACTTAGAGCTCTTTTATTATGAGATATTTCTTATATTTGACTTCTAAGCATAAAACAATATTGGAAAAAATCCAAGTTGCATTTAGTATTTTAAATTGTAACAATATACAATTGTAATTTCATTGAATAAAGCATTTGTGACCTAATAAGTTACAGCACTTTGTCTTTTATTTGTAGGATAAAACTATTATTCTATTAGTTTGAATTATATAACTTTTAAAATTTAATAAATGCTTTGCATGTTAGAAAAAAATACCATATAATAATTTTTCGATGTAGGTACTTTAATAGTTAGAATACCTTCTTTCCTTCCTTTTTAGTTTTATTTTTTCGTCCAACTCATGTAGCCTGACTTGCTTTGTAGACCAGATTGGACTTGAACTCAGAAATCCTTCTACATCTGCCTACCAAATACTGCGATTACAGGTGTGCTGTACCATACCAACTCTTCATAGAATTTTCTAGTATGTTACTTGAAGAGAAAATGTATCACTAGTTATATGTTCTTAAAATGGTACAATATCTATTTTCTAACTTTTTTTAACAGAACAGCTCATTCTCAGAATTCTAATCTTAAAACATTGCTAAATTTGTATTTTATGACCAAAATTCGTGATTGATATCATGTTTCTCAAAGAGTTTTTGTTTTTTTCTGTGGTGTAGGAAGCAAGACCAGCTGTGCTTGTGTATATAAGCCATGTCCTCACTGAGTTTCCTGGGTCGCTCTGGAACTTACTCTGTAGCCCAGGCCATTCTTGTACTTGCAGAACAATTTTGTAAAGTGGGACAGAATTTTTGCTCTGGTTAGAATTTGTCATTTGGATACATTTTTAGATCATTTAGAGCTTCTATTCAGAAGCATTTCTTATATTTGACCACTAAGCATAAAATAATACGTTTAAAAAATCCAGGTTGCTTTTATGACCCCAAGTAGTGAAGTCATAGGTCTGCACTCATAGACTGACACAGAAACTGTTTTAATATGTACATTTTTAAAATAAAAGTAGCAAATTCTCTCCCTGCCTTTGGTACTAGAGATTGACAGTCTCTCATATAACAGCAAGCAAGCAATTTAAACACTGTGCTGTATACAAACCCCAGCCCCACTTCAGACCACCTAATGAATCCGTGACTTGTTACACTGAGATCCGTTTCTGCTCAGTGGATACTGTAAATTGTTTCTTGCTGTCGCTTGAGATGGACTCTCACTGTGTAGCCCAGGCTAGACTCAAACTCTTTTTACAGCCTCTGAGTTCTGGGAGCACAGGCATGTGTCGCTATGCCTGGCTTGTGATCTATTCTTGATATTTGAATTATTTTTGAACATACAGCCTCTCTACTTTATTGGGGGAAACCCTGTTTTATTGTATTATAAATTACGAGTAATTTCCTTTGTAAAGATGTTGAAAGCACAGCTGTCCTTGCACATGACAATATCAGCACTGGATGACAAACATGTCGCCAACCTCCATTGTTTGGTGGAAATGGGTTATTTAACCCTCAAAAGGGGAAAATCCAGTGTATTAACAAAGACATGTAATAAGAGTCCAGCTAGGCATAGTCGCACATACTTGTAATCCCAGTGTTCAGTAAGCTGAGGCAGGAGTGCTATGAGTTTAAGGCCAGTGTGGACTAGTAATGCTACCTTGTCTCAAAACAAACTGAAAGTATCAATAAGATTTTCTGTGATTTGTTTAGAATGGATACAGTGTACTGTCGTGATCTCAAGAGTCTAAGTAACAGAAGCAGCTTTTCTGGAAGTTTTGGTGACTTATATACTTTATTATTAAGATAATCCTTATTTTTTAATTTATCTTTTAATTCTTGGCATACTGGATTTGTTAAAATTTTCTTAGCATATGTGAATTATGTTTAATAACAGGTTTATTATGACATTTTCATACGTGTACATATTTTGATTACACTCACCACCACCTTCTGTGTCTTCCCTTCCCACTCCTGCTCATCCCCTTCCTCTTCCCAATTGTTTCTTCTGTGTGTGTGTCTGAGTATATGTACATGTGTGCGCGCACAGTGTGTGTCCCAGTGAGTGTGTATTCAAGTGTGTGTCCGTCCCATTGAGTGTCCTTAAGGGTGAGAGTTTACCCTCAAAAGAAAAAAGCACGAGTCCCTCACTGTGGTTACCCATTGGGGAAGTTGTCTCTTCCCAGTAAAAGGTGGGGCCTCACAGCTCTTTCCCCTTCCACAGCAGGTATCACTGTCTCCATCCTGTGGCAGTTTCCTCTGTATTATTTCAGCCACTTGACTACAGGCAATTTTGTTTCCTTTAGTTACAATGCTTTAGAGCTTGAGGTGTTTGGGCAGACTCAGATTTCTCTTCTGGTTCCTCCGGTGTCTGTTCCTGTTGTGTTGAGGGTTGGTTCTGCAGCAGCGGTGTGCTGCTTAGGTGTGGCAGACATTTTAAAGGTCATGTCCTAGTTAGGGCTTCTGTTGCTGTGATGAAGCACCATGACCAAAAAGAAGTTGGGGAGGAAAGGGTTTATTTGACTTACACTTCTATATTGCTGTTCACTCAGTATTGAAGAAAGTCAGGACAGGAACTCAAATAGGGCAGGAACCTGGAGGCAGGAGTTGATGCAGAGGCCATGGAAAGGGTGCAGTTTACTGGCTTGCTTGTCATGACTTATTCAACCTTTTTATAGAACCTAGGACCATCAGCCCAGGAGTAGCCCCACCCATAATGGGCTGGATCCTCCCCCATCAATTCTAATTAAGAAAATGCTTACAGGTCTGCCTACAGCCTGATTGGATAGAAACACTTTCTCAGCTGAGGCTCTCTCCTCGCCAGCCAGCATATCTGACCCTTGTCAGCTTGACACACAAGCACATCACTGTTCAGCTACAACCTTTCCTTTCTTGTTCATCTCCAAGATCTTGCATTGATTTGAACATCGCAATATAAAATATTCCAAATTTTAAAGGGTTCACAATATTTAAAAATTCAAATGTTTAAAAGTTTAGTCTCTTATCCAAACTTTCTTTTAAAATCCAGTCTTTGTAAAACTTTTTTAAAAGTTTAAAGTCTCAACTGTGGGCTCCTGTAAATTAAAAAATAACTTCTCACAACTCCAGCTGATAACACAATGTATGGTGTCTCAGATCCACTCATGACCTCTGGGCTCCTCCAAAGGGCTGGGCTCACTTCTGGCTCCACCCACTCAGCACACAGCTTGTCCTCTAGGCCCAGGATGCTTCACTCCACTGCTGCTGTTCTTGGTGGTCGCACCATGGTGCCGGCATCTCCAAAATGCTGGGGTCCCTGCTGCAGCTGGGCTGCACTTTCACCAACAGGCCTCGACTTCTCTGCAATGGCCGCTTCAGTTCTAGGGCTACCGTTGCAGCTTGAGCTACACCTTCAAAATGGCTTCCTCTGGCCTCTCAGAGCTAAGCCTCAGCTGCTCCCCATGACCCCTTCATGCCTTCAGAACCAGTACCTACCATCTGGGTGACTCTTGACTAATTTGACTGACAGCACAAGGTGCAACCTTGATCACCTCTGGAGCGCAGCTTGTGGTGCCGACTCTGAGGAAATACTCTCAGAAAACGTTACCTCAGTGATGCTGATCATCATCAATTGTTCCAGTAAAGCAAAAATTTACTTCAGTGGTTCTGGTCTCTCGCTAACCACAGCTGCTTCTTCAGCCCCGGTTAACCAGAACCACATATTCCCGACTCAGTACCAAATGACCCTCATAGCATTATTAAAGGGCTCTCAATCTTCCCTCTGAGACGTCACAAGCTAGGTCTTCATCGTCTGCACTGCTCTCGACAACCTTATCTTCCATGTGCCACATAACAGCTCAGCAAGCTTTAAGCATTCAGAGGCTTTTCTTACCCAATATCCCATGTCATTTTTCATCATGGAAGAAAGTTGGGGCAGAAACTCAAGCAGGGCAGGAACCTGGAGGCAGGAGCTGATGCAGAGGCCGTGGAAGGGCACTGCTTACCTTTTTGCTCCCCATGGTTTGTTCGGTCTGCCTCATTATAGACTGCCCAGGGATGATACCACGCGCAATGGGCTGGGCCTCCCCATCAATCACTAATGAAGAAAATGCTCTACAGGCCTGAAGCACAGTCTTATGAGGGGTATTTTCTCAGCTGATGCTCCCTCTTCTCAGGTGACTATAGCTTGGGTCAAATTAACAAAACTAGCCAGCATAGGCAATACTACTGAAAAGTACATGAGTGTTATAAGGAGCTTTAAAGCTGTTTGTTCTGAATCACCCAAAGAACCCATTATTTGTACATTTTTAATAATACTCATTTTTTACTTGGTAAACAGGACTCAGAGTACAGATTTCCAAGAATGTCTTGTTGAAAAATCTAGGAGATTGATTTAATTATCATTTCAAGCAAGATATTAAATCTGTTTCAAGATAAAGAGTTGCTAAAGACATCCCAAATCCTTCTCAAATGAGGATGAGACCCTGTAGGCCAGAGGTAGCTAGTTCTTCATGACAATGTGGTTGGATCATTTGCATTTTCTTTTTGGCTGAAATCAACATCTGCAAACACTCATGTACAGATAATTCAAGGACATTTATTAAACATTTTAAGCTCTTTAAATTTATTTTTTATATCCGTTAATATATCAAGTGTCAGATTCAAGACATAGATGAGGCTTGAAAATAAAGCTGATTCCACACAGCCTGTGCTGGCCACACTGGCGCTCACACGGGAGCCACTAGAACAGTTTGGAAACTCAGCGAACTGATATGACACGTAGAGAAGATATAACCAGTTCCTTTATCCTGTGACTTAACCCAGTTATCGAGATAAACAGTCCTATGGCTTAGCTCACTGACCGCAGTACTTAGCCAGGCTAGGTTGTGAAGGCAGCAGCATCAGAAACTCAGGGCTCCAGGCCAGCCCCAACCGCTTGAGACTCTGGCTCAAAAGTTAAACAAAAATAGATAAAATAAATAAAAAATAAAAATAAAAAATAAATAAAAATAAAATACTAGTGCTTCTGTTTGGAACCTTATAGGAAGGAACTACGTAAGTATAAGTGTAAGCTCAAACACTTAGTGTAAAGTAGAATATTTGAAGCATGTTTAATGTGATTGATGTACAGGTAATGAAAGCACCTCCATAGTCATGACATCAGCTCTGTCTTTTGTCAGTGGTTTCTAAGTAGGAATGAAGTGATAAATCACTTTACTGTCATCGAGGTTTTCTGCAGAAGCACAGAGAAGCTGACTAAGTTTCTTTCAATTAAAGTATTTTGATTGAAAGGATTAGAAGGGTGTAAAAAGATAAAAGCCAAAGATCCAGGCTTAATACAATACAATAAAATAAATAAAAACAGGTTCATACACTGAGGTTTGCAATGAAGTTGAACCTTGCAATAATCATTTCTGTCCTGTGCATTTTTTATTTTTTTCTACACAGCTAGGTCTTCCTGGATAAATACATTATCTGTAATAGTACGTCTCAGCTTGGCAGTGTGAGAATGGCTTTTTATAATACTGTGTCTGAGTCTGAGGTGGAATAGACAAGGGAAACAGGTATGCATAGTCTCAACAATACACCAGGGACTGGGTGGTTTCGCAGTTTGGAGCCATGGTGGCTCTTCCAGAGGACCTGGGTTTGGTTCAGAACCTACATGTGGCTCACAATACTATGTAAATTAACTGGATAGTCATTCACATGAAATAATTAAATCCTAAGGCTTCGAAGGGCTA
The DNA here is from genome assembly GCF_982192425.1 of Myodes glareolus. NCBI lineage: Eukaryota > Metazoa > Chordata > Mammalia > Rodentia > Cricetidae > Myodes > Myodes glareolus. The sequence goes on along the minus strand of NC_142033.1, from coordinate 2,130,761 downwards.
TCATGTTTGAGAATAACTATAGTTGTCTGATCTTTGTGGCTTTCCGTTTTCTAACTCAAGTTGAAAGACTCAGTGTAAAAGGGGCAAGGTTTTATGACTGGGTTGTTTTCAGTGTTAAAGAAACCTCCAAATACTGCAAGGAAAATAGCCAAAGGTTTATAGTGCAGGACCAGTTGTCAGGGTTTGTAAACCACTAGAATGTTGTCTTGGCAATGCCTTTCTGTCTCTGTAGAATAAGACAAAGCTGCCCCAGTGAGTTCAGTCATTTCCATGGACTGTTAGAATGGAACATGGTTTCTCTAATCTCATAAATTTTGGTAATTATTTCTTGTGTGTGTGACATCATATTCTGGTCCTGCCTTGTGATTTTGAATTTGTATTCAACTTATTGGGGTTTTATTCCAAACCAGCTTACTGGTGTTATTTGGTGTCTCTGGAGTATAGTCCTCAATGCTTTCATAGGTAAATAGGTACTGATTAAACCTGCTAACCAATTCTACCAATCCAGCTATTTTATTTTAACTATAGTAAGTTGTCTGTGTAGTTTAGAATAAGAACTTTATAATCAAAATTTTAAATTAAGTTTTTGAGAGCTATGAAGTTCAAACACAACATACATCATATGCTTTTGGCTTGTGGTTCATATACATTACTCATGAGAGTTTCTTAATATAGGTGTGCATATTCTTTAGAGACCCGAGAGAATTTTTTTGTTAATAGATACATGATCAGAATTGTTGTCAACTTAATTGGTGTTTCCTAAATCTGGTAGATTATTACTCATTGAAATATATTGTTAAGCTTAATAGCAAAAACATGCATATATGCATTTATATTCACTGTATTCCTGGAAGGCAGTTACTTAAGATTAGGATGGGAAGCAAAGCCCTGAGCTGTAGGCTCTCATTACTCACCTTCTTATATTCTGTACAGCATTGAAATATTAAAAATGCTATAGTATAGTGTTAAGCATACTGTATGTACTAGACAATTTTGAATTATCTAGTTAGTGTCTCCAGATCTTAAGGTACTAATTTTTATAAGCCTAAAGGTTAGTTTTACATGCCATAAAACTAAGGAGATGTTCTTCAGTTTTTCTTAGCAGGACACCAGTGTGATCTGTCATGTTCTTATTCCCTAAGGTGTCTACATTGTAGGGCATTGTATTTAAGTGCATGATTGAGTAGCTAAGATTAATAGATATGTGTTGTTGTTATTATTATAACATTATATTAATGAATATAATATATTCATTATATTAATGAAATGTGCTTTTGTTTTTTGTTCAGAGCTGAAACTGTAGTTTCTTCTTTAAGTGTGAAGGATCTTGGATCTCTCTATCCTCAGTGTGTTCAGTGTCTCCCAGTCACCCCTCTACCCAATCCCAACACTAAAATCAGTCTTGGCTGAGTGATACTGGCTCATGTCATTTTAAATACTTGAATTATTTAAATTACAGCACAGCTTTGAGTGCTATTTAGCAATTTTAACAGTGTCCAGCATCAAATATTGTAAGAGAGGAAAGAACAGTAACACATCCAGTGGAAACTGATGGCATGTCAGGAGGCAGAAGGTAATCATTAAATTAGAATGTTTTAAGTTTGGATAATATTTGGTGTTGACCAGCCTTGGTACCCTTGGGCTTGAACCAAATACCATTCATGTGGTTAATGACGACTGGCTTGGAGCAATGAATCATTACCAACCAGTCTGCTGCTTCACTACGTGGTAGAGGCTGTGCCGGGGAGGATATGGCACCACACTTGGTTTTACAGTAAACAGAAAGGAACCTTGTCACGCCGTGACAGGCAGAAAGGGCTTTTATATTTACTTCGACTGACAGTGTCAGCTGAACAGGTATTTCTAGGGTAACGGAGGCCCTGTGAAACCCATTGGTTCCCTGTGGGGCTGTAGGTGATAGAGGACTCGTCTAGGAAGCATGAACACAGCCCTGGATACCACCCCCATACAAACCAGCTGTCCTAATACTTGCGAGGTGGAGGCGGGAGGATGAGCAATTCAAGGTCATTCTCAGCTACAGATAATTCATTTGTTTCTATCTAGTAGAAACTGCCAAGTAGTTTTCAAATAGAGGGTTGTTAATTAGGTGGATCCTAGTCTAGCAAGGGTATCAGATACTTCACTTAATAAGTATATCCTCGCAGATAATAAGGAACTCTTTGTTTCTCTTGGTGTGTTCCAGTGACTTAACATAAGCTCTGTATAGCTACACTGTGGCCCCTTAGTTGGTGTAATTGGTTTTGTTGTCTGAAAACTTGGGCTCTGTTTTGTAACTCTCTTTTTAAATTCTCACTGAAGTTCCTTACAGTGAAAGAACACACTTAGTTTTTTCCTGAATGTAATCCAAAGTGGAATTTTTGAATAGGTATTTATTCCATCATGAACAATGAAGATTGGGGAAAATATCTTTTCCCATTCAAACTAAATTGGCCTAGTTTAAATAGGGCAAAATCTGTGGCTGTAAGAATTTCTTGGTATGAGAGATTAGTATTAAAGGCAATCTTTTGAAGTGAGCCTTTTCTTTGTTTTCTTATGAGCCCCAAAAGTTTTATTTAATTTCTTTCCTTGAAAAACATTACAAACATATATTTAGGGTGTCTGACATGTTTTTGATATATGCATGCATCTTAGAACAATTCAATTAATAACATTAACTTACTTGCCAGTACATATTTTCTGTGTTGAAAATACTTAAAATCTACTATGTTAGCATTTTTTAATATGCAACTTATTATCAGCCATAGTCACTTTATAACAGAGCTCCTGAACTTGGTCTTCTGTCCACCTGAGAACTTGTGCCTTTTGACTGACACCTGTGACCGGGGAGTTGGGTCCCTTTGACTGACGCCCTGTGACCAGGAAGTTGGGTCCCTTTGGCAAGTTCTCAGTGTCAGACTTCTTCATTTCTAATATGGAAAAGTTGTACTTGGTAGGTTTTTATAAGCTTACAAATGTTGAAATAATTGTCTATATACATTTTCAGAAATATTTCCTAAATTTACTGGCGCAAAACAGAACGATTTGCCTCCAAAAGAAAATATAAAGGTAAGCTGAATCTTTTAACACCAGTGTTGAAAACAGAATAGTCCTGTAACTGTGGGTGTAGTACTAACTTTCTTTAGAACATGGAGGGGGGCAGGACTGGGCATGCTCGTGCCCATAAATGGTGGTTCCGTTGAGGAAGCTGAGGAAGGAGGACCAAAGGTTTCAGCTAGCCCGAGTTATATAGCAAAAGATACACAAAGAAAAGAAAAATAAATCATGTTTTTACATTTAAAAACTCACTTTTTAAAAATCGTATTGATTTTTATTGAGCTCTATATTTTTCTCTGCTCCCCTCCGTTCCCCTCTCCTCCCCTTCAACTATCTCCCAAGGTCCCCATGCTCCCAATTTACTTAGGAGATCTTGTCTTTTTCTACTTCCCATGTAGATTAGATCCATGTATGTCTCTCTTAGGGTCCTCATTGTTGTCTAGGTTCTTTGGAATTGTAACTTGTAGGTTGGTTTTCTTTGCTTTATGTTTAAAAACCACTTGTGAGTGAGTACATGTGATAATTGTCGTTCTGAGTCTGGGTTACCTTACTCAAAATGATGTTTTCTGGCTCCATCCATTTTCCTGCAAAATTAAAGATGTCGTTATTTTTTTTCTGCTGTGTACTATTCCATTGTATAAATGTACCACATTTTTCTTACCCATTCTTTGACTGAGGGGCATTTAGGTTGTTTCCAGGTTCTGACTATGACAAACAAAGCTGCTATGAACATAGTTGAGCACATGTCCTTGTGGCACGATTGAGCATCCTTTGGATATATACCCAAAAGTGGTATTGCTGGGTCTTGAGGAAGGTTGTTTCCTAATTTTCTGAGAAATCGCCATACTGACATCCAAAGGGGCTGTACCATCTTGCACTCCCACCAGCAATGCAGAAGTATTCCATTTTCCCCACAACCTCTCCAGCATAAGTTGTCATCAGTGTTTTTGATCTTGGCCATTTTTACAGGTATAAGATGGAATCTCAGAGTTGTTTTGATTTGCATTTCTCTGATGACTAAGGATGTTGAGCATTTCCGTAAGTGTCTTTCAGCCATTTTAGATCCCTCTGTTGAAAGTTCTCTGTTTAGGTCTGTACTTCATTTTTTTTATTAGATTATTTGTTTTTTTGATGACCAATTTCTTGAGTTCTTTGTATATTTTGAAGATCAGACCTCTGTCTGATGTGGGGTTAGTGAAGATCTTTTCTCATTCTGTAGGCTGTCGTTTGTCTTGTTGACCATGTCCTTTGTTTTCCAGAAGCTTTTCAGTTTCAGGAGGTCCCATTTATTAATTGTTTCTCTCATTGTCTGTCCCACTGGGGTTATATTTAGGAAGTGGTCTCCTGTGCCAATGCGTTCAAGTGTACTTCCCACTTTCTCTTCTGAGGTTCAGTGTGGCTGGCTTTATGTTGAGGTCTTTGATCCATTTGGACTTGAGTTTTGTGCATGGTGATAGATATGGGTCTACTTTCATTCTTCTACATGTTGATATCCAGTTGTGCCAGCATCATTTGTTAAATATGCTTTGTTTTTTTCCATTTGATATTTTTTTGCTTCTTTATCAAAGATCAGGTGTTCAAAGGTGTGCAGATTGTTATCTGGGTCTTCTATTCAGTTCCATTGGTCGTCCTGTCTGTTCTTATGCCAATACCAGGCTGATTTCAGTACTGTAGCTCTGTAGTAGAGTTTGAAGTCAAGGATTGTGATGCCTTCAGAAGTTCTTTTATTGTACAGAATTGTTTTGGCTATCCTGTTTTTTTGTTTTGTTTTGTTTTTGTTTTGTTTTGCTTTTTCCATATGAAGTTAAGTACCATTCTTTCTGGGTCTGTGAAGAATTTTGCTGGGATTTTAATGGGCTCTGCGTTGAATCTGTAGATTGTTTTAAGATTGCATTAAAAAAAATCAGTTTTCAATTCATCAACTAGGTGTTGAAAGTCTTCCTCTTTAAGGATGTGTACTATAGAAATGCTTGACTTCCTCTTCCTTATGAGATAATAACTTATATGTCAAACAATTATGTAGCAAGAGGGCCCACTTTTTCATCCTGGCTGCCTGGCTAGCTTAGCCCTGAAATAACCACACTGAAATGATATTAATAAAAACACTGCTTGGCCCATTAGCTCTAACTTCTTACTGTCTAATTCTTACACCTTAATTTAACACATTTCTATTAATCTGTGTATTGCCATGAGGCAGTGGCTTATCGGGTAAAATTCCCAGCATCTGTCTTTGGCAGCTCCATGGTGTCTCTCTCCAACTCTGTCTTTCTTTCTCCCAGCATTCAGTTCCATCTTTCCTACCTACCTAAGCTCTGCCCTATCAACAGGCTAAGGCAGTTTCTTTATTCATCAATGGTAATTACAGCACACAGAGGGGACTCCCATATCACAGTTAAAGTAGAGCAAGTTCTAGAAACTCCAGCTCCTCCTCAAGATTGTGGATACAGGGGAATCTTTGTGTCTTGGTGTACAAAACTGGCTGTGCAGAGCCCTGTGCAGAATTTCTAAACAAAAACTGGAAGGCGATCAGCCCTCAAGGTTCTGAAGATCTAAGGTCATAGGCCTTGAGCACACTATTTAAACTCCGTCAACTGAGGTCTCCTCATCTGCAGAGTCTCCCTGAGCACATCTGTGTGACTTAGGTAATACATTTTTAAAAGGTATCATTAGCATCATGAGTCTATTGCTACCTCTCATGTGGTAAGAACTCTGAAGGATAACTTGACCTTTGTCTAGCAGATACAGTTTTCTGTGCAAGATGCAGCCTCTGCTGACCCTCAACTTACTCAGCAGGCTACACCGTGTGCAGCACCAGGGAAGCAATCGCAGCAGGAGCATGGCTACGATGTGTCGGGACATCTGCAGACCACGGAGAAGACTGTGTCTGTACAGGCTCACCTTCTCTCAGGTAAGAACCACGAGGAAGCCCCTCGGGCTGAGGCCACGTGAGAACAGTCAGGTCCAGGCTGAACCCATCACTGAGGCAACGCTGTTAGAGACTGTCTGCTTGACATCTGTGAGCACTCATGTATTTATAACAATTATAGCCAGTTTGGGTATATAGATGACGAAAAATCTCTTTGATTACCCAAGCTTAGCACCATATTTTAGCTACCTTGGTAAATGCTGGTCTAACACCTACGTGGAAAACGGTAAGCTACAATGCGTGGGTTAAACACAGTAGGTTTTCTGTTTTTCTTTTCGAGTCAGTCACACAAGTACTCCAGACTCCCCTTGTGTTCTCTGTTATCCAGGGATGACCTTGACTTCCAGATTAGGAGGAGTAGAGGGTTTGATTCTCTTGTTGCCTCCAATGTGAGACTCCACTCTATTCTGTTTTGTCTTTAACTCAAATCACAATCATCATCCTTGTGGTTAAGGAAATGGAGATCAGAGAGAAAAATAAATCAAGCACTAGGCTTTTAGCTCAATGTGAGACTATATGGTTAGCACATATGAGGTCCCTGGTTGATTTCCCAGTACAAACAAACAAACAAACACACAAACCCTGAGTAAACCATAAATAAGAGACAATGAGGAAGACAGACTGGTGGGCCAGGTAAGGCAGGGCCAAGTGTGTCCAGAGGATTAGTGCAGTCCCCACTGAAGTCCCCAGGGTAAAGCACTGTGTCCTGTCCTGGAGACGCATCTTCAATGCTTAGAGAAGAGAAATAAGATGTGGTTCTACGTCACAGTCTCAGTGCTGTCATAGTGGTTAGGCTTGGGCTGGAGAGATGACTCAGAGGTTAAGAGCACAGAGACTGTTCTTCCGATGGTCCTGAGTTCAATTCTCAGTAACCACATGGTGCCTCACAACCTGCTTTGGCAGTCAGGCATACTTGCAGACAGAGCGCTCATACCTTAAAAATATGTAAATAAATAAAATTTTTCAAAAGGAGAATTTAGGCATTTTATTTCTATGAAACAAGGAACTTTGAACAGAAACATAGCAAAAAAAAAAAAAAAAGAAAAACCACTTTATGGGCTAAGGGGAGTCGCTCTTTGGTAGAGCACATGCCTAGCATGCACGAGCCTGAAGTTCAGTACCCAGTACTGGGGGAAAAAAAAAAAGGTTTATAAAGGAGAAGTAGGTTGAGGTGAAGATGTTCTCAGTAGTTAGGACCAAGAAGTCTAAATCAAAGTTGCCACAACCAAAACTAACGCCACGGCCTTGGAAGGATACGAGTTAGAAAGGTGGCTTTGCAGCAGAGCATATAGACTTTGGAAGAATAAATGACAAGCCAGAGTATCTAGCAGTTGGAAATAAGAGACAGAGCTCATTTGGATATCTAACTGGAAATACAAAAGGCGGAGATGGGTCTCTGGGACTAACAGGAGTCTGATATCATTTAAGCATTGCCACAAATAATGAAAATAAATTAGATATAATTTAGGAATCTATGAGGATGAAGAAAGAAGGGAAAATGTGCAAACTAGGAAAAGAGTAGTTAAAGACAAAATTCTTAGAAAGAAAATCTCAGTGAAAAATTAACAAATTAAAAGTAGTCCAGATGCCGTGATGTGCCTGTAGCCTAAACTCCTGAGAGCTGCAGCCAGACTGGAGCAGGCGTAAGAAGGAGCCTCCCCTGGCTACCCCACTGCAGAGCGTGCAAGTAGGTGGAGGGGAAGGAGGAGAGGCTTGAGCTGACAACAGGGGACACTGCTTTTCTAAGTGTATATTCTTGAACTCAAAAGCTTGAAGGTCTGAAGTCAGATTAGTAAGAAGTGAGCAGAATCGGAAGAGGCTGCTGTTTTGCTGGAGTGTGTTTGTAGACAAGCGGAGTGAGCAGAACAGGGAGAGGCTGCTGTTTTGCTGGAGTGTGTTTGTAGATAAGCGGAGAGCAGCATCACCCTCAAAAAGGAAGGGAAACAAGAACAGAACACAGTGTTCTTTATTCCCATTTTAAGAGAACACCCTGCCTCTGACAAGCTTTTCATGCCCGAATCTCCAGAAAAGGTAACCAGCTGTGGGCAGCATGGTGTGTAAGGCATTTTCTCTGGGTGTTTTAGTGTGATGTCTGCTAGCTGTGGGTGGTGGTATGCCCAAGGGAAATTGTAGATGTACAGAAACTATAAAACTATGACGTTTACTTTTCTAGAGTTTAATGTCAGTGTAAGTCAACTTTTGCTTAAAAATTTGACTGATGAACAACTTTCTTTTTAAAGACAAGCCTTTACTATGTAGCTCAGGCTGGCCAAGAATTCATTATGTAGAACAGGCTGGCCTCAAACTAACGGTGATCCACCTGTCTCTGACTCATGAGTGTAAGGGTTAAAGGCATGCACCACCACATCCAGAGATTAACAATTTTATTATTGAAATTTCTTATTAAAAATGGTTTAATATTAGCTTTAATCCTCTTTGCCATCATTTCCATATGAAATAATTTTTTTCTCTCATTAAGTTGAAAATTTTTGTCATAAAAGTTGACAAAAATTATCATTATAGTTTACCCTTTCACCATCTCATAAACATCTCCATTAAATTCTGCTCTACTTTCAAAACAAACAGTAAGCTGCCATATCAGTGTGACATCACATGGACATAAAAAGGTAAATGAGGGAAGTGGAAGAACTAATAAAAGACAGAAGTCAGATGGACAAAGGCAGAGCTGGAGGGAGGAGTCCGAACTGCTTAATTTTCCTGGTAGACAGCATCTGAACTGCACACTGGCCATAAAAGATTCCCTGTGGACACCTGTGACTGAGCATTCCAAATGGAAGAAACAGAATGTGTAAAGGGTTTTAGGATGCTGACCTTAACATGGCTAAAGCTCTGGTTTGATCAACAGGAATGTAGAAATAAATATGAACAGGTTGACACGGGGCCGATCACAAAGAACCTAGCAACTGAAATGCTTTGGGCTTGGTGGTGAGATTGTAGTCACTGGAAAACTGGTGGTGATGTAAGTGAAGCTCATGCTGCTGCGGGGCAGCTAAACTGCCAGGACAGGGAGGCTGGGAGGAGCCTATTTGACCCTTGCTGTCACCCCAGGCTTGTGACCCTATTCTCTTGATTGTCCCGCCTCTCTCTCTGAACGTTTCTTACAGTTGCCTTTAGATACTAATAAATTATGAATGTATAGCCTTAACTTTTGTTTTCTCTTGAGAGAGGGCTGTACTATGTATGCAGTCCTCATTATTCTCAAACTCACGATTCTGCCTCGGTGTCCCCAGTGCTGGGAAAAGAGGTGTGTGCCGCTGCTCTCCTGCAAGTGGCTTCCTCTCCACTGTAGGCTTCCCCACAGGCTGCTGAGCAGGCCTCCCTCTTTACTCGGTTATTCTGTAGATACCACGACATGGGGAAGGTTGAGAAACAGAGTGCTACCTGTAGGTTCCAGGCAGTGCTTTCCTGCTGTTATTTGCACAGTTCAAATGTATCTGGCCCCAGACAATGCTTATACAACACTAGTGAGCATCTTTATTTAAATATCATATAACCAAAAAAAATTATCATATAACTAGTTCAAACTATGTAAAAACAAAATTTCCACTTTTCATTCCCCAGATTTTATAAAGGGGTATATTTATTATTTTAATTTTTATGTTATCTGAGTGTTGCCTGCATGTTTGTCGTCGGATCCCTGGAACAAGAGCTGCAGGTGGCTGTGAACCACTGGGGGTGATGGAAACACAGCCAGGGCTTTCACAGCAGAGCAGTCTCTCAGCCTTGCAATCCCCAGATTTCATCTTTCCCTTTTTAATCAGTGATAACAACACATCACCATGTACCGACAAGTGGAGAATTATCCTAGAATGGTCTTCACTTTCCGCATTCACTCTTCACTCCTTCCTGCATAAGATCCGCTGCAGCTGAGAGGGCATGCAGTCCTGCACTTTCAGCCTTTCTCCCCACTTCTCCATTCCTCTGTGGCTTAAGAAAATGCATGCATAGTCAGGTGGTGGTGGTGCATGCCTTTAATCCCAGCACTCGGGAGGCAGAGGCTGGTGAAGCTCTGTGAGTTTGAGGCCAGCCTGGTCTATAAGAGCTAGTTCCAGGATGGGCTCCAAAACTACAGAGAATCCCTGTCTCAAACAACTCCAACTCCACTTGAACCTCTTCCTGCATGTTTTCTCCCAACTCCATGTCCTCCTCTTCTATTTAATAATAAAAAAAAATCCACTGAGTCCAGTTACTGCTGATTGGTATAGGCTTATCCACTAGAGCATGGGCAGCCATGTTGAATCAGTAGCCACACTACCAAACAAATAGGACTCTTCCCAGTCCCTATCCACTGCCAGCTGCTTCTCAGCCAGGGGTGGGGCCTGTGAACTCCTAGTTCCCATGCAGGGATGCTGACTGGCTTGTGCGGTAGTCCTCCCCAGTGCTCCCCCTCGTCCCTGCACTACCTTATCTATGGTTTTCCCCGAGGAGAGGTTGATATAAGCTAGTCTTTAGAGCAAGCTCCCACAGTCATGAATTCTCAGCACTTCGAACAGTTATAAGTTTCTCTGCATTGCTGTCCCCCTACAAAAAGATTTCCTAACCAATGTTGAGAGCACATGTTTATGGTTGTAAACATAAATAATGAGAAGACAATACAACCATTTAACAAAATAGCAGTAGATTCTCTCCTGTGGTCTTTGGTGTCTCCACCCATTAGCTTTTGACTAGTTTACCCCGCCAGGCATGAATTCTTCCCATGGGGCAAACTTCAGCTGTCTCAGAAGCAGTGGTTACCTCATAACAAGCACACACTATTGCCCCCGCGGGCACATGCTGCCGAGTAGGCTGATGTGATGCTGTGTGTTGTGTCTTCACTCTCACTGGCCTGTCTAGATAGTGCCATGCCCCACCTCCCTAGATGCCTTTCGTTGGTCTGCCCTTTTTACTCACTAGGGGGAAGGCAGGATTTTCATGACTAGGTTAGCCTAATCCAGACCCACCTCTGGAGCTAAAACCAGTCTACAAACTGGAGAACTCCATACTGTGAGAACAGCCCACTCCACATCACGGTTGTTAGCTGTGATGTCATCTGCTCTCCATGTTCCCAAAACAAAGGTCACCTTTAAGTGAGCAATGTTTACTTTTATAAGAAAACTCAGCAAATAATATATAAAGCTATAATGCATAGAAACGTGTCATTTTATTTGTGTGTGTGTGTGTGTGTGTGTGTGTGTCTTTCATTACTTTGTTTTCTTTTTTCTTAATCAGGATCTTATAAGTAGTTGAAGCTGACCTAGAATCATGACCCTCCTGCCTCAACCTCTTGACTGTTATGATTAAAGGCATGTGCAGGTATATCTGCCCATTTTATTTTTATGATATCTGACATATAAGGAAAAAGAAAATTAGACTCTAGATAAGTGCCCTGAAGTACTTCCATTGTGCCTTTCTAAAGGGTATGTGCTTCTAGGTGATTCCAAACAAGTCTGGAATGGCCCCACTGTGGTGTGTGCCTCTGCTGAGAATCCCACGATGCTTGAGCCAGACTGCCATGCTCATGTGCAGAAGGTAAAATAATGCGACTTTTCTCAAATGTTGAAAGCTCTTAAGATCTAATATGAATCATATGAAAAAATTCATAAACACTAAAGTAAGATTGGATTCCCAAACCTAACTTTTGCTTATGTCAAAAAAGATACATGTTAGCAAATGTTATCTCCCACCTGCATAATCAGTCCTAGCCTGTGTGTAAGACCATGTTTAGAGTTTGTGGAAGAGGTCCCTAACCTTCATAGCATACACTGGCAGCAATTTTTTCAATATATCTTCTGGATGTTTGGGTTACTTTAACTATGAGTTCCTGTTCTAGGCATCTGAAACAAATTTTCAAACTGTGAAGGCGCTGAATCCCTTCCCTCCTTAGAAGTACTCAGGGCACTGCTTAATGCTTAAGATTATCACCTGGGCACAAAATCTAATGGTTCCCTCTGTTAACGTGAGTGGAGAACCACATTGAAACCTTGTACAACCTTGTTATTTTAGTTTGCTCTTAGATAAATAACTGAGTTTAAATTATCTGTTTCCCCAACTGAAGTCAGAGTCCACGAAGGCCTTAACCTGTTTTATTACTGAGTAAGAAGATACCATTTTCCTTCCAAAATGTGATAGATATCTATAAACACAGGCTGAATCAAATGTCTGTCTATTTTAGGATATAAAGATCAAGAATGCAGAGTCCTGGAGAAGTTTGGGCAAGCCAGTGAGGTCATCAAGTGCCCCAAAGTCCTCGGACGAGCTCTTCAACCAGTTCAGAAAAGCAGCAATAGAAAAGGAAGTGAAAGCCCGGACCCAGGAGCAGCAGATGCGGAAACACCTGGAACAGCCTCCACAGGAACCAAAAGCACCTCCAGAGAATCAGAGGTCTGTGGCTGGTTGGCCTTAACAAGGCCGGGGAGACATAGAAATGGATGTGTCAACTTACTGCTATTCAGTTGCCTGGTAGAACACACAACAAATTATAGTTACAAAAAGTGTATCTTATCAATATTTCTCTAAATAGTTGTATCTCTTTTTTAAAAGACAGAAATAGCTGAGAAATCAAACTAGTAAAGATGGAAACGTTACGAAATTCTAACGGTCTTTTTCCCAGAACTGCATTCCAAGTTTTTCCGTTCTCGTGTAGGAAGACAGCGCTGTGTGGGGGCCATGGCTTTCCAAACCTTTCTTTTCCCATCAAAACCTGTCACAATCACATCAGAAGTAAAATTCAGGGGGTGGGGGACATAGCTAAGTTAGTGCACTGTTTGTCTAATGTGCCTGAGGTCCTAGACTTAGCCTCTGTGTGGTAGCGCTTGCCTTTAATCTCAGCAGTGGGGAAGTTAAAGATAGGAGGATCAGAAGTCATCCTTAGCTACAGAGAGGTCACATAAGGTCCTGTCAAGAAAGGAAGGAAGGAGGGGGTTATGGAGAAAAGGAACTCTGACAACCTGGGACCCATTCATTTCTTTTTGTTTTCATTGTTTGATCATGTCTTTGTTTAAAAAAAAAACTTAAAGAACTTGAAACCTACTTTGAGCCTTCCTGTTTACTTAAGGGAGCTTGGAAATGGATTGGCTCTAGAATCCTCATCAAATAAGATGGAAATCAAGTGTCATGGAGAAGAGCGGGAAGAACATCAGCCACCAGAAGCTCAAAACCAAAGCAAACTCTGGCTTCTCAAAGACCGGAACTTAGCAAGGGAGAAAGAGCAAGAGCGGAGGAGAAGAGAGGCAGTGAGTACACTTTGACTTCCTAAGTTAACCAGGGAGGGAGCAGCGCATCGACGTCGCTCATGGTCAGAGACGATGGATGTAGAGCTGGGCAGCTTGTGGAACCACTGGGCTAACTTCGCTCTGAACTAGACTTTTAAAGTTTCCCTGCGACTTAAATTCCTCCTTTAAAGACGGAATAATAATTCCCATTATGAAGTAAATTAACATGCACTGAGCACATAAAGAAAATGCCTGGCATGTAAATGAAGTAATTCACGGTTCACTGTTACTGCCTTAAAAACCTGCAGATCGCTTCAGACGTACCATGGCTTCCCAGTCAGTGTTTCTTGTGTCTCTTTAGTTGATGGCTAGATTAAGAAATCTGGAAAGAACCAGACAGTAGTGGTGCATTTGGGAGGCAGAGGCAAGTAGATTTCTGAGTGTGGGGCCAGCCTGGTCTAAAGAGTGCGTTCTAGGACAGGCGGGACTATACAAAGAAATCCTGTCTTGGGGGGAAAATTGGAAAGAAAGAAAGTCAGTGAGATGACAGTAGACAACACACAACTTGATCACATGGAGTCAGATAATCTGTCTTCCGCGGCACGACTTGTCACCCACCTGGGTCTCTCATGCTCCGGCTTAAGTGTCAAATGTTGTATAACACGTCTGTTTACACCAATAAGGACACTAATGACAGACTAAAAAAAACCATTGTAGGCAAATCTAGCTTGGTGAATCCATGAGTTTGACTGTAGTTGTTCACAGGAGCAAGCCCGTGGGTTATCCATAGGAACATGGCCGCTCAGAGGCATCTGTACCCTTTCCCATCTCCATCAGTTGTTACCGCTGCTATCCTCAGGAGGGGAAATGTCCTTCACCTTAGTGCCTCCTCTTCCATGAGGAATGAAGTTCCTGCTCTCATGCGTAATAACACTCTCTGACTCCCTGGCAATATGTCATGTCCAGAGGACAGACTTTAGCAACACTACTGCCACGTCACTGGAAACCAGAGTTTCCGGAGCCCATGGCTGGAGGCTGGGGAGATGGCTCAGTGGGCAAAGCACTTGGTGTGCAAGGGTGAGGACCAGAGTGAGGTCCCCAGAACCTACGTAAGTACAGGGAGTCAGTAAGCTGGGGGTTCAGCTGAGATAGCTGCCTCCATGTGGAAGATGGACGGGTGATGCCAAACTCTGGCTTCCACATACGTGTGTGTGCACCCACACAGCCATACACAGCGTAAGTCTGTAGTTTTCATTAATATTCACTCTGTACCTTGCATGTTTGTATATTTTAATATTGTATGTAAATTAAAAATAGTTTTATTATGAATATGCCTTGCTCATATTCACATCCCACCACCTGCTCCTGACTAAAACCCTTTCCCACTGGACTCTTTGTCAATAGCTTCCCTTCCATTTTCACAAAAATCTAGCTTCTCCATATTCCATCCTCTCTCAGGTGTGTTTTGCTGAACATGATGTTTTCAGTTCTGTTTGTTTTCCTGTCACACACGATCTCACTCTTAATACTTGAGGATGCTTCTTTGTAGACAGATGTGTACGCGCCACATTCACTTAGACACGCATCTGTTGACAAGGGCGCTGCGGTCAGTGTGGTAGATGTCCGGGTTTCTGTTCTGTGGTGACTGATTCCTATGTGTGCACACCCATACTGACTTCCCTGAGTCTGTGCTCATTTTCACTCCCAGCATCCTTTAGCTCTCCCTGCATCCTTGAGAGCATGTGTCGCTTCTGTTTTCTCACTGATTGCTGCTCTGTATGTGGTGAGGGAAAGCTCGGTGTGGTTTTGATTCCCACAGTAGCTAAAGATGCTTGACATTTAGTTCTGCGCTCGCTGAACTCGCTCTTTATGACTAGATATTCATGTCCTCTATTCATGTCCTCTTTTACATGTTGAATTATTTTTCCAAACAAAATCTTCCTTCCTCCCTCCCCACTTTCATCTCTCACAGCTGGGATCTTAGCTTCATAGCCTGAATTCTCCTAGAACTCCCCATGCTCTTGCCTTAGTTTCTTGAATGCTGAGATTAGAGGCCTTGGTCTCAAGCAGAAATGAATGGCATTTAACAATGCCATTATTTATACAGAGATTATTTTATTGTTTGTGGTAGAGAGATCAAATTCAGGGTTTTACACCTGTTATGAATACCCTCTAGCACTGAACTACATCCTCTGTAGAACTTCCTACCATGATAAGCATGCTCTGTTGTCTGTTTCAAACATTTCTGAGGTTTTTTTCTTATAATTTCATGAGTCCACTTGTTGACACAGACAAAGACCTGACTTAGTCACCTTCGAGACCTCTTACAAGAGTCTAGCGTCCTTAACACCTCCGCTCAGTCTGATGTCAGTCCTTATATCCTAAGGACTTTTCAGGAGCTTGGCCAGCTTGACTAAGGACTACCTAGAACATTAACAGTGCCCAGAGTTCACCTCATGCCCGTCTCCTTCATCAGCCCTGTAGTCTTCCTTCTGGGTTTGGCCGAAGTGTGATTGGGACCACAGAGAAAGGAATAGCCAGCCTACAATATCTGCGGCAAAATCAAGTGGTGTTTTAAGTAATGATCCCTAATATTTATTAGTTGACAGATTGATTCTCTATTTGTAAGTATTCTACATGAATCTATTTTATCTCAGATAGATATGAATTTAAAATAAAATTCTACATGCCACCTTTAAAATAAAATTTTTCGAGCCGGGCAGCGGTGGTACAAGCATTTAATCCCAGCACTTGGGAGGCAGAGACAGGTGGATCTCTGTGAGTTCAAGACTAGCCTAGTCTACAAGAGCTAGTTCTAGGACAGGCTTCAAAGCTACAGAGAAGCCTTGTCTCGGAATACCAAAATAAATAAATAAATAAATAAATAAATAAATAAATAAATAAATAAATAAATGGAATAACAAAAGAAATTTTCATTTTTACTTAAGTATAACAAAGGCTTTGTTACATTTTCCTGCTGTTTTCCAGTGTGCAGCATAAGAGCGGCACCGCATGATCCTCAGACCGGGACACTTTTTCAGGCTCCTACATGGCAGGCTAAGATCAGGTTTGAGGAACTATTTGGCCTAGACAAGTGGCCTAGGAGCCGAGTGCTGAAGAGTCCAGCCTAGGAGCTAAACACTAAGAGGTCCTGATTTCAGTTTTGCTAGTGTTTGTTCATTTCTAAGGCAGATTTTCAGAATCTTTCAGTCTGTTAGAGTCAGACATGTCCCACCCTTCTCTGTGGTGTTAGACAAATAAGCCTTTGTTATCCCTTTGGTAGGTCGGCCATAGCTCCAAATCTTGAAAACAGCCACATCCAAGAAGCCAGCCAGCAACAGACTAGAGCTTTGTGTCTCATTGATCTTCTGCTGTGGGAAGGGGCGGAGCCCTTTACATTTGAATGTCTGCTGTGACTTCACCTGGCAAGGAGCATTTAGAAAGTCTTGAAGGACTCCCTTGGAGTCACACCTAGAGCACTCCCACTGTCCTCTCCCCTGCCCCGCGCTCCTGTATCGAGCTTGTGCTGAAATCTGTCCTAACAGCTTCCTTAATAAACCCCAGCTTTTCTTGACGGGAGAAACTTGGGAATGTAGTAACCATGTTTCTTTGGTTTGACTTGGCATTTTCTGTACTCTACTCATTTCCTAAAGATTGCTAATATGCAAATGAGCACTGTTCCTGTACTGCCCTGCAGTTTGATCCCATGCTCATAAATAGATCCCTGGAGAACACACTGAGGTAGGGTTTCCGACTCAGTGCCGGAATCAATGGAACCATAGCTTTTACATTATATGGTAGCATTCCCACACACAAGGATTGCACTGCTAAAATTAAACATTTTAAAGGTGTATGTGTGTGTGTGTAGCACGTGCTCACAGAGGCCAGAGGAGCCAGTCTGCCTGGTTAGTTATAGGCAGTTGTGGACCACCTGACAATGGATGCTAGAAACTGAAGTCAGGTCTTTTGTCTGAGCTGTGCACATCTTTAACCACTGAGCCATTTTTCCAGCCTGGTTAAGACAACTTCTGTGCCTAGTGCTACACTGAGTACAGGAACAAGCAAGAGTTGGCTTTCAGCTTGCATTCTTACTAGTGTTCCATAAGTATTGAAATACTGTTCTCATTGGAGAATCAAACTTACTATTTATGTTCTTGTGGCATTTTATTACATCTGTTATATATTAAAAGGAACTTGTATTTTTAATTAAAAGTTTTATATATATAGTCATTAAGCTAATTATTTATATTTTGCATGAAACATTTCTAAGTGTACAAGTGTTTATATAAAGCTGTAATAAAGGCATGCATCTTAAACTAACAAAAAATCTTCTCTTTTCTGCAGATGGCGGGTACCATTGACATGACTCTTCAAAGCGACATTATGGCAATGTTTGAAAATAACTTTGATTAAAATTCAGTTTTAAATTAACTATCACCTTTAAATTAATGGTACAAATATTTACAATATATTGGTAAAGTGATTACTTTCAACCACCAAGATACCAATCATATATTGTGTTTTGACTGCCCTAAAATAATTAAATATTTTTCACTTACATTTTTAATAAATATGTTCATTTTAAATACATAATTTATAAAAGGTTTTATAATTTTGATCTCTAAAAATGAATATATTTTTATCATTCTACTGAGGACTGTCAACTATGTATTATAGCCCTGATCTAAGCAAGTCTGAAAGGGATCATCTGATTGGAAAAAAATGAAGAATATATAAAAGAATATAAAAATGGGTTCTGTTGAGTTTTTAATTTTTGTTTGTTTATCTGAACCAGTTTTCTTGTTCGTTTGAGGCAGGGTCTCATATACCTCTCCTGCCTTACCTCTCAGAACTGGTACTGCAGGAAAGAGGTTTTCCTGTCAGAATTATCTGGAGTCTAACAAGTGATACCTTGTTCCTATATGAATCACAATGTCATAGTCTCTACTGGCTCCATGTTTAAATTTCACACTGACTTTTGTTTTAAAGCATTATAGCTATGATTTGAAACAAAGTAACAGCTTTGTGTGTGCCAGCTTCTGTAGGAATGTGTCCATGTGTCTTAAAATGTGGAGGTGATGGCAGTGAATATTTGCCGAATTATGGGAAGTTTATGAAACATTTATGTTTTGTCATTTTCAAACCGGAGTTATATCTAAACCTTGTATATTCTCTTTGAATTTTAAACCTTTGAACTCTTGAAGCATAACCTGATTTAGGCCCTGTTGCGATATTGTCTGAAGTAGAAATTCCACGTGAGTCCAAACAACAGCACATGCCTGCCATTGTCCAGTGCTTGGGGGCAGAGGCCAAGGTGGAGGCCCTGTAGCAAGAGTACGTGCGTGGGTGTTATTTTATTATACCCTCTGTTTTCATTTAAAATAATTTTCATACACTACATTCTGATCATAGTTCGCCTGCCCCCAACTCCTCCCAGCTCCCCACCCACACAGCTTCACCCCTTCTTTCTCTCGCTTATTGAAAAGCAGGCAAATAAAGCAGACAAACCAGAATATAAATAAATAGGTGAAAAAGACAAAGTACAAGAAATACATACACACAAACCACAAAAAATGCAAAATCAGGTAAAAATACAAGCAAAAGACCAGTAAGACAAAAAAAAAAAAAGCCCAAACAAAGCAATATCAAACCAAAATGTCTACTGGGTTCATTTTGTGTTGGCCATCCTACTGCTGGGCGTGGCCAGCCTTTAAGTGTGGTTAATATATCATGAGTCTCCATTGAAGAAAACTAATTTTTCCTTCACAGGCAAGCAGATGTCAGGTGCAGCTAATTTCTTGGCTGGGGTGGGACCCATGTGCACTTCCTCCTGTTAGTGCTTGAACCCTGTCTGGCTTAAACCTGTGAGTACCCTGTACATGCTGGCACATCTCTGAGTTCATACGTGTGTCAGGCCCGTTGTGCTGGAAGACATTGTCTCCTTGGAGTCATCCATCCCCTGTAGCTCGTACATCTTCCCACCTCCTCTTCCACATGGTTCCCTGAGCCCTGAAGGGAGAGGTTGATGGAGACAACCCAGTTAGGGCCGAATGTTCCAGGTCTCACTCTCTGCACATGGTCCACGTGTGAGTCTCTGTGTTAGCTTCCGTCTGCTGCCCGAGGAAGCTTCTCTTCTCTGAGGATGGCTGAGCGAGGCACTGGTCCACGGGTACAGCAGGATCTATGCTCCTTTAGAAGAACAGTGGTAGCTGGTTTTCACCTAGGACCTTGGCCTGTCTTGTCTCCATTCTTAGCCACACAGGCGTGTCAGGCATGAGTTCCATCTCACAGAGTGGGCCTCAAATCCAGTCAGACATGATCATTTGCTCCCACAACATTTGTGCCACTGTTGTGCCAGGGTGTCAACGGGGAGGTCATCATTGTGGGTCCCTGCGTTTGTAGCTGGGTTGGTGGTTGCCTTTCTCCTCTGGTAGCAGGGGTACAAGCTCTAGTTAGGCACCAGCGCAACTTCTTCATGCTCAGTGACATGCACAGGCATTGTCTTTATCATTGATTTGATTTCCTTCACGTATGTATGAATATATGAAAACGTCAGGCTCAAGTTTGCCTTCTAGTGCCTTCTGTAGAGCTGGACTGGTAGATTGATTCTGCTTAAACGTTGTTTTAGTGTGGAATATTTTTATCTGTTGTGATTGGAAGTTTTGCTGGGTATAGGCATCTATAGAAATCTGTAGATCTATAGATAGAAAGTTTTGTCTGGGGTGGCATCTGCCATTGCCTAGATTTTGTGGGGCACCCGTCCAGGCCCTTCTGGCTTTCAGAGTCTCCATTGTACACTCAGTTGTTGTTCTACTGGGTCTGCTTTTGCATGTTACTCTTAATAACCTTTCTTTGTTCTGTACGTTTAGTGATTTAATTATTATGGGGGTTTCTTTTCTGGTGCTATTTGGTGTCTCCTATACGCTTGGTAGACACCTCTTTCTTTAGGTTGAGGAAATTTCCTCTTATGATTTTGTTGAAAATATTTTCTGTGCCTTTGACTGTGAGTTTCTTCTTTCTCTATTCCTGTTATTCATAGGATAAATCTTTTCTTAAGGTTCCATATTTTGAGGATGTTTTGTGCCTGGATATTTTTAGATTTGACATTTTCTTTGACTGAGGTATCCATTTTTTCTACTTGTCTTCAACACCTGGAGAGTCTCTTTGTCATGTCTTGTACTCTGTTGGCAAGGCTTACCTCTGAGGGTTTTGTTTGACTTCCTAAGTTTTCCCTTTTCAATTGTCCACTTGGGTTTTCTCTGTGCTTCTGTTTGCACTTTCAGGTCTTGAACTGTTTTATTCGCTTCCTTCTACTGTTTGTGTCTTCATAGACTTCACTAAGGGATTCACTCATATCCTTTTTGGGATCCTTAATAATGTTCATAATTGGCTGTTTTGAGTCCTGGTCTTGTGCTTCAGCTGTATTCCCTGCTGGAGTAGGGTTACTGGGCTCTGCTGGAGGCATATTGTCTTGGCCGTTTGTGTTTGTGTCTAGGCATCTGGGGTTAGGGTGGTTGAGTTGCCTGTAGATGTTGATATCTGGTCTTGTCTTTGTTGAATGAGTGTTATTCCATTTCTTGGTTTCTGCTGCCTTGTCTGGGTCTTAGGAGAGTGTGGTAGTGTGGTTCCCTGGTATTGAGGGAGTGCTTCTTAGGTCAGTGTGTGGCAGAGGGTAACAGAGATGGACTGGGAAAAAAGACTGAGAGTGAGCCACTTCAGAAAAGACCCCAGGAGTCCTATGCACATCTAGGGGTATAAACGGTATAAAGATCATTTTTCCTCTAAGCTTCATCTCAAAAGAGAGCCCCTAACATTTGTTCTGCCTGAAGGAGAGAACAGGGGAGGGTGTTGAAGGGAGAGAAGCAAAGCTCAAGACAAATGTGTGAGCATTTGCCAGGCCTTTACTTCAGTTCTGACATGGCCTCTCAAAATGTATTTCCTGATCCCTAACATTTTTTAAAATATCAATAGTCTCTAAAATATTTATTTCTTAAAAAAATAGAAATTTTAATCATTTCTTTAAGACTCTACCTAAAAGTACAGTTAAAGCAGGCCACCTGTCTCATGGTCTTTGGTTGTTTCCTGGGGCTTCTTGTTTAGCATTTAACAAAAAGAGCCAGTTTGGGGAATCCAAGAGCTTGCCATTTCTAGTGCCTGCCAGTTAAATTAACATAGTCACCACACATAAAACCAGATGGAGTACCAAATGTCTTTTTTTTTCTTTTTGGCCTAAATATTTCCTTCTTTCTTATCTTTCTGTTTTCCATTTTAGCATCTTTTATTACCTAAAAATTGAAGCCTTCCATGGTAGTTGGAGAGATCTGTGATTTGCTTTAGATTTCTGTGCTGCTTCTAGGAGTAGCTCAGCACCCCAAGCTCTGGGTTTATCCTGCACAGTTTCAGGAACATGTGTGGGCTCAAGAACATGCATGGGTGGACTCAAGAAACTTCCCAATAAGGTTCCTTACAACCCGGGAACAGGGCATGCTGTATGTTGTCTTGAGCGTCCTGTGAGGCCATTGCACATTCTACAGAAATTCCTGACATCTCTTCCTTGTTGAGCTGGAAAATGACTGGCTCTTATCTTTGACATCTTTATGATCATGGACTCATAAAACTTCTAAGCCAAAAAGAAGAAACAGGCACAGAAAAGCACCCCAGAATTAAAGATGATTCTGTGTGCGAGGGTTTTGCCCATGTGTATTGTTTGCATGCCTGGTACCATGGAGACCAGAGGAGGGTGACATGCCTTGGAGCTGAAGCTACAGGTGGTTGAAGGGCTGTGTGTACGCTGAGAACTGAAGTCAAGCCTTCAGCACGTGCTCTTGACTGACGAGCCATCTCTCCAGCTTCAACAACCCAGAATTAGATATTAGAAGAGCATCAAGGAAAACAACAAAAAAGAAGTCATGGCTGAATGTTGGTAAATGAAGAAGAGTTCTGACCAAATGTTCGGAAAACAGAGCAAGAGGCTATCCCGCAGTCTGCTCAGAATATACTATAGACCAAACCAAAGGGAGACATGGGCCCCAGAAAATACTCAGGAAGCAGCATGGGTGGTTGGGCACCAGGGGCCATGCTAGTACCTGGCCTTGATGCCACCAGTGAAAGTGCATCATCCACGGGGCCCCGTACTGGATGCTAAGACTCCTTACAGAGCACAGCCATACCTCAGAGAGCACAAGGGATCATTCATCCCAAGCCAGATACAAGTGATCTTGGCCCAAGATTCAAACTGCCCCAACTAGGAGTCGACCAACATGGAAGTGATGATGTGAACGCCTACAGTCACCAAACACAACAGTCTTGAGGCTGTTTTGGTACATTGCTGTGTGTTAGTTTACAGTGGGAGGACCCTCTGTTGCATGTTTTAGATCTTACAGCATCTCCAAAGGTTTTTATCTGATAGTTGAGAAGGGTGTTAGGCCAGATACAGAGGTGGGCCAAAGGTAGTCCAAGATTGTGGCGCGTCCCTTGACCAGCAAGGAAGAATGACCACGAATCGAGGATTCTTCTCTGATCACACTTTATTGGAGCCTCTTGGTTGAAGGGAGAGCAGGAAGCGAGAGAGAGTAGGAAGCAAGAGAGAACGAGAAATGAAAGAGAACAAGAAGAGAGAGAGAGAGAGAGAAAGAGAGAGAGAAAAAGCGAAAGAGAAAGAAGCCCAAGCGGCAGCTGCTTCTATAGGGAGGAGGAACTCGGATACTGTCCTGATTGGTGAATACCATTCTGCTGGTGTCCGGGGCCTCGGGATTGGCCAGGGGCAAGGCTCAATTGTGCAAATGTAAGCAAAGGGTGCTCAGCCCCAGGCGGCAACATCAAAGAAGGATTTGTTTACCTCCAAGCTGCAGGACCGCCAGCACCATATTGTAATGGCGATATCCTGATGGCTCCTTACACAAGATAATGGGCAACATCCTCCTCTACTTAATAACATTCTTAGTCAATCATCCTGGTAGGAGCTTTTGAATTTCTGAAGCACCCAGAAGTCCAGCATGCTATCAATTGAACCATACAGCCCATCTTTATCATGATAGGATTTTGACACGTGGCTTTTTGGTCCATATGACAAAAGAGCAAAGCACAACGACCTCTTTCAGTTCATGTCCTTGGTGCTCCGCTCACCCCAGTCCCTGCCTGGCAAATGTTCCCAAGACTATGTGTCAAAATTGACTATAATTTTTAAGTATTTTATTTGGTGGTTATTTTAAGATACTTTTGCTATCTTAAGTTAGTAGTAGGTTGTTCTAACAATTCCCTGAGCCACCTCTCAACTCTATTTGGTTGTATCTATTTGATAAAACTCAAACTCTCATGAACTCTGCCTGCTCTGCACCCACAATGCTGAGGATGACTCAGGAAACCTTGTAACCTTGCTAACTGCAGTCACTTTCCAGTTCTCAGTGAGCCGTCATGTTGGCCACAAGTCTGAGAGTGTCCACTGTTTGTTCATTGTCCCTGTACAGTCAGCTAAACTTCACATCTCCCCTCCCTTCAGGAGAAACCATAGGACAACCACCACCACCACCAGTCTCTGAGTCTCTGCCACTTAATTCTTCCTGCTGCATGGAGATAGCCAGTCACCTCAGGAGAGCTGCAGGGTAGTACCGCAACTGCAAGGAGAGCATGGAGGCTGCAGGGGAAGCACCAAGGCTGCAGGGGGAGCATTGAGGCTGCAGGGAAAGCACCACAGCTGCAGGGGGAGCATTGAAGCTGCAGGTGGAGCACTGAGGCTGTGGGCGAAGCACCAAGGCTGTAGGGGAAGCACCACAGCTGCTGGGGGAGCATCACAACTGCAAGGAGAGCATTGAGGCTGCAGGGGGAGCACCAGGACTTCAGGGGGAACCCTGAGGCTGCAGGGAAAGCACCACAGCTGCAGGGGGAGCATTGAAGCTGCAGGTGGAGCACTGAGGCTGTGGGGGAAGCACCATAGCTGCAGGGGAAACACCAAGGCTGTAGGGGAGCACTGAGGCTGCAGAGGGAGCATCATGGCTGCAGGGGGGAGCACTGAGGCTTCAGGGGGAGCACTAAGGCTGCAAGAGGGAGCACCGAGGCTGTAGGGGGAGCACCACAGCTGCAGGCAGAGCATCGCGGCTGCAGGCAGGGCACTACAGCTACAGACGCCCTGTATGTCCTGCTGCTCCTTTCTTTTAGGACGTGACTGTAACAACTGTGGCTTCCATTGCCAGCATTCTTCCTGGAGCTAACTGCCAACATACAGATGGGTTTTTCTAAAAGATGAAGTTGTAGGGGGATATCATTTCCTTCTTTATATTAGTTCCTCACTTTCTTTCTTTATAGAAATTAAAAAAAAAAATTAAGACAGAGCTGGAGTCATAGCTCAGTACTGAAGTAACTACCTTACATGGACAAAGCCCAGGGTTCAAAACTGGCAGAACTATTTATATTTTAAGACCAAACCTTAAAATTTAAAATTCAGGGATTTGTAGTGTAGTCTGTGGGAAAGATAGACTATTATGTAGAGACGTTAGGAAAGTTTATGTACTGTCCAATGAGATTATAAATCTCATTCAAATATGGACACATGGAGGATTTGACTAACTGGTTTTTACAAAAATATGGTGATTTTGCTTTCTTCACACTTCATGACTTTACACATAAAACACAGCTTTGCTTCTGGTGAAAGACATGGCTTGTTCTGGATCCCAGCACGAGTGACCATGGTCAGGGAACATGGAACACAGATTCAGGTTACCCCAACACCATTTCCAACATGGAAACAATTTATGAATTTTTCATAGTAACAAAGTCATCAACAATCTTTACAATGCATTGGTGGGAGCATCTGGTGTTTACAGCAGAGCAGGGAAGTCTACCACAGCCTCAGATGCAACGCGCTCACGTCCATGGGTTAGCAGTGCCCAGAGGAAATCTACTACAGCCTCAGAGGCTACATGCTCACGTCCTCGGGTTAACGGTGCCCAGAGCGTCCGTCTGTACCTTCCAAGGAGGATTCATCTGCTGGGCACAAGGATGCCCAGTCAAACAGAGGTGGGCAATGCACAGCTATGAAAATTGTAAAGATAGCCCCAAGATTTCTATTCTCCTGCCTGTACTTCCTGAGTGCTGGCAAAACATGCATTCACAATCACACTGGGCTTCGTACATTTTCATACACTTAAAATCCAGACATACGTCTGTGCTGGAATGCCATGCGTATTAATGCAGACTTATCTGTGGTCTGAGGTAGGAGATTCTGCATTCCTTCTTTCCATGGCTCATTTACTAAACTTCCACGTGAGACTTAGGGCCACTTTATCTGACTTGTAGTACTCAAATGAGCTGAAACACCATGAGAATTTTAAGTTAGATCAGATTAGAATTAAATTCAGAAACTTACCAATTTTCCTTTCAGGTTTATATGTACACCCTGCCTGTAACTCTCCCCTCCCCTCCCCTTGAGGATTTCCAGTCTTAAAAGAGGCAGATAAGTTCTCTCCGGCCTTCCACTCCAAAATCAGCTGTGTACAGAAACAAAAAGCAACTGAGATAGGTACAGGAGAAGTTGGGGTTCCCTATTGAGGTTCTTAGTCTCAGTACTGAAAAACAAGCCCAACCTGAAGCACCAGGACAGTTTCTTAGTGTCTACCCAGAAGCCTCAGAGCAGGCACGCTATGGGTCCGCCTGATAGGCGGATTTACCAAAAAACACCTGAGCAGAGGAGAAGGCAAGCAGAGGCTGTGGTGGTCACAGTTGGGGGAGGGAAGTTGTGGAAAAGAGCAAGGAAGCTCACAGCCTTAGGGAGTCCTGAATCCTGGCTGGCCAGAGGCAGAAACAGGGTCGGGGTCACCGCTGACGAAGATCAAGAAACGTCTCCCACTGCAGATGAAATGACAGCAACAGAAGCAGCAGGAAGAGTGGAAAACAGAATACCTAGCACAGGGGCAGCCGTAGGACAACAGTCGGCACAGGGGCAGCTGTAGGTCAGCAGTCGGCGCACGGGCAGCCGTAGGTCAGCAGTCGGCGCACGGGCAGCCATAGGTCAGCAGTCGTGTTGTGGGTGGGATTGATTCGTTAATACAGTCGGCGCACGGGCAGCCGTAGGTCAGCAGTCGGCACAGGGGCAGCCGTAGGTCAGCAGTCGGCACGGGGGCAGCCGTAGGTCAGCAGTCGGCACGGGGGCAGCCGTAGGTCAGCAGTCGGCACGGGGGCAGCCGTAGGTCAGCAGTCGGCACGGGGGCAGCCGTAGGTCAGCAGTCGGCACGGGGGCAGCCGTAGGTCAGCAGTCGGCACGGGGGCAGCCGTAGGTCAGCAGTCGGCACGGGGGCAGCCGTAGGTCAGCAGTCGGCGCACGGGGGCAGCCGTAGGTCAGCAGTCGGCGCACGGGGGCAGCCGTAGGTCAGCAGTCGGCGCACGGGCAGCCGTAGGTCAGCAGTCGGCGCACGGGGGCAGCCGTAGGTCAGCAGTCGGCCCACGGGCAGCCGTAGGTCAGCAGTCGGCGCACGGGCAGCCGTAGGTCAGCAGTCGGCACGGGGGCAGCCGTAGGTCAGCAGTCGGCACGGGGGCAGCCGTAGGTCAGCAGTCGGCACACGGGCAGCCGTAGGTCAGCAGTCGGCACGGGGGCAGCCGTAGGACAGCAATCGGTACAATGTTTAAAAGGAATAAGACATGTTGACAGGAAATGGACAGTTTGAGGACAAAAAGAAACTTCCAGAAAAAGGAAGTGTTCAAGTAGACTTTTAAAACTCTCAATGAATGGGTTAAGGTTTTTCAAATAAGGGAAAAGTAAGTGAGAGTTGCGGTTTTAGCTCAGTGCTAAAATACTTATGCAGCAGGCACAAAGCCCTGGGCTCAATCCCACACCACTACATGCACTGCACGCATGCATGTGTACACACACGCACACATGCACACACACACACACACACACAGACGCACACACGCACGCATGCATGCACACACGGAAGATACACCCAAATGAATATACTAGGAAACAGCACAAAGAAGGAAGAAAAAAAGGAAAAGGAATTAAAGACAGTGTTGAGCTTTGGCAAACTGTGGTCTCAGGTCGGATCCCAGGGCTCTGAGACGTTTTAGTCGGGTGAGCAGAGTTACACAAACCTTTAGTCCCAGAACGTGGGAGGTAGAGGCTGACAGATTTCTGCAAGTTCCAGTTCTACATGGCTAGTTCCAGGTTAGCCAAGCCTACCTAGTGAGATTCTGTTTCAAAAAGAAAGAAAACAAAAGCAAAATGAACAGTTTTGGGGGGCACAGCTTCATGCATCTATTGACACTCCACGGTTCGTTGTGTGTTTGATGACGATGCAGGTTCAGTAGGTAAAGCTGCTTGCCAACCAGCTTGACTGCCTGAGTTTGAGCCCCAGGACTGAGGAAGGGGAGGTCCTACTGCCATAAATTCTCCGACATCCACATATGTGTCTACCTAATGCATACACACCATGTAATTTTTTAAAAACTGAAACACTTGCCACCCAACCTCTTACTGAGAATGTGTTAGAAAATTTGCCAATCATTAATCTGCAGAACAAAATTAAAAGGTCTAACACATATCTAATGAGAAGCCCTGCAACCAACCAGGAATAAAAGTCCTTTTTTGAGCAAACAACAATCCTGATTTTCTTAAAATTAAGAAAAATGAATTCTTGTAGATCTCTACCTGCGTGTGTATATGTGTGAGAGAGCCTGTGTGTGAAAGAGATTTGGCTTGATTTTGTTTTGTTTTGGGCATGCATAGGTGTGTGTGTGTGTGTGTGTGTGTGTGTGGTGTCTCTGGAGGACAGAGGTGGGTGTTGGGTATCCTCCATTGTCACTGGAGAAAAGGTCACCCGAATGATCCCACTTCAAACTCATGGAGTGCTCGAATTGGAGCTGTGAGACACCATGCCTGGTTGAATCGTTTTATCTTGGAAATATAACATTCCAAAAGCTGTGAAAAACAAAACCATATCTAAGACATCTTTCAGTGGCCAGCATAATACCATAAACAAAATTTGTAAGCAAATAAAGAAAAAACTATGTTGGAGAGATTGTTTTAATTTCATCAAATATAAATGAGTTATCAGCAACAAAACTACTAAG
Source organism: Myodes glareolus (assembly GCF_982192425.1). Classification (NCBI taxonomy): domain Eukaryota; kingdom Metazoa; phylum Chordata; class Mammalia; order Rodentia; family Cricetidae; genus Myodes; species Myodes glareolus. The sequence goes on along the minus strand of NC_142033.1, from coordinate 2,102,510 downwards.
GCAGAGAAATTCAAACTTCAAAGCTTGGAAAGAAAGTCTGTTAGCTTGAGCTGTGGAGATTTTGGTTGTCATTCTTTCCAACACTAAAGTTCCTTCAGCTCCTTCAGCCAATCGCCGCTGAGTTACCAGCCCATTGGGGCGTGGTCTCTCCCTTTAAAAAAAGCAGCGGCTGTCCTCCACTCTCTCTTTGTCTTCCGGCTCCGTTTCCGGCCCCTGGACTCCTTTCCTGTTAGCGCGGAGGGGCTGTTGTCTGGGACGGTAATCTGTAAGTTTTTTCCCCTTTGAATAAATAACCATTCTATTAATCATAATTCCAAACTGGTGTGGGATTGTCTGTGACTTACGCCTTCATCTGGCGCCCCACGTTTGGTTGTAGAACCCCCCCTTCCCCCCCACTCAACTGCTTGCTACCAGCTCGGCTAGTCACGAGACCTCCCTCAGCTGCGGCCTGTGCCCTGTGTGTGGAACCAGCAGTTCAGTTAAACCGCACGCCTCCCAAGCTCCACAGGCTCGGGACAGTCTCTGCCTGCCTGGTTTGCTCTTTTCTGAGTTGTTTTCAAATTTCCCTTGTAAGTGCGGCGCTTTAGTGGCGTGAATCAGAACGACTCTGTCACGTGGAGGCATACGCGGCTTCCGGGTTGCTCTTTTCTACCCCTGGATTCTGGGTTTCTGGTTCCGTGTATGGAATTGATTTAATTAAACTTTCTTTCTTGAGCAACTTATATTTCCTAGTTTTTAACAAATACTAAGGCAGACACTGAAACAGGACCTGTTTAAGTCACCTTTGCAGTGGTTCTAGTCGCAACTTGGCAACAGCGCCACCAACTAGACAAGAGGTAATATGGCAGTTTTTGTTTCCAACGCCAATTTTACTGTTTTCTTTATTAATACAATGGATTATGTCATGCAAGGTTTATATGACTATGGGAATATATTAATTTACTTGTTACAAGGTTTCAGTTTTCTTTTCAATATTTTATCATTAAGAAAGATACGATTTTTACGGACTAATATTGAACAACTAGTTGAAAGGATTAAAATTATTGAAAATCAGGGGTTATCTGAACAAGTGGATACTATGATAGACAAAATTGACTCCATGTCCAAGGGTACTAGGAAGTTACCTGAAAGGGTACAGGCTGTTGAATTTGACGTTCAGATGTTACCACAAAGTTTTGATAAGGTAACAGATAGAATGAACCTCCAGAATGGGAACCAAAAAACTGATACCTTAGTGAAATTACTAGAAACACGGGTAGGTCAGGAGATTCAGGATTTAAGGGATACAATGATAAAAAGATTAGAAATGATTGAAGAAACTATTGGAGCTGGTGAACAGAGTAAGAAGGCACAAGGACAGGATACAATGCCACCACCAGCTGTTAGAACTGGCTTACCCAGGGTCCTAACAACATACCCTGTAATTTATTCTGACAAAGGGTTAACTTCCAAAGGCTCAAAGGGAGTTAAAGAAGCTAGATGGACACCAATAGCAATGAATGATTTAAAAGAAATTAAGCAAGCTGTCGTTAACTTTGGCTTGCACTCTGCATTTGTTAAGGAAATGATAAGGACTTGGGCTTCTAATGTCAGAGCTACCCCCCATGATTTCTCTCAGCTAGTGTCTGCAGTTTTAGATGATGGGCCTTCCTTGATGTTTGGAATTTATTTCAGAGAAGAATCCAAACATATGGAACAGCAAGGAAGAGCAAAAGGTGTGGAGGTTTCCCAAGATCAAATTCTTGGTGTAGGAGCATATGCTGATCCACAGGTCCAAGCTCTTTATGATGAAGAAGTGCTGTCCTTATGTCACAAAGCAGCCTTGAATGCTTTGAATAGAATACAAGATCCAGCAAAAAGGGTCGAATCATATACCAGGGTTAGGCAGGGACAGAGAGAACCCTTTACTGACTTTGTGCAAAGATTAATTAAGGCTCTGGACATAGGGGTAACAGACCCAGAAGCTAGACGAATACTTCTTGAATCTCTAGCTTTTGAAAATGCAAATACTGAATGTAAAAAGATAATTGGGCCTTTAAGATCTAGATCAGCACCAATGGAAGAATGGATACAGCATACAATGAATGTTGAGATGTTTAGCTATAACGATGAATCCTGGGTAGGAGAAGCGATTTCCAAAGCTATGAGGAGACATCAAACTACCAGGTGTTTTAATTGTGGTAAATTAGGACATCTGAAAAGGGATTGCAGGCAAAGAAATCCTAGGAATAATATCTCCTCTGGGAATGACAAAAGTAGGAGATCTCAGCCTTCAGGTATATGCAGAAGATGCGGTAAAGGCCGACATTGGTCCAACGAATGCAGGTCAACAACAGACAGACAAGGCAACCCGATACCATCGGGAAACTCCTTGAGGGGCCTCTCGCAGGCCCCCAAGCCAAAAGTGGCCCAGTCATTCCCAGTTACAGTCGAAAATGTGTCTCACCAAGAAAATTAAAAACTCCAATGTCTGCCGTAAAAAGTAATACTGGTCTAAATGATGAATTACATGTGGAGAATGAGTCAAAAAATTCAGGAGGACAGAGTAAACGTATATTTTGGCAAACGTATATTAACGATCAAAGACCAAAGCTAAGAGTCTGTATAAATGGCATTTTTATTGAAGGCTTATTAGACACAGGTGCGGATGTAAGTATAATTACTCCAGAATCCTGGCATCCGAATTGGCCTCTTCATGAGGTAGATGTTCAGTTCCTGGGAATTGGAACCCTATCTCGTGTAAAACAAAGCACAAGATGGGTGGAATGCATAGGGCCTGAAGGGCAAATAGGAAGATTAAGGCCATATATAGCAAATATTGCAATAAATTTATGGGGCCGTGACCTGCTACAGCAATGGAATACCCAGATTAACATTCCTGTAGTTCCAGGAACTCACAATTCTGGGAAGGATATAATGAGGTATTATGGAAAAAGGTCACCAGCCATTCAGGCTGTACAAGAACACACAGCCAATAGCAAACCTTTAGAGGTACCAACAGCCCTACCTTTAAAATGGCTAACTGAGAAGCCAATATGGATCAAGCAGTGGCCTCTAGCTGAAGATAAGTTACAGGCTTTGGAACAGCTGGTACAAGAGCAACTAGATGCTAACCATATTGAAGAATCAACCAGCCCTTGGAATTCTCCTGTGTTTGTTGTAAAAAAGAAATCTGGTAAATGGAGAATGGTGACAGATCTAAGAGCTGTCAACAAGGTAATTCAGCCTATGGGTCCGCTACAATCTGGAATTCCTTTGCCTTCTCTATTACCAAGAGGATGGCCTCTTATAGTTATTGATTTGAAAGATTGTTTTTTCACTATACCTTTGCAAAAAAAGGATAGAGAAAAATTTGCCTTCACAGTGCCTACTTATAATAATTCTCAGCCTACTAGGAGATATCAATGGACTGTCCTCCCACAGGGGATGCTCAATAGTCCCACATTGTGTCAATATTTTGTTAATAAGCCACTGGAAATAATTCGTAAGCAATTTCCCAAGTCCATAATTTATCATTACATGGATGACATTTTATTATCTGATTCAAATATAGATATTTTGGAAAGTATGTTTGAAGAAGTAAAGAAAGTTTTGCCTAGGTGGGGATTACAAATTGCCCCTGAAAAGATTCAAAGAGGAGATTCTATTAATTACCTAGGCTACAGAATAGGGTTAGAGAAAATTCGAACACAAAAGGCACAAATTAGGAGAGACCGGTTACGGACTCTTAATGACGTCCAAAGATTGTTAGGAGATATTTCCAGTCTACGACCAGCTGTTGGGATAACACCTGATCTAATAGTTCATTTAAACAAAACCTTAGATGGTGATAAGGATTTGAATAGTCCCAGAAAATTGACAGTTGAAGCAGAAAAGGAACTGACAATGATTGAGGAAAAATTACAGGAGGCACATGTGGATAGGGTCAACCCGAATCTTAGTTCCATCCTAGTCATACTGCCTTCCAGAATTTCTCCTACAGGGATTTTAATGCAGAGGGAAGATATTATTTTAGAGTGGATATTTATACCTCATAAACCAAGTAAAAAATTAAAAACTTATGTAGAAAAGGTTTCAGAATTAATTATAAAAGGTAAACTGAGACTTCGTCAACTAGCAGGTATAGACCCAGCAGAAATTATAGTGCCTTTTACTACTGAGGAAATAAGAAAGTTATGGGAAGATAATGAACCATGGCAAAGAGCTTGTGCTAATTTTTTGGGAGAAATTAGCAGCAACTATCCCAAAAGTGATAGACTTAACCTCATAAAGAGAACTTCTTGGATTCTTCCTAGAATTGTACGTGATGCTCCAATAACTGGAGCTCGGACATTTTATACCGATGCAAATAAATCAGGGAAAGCAGGTTATAAATCGGAAGAATTGAGTAAGGTGGAACAAAGCCCTTATAATTATGTCCAGAAGGCAGAATTATATGCCATTCTTATGGTGCTAAGGGATTTTAAAGAACCTCTTAATATAGTTACAGATTCACAATATGCAGAAAGAGTTATCTTGCATATTGAAACCGCTGAATTCATACCAGATGACACAGAGTTGACTTCATTGTTTATCGAGGTACAGGACATAATTAGGAATAGGCTTTGTCCAATGTACATAACACACATCCGGTCCCATACCGGTCTGCCTGGGCCTCTAGCACAAGGTAACGCTGAAATTGACCAATTATTGATTGGAAGCGTTCTGCAGGCCTCAGAATTTCATAAAAAACATCATGTCAATAGTAAAGGCTTAAAGAAAGAGTTTTCCATTACATGGCAACAAGCTAAGGACATTATAAAGAGATGTCCTACTTGTTCTTTCTATAATCAAACACCATTGCCTGCAGGGAGTAACCCAAAGGGTACTCAAAGGAATGAAATCTGGCAGATGGATGTGTTCCACTTTATGGAATTTGGTAAATTAAAATATGTACACCACACCATAGACACGTATTCAGGTTTTCAATGGGCAACTGCCCTGAGCTCAAAAGGCTGATTCGGTAATCACACATTTATTGGAAGTTATGGCCATCATGGGTATACCTGCACAAATAAAGACAGACAATGGTCCAGCATATGTATCTAAGAAAATGAAACGCTTCTTTGCTTATTATAATATAAAACACGTTACAGGTATACCAAATAATCCTACAGGTCAGGCAGTTATAGAAAGATCAAATCGTACTATAAAGGATATGCTAAACAAACAGAAAGGGACGAAAGATACCCCCAGAAATAGATTGCATAATGCTTTATTAACCTTGAATTTTCTTAATGCTAATGAGAAAGGAACAACAGCAGCAGAGAGGCATTGGATAATGGAAAAAACTTCTGAACTAAACCAACCTGTTTATTTCAAAGACGTGCTGACCTCTCAATGGAAGCCAGGAGATGTGCTACGTTGGGGAAGGGGTTTTGCTCTTGTTTCCACAGGAGAAGAAAAATTGTGGATACCATCAAAATTAATAAAGGTTCGATTTGAAGAGGAGAAACCTCTTGGAAAGGAGAAATGACAGCATCTACAATGATGATAACCATACAGGTGGTAAGAAAAGCATATAGAATGGGGGCAGGGTTCTGTTCTTATCTCCACAGGAAAACACTGATCTTTGAAAAGTTCAAGGGACCCTGGATATTTGAATACTGACAGATGGAAAATAACGGCCCAATAGGGACTATCAAGAAAACTGAATAGGTTCTGTAAGTACCATATACTAAATCATATTTCTAAATTTATAGAGCTGGTTTTAGAGTTGGACTCTGGCTCAGTCCCTCTCTAATTCCAAGCCTGTTGTTTAAAGAAAAACCCAGAGTTTCTGGAGTTTCTGTCTCATGTCAAGAGCCATGATATGGGACAGAAAGAAATATGAGTTTAGAAAACATCTTTACTTTTCTTCATATCTATCATACCTTCATTAAATATATCTATCATGTCTCTCATTGAATATAGGTATTCATGTATATGTCTATATAATTAATGTTTAAGTTTTCCACAATGAACAATGAGTTTTTCCTACAGTGACATTTGAAGTTTCCAGGAAGAAGATGGGGCCCCATAACAACAACTCCACCTGGTTGATATGACGTCATGATACTGATAGTGCTACTACAAGACCTGTTTTGGGTACCAGCTGCACAAGACGGTTCCAACGTGCTGAAATGGTGCACATCTTGTACAACATTCTGGCCAGACCTCCACAAAATACTCAGAGACTATTTGCAATTTTAAAAGACATTGATCTTGAAATTTAACCATCATTTTACTTTCACAGGATCCCCCAGAAAGAACGTCGCCCCCATGACAGCTGGAAGTAATTCTAGAGAACGACGTCCCCTCTCCCAATAAAGTTTGTCCTTGGGTTTAGGGACATCATTTAGGGGTTGGTTATAATTAGTATACGGTTGAGGGTTGGGGGAGGAATTTTATAAGCACAGGAATCTTAAAAAAAAAAAAAAAAGGAGGGATAATTGGATTATGGGATAAATAGATTTGTACTTGTGAGTTATTGCTTTTAGACAAACATATTGGTATCGATTCTTATATATTGATACAAAGTTAAATTATGTTGACTATTTTATGCATGCATGCTTCATGCTTCTACCTCTGTTTAAAACATTTTTATGTATTTGTATATATATATTGTATTGATATATGTATATTTACCATATTGCATTGTACACTTCTACCTCTGATTAAGATACTTATATATTGTTTATGTATTGATATATATTTACCATATTGCAATGTATACTTGCACATTGTTTATATTTGGAGGTCTCATTGTCCTCATTTATTGCACACTTGTTTATTATCTCAGTCTTTAAGTTAGATAGATATTGAGAATTATATAGATCAACAGTCATCTAAGTTTGTCATTTATAATTAGACTAATCAGGTTCTTTAGATATATAGAGATTATATTCAGTATAGATAGATAATCTTCAACCTCTTCAAAGAGCTGTAGAAAATGGCCTTTAATCTAATTCAGAGTTCTATGGTAGGGAGACACAATCACTCCTGGCAACACTGATCTATGCCCGAGAGAATGTTGAGCACCAAAGACACTCCACCTGGAGCCTTTCTTCTTGGCAGAACTGGCCTTTGGGTAAAGAAATGCTCATACCTCAACTACTGACAGAGTTACAGAATATCCGTAAATGGATAAAACAAGACTGTCATATCCTGCCAAGACAGGGTAAGATAGTTTTGAAGTTTCTTGCCTTTGAAAATGGTATGTCAGTTACATCAGGCCTTAGCCAAAGTTGGTTGCTTCAACGCTGCAAATGTGACTTTGGGTGTTTGTCCAGGTAGCCAGTTGTCTCTGCGATTTGTTACATGTTCTGGAAGTTGTTTGATTGCACTTCCTAATTACTCAGATAACATTATTTCCCTTCTCAGATCTTCGATGGGATTGAAGATTATATAAATGTAGTTACTTTCCTTTCATGACTTGGTCAAGTTATTTGTTATACAAGACTTAAGCTAGTTAGAATAGGATATTTGTATTTATTGTATATAATTTCGTAGGTTTGTACTTATTGTATATAATTGCATAGTAGGCTTAGAACTCTCTTACTTAAACAAAAGGGGGAGATGCTGTGGGAGTTCCTTCAGCTCCTTCAGCCAATCGCCGCTGAGTTACCAGCCCATTGGGGCGTGGTCTCTCCCTTTAAAAAAAGCAGCGGCTGTCCTCCACTCTCTCTTTGTCTTCCGGCTCCGTTTCCGGCCCCTGGACTCCTTTCCTGTTCGCGCGGAGGGGCTGTTGTCTGGGACGGTAATCTGTAAGTTTTTTCCCCTTTGAATAAATAACCATTCTATTAATCATAATTCCAAACTGGTGTGGGATTGTCTGTGACTTACGCCTTCAATGGAGTGCTCGAATTGGAGCTGTGAGACACCATGCCTGGTTGAATCGTTTTATCTTGGAAATATAACATTCCAAAAGCTGTGAAAAACAAAACCATATCTAAGACATCTTTCAGTGGCCAGCATAATACCATAAACAAAATTTGTAAGCAAATAAAGAAAAAACTATGTTGGAGAGATTGTTTTAATTTCATCAAATATAAATGAGTTATCAGCAACAAAACTACTAAGGCAGAGAAATTTAAACTTCAAAGCTTGGAAAGAAAGTCTGTTAGCTTGAGCTGTGGAGATTTTGGTTGTCATTCTTTCCAACACTAAAGTGTGTACGAATCCTGTATGTTTTCTCATTGCGTATCTGAGCGCAGCTTTTCTCATTAGGCAGTATCCTTAGGGGTGAGCTGACCACCAGAAAGGTGTGTTAATCAAGGCTGCTACTGGTGCCATGTCAAACAGTATCTTTTTGCCCTGTTCTGAACTGTTTGCCACAGGAGAGTGTGCACTAGTGAGATATTGCTTGGGGAGGAGAAACTACGCGTGGTTCACTGCTGACTGCAACATCCGTTCACACTGAAGATCATGGTTCTGTGTGAAGAGTGGGAATGACAAGCCTTCGCTGAAAACAGGAATGGAAGCGTGTGTCAGCCTGCAGTTCCGAACGCAGCAAAACTATCAAAGGGCGTGGAATACAAGCAGCATTTTGTCACAGAATGTCAGTCCTCGATGTACACTAGGGTGGCCCCGTTCTGTTTCTACGTGGTCTCTGCCGTGGATGTGCCGCAAGACAGTAAGATCAGGTGATCAGATGTAAAGCTTTTGTTTTGTTTTGTGTTTAAGCGGAGTTTGCATAGATATTTTTTAGTAGGAGGGGATTCGAGGGAAGATTCTTAGTTACTTTTTGTGTTAGTTACTTTTCAATTGCTGTGATAGGGCAATATAGAAGAGTTATTGGGGGCCTACAGTTTCAGAGGCAGACAGGCATGGGAATGGAGCGATAGCTGAGAGTTTACATCTTGATCCACAAGCATGAGGCAGAGAAACCTAATTAGGAATAATGTGGGTTTTTGAAACCTCAAAGCCCAACCCCAGTGATATACCTCCTTCAACAAGGCCATACCTCCTCATTCTTCCCAAACAGTTCCACCAACTAAGAACAAAATATTCAAATATTGGGGCCATTCTCATTCACACCATCAAATTGCTCATGGAAAGGTTTTTAATGGCCAGGCTTGAAACAGGCATCTCACACTCACAACCCATTGACCACAACCCAATCTCTTGGTCACACCTGACTGGAAGTCTGGAGAATTGAGAGTAACACACAGCCATTGCTAGCTCTTGGCCTCATGAGAGTTTAGGAGATTTGTATGGATAATGAACATGGAGAAACACTCAGCTTTTTAGATATTGAGGAAAACAAAACTGAAGTCATATATAATAGTGATCTTAACTCATTGTTAGCTAAAATAATATTTTTATCATCACATGTTGGGGAGGACTAAAGGGAACTCATACACTACCAGGCCAGACTCAATGCACATAACCATTTTGTAAAATATGCTCTTTTGTAAAATCAAACAGTTGTATATTCAGCTCTCTTTGATTGTTATGCAGTAGCTCCCTCCAAGCATATGCCCCAAAGAAACCATTACAGATTAGGATATTTGAACAAGAACATACAAAATACATACAAACAAGGATCATAAAAAGAGAGAAAGAGAGAGAGAAAGAAGAGACACAACCCAATACTATAGATCAATGCAATAGCATGGAGTGGAGACCCCAGAAATGGAACTAAAGAGTTGTGGCAAAGGTGCAATCCAATAGACACGAACTCAGTAGACACGAACTCGATAGACATGAACTCAATAGACATGAACTCAAAAGACATGAACTCAGTAGACATGAACTCAAAAGACATCAACTCAGTAGAGACAGGTAGCCTTTCCAACAAGTACCACAGGAGAGTCTAAGATACGTGGATGTCAAGTAAAACCTCACATCTTATACAAAAACTGCATCACAAACAATATTAAGACAATAATACAACTTAAAAATCTTTAGGCTCCATTGGCAGGGCCACGAGTTTTTAGACTTGTCATGAAAAGGATGAATAACAAATGGGAAAAATGACAAATTTGACTTCACTGAGATTAAAGCTTTTTTTCCCTGAAAAGAAATACAAATTAGGGGAATGAGAGGCCATGTTGTGTTTAATAAGGGTTTGTAATAATTACGACGAACTGTCGAGTGCATCTGTGGGAAAGCCTACACAACAAAGGATGAAAGTGTCTGTGGGAGAGCCCAGCACTGGTTCATGCAAGGCCCCTGCTTCCATTGTGGGGTTGGAGAGCAACACTGAGCAGAAGACTTGTCTAGCCGCTCTGACAAAGAAGAATGACATGTGACATGTGACCACACGGAAGAGGCCAAATACTAGTCACCATTAGAGAAATAAACACACATTAAGTTTTACTCTTTTATTGAGCATTTAAGTCAGTATACAAAGTAGTAAGTTTTATTATGGCATATTCGGATATATGTGTTAGTTCGTCCTAAATCATCAGCCTCCCCAGCTACCGTCCCCCATGCTCTGCCCTCTGCAACTCCCTTCCTTACTGAAGACAGTACTGAAGACAGCACATTCCTTCCACAGTGTTCTCTCTGTGCCTCTGGAATGGCTGGAATTAAGAAGAGTTCAGTACCTAGTGCTGTCAAGAATGGGACTCAACAGAGACACTCTCACATTGGTGGTGATTCCAAAATTGAATGGTCACTTTTTTTTTTTTTGAAGTAGGAACTGAACACAGGGCCTTAAGGATTCTGGTTTGCAGGCTGCAAGGCCTCTACCCCTGAGCAGCCAGCCATTCTGAAAACCACTTTGATTATCTCAGGAAGCCACCTGACCTTGGCCTGACACTATCATCTCACTTCTGGGTGAAATGAAAAAATAAAAATGTTCACACAAAAAGCATTTTATGTAGATGTAGTTATAACAGCCCTAAGTTATACAGATGGGAAGAACAGGACAGAGATGGCTCAGCAATTAAGAGTATTTCTTTTCAGAGGACTTGAATTCAGCTCCTAGCGGGACGGGAGGAGGATGCAGACCTAGCCACCTGTAACACCCCCTCCAGAGGATCCAACGCCCTCTTCTGACCGCTGTAGATGCTTGGAGAAACCACACACACACACACACACACACACACACACACACACACACACACACACACTGGAAGGGAGGGGAGGGGAAGGAAGAATGGAGAAAGAATGTTTCTTAACTGGGGACTTGATAAACTATTGTGGTACCTGCACCAATAGGAATAAGAAGAGTGAAGGGAAGTTGGGGGGGGGAATTAAGGAGGTGAGGGGGTGAGGAAGGACACCTTCCTTGCTAAGGGCAGGGGAACGAACCAACTGGTCGCCTGCACCTTGGTCTAAAGTGCCCTCTGCTCTTTTTTCTGGCGGGGGCTGTAACTTCGAAGAAACAGTTAAGTTGAAGTTGAACAGTTAACATCTGCAAGAGACTGTCAAGGGTACCTACCTGAAGAAACAATGACCGCAATTTAGCACAAAAGTCCCTCCCGCCCTCCGTGGTTCTGGCATCCAGAAGGCCTGAGACATTCCAGGTTATCTGGGAACCAGGGTTTGAACCCGTTCAGAGCAGGACGCTTTCGGCTGGACCCCCAGCATGGCGTTCAGCTCGGCGCTAGCGAAGTGGCACGGGCGGGCGGAGGACAAGCCGGGCCTCGCTCGCTCTGCGCGGTCCCCGAGGCCTGGGCGCGCGGCGTGTGCGGGGCAGGGCGGGCGGACGGGCGCGCGGGGAGGGCGGCAGGCGCGGGAGGGACGCCGCAGCTCGGCTCCCGCAAGGCCGCCCCATGGCCCCGCCGCGCCCGGCTCGCCTGGTGCCCGCGCTGCGCGCCCTGCTCTACTGGTCCCTGGTGTACGGCTACTGCGGGCTGTGCGCCTCCGTCCACCTGCTCAAACTTTTGTGGAGCATCGGCAAGGCACCGGCGCAGACCTTCCGCCGGGCGGCCCGTGCACACCCGCCCGCGTGCCTCAACGACCCCTCCTTGGGGACCCACTGCTACGTGCGGATTAAGGTGAAGGCCGGCGCGAGCCCGGAGCGCGGGGAGGGAGCGTGACGCGGGCGAGGGCCGTGGGAGCCGCGGGCTCCAAGGGCGCTGGGCTGATTCTTCCGAAATGCTTCCCGGCTACCGGGACGCTACGGGTGGTGGTGGGGGGACCCCAGGGAAGGCAGGAGGGATAGGGCTGGGGCTTGTACAGGGGCTCTGTTTATGTCTGTCCGCTTTCTCCTCATCGCGCTGGGGGTGGAAGCGCGGGGGGAGACTATTTCTATGTGGAATTTCTCTAACGGATCCTCCTCCTGCCGAAGCAACTCAGAATAATTCTACCCCCCTTTCCTACTGCAAGGAGAAGCCGCCTCCTGTCACCCTTTCTGCCTTTTAGGGCTCGGATCAGCTGCAGAACAACGCTCCTGGCGATGTCCTGCTGTCTTAGGCTTGTCCAGATTTTGAGATGGAGCAAACGGACAGTTCTTTGGAAAGTCATTTCTGATTTCGGATGACCTAGGCAGCACTAAACAGAAAACAAATGGTGTGTGTTTGTGAGCAAGGCCGATGTGAGCGCTCAGGGACTAAAGGAATGGAATAAAAAGTAGGTGTCCACTCTCCTTAGTAGAGCTTCCTTCGCTCTGCTTTGAAAACCGTACAGACAGATTGTCGTTGACAGTACTTGTCCCAACTTCGGTCACAGCCCACAGACGTTCTATTTCCTGACGCCAGGTGGTGGAGTGAAATCGTCCCTGTGACACGCACTGCACTCTGACTCACGAGCCTCTCAAAGGCAGCATACGAGGAGATATTTATGTTACTGAGTCCTGACTTTCCGTCAGCAGCAAAATTCCCCCGTAACTGGGATTCAGAAAGGCAGGAGAAGCCTGAAACAGATGAAAGAATCAAGTGCCGTCATGTTTGGAAAAAAACAAAACAAACAAGCAAAAACAGAAAAATGAACCCGACCAACGAACTTAGAACTTAGTATAATTCATTATCATAATTATCGACCTGGCAAATACCTAGTACAGTAAAGTAGTGATTAAATCCAGTCCGACGACCATAACATTTCATTCTTCAAGATTCAACCACCACTAAAACATTTTTTAAAAGATAGCAGCAAAGTCGCATGTGTTAACTTCTGGCTTATGGAGAAAACGCAGCCTATGGGTCATCGTGAGTTCCTGACCCTGGTTATGCCAGGCAAATGCTCTGCCACTGAGCTACAGCTGCACCCTTCCCAGCTACCTTTATGACTTGCCTGACTTGTTTGGACCTCGTTTGTGGGAGGGGATTGCGGTGCTGGGAACCTCAGGTCTTGAAAAACAAGCGCTCTACCGCTGCACCTGGGCCTCATTTTCTAAATTTGTAAACGACAGAGTTGAGTGAAATGACCCGCCAGACTCTTCCACGTCAGAGTCCAGGGTCCGTGCTCAGCTTTTGACTTCTACTACCGTTCGTACTTTCACGGATTTTGCTTTTCTTTCGTTCTTCCCTGTTTTACTCTTCCTGGTGTTTGCTGCTCTTGTTCCATTCCTTTTCTTTTCCTGGGGCTAGCTTGTTTCCCACGTGCTCAGTGAAGTCTCGGGCACTTGGTATATTCCGCTGTTAGAAGCACACACGGGAGGAGCCATATATGAAACACTGAAGATAAAGTGTGGGAAGGAGATCCCTAAAAATAAGAGAAGGGTGTGAATTACATAACTTCTGACGGGAGCTAAGCAGAGTACATGAGATAGTCTTAGCAAAATTGAAATTCAGATCAGAATTATTTACATATCCTGCAGGGGATGAAAGCTACACTGTGAGGTTGCTGCAGAAGCTCAAAATACATACAATGGCCTCAAAATACATACCCAGAACAAAGGAGGGAGGCATTGTAAGGGAATACCCCAGAAGGTGAATTGGTCCATTTATCCTATTGACAACTCACGTTGTTAAATTGATATTTATTTCTTAATGCTAAAATAATTCAAGTGAGAATGTTTTTGGCCTAATGGAAATTCTAAATATCTTAGTTTGATGATGCCTGTTCCCATGGTTTCAGGATTCAGGATTGAGATTCCACTATGTTGCTGCTGGAGAAAGGGGCAGGCCTCTCATGCTGTTGCTTCATGGATTTCCGGAATTCTGGTAAAGTTACCAACTAACTTCTTCTCCTTCGCATTAACACTCAGCAGCCTGGCTTAGTTCACTTGGTGCTGCAATAAAAAACTAGGATTCCTTTTTCCTTAGGTCTGGAAGCTGGTGTGAGGTACCATGTATCAAGTCCGCCCAGGATAGAAGGTAGAAAGGCAAGACAGCAGCAGAGGGTGAATTTCTGCTTAACCCCACGAGGTCAGGATCGCTCACGCCATAACACGGCTGACAAGTTCTACTCCGAACACTTCACAAGCAGGGTTAAATGTCATCGTGAGTTTTGCAGAGGCAAACAGTCTAACTGTAGACTTACCACAGGTCACTTTCTTGTAAGGACAGATCATTTCCCAGGGTTGTGAGTGACTCCTGAAGTCCCTGAAGCCACAGCAATGGTTTCCCTCCTGATCTAAAAGTATAAATACATATGACCATCCTAATTATTTCAAGACAGCATCTTGCTGTGTAGCCCAGGCTAGCCTTAAACTCAAACCTCTTCTCATCCAGCCTCCAGCTGTCACGCTTCCTTTCAGGGAGATTTAAAAAGTCTTCTAATGTTTCGATTTTCTGAAATTTCAAGTTATAAAACAGCTTCTGCAGAGTAGCTACTCCGGGTAAAATAAAATACAGCCCGGGTGAGGGAAGGAGGACTTGGCAGGAAGCCCGAGGCTTTGTTGAGAAGGCATGACCACAAGAACGTATGAATGTAGGCTCTATTACAGACCTAAATGTTTTAAAGTAAAAGAGAAAATTTCTATAGCGAAAGATTCATAGTGCTTACTATTCTAGTCTATTTATGTGATTAGAATAAATAGGTGTGTGGTTAGACTAAAATACCAGAAGAGAAATTTACTTTCTACCGTTCTAGAGGTCAAGATGTTCAAGATTAAGTCCTTGGGAGATTCGGTGTCTGTTAAGAGCCCAGTCCCTTTTCTCAAAATGCTGCCTGGTTGCTTTGTCCTTCAAAGGGACTAATACCATATCCTCACGCAGTAGAAGGATAGGGAGGGCCTAGCTAATTCTCTTGAGTGCTTTATTTAATATCATGTATGAGGGCTCTGACCTCATGACTTAATCCCTCTTTAAAAGCCTTCCTCTTAATACTATTGAGGTTTGAAAGAAAATGGCACCCAAAGAGAGTGGCCTTCTTGGAGGAAGTGTGTCACTGTGGGGGCAGGCTTTGAGGTCTCTTTGGCTCAGGCTTCCCTCAGCATGATTGTCAGTTGACTTCCTGCTGCCTGCAAGTCAAGATGCAGCACACTCTCGGCTCTGCAGGCCTCCCTGCTCCCCACCATGATGATAATGGACTGGACCTCTGAAACTCTAGTCAGTCGCCCCAACTGAATGTTTTCTTTTTAAGAGCTGCTGTGGTCATGGTGTCTCTTCACAGCAATGAAAACCCAAACTAAGACAACTGTCATTTTGGCAAATTGTTTCAGTATATGAATTCAGGGGTATTTACACTGGCCATATCAGTGATGGAGGTGGATTTTCCCATTCTCTAACAATCCTAAAGGACCCAAATAAAAACAGATGTAAATAACACCCAATTAAGAAAAATTAGTGTATTTAAGAGAGATAGAAGAGGCTGAGGTGAGAAGAAAGTCTTTGTTGTTGTTGGTGGTGGTGGTTTGTTTGTTTGTTTGTTTGAGACAGGGTTTCTCTGTGTAGCTTTGGAGCCTGCCCTAGAACTCACTCTGTAGACCAAACTGGCCTCGAACTCACAGAGATCAGCCTGCCTCTGCCTCCTGAGTGCTGGGATTAAATGTGTGTGCCACCACCACCCAGCAAGAAAGTTCTTTTTGCTGGCAGACGGGTATGACCCTCAGATGAACTAAATAGGTTAGGGAGTGTTTAAAAAAAATGATGTTTTCTGGGTTGACTCAAAAGTAGAATATTCGCTAACATTTGAAAAGCCAAAATCTCTCTCTTACTGTCCCATGGTGTCTGGAATGTCTACCATTACAAATTCTTCATTTTATTTAAAGCCTTGAAAACACTGTGTCCTGATTTTAAAGCAACTCTGAGAGTTTATCTGGAGGTTTTGTCAGGCATACGCAGCTTCCCACCTACCATTGACCAGAGAAAGGCCCTGCTCTACCAGGGAAGTTTGTCCTCTTCCACCCGCCACAAAGCTTCGGAAGGCTTCACGTGGAGTGGTGAGGAAGGGCTCAGATGTTCCACCCAGGCAGACAGATCAGTCACATCAACACTGGTGATAAACAGGGTGGCAGAGTGTCACAGCCAGATTGCTTCTGCAACCTTAAATGTGTCTTGCTCACGGAATATTACCTTTAGAGTCATTATTTTATGATGAGAGCCTATGGACTATCCACAGATAGTCTATCCACAATCTACCCAGCACCCAATTTCTATAGTGCAAGAGGCCTGTAGGTATCATCCAAGGGAAGATCTCTACCCACTCAGGGTTTAGTTGAACGAATAAACATGGAATTGTCTTCTTTTCCTCCATCTGAAAACAGCCTAATTAAGAAGGAGAAAAACACCCAGTGCAATTGAGACATGTATAGGGAATTGCCTCACAGAGTGCATGATATGACCGCTTACTAGTATACATTATTCTAAAGCACGAATCAAATTTGCCTAGAGCGGCAAAGGCAGGGAGTTCACTTACGGTCACAGGAATGTCCTAGTTGGTTTTTGTTGCCAGCTTAAAGAGGGAACCTCAATGAAGACTTGTTAAGAACAAATCGGCCTGCGGCATGTCTATGAGAGATTTTCTGAACTGCTAATTGAGGTAGACGATCCCAGCTCATTATGGGCGGTACCTTAGCTGGGCAGATAGGCATGGGCTAGATAAGAAAGCTAGCTGGTTACAAGAGAGGGAGGAGTCTTCTTCCAAGGTTCCTGCTTCACTTCCTGCACCAACTTCCCTTGGTGATGGACTTCGACCAGGACTGTAACGTGAAACAGACCGTTTCCTCCCCAGACTGTTTATGGTCAGAATGTTTTTATCACCGTGACAGAAAAGCAAAATAGAACAGGGACCCAAGATATCACTTATAATATTTTTGCAGAGGTATTGTGAGGATAGAATCAAAACGTGTGAAAACCCCTTCATGTGGCCCCAGTCGATACTCAAAATCTGTTCATTTGGGGACTGGGAAGACGGCTCAGTGGGTAAGGCACTCACTGCTCAAGAATGGGGGTCCAACATCCTCTTCTGGTCTCTGCAGACACGCAATCACACAGACACAGACACACAAAAGTAAAGAAAATAAAAAGAAACCCTTACAATAGTCTCTAACACCTAGAGTGCCAAGCAGCCTACTGAACTATCCATACTTAACATTGCTGCCTGAGACTGTTGAGCAGTGGCAGTATTTAATGTGTGCTATTGCATGGGGACACAAAACAGCAGGATCCTGCATCTGCTTTCTTAAATGCACAGGAAGCGTTAGAGAACATAACACATCTGTGGGAACTTTAGCTAAATCAGCCCAAACTGGGGATGTTTGGCAGAAGTGGTATTTCTCTCCCTCTGCCTCAATCTGCATCTCTTTAAAAATATTTCGAGCTGACCCAGGCAGTTTCTGTGAGTTGCCTCCATCTGCAGCTGCCTGGAATGCGGCCATCCCTCCCATGCAGAGGCAAGTGTGCACGCCTCGTCCTGATCTCAGCACAGCGGCGGCGGCCTCAGCCTCCACGGAAAGGACAGAAAGGGTGCTCCACACCTCAAAGTGTCTGGCGTGGAAAACCACGATCCTAGATTTTTTTTTAACAGAAGTAGCAGGGGAAGAGGCTGTCTTGTTTGTTTCCTCTGCTGTTGTCTAAAGGTGCCACCAAAGCTAAGCATGGTGGCACATGCCTATGATTCCAGCGTGGACAGGCCAAGACACAGGAGCCTGAGGCCAGCTGGGTCTACACAGTGCTAGTACCAGGCCTGACTTCTAATAAGTTCCTATTCAGGAAACCAATAACAAAACCACTGTCACACACACACACACACACACACACACACACACAAATGTTTTTTTAAGATAAAAAGTATGAAAATAGTTTTGTTTCAGTATCATAAGGGTTGTAGTTTTTGCAACATGTGACAGAGGGTTTACTTTTGTTTATATGAACAACAATGCCATCTGTCACTACAGGGATTCCAATTTTCATTTGTGGCTGAAATGTGAGTCAAATTTGTTACTATTTATGAATTCCAGGAAAAAAAGATGTTTAAATTATTCTTTAGAGGCTGGTAGGAGGCTTAGTAGGTAAGGTGCTTACTGTGTGAACATGACAGCCTGCGTCCAAGCCCCAGGACTCTTGTAAAAGGCAGGCACCACGCACATGACAGCCTGCGTCCAAGCCCCAGGACTCCTGTAAAAGGCAGGCACCACGCACAAGATGCCAGCGTGGAGGCAAACACAGGCAGGTCGCCGGTTCACTGGCCGTCCAGTTTAGCCTGATCTGCAAGGATCAAGCCAGTGAGAGACAGACCCTGTCTCAAAACAAACAAACCAAGGCGGAGTCTGCAAAGATGGCTCACAGTTCATTGCTGCTCTTGTAGAGGACCTGAGTTCAGTCCTCCACGTATCAAAGAGTTCATAACTACCTGTAACTACGGCTCTAAGGGACCTGAGACTCTTCTGGACTCCACAGACATCTACGGTCATGTGCACATACCCTTCTATACAAACACACACACACACACATACACACACACACACACACACACACACACACACACATACACACCTCCCCAGTCCGTAATTACTGTATTTTTTACTTTTTTGAGGAATTTACACAGGGGCTATACCAGTTTATATTACTAATAGCAGTGTGTATCAGCTTAGGTTTCCCTGGATCCTTAACAGCTTTTGTTTTGTTTTGTGACAGCCATTCTGACTGGAGTAAGATGAACTCTCAGTGAAATTTTCCCTGCCATCAGCCTGATGATCATTATTTTCAAAAAGTTTTGGGCCACTTTTTTTTTGAAAACTGTTTAGTTCATTTGGCAATTTATTGCTTGAATGATCAAGGACATTGTTTTTTTTTTAGTTATTAGTGTAATCTAGATATTAACCCCTGTCAGATACATCATTGGAAAAGATCTTATCCCATTTCAGGCTGCCTGCTCAGTTTATTGATTTTTTTAAATTTTGCTTTGCTGATGGGAGCTGCTGGCAACCAAATTAGGGTCCTCATGAAGGGCAGTGAGAACTCTTAACCATGGAACCCAGGCCCTCTCTCCAGCCCCTGGCTGTATGTATTTCTAGGCAAGTTAAAATTATGCCTAATATGGCACATTGATTTTGTGTTCAAATAACATCTAATATAATTGTATATCTAAGATGTCATAAAAATGTACATATTAGGCTAAATTTCTGTCTTGAAATCCCTAAGTGAATTTAAAATGAACATACCGATGTATAAGACAGAAAATCAGCTGGGAGTGGTGGCGCACGCCTTTAATCCCAGCTCCCAGGAGGCAGAGGCAGGAGGATCTCTGTGAGGTTTAGACCAGCCTGGTTTATACAGTGAGTTCCAGGACAGCTAGGGCTACATAGGCATTAATCATAACTATTTTGTCCCTTCTGTCACGGAGATTTTCCTTTAGGTAGTTTTTTTTGTATCTGACATTTCAGCATTTTGTTGAGGATAAGGAGTGATGTACTTTCTCCCATTTCTGTTCATCTGTGTGCAGCTCCAAGGCTCGTTTACCTCATCTGTGTACTGTCCATTGTAACATCGAGGGGCTGGCTTGTTGGAGTTTCTGTCCCGTCCAGTACCCCACAGCCGGCAAACCCCCCAAAATATCACACAGAGGACTCCATAAGATTATAAAACTGATTGGCCCATTAGCTCAGTCTTCTTATTAACTAATACTTACATCTTCCGGTAACCCATAATTCTTGTCTGTGTTAGCCATGTGGCTCAGTACCTTTTCCAGCTGTCAGCACACATGTTGCTTCTTCGGTGGTCTGGGAAGGAGTGGCTGAATGACTTTCTCCTTCCTGAAATACTCCTGTTCTCATCACCCCGCCTCTACTTCCTGTCTGGTTGACCTGCCTGGCCAATCAGCGTTTTATTAAAATACATGATTGACAGAATACAGATAATACTCCCGCACCATTTCCCTCTTTTTTTTAAAAAAAAAAACAAAAACAAAAACAAAAAAACAAAGGAAAATACCCATAGTCCATTTGTTGGGAATGTGGGCACAGTATTTCAGGCGACTTCCTGCTGGTTGGGGGCGCTGATAATCTTATGGGGACCTAAAGAAAATTTACAGTTATAACCAAGTCCTGACTGGAGTATCTTGTGAGTCTTGATCATCTCAGGCAGCAGTCTTGAATCTGTTCTGGATGTAGAATTCAGACATCCAGGCCATCTGTTCCTTCCGAAGATTTCTCAGGTGGTCTTCCTTGATCAAACTGGATTTTTCTTATCTCAAAATGAATCCACAGCCTTTCATTTTCTGTGGAAACAAAAGCAAAATCTCTTCTCCAAAGTAACAAACTTTTTGACTTCAATTTTGAAGTCAAGGTATTTTCAGAATACCTATCTTGGATTAATTCAACAGCATTTATAAGCAAATATCTTTTAGCAGCTGTTGCTGCTTCCTCAACATTCAAACAATTCAAAGAGAGCATAATAGCATACAGTATCAAGATTCTCTGTGTACTTTCCATCTTTATGCGACTTTATTTTAACCTCTATTTCTTTTATTTTTACTTTTACTTTTTGACACAGGTTCTCTGTATATCTTTGTCCTAGAATAACTCTGCAGACCAGGCTGTCCTTGAACTCACAGAGATCTGTCTGTCTCTGCCTCCCCAGTGCTGGGATTAAAGGTGTGTGCTATCACACCTTGAAGTCACAGAGGTCTGTCTGCCTCTGCCTCCCAGGCATTGGGATTAAAGGTGTGTACCACCACACCCAACTACTCCCTTTTTTCTTTTTTACTTTTAAGAACTTTAACCTTTAGCCTGCATATATTTTTAACACACTGTAAACCATTTAGAGGTTTTCTTCCTCTTTGAATCTCTCTTTACTGTATATCTCTCTTTTTCTGACCACATGAGCCTTTAATTTACTAAGCAATATGGAGAGCCGTGGCTTTAACGGCTAAATCCAGCCCTTTCTTTAGTTTTCCAGCCTCATGGCAGAGGTACCGCTGGAGCCATTTTTATTGCCACAACTCTATGGCGTTTCAAGGTTCCTGCCAGCAAGCAAGCTGCAGCATTCTGCTCACAGACCACACTCAGTCTGACTGCCTGCCTGAAAGAGTCAGAGACTGCCCTGGAAGGACAGCCCAGAAAGCCGGCATTTTAAAATGGCACAGCTTTTTACCTGCTACGGCTGAAAACCGAAAAGCATGCGTTCAGTTTTTCATCAACACCATTTAAGTGTTTTGTGGCAGGACCTCTTAAAAGAGCTGCAAGGTTTTGCAGCTAAAGCTGAGTCAGGAAGCCTCTCTTAGATGAGAGCCTTGCTTGCATCTAGCAAGTAGAGCAGACCTGAAAGATTGCTGCTACCAAGAAAACATGCTTTACTCTATTCTTTCCCAAGCTTTCTCAAGCTTTCTGTGGATACAGTTATCCATGTGGGCGCCATTCGTAACAGTCCATCCTGCTTCCCTTCCTCCTCTGTGTCTGTCTGGCTGGCCCCTGGATGATTGGATGGCCAGCTGCCCCTTTCTCCCTTTCTGTCCATCAGTTTTGCCTATCTTTCCTCTGCCTAGCTATTGGCCAATCAACTTCTCCCCACCCCTTTTTCGTTGTTGTTTTCTTTTGTTTTGTTTTTTGAGACAGGGTTTATCTGAAGCTTTGGAGTCTGTTCTAGAACTAGCTCTCATAGACCAGGTTGACCTCAAACTCACAGAGATCTGCCTACCTCTGCCTCCCAAGTGCTGGGATTAAAGGTGTGTGCCACCATTGCCCCACTTGTATTTTAAGTTCTAAGTCAACTTTTGTCACAGAGTCTACACGTTTTTAACCATACCCATTATACTTACAAATTTTAAGGTAAAAAAAAAGTGCACAGAATAGACATATAAGTCTTGAGATATGGGTTATCTCTTAGCAAACATTTTAGGCAGTTAAATTTTTTAGTCTAATTTTTTTTAGCTACTCTACCTTGCTTTTGTTTCATCTTGTTTTGTGTTGTCGCAAGTGAAGTGCCTGACCTGACATAGGACAGAAACTTTCCAATTCCAGAGCCAACTTTTCAATAAAGCAGAAGAGCATAGATCAATATTTCAACATTATTCATACCCAGAAGATATTTCCAGTAACTAGAAAACTCAAAGATAAGAAATTCTGGCTATCAAAGTAGCCATGGCAAGCTGAATTTGGGCCTGGGCGGGGGACACAAAGCTTCCCAGGGTAGCATGCTGGACAGGGGCTGCCCACATTGCCCCAACTCAGTAGCATTGTAGTAGCAGCAGATAGAACTCGGTCTCATTCCCATGACCACCTGTAACCAGGAAAGATTAATGGGGACACAGAAACACATACAAGAGATAAAGACAGCAAATATGAAACCAATAAAAACAACACAGAACATACAAGAAATGGATATAGCAAAAAATGAAACCAACAAACACAGAACATAAAACATTCATGCAGTCAGAAGCAATGGGTCAAAAAGAAAACGTGGCAGCCTCCTTCATTCATGTATTTAACTGGCCCTGACTGGGACTGACATGTTAGCTCCCGGTATCCAGAACAGGCGGTGGTGTGTCAACTCCCTATTGCCCTGGACAGGAGAGGACTATGTTGCCAGACCCACCTCCCCACCCCAAATCAAAATACCACAGAATCATAAGAGATGTCATAAGAAAGGTTCCTATATCTTTACTAGGAGAGGCCTCCATAGACCGGCATTTGTTGGTTTCTTTTGATGCAGCCATCCACTCAAACAGTCTGCCTAACGAAAGGCATTTCCCAGACCCTTGTACATCCCCCAAGGAGCTGCTCTTCAGTCCCAGAGGGCCCAGAGGGACGGGTCCAGCTTCCAAATTTGACTTGGGGCCTTGATCTCGATGGGGCCTCCAAATGTTAACCCCACAGGTAGGAGGAGAAAGACCACTAACACAAATCTTGTACAAATTAATTAAAACAAGTTTTTTTATTCATGTACACAGGCTTTCTCCACCTAAGGTGAAGTTTAAAAGGTCAGCACTGGACACGGAGAAGATAAGGGTTTTTATAGCTCAGAAATTGGGAGTTTCTAAATGGTGGATTTGGTGAGCAAACAGGCAGAGTTACAGGGTTACGTACGCATAGTAAGTTAGTCATAACAGTCTCCTGAAATAGACATGGATGCAAGGTGGCAACTTTGTGAAACAAAGGCATGGTCGTGTTTCCCGGAACAGGCAGCACAGAACCTTTGTAGTTAAGGTTACAGGAGGGGCATAAACCAGTCTTTGAGAAGCAGATAAGTAATCACAAAGAAGAGTGAACTGAGTTTGTTTTTACTAGAAGATGGCGTTCAAGATCAAGATGGAAGCAGACTGGTACATGTGTGTATGCACAGACATGCATACACATAATTTAAATAAAATCAGTTTTTAGAATAAAGATGAACCTGTGTTTACTTAAGATTTTTTTTTCTGTGGAGACAATCATAAACCATGGGTGCAAGCAGGAATATCAGAGCAGTCAATTGTTAAATGTTGCCAACACTGGACAGTCGTAGTGACCACAGGGCTTCAGCCAAGCCCAGATGTCCCTGCTGGCCAGCCGTTCCCTTTTGTATTTCATAAGAGTACCACAGAAAAGGGCACCATAACCCCTGGAGTCAGAGTTACAGACACTTGCCAGCTGCCCAGGGGGTTCTGGAAACCAAACTGGCCCTCTGTAAGAATAGTTAGTACTCTTAAATGCTGACTGCCAACATCATTGTTCTGTTGGATTCTTTCAGTCTTCAGACCTTTTCAACCATAATTCCAACTGTTGAAGTTACTGAGTTATTATTGCTGTATTATAGAATAATTTGAATATTGAATATAAAAAATTGAATATTGAATAATAATAATCGAATAATTTCAGTTGTTGAAATTACTAAAAACAAAATACTGAGCCCTTTTTGACTGTGGAGTAAGGTAAGTCAAATCTACTTTAGAGGGAAATAGATTTTCATATAGTAAGTTTTCAAAATGACAGACTCGCCTGGCTCTATAGTATGAAATTATCCTGTTTATATTGCCCTGCCAAAGCATTGAGCCAGATAAGCATTTAGATATTTGGCAAAATTCTTAAGCTTATCTTCCTTATTATTATTTTAAAGGGTCAAGACATTTTATTCCATATATAAATTCAATCTTAGTAAGGTAAGAAAATATATATCAATTTTGTATGTAATACTTCGTAGTTTCTGTGAACTCTGACCCCGGCTCTGAGTTTCTGGAGATCGGAAGGAGATGAGTGTTGCTGATGATGATGAGTGGAGGCTCTTTCTCACATGGCTCTCTTTTCCCTGTCATAACATGCAACTATATAACTTTTTTTAATAAGAGGGTTTTTTGGTTATTTTTGAAATAGGGACTTATGTAACCAGAGCTCACCATATCACTGAGGATGACACTGAACTTCCTTAAAATTTTTATTTATTTAATTTTGTGTGTGTAGGTATATATTAATGAAACATGGGCTTTCAGTGTCCACACAAGACAGAAGTAGGCGTTAGATCCTCTAGAAGTGTAATTATGGATAGTGACAAGCCACCAAGTGGGTGCTGGGAATAATACCCAGGTCTTCTGGAATGGCAGCCAGTGGTTTAAATCACTGAACTAGCTTTCCAGCCCCTACAAAGTTTTTTAAAGAATAATTTCTGACTCTTTTCCACTTAGGAAGTCTTTACTGTTCTGATTTGTTGGTTGGTTTTGAGACAGGGTGTCATGCTGACCAATCAGAATGGTTTTGAGACAGGGTGTCACTATGCTGACCAGTCAGAATGGTTTTGAAACAAGGTGTCATTATGATGACCAATCAGAATGGTTTTGAGGCAGGTTGTCATTATGATGACCAATCAGAACAGTCTTGAGACAGAGTATCATTATAATGACCAATTAGAACTGTTTTGAGGCAGAGTGTTACTATGTTGACCAATTAGAACGATTTTGAGACAGGGTGTCATTATGCTGACCAATCAGAACCATTTTGAGACAAAGTGTCATTGTGCTGACCAATCAGAAGCTCTGATAATGTTGCTCTTCCTATTAGTCGACATTTATATATTTTTGTGCATGTGCATGTACACCGGCACATGCATGGAGGGGAGAGGAGAAACTGTGGGAATGGGTTTCTCTTCCTACCATGTTTGTTCTCAGGGTCCAGATCAGGGAGTCAGTCAGTCTTTACCCACCGAGCTGTCTCCCCAGGTCCACATTCTTAACGTTTCTTTCCCCCCCCCCTCAGGTATTCTTGGCGCCATCAATTGAGAGAATTTAAAAGTGAGTACAGAGTCGTTGCGCTGGATTTGAGAGGCTATGGAGAGTCAGATGCACCTGCTCATCAAGAGAGTTATAAACTGGACTGTCTAATTGCAGACATAAAGGATATTCTAGACTCTTTAGGTAGGTTAGCCTTTTGAATATTATTTATGTGTGCATATGTGTTTCTGTGTCTGTGTGGGTGTATGCACACATGTGTATGTAGGTACCTGAAGAGTCCAGAAGAAGGCACTGGAGTCTTTGGAAGTCACAGGTGTCTGTGAGCCTGCCCCAGGCACTGGGATCCACATTTTAGCCTTCTGATGGAGCAATAAGCACTCCTAACCCTAACTCATCTCTCTAGTCCCAATTTATCTTTTTTTTTAAAAAAAGAAATCATTAATTCTTTTTAAAAGATCTATTTATTATTTCTAGTTCTGTAAGTGTTTTGCTTACATGTATGTACGTACACCATGTGCATGCCTGGTTCCCACAGAAGCCAGAAGAGGGCACCAGATCCCCTGGGACTGGGATTAGGGTGGTTGTGAGCTGCCCTGGGTGCTGGGAACAGAACCTGGGCCTTTGGCAAGAACAGCAGGTGCTCTTCATCGCCACAGTATCATCGTCAATTCTTTCAACTGTGAATCGACCTCTTGTTTTTCGGGAGGATGTTTTATATCTAGCTAACCTGTTATCAATGTCCTGGTCACATAATTCTGAGTATGCAGCACACACTGTTTGTGTGAGGAACTTAAGTTCCTGTACTCTGAGCATTCGGCTAAGAATGACTTTCAGAACCTGCGTTTAAAAACATACCTTGCTTATGACTACAGCTATTGTTCAGTGATAGGCTGCCTGGTTAGCATGCCCAAGGTGCTGGGTTCTATCCCTGGTATATTAAGAATAGTGAACCATAACCAACAGACAAACTTCCTCTCTTTTTCAGGGAGAATAAGGGAAGGGCAATCTCATTTGACTGGGACAAAAATAGATAAAGACATATTGTTTATCATTTTAAGAAAATTACACTCAGAAAGTTTCTTTCTTCAGAGCATATACCTAAATATTCATTTAAAAACCATTATAAGATGCAGATGCACTTATATGGTCTCTCTTGTATCCATCAACTACAGCAATACCATGTGAGAACCCCTCCCCCCAAACTCTGGGAAAGGCAACCATGCCATGTATTCCTATGATCAGGGTACTACAGGCATCTACAGGCTGGGTGTGGGTCCACACGGGACCGGTTGGCTTCTCTGTATGACTTGAGCCATGGCCTCCAAGTCAAGGAGATAGGTAGGAATAGACGGGGTCTTCTCATGACAGAAGCTGGCAGAGCTGGTAAGAGACTGAGCCCAGCCACGTGGTATAGTTCAAGTTTTGGCTAACAGCCCACAAGGCAAAGCAAGTCACACAGTCAAGTCACACAGCTACCAAAGGACCAAAGCCAGTCACATGGCCAAGCCTAACATCAAAGGGGCACACAGTGTATTTTTTGTACAATAGCCATCCAATCTACAAACTTTACTTTGACTAAAACAAAACAACTTTGCGCTGCAATTTGTGTGTTTGTTTATGTTTATATTGAGAGGGACACATGGTTGTGGAGGTCAGACAACACCTGAGACTCAATTCTCCACCATCTCCTTCCACCATGTGTGTTCTGGGGTCAAACTCTGGTCCTCAGCTTGGCAGCAAGTGTCATTCTCTGCTGAGCCATCTCATTGGCCTGCCTTTAGTGTGTTGAAATAACATGGGGGGGAATACCACTAAATTAAGACGGTAAGAGTATCATAATATAATTAAAGTATAGATCCAGTCAGTAATTCTAGAGGGATGGATGGGTGAAACCTGAGTGTATGGGTTTTATTATTGTTGTCGTCTTTGTTTGGTTTAGTTTTTGATTTTTTTTTCTGAATCTGACAAAATAACACAGATTCTGGCATTGATTTCAAGTATATATGCTTCATTCATACATGCCAATAATTCAGTTAGAATAGGCCTAAATTGGTGATCACAAAATCCTATAGCCAAACGATAATAGAAACAAGAAGACTGTGTCTGTGTGTGTGTTGGGGGGGGGGGTGATGTTTGCAAGTGCGCATGCATATGTGTGTGTTACTTAAGCCATGGTGAGAAAATGCCAAAAAGGAATTACAGACGAGTCTTATCCATATGCACAAAGAAAATCCTGTAGGGATCTCTCCTAATCAATAGCCTAAACCTAATTCACATCATCATTATGATTACCTTGAATGAAACTTGCACATTCACGTGTCGCTTAATGACAGGATATGTTCTGAGGAATGCATCATTAAGCAAGTCTGTCGTTATGCCGATATCACGGTGTGCTGACACAAGGCCAGGTGGCATCTATCAGTCCTTGAATGTGGCCTCTGTACAATCAAGATGATTAGCAAGCAAGAGTTGTACGACATTCTTGCTGGCAAACCACAACATACTGTTTTATAGTAAATGGTTTTTATTAGAGGAAGAATACTCTAAAACAGCAATAAAAAGAGTAGTATGTTAATAATATAAATCATGCGCTGTATCGCTAAGACAGCTAACATTGAAACTCTATCCCAAATAATCTTATTTATGACCTACTTACGTGCGGTCTCTACCACAGCTTCCAGAAACAGGTCTATAAAACCAAAACGCAACTATTTCAGATTTCTTAAGAATACTTTTTTTATTTCCCTCTAACTCCCCCAGGTCCCTCACATTTCCTTCTTTCATGTCCTCTTCGTTAATTCTATTTTTTTAAACGCACTAAGTCCAATCAGCATTGCCGTCTGCACATAGTGTGGGGCTCAGCGCCCGAAGCACGGGCAACCTAACAGCAGTCACAGACCTAAAAGAAAAGTGGCCCCAGTCCCAGAAGCCATTCTTTGCCCACAGTCAGCCCTGCTTCAGCGCCCTTGTTTGCCAGTACCTCAGGAGGGGTAGAGTCCCGTGAGCCATTCTCCCATCCCCAGTAAATTCGCTGGCCGGACTGTGCGCATGCGCAGCGGCTGCCACGTCGTGTCTAGAAGACGGCATTGCACAGCGCCATTCTCCATCCTCCCGCATCATTCTTTCACTCCCTCTCCCTTGCTGCTTCCTGAGCTGTGGTGCGGATGGCTTGATACAAAAGTCCCACTTAGAATGGAACACTGAACAGTCACCTATTCTCAGCGCTCGGACCAGCGTCTAAAGTACAAACAAGTTTTAGGATTACTGGGCTCAGTAGCTCCTTATTTTATTTCTTGAGACAGTATGTTATATAACCCAAGCTGGCCTTGGACTCCGCTTCTGGTATCCAAACATACTGGAATTATAAGTGTGAGCACATGCACACGCACATACACACTCACAGGCACGCACACAGGCACGGATACACACACGTTTTTAACGTGTATAACTTGTAGGGGATATTGGTGAAGTAGTGGTAAGAATGGTCTCAGGAATGTAACTCTTAGGCGAGATAACGATGTCACCACTTGCTTCTTTACCATGATGTCAGCATGTTTCTCTGGGTCACAGGGTACAGCAAGTGTGTCCTGATTGGTCATGACTGGGGCGGCATGATTGCCTGGCTGATTGCCATCTGCTACCCTGAAATGATAGTAAGGCTGATTGTCATTAACTTCCCACACCCGAGCGTGTTTACAGGTGAGTTCAAGCTTTGTTAAACCACCTACTTCCCTATCACCACGGACGTTTTGGATTAAAAACAGCAAAATTTGGTTAGCATAATCTTTAATGGTTAAAGGAAGCCTGGGCATGGTGGTTCCTATCTGTAATCTCAGTCCTTGGAAGTCTGAGGCAGGAGGATAAGCTACACAGTGAGACTCTTCCTCAAAGAGAGGTAACAAATCAACCAATCAATCGATAGACAAATAAATAAAGTGAACCAACTAAACCAAGATGGAACATGATACATGATGGTAGATACCTTTTTATTTGTTTGGTTTTTTTCAGACAGGGCCTTACATTGTAGCCCAGGCTGACCTGAGCTTTCAATATGCCTGCCTCATTCTCCCAAGTGCTGGGATTAGGAGCACTGCCGTGTGTGTGTGTGTGTGTGTGTGTGTGTGTGTGTGTGTGTGTGTGTAATTGTGCATGGGGGAAATCAAGTCCAGTTCTCTACAATTGCTAGTGAGGCACTCTATCAGTGAACTACAAAGCCAGCCCAATACTTTGGTTTAAACTTTCCTGGAAAAAAAATGCAAGAAAATTTAGCTTCTTACTTTCTTGTATAATTTTCTTATTTTTTGGACACCATTTCACTTAACTTGGAGAGGACTAAGGGAGGAAATGTTGGCAGTGCTTTAAAAGTCACACATCCTGGCAAAAAGAAATTATTTTTTCTGGGTGCTTTAGCTGTTGAACGCAAATGTATTTCTAATTCTAACGGTTTGACCTCATGACCTCAGGACTTCTTTATTCTCTTAAAATTATTAAAGACCTTGGGGAGACTGTTTACCTGTTATATCTATAAGTGGTTACTACTTAGGAAATTAAAACTGGGATATTTAAAACATATTTATATATCCATTCGTTTAAAAAATTTATTCCAGGTTCACATAAACACTGCAATTTGATGAAAACTAACTAAACCACACAAAAGAACTAACGACACTAAACAAGAATTAGTGAAAAGAATGTTGTTTCAAATTTTACAAATTTTTTTAATTCTGGCAAAACAGAAGACAGCCGGGCTCTCTTCTCGGCGTCTGTCTCCAGTCTGTTGTGATCTGTTCCTAGAGCAGAAGTGTGAGAAGAAATCTGGGCTTACACAAGTCTGCCAACATCCCCATCTTCTTCTTTTACTGGTCCATGTCCACTCCCACTCCCAAACCCATGGCTCCTTCTTCTTTTTATTTTTTCCTTTTCTGTTTATTTTTATTTAATTTTTTTTATTTTACATACCAACCCTAGTCCCCCCCCCCATTCTCTTACCTCCCACCTCCTCCCATCCCACCCATCCACTCCAGAGGGGGCAAGGCCTCCCTTGGGGAGTCAAGGAAGTCTGGCATACCAAGTTGAGGAAGGACCAAGGACCCCACCCCCGTATTAAGGATGAGCAAGAAAGACAAATATAATATGTATTCATTCATAAGTGGATATTAGACATAAAACAAAGGACAACAGGCTACAATTTACAACCTAGAGAAGCTAAGTAAAAAAGAAGAACATGATATGGGATATTGGCCCCACGTTGGGCGCCAATTATTAACGAATCAATCCCACACCAGTTATGTTTTAAGGGGTTATTTATTTGGCGGGGGGTAAAACTTACATACACCATAAACCGTCAGGAAGGGAGCCTAGTCGCTGGAGCAGGAGCTGGGAGCAGCAGCCGAGACTGAGCACCGGAACCAAGAGTCGGAACCAAGAGAGACCTTATCCGGAACTGCTTCTCTTTTTAAAAGAGAAATATACCACGCCCCAGTGGGCTGGTATTTTAGCAGCTATTGGCTGACGGAGCGGAAGTCACTTCCCGCTGCACTGTGGGCTCCTGCTTCAGTGATTATTGGTTGAGGCAGCGGAAGTTACTCCCACAACAAGAACACTAAGAGGGACACACATGGAGGCCCCAGGAAGGGAAACAGCTAAGGTCTCCTGGGTACACTGGGAGAGGGTAGAAGGGGTGGGGATGGGAACATGAGAGATGGAGAAGGCTGAGCTCGGGGAGGGACACACATGGAGGGCCCCAGGAAGGGGAACAGCTAAGATCTCCTGGGTACACTGGGAGAGGGTAGAAGGGGTGGGGATGGGAACATGAGAGACGGAGAAGGCTGAGTTGGGGGAGGGACAAAGGAGAGCAATGAAAGATATCTTGATATAAGGAGCCGTTATGGGGTTAGGGGAAAACCTGGTGCTAGATAAATTCCCAGGAATTCACAAGGATGACCCCAGCTAAGATTCCAGGAAATAGTGGAGAGGGTGCCTGACCTGGTCTGTCCCTGTAATCGGAGTAGTGGCTACCCTAACTGTCATCCTAGAACCTACATGCAGTAACTGATGGAAGCAGATGCAGTGCCCCACAGCTGAGCACTGGGCTGGGCTCCTGGAGTTCAGCTGAAGAGAGGGAAGAGAAAGAAGGAGGGAGGGAGGGAGGGAGGGAGAGAGAGAGAGAGGGAGAGAGCATCCATGCTCCTCTAAGAATAGGTAAGACATCTTTCCAGTAAAAATGGTATTCCATTAAAACAAAATGAAGAGCCCACTCATTAATTCAGCTGCATGATGTTTTTCTTCCCTTTTTGTTTTTGAGACATAACTCTGATTGTTCTGGAACTCACTATATAGATGATGCTGGCCTCAAACTCACAGAGATCTACCTGCCTGTGCCTCCTGAGGGCTGGGATTAAAGGCATGCGCCACCACACCTGGTCACAAGCCCTTCTCTTGAGACCACCTTTACTTCTGGGTGATAGCACTTTACTTCTGGGTGACCCAGAGCACTTTGTCCTCTATACGTGATCATGTGGTCTACTAAAAAGATATGTTCAAAGGCTGAGAATTAATACATTAAGGTTTTGCTACTTCATTGTGAAGTGAAACTGACTTTTAATTGAGTTAATTAGTTGGTGTATTTAGCACCGTGCAGTAGTGAACACAGTGGCTGTTAGCGTTGCTAGGGTCGCCGTGTTGACCTGTGCTCAGAGGGAAGCTTTGCTCCACCGATGCTTGTGCAGCACCAGCACAGACTTCAGCAGGGCTAAAACAAGCAAACAGTGCCTGAGATTGTAATGAAGCCCTTTGACTCCCTAAAGGGAGCTTGAGCATCCCCCAGGGATGCTCACGGGTGGTCTTTCATGGACAGTTTTTAACAGAACTCTTAAATGCTTAACAGTGATTAATAACCTGTTGACAGTGAGCTTGCGCACTTTGGTTTCAGAAAAAAATTATAATTTTGTTCAGTTCAATGACTCCTGTTGGACTTTCTGAAGTTTCGGTACTTCTACGATCCACAGCAACCATTTAGGAAACAAAAAGTTTAAAACTTGGGGCTGACAAGGTGGCTTATCGGGTAAAGGTACCTGCTACTGACCTCGATGAGCTGAGTTTCATCTCCGGAACCCACCTGGTGGAAAAGGAAAACTGGCTCCCACAGGCTGCCCTCTGACCCCCATAAGTACACTAACTATGTTACACGCAGAAAAGCATACTAACCATGTCAATTCACACTTACACACAAAAGCACATGCCCAGTCATTTCACATTAAAGTTCAGAACAGCACTTTTCTATTTCTCCTCAAAATTGAATAAGGATGACAAGGTCCCGATGGCTATATAGACCCCACATATTGTTAGTGTCGGGGTTGAAGTTCAGGTACACCTCCACCAGCTGATGACAGGGTCCCGATGACTGTATAGACCCTGCTTATTGTTAGCGTCGGGGTTGAAGTTCAGGTACACCTCCACCAGCTGATGACAGGGTCCCAGTGACTGTATAGACCCCGCATATTGTTAGTGTCAGGGTTGAAGTTCAGGTACACCTCCACCAGCTGATCTCTGTTGAGGTAGGATGGGTGTTTGGTATTAAAATGCCCTAAGATTTGTTACACTTTTCTCAGTTAAATTAAGCCACAGAAGTCAAAGCGCATGCCTGCTGAGTAGGACCCTGAGTTAGATGTTATTTGTTGGTGGTGCAGGATAATAAAATGTAATTCTCGACTTCATGAGGCAGGTGCTTGGAATAAGTATAGAATGCATTACCAACGACAGCTTTAACCCTGTTAGAAATAAGTTTGGGGTCCCAAAGAAAAACTTCCAATTGAACTGAAGTGTGTCTGGACAAGGTACACTTGATTCTTGGCTTAGAAGAGCCAGCACGAGACAGGAAGTCCATCTGGTTTTCATTCTGACTCAGGTGACGATTGTCTTTTCCTCATTAACTGGGGTCTGATCTGAAAAGAATTGGCACACGGAACAAAGGAAAGGAGAAGGGATCACTGCTTCCAGGAGGAAAGGGTCCTGCAATACCCAGCAGACCTTTGTGCAAACAGAGATTTTACTTGGTGTGTGTGGGGGGGTGTGTTTGTAAAAGTATCCATACAGGGTGTGGGTGGGGATGAAACTTTGAGTTTCTTGTTCTGAACACAAGTTTTATCATGTTTAACGGGAAAGACTCGTATTTGATGTTTCTTACAACCCCACCAAGCATTTGCAGATGATATTCCTGGATTTGTTTTCCAGTTAAACTGGTCAGTTAATCAGTTAAATTTATTTCTCTTGATTTAAGTGAAAAAAGTTCCCCTGATGAAGTCACAAAAAAAGTGTAGCATAGCAGTGGTACAGTTACCTGCAAACGGAGTTCCTAAGACCTCCAGACACATGAGTATAGTTACAAAATGTGAAATTAAACCAAACCTCCGTAGCAAGGAGACGGAGCTCAGTACCGGGTCAGGCAAACACTCCCCGTGCCTGTGGTTAGGGCCCTCCTGATTCCTCTTCAGCGTCTTGCCAAGTGCTTCCCTTGCCACGCTTACCCAATCAGGCTCCTCCTCCCCATTCCTGTCCTGTGAGCCTCTTCTGGTCCCTGAACACCAGCCACTCCTTCTTTCTGCTTCTTGCAGATGTCAACCCCAGAACCCATTTGGCTGTTCTTGGATGTCCTCACTAGATTTTGCAAGTTGAGAGCCTTCTCTGGCCACCTCCCTTGATCTCCCCACCCTCTCCCACTATCATTCTCAATACGATTACCTTGTTCTGTTTTCCTTAGCTGTGTGGCTGGGGTTTGAGCCCAGAGTCACGTGCACCACGTTACACAAAGCACTCTGCTAATTATTAGCAAGGGCACAGAGAAATCACCAGATGGGACCACTCTGAGGGCAAAAAGAGAGGTTTATTGGGGACTAAACTTTCAAGGCTATCTCCGGTGTGTGTGAGTGTGTGTGTGTGTGTGTGTGTGTGTGTGTGTGATGGGGTGGACAGAGAGAAGAAAAATGTCACAAAAGCAAGCAGGCTTTATATGACAGTGTGTGTTGGCGGGTGGTCTTTGAGCTGATTGACCTGTCTGGATTGAACGGGAGCTAGATGCCCTTGCCCTGGGTAGCTGACTTTTGGGGACAGATTAAGGGAGGTTCCTAGTAAACAGACACCTGATTTCAGTCTTTTCTCTTGTTTTGTTTTTCAAGCAGGGTTTCTCTGAAACTGTGGAGCCTGTCCTGGAACTCACTCTGTAGGC
Source organism: Myodes glareolus (assembly GCF_982192425.1). NCBI lineage: Eukaryota > Metazoa > Chordata > Mammalia > Rodentia > Cricetidae > Myodes > Myodes glareolus. The sequence continues at coordinate 2,067,853 of NC_142033.1, read as the reverse complement.
CAGGCTGGCCTTGAACTCACAGAGGTCTGCCTGCCTCTGGAGATGGTTTAGCCTTTAAAGACTAGGCTCACAACCAAAAATATAACAGTCTTCTCTTTACCCAATAACAGTCCTTCTGTTACCAAGTCAAAGCCCTTCTGTGTAGGACATTGTCACCAGCACTGCCATTTTGAGGGGCACACTTTGGGCCTCACACTACCTGCACCACTGACCGTGATTTTAAGATGTTTTCTCTGCAGAAGACCGTCTCTTGGGAGCCTTACCTGTTTGTTCCCTGATAAACCCCTGACTTACCGTTGATTCAAAAATTGTCATTGAATGAGTAATTTTCTAGATACATGAATAAAGGTGTAGGAAATGATCCAGTTCCTATTGGGGGTCAGATATAAAGACTTCAGTCTGAATCTGTCTAGAAGAAATCTCCTTTAAATAATGGGATACTGCATCACCATAGATTCCTAAGCAAATTGTTAGGTGTGGGATCACGACCGCAGAGGTCAAGCAGACTAGTCCTACTCCCTGCTGAGTGAACGCTTCTTAGAGAGGAACTTCCTTTTTGTTTGAGGTGCTATACATTTTCTAAATACTAGAAATACCAACCAAAATAAAAGAACAAGGGTGTACGGAAAGACTTGCTTTCTTTAGTGGGATTGCCTAAAAAGTGGAATTGGTGTAAGACGTTCCCTCAATAGTAACTAATTTACAGCTCATGGACGATGTCTAACACAGCGCTTTAATTTCAGACTACATACTGCGGCACCCCGCCCAGCTGCTCAGATCTAGCTTTTATTACTTCTTCCAAATACCATGGTTCCCAGAATTTATGTTCTCAATTAATGATTTCAAGGTAAGTCAAACAAATACTTTATTATTATCATTATTATTTTTGACAAATATTTTTAATAAAAATTCATCTTTAGGAATGAAAAATGAAATGTTAAAATGTTACTTATTAGATGTCTTAGTTACTGTTCTATTGCCGAGAAGGGACACCATGACCAAGGCGACTTATAAAAGACAGCAGTGAATTGAGGGCTCCTTTACAGTTTCAGAGCCTCAGTCCATTATCATCGTGACAGAGAACACCATGGCAGAAAGGCAGGCAGGCTTGGTGCCAGAGCATAGCTGAGAGCTCATATCTGCTCCAAGTTGCAGGAAGAGAAAGAGAGACTGGTACCAAAGGCCTGGTATGGGCTTTGAGACCTTACAACCCACCTCATAGAGATACCTACTCCAGCAATAACAAGGCCTTAGTTCCTAAGCCTTCCAAAATCAGACCCACCAACTGGGGACCAAGATTCCAACACACGAGCCTATGGGGCCATTCTCAGTTAAACCACACAGTAGGTTTAAGGACTTTCTCAGGCTTCCTTATCTCTTGATCTCTATTGACGTGTTTGAACACCTGGGTGTCAGCTGTACAGGAGCTTGTATTGCTCCTGTCGAGGAGTCTTAATCTGCTTGTTTTCTCCACCAGTTAAAGAATTAAAAGGCAGGAAAAAAATCTTGAACAAGAGGAGTATCAGCAGAGAAATCTCCAACACAGCAAACGAACAGAAAGAACCAGCAGCTGAAGGAAGGCATTTATTAGGCACAAGGAAACACAGAGTAAAATGATGATGCGGGAAACCAAGAGTTCAGTCTCTTCTTGAGCACTGGGGCTTTTAAGTCTCTGAAAGGTCTCCCTCCCCTGATTTAGGGTTGGTCAGTCTGAAGAAGAAAGACAGGATGCTCATTGGCCCACAATGGTTGTTTAAACGTGTGCTGATCTGGCCATGAACTTATGGAGACAGCCCATCAGCAGGGGTCCTGCGGCCTGAGAAAAGTCCTCAAGGCCTTAGTTTTAAACCACCAGGCTTTTGTATCCAGTCGGGAAGATGAAGGAGAGGCTTGTTATACTTTTGTTACCAGCATGCCCCTCCCTCTGTAAGCCTTTTAGGGGATCTGCCCAAGTCCCAGTCCTAATTCTTCCTTATAGGTGGGCATCGCTCCACCTCTGATGGAGAAGGCACTGTGAGTTCAGGAGAGAGAGCTGGATAGCAGTGGAAATGGAAGCCCCGGAAAGAATGGAAGCCCATACACAGAGCAATACTGGATATTGCTCCTAGGAGTTAGTGGACCAAATACTCAGGTGTTTTAGAAGCTCGTGGAATGCTTCTTTGATGTCTCAGACAGTGTTAGCTCTAGGGGAAGGTTTTTTTTTAAAGTAATAATAATATGACTGGAGATAATCCCGTGTATAACTTTGACAGGTGAGGGACCTTTGCTGAAGTTGGGTGAGGTTCTGGAGAATGAACCCAATTAACTCAAAGCTTTGAAAATGCTAAATACGTCTAACTACTGAAATGCACCCCAGCCAATAAGGGCTTTTAAAAATACACAACTCTGATACCACTATCAAACCTCGCCAAACGAATAGCAGCCCCTCAGTATCGTGTAATGTGTGTTCAGATTTCCCTAAAGATTTCACTCGTCTTGATGTACTTCACTCGTCGGAACCAAATAAGGCCACAGGTATTATTCTCAGTTGTTAGGCTGATTTGTTTGCTTCTCTTCCCTCTTCTCTTCCCTCTCCTGTGCTCTCCCCTCCCTTCCTTTTTTCTTTTGTTTTTTTTTTTTTTAAGAGATTCATTATATTTCCCAGGCTGTTTTTAAATTTGGGGGCTCAAGAAATCGTCGTCCTCATGGGTAACTGGGACAACAGGGTCAGACCAACATATCCAGCTGCTATGACTTTTAAAACTGTTTCAAGTTCCTTGTTTCTTTGCTTTTCTCTTAATGGGGATGGTGGCACACACCTGTAATCCCAGCACTTGGAGGCAAAGGCTGAGGGAGGAGGGTGGTGAGCAGAGGGCAGCAGAGGGCAGAGGCAGTTAAGACTACCACAAATCTGAGTCCATCCTGGTTCACACAGTGAGTGTCAATCCCGTCAGACCCTATCTTAATAAACAAACAAGCAAACTTGAAGTTGAAGCAATTAGGTTACTCGTCCTGAGGGAGGATGCATAGTTGGGATTTCCTAGCTGCTTCGATGAGGTGTTGTTCCACTTGACCCTATAGCCCTGATTTTTCCTACTATAGAGATGTTGGCTTATCTAGAAGTTTAGTTATATTGGATTTTAATTTGATAGGGATTTTCAAAAGGCAGTACTATACATTTCCTTGTCCATCCTCTCAGAGAAACCTGTTATATTTGGTTGTCTCCATTTTAGTCAGTGTGCCCCTGAGCCATTAGCCCAGTCTAGTCACAATTTCTTGGCACTCTACCAAATTTATGTTGCTACTGATCATGCAGTTTTATTATTTCAGTACAGTATGCAAAATGATAATTTTCTAATTCTATCATTCTTTTTGTTTTTATCAACTGGAATTTTTCACATCTTTTTGGTGATTTTTAAATAAAAAATAACAGGATGGATGTTCCTTGCAATGAATATATATTTGACATGCCAATAACTACTAGTCATTATTGTTTTTGAGGTTCATATTATTCCATAGGAGCCAAGTGGGAGTGCCTGAATCTTGGTTCCTGTTCTTTGTTCTATAATCACTGAAAATAATGATGAGAGTTAATATTCAACTCAGGAAGCTGTTACTTCCTATCCCAGTATGGAATCATCCATCTACCTAAGAAACTGTTATTCCATCTAGTGGGAAACGGTATTTCAGACCACAGTTTGGATGTCAAGGCGATCATTGTATGGGGTTTCTGTAAGCTGAGACTGCTTGTTTGTCTCCCGGATGCCCAGACTCGAATAATCACACAGAAGCTTTATTAACTGCAACACCGTTTGGCTATCAACTCAGGCGAATTCCTAGCTAACTCTTATATCTTAAATTAACCCATTTCTATTATTCTGTGTATCACCACAAGGCTGTTCTTTCTCCTTTGGCAGTTACATGGCGTCTCCTTGACTCTGCCTGCTCTCTCTCTCTCTCTCTCTCTCTTCAGATTCCCACCTGGCTTTGCTCTGCTAAGCCATTGGCCCAAACAGTGTTATTCACCAACCAATAAAAGCAACACATATACAGAAGACTTCCCACTTCAGGTTTCTAGATACTTTGATCAGACAGAATTTGTTTATAGTGTTTAGAAAGAAGAAATGATTCATGAAATCTTGCTTGTATTTCTAAAGCAAACTTGAGACAGGATTTTAACTAACTTCTCTGATATTATATAAAACATTTGTATTGTTCATGTTAGGGCTTAGACAAAGCACATTCAGAACAGTCTTGCTTGTCTGACTGTCCATCCACCCTGCTCCCTCCCTCTCTCATAGGAAACCATTTAATCAGTTTATTTTTGTAAACTCTAACCTAGCCTACAATGCATACATTCCTATGTAAACAGCTGGAATGTCAGTGTTGTGAATCATTCAGAAAGGACATCAAGAAAGTATATGGCCACGAGGAAGGATGGAATTCAGGAGAAAGAACATGCCACTTGCAAAGAGGACATAAGTTAATTGTTTTTCTAATTTCACCTAAGTTGTGTGTTTTTTCTTTTTGAGATAACTTAATTATATCATTTCTCCCTTCCTTCCTCACTCTACTTCTTCTGTATGCCTCTCCCCACTCCTTGAAATGCTTGGTCTCTTTTTCACTACCGTGTATGTACATGCATCTATCATGCTAACTATAACCTATTCATTCCATATAACATTATTGTATGTGTGTTTTCGGAGCTGACCATTGGGTGCTGGACAACCACTGGTGTGCTCTTTTCTAGGGAAGAGCCATTCCTCTCACTCCTGGCTTTCCTCAGTTGCCTGGAGTTCTTTTGAGAAGGGTTGAGGTCTTGTGGGCTTTTCCCTTACCAGCTGGCACGGCCATTGGTTCTATCCTTGTTCAACTCATGTTAAAGCAGTCATGTTGGTGAGACATTATGGGTGTAGCTTCTGATGTTACTAGAAAACACAACCTCACAGCAAACTCCCTGACTTTCTGGCTGTTATAGTCTTTATGCCTCCTCTTTGACAATGTTTCCTGAGCCTTGAATATGGACATATTTTATATATGTATTCACTGGGACTGGGCTCCATAACTCAGCTACCATATCCTCCATCAACTACCGTATCCCCCATCAACTACCATATCCCCCCATCAACTACCATACCCCCCATATTAACTACCATATCTCCCTATCAACTACCATATCCCCCCATTAACTACCATATCCCCCCATTAACTACCATATCCCCCATTAACTACCATATCCCCCATCAACTACCGTATCCCCCATCAACTACCATACCCCCCGTATTAACTACCATATCCCCCTATCAACTACCATATCCCACATATTAACTACTATACAACCTCCCCCGTTTTTTTGAGATAAGGTTGCATGAAAACCAGGTTGGCCTTGACTCACTCGTATACAGGAAAGGTGATCTTGGCTTCTGGTCCTCTTGACTCTACTGAAATACTGGGGTGACAGGCATGTGTTAGATATTATGCTTGGTGTAAGCAGTATTAGGGATCAAACCACATTTTTGTGCATACTGGCCAAGTACTCTACCAACTGAGCTACACTGTCGGCCCCCAGATCCCGTTAAAGTGAGAGATTTAGTTTATTATTAGATTTTTAAAATTACTCTCTTTTGGCTTCAATCAGGCTTTGAAGCACCTGTTCACCAGCCGGAGCACTGGCATTGGAAGGAAAGGACGTCAGCTGACCACGGACGATCTGGAAGCGTACATTTATGTCTTTTCGCAGCCCGGGGCACTGAGTGGCCCAATTAACCATTATCGAAACATTTTCAAGTCAGTACAATTTCTTAAATTTATTCCACAGATACATCACATTCTCTCTCTCTCTCTCTGTCTCTCTGTCTCTCTCTCTCTCTCTGTCTCTCTGTCTGTCTGTCTGTCTGTCTGTCTGTCTCTCTCTCTCTCTCTCTCTCTCTCTGTGTGTGTGTGTGTGTGTGTGATATCTTCATACTCTACAGTGCCCATGTGGCGGCAGGAAGAGGACAAACTTGGGTGTCAAGTCTCCTCTCTCTCTCTCTCTCTCTCTCTCTCTCTCTGTGTGTGTGTGTGTGTGTGTGTGTGTGTGTGTGTGTGTGTGTGATATCTTCATACTCTACAGTGCCCATGTGGCGGCAGGAAGAGGACAAACTTGGGTGTCAAGTCTCTCTCTCTCTCTCTGTGTGTGTGTGTGTGTGTGTGTGATGGTGATGGTGCTCATACTCTACAGCACCCATGTGGCAAGGAGAAGACAACCTTGGAGGGGGTCAGTCTTCACCTTCTATCCCCTTATTGGAAGCTGGGTCTTCGTTTTCCGCTACATAACTCAGACTGACTGAGCCGTGGGCCGCCAGGGACTCTACATAGAAACGCTGGGATTGTAGGCGTTAGTCTACTTGTTAACCTGAACTCAGGGCCCCATACTGTGTTGCCACCACTGAGCCATCTCCCCAGCCCCAAACACAATATTCTGTTTCTTTCATAGAAATTTCTTTTGTTTTATTTTGTTTTCTGAGGCAGGGTTTCTCTGTGAAATAGTCCTGGCTGTCCTGGAACTCACTTTGTAGACCAGCTGGCCTTGAACTCACAGAGATCCACCTGCCTCTACCTCCCAAGTGCTGGAATTACAGGTGTGTACCAACACTACCTCACTCATAGAAAATTTAAAACATGAAAAAATAGAGAATAATATAATAGATCCCCCATGTGGTCATTGCTTGTTTTATTCATAATTCTATCTACTTATTCTTTCCTTTTGAGTAGATTCATTTTTATTATATTGCAATGCTATGTATTAATTCACTCAAGAAACATTTTTAAGAACATTTTATGTCCTGGGCTGTGAACACTCAAGGTGCAATGTTGAGTAAAACAAGACAAGGACCCTGAGCTCACAAATCTTGCCCCACGTAGAGAAAACAGACCTGAAATAAACAATGCCAATAATGAACCCATGTAAGTCACAAACACACAGAGAAGCTTTGAAAGGGAGAAAGAGGTGAAGAGTGAGAAGACAATGCTTGAGTAAAGAAAACCCAAGTCCAGGGGACTGGAAAGAGAAAAAGGTGAGGACTAAGGTTGTATGAGAAGTGGAGACGTGATTTTACATAGCACAGGTAGGGTCCACGTGGCAGCACGGGTCCACGTGGCAACACGGGTAGGGTCCACGTGGCAGGAGCACAGGACCGAGAGGACAAGAAGAGCACGGAGGTATTTTCAGTAACTTTAAACCAGGATTTGTGGGGTGGACTACCAACTCAAAAGAGTCAGGAAAAAGGGAAAAGAAGCAAGGAGAGAGCTAAAATAAGATAACCGCAACAATGGTAGCACCCAGGCATGGTGATGTACCGTGTGCAATCCCAGCACTGGAAGGGCTGAGGCATGAGGATCATAAACGTGAGGACAGCCTCGGTGTCATGGTATCTTTCTTACCACATAAGGGGAGAAGATCTCTAAAGGATCAAGAACTCCGCACACCCAGAAAAGCGCATCTGACACTCTTCTATTTCTGCCTTCCCTAAACTCCCCTCTTGTTCTCACTGTGACCCCCCCACTGGGAAGACCTGCACCCTGGAGAAAGCACATTACCTCCAGGACATGGGAAGCTCACGAAAGGCAAAGCTTGTGATTTTGTTCATTTGGGTTATGTTGTTATCTTTCTTTAGTTTTCTTCTTTAGAGAGTCTCACTGTGTAGCCTTGGTTGGCCCTGTACAAAATTCAGTTTTATGAAAGCTAAAGACAGTTGATTTTTTGTGTGAGTGTATGCGTAGGCTGCATGTTCCTGAGTGTTGAAGACAGCCTGAGATGCCCCCTGCAGGGCCGTGCATCTTTCTTTTTGAGCTGGTTTCTTACTGGGTAGCTGGGGCTTGAGGATTAGACCAGACTGGAAAGTCAGCAGGCCCTAGAGAACTTCCTGCCCTGGCCTCTGCTGGTTATAAATGCAGCTGCCACCTTAGCTTTTTCCTGATGCTGGAGACACAGGTCAATTCTTGACTGGTAAACTTGTACTAGATTTTATTAGATTCCTTTGGGTTTTTGCTTTTTGGGTGTTTTGTTTTGTTTTGCTTTGTTTAGGGGTTTGTTAAATTGTTTTGAGGTAGGGTCTCAACTTTGGCCCATGCTGCCCTGGAATTCACTATGTAGCCCAGGTTAGCCTTGAACTTGAAGTATTGTCCTGCCTTTTGAGTACTGAGATTGCATTCACCAACACATTCCACATAATTGGATCAGTCTGACTGATCAGTCTGACTGCCACTTCCCAGGGGAGCTTTTAAAGACATTCCCTACTCCCCCAAATTACCCTGCCCCATGAAAATGTAATATGTTTGTATACTCTGTGCATATTCATGTTTTATGAATAAAATGTGAGGTTCTTCTACCCTCCCAACCCCATTTTTTACCCGGTCAGTGAGATGGTATGTCTCCTGTGGGGAAGGCACATCTCCACACAGTGTTATGGAAGGATGGTCTCAGGTTGATGTGTTTTGATCTTTCAGCTGCCTGCCTCTCAAGCATCACATGGTGACGACGCCGACGCTGCTCCTGTGGGGAGAGGAAGATGCATTTATGGAGGCCGAGATGGCTGAAGTCACAAAAGTTTACGTTAAAAACTATTTCAGACTCACCATTTTGTCAGAAGGTAGCCACTGGCTTCAGCAGGACCAACCTGACATAGTGAACAGGCTGATATGGGCGTTCCTGAGGGAAGACAGGAGAAGAGAATGACCATCTCCTGTGAAGAATCTATAAGGGAATCGCAAAAGCCTCCTAAAATTCGTTCATCAATTTACGTTTTTTTTAGGAAGAATCACTTGTTTTAATATGCTTGATTATAAATAAATATAGTGAAACATGGTATTGAAAAAAATCTATGTAATTTTTTCACTACATTTGCACAGATAAATGCCTGCCTTAAAATACACAGTTGTACAAAAAGATAATCAAGGAAAATGGCTCAGGTTTGGCTTCTTGTTTTCTTTATTATATTAACATGTGGTGCCTTTTACAAACATACATGAATATGAGCTGTGCCGTAGGATAAAAGGCAGATCTGCAATGGCAAACATTTTAATTTCATTGTTAAAATAATATTTTCTTTACTGTTTTTTGGCCAATAAAAATCCCATCATTAAACCTTGTGTATTTATAATATATAAAGGAATTTGAATGTAAACTTAGCCAGATGAGTATTTCTGAAAACGTGTCTTAAGTTCTATGTATGATGAAGGATTAAACTAATTAAAACTGGTACAAACTACATCAACCATGTAGGAACATATCTTTTTACACCTTCAATGCAGTAAGAAATGAATACTGCTGGGTGGTGGTGGCAGACACCTTTAATCCCAACACCTGGGAGGCAGAGGCAGGTAGATCTCTGTGAGTTCGAGGCCAGCCTGATCTACAAGAGCTAGTGCCAGGACAGACTCTAAAAACTACACCGAGAAACCCTGTCTCGAAAAACCAAAAAAAAAAAAAAAAGAAAAAAAAGAAAAAAGAAGAAAAAGAAAAAAGAAACGAATACTATTACTCCTTTATACACTAGAATCCAAGTTTTATAGGACAAGATTTTTAACTTTTATAAATCTAATGTGCATCATCTAGTAAAGGCCTACTGTACTATAGACATGCAGATAATTTCTTAGTGAACAAATGCAGTCTCAAGACCCCAGTAGATCCCAAACTGTAGACGAACCAAACCCTATACGGTAAATACCTTTCTCATCTTAATTAAGCTCTCACTATTTTCTGTGTCTATAACTCTTTCAGCCTGAGGTGTGAAAATCAAATTAGCATTGATCTCTTTTTCTCTCATGTTCACAGAATTTTTTTTTCATCTGTCATAGAAAGCATCCACCTTGTCAATTAAAAGTAGTTCTTATGGCCTTGCTTTGGCATTTTTGGGGCCATTAGTGAGTGAAACTAGGTAACACTGAGCAAAGCACAGATCTTATTTACACAAGTGCTGCACACCAGGACGGCCAATCTGAGAGTGCAGTGGACAGAGCCACGTTTGGGCAGACTATCATCAGGGCAGTCCATCTGAGAGTGGAGTGGACAGAGTCACGTTCGGGCAGACTATCCTGGACAGAGATGACTTACATCCCTAGAAGGCAGGAAACTGAATAGTGGAAGATTTTATCACACCACTCAGACTATTGTACAACTTAAAAGATTTAAGCATTATTTCTGTGCTTTTCACTTAATATTTTTAAACCCTGGTGGACCACAGACACCTGAAGCCATGAATGAGGGGCAGGGATTAACTACTGCAATACCATGTTACAATCAGATACTACACCACATCAGGCAAATGCAATATAAAAGAAACATGGTGTAATAACTTTTTCTAAGAGCCATATACAGAATGCAATTAAAGCTGAAAGAGAGGCTCAAGAGATGGTTCGGCAGTTAAGAGCACTGGCTGCTCTCCCAGAGGGCCTGGGTTCAATTCTCAGCACTCACATGGCAGCTCACAGCTGTCTGTAACTCAGTTTCAGGGGATCTGACACCCTCACTAATGCACATAAGATAAAAATTAGTAAATTATTTTTTTAAAAAAGAAAGCTGACAGAGTAGAAATGACATCATAGACTAGGAAGACACAGAGGAGGGCAGTGTGACTGAAGTCGCTGCTGTCACTGCCTTGGGATGTCCTCTTTGGTCACAGCACCTGAGTGACACTTCCTTCATGACAGATGGTTCCGGTAGTGACAAGAGAGTGTAGAGTGCCCTCGGAATTCTCATTGCCATAGCAACCTCGACGTACAATAAAAACTCAGTTTGTTTACGAACCTTGTGTCGGAGCCTCATAGCAAAAGTAGAAGGTAGGGAGTAAGTTCCTTCTTTGAAAGACAGGAGAGTAAGTTCTAAGAGGTGACTTTGCCAATTCCTCGAGTATAAATGTCAGCACCTGGAAGTGGCCTTCCGCATAGTTCACAGCTTGCTTACCAATCTTTGGTATCCTTAACACCTAATATATGCCAATAGATGGAAACTCTGGGGCCTATATCATCACTTTAGTTCTGGGAAAAGGAATCCAAATTAGAAGTTAGCAAACATAGCAGGAACCCGCAATAAAACACTCCTGGAGTCTAGAATGCCACCAGGTCTGGAAGAGAGCCCCGTTCACACTAACTGGGCTTCCCTCTTCATGACACCCCAAGGACAACAGTAACGAAGGGACACGTCCTGGACACCTGACACAGCAAAGCTGCCCTTGTCTTAACCAAAGCCTTGTAGCCGGCCAAGTTGATGTTACAGGGTTTTTTTTTTTCTCATATATTATCCGTTTAGAGTGTTGACTGGTTCATATTAACTAATATTAACATTGTAAACCTCATATACCATGATCAATTCTGGCCTATTAGAATTAATGCACTCTAATTTTCCTTTCTAAGTTATTAATTTTCTAAGTGATGGGTTTCACCACGGCATTTCACTCTCACAGGTCACGCTTTACCCTCATTTATCCTCCTCTCCTCCCATCCCTTTTGCCCCTGCTCCGTCCTGGTCCCCTTCCTCCCCTACGAAGTCCTTCTACTCTCAAGTCACAGAGTCTGTTACTCTCTCTTTCCCGCCTCTCCCTAAATCCCTATATGTGTGGAAAAGTCCTCCTAACACAAATGTTTAAGGGGACACTATTCACATTCTTAGCCTAAAGAGATAGGACCATCGGGCTGTCTCAATCCATCTGTAGGGACAATGAATCTCACTTGTTTTCAAAGCAGCCCATAGCAATATCACTGGCAATATCACTTAAATTTGAAAGTCGTAATTAGTATTTATTCATTTAAATTAATAAATATAAATTAGTAAATATATATGAATTAGTACCAGACATTGTTATGTGAAATTTCTTTAACCATATATATCAAAACAACACACCATGGTTGTTCTCTTGATGAGATCCTAATTCCCCTGTGGTTCTTTCTTCTAATTTTAAAGGGGATGCATCATTTCCTATTAACCAGAAATTGGTTTTAAGGGTGTTAACCACGTGCAAACAGAAGCAGCACTCGAATGTGGGAGAAGGGATACTCATAGGCTGAGAAGCAGGCTTCATGGCTCCCCTGACAGAGCGCAGACGGACCACAGACACCACCGAGTTGGAGGTGTGCGACAGCGAGATCGCTGGGGAAGTGAACAGGTCCTTATTCTCACCCGCAGTGGCCAACCCCTTCATACAGCAGACTCACCTGAGTGCTTGGCGCTGGGCCCGCATTATCCTCCTGGGCACTGTGCTGGTACCTGTGCGTGTGTCCTGCATCGCCTTCCTCTTCCTCCTCCTCTGGCCTATGGTCACGCTCTCCACCATTAACTTGCCTACTCGGCCTACCAAGCCCATGAAAAGCTGGAGGAAGCATCTGGTGAAGCCGGCCCTCCGGTTCTTGTTCCGCGTGACGTTCTTTATTGCCGGGTTCCTGGTTAAGGTCAAAGGGAAAAGGGCCACCAGAGAAGAGGCCCCCATCTTCGTCACTGCGCCTCATTCCACTTTCTTTGATGCAATCGCTGTTGTTGTGGCAGGGCTCCCTTCCGTGGTCGCTGCGAGTCACAATGTGCAGATCCCATTGGCTGGGAAATGCCTCCTGTACACTCAGCCTGTGCTTGTGAAACGAGAAGACCCGAATTCTAGGAAGACTACCCGGAATGAAATCCTGACTCGAGTGTTATCCAAAATGAAGTGGCCACAGATTCTGATTTTCCCGGAAGGAGTGTGCACCAATCGCTCCTGTCTTGTCACTTTTAAACTAGGGGCCTTCTCCCCAGGTGTCCCTGTGCAACCAGTGCTGCTTAGGTACCCCAACACGGTGGACACAGTGACCTGGACCTGGCAGGGCTTCACAAGCGTTCAGGCATTGATGCTAACTCTGAGTCAGCCCTTCACTTGGGTGGAAGTAGAGTTTATGCCTGTTTATAGCCCAAGTGAGGAAGAAAAGAAAGACCCCATCCTTTTTGCCAACTCAGTCAGAATCAACATGGCGAATGCTTTGAAACTCCCTGTGACAGATCATACTTTCGAAGACTGCAGACTGATGGTTTCTGCTGGTGCCCTCCAGCTACCCATGGAAGCTGGTCTGGTGGAATTCACAACGATAAGCCAGAAATTGAAATTAGATTGGGACAATATCCACAAGCACTTGGACAAATATGCTGAGATTGCAGTCGCCTCAAAAGGAGGCAAGATTGGAATTGAAGAGTTCTCGAGTTATCTGAAACTCCCAATTTCAGAGCCCCTGAGACAGCTTTTCTCTCTCTTTGACAGGAATCACGACAGCACCATCGACTTCCGGGAATATGTGATAGGACTAACGGTCCTGTGCAACCCTGCCAACACAGAGAAGATTCTGCAAATGTCGTTTAAGCTTTTTGATCTTGATGAGGACGGCTACATAACGGAAGAAGAGCTAACGACTATACTCCGGGCAGCGTTCGGAGTGCCAGACCTAGACGCTTCTATACTCTTCAAGGAGATGGCTGGCAAGGAATCAGCTCAGGTTTCATACGCAGCCTTCAGGAAATTTGCCCTGAAGCATCCAGTATACGCCAAGCTATTCAGTTCATACCTGAACCTCCAAGCAGTCTATGTGTACAAGCAGTGAAAGAGCATCCACAGCGCTAAAAATCTTCAGGTCATGTTGGAAAGAGGGGAAGAACTTGTAGATAGAAACAATGAACTAAATAAAAATTATCATTTGAGGAAAAGCATAGACAGAAGTTTCTGTCCCGCACAGTCCTGCAGCTGCTCAGGCCCAGTAAAAAAATAAAGATGTTTATATTAATTATAAACTGTTTGGCTTGTTCGCTCAGACTTATCATTAACTAGCTCTTACAACTTAAATTAACCCATAATTCATGTCTATGTTTAGTCACATGGGTTGGTACCTTTTCTCAGTGAGGCATTCTCATCTTACTTCCTCTGCATCTCGCTGGTGACCACATCTCTGTCTTTCCTCTCTGCAGAATTCTCCTAGTCTGGTTGCCCCACCTAGACTTCCTGGCTGGCTACTGGCCAATCAGTGTTTTATTAAACCAATACGAGTGACAAATCTTTACAGTGTGCAAGAGCATTCTCCCACAGCTTTCCCCCCTTTTTTCTTTTCAAAACAAGGCCCTGAATCTAATCTCCTTTGTTTAGTTTTTCTTCTAAACATTATCCATAATAGAAAAGCTCAGTGGTTTTTACTCTAAGTGGCACAGATACTGTCCTTGGGGAAGAAAGAATTTATTGACTCATGTTCTGATCACAGCCCATCACTGAGGAAAGCCAGGGCAAGCGCTTCAGCAGGTGCATAGATGCGAACCATGGAGAGCAGCTGCTTTCTGACTTGAGTGGCTCACTCAGCTTGCTTTCTATACAACCCAGGACCACTGAGAAGGGAAGGCACCACTTATCCATTAGAAATCCAGAAAACTTGACCACAGGCTGGCCTAATGGAATAATTCTTCAGCTTCAGTTCTCTCTTCCCAAATGACCCTAACTTTGTGTCAAGATGGAAGAAACTAACCAACATGGATATTTAATTACATTTAAAAAATACTTGAGGAATTATTCCAATTAGGCTTTTATAATATCTGTTATTCCCCTTAAGATAATGTTTGTTTGGTGCAATGGTACATGCCTGTAGTCCCATCTTCACAGAAAGTAGAGGCAGGAGCACGGCTTTGCAACCTAACAAGTAAGACTCAAATTTAAAAAGTTTCACAACTGCCTTCTTTGGGGACTTTCCTTTAAACTGACAATAAATGGTCCTCAAGTTCCTGTTTTCTTATTCTTAACTTATTTTAATAAGACTAAGAACTGTAGATGGAAGACTTTTCTCTGTGTTGCCCAGTCCCACGAGACTGGTTTCTCTCTACCCACCGGGTCCTGCTTGCTAGATCCTGCAGCTGCTTATGAAATAACCACTCTGAGGCTTAATATTAGCTATAGTTTTTTTACCAATGGCTTAGACTTCTTACTGGGTAGTTCTAAGTATAAATTAATCCATTTCTACTAATCTGTGTGATGCCATGAGGCTGTGGCTTTCCAGCGCCAGCATGTTACTCCTTTGGCAGCTACAGGGTGTCTCCTCGACTCTGCCTACTCTATCTTTGTTTGGATTTCCTGCCTGGCTTTACTCTGCTAAGCCATCGGTTGAAACAGCTTTATTCATCAACCAATAAAAGCAACACAGAGACAAAAGGCCACCTCACATCGAAGAACCCCAACGAGGGGACCTTGATTTGCCAGGTATCATCTAGTGGCTCCCCTGGGACTCCCTGTGATTTCTGGTAACATCTTTCTTGCCTTTTAACTCTTTAATTGGCAGAGAAAACATATCTAGAAGGCATTAAAGGGACTCTCTATCCTCCTGTAGAGGTATTTGCTCGAGCATATTCAATGTTGCTTTCCTCGCAATATCTAGGGCATAAAATCAGTGTACATGACCACCAACAGAAGAACTGATAATTGAAATGCATGTATACACATGAAGGCATGGCAAAGAAACCACGGAAATGGCCCCTCCATGGTCAGGGGGAAAGCTTTGTGTGGGGCAGGGGTAAGAGAGAGAGAACAGAACAGCTACAGGCACCTGGAAGAGCCCAAAGCAGAGAGAAAAAGAAACAGACTGGACACGGCCAGGGTTATCTGCTAGAAAGAGAGAATAGTTAGGGGATAGGGGAAAACATCTTGCTTTTATATAGAGAATGAATGGGTATCTGGGAGGTGCGAAGTCTGTGAGCTGCAACAGCCTGGGAGCTAACACAGTGGAGGAGTGGGTATGTGTGTATGTGTGAGAAGGACCAGAAAGCTAGTGTGGACACTGTATTGTATACCAGGTACTTGGAAATAGGGAACTGAGGGGGCTGAAGGCTAGCATCGATTTTGATGTACTGGTGTGCTGCAGGTGTATGCCTACAGAGAACCACACATCCCAGAGGCAAGCGGAATGACTTTTGGTATACAAGGACTCTGTCTAACAACTTCCTGAGATATTCTGTCTTTAAGAGACAGAAATTGCCTACAGTCCATCTCGAGCTGAGTCTAGCCTCAATTTTGGACCAAGTCAGTGGACCTCCCCTTTGGGGGGGTGCTTGGGGAACCCTTAGGACCTAACAATACAGAAAGATGAACACGGTTTACAAACTGCCAACATGGCATGGTTAAGTGAAAGGTTTTTATTACAGATATGAGGGAGAGAACAGTCAGCGGTATGGGAAGAGTCCGGAGGACAGACAGACAATAGTAGACTTAACATAGCCAGCAGATTGACCTGGCTGTGAGAGAAGCAGGAACAGAGTGAGAACAGGGGCGAGAGCAAGAGAGAGAGAAAAAAGGAACATGGCTAAATAGCGTGGTTATAAAGAGAATGAGTGGCTGGTGGGAGTGGAAGCCTGTGAGCTGGAGACGTTTAGGACCTCGAGGAGGTAAGAAGAGGTAGGATGCTAACGTGGCCTCTGGAATGTATAACAGGTAATAATGATACTAATGGAGTATGGGGGCCAGCATGCTAATAGACACCAAGGATAGCCATTGTCTCTTCTGCCAGTGATAACGGAAACGGTTCCTTTTGGTGGAGGGAAGCTGGCTTTACAAGCTCCTGAGGAATGCTGACTTTGGTTGAACCACTGTAATTTGGGGGAATGGAGTTTCCTTTGGACCTACCACATTCAAGTTTGCACGAATAAGAGCAGATCCTAGCTTGAAATCTCTAGAGTTGTGTGGGAAGCTTTTCAAGAGGGGCAGATATAGTGGTGACAGGAAAACAGAAATGGGGAAAGGGAGTAGAGACCCGTCAATAGTGGGAGGGTTAACTCTCAAGTTTTTCTTAACCGGAAACATGTATTGCTCAAAGCTGAGTTCCAGTAAGGTGTAATGAACATAGTAAAACATGCCTTTAAGACACGCAAAAATTGCTTAGTCGGGAACCTCGCTACACTCAAGGCTGCACCTGCACCAGAAGCCAGCGACGTTACTTACTCAGGATAACCAGACACAGGCCTAGGACCCCATAACACCCACTGGACAGTCTATAGACAGAGACCGAGAGCAATCAATGCTCTGCATATCTGGAGAGAACGTCACATCGATCGGCCTTATGGCTGGAGACTCCCAGAATCCTGACCCTCGACCTCTGAACCCGACCTTCGCACAGGCGACCTAAGACTCACGACTGGAAAAGTCTGGTGCCTCCCCTCACCCCCCCCCCCCCCCCGCCCGTCCCTCACAGATAAGGAGGACGGAGGGCGCAATCCTCCAGACAGCTCTCCAACAGGACTAAAGCTCTCAGGACTTCCTTCTCCCGAGACAAGGTGGCCCCCAGCGAGCCGACGTAAACAGAGCGACTGGGCCGGCGCGCAGCGCCCGGGTCACGTGACCGCGGGCTCCGGAACCCGCTGCTCCTGGCACGGCGTCCGCTGCGTTTAGGGCCCGGCTGCAAACAAGACGGGGCGGGAACTTTCCTTCTGGGGGCGGGTTCCGCGGCGAGCCGGTGCGGGCGGGAACGCCCCCCTCCCCGTCCCGGTCCTGCGGAGCCTAGCTCGCCGGGTTCCGTGGCTGACCATGGCCCACTGTGCAGCGGGCGGCGCGCCCCCCGCGGTGCTCCCGAGGTCCCCCGGACTCGGCAGGAAGGGGGTGCCCAGGAAGGGTCCCAGGGAGCGGCGCAAGCTGAAGGCGGTAGTGTCGGAGCAGCTCAGCCGCGACGTGCTCAGGTAGGAGGCGGGATCAGCGCAGCTCCCTCCCTTCCTCCCTCCCTCCCCGCCTCGCTCTGGTCCTGAGGCACCTGTGGGGCGCTGGCCATCTCCCCGAGGGGCCTTGCCCGGCGTCAGGAGCCAGTCTCGAACGTTGTGGACCGCACACGCCGCATTCAGAAGGAAGACAGAAATGAAAACTAGTGATGCGGAGCAGCGCCAGTTCGCGCTAGCTAAGACTTTACACACACGGGCAGGGGTGTTGTTAGGTCGGACTGAGTCCAGGCCCTGAAACGTAAGCCGTGTCTTTAGAAAGTTGTAAGAAAATGATACAATTGGGAAAACGAGTGTTTACTTTGAAATGAAGGCAGAACAACATTCAACATTCCTCTAACAGGAACCCGCGCAGGGTCACAGCTACCATTACGTTCTAGTCTGCCATTAAGTCCCCCCTCCTTCCTGCTTTTATCAGGAAAAGCTTGGCTCTGCCAAGTGGGAAAAATGACCCTGGGAAACAGCTATTCTGAAAGAACTCCACTGGTGTATTTAAATATCTTTGCTGTGCGAACGCCTCGTCTGCCCAAGTGGCCAGACTTGCGGTCTCTAGTCTCTGTTTAAACTGTTCAAAGTGCAACCTGGGGCTAGAACTTGAATTATGGAAGGCAGCGGAGGTGAAATGCAATTAGCCTGAGGTGTGTCTGTTTAAGGATAGCTCTTCCTTGGGCGTTAATTAGCCACAACCTGACGAAAGCCAAAGTGTGGCGAGTGTTTTCTCACTGGGAAGACTTATTTCTCACTGGGAACAATGTTGGTGAAGGGAACCAAACTCAGGTTCTCTACAAGAACAGTATGTGCTTCTAACCTCTGAACCATTTCCCTGGCTCTTATTCCAAAATCAATCAATTTCTTTCTTTTTTGTTGTTCTGTTTTGTTTTATGGGATCCTCAACATTGGGCTCCATATTTTATCGAGAAAACTGAGGTTTTCTTTTCTGAATTCATAGTCTCGTTTATAAAATAATTTAAAGAAAGACCTCAATAGGCAAGTTGTAAATCTTGGCAGCTACCTGGGTCTGAGAAAACTGTCAGGCTCCCCAATGGAGGACAAGTGCCAAGTGATGTATTCCCAAAGAAAAGTGAGAAAGTCTATAGCATCTGGGCCAATGTCTGAAAGAAAAGGACAGAGCCCAACGGTGGCAGTGGCGCATGCCTCCTGCACTTGGGAGGCAGAGGCAGGTGAATCTCTGTGAGTTTGAAGCCAGCCTGGGCTACAGAGTTGAGTTCCAGGGCAGACTCCAAAACTCAGACAAACCCTGTCTCAGAAAACAAACAAACAAACAAACAAAAAAAAACAAGAAAAGAAAAAGTAAAAGTTAGCTTTGAGTTTGGACCCAGACAAGCAGGCAAGCTGCTTTCTGTTGTCTGGGAGAGCCTGCCCACCAGAGGTGACCACTCTGACAGAGTTTATAGCCAGCTGGGATTATGCTTAGTCCCAAGCATTTAGAGCAAGGGGCTTTTAAAGCCAAGAACCTGTAGCTGCAGGGAGATGTGGCTAGAAGTATTCTCCATCCTGCTGGCCCCCATGGACCTGTTTTTCTCCGCCCACCTGTTCCTGAAGCCGCTTATGAAACAACCATTCTGAGGCTTATTATCAGTTACAATTGTTTAGCCAATGTCTTAGGCTTCTTACTGACTACCTATAACTATTAAATTAACCCATTTTTATCAATCTGTGATTGCCACAAGTCTGTGGTTTACCAGCGCAGCTGCGTGTCTCCTTGACTCTGCCGACTCTCTCTGTTTCTCTTCGGATTTCCACCTGGCTTTACTCTGCTAAGCCATTGGCCTAAACAACTTTATTCATCAACCAATAAAAGCAACACATATACAGAAGGACACCTCACATCAGAGGGAGCTTTCCACAAGCAAGCACTATAGTAGAACTTAAATGGTTAGCTGTAGTGGGAGGTTTTCACAGTTTAGCAGAAGCTAAGTTAGCTGGGGCATCTTGACTTCAGGGTCCTAGAATAGAATTGGGTAATTTTTCATGTGATTTTTCTACCGAGGAGACCAAATTCTAGTTACACCTGAAATGGCCTCAGCAAGAATACAAGGTGGAGGGACCTCTGCAGTGTCTTGTCCCGTCACACTGCCATCAGGCTGCTAGAAGCCGCACTGAGGGATGGGCTTCTGGGGAGGAAAAGTATGTCATCTAGCTAACACTCCTTCCCTGGAGGAGGGACGGAGGTGCACACTTACAGTGCTTGCTACCTCTTGGTCCCCAGATTATCATGGTCTCTTCCTGTAGGAGTTACCTTGCTTAACTAACATATTAAGCTAATGTTGGCTCAGATACAATCCATTTCAGATGAGATGAAGGTATTGGGGTATATGGTTTAAAAAAAATAGGATAATATAAGTAGATTTGACTGTCCTGGTTAGTTTTATATCAGCTTGACACAAACC
The DNA here is from genome assembly GCF_982192425.1 of Myodes glareolus. Classification (NCBI taxonomy): domain Eukaryota; kingdom Metazoa; phylum Chordata; class Mammalia; order Rodentia; family Cricetidae; genus Myodes; species Myodes glareolus. The sequence goes on along the minus strand of NC_142033.1, from coordinate 2,047,744 downwards.
AAGGCATCTGAAAGAAAGGAACCTAAATTGAGAAAATGCCTGTAAAGCGAAGTCAGAAACAAGTCAGCTAGGGCTTATGATAGCTGAGGGTTCCATACTGACAGTGGGAGTGGAAAAGTCAGCAGGGTTGTTGACTGAACACACGTGGGCGAGCTGAGAAAGGGAACAGTAGAAAGTGCCTCTAAACCTCAGGGTGGTTGAATATATAATGAATCTTCAGGAGGCTCTATCTTGAACATAACTAGAGATACATCTGAAGAGATGACTGAGCAGAGATTGGGCTAGCCACTACAGACTGAAGGCTGTGACATCAGCAGCATCCGGTTATCCAAACCGAAGATTTTTCTACCTTCGCGTCTATATCTAATCAGCTCTAGTTTTATGACGTATATGTATTTTAATTTCATCCTCTCTGTCACCACTGACCCTCATCTGACTATTGACTGGTTACTGAAAGACCGATTCGCCCGATATTCAGGCTGTTGACTCTCCTCCAGCAGGAGGGTCTGTCAAGTTTCTCGCCTCCTGTCCTCCTTCATGTCTGCAGCTGCAGAGCTAGATTCCAGAGTGTGAGTTTTGCCTTCAAAAGCCGCTGCTATGTGCCACACCCAAAGCACCCTATGGATCAGGTTGTAAAGAACAAAGCCAGGAGCCACTTCCACGTTGCTTTTCTAACCAACTCTTACAAAGTCTTTAAAGGTCACATTTAATCCACGCATCTCGCAGACAGTCCTGTGTGGTGTTTTGTCTGGGGTGGATGGGGGGGGGGGGGGGGAAGCAGGGACTGTGCTTGCTGTCGAATGTGTCATCCTCTTTCAGTTTCCAGACCTGGTTTTCTCCTCTGTGCTTCGGCCTCCAGGGAGCGAGCATTGTGTTTTGTTTAGTCTTGTGCTGTCTGTGTTCCCAGCACGTCGTTCACACTCACACAGTGTCTGTGGTAACCACACTTTAGTAGGAGTCAGAAATGCTTTCTATAGGTTATGGTCTGATTTGAATATTTGTTCTCTCCGAAATACAAGTTAAATTTAGCTGTCATTGGAGCAGTAGGTCCTTAAGTTGTGATTAGGCCTTGAGGGTTCCATTCTGTGGGTGAAGCTGGATCCTTTATTAAATTAAGACTGAATTTGGGACTAGGGAAAAGGCTCAACTAGTAAAGTGCTTGTGGTTCAAGCATGAAGATGAGAGTTCCGTACCCCGGAACCTACATGAAATGCTGGACGTGGTAGTCTTAGTACCTGGAAGGCAGACAGGAGGTTTCTGGGGGCTTACTGGCCAGCCCGCCTAATCAGTGAGCCAGCCAGCAACCCTGTCTCAAAGCGCAGGGTGCTATTGAAGAAGATACTTGACCTGCGTGAATGGGTGCCTGCATGCTGTTCTTGCTTGCCCTCCTGCCTTCCGCCTTGTGATGATGAAGCATGAAGGCCCTTGCCAGATGTCAGCATCTTGAGATCAGAAGCAGCTAGCCTCTAGAACTGTGAGCCAATAAACTTGTTTGTTGTGAATACCTTGTCTGTGGTATACTGTCACAACAGTATAAGATGGACTTGATTGTTGTGAATACCTTGTCTGTGGTACACTGTCACAACAGTGTAAGATGGACTTGTTTGTTGTGAATACCTTGTCTGTGGTGTACTGTCACAACAGTATAAGATGGATTGTTGTGAATACCTTGTCTGTGGTACACTGTCACAACAGTGTAAGATGGACTTGATTGTTGTGAATACCTTGTCTGTGGTGTACTGTCACAACAGTGTAAGATGGACTTGATTGTTGTGAATACCTTGTCTGTGGTGTACTGTCACAACAGTGTAAAATGGACTTGATTGTTGTGAATACCTTGTCTGTGGTGTACTGTCACAACAGTATAAGATGGATTGTTGTGAATACCTTGTCTGTGGTATACTGTCACAACAGTATAAGATGGATTGTTGTGAATACCTTGTCTGTGGTGTACTGTCACAACAGTATAAGATGGATTGTTGTGAATACCTTGTCTGTGGTATACTGTCACAACAGTATAAGATGAATTGTTGTGAATACCTTGTCTGTGGTATACTGTCACAACAGTGTAAGATGGACTTGATTGTTGTGAATACCTTGTCTGTGGTACACTGTCACAACAGTATAAGATGGACTTGATTGTTGTGAATACCTTGTCTGTGGTGTACTGTCACAACAGTGTAAGATGGACTTGATTGTTGTGAATACCTTGTCTGTGGTGTACTGTCACAACAGTGTAAGATGGATTGTTGTGAATACCTTGTCTGTGGTATACTGTCACAACAGTGTAAGATGGACTTGATTGTTGTGAATACCTTGTCTGTGGTGTACTGTCACAACAGTATAAGATGGATTGTTGTGAATACCTTGTCTGTGGTATACTGTCACAACAGTGTAAGATGGATTGTTGTGAATACCTTGTCTGTGGTGTACTGTCACAACAGTATAAGATGGATTGTTGTGAATACCTTGTCTGTGGTGTACTGTCACAACAGTATAAGATGGACTTGTTTGTTGTGAATACCTTGTCTGTGGTATACTGTCACAACAGTATAAGATGGATTGTTGTGAATACCTTGTCTGTGGTATACTGTCACAACAGTATAAGATGGATTGTTGTGAATACCTTGTCTGTGGTGTACTGTCACAACAGTGTAAGATGGACTACGGCAGGGCAGACAGTAGACAGCAAAGGGAAAGATGGAAATACGCTGGGCCTTCGCTCCAGCCTGCTCTTCCTCGAGCTTTTAGTGCTAGGTGAGCCAGCGAGCACTCAGTTCAGTGCTGGGTGGGCCAGGGAGCACTCAGTTCAGTGCTGGGTGAGCCAGCGAGCACTCAGTTCAGTGCCGGGTGAGCCAGGGAGCACTCAGTTTAGTGCCAGGTGAGCCAGCGAGCACTCAGTTCAGTGCAGGGTGAGCCAGGGAGCACTCAGTTTAGTGCCAGGTGAGCCAGGGAGCACTCAGTTTAGTGCCAGGTGAGCCGGCCAGCGCTCAGTTTCACTGACGTTTACTGATGTGGCTTCCTTGTTCACTTTAGAAGGGGTGGTAGGGTTGTCAGGGAAACTCAGTTTAAGTCAGTGTGAACCAGATTTTTAAATTATAGAAAATGCAAGATATACTTGCAACTGATACAAGTGATTTTATAAAATAAAAAACCTTTATCTTTGCAATATATGTGTGTATATATATGTATATGTTGCCTATTTTTAAAAAATGTAACAAATACTCTGGTTAGCATCTGTTATGAACAGAATTCCCCAGTGCTGTTTGGCTACCACGCATATCTAACTTTTGTTGTTTTGAGGTAGGGTCTAATGTGGGCCAGATGAACACAGCTGAAAGAGACCTAGCATAAGCTCCAAGTCCTGATTCTCCCCCTTCAACCTCTGGTGTGTCTAGAATTCCAGGCATATGAGAATCAAATCCAGGGCCTCCTGTATACTAGGCTGACCCTCAGCTGGCTACCAGTTGGAAAACTTCCTTGTTCACTTTAGGAGGGGTGGTGGGTCATCAGAGAAGCTGGGTGGGAGAGAGGAACAAATTTAGTGTATAATTTGAGTTTTCAGCTAAAATTTGAGAAAACAGTACTTTTTTGTTGTTAAGCTTTGAATAAATTTTATTGTAGTATATTATTGTATGTATTCTATTTTATTAGTAGATAATATGCCCAATGTATAAAAATCAAACTTTACAACAGGTATGTATGTCCAGAGAAAATAGCCAGGTTTGGTGCTGTCTGTTATGGAGTGGGCTTGTAAGAGCATTCTCTGTAAAGTTACCTCAGTTGTCAGACTCTTCGTCTCCTGGGAACTTGCCACATGAGAGGACTCTGCTCAGTGTGGACCTCTAGAGTAGGAAGTCTGTGCATCCACGTCACCAGCAGCAGGGCTCAGCACAACACTCTTTGTAAACTTTGTTCGTTACCTTCGAAAAGACTCTCTGAAAAAAACTGACCAAGCTAAATGTGTTTGCAGAGTCGAAAGCTTCTGTCCTTGGGGCATTTGTTTCCTTTAGTGTAAAGTGGGGTCCCATGGACAAGGAAACACTGAGTCTTCTGTGTCCTGAGAACAAACAGCTTTGCCCTTTGGGAATTCATTATCTCGTGGGGAGAGATGCATAAACATAATGAGGCAGTGATGGAGGTGCTGTGATAGAGGCTGGACCTAGCCTAAAGGGATTGGGGAAGGAGCCCTTAGCTCGGTCTTAGGGGAGTTTGAGTGTCATTGGCTGCTTTCCAAGCTTTCACAGTAATGGATCTCGTTACCCAGTCCATGGTCCTCCTGTGGTACTCTGGTGTAATTGCCAGTTACATCCTGCAATACAGAAGTCTTCTGAGACTCATACCTTGATGATACCAGTGATGTGGTGTAGTGAGACACAGTATTTTAAGTTTGTAGAGAGCAGAAATACATAGTAAAAAGAGGCAAATAGATAGATTATGAAATCAGTGGACTTTGCTATAATGACATGCGTACACTAGGGATTCAGTGGGTTTATCTCCTGAGTGTGTCATTTTTAGTAATAGATTACAGCACGATTAACTCTGTTTGGTGGGGATGGGAAAGGGCATAAGTGTCACATTCTTGACACCCAAGGCTGCATTTCAGACTTGGTAATTAACAAAAGTGTAACAGTTTCTGATCTGGATTGTCTATTGTTATGTCTTGTTTCTTGGTGCTGACTATATGCATATTTGGTTTCATTTTAGTATGATTTTTGAACAGTTGATTCATCAATAGTCAGAAGCTAAGTTAACTTTATGCTCTGTATTTCCATTATAAAACTCAAGATGGTGCATTTAGAAGGAAAATCAATGTCTTAGTTAAGGTTCTGTTGCTGTGATGAAACACCATGACAAAGCATCTAGGGGAGGAAAGGTTTATTGGGCTTACACGTCCACATTGTAGTCTCACGGAAGGAAGTCAGGACAGGAACTCACGCAGGCGCACAGCGGAGGCAGGAGCTGATGTGGAGGCCATGAAGGGTGCTGCCTGCTCCTTGCTCTCCATGACCTGCTCAACCTCCTTTCTCACAGAACCCAAGGCCGCCAGCCCAGGGATGGTACCACCCACCATTCTCTGGTTAAGAAAATGCCGGTCAGATCTTCTCAGTTGAGTTGTCCTCTTTCAGAGGACTCCAGCTTGTGTCATTGTGGCTATAAAAATAGCCAGGACAGTAGCAGAAAACAAGATGTATTAGTAGAATTAAGAAAATATTTTCAAATGTTTCTACTTTTTTTTTAAGTGAAATCCCCTTTGTTTTGATTAAATTTTAAGAAAATCAGAGTCGAAACCAGTATTAAGTGTAGTGTTCTTTAAAATGAACTCAAACAAACCCAAGTTTTCTGTTAAATTATTTCTGTAAAGTTGGTTTCTCTGACCGACCGTTATGTGGGTTCTAGGAAGTTGAGTTGCCAGCCTCAGGTGAGGCGCTCCTTTGCCATCCGAGCCGTCTCGCTTGGCCTCTGCTATTTAATTACATGTTTCTAGGTTTGTAGGTTGTTTTAAATCCATTTTCTGTTTTAAGGTTACTAACCCAACTGTAACCCTTTTTCCTAATAGGCTTTTAAGGGAAGAGATTCACACGGACACTGTTCTTTCTGTCGGTGGCTCTCTGTTCAAAGTGCACAGGGCAGTCCTGTTAGCCAGAGCTCCTGGATTTCATTTCCACCTCATTGGACAGATGCCAAGTGGCTTAACAAATGAGCTTGTTCCTGTGGACAATGTTGACGCTTCAGAACTTAGAGCATTTTTACAGTAAGTACCTCGTCTACTTTCCTCCTACTCTTACGTTTGAATCTGTTAAACAGTTGGCTTTTAAAAAATATTTGTGCATATTTTCCTAATGTAATCTAAGGAAAACCTATTCATTTAAACTGTTTTGTTAATATTAGTGACTTCATATTGGCAAAGACATGCTCATGACTGGTCCACAGCCAGATGTTGTGTGTATTTCTCTGATCTCAGCAATGGGAGAGTTTACATTAGTATTAGCTTTTGTTTGCCCTCATTAAAAGTGATAGGGAAGGGGAGATAGCCATGGAGAGATGGCTCAGTGGTTTAGAGCACTTATTGCTCTTGCAGAAGCCCTGGGTTCAATTCCAAGCATGGACACGGTGGCTCACAACCATCCTAACTCTGGTTCCAAGGGATCCAGCACCTTCTTCTGACCTCCATAGGCACCAGGCAGACACATGGGATGCAGACACACATGCAGGCAAAACCTGCATGCACGTGAAAAATAGATATGTTGAAATGATAGGGAAGAGGCAAGTCGTGGTGGCACACACCTTTAGTCCCAGCACTTTGGAGGCAGAGACAGGTGGGTCTTGTGAGTTTGAGGCCACCCTGGTCTACGTAGTGAATTCAAGGACAGCCAGACTACACAGTGGAAACCAGGTTTCAAAAGAAAGAAAGGCAAGAAAAGATTGGCTCAGTGGTGGTGTGGGGGGATGAAGAGAGCTCCGCCTTGCAGTTCCTCTCAGCTTCAGGTTTCTCAGTGTAAGGAAGTCAGGACAGCTTGCTCTGTACTTTGCTCCCTTTCACAGGGATCCATGCTAGGGATTCAATAACCTTATGAATGTCAATAGTTGTAGTGTATTCGTGGGATCCGTGTAGGGATTTAATAACCCTATGAATGTCAGTAGTCCTGGTGTGCCTGTGGGATCCATGCTAGGGATTTAATAACCCTATGAATGTCAGTAGTCGTGGTATGCCTGTGGGATCCACGCTAGGGATTTAATAACCCTATGAATGTCAGTAGTCGTGGTGTGTTTGTGTCACGTAAGCTCCTGGAACTAGACTGTCAGATACATGTCAGTTCACATGTGATAGCTCAGCAGGGCTTTGCGGATAGAAAGTGCTTATATATTGGCCCCAGAGTTTTTAGCAGATTACATTGAAATTTGTCATTAACATAAATCCTAAACTAAAGGGCATATTATAATAGAAAACATTGATTTAGATTTCCTTTTTTTTTTTTCTTTGAAACAGAAACCCAGTAGCCCTGACTGGCCTGGAGCTAGCTATGTAGACTGGATTGGACTTAAACTCAGAGAGTGTCTGTCTCTGCCTCCTGCATGCTGAATATTAAAGACATGTACTACCGTGCTTGGTCTGATTTAGACTATTTTTTTTTATTTTTGGTTTTTTGAGACAGGGTTTCTCTGTAGCTTTGGAGCCTGTCCTTGAACTCACTCTTGTAGACCAGACTGACCTCTGAACTCACAGAGATCTGCCTGCCTCTGCCTCCCGAGTGCTGGGATTAAAGGCATGTGCCATCACTGCCTGGCTGATTTAGACTTTTTTAAAATAGAAATTATGATAAAACAGATTTTGAATTTTTGCTATATGAAATTCACTTGTTTTTTAAGTGGCTATCCTTTCTCCTGATTCGTGAAGCCCCTAAGCTACTTACTCTCCAGTGAGTTCATTGGCGTGCACTCAAAAGTGTACACAGAGTTTAAACTCTGACTCGGTGTCCTCTGAAAGGAGTGCTTGTTTTACCACCTCAAGCTTTCGGCTCACACCAAAATCACAAAAGAACTTTGATTTCCAAGAAGTTTTAACCTGTGTTTGTTGTGAAAGTGTGTAGTGTGGAAGAGAAAGAAAGGGGCCTCGGACTTTTCAGTCTGACAGTAGCAGAGCCGGTAGCTCAAGTGCCAGTCAGTTCAGCTCCTGACGCAGCACAGAGGTTCCTGCCTTCTCTCTGCTTCGGACTAGAAGTGGGCAGGGTCGAGTCTCCCGTGTTGTATTAGCTGTGTTTTCTGCATTTGGGGTGGGTGTTTAACCCAGGGCTTTGTTCATGCTAAGCATAAATTCTACCACTGAGGTACATCTTCCAGCTATGTTTGTATTTTTTATTAATTAATTGATTAATTAATTAATTGAGAGGCAATCTATCTGTGTTGCTCAGTCTGTCCTGAGCTCTTGGGCTCAGGTAATCCTCGTCTGAGGTTACAGCGGATGCTTCTTAGCATTAACCATGTATCCTTTAAAAAAAGTATTTTGGAGATCACAACATTGAGCATGTCGACTTGGTGCTCTGGTGTCTGGAGTCTCTGCATTTCACCACATCAGGAGAGACTGCCCATTCCAGAGTCAGCTGACTCCTCGGTGCGGCAGGTGATTTGCCTTGAGCACACCTTTGATTTGCAGACCAGCCAATCATGCCTTTTCTTCTCCATGTGGTTCTTACATTTTAGCATCCCCCTCTCCTCCATGTCCCAGGTCAGAGTGCGGATGGCAAGAGCACAGCCCTTACTCAGGTGCCTGCCTACATTATCCAAAGCACCAAACCTTAACCCTGCTCACTTGCCACCTCATCCCACTCACTCAACAGAAGCCACAAGCGAGGCTTTTGTCTGTGCTTTCTTGCTCTCCTACCTTCTGACCAGCTCTTGCTTTCCCACACCGCCCTGTGGCATGTTAGTGCGTAGATGCACTCACCTGTGCCTTGCCTGCAGGGCCCAGAGGAGGGCATCATGTGTTTTCCTCTCAAACTCCACTTATTCACTTGATATAAAGTTTAAGAAATTGGAAATTTGCTGTTTTGGCTAGGCTGGCTAGCCTGCAAACTCCCAGGATGCATCTGTTGCCACCCACTAACTTTGGTTATAGGTATTTTTAGCCATGATCAGCCTTTTATGTGTGGCCTGGGAATCTGAACTCTGGTCCTCATGCGTGTGCAGCAGGTGCTCTTACCCACCAAGCCAGCTCCCCAGCCCCTCAAATCGATAACCGTTAGCTCGTCCATCTTAGTTCTCGCCATGCCAGCCAGACCCAGTACATTCCTGATGTGGTTTCCTATGTGGCTTTTTTCTTTTATTCTGTCTATATAGTATATAGTACTGATTTTCTTTTGTTTAACCACTCCTGAATTCCCGCAGTACATTGTCATTGGCAATACTCTATAATCCTTTTATATGTTGCTGCTGTTTTGTTGAGAGTGTTTTCTTTCCCTTTCCCTTCTTTTTTTAAAACAGGGTCTCTCTGTGTAGCCCCAGTTGTCCTGAAACTTGCTCTATAGACCTCACTGGCCTCGAACTCATTGAGATCCTCCTGCCTCTGCCTCCCAAGTGCTGAAATCAAAGGCGTGCACCACCATGCCCAGCTGAGTGTGTTTTTCTTATACTAAGAATGAACAATGGCTTATCTATGATAACTTTGTCTGCTTTTATACTAGCAATACTGGCTGTACAGAATGAATTGGAACATGTTTCTCTTCTGCATTTTGGAAGAAAAAAAATGTGAAAGATCCTTGTTAATCTTTAAAAATTTGGTCAAGTCTAGCAACGAAGCCATCTAGTCCTGGTTTTTTGTTTGTTTGTAGGGCCTCACGCGTGTTAGGCAAATGTTATGCTACATCCTCGACAGCATACAGTCTGGATGTGGTGACACATGCCTGTAACGCCAGCACATGAGAGGTCAGACGTTCATTGGTCACCTTTTGCTACATAGTGAGTTCAAAACCAGCCTGGGATATAAGAGACCGTGTCTCAAACAAAAAGACCAGTAAAAAGAATCACCTTTATTTTAATTAATATTTTATATTTTGTCTTTTAGGATTGTATATTCATCAAACAAAAGCATAAAAAGTTATGAAGAGGAAATTCTCAAAAAAATGAAAGTGGGAAGTGTCATGCCAGAGAAGAAGCCTGACGTTGGCTTTCAGGAGTGTGGAAATTTGTCTGATTCTTTTCTTGGGAAGTGTGAAACTCAAGAGGATATTACTGGTGGAGATGGCAGTTTTATTTCCGGTGGTGAGATACTTTGCTGGATTTTTATGAAACTTTACAGCCATGAACTTAATTGTATTCTGATGTGGTAGAGAAAAGCGGTTGTCACGCTGCTCCCGGTTCTGTTGTTGTTTACTGAGCATGTGGAAAGGGAAACACTCCTGTGGTCATGTCATCACTTAGGTTTACATATGATACACGTTACCGCTTCTCATTCTAGTCTGTGCCAGTAAGACGAGACGCTTCAGCAAACGGAGCTAGTTCCAGCACGGCCTATGATTCCTTAAGCTACCAGGAAGCATAGCATGAAAACTTTGTCATGAGGCATTTAAAAAAGATTATGACCTAATGAAAATCTCAGCCTAGTTTTATGTGTAAAGTGGTTAACAACACATAAGTAAGCTGTACATAGTGGCCATTGTGCGTAGATACTACGGTGTGTATGGTGCTGCATTGTGCGTAGATACTACGGTGTGTATGGTGCTGCATTGTGCGTAGATACTACGGTGTGTATGGTGCTGCATTGTGCGTAGATACTACGGTGTGTATGGTGCTGCATTGTGCGTAGATACTACAGTGTGTATGGTGCTGCATTGTGCGTAGATACTACGGTGTGTATAGTGTTGCATTGTGCGTAGATACTACAGTGCGTGTAGTGCTGCATTGTGCGTAGATATTACAGTGTGTATACTGTTGCATTGTGCGTAGATACTACAGTGTGTATAGTGTTGCATTGTGCGTAGATACTACGGTGCGAATGGTACTGCATTGTGCGTAGATATTACAGTGTGTATACTGTTGCATTGTGCGTAGATACTACAGTGTGTATAGTGTTGCATTGTGCGTAGATACTACGGTGCGAATGGTACTGCATTGTGCGTAGGTACTATGGTGCGTATGGTGCTGCATTTTGAAAATAAGTGTTCTTGTGGAAACGGGTGTCAGAATGCTTGCAGTTGGGAGTTAATGAGAGCTAGCTATTAATTGGAGAGAAGAGATTACTTAGATAGGCAGACTTTCCAACAGGAAACCTTAGTGCTCTGGATCATAGAGTAGACCTTCTGTTGTTCATGGAACACCTAGTGCCAGGAATCTGCCGTCAAGTCCATGGGACACTTAAAGAGGCCTCACATTACCCTTTCTGTGCAGGGAACAACCAAACTGAATCCTGGTTAAAATTCTTACTTTTTATGTTCACCATACCTAATTATGAATCAACGAACATTCTTGATTTTGAAGTAGGCCCATTCATATGTTTAATCTCATTTAGTCTCTGAAAACCCTAAGAAGTGGTTACAGATGGACTGATTTTGTTGTTTTATACCCAGAGATTATAAGGGACAAATGCCACACAGAAAGGACAAGTCAGTGTCTGATAGCTAGTCGTCTTGTTGAAAGAGCGCTCTGGCAAGGCCACACCGGAGTTCTTTAAAGTGCCCAGTGAGCATATGGAAAAGGCTCGTCTACCCCTCGGCCCCTTTCTCCCTTACGCCAGGGGAACGTCATGATCCCTTCTGCACTGAGTTATAGTCCTGTTAATTACTTGACACTTTCCCCAAAGAAATGTGCACTGCCACCTCTGTATCTTAACTCCTGAGATGTCATTCTGGTCGCTTACCACGTCTTTTAATTGTGTGCCTATTTTGTGTACATTTAAACATAACAGTAAACAAAACAATGTTTCTTCCCTAAGCCTCGTAGGCAGAGCCAGGTGGATGAGTGCAGGTTGCCCGAGAGTACAAATTGAGCTTGTGTAACTTGGGCTTCCACTCCCAGAGGAGGTTGGTGGTGGAGGTAACTTCTTCTGTTTTGTTTTTTTAGGGATCAGGGAATTTACACTGCTGGGCAGGTAACACTGAGCAGTAACCCCAGCCTCCTTATGTTTTTGAGACAGTGTCTCACTAAGTTACTTAGGCTGTCCTTGAACTCACCCTGAAGTCCATGCAGGCCTTATACTTGCCATCTTCCTGCCTTTAGCAGGAGTAACAGACCTATGTGGGCCTATGCTGTGCTGTCAGGCCTGAAGTAGTACACTTCAGATGAATCCCAAGAGGGGGTGCAAATGAACACAACAAAGCTGCCTTAAGAAGCAGAGTAAACATGACTGGCTGTGCCTGGAAACAGAAAAAAAAATGGGGCATGTGCTTATTTGGTATCCTGGGAATGGGAAGGCTTAGGGCACAGGAAGGGATGCAAGTAGAGATTGGAGCTGACGAGAGTCGTATAGGGAGGGTTGTTATTCACAGAGGATTGGTCCTAGGACTCCTCTCATCCAGGATACCAAATCTGTTGGTGCTTACATCCCCTATATGAAAGGAATTATTTTTAAATCACTTTCCTTCCTTCTTTCCTTCCTTCCTTCCTTTTCTCCTCCCTCCTTTCCTTTCTTTTCCTCTCCCCTCCTCTCCCCTCCTCTCCTCTCCTTTCCTCTCCCCTTCTTTTCCCCTCCCCTCCCCTTCTTTTCCCCTCCCCTCCCCTCCCTTTCCTTTCCTTTCCTCTTTCCTTTCCTTCCTTTGTGGTGTTCTCTTTTCCTTTTGGTGGTGGTGCTGGGGAATGAGTACAGGACCTTGTCCTACACTGCCCAGTGGTTGGAGGAATTCAGTCTTTCTAGAGACTTCCATCTTGAGGTTATCTAGGGGCAGCATCCTAGATACCCTAAAGTAGGTGAAGTCCAAAGGGCTGATCACAAAGACACTTCTATCACTCAAAGAATTCTGAGAATCTTAGGAGCTCTGCCAGGAACCAGGGAGATTAGGATATAATATAAACCAAGTGTATATTTTATACCCACTGCTGCAGTATATTCAAATTCAGTAGACTATTTGGGTTCATTGATGAAAGTTGTGATACTTAGTACTTAGGGTAACCCTTGAAATTAACTTGACTTTCTTCTGATATGTTTCTAGATTTTCTGTTTCTGTCAAGAAATCTTTTTCATATTTCCCATTAAATTATGTGGCTTACATTTTTGAAGGAATTGTAGAAATAGCATTTCCCCTTGCCTGCTGCTTAGCTCTTCTGGTGTGTGTGTGTGTGTGTGTGTGTGTGTGTGTGTATGTGTGTGTGCAGTACCGGATGTGTGCAGTACCGGATGCGTGTGCAGTACCGATGTGTGTGTAGTTTTAGATCTGCATGTATGGGTTAATGCACTGCTCATCAGGCGCCCTTCTAGGTCTGCGAGAGCAGCTGAAATATATTTCCAGCTCTTTGTACCTTATGTTCTGGTTGGAGAACTTATTGTGGGCCAAGATTGACAGCAAACATGGTAAAGAAATGAATATGATGGCATATATGATAGAGAAAGGGTCTGGGAAGGATAATGGTGGCAATGTAATTTTTATATGACCATCAGGTTCCACTTCATTGAATAAGTGATGGTTGAGGTGTCTTGGAGAAAGGAAGGCAGAAGAAGTGTTGAGGGCAAAGCCTGAAGGTGAGAATGTCCCAGGATGGAGATAGGAGGAAAGTTCAATGTAGAAGTAAAGTCGTAGGCACTGCAGTCAGGAAGGCAGTGGGGAGTCAAGTGCTTTGGGAGCCGACTGCACAGTGCTGAAGACCGAGGTTTACTCTAGGATGTGGGAGCCGACTGCACAGTGCTGAAGACTGAGATTTACTCTAGGAGAAATGAATGAGCAATAGGAGTTTTTTAAATGTTTATTTTTATGTTATGTGTGTGAGGGCGTTGGGTCCCCTGGAACTGGAGTCATGAGTGGTTGTGAGCCACTTTCACCGCTGAACCGTCCCTCCAGCCCCATAGGGGCATTGAAACTGGCTCAATTGTGCTCTGGATACTTTGCTAGAAATTGGTTGGATCGGATGTATCAGTTGATGAGCTGCGGAGTGGCTGGGTCTGGGTCCTTCAGAGTGCACACATAGCTTTTCCTTGTCGTTTCTACACTGAACTTGGTTAGTAGAAATCTGATAAGGGACTAGTCCTCATCAGATATGGTTGTTAAAAGAACCCATTTAGATCAAGTAAATTTAGCTTAGTTGAACAAAGAACAATTCATGAATTAGACAGCACTCAGAGAAAACTGGACAGTTTTAGAGATTGTTTTAGATAAAGAAGGAGGAGAGGCCTGGCAGGCTACCTCATGAAAGGAGCTCACACACAGTTGTTCCTTTCAGAAGTCAGCTTTTTGAAGGTGCTGAGACCTAAGGACATTATCCAGCCTGTAGTGAAAACACATTAAAACCAGAAGCAATATAGATGGAGTCATAACATAAAGACTTCTCTCTAAAGTTTGGAGAAGGATTCCTGAAAGGGATAACTTCAAGTCAAAGTAAGAGTCACCCTGGTGGGCGTGGGCAGAGAAGAGTCCAGAGAAATACCAAGAACAGAGAAAATATCAGGCTTTTTATGTTTTAGGGGCTAGTGGGAAGCCTCACACCTGTATTTTGGGATGGGATAGCCTAATGTGAGAAAGAGCACAGAGGAGCCAGGCACCATGGCTACTGTGTTAGTAATTTTTCTGTTGCTGTGATAAGGTATTCTGAAGAAGAGCAACTTGGAAGGAAAGGGTTTATTTGGGTTACAGCCCCTCAGCGTGAGGCATGGCAGCAGGGGCAAGACGCCAGCCTGGGAGTCAGGAAACAGTGATTACGTTTCATCTGCACACAGGAAGTGGGACCAGAGGATAAAACCTCAAAGCCTGTCTGTCCTTAGTCATGTCCTTCCTTCAGCAAGGCCTCATTCGTAACATTCTCAACAACACAGGAGCTAGGGGCCAAGTGCTCACATACATGAGCTTGTGGGTGTGGCATTTCATATTCAAACCACGAGAGCCAGGTACTAATTAGGCCACAGCACACCAGAGTGGGCAGCTTTATTTCTGACTTAGATAAAGAACCGCAGGAACAGACCCATGCCCTAACATGGAACATGGAGATAAAGTACGGAAGGAGCATGATTAATAAAAACTCAGAGAAATTGAAGTTCGATCTGATGATCTGAGAACTAAAGCAACCAACTGCCAGCCAACCTCTATCTCAGTCTAAAATGGCGATTCCACCTCTAGGAATCTCAGAATGAGACTGAGAGCTGTCTCCTCTTCTTTTATAATTCTCTCTAGGGCTGGGATTAAAGGCATGTACTACCTGGTTTCTATGGCAAACTAGTGTGGCTACTGGGATTAAAGGTGTGTGTCACCACTGCCTGGTCTGTAAGGCTGACCAGTGGACTGTTTTACTCTGATCTTCAGGCAAGCTTTATTTATAAAATACCATTGAAATGCTGCTACACACAGCTAAACCTTATATCTGTAGACCTAGTCGGATCAGTTGACTGCCTGTGATCAGGTTAGGTTTGGCTGCATTACCAAAAGCATGTACTTCTGAGTTAGGCTTTACTTTACTGAGTGAGATGGCGTTCATTGTATAGGATCTCAGAGTATGGAAATAGTGTTGGGCCATGTTTGATTTAGTACAGCGTAACACACACATGCTGTGCTATTTTAGTGATCTGTATCATATCTGTGAAATATGTGTAATTTATTTTTATTGGGTATTTTCTCTTTTATTATGTATATTTTATTTGTTTTCATATTTTTTCATGTCTTTATGCTATGTATGGTGCTGACTCTACAGTAAACTATTTGTCTTCCTGTTGACTTCAGTTGAGTCTCTGCCCACCTATGTGACATGCCAGCCAGAGGCTCATGAAGTAGCATGCACTAGTCATCTCTCTGTCATAGCAAAATGTCTGGGACAATTAATTTATTAAGAGAAATTATGGAAGAATGGTACTAGGGAAATGGTTCCGTGGTTAAGAGATCTCATGCAGAGGACTAAGTTTGTTTATCAGCATACATTTTCTTAAATCTATTTATTTACTTCACATCCCAGCCACAGATTTCTCTCCCTCCTCTCTTCCCAGTCCCTTCTCTCTCTCCCACTCCCCACTCCACTCCTCCTCGATTTCTGTTTAGAAAAGGGCAGGTCTCCCATGAGTACCATGTGTATCAATACAATATGGCATGTCAAGTTACAGTAAAACTGACCACCTCCCCATGTGTTAAGACTGGACAAGACGGCCCAGTATGCAGAGTAGGATCTCAAGGCCTGTAAGAGTCGGAGACAGACCCTATTCTCACTGTCAGGAGTCCCACAAGAGGACCAAGTTACACAGCTATAACATACGTTCATCATGATAGGTCAGTCCCATGCAGGCTCCCTGGTTGTTGGTTCAGTCTCTGTGAGCCCCCATGAGCCCAGGTTAGTTGATTCTGAGAGTTTTCTTCTGTCTTGACCTATCTGGATCTTGCAAGTCTTTCTCTTCTGCAGGATTCCCTCAAATCCTCAGCCTAATGTTTGACTGTGAGTCTGCTCTGTTTCCATCAGTTGCTGGATGAAGCCTTTCTGGTGACAACTGGACCAGGCACCAATCTAGTCACAGGAGATGTCCAGATCAGACTACATATCCACTGTTGTCAGCAGTCCAAACTGGTCTCTTCCTTGTAGATTCCTGGGACATTCTCTTGCCCCAGGTTTTTACCTGATCCTGAAATGCCCCCCTTCCCAGTAGCCGCTTTCAGTGCTCTCCCTCCATCTCCACCTCCACAGCCGCCAAAGCTGGCCACTCCTGTTCCCGTCCCATCCTGCTCTCAGTCCACCTAGTTCCCCTTCCCAGGGAGATCTGGGCATCCCCCTGCCCATGAATCTCCTTTTTTCCTAGCCTCTCTGGGGCTGTGGATTGTAGCATGGTTATCCTTTATTTCATAGCTGATATTCACTAATGAGTAAGGACCTACCGTGGTTGTCTTTCTCAGTCTAGGTTACGTCACTCGGGGCGATTTTTATCTAGTGCTATCCATTTCCCTTCAAATTTCCTGGTGTCCTTGTTTTTAACAACTGATTAATACTCCATGTGTAAATGTAACACATTTTCTTTGTCCATTCCTTGGTTGAGGGGCTCTGGCTGTTACAAATAATGCTGCTATGAACATAGCTGAGCAGGTGTCCTTTGGGATGATTGAGCATCCTTTGGGTGTATGCCCAAGAGCATTACAGCTGGGGCTTGTGGTAGGTTGATCCCCACCAGCAGTGGAGGAGTGCTTTGCTCTGCATCCTCTCCAGCAGCAGATGTCACTTGTGTTTTTGATCTTAGCCATTCTGAGTGTAAGTTGGAGTCTCAGAGTCATTTTGATTTGTATTTCCCTCATGACTAAGGATGTTGAACATCTCTCCTTAAGTGTTTCTCTGCCATTTGAGATTCTTCTGTTGAGAATTCTCGGTTTACATCTGCATCCCATTTAATTGGGTTATTTGGTTTGTTGATACCTAGTTTCTTGAATTCTTTATATAATTTGGAAATCAACCCTCTGTCGCATATGGGATTGGTAAAGATCTTTTCCCATTCTGTGGGCTGCCGTTTTATCTTATTGATGATGTCCTTTTTGCTTTACAGAAACTTTAAATTTCATGAGTCCCATTTGTTAATTGTCACTCTCGGTGTCTGGTCAAGAAGTTGTCTCCTGTGTCAGTGCATTTGAGATTATTTTCCACTTCCTCTTCTATCAGGTTCAGTGTATCTAGATTTATATTGAGGTCTTTAATCCACTTGGACTTGAGTTTTGTGCATGGTGATAGATATGGATCTATTTTCATTCTTCTACATGCCAGCATCTCGCTAGACCAGTTATTTTTAGTTGTATGCTTTTGGCTTCTTGTCAAAAATCAGGTGTCCATAGGTGTGTGACTTTACATCTGGGTCTTTGATTCCATTTCATTGATCCATTTGTCTGTTTTTATGCCAATACCATGTGGTTTTTATTACTGTAGCTCTGTAGTAGAACTTGAAATCAGAGATGGTGATGCTTCCAGAAGTTCTTTTATTATACAGAATTGTTTTGGTTATCCTGGATTTTTTGTTTTCCTTATGAAGTTGAATATTATTCTTTCAAGGTCTGTAAAGAATTGAGTTGTGATTTTGATGGGGATTGCATTGAATCTGTAGATTGGTTTTGCTAAGATGGCCATTTTTATTATGTTAATCTGGCCAGTCCGTGAACATGGGAGATCTTTCCATCTGGCCCAGAGCCAGATGGTCTTAACATAGAATTCTACCAGAGTTTTAAAGAACTAATGCCAGTACTTTTTTCAAATTATTCCATAAAATAGAAATGGAGGGAACATTGCCAAATTCCTTCAATGAGTCTATAGTCACCCTGATATCCACACTACACAGACTCAACAAAGAAAGAGAATTACAGGCTAGTTTCACTCATGAACATTGATACAAAAATACTCAATAAAATACTGGCAAACCAAATCCAAGAACACATCAAAAAGATCATCCACCATGACCAAGTATGCTTCATCGCAGAGATGCAGGGATCTCAACATCCCAGAGATGCAGGGATTTCAATGTACAAAACTCTCAATGCAATCCACCGTATAAAGAAACTGAATTCAATAGATGAAACTGACCATCTCCTTAGATGCTAAAAAAAGCCCTTGACAAAATCCAGCACCCCTTAGTGATAAAAGTCTTGGAGAGATCAGGAATACAGGGACATACCTAAACATAATAAAAACAATACACAGCAAGCCAGTTGCCAACATCAAAGTAAATGGAGAGAAACTCAAAGGAATTCCACTAAAATTAGGAACAAGACAAGGCTGTCCACTGTCTCCATTCCTATAGTACAGTCCTTGAAGTTCTGGCTAGAGCAATAAGGCAACTAAAGGAGATCAGGGGAATACAGATTGGAAAGGAAGAAGTCAAAGCACCATTATTTGCAGATGATATGATAATATACATAAGTGACCCCCAAAACTCTACGAGGGAACTCCTACAGCTGAGAAATACCAGCACTCATATCTTGTGACTCACAACCACCAGTAACTCCAGATCTTGGTGAGCCAATGCCCGGCTTCTGTGAACACTGTACTGTATTGCAGTACACACACACACACACACACACACACACACACACACACACACTTGGGCGCATGATTGTGGGATTTCAGACCCTTACTGTGTACCTCTGATAGACCGTGGGTGAGCCCACGGCTGGCAGAACAGACTGCTGACCTGGGTTTATGCCCAATGCGACATAAACCAGACATGGTGCAATCCACAATCCTATAATCTCAGCAGACCGGAGGCAGAGGCAGGAGACTATCATGAACTGAACGTCGTCCTTAGCTGTGTGGTAGAGGACAGGTGGTTCTTGAGATTCTGTCTCAAGAAGCAAAACAACAACAACATGGGTACAGGGAAGAGAAGCGAGGGTCTGACTCTTCATTTCAAGTGAATTTAGAGCCTCCCTCTTGTTCCCACCCTGTCAGTGATCCCCAGGAGAACCACCCTGTGTGCCAGGCCTTTACAGATGGACCTCTGGAGGACTGTCAGTCAGTCAGTGTCCAAGCTGTAGTTTAAGGGTAAGGAACGGAATATTAGAAAAGACCAGAGCTGCAGAAATTACTCTTCTAATTCAGTTATTCATGAAGTAATTTTGTTTTGTCATATAGTATTGATATATTTGAATCTAACTATACTTTAAGGTATACTTATATTTAATGCATATTTCAAAGGAGGAAATATAGATGATTTAAATTTTCTACTTTATGTTGAATTGAGATAGTGATGAAGAAAACTACTTGTAGACATTAGAA
This sequence comes from Myodes glareolus, assembly GCF_982192425.1. Taxonomy (NCBI): domain Eukaryota; kingdom Metazoa; phylum Chordata; class Mammalia; order Rodentia; family Cricetidae; genus Myodes; species Myodes glareolus. Next base: position 2,028,391 of record NC_142033.1, on the reverse strand, counting down.
AATGAAATTTAATGTTTACACTATTAAAGGAGCTACTTTTTGTCTTCTCTTTTAAAGATAATTGTGACCTGGAACCTGCGTCTGAATTAGGAGAAGATTTATTGAAACTGTATGTGAAGCAGTGTTGTCCGGACATTGATATCTGTGTTGATGGACAGAGTTTCCGCGCTCACAGGTAAAGACGTTGGTTGGCTGTGTGTGGTGTCGCAGCAGAGGAGAGCAGCGCTGTTCCTGTCTCAGTCTCAGGTCAGAACCTGGCTGAGGAGAGGTGGCGTCAGACCGGCCTTGTGCACAAGTGTCAGCCTCAGCAGATCTGCTCAGATCCACATGAAGCTTAAGACTTAATCAGAAGAAAATGTACTGCCTGAAATAGGTTTAAATCCACTGTCACAGAAAATGTAGTTAAATGCAGGGTTTTTTTAAATTTTATAGGTATTATAGTAATAAAATTTCTACGTGAATAGCATATATTTTATTGAATGCATTTTGGCTCAAATTTTGTGATTCAAAGGAGTGCATGTTCATGAATAGCATTGGTTAGGGTATCTGATGTTCTCTTGTACTTTTAAAAAATATTTTATGTTTTAGACTAGACTGTTTAGACAACCCGGGCTTTTTAGGTTTCAAATTAAAGTTTGTGCTCTGTTTTGACCATGCTTTTTTGATGGTTAAATAGCTAAAATTTGTTTAAAAGAAGAAAAAAAATTAACAAGAGATACAGATTATCTGTTGGAACTGGAAGGAAAGAAACACAGCCAGGTCTCTACTGTGCACTAGAATCATCCAGAAGTCTGAGAAGCCAGACAGTTCTTCCCTCCACGTCAAACAGAAAGGTGGTTAAGAAGTTCCTCTGTGTGCTCCTAATGAGGAAAAGCGGACGTTGTAGAGTGTGTGTGTGTGTGTGTGTGTGTGTGTGTGTGTGTGTGTGTGAGAGAGAGAGAGAGAGAGAGAGAGAGAGAGAGAGAGAGAGAGAGAGAAGAGAGAGAGAAGAGATTTTGTACATGCTAGAGTGCTCATGTATGTGTGGGTACTCTGCACATGTGTACACATGCATGTGGAAGCTGTCATTGAGATCAGCTGTCACCTTGGTCACTTTCCACTCTGATTTGGGGTTTCAAGCTGAACCCGGAACTTACCAGTTCCAGCTGGTGTCCAGGGACCGTCATCTCTGCCTTGGGAGTCCTGTCGTTAGATGGCGGCTACAGCTGCCTGACTTTTACTCTGGTCCTGGGTTCCAATCCTTATTCATGTATGACAAGCACTTTATCCACTAAGCAATCTCAGCCCAAGAAGCAGTGTTCTAGACTCAGTATCCCTTGGCAGTATTTTAGACTGCAGGAAGATCTCCCAAACTCAGAGATCCCATTGACTCACCAGCTAACCGACAGCAGCGCCTTGACTCGTAGTTGCCATTGAATGAGACTGTTTATTACTCAGAATTTGATGTTTCCTCTCTGGAAACATGAACTTTGTAAATTATAGGTACATACATATAAATATTTTCCTCATTGATATTATTGTCGTTATCATTGTTATTTTTGCCAAAGTTTGACTATATAGCCCTGACAAACCTCAAACTCAAATTCTCTTACCTCAGTCTCCTGACTGCTGGGGTAATAGACACTCATAACTACGCTTAGCACTTTCTAAATTCTAATGAAATCTAATTATTATGCCAGAACACAGAGAATAGATGTTTTCCATGTCACAGGTGTGCATTTCCTAAACCGTGGTGTGTGTTTGTGTGTGTGTGTTGTGTGTGTGTGTGTGTGCGCGCAGCACGTGTACATGCATTCTTGTGTGTCTGTCATCTGTCTTTTCTCAACACTTTTAAAATTTGACTTCATTTTGTACCCGGTTGTTTTCTTGAGGCCCTATGGGCACCAGAGTTCTGCTTGTGGGTTCTTAAAGCTGTTCCTGTCACAGAGGAGAGCAGAGCCCATGACCGTGACCGTTTGCAGCTCTCGCTAGCACTTGCATCTGCCTTTCCGTGTGCACTGCCCAGGTGGACTAAGGGGCCATTCCAGGAGCTGGAGCTAGAATATTAGGTTCGTGAGCCACCATGTGGGCATGAAGAACTGGACTCAGGTCCTCTGGAAGAGCAGCAAGTGCTCTTAACCCCTGAGATAAGTCTCCATACCCTAGAGCATTAAGTTTGTACGTCATGACAGTTCTGGTTTTCATTTATGGTCTGTTTCATCCACCTAGCAGTAAGAAGGAAATTTGAATTAATAGAAAAGCAGCTTCCTAAGGATTTAAAATATGACTTGTTCCTGCTTTGTTTTGCATATTATGATAGAAATTCTGAACCATGTTATCTTCCCAGCTTAAATTTGAACATTTCTGTTTAGTTCATAGTAATATTATATTCAAAATGCAAATAGTAAGAATATAAGTATAAAGTTTGAGGCTGTGTGGATTGAATCAGATTATCACATAAAGCATACCTACGTGTGGCTGGCATATTATTACAAGACTTTAAAGCAGATGTTAGCTGTTGTACACACCAAATATCTGGAGAAATACGGTTCTGTCTGGTACACGTCCCCCACTGCCCGAGTAGGCAGACTGCAGGTATGAGATAAGACAAAGAAATGTAAGATGGACATGTTGTAAGCCTAAGATATTTAGTGTCTGGATTTTCACAGAATAAATTTGCTATCTTCTGTCGTTATAGGAGTTATACTGAATGATATAATTATATACACTTAATGAAATAATTATAAGATTTCACAGTTCTGTTCAAAAGGAAGTTATTAATATCTTAGTATTAATTGCTTTGTTAGTGGTGGATTGTCAACATGAGAGACTTAAAGTAATGATAACTTAGATCTATCTATATCTATATATAGAGAGATATGAACAGCACAGGAAAGAGGTAAACTTCCTTGGTCCCACTAGCCCTTGAGGAGGTTTTGAAGGGGAATCTAAAAGCAAAAAGAGGCGCTTGGTGCCTGAAACAAATGAGGTACACAGAGTAGAGGCTCTTTGCTGAGCTCTGCTTAGGCTCCCCACCTTGGCCACATTCAGCCGAATGCACGCGCCCAGGGGATTGTTTTCCTGTCGTACTTTGCTTCTGTCTTAAGGTTGTACCTTCCAAAAATCACCTGGGTTTATTTCCAGTATACCCATTCCATTTGGACTTGTCAATTTGATGACATAAATTAATGAATACCGTATAATTCAACAATATGTAAAGAAAAAAGTTTCATTCCAGTGATATCTAATGTGGATGCTTTGAAAAGATGCTTAGGGAAGGGGCACTTAAAAAATTGGTATTGGGTTTAGTTAAAACAGTATAAGGTGGGAAGAGAGGCTCCAAGATGAGCTCACCACAGTTTAACCCTTTGTCACGTTAGAGAAATCCAAGCTAGAAATCATGATGTGTACGTGTTTTCATTTTGCAAGGAAAGAGAGGCGTTGATCAGTGAGTCGTCATTTTTAAAGAGAAGTTGCCTGATGGTGAAGGATGTGTGAGGTGCTATGGGGACCCAGGGCCTGCGCCCGAGCTGCCTCCTCCATCCTGTGTGTTCATTTCGGGTTAAGTGTCTGTGGCGTGTGCAGCTTGTTCTGAAATCCTCATAGTTTTGATTAATCAGAATTTGGCCTTATTGTATTGGCAAATAAGGTCATTTGTTAGACTTTACAATTCAACTGAGGCAGGCAGTCCCAAGAAAGCCGCCATCCAAAGATATTCTCTGAGATGTTTGTCAGGAAGCCGAGTGCAGAATGGCAGCATCTCTGGAAAGTGTTTGCCCTGTTCTGGGGTTACATTTAGATAAAGTGAGGTCTGCTGTTTTCACCTCACTCCCTTAAAGCTAGAGCACTCAAAAGTCATGTCCTCAAGAGCCCTGTAGTCTTTCAGGCCTTTGTTCTGCCTGGGCTAGTGAACCCAGTTCAGCTAACACTATGGCGTTCTATAGTGAGTCCAGTGCAGCTAACACTATGGCGTTCTATAGTGAGTCCAGTGCAGCTAACACTATGGCGTTCTATAGTGAGCCCAGTTCAGCTAACACTATGGCGTTCTATAGTGAGCCCAGTTCAGCTAACACTATGGCGTTCTATAGTGAGTGCAGTGCAGCTAACACTATGGCGTTCTATAGTGAGTCCAGTGCAGCTAACACTATGGCGTTCTATAGTGAGTCCAGTGCAGCTAACACTATGGCGTTCTATAGTGAGTCCAGTTCAGCTAACACTATGGCGTTCTATAGTGAGTGCAGTGCAGCTAACACTATGGCGTTCTATAGTGAGTCCAGTTCAGCTAACACTATGGCGTTCTATAGTGAGTCCAGTTCAGCTAACACTATGGCGTTCTATTGTGAGTCCAGTTCAGCTAACACTATGGCGTTCTATTGTGAGTCCAGTTCAGCTAACACTATGGCGTTCTATTGTGAGTCCAGTTCAGCTAACACTATGGCGTTCTATAGTGAGTCCAGTGCAGCTAACACTATGGCGTTCTATAGTGAGTCCAGTGCAGCTAACACTATGGCGTTCTATTGTGAGTCCAGTTCAGCTAACACTATGGCGTTCTATAGTGAGTCCAGTGCAGCTAACACTATGGCGTTCTATAGTGAGTCCAGTGCAGCTAACACTATGGCGTTCTATAGTGAGTCCAGTGCAGCTAACACTATGGCGTTCTATAGTGAGTCCAGTGCAGCTAACACTATGGCGTTCTACTGAAACAGCAGAAAGGGGGAAATTAGGGCATCTCATAGAGCTGGAAGCAGCATTGCCAGTTGAAATTAAATTTAGTCAAAAGAAGAAAATCATTTTTGACATGTTGGAAAATGAAAAGGATGCATCTAAGATTCTTAATAGGCCATGCCATCCATGGCATTGTTCTTTTAGCCGGAGGCAGATGTCCTAATTAAAAAGGATTCTTTTGTAGGTTTCTATTTTAAGGTCAGAGTAATCACTTAAACCTTAGACACTCTTAATGCTTTCTCTGGAAACAGCTAGTGTGCTGAGAGAGTTCATGTCTTGTGATGCAGACACAGATTAGATTAGATTGTAGGAAATACGCACAGTAACTGTGAGAGAACTGGGCAGGAAGCCAGAGAACCCTGAGGGCTGTGGAGCTCTGGTACTGATTTGACCTTGGATGAAGGAAAGGACTCTGCACCTTAGGCTGCTGTCCGCCTGGGGAGGTTCCCACAAGGCTATTGGGAAGTGTCCAGCAGAGTCACCCACCCGAAAAAGCCCCGTCCACCAGAGATTCAAAGGCACCTTAACCTCCACTGTGCTGAGTCACTGGCAAGAATGACTTATGTATGAGAAGGTGGCCTCAGGGCCAGTGTGGTTTAGATTCCAGAGTGCTGTTGCTGGGCTGTCCGTGTCAGCAGTCAGTCGAGACACGCTGTGTGCCTACACATCTTTGTGATTGGGCTTAGCCAGTGGAACTGTGCAGGTGGACTGTTAGAATTCTGTGGTGTTATTTATGTGGACTTTTCAATGAATTGGGCATGGTGGTGCGTATCTAATTCCAGCACTCAGGTGACGAGGCAGGCTGCATCAAGTGTATGCAGCCAATCCCAACCAGCCAGTTCTGGGTAAACCTGAGAAACTCAGCGAAACCCCTCTCTCAAATAAATAAATAAATCACCCACCCTGAAACAGTTGTTTGAAAAGCACTCGCAGACTCATGTTCATAAAGGAGAAGGGATGGAGTGCACACACCTAAGCTCAGTGGGTTGTTGTAGTCAAAAAGCTGCTGAGGCAAATGACTTGGGAGAACGACTCAGTGCACTGTTTTTTGTTTGTTTGGGGGATTTTTGTCTTATTTTTGTTTTGGTTTTTTGAGATAGGGTTTCTCTGCGTAGTCCTGGCTGTTTTAGAACTCACTCTGTAGACCAGGCTGTCCTTGAACTCACAGAGTTCACCTGCCTCGGCCTCCCTGAGTGCTGGATTCAAAGCATGCACCACCACTGCCCAGCAAGTGCACTGTTAACGTTGGTAATTTCTGTGGACTGGGATTGAAGTAAAAAGGGAGCAAGTGAAGAACTGAAGACTTCATCTTACACAGTTCAGGGGAGAGGTTCCACAAACATCAGTTCAGGGGAGAAGTTCCACAAACATCAGTTCAGGGGAGAGGTTCTACAAACATCAGTTCAGGGGAGAAGTTCCACAAACATCTTGTAACTTAGAAATCTGGCTATTTGACTTTCCATGCTTTAGGAAGGAATCATAAACTGCAATGCTTGCAGTCTGTTCATATGGACTCAGTCGTACATTAGAGACTCTGCCTTGGTTATACTTTATGCTTTTTATTTTGTTCTGTTTTGTGTGTGTGTGTGTGTGTTTCTTGTTTGTTTGTTTGTTTGTTTTTGAGATAAAGTCTTGCTCTGTAGTCTTGGCTGGGGTTCTCTCTGTGTACCAGACTGGCAGTCTTGTTTGTTTGTTTGTGAGATAAAATCTTGCTCTGTAGTCTTGGCTGGGGTTCTCTCTGTGTACCAGACTGGCAGTCTTGCACTTTCCTGCCTTCCCAGTGCTCAGATTGCAAACGTGTCCCTGTGCCTGGCTTCTGTGCTTCTTACAGTAGAATTCCTAGATCATTGATATGAACCTGTGAGTCTTTCTTTCTTTCCCTGTGTGTGTGTGTGTGTGTGTGTGTTGCATTTTGTTACAAATATTCTTTCTGTAGGTACACTTTTGGAGGTCAGATGTCAACGTCAAGTGTCTTCCTCTTGCTACCCACCATATTCCTTTAAGTGCATTTATTATTAGTGTGTATGTATGTGTGCGTGCCATGGTCTGTTGGTAGCGATCAGAGGACAGTCTGTGAATGTAAACTCCCTCCTTCTGCCTTGTTGATCCCAGAGACTCAATTCAGGACATCGAGTTTGGCAGCAAGTGCCTTTACCCACTGAGCCATCTTGTAGGCCCTCCGCCTTATATTTTGAGACAGTGTCTCTGACAAGTCTCACTGTGTACTCTAGGCTGGCTTGGAACTCACTCTGTAGACCAGGCTGGCCTAGAATTCAAAGAAACCCACCTCCCTTTCTCTTGAGTGCTGGAATTAAAGGTGTGAGCCAGTGAGTTCAATGACACACTGTATTTTTCTTTCTTTCTTTTTTTAACTTAAAGATGTATTGCTGGGCAGTGGTGGTGCACACCTTTAATCCCAGTACTCAGGAGGCAGAGGCAGGTAGATCTCTGTGAGTTTGAGGCCAGCCTGGTCTACAGAGTGAGTTCCAGGACAGCCAGGGCTACACAGAGAAACTCTGTGTTGAAAAGCCAAGGGGGAATAAAAGAATAAACAGTATGGAGGCAACTTTAAAAAAAAATTGTATTTCCTAATTTTTTGAAAGTTCTTCTTCACCAATGTATTGTATGGAGTGTGTTTAACTGTCAAATATTAGGAATTTTTCCACTTTATCTCTGTTACTGATTTGTTGTTCAACTTCATTGCGGTCCAAGAACATTCATTATTTCAGTTCAATTAAATGTGGAGACTCTTCTGCTAGCACAGAGTGTCTGTCTGAGGGAGTTTGCTCTTGTACTTGAGAGTTACATATTGTGCTTTTTGTGCTCTAGAGAATCTGTCTTTGGGCGAGTGGGATGGCTCAATGGTAGCTCACCACCCTCTGTGGCTTCAGTCCCTGGTAATCTGATGCCTCTCCTCAGGCACTGCATTCACTTGTGCGTAGACACACACACAGGCAAAGCACTCATACATGTAAAATAAAGATAAATGACATAAAAAAATCTCTGCTTACTCCAAAGTTAAAAGATTTTCACCCGTGTTTTCCTTTCTGTGGAGATGTTATAATATTAACTTGTGCATTTAGTGGTGGTTCTATTTTCAGTTGTTTTCTGTGAGTGGTGTGAGGCGTCAGGGTTCATTTCTTCAGACATTCAGTGCTCTTGTTTATAAAGCTGTCTTTCCTAACACCACTGAGGAAGACACACACACACACACACACACACACACTCTACACACTCGCACTCTACACACACACACACTCTACACACTCGCACTCTACACACACACACACACTCTCTACACACACGCACTCTACACACACACACTCTCTACACACACTGCACATGCGCCCACACGACACACTCTATACACCCTCCACACACACACTTTGTCTCTACACACATACACTTCTAACCTGTTGATCTACTTTATCCTTACATCAACACCACACCATCTTGATGATTGCTGGTTTCTAGTAAGTGATGTTGTGTTGTTTGAAATTTTGCTTTCCATTTTTTCATTTTCTTGGTGCTTGCTTGTTTGAGGTATGTTTCGTGTGTGTGTGTGTGTGTGTGTACACTGAAAACACTTGGCAGATCTAGAAATGAGATGAAAAGTCAAGCCAGTGGATGACTTTTGTTTTCCGTTGGGTCTTTCTGAATTTGTCCCTAATGTTCTATGTAAGTTTAGCACAGAAGTCTTGTATGGTCTTTTTTTCTACTACGTTTGTTCCTGTGTTTTTCTCTTTTCCATATAAGAGGACTCCTTCACCCCTTTACTATTATGCTATTTTGTTTCTGGATGGTTCCTTGACATTTTACCAAAGATTTACACTGTGACCTGTGTCCTAGTTAAGGTTTCTATTGCTGTCATGAAATGCCATGACCAACACAACTTGGGGAGGAAAGGGCTTACTTGGCTTATGTTTCCAAATTACTGTCCATCACTGAAGGAAGTCAGGGCAGGAACTCAAACAGAGCAGGAACCTGGAGGCAGGAGCTGATGCACAGGCCATGGATGGGTACTAATTACTGGATTGCTCCCCGTGGTTTGTTCAGCCAGCTTTATTACAGAACCCAGGACTGCCTGCCCAGGCACGGCACCGCTCCCATTTAGGCTGGGCCCTCCACCATCAGTCACTCACTGAGAAAATGCCCGACAGGCCTGCTGCAGCCCAGTCTTACGGAGACATTTTCTCAATTGAGGTTGTCCAGTGAGTCTGGCTTGTATTACACTGGCATGAAACCAGCCAACACAGGCATCATATGACTCTTGGGTGATGTTAGTTAGCATAGACCGTTCTTCTCTTGCTTTGGGATGGCAGGTAGACTTGATCACATTGTCATAGTCAAGGATGGGCTGATTCAAAGCTGGCATTACAAGGACATGCTTGTTTCCTGATCTCTTTGTCCTGGAGTCTTAGAGTTTGACCTTGAGGATTCAGACTTGAATCCAGGGTTGTCTACCAAAACTCCTTTTTAATATGCCAAGTTGTCATAGTGCCTATAAGTGAAGAATGCCAGGATGCTGCCCTGCCTCTCCTCCTAACTGCTGCTCACTTTGGCGGTCTCCCTGGTGGGAAGTTCAAATGCTGAGTCTCCATCTCCTTGTCTGTCTTTTTTCTTATACTGTGTCTAACAGCCATGGTCATAGAGATGCCTTTAGCTTTTCCATTCCGTGTACACAGTTGTGTGTGCAACCATATGTGCGAGTCAGCCGTTGGCAGAATGCCCTTCCCTTCCCCTCTCCTCCACTCCAGCCCATCCCCCAACAAAGTGTAATCTGTTCGGTACGTCTTAGTCAGTGCACATTCTCAGACCTGTAGTAAAACCCAGTATAGATTAAAATCTGTGGATATTTAGAATTAAATAATTAAATTTTTTTGGAGAAAACATCATGAAAATTGAAAAGGAAATTTTTCTTCTGTCACTTCCTCAGACTAGAATACAGCCTGTACTGAACACAGCTGTGATGGTTCTAAGCCAGAGCTCAGAACCTCTACTGAAAAGTCTCTCTTTAAAAAAAAATCATGGACGGTGATTTTCACATCTTTCCTTTTTTGTAAAATTTATTTTTATTTTATGTGTATGAGTGTTTGGCCTGCATGTGCCTGTGGGCACCATAAGTTGTCTTATGCCCTGGCTTGTAAGTTTGGAAACCCAGTTTGGGTCCTCTCCAAGAGCAGCTAGAGCTCTCAGCCTCGGAGCCATCCCGTCGTCCCATCTTCTCTTACTGATGTTCCCGAAAGGTGGTAAATCCATCTTTGGTCTTTATTTCTCCGTTTGTAACTGGTGTATTTTCTTGTAAATATAAAGAGCTTTTAAGAGGAAGTGTTTAAGTGATAATAAGGGCACTGTAAGTGGTGTTTTACTCAACTTAATTTGTTTATTGGTTTTATATTTTGAGACAGGGTCTTATGAGGTAGCCCAGGTTGATTTTGATCCTCCTGACTCAGCTTTCCAAGTGCAAGATTACAGGTGTGTGCCATAAGCCTGTCTTTTGAGTTAATGTTTTAAACAAACATAATGTTTGGGTATTTAGATTTTATAATTTGTGTTACAGGAATTATATCAGTGAATACAAACAGGACAAATAAGATTGTGTTCACAGAGGCTGAAATGAGAAGTTTGATAAGAGCTCCACTTGGACAGTGTGTGAATGCTCACTTGGTTTCCTCCTCTTTCTTTAGGGCCATTTTAAGTGCCAGGTCCAGTTATTTCGCTGCCATGCTGAGTGGCTGCTGGGCTGAAAGCTCCCAAGAGTGTGTTACTCTTCAAGGGTAAGTGTGATGTTTATGAGACCGCATGACTGCACATTATCAAGGGCACACAAAGCACTCTCGCTCCCTGTGTGGTCAGTGGAACTCAACGACTGACTTCCTGAAGCAGCAGTACAGAGCATTCTCAGGCCCTGTAACGGATCCCAGAATCGAGTCCCCGAAATAACAGGCCCGTGTCCTCACAGTTCAGGGTGCCAGCAAAGCTGGCGTCCTCCACGCTTTCCTTAGGTGTGGACTACCACTTTCTGCGTCTCACGTGGCTTTTGCTGTGTCTCACGTGGCTTTTTGCTGTGTCTCACGTGGCTTTTGCTGTGTCTCACGTGGCTTTTGCTGTGTCTATGTCTCTAAAAACGCTGATCCTGTCCTACCGCGGCTCCATCTCTGGCATAACTTCAGCTTGTCTATTTCCTTGACCTCATTGCCATGTGCTGAAGGTTGGAACCTCAGCATTTGAATTTGGGGAGGACACAGTCACTTTATAATGGGTATGTTCTGATTATGGGGTATTCTAATGGTACACTGGAAGTTTTATATCCTGTGGGTAAGTGGGGTGAAAAGGTAGATCTGTTGTGACATTATCAGTGTTGAAAAGCAGCTTAGGGGACTGGAGAGATGGTGCAGTGGTTAGAGCCCTCCCTGCTCTACAAAGATCCTTGTCAGTTCCCAGCACCCATGTTGGACAGCGCACAGACATGTGCGACTCCAGCTTCAGGGATCTGATGTCCTTTTCTGGACTCCGTGGGCACCAGCATACATAGACACATAAATAAAAATTGTAAAAAATCTGAAAAACAAAACAAAATGACTTGAAAGATCTGTATTCATACTGATGCTATCTCTTTCTTTGAGATGGGTTTAAAATGTCCTCTGAGTGTAGGAAAGGTTGAGCCAGCAGGAGCCAGGTCTCTTCGGGGTAATGGTCTTAAGGGCAGTTACTCTGTGTTAGTTTTGGAAACTGGCTCAGGGCCTGTTTTATGTAGTTTAGATATCTTTTCTTTATTGTCAATATATCCTGGTAAAACTGAATTCAGTGAGATTTCAAATTAAAGAATAATTCTAGTTTAATTTAGAATTCAACTTTTTAAAGCCTTTCTCTACATTTGTTATGTGTGTGTGCATGTGTCTATGTACACATACGTGTACGTACCACAGCATATGTGTGAGGTTAAAGGACATCTTTTAGGAGGCTACTCTTTCCTCCCATGGTGGGTTCAAGAGATCAAACTCAGGTTGTCATCTTGCATGGCAAGGGTTTTACCTACTAATTCAACTTCCTAGTTTTCATTTAAAATGATACTTGTTTTGTTGCTGAAGGCCAAAAAAAATATTAAGGGATTCTTCAGCAAAAGAACATAATGTGTCTTAATTTTTTCCTGTAACAATCTTAAAATTTTGCGTAAGTTGGTGACAATTTTAACTAGCTGGCACATACCACGTGTACCTTTGTTCCTCTCTGTCCTCAGCAAATGGGTAACAATTCCACCTCATGCTTTCTGTGTTTCCTCCCACTCCTCAAGCCAGCCAGTCTTCGAGGTCGAGAAGTTAGAGTCACATACTGAAATGAGTAAAAACAAATTACTAGCCAGAGAAGTTAGATTCTTCCTAGGTTTACATGATTATATGGAATATGGATCACATTTATTGATTCTTGTTATAAATGTTTTTAATTGAAAAAAAGGTTTTCCATATAATATATTCTGAGCAGTTCCCCTTCCCCAGTTCCTCCCAGATCCCCCTTCCCTACCCACCCAGATTCATGCCCGTTTTTCCTTCTCTTTAGAAAACAGAGAAACAAGTAAACAAAACCCCAAAGAAAACCAAACAAAGAAAAAAACACAAGAAACACATACACACAAACAAGACCCATAAAAACACAAAATTGGAAGTTAAAGACACAGCAAAAGAGCAGTAAGACAAAAAGTGCCCAAACAAAGCAATATCAGACAAAAAAAAAAAAAACTACAAAATACCATTGAGTTCACTTCTGCTGCTGGGCGGGACCAATCCTGAGTGTGGTTAATACGCCTGGTGAGACTCTGGTGGAGAAATGGATTTTTCTTTGCATGCTGGTATTAATTGCAGACAGCTTCTTGGTTGGGGGGGGGAGTTCGTCTCCACCCCGTCTGGCTTAAACCTGTGCAGGTCCTGCGGGTGCTGTTACAGTCTCCGTAAGTTCATATGTGCATCACTCCTGTTGTATCTAGAGAATTGTCTCCTTGGAGTCATCCATCCCCTCTGGCTCGTACATCTTCCCACCTCCTCTTCCACATGGTTCCCTGAGCCCTGAAGGGAAAGATTGATGGAGACAACCCAGTTAGGGCCGAATGTTCCAGGTCTCACTCTCTGCACATGGTCCACGTGTGAGTCTCTGTGTTAGCTTCCGTCTGCTGCCCGAGGAAGCTTCTCTTCTCTGAGGATGGCTGAGCGAGGCACTGGTCCACGGGTACAGCAGGATCTATGCTCCTTTAGAAGAACAGTGGTAGCTGGTTTTCACCTAGGACCTTGGCCTGTCTTGTCTCCATTCTTAGCCACACAGGCGTGTCAGGCATGAGTTCCATCTCACAGAGTGGGCCTCAAATCCAGTCAGACATGATCATTTGCTCCCACAACATTTGTGCCACTGTTGTGCCCGTGTGTCCTATGTCTGCATTGGGTCATCACTGTAAATCACAGGGTTAGTGACTGGGGCGATGGTAGCTTTAGTAGCAGGCAGAGTGCCTTCCGGTACTGTGGGCACTTGTCTGCAGGGGCGGAGGCTCTAGTTAGGCGCCATCTCAACTGTTTGTGTTCAAATGACATAGGTAAATGTTGTATTCAGTAGTAGGCCATTACACCTGTTTGTGGAGAAGAGCCAATAGCCAGAGTAGTGTGGCATTTCCGTGGGGCCCTTAGGCTGTATTCTGTTCCTGGAGGATTCAGTTGGTGGCAAACGATGTCTAATTGAGGCATCATCCCCCTGTTGTATCTGTTTTAAGATGTTCCTGCAGTATAGGTTCTTCATGGCCTTAGTGCTGTCCCTCCCATTTTTCCTCCCTTCCCACTCCTGCTTCAGCCCCCACCGCCCCTCCCGTGTCTGTGTGTTTGTTCTCTCTTCCTCAGGAAATCCCCCCTCCTTCTAATCCCTTATTTTACATCTTTGGTGGTCCAGATTGTAACATACTCAGGATAATTGTTGCTGGCTCCACCCCTTTACCTGCCAGCTTTATAGTTTCATTTTAACATTTTTAAACTTTAATTTATTAACATTTTTTCTTTATTTTATATACCAACCACAGTTTCTCCTCCCTCCTTTTCTACCACCCCCCCCACTCCATCTACCCTGCCCCATCTACTCCTCCTGGTCTCCATTCAGAAGGGGGCAGGCCTTCCAGGGCTTGAACAATAAATGGATCTCATGAGGCTGAAAAGCTTCCATACAGCAAAGGACACTGACTTGTGAGGAAAGAGACCATCTACAGAATGTGAGAGGGCATTTACCAATTATACATCTGACAGAAAGTTAGTGTTTAGGATACAAAGAACTCAGAAGAACTGAACATCAAGAAAACAACCCAGTTTTAAAATGGAATATAGAACTAAAGAGAGTCCTTAGAAGAAAACCACAAATGGCTGAGGAACACTTTAAAATGTTCAACGTCCTTACCCACCAGGGAAACAGAAACTAAAGCCACACTGAGATTTCCTCTTACTCTTCTCAGAATAGCCAAGATCAGTGGAACGTGACGGCTCATGCTGGAGAGGATGCGGATAGGGGAACAGAGCAGGTGCCCACCCAGACTCACAGACTATGACAACATGCACAAGGCACACACAGGCTCTGGCCATTGCTGGTGGGAGTGCTCGCTTGCCAGCCACTGTGGAAATCATTGTGGCCGTTCCTCAGAAAGCTAAAACAAATCTGAAAGATCCAGCCACACAACTCTTGGGCATACACCCAAGGAGCTCTGCATCTTACCGTAGAGACCCTTGCCCATCCAGGTTCGTTGCTGCTTTCCTCATAGTGGTCAGAAATTGAAACGGCCGAGATGTCCAACCGATGAGTGGGTGATGAAAATGTCGTCCATTTACACAGTGGGACATTGCTCAGCCGTTGAAATGAAATTTACAGGCAAATGGATGGAATGAGAAGCAGTCATCCTGAGTGGGTTAACCCAGACCCAGAGAGACAAACATGTATGTTTTCTCTTTAGAATGTGTGTGCTTCATTTAGAGTACCCACAGAGGTTAGGTAGCTAGGAAGGGACCAGGGGAAAAAAGGGGTTTAAGGGGATGTAGAATACGGTGTTGTGAAAGAGATGACAGGGAAATTAGAACAAGGGAATTAAAAGGGTAGGGAGGACAGGGTGCACTTGGAAATATGGGGAGGGATAGCTGACACCAAAGGCCTTTGAAAAAGCCAAAAGAAAACCTACCACTGTAGCTGGGTGGTGGTGGCTCATGCCTTTAATCCCAGCACTCAGGAGGAGAGGCAGGTGAATTTCTGTGAGTTCGAGGCCAGCCTGGTCTACAAGAGCTAGTTCCAGGACAGGCTCCAAAGCTGCAGAGAAGCCCTGTCTCAACCCCCTCCCCCCAGAAAAACAAAACAAAACCATACCTACTACTGTAGAAGCTTCCTAATATATATACATATATAAAAGGATTATTAACGGCTCATCGTTTAATGAAGAAGACAGTATCCCAACTAGGTATCAAATGATTCCAAATAAAAATCACAGTTTCATGAGTGGGTTACACTTTTTTGAGTCTTTGACCACAGGCGTCCCTTAGACTCTCCCCAGCCTGGTTCCCCTGTGACGTGATAGTCAAGCCTTATTGCTGAAGACACCGCACACTAAGCACAGACATGGGATGGAGCTAGTGCTCAGCTGGAAGCTCCACCTCCATTGGCTAACTGTGGTGCTAGAAGATGCTAAACCTACAGCCAGGGGAGAAAACAAGCCTCGTTCTCACCCAGCTGTGAACCTGCCCGGAAGATCGTCTACCGGTGCTACGGGAGTAACCAACCACGTTTAAAATTTAATTTAAGACACACTCCATGAGGAAGAACTCATACCTGATATTGTTAATGAGCCTGGAACTAGACAAGTTATGGCGCTGAAGAGCCTGCTTTTATTGTGCTAAATTAACACAGCAATGAAATGAGTCCTATGGCATACTGCTGCTGTACCTGTGGGTTGGTGCATTGCTCGGCCCTCATCAGAGAGGCTTGCTCTTGCAGTAGGTGGTGATTTACAGAGACTCACCACTGGGCAACGTGCAGAGAGTGAGAGACTTAGGGATACTCGGCCCTGAATGGAGTGTCCTTACCACACCCCTCATCTCTTCAGGAGAGGGGCAGAAAGATTTTAAGGGCCAGAGTGATTTGTGACTTCAAGGACACAGCATTTCCTAGACAGCAGAGCAGGTGCCCACCCAGACTCTCAGACTATGACAACATGCACAAGGCACACACAGGCTCTGGCCAGACAGAACCCTAGGAAAAGAGGCAGTGGACACAGAGTCCCACCCCACCCAAGAAACTGTTCACGAGCGACAGCTGCTGGGAGAAGGGCGGTCCATTTTCTTCAGTGGAGTGACCCTGGGCATATCTGCCGTGCTCCAGGAGAGCTTACCAACATAAATCATGGTTTTCAGTGGTTTTTCTCTTACGTTTTTGTTGTTGTTTTAAGAGGAAAAAGAACATGAAATTGGGGAGGATTTGGGAGGAGTTGGGTAAATGCAACAGAATATGATAAAAAATAAAATATACTATATGAAATCCTCAAAGACTAAGATAAAAACCTCAAAAACATATAACAATTTAAACTTATGTAAAAATCCATAGCTGCTAGGGATGTCTTCATTGGTTTAAGTTTTTTTAGATTTATTTTATTTTATGTAGATGAATGTTTTCTATATGTACATATTTGTATATATGTATATTGTGTATACTTGTATATGTATATGTGTGTATGTACATGTATGGGTATATGTATATGTGTATACCATGTGTGTTCTGGTGCCTGTGGATCAGGAGAGGATGTCGGATCCCCTAGAATTGGAGCTAAGGATGGTTGTGAGCCCACATGTAAACACTGGGAACTGAGCCAGGCCCTCTGCAGGGGCAACAGTACTCTTGACCACTGAACCAACTCTCCAACCTTTGTTTCGTTTTTGGATTTAGGGTTTCACTGTGTAGTCCTGGCCGATTAAAAACCTGCTATATAGATTGTCTTGAACTCAGAGATCTCTCCGCCTTTTCCTCCCAACTACTGGGTTTAAAGGTATGCACTAGCATGCCTAGCCTAGCGGTTAGAACTTCACATTTATGGGAAAATGGAATATATCATTGATATTAATTAATCCTTACCTGTTTGTGGATTTGAGTGTTGTTTCCTCTTGCAGCATAGCCCAGGGAGAGATGAATGTTGTGATGCATTTCATATACGGGGGGACTCTGGACTTTCCGGACAACGCTAATGTTGGGTATGTATTACTTTTTAAAAGGAAGTTTAAACATAAAAGCTATATGGGTTCTATTTTGTTGAACTATTTTGCAGAGAGTCGATGAAATAGAAGCTTCACTTTTATTGTCTATTTTGATTTGTTTGGAGGAATATCTGAAACTACATTAAGTGTGAGCTGGAAAGATGTCTCTGTGCTAAGAGTACTTGCTGATCTTGCAGAGACTCACAGCCATCTGCAGCCTGGGTCCAGAAGACCCTGTGCCCTCTTCTGGCTCCAAAGGCATCAGGCATGCCTGTGGTATACAGATACACATGCAGGCAAAACACTCACATACAAAAAACAAGACTTTTTAAAAAGTGTATAGCCTTCAGCACTTTTATTCTGTGTGTTACTGAGGTGTGAGGGGATTCGAAACATCTCCAAATCTTTCCTCCTTCCTTAACAAAGCAAATCCTGTGTCAGTGCCGACAGTTTTGACCTATGTGCATAAAGCAAAAAGTTGAGTTATAATTTAGATCTTTTTTCTGGACATTCTATATTATTGAGAAATTATTGTATATTATACTTTGATTTTACATTTGAGAATTATCAGCTGACATCTGTTTACTTCAGTCAGATACTGAACGTGGCTGACATGTATGGCCTGGAAGGATTAAGAGAAGTAGCCATCTATGTCCTGAGAAGAGACTACTGTAACTTCTTTCAGAAGGTAATGTTAAATCTAACTTCACCCAGTCGTCATGGGACTCTGAACACAATTGTGCTTAAAAATGCCACCGCCTAACTAACGCACACTCTTGTTGAGAAATAACATGAGCTGTGCCTGTGAAAATGAGAAAATAACTGTATAATCGTTTTAAGCAAAGTTAGGTCGATGTGCGGATCTATTGACAGAACATACAGGATCCTGTGTGACTCAGGGATAGATATACAGGACTCCTGGCACAGGAGAAGGAGAGCCGTTTCTGTCTCTTTCACAGGGCCACAGAGCTTCATTGGTTCTTTCCCTTCCCTCTGTCACGTCTGAGCGTTTCCCTGGATTGATTTCTACAGGGGTGTGAACATGTTTTGGTTCTCACGAGTTGAGTGTCTAAAGGGAGATCCTGTGCTGTGCATTTCAAACCCACTTTGTGCTTTAGGCTTCGTTTCTTTAATAGACTTTGTGAATGTAAGTTAATCCACATATTTATGCTTTTCTTAATTTGTACATTTTCTATAATTCATTGAGCATGTATTTATTTAATAATGAACAAAAACATCTCTTAAAAATTTATTTTTGCTCATTAGATACTTGATGCAATATTACCCATTGTCTGACTTCTAATGTGGTTATTTTAATAACATTTAAATCAGTTTTTATGTTGGGCAGGACTTTTCCTATCTCCCTGAACCAAAGCCAAGAACCGTTCCCTCCCATCTTAGGTTCGACCAGTTTGATCTCAGAAGGTGGTCGTAGCTATGCCAGGCCCCCTCTGAAGGAATCAGACCCAGAGAACGGAAGAACGGAAGACTGAACCATTCCTTCTTCATTCCGCCAGTTTTAGTCCATGAGAGAGGGAAAGGCTGGAAGCAGGCATTATGGTGACATTAAAGCAGCAGATTTGGCAGATACGGTTTAAAGTAATAGCTGGGAAAAACCGCTTTGTGTTAGTTTCCATTCTGAGCTGAACTACCTTGTGAAAGTCTCTTCTCTAAGTAATCTTTGCACACAGTTGCCTCTTAATATGTTCACGAGTATATGAGTTAAGTGCAGCTTCTTGTATTATATTTCAGTAATCCACTTAGTATTTCTTTTAATTTGACGGATCGTTTGCTGACACTAACGGGTTTGAGGGCAGCACACGCACACAGTGGTGCGAGAACCCAGTCCTCACACTAAGAGCCACAAAAAGGTTAGCACTTAAATGTCTGAAACAAAGGGTGTGTTTTCTTTCCTTGAAGTCTGTTTATTCGTATGCATTCTGTGGAACACCCTCCTGGAGCCTGCTGCTGTGATTGAGTATGGGATGATTCCTAAACATGGCTGCTTTTGTAGACCTTAGTATTTTTGTAATGAAGTTTTGAATGTTACCACTTTTAACTTCAGTCTTCATTGATGCATCACAGTTTAAATCTCATAAACCTCTACTAACACATCCCCGTCGGGCACATGTGGACACGTGTGGTGGACATCTGGCCCAGATCTCCTAAACCTGGGCTTAGTCTTTTCAGTAATTTGCTATCCAGCATTCTGTATAGTTGGACATATTTGGACTTCCTTAGTAGGTTGTGGTAGGCTTTTCATTTTGATTTTTCTCATACAACTAAAATACATTGTAATCAGTAATCTCAGTATGCCTTCCCAGACCCCACAGACAGGTTCTGAGAATGGCTGGAGACCTGTCGTTTGCCTCTGAAAACACTCGTCATCAGCACATCGTTTCTGGTTAATCACTTCAATAGAAATTGCTCTTGCTATACATTAAATGGTATGTTTTGTGTTATATAGGGCTTGGTTGTTCCTAAATAACGTTGGACTTAGATTTTTTTTTTTAATTCCTGTGATGCTTTATGGTTTCTCAGACGTCTGGTGCTTTTAGGGTGTTAAGTATGTGCATCAAGTTCCTTCTGTCCTTTATGAGGTGGATCAGAAAGCCAGGTCATTTCATTTCATGGAATTACCACTACATAATATATACAATGATGTAATTTCTAATTTTAGGAAAACCTAGAGTATCAGTTACCTTAAAGGGATTGTGTTTAAGAAAAACATTAAGGGGCTGGAGAGATGACTGGGTGGTTAAGAGCACTGGCTGCTCTTCCAGAGGACCCGGGTTCAATTCCCAGCACCATGTGGCAGTTCATAACCACCTGTAACTCCAGTTCCAGGGGATCTGGCACCCTCTTCTGACCTCCACTGGCAAGACACCCATACACAAGAAGATAAAAGAACAAATAAAATGTAAAAACAAAAACATCAATGGGCAGAGCATAATATTACATTCAGTTATTTATCTTTCTTAGTTTTTGAGACAGGCTCTCATGTAGCCTGCGCTGGCCTCAAACCCACTGTGAGGCTAGGAGTAAGCGCTTACCTTCCCCTCCTCGGTGCTGGATTTACAGGCATACACTAGCAGGCCTGGCTTATGCAGTGCTAGGGTTTGAACCCACGGCTTCATGCATTTTAGACAAGCTCTCTACCAGCTGAGCTACACACCAAGCCCTGCATTTAGTTCTTAAGTACTAATGTAATACTTTAACACTTGAAAAATCAAGCTAATAGCAGTTCATATTTAAAAGCTTGAAATTGCTGCCCTGATGAGAGGAAATGTTTGTTACGCGTTTGAAAGTACGCTGTACTGATAGGCTGTTGATCGTCTCTGGTGTTCTGTACACTCACAGTTGAAAGTACGCTGTACTGACAGGCTGTTGATCGTCTCTGGTGTTCTGTACACTCACAGTTGAAAGTACGCTGTACTGATAGGCTGTTGATCGTCTCTAGTGTTCTGTACACTCACAGTTGAAAGTACGCTGTACTGATAGGCTGTTGATCGTCTCTGGTGTTCTGTACACTCACAGTTGAAAGTACGCTGTACTGACAGGCTGTTGATCGTCTCTGGTGTTCTGTGCACTCACAGTTGAAAGTGTGCTGTACTGATAGGCTGTTGATCGTCTCTGGTGTTCTGTACACTCACAGTTGCAGCTAACAGATGAGTGCTGGTTTTCTCAGATTGTTAGGTGTAAGCAAGGCTCAGTGAAACCACCTAACTAGACTGGGTAAGAAGACAGGTTTGTGGGAATGTGAAACTGCTGTGTGGCCCTGTCGTTAGGGGGAGTCCAAAGCCATCTTGGCTGCCGTGGGACAGGGGGTGTGGAGCAGAAAGGCACGGAGAGCATCCAGTTATAAAGGCGGCTCCGGCCAGGAGAAAGCGGTGAACTGGAACAGCCTGGATGGTTAGGGTAGCAGTGGAGGGGTGGTGTGGTCTGCATGCTGGAGAGGCCTGGTAGCTTGGATGTGTGTGCATGTTAATAGGGGCCAGGAGGGACCAAGGAGCCTTGATGTCAGTACTGATGCCATACATGTCCCATTATGGGGCTCGTTTCTCGCTGCCTCTCCTTCACACCTCTTCATCCTTTCTCGTGGTCCCTTTCTATTCTGACGTCCTACAGAAACACGCGTATGCACACACTTGCACACTCACTCACTCACATATGTAAATGACTTTGAAATTACATCTGCATGTGAGAGAAAACGTGTATTACTTACTGTTCTGAGTCTGAATTGTTTAATTTCACATAATGATCTCCTGAAAGTGAAATTTCAAATTTCTATCAAATTTTAAATTGTATGCATTTATTCTATAGTTTAAGTATATAAATCAAATTTTTTATGAACCAAATACTTTCAGCCTCTGTAAATTAAAAAGACTGAATGTGATATTTTCTGTCAATTTTAGCCTGTTCCCAGAACATTGGCATCGATTCTAGAATGCCTAATTATTGCTCATTCAGTTGGAGTGGAAAGTCTTTTTGCTGACTGCATGAAGTAAGTTACCTTATGCAGTGCCGCTGTTATTGTGTGTCCTTTATATATGTATACATAATATATACTCTTACTCTATTATTGTGTGTCCTTTATATATGTATACATAATATATACTCTTACTCTCCAACATTTGTGGGCAGTTTTAGTCTTGGTCTTTTTTTTTTTTTTCAACACAGTTCAGGTGCTTAACTAGTTGTACCAGTTGAGAAGAAGTGTGGGTTTAGATGTTACCTAAGGTGTATGGGGTCAGTTTCACTGAAGACGAGCCAGGGCTGTGTGAAATGTACACATAACCAGCATGGGTTTAAGTATGTGTTTCTGTGGGGGTTCCCTTTACGCATCATGGCAGGCAGAGGAATGACCCACAAAGAGGTGAGAATGAAGATACCCGTCAGCCTCATTTAGTCAATGGACCAAACTTAGGGAGTCAAGCCCCACACAGTTTATCGTAAGCTTATTTAAATGCAGTACAGTTTGGAAAAGAGTTTCCAGGCAGCCATCATTCCAGTTCCAGGTGCACAGTGAAGCCTACGGTGTGACTACCTGGAAACTCTGTACAGAGTGCACGTGACCACCAGGGTGGGTTCTACAGCTGAAGGGTCTAGGATCTGGTGTGGTCTCTGACCAAGGTAGCGGAGAGGTCAGCAGGCTATAAAGTACTGTGACACCCCTCAGGGTGGGTTCTGTTAGCAAGGAGACAGAGATAAAGGTCTAAGGAAGGAGGGAGAGTCTGGGGTAGACCTTCTGGTTGGGGAGGTCTGGCTCCACACAGAGCGAAGGTCACCAGGTCATTAACAGCATCCACTCCCAGTTTATTTCTTCCTCTGAAGAGACTGCTCTGCGTGATTAACATTCCTGGTTTCTCCAGTGTTTACCTGTGATGACCTCGTGCCCACTTTGTTTCTGAAAGTGAACGTAGTTAAGCCCATCTTAGAGCCCGAAAGATTAAGTGAGGCTCAATCATAATAGTTGGTTTATGTGTGTGTATGATTGAAAACAAAATTACTGACTTTTAACTTTTTTCCTTGCTCTAACTTGGATTGTTTGATTTTAACAGCTGGATCATAGACCATTTTGCGAGGTTTTGGTCAGAAAGAAGCTTTGCAAATGTTCCTCCTGAAATTCAGAAAACTTGTCTCAACATGCTGATCCAGTCCTTAGTGAGTATAACCTTAACAAATGCTTTATGTGAGCCATTCGAAAGTTTATTCAATGATTCCAATGCAGAAATGGAATGTTAATGTTTCTGTAGAAGCAAGGTGAGAGTCACAGTTCAGATAACTCAGGACCAAAGTGGAGATCCCAGCCCTGAGATCCTGTTCTTCTGAAGCCACTCTCAAGTGCTCAGACAGGCTGCACCGCTGTGAGCTAGATGTTCATTAACCTTAGGGCTCCAGACATAGAGATCGTGCATTGGTCCAGCAGTACAGGGAGATTCTGCACACAACACCTGACCTTCTTTCTCAGTGGCTTAATTTTCCCAGGGATTCACTTCACCTGGGGGCAAGTTAGTTGGTTACATTAGGCTGCTTCCCTCATGGAAAAGATACATTTGTTGTTACTGGAATAGATGCTTATCCCAGACCTGGATTTATGTTCCTAACTCACTGTGTGCCTGCTAAAAGTGCTCTCCGTGAATGTTTAGACTTCCTTGTCTGTCATATTTGTGTTCTACACAGTACAGCAATGACTAAGAAATTCACATCACAGAAATGAAAAGCTGTGGTCTCAGGCATGTGAAGTTCATTGAACTTACAACTTTCCCTGTTATCCTGAAGCTGCTAGTCTGATAGAAGAGAGGAGACCTTTAGAAGGTGTGTGGCAGTGCCAGCTAGGTGGCAGTGCCGTACCAGGTTGAGGTTGTGTCTCTAAGGTACAGTATCTACTCCACAGCTCTGAATTTAAGGCGCTGTTTATCTTGTAGTCAAAATTCATGTATCCAGAAGTCAAGCTGGGGAGGCGGGAATGTCCCCTCAAAATTTCTCCTGTGACCCATTAGCAAAATTTTGTCTCTCTTCTCTGCAACTTTGGACTCTGCTGATGTAGAGACCTTAGTACCAGAGAGAAGGATGCTTCTGTCAGGAATACATACAGCAAGGACTCTACTGAGCTGGCAGTTGAGACAACCCTCTCTAGCTGGCCTGTAAATCCATGTGTAAAGAAGTAGAAGGAGCTTGGCTGTTGAGGGGAGACTGAGCCGCCCTCTCCATGTGGGTAAAGAAGGCTACATCTAACACATCTGGATGCAGTGCACCCAGGTTCTGTGCGTAGACTCATTAGGAAACAGCAGCAGTGTATGCGCTGTGACAATAAGGGCCCAGGGTTGTTAGCAATGGAAATCTGGCCTATTCTGCCAGATTAGGAGCCACAAACAGCAGAGGCAGCTGCTGAAATCCAAAGGAACGTGGAGTCGGGAGTGGAGGAGGTGATTATAAAAACATCCTATAAAAATAAGACCATGTCAGTTACAGAAATGAGCATCCTTAGGGCATATGTGCAGTATTCACGGCCCTTTGTTCATCTAATTACGTCAAATATTCTAATGTTCACTCATTGCCTCATTGCCCTAGGTCTAAGACATGCTGGGGCCAGTTCACTCTGTGCCTCCATATCTGTTCATAGACCCTGAGAACGAGGCTGTTTGAAGAGGGCCGTGTATCACACACAGTGTAAACACAGGCTTTCTATTTATTAACATGTTGTACAGTGAAGGATACCTGTGTCATTTTAGGAAACATAACTTACTTCTTCCACCAAGGAGAAAGTTCAGCTCATAGAGTTACATCAGGTGCCAAGTTGACAGGGGTTGGGTCTGTGACATCATCGTAACATTTGCCTGGCCGTGATAAAGGCTACATCCTCAATTTCCTTCTGGGTCTGTATCCAGTTAGAGTGGCCACAAAATTGGAATTTTAGTTACTTTTCTATTGCTGTGGTAAAACAGCTTAGGGAGACCCTGTCTAGACAGCAGTCTGTCGCTGAGGAAAGTCGGGGCAGGAACTCAAGGCAGGAACTGATGCAGAGGCCATGGAGGGTGCTGCTTCCTGGCTTGCTCTCCATGGCTTGCTCAGCCTGCTTTCCTGTAGCACCAGGACAAGCAGCCCAGGGATGGCCCCTCCCACACAATTATCAATCAACAAAATGTACACCAGCCCTGTCTGGTCTGAGAGTTTTCTTCACTGAGGTTTCCTTTCCAGAGTGATGCTAGCCTGTATCTGGCTGACATGAAACTAGCCTGAGCCAGCAGCATGGAGTGAGATTTAGAGAGGAGATGTGGTAAAGGCAGGTAATGGTATAAATGGAAGCTGTGCTTGCTTTCCTGGCCTCCCACACCCGAATAATCACACAGAAACTATGTTAATTACAAAACTGTTCTGCCAATGACTCAGGCATGTTTCTAGCTAGCTCTTACATCTTGAATTAACCCATTTCTATTCATCCGTGTATTTCCACTAAGCTGCGTCTTACCAGTGTGGGCTTGTTACTCCTTTGGCAGCTACATGGCATCTCCTTGATTCTGCCTACTCTCTCTCTATATCTCTGTTCAGATTTCCTCCCCATTTTTCCTCCTCACCAGGTCCTCATCCCAGATTCACGCCCCTTTGTTTTGTTTTACCTGGAAACCTGCTGGGTTTGCCCAGAGTTGCACGTCCTGAAGCGTGGTTAACTCACTGAAGACTGATGGCCTCTCTTCCAGCAGCCTTGCACTGCCAGTTGCTCCAGGGCAGGTTGGGCCCCATGAGCCCCACCCTCATCTATGACTGAATATTTAAGGGTCCAGCTTTGTGCTGACTTTTCTACAGGCTGTGGATTTATGAGAACCATGACCATGCCGTGCAGCTCTTTCGTTCTTTGCCTCTTCCATGATGCGCCCTGAGCCTGGGAGTGGGTGATTGGAGCATCCGGTTGAGGGCTGAGAATAGTGAAAGCTGATACACATGGGGTTTCTGTGCTGACCAGTTCTGTAGTAGGCCCTTCAGGACAGCGGTGAGCAAGCCAAATGTTGTTATGTTCATATTCAAATAATTTTATCTGAATTAAATGCTTTATAGGAAAAGGATAGGTTCTCTGATAGTATGTGCGGAAGGAATGTGATAACGGTGTAAGGATCGGGGAAGACATTGCTTTGATTGAGTTCTTAGTAATTAAAGAATGTCCAGCATCCATGCTAAGTACTCCGTCTTCCATTGCATTGCTGTGTAAGAAACCCATCCCACAGGAAATGGCTGAAAACTAGATTTGTTATTTCTAAAATGGTGGGGGTTGACCCTTTGCGGATATTCTCTAGGATGGCTCCCATTGCCAGCAGGAGCTGTTGGCTGAGCTGCCACTGGGCCACTCCTCCTAGTCTCCATAGATGAAGCAAAGATAACAAATCGCTTCCTGCAATCCAAGAATCCCAAGAAATCAAAAGGATTTGACTTGCCTACAAAGTTATTGTAATGCTGCCTAACTTTTCCAAATGCTTTTACAATTCTAGAATCATAAGAATGCTGCCTTCCTTCTGATGGAGAGCGACCGGCTCATCATGGGTTTACCTAGAGTAAAGTGGACAGAGGCAGCGTTGTCGATGGCGTCTCGGCTGCAAGAAGAGTGTGTGACATTTATTGTAGAGAACTTCTCAAGCATCATCAAGAGTGAAAATTTCACTCTGCTCTTACAGGTACTGTGTCTACTGTGTTTTCTACATGTGTCTTCTTGGTTCTGATTTTAATTGCACAAGCGCTTTTAAGTCAGGTTGCCTTTGATTACAATACTCTGTTGAGTAAATTCCATAGCAGATGGCATGTTTGCAACAGATTTGGAGCAGTAGTGGACAGGATTTACTTTGGCTCACAGATGAGAAAGCAGAAGGGACAGGTTTGAGTGCCCTGGCAAGGCTTATTGTTACTTGGGCCAGCTCTTTTCCTGTCACCATGGCCACATTTTAGAGACTCAAGTTGTAAAGATGATGGGTCTCTAAAACTCATTTTCATAAGGAACTGCTTGCTCTAAAATTAGTCACTGAATAATGATGTGGTCTTTATCTCTAGGTTATATTATTAGGCTATATCAGCTCCTGAAAAGTTTGTGTGTGTGTGTGTGTGTGTGTGTGTGTTTAAGGACATGCACATGTGTATGGGTGTGTCTGTGCACATGTCTTTTTATGTATTTGTGTTTGTGCATGTATTGTGAGTGTGTCGGTATTGCATGGAGGGGCATGCTCATGGAGTCTTTGAACAGAAAAGACGTATTTTGATGATGCTATGTATCCAGGCATGACAGTTGTACTGCTATTAACTAGACTTTAACATTTATTGTATATTTTACATGCACTTCATTAAATGTCAAATTCTGTGTTTTATAGTCACAAGCCATGAGCAGCACAGCTCATCTGTTGGACAAAATTTTTAAAGCAATTGAAGATAACATTACCACTGAAAATAGCTGCTCCCTCCTTATGACTCTGGACACGTTACTGAATTCCGAAAGTACAAAGGAAATGGTACTGAATGTAATAAAATTCACTGAAATATGTAATATTGTAAATAATTTGAGATTTTAAGTTGCACGTGCAGCTTGAATATTGCACAGCCCATTGTAGTTAGGTACTGGACACCTTGGGACTTCGTAGTTTCTTATATCTATTTGAAATAATTCCTAATTTTTTTTCAATTATGTTCATTTTCAAATTAACTTTTTATAAAACTTAAGAATCAGCAGTTTGGCCCCTTAACTCTGAGCACAGCTTGGGACTTAGCAGTTATCTGGCACAATGTGACTTTGGTATTTTTCTCTGATAATTACAATAAATATATATATTTTGTATATATATATGTATATTTTGGTATTTTTTATCACTAATGCCTTTTATTTTATGGTATTAGTAATTCTTTTTTCTCAAAACAAATTTTATTTTTAAATTAAATTGAGTAGGAAAAATAAAAATTTAAATGTCACTTATTTTTAAATGCAATTAATTGGTGACAATAAGAATCTTTGTCATTTTTTTTTAGTAAATTTTATTAAATTATAAAAGTTTCCATTTCCGCCCCCCCTCCCAACACCCTCCCACTCCCCCCACTCCCCCCTCCTTCCCCTCCGTCCCCCAGGGCAGTCAGGGTTTCCTGCCCTGTGGGAAGCTCCAGCTCCCTCCCCCTCCCTCCAGGTCCATAAAATAGTTCATCAAATTTATTATTATTACCTAGAGTATTTGACCTTGTCATGTCATAGTTGATATGAGAGGTTGCGGAAGGTATTCATATAAAATGCATTGCTGTTTTAAAATCCTGTTTAAAGAGTAGCATTTAGCTTCATGTTCACTATAACATCTTGTTAATGAGTAAGCCTTCATAAATAGCATGTGCTCGATAATCTTAGAAATGTAACTGATGACATCACTGATGTAGCTTAGGAGTAAGTAGATTCGGGAAGGAATAATGACTGGTTGCTATGACAATGTGGCTCTCACCAGCTGCTGATTTGTTGCTGGAACACAGGGCTTTACGTGCAAGGTCCAAGCTGTACGTGACAAGCTGTGGGCCTTCCTGGTTCAGTCTTTCTACGCCGTCCGTCACACGGAAGGCTGGCAGCGGGTGCACGTGGATGACCAGCAGAAAATCCAAGCAGGTATGTTATTCTTTCGAGTTTTTATTCTCGTGTGTGGTCTTTGTGAGAGCAGATATTTTTAAGGCGTTCTGAATTCTGGTTAATTAGCATCTGAGAGCTTCTGTTCGGTAACGGAGCACTACCCAAAACTAGTGGGGATGTGTTAGGCTGCTTGGACAAATCGTGCTTTCTCTGACGTTCTTAGAAAATGAAACTCATTTTCTTTGTATGGAATTAGCAATATTTGATCCTTATCTATATTAGCTACAATATTCTAGCCAAACTTGCTAAAAACAAAAAAAAAATCCTTGTGAAGAGCTGTGTAAAAGGACGAGTCTGTCCAGCCAGATCACCAAGCAAGCTCTCTCCCCCGTGGAAACATACTTCACTGGAAGGCTCGCCGTCTCTTTCACAAGAACCTTTCCTTGTGGTTTTGCCGAGATCAGATGGCTTTATTTCACGAGTGATTGGTTCAGGGATGCGGTGTGCGCTACTGCGGAGGGTCCCTCGGGAGTCGCACAGTGATGTCTGACATTTCCTGGGCTCTGTTTGAAACATCAGTATTCAACAAAAGATGTATATCTATCGGAAAGTGTGTGTGGTAAAAATATGGAAATAGAATTCTGAGGGTGTGGAGCTAAAATGGCTTCGTGACTATTTTTAGGTTAAGGCAGGTGCCTCCGAAATAACACTGCCGTGGCGGCAGCTCCTGCCGTGCTCAGCAGCTCCACTTTTTTTCTTCTTTGACATTAAAGCTAAAAGACTGTATTTTATGGAACAGACATTTAGTTCTATGAAACATGGAAGCCATGTATGCTAAAGTGTATCTCAGCTATATAAATTCTTAAGTGATATATTTACAGTGAGACCTGCTCACTGAAGCAACTGGATGTAATTTAAAGAGCAATTTTCACAGGTATTTATTTTTTGTGTAATGAAAATCATCAAACCTTTAGAAATTGCACACTTTCTCCGTGTGACTTTTCTATGCCGGATTTCAGACCAGCTTTTCCTCCACAGTCTGCAGTGTGCGGGAGCAGGGGCTGCCTCGCTTCCGTGGGTCCTTCGAGCTCACTTCTGAGTGGTAGCAAACTTTGTTTTTCTCTTTTTAGAGGATTCACAGCTAAGCTGAAGTTCAGTGTTCTTTAATCTTTTGTGGCACTAATTAAGAATCTGTGTGAGTTTACACATCTCATATATGTTGCCCAGACCATTGTCAGTGATAATGCAGTTAGTTACCGTACGAGCCTCTCGTTTTGTCACGTTGCATCAGGGTAATCTGACTTTTAGATGGGGTCTGTTGTAGTGAGTCCTGACCTGTGCGTGGTCACTGTTTTGGGTCAGCCTTGCTCTGACGTTCTTAGTTCTTGCTGAGCTACTGATTGGAGGAGAATTTTGTTAATCTCTGTGTGTTATTGTGCGGTCATTTGATTGCTGCAAGTCAGTCTTTGCTCTGACTTGTAGCATGCGTCCTATGGAATAGGAATTGTAGAAAATGCTTGACAGCCATTTTACTAAAAATAAAACATTTGAGAAATTACAGGTGTCGATAATAGCCTTCAAAGTAAAATCTCGAGCTCTGTAAACCTTGACAATCTGCACTGGACTCTGCCCCTTATCGCACTGTTTCTGTGTTTTCCTGGTGCCGTTCTAGTTCTTAAGAATGAGCATGAGTCTCCCAGTAATTCCACACAAACTAACCCATAAAGTGAGCTCTGTAGCCCCAGTGAGAACGGGAAGAACTTCAGGGTCGTCTCCTGCTGTGCTCTCGGGAGAACTGCGTCTGTATCTTCTCTTTCCACCATTATCATCAATCTGTAAAGCCAGAAAATAGTTTTAATTTCAGTGGAGTATTTTTGGAGTATTTGATATTCTCTCAAATTATGTATAAAACATAGTTTTAACTTTAGAAACTAAATAAAACCAGTTATTTAAAAATTTATAGCTTGTGAAAAGTCTGGATTTTTAAGTAAATGTATGTGATTTTACATTTTTATTCATTAGCTTTAAAAACAAAATTTTCTGAACCAGAGAATAAGATTGAAAAATAGGTTCTTTATTCTGAAATGTAATGATAAATTGTTTTGTGTACTGGTTTGCTTCCAAGTTAGAGGTTTGTTGTTTTTTTTTTAATATCTATCAAAATCTAACATTTTCTGCTGGCATTCTATTTTTTCTGGGTTTCTGTGGTAATAATAATGTTTCTGATAAAAAATAATTTACTTGGTTTTATTTTTTCACAGCTGCATTTGACAAAGGTGATGACCGAAGACTTGGCAGGAAGCCTGTGCTCACAAGCTCCCAGGTAAACAGCAGCGTTTTCCAGGTCCCGGGGAGAGTGCTACTTAAGTTTATTTTATATTTCAAAGTAAATCTTTTATTAATTAAAGCTATTTTTAAGAGGAAATAATTTTGAGCCTTAAAAATCAACATTTTTACATATATACATTTTAAATGATGTAAATTTCTTATATTCATTTGGTATATGAAATATATTCCCTTTTCATTTCCTTGAAATTGTTTTTTGGCATATAACATATTGGATCTGTTCCAGTAAGCCAGGAACTGTCTAGGCATCTACAATCCTGTGTGATGTCTGCTCTCAGACTGCCTTCCAGTGAATATAACACAAGATTCTCGAGATTCACTGTCTAATAAAGTCAGAGAAACGGGACTGTACTCTGTTCTAAAAAAACATTAAAATGGCAAATTTGTTCTTTTTCCTTTTTAAAAGAAACTATTTGATTTTATTATAGCCTGAAATGTATTTTTCTTCCTTACAGATGTTATTATACAGATATTTATGCACTCAGGAAAATATCTAAGTACAAGATTATACTATGCATATTCTGATGAAAATATGGACTCATTTATTCAGCGCTCTGATTCAGAATATAAAAACATATTGTCCTTGAAATTAGACAGGGAGTCTTGTTTTCTTCCTTATAACCTACTAATTAGGAACGTCTGCAGCCATGAAATACCCTGTTGGCTTCGAGCAGGCCCCACGTATCTCTGGCTGGAAACTGGGACCATGGAGAGTTTGTCAGCAAGTGTCCTGGGATTGCTTTCTGGAGTGTGTGTCGTGGTCTGCTGTGCTCCATCCCTGAGCCCTAGCATCTAATAGTTTGAGAATCACACAGCCCCCCTGGCTGAGAGTGTTGGTGCATGCCTGCAGCCCCAGCCCTGGGAAGTGGAAGTAGTTGGAAGCCATCTCAGCTAGTGAAAACCTGTCTTAAAAAAAAAAAAAAAAAAGACAACCAGAAACACTTCTGACTTCCTTCTCCCCTAATTCCCGTGATGTGAGTGTGGGAACCCTGTCCCCCCTTGGCCCTGTAAGTGTGCCCTGCGATCCCACAACCTGCCCTGACTGTGTCTTTTTGTTTTAATGAGGACTCCCAAAAGTAAACTATTCTTAGTACAGAGGATTAAAAGCTTAATGATAAAATTTCTGGCATTTGAGTTGAAGACTTTTTGGTGAAAAATTTTACAATGTCCCTCAGGTTTTACCATTCAGCTGACATCCTTAAAGCAATGCATCATGAGCTCAAGCCCAGTTCTGTCCTTTCCAGGCATGTGGCTGTGGGTCAGTCATGTCTGCTTTAATGCCCAGTTTCTTATCCAGCAAATGAAGGTAGGCATAGGAGCTATTTCATAGGGTTACCTTATATGGATAAAGTACTGATGGGTCAGATGTTAGCACGGATCCTGAGAGTGGGCTTCTGGAATCTCCAGTGTTAGGTACTTGGATAGCCTGAATCTTCGGGGATTCTACTATAATCATACAATTAATTAACATTACTTATGATTAATTATTAATTAATTAAATAATAATACTGTGTTTCAGATTTGATTAAGATAATAAAGTTAGAAACCCAAAGTTTTTATGAAAATGATTTTTAAAATGATAAAAAATATGGTTTTATGTGATCCTAAATTATAATATGAATGTAAAAGCGAGGGCTGTGTCATTCCATGGGAGAGCACTCTTCTGGGATAGCATGAGCTTTCTTAAGTGTGCCTTCTAAAACTGAAGCCAGGTGTCACGGCGCACACCTTAGTCCCAGCATGGGGAGGCAGAGGCAGGCAGGTTTCTGTGAGTTCCAGGCCAGCCTAATCGAGCTACGTAGTGAGACACTGTCTCAATAAATGACAGTGATAAAAAGCTAAACCAAAATTTTCTTGAAACATAAAGTGTTCTATATCAAAGACTTGTCAATTTATAAGATTTTTCTCTTCTCTCTCTCTCTCTCTCTTTAGCAAAGGAGACAAGGCTTTGATGCTGTTATAAAAACAAAACCTCGGACAGAAGATAAAAAAGTGTGTCGGACATCTCTCTCTGCTACTCAGAACATGAAATCTGATGGGTTAGGAGCATCTGGATGTCCGTCCAGCACGAGCAGAAGTGTAAATAAAGCGTTCAAGCATAATGACAGCACGAAAGTCCCCAAAGTCACAAAGGAAGTGAGAGCTGCGGGGAGAACTGCTTCTGGCAAGTCTAAAACTGCAGCAAAGCCTCAGACAGAGGGCAATGCTAACGCCAGGCCGGAAGATCTCTCCAAAGTCGTGGGAAGATCAGCAAGGGTGGCAGCCACTGGACAGGAGGATTCAGTGCCTGGAAAAGGAATAAGGAACCAAGAAGCGCAGACTACAGGGGCCAGGCCCAAGGTACTCACTGCAAACCTGAATGTGCAAGCCAGAGCCAAGCCTTTGAAAACACGGACAGGAAAAGATGCTTCACGCTCCACCTCTGCAGGACCCTCTAGTAGATCCACAAATTCAAGTATGGAGCTTTTGACTCCCACTGGATGTGTGGATGACACGAAAGAAAACGGATCAGTAGGAGACAGGTCGTCTGACGAGAAGCTGCCCTTGAGTGACTCTCCAGGACAGGCGTTGAATAACGGAGTAGTGTCAACTGGAGGTAGGTTAGCGCGCATGCATGTGAGTGTGAGGAGAGGGAGCGAGCAAGCTCCCGTACCTTATATATGGTAGACAAACAATCTACATCACCAGTTCGATGCTCCAAAAAAATTTTTTTGAGATAGGTTCTCCCTACTAGCCCATGCTGGCCTCGAACTTTCTGTGTAATTGATGATACTCTTGGACTTCTGGGCCTCCTGTCTCTGCCTCCTAGGCCCTAAGATTCAGCTGTGTCTCATGCCTGGTTTATGCTGTGCTGGAGGCGAAGCCCAGTGCTTCACATACACTAGCCAAGCACTCCGCTAACTCAGATACATACCCTACCCTGAAGTCCTCATTTTAGTGGCTCCTAGAAAGCATGGTCCTGGAATGCTTTAATCACTGCTAAATGCTAACGTGTGTTTTTATGCATATGTGCAAAAAGAGAGAATATGGTCTTTCCCGTGTCTAGCCTGTATGTTTATCCAGCTTGTTACTATTTTTAATGTTCTTTTCCTCATGGCTGATATCTCTAATTTATAGCTGTAAAATCTCGATCAGTTTCAAGAGTTCCAAATGGAGTTTCCAATAAAAGAAGCCTTCATGATCAAGACTCTAACAATAGCAGCAGGTAAGACTCTCTTCACCTGACGTCTCTGCTGTAAACAAACTTCTAACTGAGTGGTTTTAAAGATTTTTCTTCATTTAAATGTATTTATGAAATGACATTTTAAACTTTATTTCATATTTATATAAAATGGTTCAGTGTAGTAAAAGTTTCTTAGCTATGCTTAATGGCATGCAAAGTTATGTATTGTCTTATATGTGGTCTGATCTTTCAAAACTTAAAGGTTTATGAATATAGGTTTATATATTTTCAGAACATATAATATTTCTGTTTTTGACAAAAACTGTGTGGTCATATATGGCTGTGGTCGCACACGGTGTTGATCAGTTCCTGTTTTGGAGGATCACTGTAATGCTAACTGCAATCATTTTCCTCAGCATAATCAAAAGGGTGAGTGGCAAAGGGCTTGGTGATCCAGCACCGCAGGCAGCCCTGAAGAAAAGAGGAGGCAGCAATGGATTTATAGCAGCCCAGCCACGGACCAAGAGCGCCCCTCCCACCCTGGCTCAAATTCAAGGTAAAGCTGCAGTGGCCCTGCAGATTCTGGGTGCAGTCCTATGTTAGTCGGACAAGCAAAGCTCTGGCCGGACCTGCAGTTACAGACAGACAAAATGGGGCATGGCTTTATTACCGTCCACTTGTCCAATACTGCTGAGTTAAAGCTTTATGGCTTTTATATAAATATTTTAGTGTCAGAGGATTAATTATGGTTTTCCTGTCCTCCATGGAGAGGAACTTAAAGGGGTCATTGACTCATCTGTATTTCTGGCCCTTTTGTGGAGCATGCCTAGGTTTCTTGAAAGTTTCCTTGGTGACAAGAGGAATTCTGCTTATGAGCCAGCACTGAAGAGTTCTGAAGGAACAGCAGGAGCTGGGCAAATGTGTGTGAAGGGGGAGTTCCTTCAGAACCTGTCACCATGCTGTTGTTTCTCAGAAAGAATACTGATTAGGTCATATAACTTGCACATGGCAACCAGTTTTAAATATTACTTTTTTTCTGGGCCTGGTGGTACATGCTTGTAGTCATTCTATCAGGGAGATAAAGCTGAAGTCATCCTTGACCAATATAGTGAGTTCAAAACCAGCCTGGACTACATGAGACACTATCTTAAACAGAAGGGAAGGAAGGGAGGGAGGGAAGAGGAAGGGGCTGAGGGGATATTGCGGTTCATAAAGCTTAGAGGGAAAGCCAAGTGTACTGAAGCACATGTAAAATCTCAGCCAGCTGAAACTAAGCCCAAGTGCTGGTAAGAGGCTGTGTCTCTTGGTTGCTGGGGAGTAACCACTGAGACTGGCTTCTGGTGTGCATGTGCACACATAGTCTAACACACACACACACACACACACACACACACACATACACACATACCAGTTACTTTTTATGTATTAAGCACTCATTTGTAAGACCAGTTTCTATAATCTGAAAAATAATCTGTATTTGCATAATGAATTAATACTAAAAGTCAGTTGAAAACTAAAGGAGATAAAATTATTCATATTCTAGTAACAGCTAGAAATTTAGACATTAATGGCTCTGCAGGACTGGGGGAGCTCAGTGCAGAAGGGACACCCTTCACACGTCCCTAGTCAGTGTCTAGGTCACCACCCACCCTCACACACACAGGGGAGCTCAGTGCAGAAGGGACACCCTTCACACGTCCCTAGTCAGTGTCTAGGTCACCACCCACCCTCGCACACACAGGGGAGCTCAGTGCAGAAGGGACACCCTTCACACGTCCCTAGTCAGTGTCTAGGTCACCACCCACCCTCACACACACAGGGGAGCTCAGTGCAGAAGGGACACCCTTCACACGTCCCTAGTCAGTGTCTAGGTCACCACCCACCCTCGCACACACAGGGGAGCTCAGTGCAGAAGGGACACCCTTCACATGTCCCTGGTCAGTGTCTAGGTCACCACCCACCCTCACACACACAGGGGAGCTCAGTGCAGAAGGGACACCCTTCACATGTCCCTGGTTAGTCTCTAGGCCCCCACCCCACCCTCATACACACATGGAAGTAAAACTGATAATTGGGGTTGGCAGATTTGAGTGCCCCAAATTTCGTTTCTAAGACTTTAACCAGAATGCATAAATTGAATTTTTAATAAATAATTAATAAACTTTATTCTACATTTTTCTGTAGCCCACAGTCTTGTTTTCCTTTCAGATCTGGGTTGTTAGCCCTGATAAACAACAATTATAATCCTCTAGTATAAGGTTATTCCAGTTTGAAGAAAAACTAACAATTTCCAGAAATTTACATTTTATTTTAGGTCAGGTCTTATTTTCAGCTGTGTTTCCCCCAGAAATACACTTCAAAGAGAGGGCCTTTCTTGATGCTTTGATTAAAGAAAATCAGATTTTCTGCTCAAACACATTTATACAAATCTATTTTAGGGACAGCAATGACTTGATGAAGATCCTACTACAAGGGTTTTTTACTAAGATCCCAGAATAGTCCCTCTATATTTTAAATATTAATAGAAAAGGTTTTTACTTTATAATTGTTCATTATGCCTTGTCTGTCAATATTAGATGTTTCCTTTTGGTTACTTTATTGATTTTATTTAACTCTAAAGTGATTTGAAAACATAAGTTCCACTCAGAATTTGAGAGTACTTTGAATCTCTTTACTTCCTTAGACCCGCGTGGAGAAGCGCCACACTCTGTAAAACCTCCAGTGTCTTCAAGGCAGTCTGATGAAAGTGTGGCAAGGCTGAGGCGCAGCACAGCTGCAGATAGGCAAGTGCCTAAGAGAAAAGTTGCCAAGCAAGGACATGGAACTTCACAGAAGGTTAATGCAAAAGTGGTACCAATGCCTAAAAACCCAAGTCAGTCCAAAAAAGGTGGAATTTTGAATAATAAAGGTTCGAAACAGAAAGTGATTCCTGGAGAAGTTATGCTGCAAACTCAAGCTCCTCAAAAACCTTCCAAAACTGAAGCAGCCTCCACCCAGAAATGCATGCTCCCCAGTGTGAGTGACAAGAGCCATGTTTCTAAACAGAGGCCTCACGGGTCCCTGGTTCATCTTGCCTCTGAGACGAGTGGTGCAGATACACCCCAGTCACTGTGCAGACCTCACCCACAACAGCTATCGGACAGTCAGGACAAAAAGAACCCAGAGCTAGAAGGCCAAAATAGATCAAAGGTGGATGAATCAATAAAACATGAACTGAAGTCAAAACTAACTGGCGTAGATCAGAGTAACACATCCGCTTACAAAGATGCGAATCATCTCAATGCAAACTCGAATTGTGGTAACGTCACTGCTCTGAAATCCATGATTTCAAATCCAAATGAAAACTCCATAAACTCTAACCCAGTTTGTGTTTCAGGCACAACAAACACAGAGCAACTCTGTGTACTGTCAGGTAGAGAGAATCAAATAGGAAGGAAAGACACAGACACGAAACCAAGTACAGTGAAAGAAGTTCTGTGCGCTCCTGGGGAGGTAAGTAGTGTCCTAGACTCTGTCCAAGACGGAAGGAAAGCATCAGTTCAGAGCCTCCTACCCAGTGGCTCTGCTCCAGTCAGCTCAGCTGTTCCTTCCAGGTGTCTTTTGGGACAACCATCAGAAAAAAATTATAAAAACATGGAAACATCAGAAACCCCAGAGAGCCATGAAGCTCCATTTGTGGGTCACTGGGGTCTGAGCAGCAGGGCCACACAGCAGAGAGAGAGCCCAGAATCTGACAGTGGCAGCGCCACCACGTCCTCGGATGACATAAAGCCCCGCTCCGAAGACTACGATGCCGGAGGGTCTCAGGATGACGAGGGCTCAAACGACAGAGGCGTCTCCAAGTGTGGCACCATGCTGTGCCATGACTTCCTTGGGAGGAGCAGCAGTGACACCAGCACCCCCGAGGAGCTGAAAGTGTATGACACCAACCTGAGAATTGAGGTCAAAGTGAAGAGGCAGAGCGGGAGCGACCTCTTCCAGATCACCTCAGCCAGTGATGACGAGGCGCCTCGGAAAAGGCCAGAAATGTGGTCTCGATCTACAGTGATCCATCCCAGGGAGAAAGAAAGTATTCCACGAGGCAGTGTCCCATTTGCTCAGGAAATGGACCAGGTTTCTTCGTCAGCAGATGAAACAGAAGACGAAAGATCCGAAGCGGAAAATGTTGGGGAAAATTCCTCCCTGTCCAACTCAGGTACTCAGCACGTTCAGGGAATAATTAACTTGGCTTTCGAAGATGGAACTGAACATGAAAGTCACGAGTTTTCTGCAACTAAAAGATTTAGAAGGTCAGTGTTGCTCTCCGTAGATGAGTGTGAAGAAGTGGGGTCTGATGAAGGGGAAGTTCACACCCCCTGCCAACCGTCTATGGATTCTCTTTCACCTTCTGATGTTTTTGATGGTGTTTCTTATGAGCGCCATGGAAGGACAGGCCACTCCAGATTTTCAGAAGAAAGCGAAGATACTTCTGTACATTGTAAACACAATGATAAAGACAACAGTGTTTATAAAAACGAAAGCATTCTCCTGGGTACTAGTAGCAAAGACTCTTCAAGAAAAGATAAACAGAGTGTCTCAACAGACCACAAGAACAGGTTAGATATCCCATCCAAAGGAAGCCAACAGCCTTTTCCAGAAGATGAAGAAACAAATCACAGAAGTGAGGTGGCCAATGACTTTCAGCACCACAGCACATTCCTGGATGGTGACATGAAATCTCAAGAACGACCGTGTCACTTGGAGCTTCATCAGAGAGAACTCAGCTCCAGCATACCAAAGATCAGCTCAGCAAAATCTCTAGACTCCCATGCGAGCCACGTCCTGCCTCAGGAAGGTCAAGTGAGAGAGAGCCATTCCACAGCTCCCAGGAAAGCTAATAACGCTGTGTTTTCAGGTAATGTACAGAAGTAAACATGCTAAATGCATAGGAAAATAAGTTCATAGACGTCTGAAGTTGTCTGTAGCCTGAATGTTATATTTTAATTAGAATATTTAAGCTACAATTTTAACTTTTAAATCAGAATTTAAATTTATTAATAATATGAAAATGAGCTAGCTGTCCATTATTTATTGTTTGCTTACAATCTTAGTGAATAATTAATATGTAGTTGGAAACCTTGTTTCCTGGACACAGGTAACATTCTAGATCTTACATAGAAAAAGGAACTTACTTTGTGTCATTGCAGTTGTCGTGTTTCTTCACTGTTGGAAGTTTTATTTTACATTGGGTATGTTTATGGATTTTCTATATAGATCTAAGAGGGCTGTGCAATAACTATAGTAATGTATGCTGTAAAGCACTAAACTATTTTAACTAGATTAATTATTATAATTTATATGCATTTTACAGAAACTAAGACTTTCTTCAGAATCACTATAATTCTAAATTTTTCAAGCAGAAAGATTAAGTTTCTAAAAGAGATTATATTTAGACGCGATGATAATATAGGAAAAGGCCCAGTCTTATTTCACATGCCGAGATTCTTTCTTGTCTAATTGTTTTGTGTTTATGTCTTTCTTATTTATTAGTTCAGACTAATGACTTAAAATATGCAATAGTAGCTGGTTGAGTAACTATTGTGTATCCTAATTAAGAAAAGTATTGACCAGAAATTCCTATTCAGTAAACTGATAAGAATAGGAGATCTTCCAAAGTTGTATTTTCTGTTTGTCCTGGCTCACATCCTCCTTCGCGTGTGCAATATACAGATCAGCCTTTAGGTTCAGTGTATTTATCCCCCACACCCTGAAACCAGGTTATTTTTAAGACACCTCCAAATGACTGTCTTTTTTTCCTCCTTGAGTTTCTATTGTAGTGAAGTAGATTTGTGTGTACTTTTATGTTTTGTTTAAATAATTTATGTTATTTTCTGTATTCTAAGTTTTCAAATTAAAATGTGGAAAATTATTCTTAGTTACCTTTGTTGATTTTGCTGCTAAACAGTACCCTTGAATTTTTTAACAGAAAAATAAATGCCTCAAAAATTTTGTCAATTTTGTAAAAATGTTATTTTTTTCCATGTTGTTTTTCTGAGGAGCTAATGCTGTTACTTGTGTTAATACTGTTCTACAAGACTCTGAGGGGATCGATGTGCAATTTTTACATTGTGTAGTATTATGAATTATTGCAGGAGACATAGATGCTTGTGACACACTGGCACAAACCTGCATGTATGACCACCGACCTCCAAAAACCCTCTCTCCAATATGTGAGATGGAGATAGCAGAAGCGTTTGAGCAGAGAGTGGAGTCAGAAGCCCGTGTCGTAGACAGGGACTCTGAGGATGACCAGCACTTTGCACAGCAGGACTGGACTCTGCTGAAGCAGCTGCTCTCTGAACAGGACGCAGACTTAAATGTCACAAATTCTCTTCCTGAAGACCTAAGCTTAGCGCAGTATTTAATCAACCAGACACTCCTTTTAGCTCGAGACAGCTCAAAACCTCAGGGCTCAGCACACACCGACACGTGGAACAGGCGGAGTGAACTGTCGTCTCCACTGGGTGACTCCTCGGCAGGGGACACCATGGCGAGTGTTTCCTCCGAAGATTGTTCGCCTCTAGGGGAGTGGACAATCCTGGAACTGGAAACCCAGCATTGAGAGTTTTCAGCACTCGGGAAAAGTTTAAACTATGCCACCCTGTATTTTTGATGCCTACATTATATTTATAATTTTATTAGCCAGAATTAATTTCTTCAATTTATTGAGGTAAATATAGCTTATTTATTAATAGAATGTCTCATGTTAAAAATGTTTTTTTCTAAATTTTGAGCATGTTTTTCATAACTATTACAGGGATTAGGAGAATTGTAGAAAAATCTTTGCTCTACTTTTCTTTCCCAGCTGATAATTTATTCATTTATTTAAGAATTTCCATGTCAGTGCACAAGGATATCAACTCCTTACTTTTGATTCTGCATATGGTACCATAGTAATTTAACAATAAACTTACTGTGTGAGTGTGCATTATATAAAATTAATCTATGAATGGCATTCAGACTCAGGCTGGGTGCTGGGGTTGGGGAGACAGAGGCCCCCGCAGCTTCCTCAGCATCAGGACCAGGACATTGAGACATGATCATACACTAAGATTCAACCATATTTTTAATAAGCTAGGAGGAGTGGGACTTTCTAGATATATCCAGGGCAGGCACTGGAAACTATCTTGACTCTGTGAACCCTAGCAGTCACTTTTATTTTATATGTCATGATAAGAATACTTTGGAAGTGCCCTGCACTGAGTTAGCACCACGTATTAATCGAGATGGGTGGTGAGGGAGGCAGCTAGTCCTGATCTTCCACGGGCATGGGCTTCCTGGTGTCTGCTTAGATCCTTCTTTGTGGTCAGACTTCCCTCAGTCTGTAGTTCTGTGGGAAACATACCAGAGAGCAAACATGTGGATCCTAGATGCCGCTGACTGTGGTTCTTTAAGGACATGGGATTTCAAACTCTTGTGTCTTGTAGCTATCTCGTGTTTCTCTAGAATATATCAGAAGTAAGGGAATCTTTTAAGTTAAAATTTTTTTAATTAGCAAAATTTTCTAAATGACATGGGATGTATCCACATATTGAACATAACAACCAGCTCAAATAGAACTACTTGTTCTAAAATAACAATTATGTTTTCATTTTAAGCGCTAATCTATTATACCACAAACTTTATTCCTTTTTTTCCTATACATTTGCCTGCATATATATGTCTGTGTAATGATATCAGATTCCCTGAAACTGGAGTTCCAGACAGCTGTGAGGTACCATGTGGGTGCTGGGAATGGAACTCAGGACCTCTGGGAGAGCAGCCAGCACCCTTAACCTCTGAGCCATCTCTGCAGCAAGAATTTTTTCATGCCTTAAAAAAGGTTTTAGGGTTTTTTTTACATGTACTTTGTGTGTGTTTACGTGGGTAGACATGCACCCATGTCACAGCACACATGTGGAGGTGACAGGACAGCTTCTGAGAGTCAGCTCTCTCCTTCCACCACGTGAGTCCCAGGGATTGGACTCGGATGCCAGTACAGGCTGAGCCATCCCTCCATCCCCAGTTTTACACCCTTTTCAGAAGACACTCTGTACAGGTTACTTTGTAACTGTTGACTCGGTTGTTTAGGGGAGAGAAACAGGCATTGAACGTAAGCCCTCAAGTATGAAGGTGACTGAAGTAAACAGTTCCTATCTAAGGGCAGGAGAAGGTGGAGAAACATTTTAATATGTCCACACGCTGTATACTTGGAAGCTGCAATGGGAACTTAAAGATTAGACTGATGTCTCTAAACGGTAAAGGAAGGCTCTTTCGATCAGAAGACTTAGAAGGTCCTGCAGCTAACATGTGGGCTCGAATCCACTATTTCTTAGTTCCACTTTGCTGTTATTTCTACCACACAAAACACTTCATTTCCTTACCACACTGGGAACAAACATTTACCAATAGTGGGTAGCATGGGAAGGTCTTATGTGCTAAGGAAGCACGCTTCATTCCCGAGATTTTTGTGGGGTTTTTCCCGAATTTGAAGTTGTTTTACATGTTCCTCTTTAATAATAAACCTCCCCAAAGTTTAGACATTTATAACTGAAGTTGCATTTCTTTTCCATCCTCAGATCTTAAGACTTTTACCTTAAATTATTCAGACTTAAAACACAATTACACCACTTCTACAGACATCACTGGAGACGCATTTTCCCTATGTGGCGACCGTTTAGGGAATCTGCGCACATGTTGCATTTCTGTAGCTGCTTTGTGAGCATGCATTTGCCATTGCTGCAGCAGGTGTTGAAGCCATGCCCAGGCACAGATACACACGCACTGCTCATATCTGTCGCCATTAGTCCTGTTAGAGACTGTCGAGTGCAACACACACCAACACACTTGACTGTCACAGCACGTCTGTAAAACGCGTATTCAATTTTACGCATAGGAAAAGAACTTTTTAATTTTTTTAATATTCACCGCGAGGGAGAGAGCATCCTTATAACAGTGTGGGGGTCAGTGAGGGTCAGAGGAAAACGTTCAGGAGTCAGTTCTCTTCCACGTGGGTGCTGGGGGCCAAATTCAGGTTGGACTTGCTCACAAGCACCTTTATCTGTTGCGTTGGTCACAGAAACTTTAAAATATTCTGCATTTTTCCCTTATTCTGGATGATCTGACATAATGTAAGGAACAAAAGAAGCAATCATGTGGTAAATCTCAGTTGGACGGATTCAGTTAGGAGATCCAGGAAGAGGTCAAAGGTCAGAACTTGTGGGTATACCAGCTAAGCTGAGGCTGGAGTCTGCCGTCTGTGCCATGGCTGTGGACCTGGTGCTGCACGTAACAGGTATGTCGTTTTATGTAGTTTGCTGCAAACCATTAGGGGTACAAACTTTTTAATTCGTAGTTTCATGAGATTGTAAAATTCTAATCAAGAAAATGTCTTTAAAATATCCAAGTATTTTTATTTTGATGTGAGTTGTCTGGGAGAATGAGAAGCTATTTAGAGACGATTTAT
Organism: Myodes glareolus; assembly: GCF_982192425.1. Classification (NCBI taxonomy): domain Eukaryota; kingdom Metazoa; phylum Chordata; class Mammalia; order Rodentia; family Cricetidae; genus Myodes; species Myodes glareolus. The sequence goes on along the minus strand of NC_142033.1, from coordinate 1,985,375 downwards.
ATCTCTTCAATTTCTTTCTTGAAGCAGCCACATAACATCTGATGCTACTTTAAGGATGAGTTGGACTTCACTTGGTGACTGGGTGAGCTTGTCACAGCAGCACTGAGGGGAGGTGTCCGGGCCAGGCCCGGGGGAGGTGGTGTACACGGAAAAAGGAGGTGAGCTGGACCTGGATTCTGAAGGATACTGGGTATCTGCAAACTTACAATTTCTAAGTTTTCGTTATACATTCATTTATTTATGTTTAACTCTCAGTAGACAAAGTCTATGTTTGCAGGAAACTATCTACCTGCAACTCACACTGGGTATTCTATCAACATTTTTAAATAAAGTATTTATTGACGAACAATAATTGTAACAAACAATTTGCCCATTTATACAGCTCACTGATTTTTAGTGTGGTGTATTCTGGAGCCGTCACCACTTCCACGTTTAGAACGTCTACCTTGATGGACATGTGTAATAACTGTGATCTCAGTCGCCTCCTGTTACTGTCTTCTCCACACCGCTGCTGACCTCTTCTTGCCAGCCATCCCCTCCATTGTCCTGTATGTGTGTGCATGTGTTTACAAGTTCATGGCCAGCCTGTGCTGTGTAGCATCTCAAATCTAAAAACCTTGACAATGCTATGTCAGGAAAGGGCTGAGAGACAAGCGAGTGTGTATTGGAACCATCTAAGATAGAGCTGAGCCAACTACTAACTAGGGACAGAAATGAGAAGTCAAGAAGATTGAGGTTTCTGACTGGATTGGCCTAGGTGGTTGATCAACCAAAGCTGAAATGGTGTAGGAGAGAAGATAGATTTAACTGAGGATATGCTGAGTTTGGGACACCTGGGGAACATTCAGGGAGCTGGGCACAAAAATACTGCTGAACACTCAAGAAAAAAGAATCCCGAGGAGACTGAAAAAAGGGACACTCGGAAGTAGGAAGTCGTCCTGAAGAAGAGCGATGTCATGTAGTCTTGCCGCTAATGAGAGGAAGTATGTATGTCAGGAAAGGCTCCTACTTCCATCTCAGACCCACAACCCACTAGGATCTTTGGCACCTTTTTCTCTTGTAAAGGCGATGTTGGCAAGAGAACGGTGTTGAGGTCCTTACGTCATTTTAGGAGTACAACTTACCTTTCTGGTAAATGATTAGGCAAGTCTACATCAAAAGTGTTCATAACTTCAGACCCAACCTGTACCCCCCGCCCCCTGTTGGGATCTGCCATTAAGAGTAAAGAATTTGAAAGCCTTTGTGGTGGTGTGCGTGAAATCCCAGCACTTAGAAGAAGCAGGAAGATCACAATTCAGAACCATCCTGAGCTACATAGTAAGACCCTGGCTATAATTCAGTAAAGTAGAATAATCTCTTACTCTTATTCAGTAGAGTAAAATAATCTCAAACAAAGGCTTGTCTAAAAAAATGTGTATTGAGCTAGACTTAACTAGCTAAGTAGGGCTGATGAGATGGCCGAGCAGGTGGAGGAGCTTGCTGCGAAGCCAGGTGACCTGTGTTGAGTCCCGAGTACCTGCATGGTAGAACAGGAGAACCAACTCCTTTGCTTCCGGGAGTTTCACACTTACAGATTCCACTCTTAACTGGGACCATGCAGTGTGTGTCTTTCTGTACCGATTTGCTTCACTTAATGCGACAGCACATAAACACCACAAATCACAGGACTTCTTTTCAGGGGCTGTTTAATATTGCATTTTTCTATCCATTGTCTAATGTTGCAAGGCTTTTTCTGGTAGGCAAATGCTCCTTCACCCTAGCTAGGACACGTACCAAAGAAACAGTTCTGCCCCAGTCTACCTGAGTGGATCAGGAGCGTGGGTGTACAACTTCATCACAGAAACGCCCATCATAGTTGAGTGAAGACTCACGGGCCTGCACCCCTGGAGCTCCCTTCACAGCTGCAGGCTGCTCACTGTGCTGGAGACATTAACCACTTCTGTGGTGAGCAACTTACACATCCCATGACAGCTTCATGAGCCTGGGAAGTTGCATGTGCTTCTGTCTTCACTGCAGAGATTTCAATGGGGAGAAATGCCCACACAACAGTTCATTCCTCTGGTCTTAAGTTCTTCACCTTCTCTTTCACAAAGTTGTCTGAGCCTCGGAGGGGATGTTATAGATGTGTGATTACTTTCTTCTTTCCAGTAACAGCCCTTTGTGCTGCAGTAATAGCCACTGGCTTTCTTGATTTCTCCATATCTGGAACCAGAGGGTGTTCTGACTTCGGTGTGCAATCCACAACTGTGGCAAATAGGCTTTGTAGTTTTTGAAGCCTCCCCCACCAGCAACTCAAAGGGAGACAAACCATCCTTGATACTGGGAATTTCTATTCAATGACCTTATAGCTCCTGGGAGTGCCTTTCTCATCTCCTTAAGTACTATTTTTACAGTCCTTACAGCCGCTCTTTTTAAATCTTTTAAATCAGAATCTCAGAGGTTAATATTATATAGTGAATACAGAAGTGCTACAGAAGGTGGCAGGGCGTTCATCCAGAGGCCTCCCATCACCCATGACAAGTGAGAGTGTCTCAGATGGTTAAGGGGTTATTTAAGAATCAGTCTGCGTGCATGAAACAATCCCATCACCTGTATCCATTGTCCCGTCACAGGAGCAGTGTGGGGTGCGTGGACGGCGACTTTACCCTCCAGCCCCTCCCTCCATGTCATTTGATGTGAACCGTCCAGCTTCCTCATCCTGCGGCTCTCTTGTCACCATGGAGCCCCTGCACATCTCCACTTCCCACCCCGTGCTAGTCCCTCTGTCGTTTTTGTTTGTTTGTTTTTTTCTTTTTTCAAGACAGTGTTTCTCTGTGTGCCCTTGTCTGTCCTGGAACTTGCTCTGTAGACCACACTGGCCTCAAATTCATAGAGATCCGCCTGCCTCTCCCTCCTGAGTGCTGGGATTAAAGGTGTGCGCCACCACTGTGCTTCTGACCCAGCTCAGGGCCAAGGAAAGGCAAAGTTGATCTTCAGCCTGCTGTGCCTGCTGTGCCCGCCGTGCCTGCCCCTGGGGCCAGCTCCCTGGTTCCGATAGGTTTCTTTTCCATCAGCCATGCCCAGCCTTCACTCCCCACGTTCTTGCACAGGAGAAACATAAACTGCATTCTCTGGGAGCGTGGCCGCCCATCCTTGGGTCAGCTTAAACTTTTCACCTTCACTATTTTAGCACTTAGGCTCTGCAAGGAACTCCAACTCAGTACTTAGCATGTCACATGTGCCTTCAAGTGACCTGGACAGACTGCTTTGCCCTTCCCTCCTATCCCAGGGGTTTTAGTGGCGTGGCGCACACAATAAACGTATGTACCAGTCTAAGTCATTTAGATTCACCGAGACCTCTCCTGCCTCATGGAGATTGTGTCCTGCCATAAAGGGAGCTCCAGAGATGCAGCTTCCATCTTCACCCGTGCCGTCAAGTTACCTGCTGACTCAGCCTCTCGAGCTCGCCTGTGAACATCGTGGCATTCAAACATCTTCTCTCGTGCCCAGTTTGCTTACTACTGCCTATTTCTATATCGTCTTCCATTCGCCGATAATTATAGAGACCTCAACCAGTGACAACTAGGTGCCTGAGGGCTCCTTTGAGCCTTTTCTCTCATATTGCTTCAGGCTGTGTGCTCTGTTACAGACCAACCCCATCTGTCCTCATATGCCACTGCTTCGTAAGCCATCTTGTGCGAGGCTTTTCATTCTTTGGTTTCCCCCCAGCTAAAGGAGCTTAAATGCAGAGTATTTCCTGATGATCATGGATTCCCCCATCTGCATGCTTGAGTCACGGATTTTCCCTCCCTCTCTGATAAAGCTTGGCTCTGAGGGTATCTTCCACCTCACTGCTCCCTCTTCACCGCCTGGTTCCTTCCCTGGGTTCCAGGTTTCAGGATCAGGAAGCATTCTTCAGATCTAGCTTGTACTGGTTCCCTGGCATCCTACCAGCTGTATGAAATGACAAGCTAGCACTTCTTCCTCTCCATTCTCCCTCTTCCCACCTTCCCTGCCAAATCAGAGGCCAAGGCAGAAAGGAAAGCAGCCGCTATTTTCCTGTTGTGATTCCTCCCTTCCACTGGCAAGCTTGTTGCGGTAAACAGCATCGCTTTAACTGCATTCCTTACTGGCCACAGCAAAGGCCACACAGCAGCCATCATGGCTTGCTCAGAATCCTGTCCTGTGTGTTCAGCCCTGGGCAAGGTATTCTCTAATTCCTCAGCTGTTTGGGAGATAGTTGTAAAACGGACCCCTTTCAACATGGATGCATACAGCGCATACCATGTAGGGAAGGCAGCCACCTTGGCACGACCTCAAAGGATGGTTCACTCTCAGACAGCTCAGCTTTGGCGGCATGTTCTATCACCCGTAGTGGGAGTATGCAACCACTTGGAGAGCAAGGAGGCATGCCATGCCATGCCACAGGGGTAAGGATTGTATGGGTTACTCCACAGACATCTGCCCTCAGATCAGCCTCAGTCAGCTGGTTACAGGAGCCAGGCCAACCTTTCTCCCAGCTCATCCTTGGTTCTGTCCGTCCCTGCCCAGGTACCAATTGTATTGCATGATTTTTTCCGTGGGGAGACCTGAACAAATTCCTCTTCGCCCAGACAGGGTACCAATGGCAAACCAAAGAAATAATTCCACCCAAGTCTAGCTGCATCACCAGCAACGCCCCCCTACACACACATGCCAGTAATGACTCACAAAAGCTGCATCCTGGAGCTCCCTCCACATCTTGTTGCAACAAGCCTTGTCCTGTCTGCAGTCCCCTCAGGGGCCTTGTAAGTCTTGTAACTTTCTGAGCTTCTTCCAGGAGAAAATATTTCTCCAAAGGAGTAGACACTTAGGTTTGCTCTGTCTTGGCTATTGTGAATTACAGTGTAAAGGCAAGAGTTCACTACCTTTAGATGCACAAAAGATTTGGGAGGATTTTCATTACTGAGATTGAATTAGGACTATAGTTCGTTTTTGTTTTGTTTTGTTTTTTAACTCTTACTCTTTGGGGACCCACCACCCAGCTCCAAAACAAACACACGGGGACTTATTCTTACTTATGAATGCCTGGCCTTGGCTTATTTCTAGCCTGCTTTTAAAAAAATATTCCAGCCAGGCGGTGGTGGCACACGCCTATAATCCCAGCACTCGGGAGGCAGAGGCAGGCGGATCTCTGTGAGTTCGAGGCCAGCCTGCTCTCTACAAGAGCTAGTTCCAGGACAGGCTCCAAAGACACAGAGAAACTCTGTCTTGAAAAACCAACAACAACAAAAAAAATTTATCCCATCTACCTTTGGTTTCTGGAATTTTTCCTTTCTCTATTCTATACCTTTCTTTCCTTCTTATCCATGGCTGGTTGTGTGGCTGGGTGGCTGACCCCTGGTGTCCTCCTCTCCTTTTCTCACTCCTCCCTCTTCCCCTTCCTCTCTAGCCTAGAATTCCCCTCCTGTTTGTTCTCTGCCTGCCAGCCCCATCTGTTTCTCTCTCCTGCCTAGCTATTGACTCTTCAGTTCTCTATTAGGTCAATTCAGTGTTTTAGGCAGGCAAAGCAACACAGCTTTACAGAGTTAAGCAAATGCAACATGCCTTTGCGTCATTAAACAAATATTCCACAGCATAAATGAACGTAACACATCTCATATTCCACAGTATAGGAGCTCATGCATGCTAGGCCTGACCTTTATCAAGACCGTTATCACTGTCTGATATCTTTTTATTGTGAGACAGGACCTCACTAAGTTGCTCGGGCTAACCTTGAACTCATCATTCAGCACCGACTAGCCTTGAACTTCTGATCATTCTGTCTCAGCTTCTTTAGGTAACTGTAATTACAGGTCTACATCACTAGGCCTGATTTCTAATTTTGAGTTCTCTTTGTTTTTGAGGCTGGGTATTGCTATTCACCTCAGTCTGACCTGTGATGCTCCATGTAGCACAGGCAGGCCTTAGACTCATGTTCCCCCGCTTCTGCCTCCTAAAAACTAGAGTTACCTGGTGGCATGTGCCACCACTGAATACACTGTCTTCCCCACATCCTAATTAACACTTGCCTTTTGTCTTTGATAATAAGGAGTTGTGTCTCATTGTTTTAATTTGCATTTCTTCATCATAGTGATTTTGAGCAATTTTTTTCCATATAAAACCTCCTCCTCTCATGTTGTAGGGAGGCCGCTTGTTTGTCCCAGCTGCCCAGGACCAAAATAACCACACAGAAACTGTATTAATCAAATCACTGCTTGGCCCATTAACTCTAGCTTCTTATTGGCTAACTCTTACATCTTATTTTAACCCATTTCTATTCATCTGTGTATTGCCTCATGGCTGTGGCTTACTGACTAAAGTTCTAGTGTGTCCCGCACTACCGTCTTGCCTGCAAGAACGACGCGGGGCACTTAGGATCCTTCTGCAGCAAAGCTTTAATGCGTCTTGAGAGGGAGAGCATAAGCTTACATGGTGGAGACCCAGAATGAGGGGAACCCAGCCCTTATAAAGGAAACAGTCCTCGCTTCTGACGTGTCACTCTTGGATTGGTCCGCTGCCCATTATCCCAGATGATGCCTCGGAAGTAGGCAGGGATGCAGCAGTAGAGAGTTACCAAGCACATGTGCTGGGATTAAAGGCGTGTGCTACAACACCTTGAACTCACAGAGATCTGCCTGTCTCTGCCTCCCAGGCATTGGGACCAAAGGCGTGTACTACCACACCTTGAGGTCACAGAGGTCAATCTGCCTCTGCCTCCCAGGCATCAGGACTAAAGGCATGTACCACCACACCTTGAGGTCACAGAGGTCAATCTCTACCTTTGTCCCTTGAAGCAATGGAGAATGTGGTTGCGGCCCTCCACACTAGTGTCTGTCTCTGGCGGGGCTACATGGCTTCTCTCTGATTCCACCTCTCTTTCTCCCAGCATTCAATTTAGTTTTCCCCGCCTACCTCTATTCCCTGCACAGGCCCAAGACGGTTTCTTTATTCATTAACCAATCATATTCACAGCATACAGAGGGGCATCCCACATCACCCCCATTTCTTCTGGAGAGCTCAGAGTTGGACCCAAGGCTTTATTTGTTCATGTTAGGCTAAGAGTCCACCATTAGGATACAGCCCCATAGTTCTTTTATTCAATATTGAGGTATAGCTATTCAGATCTTTTGCACACTTTATAATCAGGTTGTTTTTTTCCCATTTAGCCGAGTTCTGTATGTACTTTGGATTTTTACTTATCGAATATCTGGTTTTCAAATATATCCTTCCACTCCAGAGGTTGACTCTTCAGTGCTCCATGACAAGCTGCTCCATTGTTTGGTTTGTTATGCAGAAACTTTTAGTTAGAAGCAATCCCATGTCTCATTTTTGTTTTGATGCTGGGGGAACTGCATATTTAAAAAAAAACTATTGCCTGTGAGCAAGAGAGATGGCTCAGTGGAAAATGCATGATATCAGTTCTCAGCACCCATACTGGACAGCTCACAACGGCCTACACACACACACACACACACACACACACACAAAGTATAAACTATTTCTTATACCAATAGAAAGAAGCTTTTCTGCCCCATTTTCATCAAGAAGTTTCATATCTTACATTTAAGACTTTAGCAGATTGTACATTGATTATTGTAAATGAAATGAAGCAGAGGCCCAATTTCATTCTTCCACATGTGACTTAGTCAGTTTCTCAGCACTGTTTATGGAAGAGATTGCCCTGTTCTCATCCTGTGTTCCTGATGCCTTTAATGAAAATTGATGACTATACATGTACAGACATAGTTCTGAGCTCTCTGGCTATAAGGTCTATTTTTGTGGTAGTGCCACACTGCTTTAAATATTATAGCTTTGTAGTGTGATTTGTGTTGCTCCAACTATATTGTTTTTGCTCAAGATAACTTTGGCTTTTGGGGATATTTTATAGCCATATGCATATTTTAGCACTATCTTTTCTATTTCTTGGGAATTTGATAGAAATTGCACTGAGTCTGAGCTCCCTTTCAAGAATTATGTAAAAATCAGACTGAAGCAATCAATCACTCTAGAACTCTGGAGTCCCTTCCAGAGGACCTAAATTCAAGTCCTAGCCCCAAGAAAGAATAAGGGAGGGAGAGAAGGTTATTACACACAGATAAACAAAGAGGTGGGGTTATTACACACAGATAAACAGGGAGGTGGTTATTACACACAGATAAACAAGGAGGTAGTTATTACATAGATAAAGAGGGAGGTGGGGTTATTATTACACACAGATAAACAGGGAGGTGGTTGTTACACATAGATAAACAGGGAGGTGGTTATTACACACAGATAAACAGGGAGGTGGTTATTACACACAGATAAACAGGGAGGTGGTTATTACACACAGATAAACAGGGAGGTGGTTATTACACACAGATAAACAGGGAGGTGGTTATTACACACAGATAAACAGGGAAGTGGTTATTACACACAGATAAACAGGGAAGTGGTTATTACACACAGATAAACAAGGAGGTGGTTATTACACACAGATAAACAGGGAGGTGGGGTTATTATTACACACAGATAAACAGGGAGGTGGTTATTACACACAGATAAACAGGGAGGTGGTTATTACACACAGATAAACAAGGAGATGGTTATTACACACAGATAAACAGGGAGGTGGGGTTATTATTACACACAGATAAACAAGGAGGTGGTTATTACACACAGATAAACAGGGAGGTGGTTATTACACACAGATAAACAGGGAGGTGGTTATTACACACAGATAAACAGGGAGGTGGTTATTACACAGATAAACAAGGAGGTGGGGTTATTATTACACACAGATAAACAGGGAGGTGGGGTTGTTTCACACAGATAAACAGGAAGGTGGGGTTATTATTACACACAGATAAACAAGGAGGTGGTTATTACATAGATAAACAGGGAGGTGATTATTACACACAGATAAACAAGGAGGTGGTTATTACACAGATAACCAGGGAGGTGATTATTACACACAGATAAACAGGGAGGTGATTATTACACACAGATAAACAGGGAGGTGATTATTACACACAGATAAACAGGGAGGTGGTTATTACACACAGATAAACAGGGAGGTGGTTATTACACACAGATAAACAGGGAGGTGGTTATTACACACAGATAAACAGGGAGGTGGTTATTACATACAGATAAACAGGGAGGTGGTTATTACACACAGATAAACAGGGAGGTGGTTATTACACACAGATAAACAAGGAAGTGGTTATCACATACAGATAAACAGGGAGGTGGTTATTACATACAGATAAACAGGGAGGTGGGATTAGATAATCTCAGTAGGAGCTGTTTCTGTAGGGAGCTGTCTTCAGATCATATATTTCCAGCTGGAGATAGCTATGGAGACATATTCTGCATATTCTGTCGACATTACACTCAGATTCCCTAGGAAGATTTTGCCATCTCTGAGCCTCCCTGGGTGGAGGGTGGGGATCTGTGTCATCCCATGAGGCTGCAGTTTGGAGTCCTTGACATGGGCATGATTTACGTGAGGTGATGCATCCTTGTCTGAAAATATCAGATAAAATCTTTATATTTTGATTTATTTTATTTTAATTGCCACCACAATTATATCTTTATTCATTTTGACTACTAGTTCTAGTAAAATGTCGAAGTATATATACATTCTTTGACTTAACTATCAATACTAAAATATTTCTAATATGAAAACATAGGAAAGGAAATGAGTAATATTTCTAAGGGCTAGGACGTGTATTTGTATTCTTAATATTTAAGTATCTTCTACATATCAATCAGAAGCATGCTAACAGCTAAATAAGAAATATTAGATCAAAGAAATAACAAAGTTATCAGAACAAGAAATAGAAATGATCAAAAATACAGTGAGCAGTAAAACAGTTTATGTACTAGTTATGAAAGAACTGTAAAGCAAACATTCATTATTAACAAAGATAAAATTATAAAATCTAAGGTTGACTAGAGTTTAGTAAAATTGCCCTCAAATTCATATTATACAAATGTAGACAGCTACACTCTGTCTACTCCCTTTGGCAATAGAATGTGGGCCTTAAAACTGTTACAATCAACATGGTAGTCTCACTCTTAAAAATTTAGTCAACAATTAGAAATACACTCATGAGCCATACCAAATGTTTTAAAGTGCTGGATTGGGGGGGCTGGAGAGATGGCTCAGCGGGTAAGAGCATTGCCTGCTCTTCCGAAGTTCCTGAGTTCAATTCCCAGCAACCACATGGTGGCTCACAACCATCTGTAATGAGGTCTGGTGCCCTCTTCTGGCCTTCAGGCACACATGAAGAAAGAATATTGGATATATAATAAATTTAAAAAAATAAATATTTAAAAAAAATAAAGTGCTGGACTGGGATGTGGTGAGGCTGGCAGAGTTGCTGCACACAAGAAGGGTGTATCTTTATTTCACTTTAATGTTGATTGCCAGTTCTTCTCACATCTCAACTGGCAGAAAAATGACTTTGAAGAATCATCTCCTTTAATTTAGTGGGGCAACAAGAGAAGCCTGGGGCTAGTTGTGATACTTTTGCTCTTTTTAGGTAACATCTTTTCTTTCTTTTGTAGGTCACCTAAATCAACTTTGTAATTTCAAAGCAGTGTCAGGCCCCGTACAGATGTAAGATTCCGGTCATTTATTCTGCCAAGAGTTCCTTTCTGTGCGCACGTGTGGGTCTTTTGCTCGCCTACAGTGTCCTTTACATTGTGAATCTGCTCTTTTCCTTCATCAGGTCCTCTAGTTCGTGAGCACCGTTATCTCTTCTCTCTCCATTGTGGAGTTTCTCATGTAAATCCTCACTACCAATTTAACCTCCCAGCATCAACTCTTTTCCAATGTCAATGAGGATGGAATTCTCTGGCTGCATTTTATACTGTTAAAGTATGGTTTATTTGTAACATTGTATTCTATTTTGGGGGTTTCATTTTATAATTATCATTTGTTACATAGGTATGCATGTATGTGCGTGTGTGCATGTGCGTGTGTGCATGTGTGCTGCCATGGTGCATAAGGATGTTAGAGAACAACTTTGTGAGAGTCTGTTCTTTCCTTCTACCATCTGGGTCCCAGCACCGAGCTCAGGTTGTCGGGCTTGGAGGCCAAGTGCTGTTATTTGTTAAGCCCTCTTACCATCCTCTAACATTTCTTTAGAAAAATTCCAATTAGTAAATATTCATAGTACTAACTTACAAATGGACTTTATTTATTTATTTATTTATTTATTTATTTATTTATTTATTATTTAGACAGGATTTCTCTGTGTAGTCCTGGCTGTCCTGAAACTCTTTCTGTAGGCCAGGTTGGCCTCAAACTCAGAGATCCTCCTGCCTCTGCCTCCTGAGTTCTGGGATTAAAGGCGTGCACCACCACCACCACCACCCAACTAATTTTTTAATTATTTATTTTTATTCTATGGACATTGGTATTTTGCCTATATGTATGTCTGTGTGAGGGTATTGGATCCTCTTGGAGCTAGAGTTACAGACAGTTGTGAGTTGCCACGTGGTTGCTAGGAATTGAACGTGGGTCCTCTGGAAGAGCAGCCAGGGCTCTTAACTGCTAAACCATCCCTCCAGCCCCAAGTCATCATTATTTTTAACTATGTGTATATATGCGTGTCTTTGTGGGGGTGGGTAGGTGCATGTGTACAGGTGTCTGAGAGGTTGGAAGAGGATATTGGATCCTCTGAGGCTGAAATACCAGTGGTAGTGCGCCGCAATGAATGCTGGGAACTGAACTCTGGTCCTTTGCAGGAGCAGCATGAGTTCTTAGCTGCTGAGCCTCGTCTCCAGGCCACCCTCTCTTTAGAAATATATATGTACTTCGAGCGTATTTCCTTCTATAAATACTCCATTTCCTTTCTCTCCCTTCCCCTTTTATTAGTTTCCTTGTTCTGATAACAGTTTTGTTTCTGCTTTCATGTCTATACACATGACTTTATGTGTCTGTATAAAATCTATGACTATAAATGAGAGAAAACAGTCAGTATTTTTCTTTCTGAGCAGACTGGCTCAGTGTCACATGACCATCTTCAGCCACATATTTCTTCCTGGCGTAACTTAGTTCTTATTATGGCTGAAAATAATTTTTGCTATGCATGTCCACCACATTTTCAATCCCTGCTCCCCTATGGCCTAGACTGACCCTAGAGCTTAGTAAGGAACAGGGATACACAGGGATCTCTGGGATATGTTGACTTGCAATGCTTTGGGAAAATACTCAGGAATGAAACAGCTGGATCCACAGTAGTGTTCTGAGGAACTTCCCCAGGGACGTCTATGATGGCTGGACGAGTTTATGCTCTTACCAGCGTACGTAATTGCTCCTTCTGTCCACACCCTCGCCAACATGTACCGTTGTTCATTAATGACCACTGCTGACTGCAGTGGGAGGGAATCTCATTGTGGTTCGGCCGAGTTCTCGTCATGACTGGTAATAAATACTTAGTATTCGTGTTTATTGGCTGCTTCTACTCCATTCTTTGTGAACTGCATGTTTCATTAGTGTAATGGATTAATTAATTAAAAATGCTTCATGATCCCCGGTGGCTGCGGCAGAAATGCTGCAGGTCCCCAAGCGGCAGCAGTGAGCAGGGGTCCCGAAAGCAGCCAGTCCCCAGCAGGGACAGCGCAGGTTAGTGGCTGCAGTGGGCCATGAGGAGAGACAGTCAGATGATGGGCATGCCATGAGACCATGCAGCAGGTCTCCGAAGGCAGCTGGTCCTGCACAGGGAGTGGCAGACATGAGATGAGACATGGATAGGCACGCCATGAAGAATGAGGATGGATATTTATTTAGTGGGTTATGGAAGGGAAGGGAGAAGGGGAGAAGAGCAGAGAGGGAGGGAGGGAGGGAGGGAGAGAGAGAGAGAGAGAGAGAGAGAGAGAGAGGAGAGACGGAGAGATGGAGAGACGGAGAGACGGAGACAGCCTCTTCAAGAAGGAGACAGAAAAGGAAAGGACACAGGCTGTAAGCAGGAATGAAGATCTGCCTGCCTCAGCAGATGGGGGGAGTGGGCGGGGATTGTCTCTTAAAAGGACAGAACAGATCATTACATTCCCATCTCTTTTTTTTATAATAAAAAGGCAGGAGGTTAGGTACCACAAGTCAAAGGAATTGGGGCTGCGGATTCTCAAGACTACTTCCTGCTTATTTGTTGGCATCGTCTTTGTGGGGAAATCTGAGAAGACTGGGTGCTGGTCACATCCTATTGACTGAGTTGATTTATTCTTATTATTGTCCTTAAATGTAATATTTTAAATTAATATTTTGAGAATTCGCTGAATAACTAAAATCCTATTTGAAAAGTCCTTTCTTAGGCTGGTAAGGTGGCTCAAAGGTAACTGCACTTACTGACCAAGCCTGGAGACTAGAGTTCAGTCCCCAGGATGCTATAACGGTTGTAGGAGGCATGGAGGGGAGCCTTTGGTTAAACACATGGGGTCATTCCTTCAAGGGAAGGAATGCATAACCTGCTTTTTAAAATTCGTTCGTTGTTTTTGTTTTGTTTTGATTTTTATGTTGGTCCCCCCCTCCCCCCGATATAAGGTTTCTCTGTGTAACAGTCCTGGCTGACCTGGAACTCACTCTGTAGATCAAGCTGGCTGTGAATTCACTGAGATCCACCTGCCTCTGCCTCCCAAGTGCTGGGATTAAAGGCTTGCGCTACCACTACCCAGTGTATAATTTGTTATCTACCCAGAAGGCTGGGAGCAGAGGTGTTTCCTAGCCTAGTGACCTTTGCACTATCTGTGTGGCAGAGATCACACTGGATTCTCCACCCACACCCTGATCAAAGCTCCTTTTCCTCAGTCAATCTGCAGGACCTATCTTGATGGAAGGTGTCACACATACTTTCATAGAGTTTCAATGTAGTCATTCCAATCTTTATTTAGGTTACTTTGTTCCTTAAAGAGACTTATGTATGCTTTTATTATGCACACGAGATTGAGTTAATTGAGAAAAGGTTTTACCAAATTGCACTGTGTTTAAATATGCCTAAAATAAACTACTTGGGGTCCGACTCCAGAGGTTGAAACACACAGACTACTTAAGTCATCTTGAAACAAATTGTCTTCTTGCCTCGAGCCATCACACTGCTGGCCGTGGAGTCTGCAGAGACTGCTGCAAAAGATGAGAGGAGAGAGAACTCCAGCATGGTCCTCTGACCTCCACATACACACTGAGGCATGTACACACTCACACACTTACGCACATACACACTCACTCACACACACATACACTCATACACACTCACACACAACATACACTCACACGCACACATGTACACACTCATACACACACATACACACACTCACTCATACATACTCACACACACAACATACACTCACACACTCACACACACATACTCATGCACACATACACACTCATACGCACACATACACACACACACAACATACTCACACACACTCATATACACACACACACACACACAGACACTCTCTCTCTCTCTCTCTCTCACACACACACACACACACACATACCAGCAATAATTTATTTTTAAAAAGAAACTGCTAGCTTAGGTCCAGAGCTTGAAGTATCTTTCCCATTTCAGAGCCCCCATGGAGTTCCATTCCTCCATGTGTTGGTAGCTTTTCTTCTTGCACCTTACAGATATACATCTGTAGAACTTGCATGGCAGCTAACGAAACTCACTAAGGCTGAAAGTAGCAAGGTGTATGCGTCGTGGCTCACGGTCATTGTCCCAGATACTCAGGAAAATAAGACAAGAGGATGGCCTGAGCCTGGGAGCTCAAGATGAGGCACATAAGGAGACCGTGTCTCACGACAAATAAGTAAATCGAACAGGTCTGGTGTGTGGCTCACTCAGTAGCTCCAGCTCCAGCAGAAGCAGAGTAATTTGTCTCTCAATGGTGTCTCTGCTTTATTTCCTCATTGCGATGGCGTTTCCTTTACCTTGTCCACAGCTGCTTCACAGGCTCCATGTTGGTTTTTTGGGGGTTTTTTGTGTGTGTTTTGTGGTGTGTGTGTGTGTGTGTGTGTGCGCGCGCGCGTGTGTGTGCTTTATTCAGCTTTTCCATAAGAAAGAGTTTGTCAGCAGAGACTGCCTCCCTCGGTCCGCTCCCTGCCCGCCCGCATGCGCACCAGGCACCATTCGCTGCACTCTTGCTTGGCTATATTTGCCTACATGTTACTGTGAATTAATGAAGCAGGCAGTAAATGATAATTCCCGGTCAGAAACCTACCCTCTGCCTACTCCTACCTAACATCCTACACCACACTTCTCAAAAGTCAGAGGAGAAAGAAGAAACTCTGATAGAACTCCAGCTGCCTCAGCAAGCACAGACGACCAGGAAAATGATGATCATAAGGTGTTATCATTTATAAAAGAGATGGTGGGGACCGGTCCCACGAGAGGCATCAGCGGGTCCCATGGTGGGGGACCGAGGCCTAGGCCAGAGACAGACAGAGACGTTACGCAGAGAGAGCTGGGGTACAGAGTTTATTTAGTGGGTTATGGAGGAAAAAAAACGGAAGGAGAAGGGGAGAAGCTGCCTCTCCAGAAGTAGGGCAGACAGAAAGAGATAGAGATAGAAGGGAGGAGGGGATGGAAAGGAGGCGGGAGGTCCACTTAGCTGAAGTGGGGGGTGGGAGTGGGCGGGGCTCGTCTCTTAAAAGGACAGGGTACCCAGGTGACAGCCCAGGCCAGCAGATTACAACACCAGGTTTCGAGTTTGCACAGACCCCTTTTCCAAGGCAGGGGAAAGAGAGAGACCTTACTTACTCCATTCCCAGTGGCCGATTCCTACACAAAGCCTGTGGATCTTGAAGGGAGACCCCGGTAGGTTGCTAATCTAGTTCAATGTCCCACCCATTTCAAAGTTTTTGTTGACAGACTGTCGATGTGTTGTTTTCATTGTGGTTTTAGTGTGTGACCAGGGACTGGCTGAAGGTAGTTTCCTTGGACAAACTTAAGAATCTAGAAGAATGTCTAAACGTTCAGGAACTCACAACTGAATTTAGAACTAGCCTCAGTGATCTGTTATTCCAGCTGAAGCTGAAACCATGGATTCTCCTGAGTCAGCTAGAACCAGGAGAGAGTTGAGTCAAAGAGGACAAACAGCCAAGAAGGTAGGAAAGGGCAGAAAGTCTTCGCGAGCGCTTCAGTGGAAAACTAACTTCTTTCTTTGTCCAAGCCATAGTCGGACATATTCAAACTTATGAGAAAATAGAACTGCTGCTCAGGTCCAACAACCAGCTGTTATTAAATAATAACAGCTTCATTAAACCAAGCCTGCTGCTTTCAACATAGTAAGTCATTTTAGTCTAATTTTAATATGAGAATTTATATACTGATAGAGTTTGTATCTTGTATCCTGAAGGCTTGGTCCCTAGGCAATGGTGCTACTGTGAGGTGGTGTAATTTTGGAAAGAGTGGGGGCCGAATGGGAGTAGGTTAGGCCATCAAAGGTGCCCTTGAGGGGGATTTGGACCCCAGGTTCTTTCCTGTTTCTCTGCTTCTCAAATGACATGTGATACACACACACACACACACACACACACACACGTCTACACACACAACCAACATGATATAACGCGTTGTCATAGGCCCAAAGCACAGGGTCACATGAATGTGGACTGAAACTGAGCCAAAACAAACTTCCTTCATACAAGTCGGCTGTCTTGGGATTTAGCTATAAAACAGAAAGCTAACACACACACACACATACACACACACACACAGAGACGGAGAAAGAGAGAGAGAGAGAGAGAGAGAGAGAGAGAGAGAGAGAGAGAGAGAGCCGATAGCAACTGTATTAGTGTTTATATTTAGACAAACAAGCGAGAGATGTTGGAAACAGCTGCAAGGCTTTCCTCAGATTCTTTGCACAGTTGGTTCATCTTTGTGCACGTACGCGCACGCATGTGTATGTGTGTTATGCATTCTTTTGAATTATAACATGAATTTAAAAAAATATCAGGAATAGGGGATGGAAGCCCTGGTGGTGCACACCTTTAATCCCAGAACTTGGGAGACAGAGGCAGACGGATCTCTGTGAGTTTAAGGCTACCAGGTTGACATAGTGGGACCCTGCCTCAAAAATAAAACCAAAAGGACATCAAAGATAAAGCAGTAAACACACACACACACACATACACACACACACACACACACACACACACACACACACACACCATGCAATGGACCTTCAAAATAAGAGTTCTGCTAATGTCTGCAACCAAGCAACAGGATTATTGAGATAAGCACACTATCACAGAAGCACTGAAACAGTCAAGCAAGGTAGGGAAGAGAGTCTGCTGCTGTGTGTGCAACAGAGGCATCTCCCAACACCAAGTTATTCTCTGCATCTCACAACAGTCTGTCATTCTGGAACTAACATGAAAGGCTTGTGAAACGCACAATCACTTTTTATCGATTTTATGCTTTCAAGCTGAGGTATGTATTTTCAATCTGAGAACCTAGTTTGTGGAATTTCTCAGTATGACTTTCTTACCAGCTTCTTAACTAGGAGTGTTCTGACTCTAAGCAGAAATGTAAACCAACCATATTTCTACCTAGAAATGCTAGGAAATAATGAATCAGAGAGTTGGGCCATTACAGAGTTTTCAAATATATTCTTGTGTTTAATCGCAACATATTAGAGGTTAAAGTATATGAACACCTGTAAGAGCACAATTCAACAACCATGTTCTGGGAATTAATGAATCATAGCAACACACACACACACACACACATCCTGGGTAAAAGCCTATTTAGAGAAGTGAGCTGTGGAACATTTCTAGAAAATACTCTCAGACAGACTAATTAACCTGAACCCAGAAGACCAAAGCTTGAAATAAAGACCAAAGCCTAAAAGTAGTAGAACTGAGAATTGTAATAAAAGTGAAGCCCCACTGTGTGTCTTCCAGCTGCCGTTCAGGAGAGTCTCGTACACACTGTGTGCAGTAGGCTGAGAGGCCCATCACCATTGCTTCAGTAATCAATATATTGTGGAGTCTCTGCAAACACCAGGGCTGGCAGAGGAGCATTCTGCATGAGGCAGGAAGGAAATTTGATTCAACACGACTTAGTTACCAGTGTCAGTTCCAGATCCCGACTCTGGGCAGTTTATTTTTTATTTCAGTACAGTACAATTTTAGGGGAAAAAAAAAAAACTTTCCTGGTAACAGCTATCTCAGTTCCGTGTGCACAATAGAGCTAAGGCATGACCACACTGAACCTCTTTCGCAAATTACTAGTGACCTCTTCCATAAAAGAAGGGGTTCTATAGCTTAAGGGTCTAGGGGGTGGATCTGGTCCAGTGCTCAAGAGAGAGGTCTAGGGAGGAGGAGTCTGCGGGATTCAGGTGTGGCACGGATCACCAGGCTGTAACTACACCCACTCCCAGGCTTCTGGGTGGAAAACAGGTATCCGTCTCTATGGGGGAGACAACCCTGCGTGTTTAACATTCCAGGTTTCCTTAGTGCTTGTCTGTGAGCATGATGACCTTGTGCCCTCTGCTGGTGCAGCACAACACCAGAGACCTTTCTGGAGAGGCCTCAGCAACCCGGGCTGATAAAAATCCTTGTTCTTGGCAGGCATTTGGTGGTACATCCCTTTAATCCCAGCCCTCAGGAGGCAGAGGCAGGAGGATCTCTTGAGTTTGAGGGTCAGTGTGTATGTGGAGGTCAGAGGACCATGCTGGAGTTCTCTCTCCTCTCATCTTTTGCAGCAGTCTCTGCAGACTCCACGGCCAGCAGTGTGATGGCTCGAGGCAAGAAGACAATTTGTTTCAAGATGACTTAAGTAGTCTGTGTGTTTCAACCTCTGGAGTCGGACCCCAAGTAGTTTATTTTAGGCATATTTAAACACAGTGCAATTTGGTAAAACCTTTTCTCAATTAATTCAATCTCGTGTGCATAATAAAAGCATACATAAGTCTCTTTAAGGAACAAAGTAACCTAAATAAAGATTGGAATGACTACATTGAAACTCTATGAAAGTATGTGTGACACCTTCCATCAAGACAGGTCCTGCAGATTGACTGAGGAAAAGGAGCTTTGATCAGGGTGTGGGTGGAGAATCCAGTGTGATCTCTGCCACACAGATAGTGCAAAGGTCACTAGGCTAGGAAACACCTCTGCTCCCAGCCTTCTGGGTAGATAACAAATTATACACTGGGTAGTGGTAGCACAAGCCTTTAATCCCAGCACTTGGGAGGCAGAGGCAGGTGGATCTCAGTGAATTCACAGCCAACCTGGCCTACAAAGAGAGTTCCAGGACAACCAGGACTGTTACACAGAGAAACCCTGTGTAACAGGGTTTTTGAACATAAAAATCAAAACAAAACAAAAAACAACAAACAAATTTTAAAAAGCAGGTTATGCATTCCTTCCCTTGAAGGAATGACCCCATGTGCCTTCAAGGTTATTGCTGTGCTTCTACCTTTAACAAAGGTCCCACTCAGGTGGAGACCAGAGAGTTCTGCTCTCTCAAGGTTATTGTCAACAGCTGTGGCTAATAATCAGCCCTTGAATTTCAGGAAGAGAAGTAGATGTGTTTCTACCTCAAAAGTCTAAGGATCCGACGAGGGGTCCAATTCCTTAATGAAGGATGTTCCAAATGAAGGAACTTTTGATTCCACCTAGGGAGTGGTTTGCCTACAGAATGTTTGGCCTAGAGTGTGCCCGTGACTTGTTTTGTTCTAGAAACCCTGTGTCGAAAAACAAAACAAAGCAAAAAACCAGAATGCTTAACCAGGAATGTAGCCCGCGACCTTCAATTGGTATGTCATTTCCTTGTATCATGTTAATGCAGTCTTTTGTCTTACTTCTACCTTTTGGGGTCAGAGGTATTTTAAGCAGGTGGAAATTAAATGCGGGTGAATTTCAGTACTCACCGGAATTCCCTCCTGATACTATCCTATACGTTTCTCCATTTTATTATTTTCATTCACGTCTTCATAGTCTTTACTATATTTCTAAATCCCCACGCCCTTACCCTGGCGAGAGGTATTTTTGTCGAGACTGGCCCCTGACAGTTATTACACAGAGAAACCCTGTCTGGAAAAGCAAAATCATCCTTCCTCTTGGGTGGGTTTTTACCTTCTACTGAGATGTGCCAAGTTATAAACAGTAAGTAGCACACATGACTTATGGAGCATGTCAGAAGTGACAGCTGCTAAGGATGAACAGATGATTCTAAGAGGGTCGGGCGCTGCGGTAGGTCTTATTGTAAACAGTATACTTGAACTAGGATTTGAAGACGAGACAAGATCATAAGCTCTGTTGCCATCTGGAGAGCAAGCTTTGGACAGAAAAGCTGACGCAGGAGCCCTTCATCAGAACATGCCTGGTGGGTGTAAGGAGGACAGGGGACCAAAGTGGAAATCCGGAATCTATGCGTGGATGGTTGATACCATTGTGTAAATGGCTGCATTTACACAATCACCGCAGATGCAATACAATGCTCTTAACCTCTGAACTCTTTCTCCAGCCCCTGGAATATTAATCAAATCTAAATTTTTCCCCTCCTTTTAAAAATACTTATCACTCTGAGCAACAACGATTAAACAACTTATTAAGCCTCATTTAGGTCTGAAAACGGGGCTCCAAAAAAGAATGAATATTTTTACATACAGAGCCATTAGTGAACATCTAGGCCTTTTTCACAATTTGGACAAAATGCGGGTCACTTAGCGTTGTTGTTGTTGCTAATCAAAGTACACAAACTCCCAGAATTCTGCCTGCCTCGGCTGTGGCTGGAGGCACGGGGTCAGCACGCCCTCTTAACCTTTGGCGCAAAGTGGGGTCTGCGGCTGCGCAAAAGCCAAAGCCCAACATGCACCGCGGCGGGGGCGGCCCTGGAGCCTGGTGAAGCTCAGTGTAGCCCAGGAGGAGCGCAGCCGGCCCGGGGGTCAGGTGTGTTCGGGAGGGCGCCGGAGACCCGTCTGTCTGTCTGTCCGGCTGTCCCTCCGGCTGTGCTGCTTCCTCGGGATCCCTCGGGCTGGGCGGCAAAGGGGGGAACCCGCCCTTCCTTCCCTGGGGAGGCCTGGTGGGAAAGGGCTGCCTCCTTGTGCTTGCTTCTCGGGCCTGCCCGAGCCCTGCGCATTTATGTTTTATCTCTTTGTCTTCCTTATCTAAAGAATAAGGAATAGGAGAGTCCGTGAGGATCCCGTGGGTCCCAAGAGCTGGGAAGGTGATTTGCCGGAAGTTAATGTGCAACCTTAAACGGAGTTAAATTGAAGAACATTCTCAATCTTGGGAAAAACAAAACAAAACAGGAGCAGCAAAAGCCCAGGCCTAGGGGACATTGAGTCTACTTTTTTATCTTGTGTGCATGGGAACTCTGCCTTCGTGTATGTGAGCACCACGTGCTGGGAATTGAAGCCCCCTCCATCCCTCTAGCCCCATGGGTCCAAGTTTCATTTTCAGAAAAGGAAGTAGGCCAACTCGAGGTTAGGTGATTCGGCCAAAGTTAAGTAGCTCCGGAGTGAATGGGTTCTTGTCTTGCCTGCTAGCCTACTTTTTCCCGTGGAAATACCAAGGAAATGTTGCTTTCCTAGCCCTAGTTTCTAATCCTCAACAGTGCCTCTTTGGGAAAGTACAGACCCCGATTCTCTTCCCGCTGTCGGTGCTCAAAATCACTTCCCATTTCCCATTTTGTCTTTTCAAAACTAAGAAAGGGGTGCGAAGGGTTAAACAATGTGGCTGTTACTGATATACACACATCAGTCAGAGCTCAGAATCTAACTACAAACATTACCGTGTTGTATGCACTGTGTGGGTGTGTTACCGATGAGGGGCCATTGGCCACATTGCATTGTGTGTGGTGGGGGCAGGGAGGTGAGTTTCCCTTCTTCACCGTGTATCAAGAGCTGGGTTAGGTACGCCCGAAAAAGTCTTTGCCCGCGGAGAGCTAGTTTGTCATTCATTCATTCATGCAATAAACGAGGGCATTCTGGAGCGGCTGGTTCTAACTCAGCAGGAGGAACTTGTTAATTACCAGAGCTGTTTTAGTAGGAGACGCTGTCTTGGGAGCTGCTAACTCACCGTCACCCAAAGTGACTTTCATTTGCATAAGTCGCTTTCTAAATTTTGCTTTGAACTACTTCCATATTAGGTAACACGCAGAAGGCAAATTTAGTCGACATATAGACATGTATGGTTTAGCTGTTGAAATAAAATACACCTCTAAGAAATCTTGTTGAGAAAATACACTAAGTGTTCAATCGAGGAAGGCAAATTCTGAACAAGGCTCATTTCGCTTGGAGGGTTTGTTTGTTTGTTTGTTTGTTTGTTTTGGAGTAGACAGGATTTTTAAGGAGCTTTGAAGGAGAAGCTGACCCTTGTTTATTATTCTAAAGATTTATTATTTGGAGGCTGGAGAGATGGCTCAGCAGTTAAGAGCACTGGCCACTTTCCCAATGAACCTTTGTTCAATCCCAAGCACCCACATGGCAGTTCACAACCATCTGTAACTCCAGTTCCAGGAGGTCTGACACCCTCTTCTGGCCTCTGCGGCCACTAGGCACACCTTTGGTACGTAATCATTCATACAGGCAAAATACCCATACACATAAAATAAAACAAGTCTTTTTAAAAGATCATTTTCCATTTTGCATATGGTGTGAGTCTGTGCAGGTGTGAGCTTGTGAAGGCTGGTGCCAAAGAGACCAGAGGCATCAGATCCTCTTAGAGACAAGTCATAATTGGTTTGTAGCTACTGCTGTGACTTTGGTGACTCAAACTCAGGTCCTCTACAAGACTGCTTTCAACTGTTGAGCCACCTCTTCAGTCCTGAGTAAGCTATCTTTAGAACATTCAGATTTACATAAGTTATAAATAATGCAGAGTATGCCCGATGTAGTGGTTTCAATGAGAATGGCGTGCTTGAATGTCTGAGACCTCAAAGCCTGCCCCTAGTGAGCACTTCCTCCAACAAAGCCGCAGGGTACTGTAACAAGGCCACACCTTGCTGTGAGCCTATAGGGACCCATTTTATTCAAACCACCACAGTTTGTTTTTCCACTCAAACTGTTCTGCTCACCTTTGCCCATTTCATTGGCCTCCTCTGCCGAAATGCCCGTCAGTGAGGTTTGTTTTTAAACCTGTCCTTACTTCTGGGCAATACAGAATCCTGGCTCCTCTTTCATATTTCCTGCCTATGTCCTGCAGTCAGCTATTTCTCCAAAGAACCTAGTTTCTTTTAATGGAGAATTCTATAACAACTAGTTTGGTTGCTAGATATGTATGTTTCAAAGAAGATGGAAATTCAGAATTTCTTATAAAAAGTTAAGGACTCCTATACACTGGTCCCCTCCCATCACAAACTGGCCTTTGTCCCGTGACCCTATGAGTATGGACTTAAGAACTGTTGCCAGAAAATACTAATGCCAAAGATGTTCTGGTGTTAATACTGTGGGAAAAAAAAAAAGGGTAAAAACTCCTTTTTTCTGAGTTTTCATCTTCTATTTGTATCCTGATATTGGCAGGCTAACTCTTTGGTTTACAAATCGGATAAAACGGTTGTTGACCCGAGTCATCTTCTCTTTATGTTAGTGCTCTGGAGCAATTGCCTCTAAGTATTTCAAGAACTCTTAAGAGCAGACATGGTGATTCACACCTGTGATCTCTACTTGGAAGATCAGTGAGTTTGAGACCAACCTAGGCTGTGGGGGACCCTGATTTTAAAAAACACAATTAGTAAAACATAGGATGAGAGAAGCCAAATGTGCAGCCAGACACTTCCTTTTCTGACTTTGCTATTTAGTCTTACATTTATTCTCTCATCAAACATTTCTTCATTTCCTCGGATTGTGCCGCAGTCGGACTCTGGGCTCACCCAGCGGCAGGCCGATGGATGCGCGTGGGGGAAAGGAAAAGACGAAGTGGACAACCACCATTATTATCAGCTCATCTCTTAAGGTAAGGGGGCACTGACCATGGTCTTCAATGACAACGCTTGCAGCGCCTCGTTTAAGACAGTATCCAGTTACAGGAACAGGAAGTAATATGCTAAATGTAAGTTATGTATGTTCTGCCATCACATTCACAACCCTACTTCCTAAACGTTTGAAAGTTGGGAATGTTCTGGTGTCTTTTAGGTAGGGTCTCATTAGCTCAGGCCTCAAACTTGCTATGGAGCTGAAGACACGGAGTTTTAATCCTCCTACCTGGGCCGTCCTTCGACTGTGTACTGCGCAGTGATTACGGGTGTGTGCTGCTGTCCCGGCCCAGGGCTCTTTTATATTTCCTTAGTGCCTCTTTTTTTAAATGTCTGATTATTTATTTGTTTATTTTTACTTCTGTGCTTACTTCATTTATTTTTCTGAGACAGAGTCTCATGTAGTGATCCTAACATCCAGCTTCTATAACTGAGACGACCTTCAGCACCTGATGTCCTGGTCCTCCTGGCTACATCCCAGGTGCTGGGGATACAGGCGTGTGCTGCGTGTCATGCAGTGTATTCTGATACTCATTAGATCAGAGCCCCATGTCTGATCATCTCATCGCATCCAAAGATGTTCAATGTTTCAAATGTGCTTTTTGGTGTTATTTGCCAAAAAGATCCTAAGTAAGAGATCTTTGTGGTTTTTTGCTAAAAGAGTTGGTTACTGTAGACTTTTCTTATTATTTTCTTAAATTTTCACCTGCAAACATTTTTTTTGACTCATTATATACTAAAGATTGGGCCATGGTTTTCTCTTTTGTATTTTTGCAGAACTGAGTGGTTGTCTTTTGTAGTCCACCCTAGCCCTGTAGTTCTTATATGCATGTGTAGCTTAGAAATCAAGGCTATTGCCAGCCAGTAAATAATTACAAAGATGAAAAAAAGTAAAAAAAAAAAAGAATATTGCTAGCTGTTGTACTTTTAGAAAGGTTATATTTTTTATTTGTGATGTATAAACAAAATGAAACAAGCTTTTTTGTTGTTGTTGTTGTTTGTGGGGGGAGTGTTTTGAGACAGGGTTTCTCTGTGTAGCTCCAGCTGTCCTGGAACTCACTCTGTAGACCAAGCTGACCTCGAACTCACAGAGATCCTCCTGCCTCTGCCTCCTGAATACTGGGATTAAAGTCTACACCATCACTGCCTGGCTGATATACTCCTTTTTTAATTTTAAAGATGTGATGAGCATCTCAGGCAGTTTGGCTCTTACTTACCTACTGCATTCTTCCATATTTTTTCAGTTCTTTGCTAAAAATTTCAACATATTTCATCTCCTTGAAGATAGAAAGCATTCCTATTTTAAGGATCTGTTAGCCCAACTGTACAGATCCCCTGTGGACCCATTTTTATTAGCTATTGCTTATGGTAGTTCTCTTTCATGTAAATTTACTTCTATATATCTGGCTGGTGTGTGTGTCTGTGTATTATAATTTATATTTTAAAAATTATACAAGTAATTTGAAGTCTTTAATATATTTAGAAGAGTATGCTCTTCTACAAAGGCCTTAATTCTATAATAGAATTAAATTGATGCTGTTTGTCAGGCAAAACAGAAAACTTCATTTTAGATGAATAATGCATTAATAGAAGTCCTAAATATTACATAAGACTTTTAAAAATTGCCTTACCAAACTGGTCAGTGGCAGAGCACCTGTGCAAAGCTCCTGATTTTATTTCCAGCACTGAAAACAAATTTTACATTTATAATTCAAATTTAACTGAGTGCTGTTTATTTGCTAAATTTGGCAAACCAAGCCATACATTATTAGTTAACCTTCTGTGTATCTAGAATGGTACTAATTACGGGAGAACAGGGAAAGCAGGCACTCTGTTTTCTTCTGTGCCCTGATTGAGAAATGCTTCTCCAAGGCGCTGGAGTACTAGCAGTTGAGCGTCACTTTAATCCAGCTCCCGGACTGCAGAGGTTTGGAGCTGGCTGTGTCCCTGTGAGATCTGCTCTACTTTTGTCAACAGCTCTACCCAGCTTTCCCTCTGCCCATCTCCAATTGGCAGGTGCCCTTGGGGAAGAAATGGCCTAGATGCTGGGGTCATATCTTTGAATTTCTGTATAGATCTTGGCCTTATAATTTCTCGCTCTCCTGCTAGCTCTTTGATGCATTTGTACAGATTTGTTTTCAAACTGTCATTTTCAAGTTTCTTCAGGAGAGTTGACCTAAATTACTGAATCTGCTGTTGCTGGAAGCAGTGCACAATTTAAAAACCACACAAGAAAGGGCCATGGTTTAACTCCAGGACAAAGCCTCAGTAACATAAAATACTCTAGTTAGGAAAGAAAGTAGCATATATTTTAGACTATGCACTTAAATTATATTTTTCCAAAGGAAAATGTAAAGTCAGTTTAGGTAAGGTGTGTGTGTGTGCATGCACATGTGTGTCATGTATTTATACATGTATGTGGATGCAAATGCCTGTACACACCTTGCAGAGGCCAGAGGAGGATGTTATGTGTGCACCATCACTCAGCTGGCACATGCCTTTAATTCCAGCACTTGAGGTGAGGGGTAGAGGCAGGCAGCTTTCTGTGGTCAGCATGGTCTACAGAGAGTTCCAGGACAGCCACAGCTACACAAAGAAACACTGTCTTGAAAAACAGAAGAAAGAAAGAAAAAAAAGAGTTTTCTCTGGTTCTCTTAGTTTTTGGCTCTGTAAGACCGCTCCCTGACTTCATCTCTGTCAGGAATGGTCTCACTTCTCTGTGTCTGATGATGAATCTTTAAGAGAAACAGTGACAGACAAACCATTAAACACTTTTAATTTTGTACCAGCTGTAATAAAAATCATTTAAGGCATGTCTTATATGTTTGTGTTTCTGAAAATTCTTTCAAGAGTTATGAAATTGCAACTGCCCTAGAAAATCGAAGCCACAAGGTTCGGTACTCGGATACACTGGAAAGAGGATCGATTGTATTCTCTCTGTCTGGTATGGTATATGTGCTAATTGCCTTTACTTCCTTTTAAATATGTGGATGTACATGTTAATTTTTGAAATTCAGTAGCAATATAATAGCTTAATATGTTATCTTTTAGAGGAGTATACGGGCTGCATTTTGCCTTTGCTGCCAACTGTAGGACGTCCCTTTGGTTACGTGGGGTCTGGTAGAGGATGGGAAAGTACTTGTTTGGAACTGAGGCAAAAATAGAAAAGTCCCCTTGTCTCAAAATACATATATGTAAATTGTTAACAGAGGCCAGCAGTAGACCTTGGCCAAATTTACATACCCAAACCAATATATGATGTTTTCCCATTAGTTTTATTTGCTGGGGAAAAAAAATCATTGGAAAACTTTGTGGGAACAAATAAACGTTCTGAAATTCTAAAATTGTGGGTGAGTCATGGGCAAAGTACAGGACTAAATTAGGCTAAGAAGGTGCTGGGAATATTGAGGTGTAGCTCCATCTGTGCTTGGGAAGTAAGAGATGTCACAAGGGGGTGGAGGAAGGGAGCTGTCTCCGTCTGTGTCTGGCCGCAGTGCAGGCTGTCCAAGGCCAGGCTGGACCACACAGTGAGACCATCTCAAAATAAGAAAGAAAGAGAAGATTCTATTAGGAGGTTTACCACTCTAGCAGAGACTTTGGATGGCAAGTGCTTTCTGAGTCATCCAGAAAGACCTTCATGCTGAAAATTACCTGGGTCCAAAATCTTCCTCTTGGCTGAATAGAAAACACTCCCGAGAGAAAGAAGTCAAGTATTCTTGGTGACTTGATGTTTTAGTTATCACTTGTATGTTTAACCCTCTGACATGTCCCACAAAGAACTACTCTCTCCATGTCCTGGAGGACAGTGAGGATCAGAGAGGTCGTGTAAAGTGCACACATGCATTCAGTCACTGTGATCACACACCGCTGTCTAGTGTCTTATCTGCACATTCACGCCACAGCTAACCCAGGTCTCCCCCAGACCACTGGAATCAACTGGCCCCATCCCGGACACCAGGTATCTGTGTTCATTTACATGATTCCTGAGCTTCTAGGAAGGTTTCCAACAAAAGTTTTGAAGATTTGCTTTAAACTACCTATCTCATTGATTTTTAGCTTTTGAAAGTCAACACAGGATCTTCTGAGTTGCAGAAGGGTTAACACATGAGTGCTTACACGGTAGTGGGTGTAGGGAGGGCAGGGCTCCTTCCTGGATGCCTGTCCCTGGCTGTTTGTGTCCTTTGGAATAGCCTTTCTAATAAGACAGTAAATGTTTTCAAAAGTACTTTAGTATGAAATATATTTTGAGACAAGTTCTAACCAGGCAGTGGTAGTGCACACCTTTACTCCCAGCACTCAGAAGGCAGAGGCAAGTGAATCTCTGTGAGTTCAAGGCCAGCCTGGTCTACAGATTGAGTTCCAGGACAGGCTCTAAAGCTACACAGAGAAACCGTATCTCAAAAAACCAAGAGAGAGAGAGAGAGAGAGAGAGAGAGAGAGAGAGAGAGAGAGGGAGAGGGAGAGAGAGAGAGAAACAGAAAAGTTCTTATTATATAGTCCTGGCTGGTTCTATAGCACAGGATGGTTTTGAACTCACAACAATTCTCCTGTTCCAATGTTCCCTATGCTGAGATTGTAGGCATGCACTATCACACCTGGATTAGAAGGTTAGCTTTTAAAAGAGACCACTTTTTAATTAAAACTAGGCATCACTTTTATGTGCCCAGTGCCTTAGGTAGAAAAAAAATTACTGGGCAGTGTTTTCCCTTTAAATACTTAGAACGGTCACTCTGCTATAAAGAGCATGGCAAAGAAAGGCTTAAACCACCTTGTTATATAAGAATTATAACAACAAATTTATATGAATATGTAAATGAGTTTGGGGTCCCTGAGCTTATTGAGCTTATGAAATTCACTTTATATGACCACCTTTTATTATATTCATCTTTTCTAGGAGTTGCATTTTTATTGATGGATGCTAAGGAATGTATATCAGCTGAGGAAATATTTCTAACCAAAATTGAGAAGTTTATTAACATTCACCAAAATAGTTTTTTGGTTCTGTTTGCCCCACTGCATGGGCCTGAAGAATGGAATCTCATGTTCAGGATTCATCAGAGGTATGGACGCAGAGCACAGCCCAGGGTTTTTGTTTGTTTTGTTTACACTGCTTTGTTTACTTCAGTTCCTAACGCTTGTAGGCAGTTGAGTTTTGTTCTGCTAGAAGACAAACTTTATAACCTGCCATTTATAACCAAACAGGCAGACAAGCTGTTCCTTAGGTTTGGGTGACTAGAGTTGATAGGCCTATTCTACAAAAGCAAGCCAAAGTGAGCTCTGAATTCTGGTCACACAGCCACCTCAGACCTGTAAGGACAATGCAGGGCTTGGCAGTCCCTCCGTGTCCTGCTGTCAACAGTAAATGTGACCCCCCACTTCTTTTCAGGTTCTTGGGCAGTAACTTACGGGTTCTTCCTGTGCACAACACAGTGAATGCCGCTGACCTCATGTGCACTGTAGCTAAGGTAAGTCACCTGGGGGAAGATACTCATACACAACACAGTGAATGCCGCTGACCTCATGTGCACTGTAGCTAAGGTAAGTCACCTGGGGAAGATACTCATACACAACACAGTAAGTGCCGCTGACCTCATGTGCACTGTAGCTAAGGTAAGTCACCTGGGGAAGATACTCATACACAAACATACACGTTGGACAGAGATTTTAAGGTTTTGTTTTTAAATAAATTTTTGAGACAATTACTCCATTTCTTCCTCCCCTTGCTCCCTTAAAGCCCTCCCATGCACCCCAATTCTCTTTCAAGTTTATGGCCTTTTTCTTTAGTTGTTACATGTATGTGTTCCTAAATATATAATATAGCCTGTGCAGTCCCTTTAATGTTACCTGTATGTGTAGGATTTCAGGCTGACCACTTAGTCCTCTATAACCAGTGTGGGACTCCCCTGGAGGCTGTGCACCCCGAGCTGCCTGTAGTGCTCGCCCTGACTTGGCGTCTCATGCTCTCCCCCTTCCGTGCTAGCTCATCTACTGGCAAGATTCATAGGTGTAGCTTCTGACAATTCTAGGAGACATAGTTTCACAGCAAACTCCCACTGTCTCTTTAAAACTCTTTGGGACCCTTTCTGCAATGACTGAGCCTAGGTGCAGAAGCCACCCTGTCACTTAGTACTCGGCCCTCAGCCCTGCGTCCTCATCGAGTGTTTTCTGTGAGCTCTTGCAAAGAGAACTTTCCTGGATGAGGGGCGAGGACCAAACTTACCTGTCTACAGGACAAATGTTTAAAGTGCACTTAGGGATTGTGCTGGTTTAGAGAAGTGGTGGCTGTGGGTTCTCCAAGTTCACGACTTCACTAGTCCCAGGGAGTTGGCCAGGTTCCTAGTAGCGAATGACCTCCCTCCTGTTGACCAGGTCTTAAGTCCAGGTAGTTACTGGTTCCTGCTAAGATATGAGTGCTACTACCGCACCTTGTGTTGTCAAGTTCATGCTGGTCACTGTGGCTCACAGGCGGCATAGCTGGGGAGGACTGTTGGTTGCTTCCGTCATTTGGAAGCTTGCATGGCATCTTCTGGTATCATGAAAGCTAGTTCCTAGAAAGCTGTCAGGTCCACTCTAGCTCTGGGCCTCAATGCCCTGTGTCTGAAGTGTGTAGAGCTTTCAGCAATAGGGACTTACCTTCCACATGTGGGGCAGCCAAGGGCAACAGCCATAGCCTGTAATGTTTGGGAGTCTCTTGGACAACCCTGCCCAGCAACTCAAAAGAGGACTTCTCATGCCGAGTAATGGGGTTTTTGTTTAGATTGTTTATGGCTCTTGCAAGCATTGGCAGCCCAAGTGAGAGGATCTACGGCATGCCACCATTCCAGTAGAATGAATTTTTAAATATATGATCCTTCAGAAAGGCTGTTTCTGTAACTGCTGTTACGTGTTTACCTCTCCTTCCAGACTACCTCCAAGCCAGCCTTAGACAGCATCTGCTATAGAATGGTAACAACCAAAGCTTACATCATAGAGCAAAGCCCTGTTTGGAGAACACTCCAAAAGATAAAACTGAGTACTGATTCAATTAGTCCAAATTCAGAGTTTTGATTATAAGTGTTCTTTTAGAAAAATATCGAAATAATTAAATGTATTAAATTATAATGTCCAAATGTCTATTTAAGACCATTTATATTTAAAATCATATGTATACAATTAAACATGATTTTATTTTGGGTGTTTGGTTGAGTGATTCCTTTAATGTTTTGGAGTGTAGTTGTGTGGGACAGTGCAACTTGGGCAGATATAGGCCCTTGCTATAAACACTGGAAAAACAAAGAGAAAATAATTGGTACAGTATGTGGGTGAATAAAGCATTTTGACTACATTTTTTTGATGTTATAAAACAAATTAGTTTGTATTGAATCTTCTAAAGAAGTACTTTTTAAAAAAAATTATTTTATGTGTATGGATGTTTTGCCTGCATATGTGTGTGTGTGTGTGTGTGTGTGTCTGTGTGTCATATGGGTGCCTGGTGCCCATGGAGGTCACATCCTCTGGGAGCCATTTCTCCAGGCTCTGTAAGGTGAAGGCTATGTACTGCTCATCTTTATTTCAGAAACTGACAAGCCCCCAACTGTGTTTTTCTAGAAGTAAGTTTCTGTGTTCCTGCAAATAATTTTTTGACATTGTAAAACATACTGGAAACATCATCTTATTGATTTTTATTTACGAAGCAGAATTTTTATTTTATTCCAACATTTTCTTCAGAGGTAGACTTTGTTCTGATTTCAATGAGTTCTTCTACTCGGGCTAGAACACTTTCAATCAAGTCAAACGTGAAAAGAGCTGAATGCAGGACCTGAATGCCAAGAAAAGAGCAGTACTGTGGTCATTACTAGTCTCTTTGGGAGAGGGTCTTGTGAAGGAGCCCAGACTGGCCTCCAACTTGCAATCTTCCTGTGTCAACAGGTTCCAGGCCCACGTCCCCAAACCCAGCAGAAATTTGTGTTGTTAATGTTGTTTCTAAAACAAAGCATAGAACAGACCTCAGACTGGATGTAGCTTAAAATTTTGGGAGTTACCTTAAGCTGCATTTCAGGAGGCATAGCAGGGATTTCTTCTCCACCTACAGTCACAGAACAAACGCTTTTACACGTCGAGGCTGCTGTGAGGGAAGAAAGAACATTTCACATGTAGCCACCACAACAGCCCTCAAAGTCTCAACATGCAAACCCAGGGTCCTAAACATACTGGGCAAATGCTTTACTGCCAAGCTGATCCCCAGCTCCAACTTCCAGATTTTATTACATGTATCTATGAATTTTGTGTGTGTATATATGTGTGGCATAGTACCTGTGGGGGGGGGGACAACTAGGAGGACAACACAGGACAACTAGGAGGAGTTGGTTCTCTTCTACCACTTGGATCCCAAAGATTTAACTGAGGCTTAGGGCTTGACAAATGGCAAACACCTACTGGGTCATCTTGGCACCTTTCAGATTTTAATAACACATTTACAAGCTAATCATTGAGAATTTTAAATTGTGTCAATGAGGTAACACCTTACAGAATATTTGTTATCAACAAATAAAATTAAACACTAGAATTGTGCAATGTGAACTGATTCTTTAGAAAACAGCTTTATTGGCTAAGAGTCATTTTAACTACACAAATAAAGCTTCCATGGCCTCTCCCTTTTACATAAAATGAGCATTACTGAAATGTGATAGTTTGGGGCTGAGAGCACTTAGCAGGTTCTGACAGAACCAGGGTGTTTCCCAGCACCCACATGGAGGTTCAGAAGCACCTGCTCTATTTCCAAGTGATCCAACACCCTCTTCTGACTTCCATGGGCTCATACACACTTATGGTACACATAAATGCACACACACATAAAATAATTTTTAAAATATGACCATTTCAGAATTTGAATTTTAGACTTAATGGAAAATAAAACTACATGCTACTTACCTTGGCTGTTTTGTTGGCTGTTTTTAATTTCTGCTTCATAATGTGCTTTTGACATATTAAGTCCTATATGAAGTGGCTTTAAAAAATTATTTTCAATCTTTCCAAGTTCTGTCCATAATCCAGTCTGTTGAGAAGATTTAATGAACAAATTAGTTACTTGGTTCAGCACAGAGGACGCCTTCTGTTGATGCGCATGCGCAGCTGGGAGACTCCCAGGCTGCTCTTTAAGCCACTATCACATCAGTGATGGTGTCGGTCAGAAGTGCCCACGACAGTTGACATGTGCAGCACACTGCTCACCACTGCGCCGCTTACATAGCTACTGGTTCTGAGCTCTGTACCAGAGTGGACTGCTGACGTCCATCTCCACATCTTTCTTTAAGTAGGCCTCCTCACTGGACTTAGCAGTGTGCTTGGCCACGGGTCACATTCTAGGGATTTGTTCTCCTTCCTACTGATGGAGACTTTTAAAACCGAAATAATTTGACCAAGGTAGATGGTTACTTTAGCATTATTTTGTCATATAAGAAGTTTATATGTCAAGATCATTTACAACTGTGGTACAAAAAAGGGACAGTAATGAAGTTTTAACTGAACTTTCTTTTTTTAAAGAACAGAGATAAATACAAGATATTGTGGTCTAAGACTCCGGGT
The DNA here is from genome assembly GCF_982192425.1 of Myodes glareolus. Lineage (NCBI taxonomy): Eukaryota > Metazoa > Chordata > Mammalia > Rodentia > Cricetidae > Myodes > Myodes glareolus. The sequence continues at coordinate 1,951,896 of NC_142033.1, read as the reverse complement.
ACTCTTTACACCAGAAAATAGAGTTTACAAAGGGAATTCAGTTATCCATAACCATAACAATGAGGTGGTACACTTTATAATGAGCTTATGGGGAGCCTGTGTAACAACTAATAATGATGACTCCACACGTCTTTCCCTGAATCTCTGGAGCATTCATGCATTGCTGGCAGGAATGTTAATCTGTCCAGTCACTACAGAAATTGGTGTCAAGGTTCCTCAAAAAACTACAAATAGAACATGAATCAAAGCCAGCACATGTAGCGATTCTCACACACCCAGGTTACATCCATGCTAGGTGCCCATCAACAGAGGACAGAAAGGAGAAAGTCGTGTGTATAGAATGGAGTATATCGTGTGTACACAATGGAGTATCAGTTACCATGGTCAAAGTGTGAAGTTAATCTGATGTGAAATAAGATACTCAGATCTCATATGCAGAATCCAGCTTTTTTAAAGAAAAAGACATGAAAACAGAAGAGGGACTACTTGAGAGAAGAACTAGGGGGAGAGCGGGAGGAGGCAAGAGTGTGAAAGGGGGTTCACGATGACAGACGTATTTTATGTGCACCTGTGAAAGTGTCATAATGAAATGCATTATTTGACCAAATAATATATGCTAGTAAAAAGACTTTCAAAAAACCCATCTTTTAAAACACTTCTCTTATGCTGCTGGGAAATGCAGAGGTCTAAAGAGAAACTAGACAGGAACTCAAGCTTACACCTATCAGTGCATTCAACATCTATGGACTTATCCTGGGAAAACAAACAGAGATGCACTTTATGATGATTGCACTGCAGAGGTGCCTTTAAAAACAATGTCCAATGAAGAAGAGTGCAAGAATATGTTTCCTAGTAGGAAAACAGTAAGTTGTGGTATATCCACATAATGGAAAACTACATAGACATTTTTTTCTAGAATAAATATTGAATGGAAGAAACCACTTTATATAGCATGACTTCATTCTTACTTAAGAAAGAAAAATGTGGCACCCTCACCTCCCAAGGGCTGTAATTACAGGCATGAGCCATGGCATCGAGCTAAGGGCAATAATTTATTTTAATTTGTAATCCATAACATTAAAACATTAACTAATAAAAACACCCTTCAAAATTAGGCTAAAGAAAATTTCTTTCAATGCTGTTGAGCATAATTCCAGTCTTTCCTATAATGAACTGTACTGCTTTTGGAAGCATGTGGGCGTAAAGACGCTATGGAGGTAAAAATATACTCTTTGTCTTACATGAAAGTTACCAGATCTTTTTTAAAACACAAAAGAAAAAGGCTTAAGATTTCTTTCATCTTTGATGCTAAAAAAGTAACAAGATTTTTACAGTGTTTTACAAGGATTGAACTTTTGAAGTCCTCACGATTGTCTGCCTTTCATTTCATATCCAAGTCACTGACTTAACAGTTCTGAAACCTTTTGAGTTCTGTCTTAACTATGCATTAAAACTTCATGCAGCCGGGCGGTGATAGCACACACCTTTAACCCCAGCACTTGGGAGGCAGAGGCAGGCGGATCTCTGTGAGTTCGAGGCCAGCCTGGTCTACAAGAGGTAGTTCCAGAACAGCCTCCAAAGCAACAGAGAAACCTTGTCTAGGAAAAAAACAAAACAATTCACTGCAGCCTACCCAACCCCACTAGACATTTTTACACCACAGTGAAGTAGGTTCTGGAACAGGTGGGAATCTTGCAAAGACAGAGTCAACCATAATAAAAGAAGAAATGGAGAAGGGCATGGCCATGTGCCCCCCCTTGGCCCCTTTCTCCTAACATATACCTTACTTATGAAATGGTGTCACAGAACTTTGCCCCTCCACCATCAGCCACGGCCCCGCAGAGCAGGCACCGGGGATGTCCCCCCCCCCCCCCCCCGCCAGAGTACACACCAGGGTTGTTCCCTCCCTCACCCCAATGCAGAGCACGCACCGGGGATGTCCATCTCATCTCGCCTTTTCACTGTGTGCTAAGGACTGAACCCAGGACCTCACAACAGGCAGTTATTCTGCCACTGAGCTACAACGTCACTCCTGGCACATTTTAATTTTGAATAAACAGACATTAGAAAGGATCTGAGTGAAGAGGACAAGCTAAGCAACAGCACAACTATGGCTCTATTTTAGAATGAACTTGCAATTCAAAACAAGTAACCACTATCTGAAGAAACCCAACAGTAGAGAATGTGAGCTATAAAAGTTAGAGATGGGAGCTATTCATCTATAAGAGTAAAAATGACAGGAAACTAAGTGTGGGAGAAAGCGCTGAAAATGCACAGGGAGCCCAGAGTGGGAGGACATAGGAAAGTCAAGGTTGGCTCCAACTCAAGTTGGTCAGAAAAGAGAGATTATCACTCCTCATGAATCACTTTATATCGGAATGGATTTCTTCCTGTGTGCCTTTCTGAACTTTTAGTTTTTCATCTCTTAGCACAATTAAACGGAAAAATTGGAACCGGTAGGGGTTCCTCCAAGTATCCTTCCTCAGCCCTCCCTGTCAGTGAAATCACACCTGGACGGAAGTTGTCATTTACTTGCTAACCACAGTGGCTAAATTTGCTTTTCCTTGTAACTATTGTTAGGAATGTTTCCATTACAGACAGGCTATATGGCATCAATTTGGCAAGTTAGACTAGGACTTCTACTAATAATTCCCTGGTATGAAAATGCTTATGGTGGCATGCAAAAAAAAAAAACCCAAACAACAAACAAACCAGTATTTGGTTCCTAGGGGGAAAAAAGAAACCATTAATAAGGCAGCCCTCTCAGTTGGTCATATTCTTTCCTGCATTATAAAATGTCCACACTAAGGTGTAGCAAGGCATTATCTATGGGTGTCAGGATAGACAGCAGAGACTTTGGACCCTGCATTAGGCTGTACTCTGGAGAGTACATCTGCCATTCCTAGTCAGTGAGATTCCCTGTGTCAAGCAAATCCCATCATCTCTCGTGTATGTTCAGCCTTCCTGACTACTGCAAGGCTACACTCACAGCTTCCCTAAGGACACCTGCTGAGGCCCAAGACCCAGGGCTGCTCAATTTATTTTGTACTTTTTTGTTTGTTTGTTTGTTTGTTTGTTTTTGCCATAGCCCCTTTAGGAGTCAGAGGTTAGTTTAATTTCAAAAGTTCTACAAGGAGTCATAGCCACCTTTTATTACTTCCTAGACATCCACATCTGAGTCAATGATTGATCTTTCCTGTGAGAGAAGGATTAATGAGAAGGCAAACAAAGAGTACTTTTCCTCCAGCATTGTGAAGAATGGCACACAGCACCTGCCAGGACAGCGGTCACCTCCGTCAGTGAATGGGTGGCCAGTGAGAAGGACATATGGGAATGTCTGTGGTGATGGTGAATTGGATATACAGTTGGATAAAACAGATTACACATCTATTAAAACTCAATAACTATACATTTAAAATCTGTGCACTTCATTTATGTAAATTTTACTTTCAAGAAAAATGCTGACATATATTTAACTCTGCCTTATGAAATATATGCTGAAATATTTGGGACAAAATATATTGATAGCTACAATTAATGTTGAAATGCACCAAAAATTACAACAATGAGAGCCGGGCAGTGGTGGCGCACACCTTTAATCCCAACTAGGGAGGCAGATGGGTGGGCATCTGAGAGCTCAAGGCCACCTGGTCTACAAAGCTGGTTCCAGAGCAGTCAAGGCTACACTGAGATACCCTGTCTTGAAAAAACCAACCCACCCACCTCCAGAAAACAATGAAAAAACTGATAGGGCAGGGAGAGATAGAAAGGAAGTGGAGCAGGAGGGTGACCTGCAGGTAAATGGCTGCTGTAAGGTTCTTCCCTCTTTGCTGGACATTTCAACGTTTTTCACAATAAAAAATCATCTAGTGCAGATGAAGCCAGAGTGAATAACACAGGCCAAGCGTCCGAGTCCGCTAGGTCCCCTGAAGGTCCTGCTGCTCCTCGGACTTCACATCCCAAGGTGTGACTTACCCGAGTAATAAAAAACGCTGGCAAAACAGCTGGCACTTTTATGTGAAACTTAATTACTTTCATTCTGCCTATCACTTTAAAAAAGCCCAGATTGGCATGACTCATGTGGTTACAGGTAACAGGGAGCAGTTATTAGAATGGAGTAGGCAGAAAGGAGCCTAAAAGGAAATGTGATTTTACTGCATGACAAATCTCCCTCAAGTAGATTTCTATTTATTGAATACTTCTAATGAAGTGCTATTTAAAAAAAAATCCAACTGCCTACACACCATTCAAAAGCACTGTTAACAAACTCAGTTTTGGGACTAAATATGTTTCAGTTTGTCATGTCTGATGAGGTGATACAAGATAATTTTATTTCATATAACTCTGATTAAAATCCTGAACTATATACAAGCAGAAGAGACTGAGCAATGGGTTCATGAGTTTGCTCCCCCCCCCCCCGTAAGTTCACAGGGAGTGGCACACTGGGAGGTGTGGCTTTGTTGGAGGAAGTGTGTCACTGTGGAGGCGGGCTTTGAGGTCTCACATATGCTCAACCATGCCCAGTGTCTCAGTTCACCTCCTGTTGTCTGCAGTTCAAAGATGTAGAACTCTCAGCTCCTTCTCCAGCACCATGGCTGCCTGCATCCTGCATGCCTCCATGTTTCCCTCCACGATGATAAAGGACTAAACCTCTGAACTGTAAGCCACCCCATTAAATGTTTTCCTTTCTAGGAGTTGCTGTGGTCACGGTGTCCTTCACAGCAATAGAAACCCTAGCTAAGACAAGGGCCTAAAAGACTTCCTACAAAAGAGTGGAGACAGAGCAGGAAAAACAGGTCAGATGTGAAAAGCTAAGTGTGCCTGGGAGCCGACAGGAGGTGTCAGAATTGGTACCCAAGTTTTACAGCTGGGTAAAAGTAATAAAGGCTGACTTAGGACAGTGGTCAAGAAAAGCTGAAGAACTGCTCATGCATTCTTAATATACTCACAAGTTCGTTTCCAAATGATTCACTTACTTGATTTTCATTTTCATTATCTTTGATAACCAAATACCTCAATAAATTTAATGAAGCCATAATCCTGTTAATTAAAAAAAATAACTTATTATCTTCAGTATACATTTATGTAATCAACAGCTGAAATATATAAAGCAAGTTAAAAGCTCGGAAATACTGCTGTCAGCACATCTGCCCTTAGACACTATCCCCACCCCTCTGTGGAGTGGCAGCAGCTTATCGCTGTCCTGCTGTCCCGCTGTGTGCTCACAAGACCAGGTGAGCATTATTTCCCCTTCGCCCCAGAGACAGCCTGGCTGTCCTCAAGATCATTTCTTGCTTCCCAGATTTCAAGATTTTCTTTGTTTGTAAATACAAGCAATTCTCCACATCCATTCAAATACACCAAAAGTGAAAGTTTATACTCTACATGGTAAAAAAAAAATAGACCTGAAAAACAAAGTCCAAATATTTAATCCCTTAATACACTGTTTTTGTGAGATTCTTAAGTTTTATTCAGAAATGCTGTGGTTTCAAATCTCTGTATAATGCTGAGATAGAAAATCAGTCACTGTCCTGGAAAGAAGAGGTTTTGTTTCTATGTGAGTCACTGAGTAACTTAACTAGGAATCCTGGTGCCGGTCACCTCACCTATCTGAGTTCTGCAGTAAGTCTGTCTCGGCACCCTCGGGGAGGGACAGCACCAAATCCAACAGTGCAATCAGCTGAGGACCTCTAAACCATTTGTTAGATGTTTTCTGAAAAGCAAGAGGAAGATTATGAAGAGTTCATGTAATAGTATGATAAATGTTGCATATTGTAACAATGAGAACTCAAAAAGTTACAGATTCTTTAACTTTCATTTCTGTGTGCCATTCACTTTCCAGACCTAGTGAAGGCCTTGCCAGCCTGAGAACACTGGGATCTTCTTCTGTGTGGGGTTATGCATGGTCACATACATATGAGACTCAAATTTGTATTTTTCTGAAGTATACAGCACAACTTATATTATCAGCCAAAAGAAATAATATAGTTTAAATTTATAGTTAACAAAATTCGGGGGGGGGGGGGGCAGAGGTGGAGTTTTCTTTTTAAACAGGGAATTATACTTTAATATTATAGACAGAAAAATCCTGTGGGTGAACCAACACTGGCATGTGCCACACGTGAATAAATCAGTAACTGACCCCCCCCACCTGGGTTTGTATTCTTACCTTAAATGATGCATCGATCTGATTTTTGATATTTTGAATTACGAAGCCTTCCACACCTGAGTGATTACTTGTATTTAATAAGCACCTTTAAAGCAAAATTATAGCACATAAAATTATATTAAATTACAATATAATAGTGATAAAAAAGTTTGCAATTCAATTGGGCCTCACGTAACTTCTAAGATTATAAACTTCACAGTGAGAACAATTATCAGCGTGGCCAGTGACCTGCAAAGCTCTCCTAACAGCTTGTGCTTTCACTACCTGGTAAATCTCACGTACAACTGATATGTGCATAGGTCAGAGAATGGGTGTATTGTTCTGTCAGTTGGGGTGTGTGTAGGCCAGAGAAGGGTGAATGTCCTGGTCTTTTTTTTTTTTTTTTGTCCTGTTCTTTTATGTGTGTGTGTGTGTGTGTAGGCCAGAGAACAGTGCGTGTCTTCTTCTATTTGTCTCCTTATTCTTTTGAGACACGGTCTCTCACTGAACCTGAAGCTAGGCTGGCACAGCAAGTCCCAGCAATCCTCTTGTTTTCTGCGTCCTCTGACCTTCCACCCAGCACTGGAGTTAACGGTGCATACAGTCATGATCAGTTTGTTATTCTTATCCCCCGCCCCCCCCCCCCCCCCGCCATGGTTTCTCTGTGTAGCCCTGGCTTTCCTGGAACTCGCTTTGAGAACCAGGCTGGTCAAGGCCTCCTGTCTCCACCTCCCCAGTGCAAGGACTAAAGGCAGCACCACCACTGGCTGGCTACCTGCCCAGTTTTTGTGTTGATTTGGGAGATTTGAACACAGGCCCCCAAGCTTGTGAAGAAGGTGGTTCTTACCACTGGGCCACCTCCTCAGCCCTCAAACAAGAAATATCTACTAAACCAAATTTGCATCTTTTCATGCATATAATTTAACATGCTGAGAATGAGCACCGGTATAACCTCAAAGCTTCCAGAGGTGTTCCCTGTGAAAGGCTGCCGCTGGCTTACTCGCCGAGGGAAACCTGACGGCACTGTTAATGGCTTAGGTCTCCAGTGTCCCCAAAGGTTCATGTGCACGAGTCCTGGTTCTCACTCGGTGGTGGTGGCATCTTTAGGAAGTGGGGCCTCATGGAAGGAAACTAGGTCCCTAGAGGCTTGCGCTTGAAGAAGGGACCGGGACTCTAACCCTTTCTACCCATCTGTGCCTGTGCTCCTGGCCACGGCGAGGTGAGTGGCCCTTCTGCAGCCCTAAAGCTACAGAGCCAACTGCACAGACTGAGGCCCCAAGCCCATAATGGGAAGCTACTACGAGAACGGGGTCTCTCAGAAGAGCATGGCATGAGATCTGAGGGCTGACTCTGCTGTCAGAGGAGACTAGCACCAGCCCTGCGATGCCAGATCTCTACACACCCTACATCTCAATATTGCTTTAATCAGTTTGCACCTCATTCTTAGGACCCAGCCCAGGGTGAAATGGGCTAAGATTGTGGGCTGACTGTCAGTGTTGTTGGAATACACCCGCCTCCTGGTGGAAGAAGAGTGGAATCTCCACGTACACTGTACAATGGCCTTATAAAGCCTCTATTTATTATATAGTTTTCTAACATTTAACTTATTGCCTAAAACTCTACTAAAAACTCTACTGGTAAGAACTCAGAGTAACGGAGTGACTGGCCTGTCAAAGTTACAGACTCCGTGACACCCTCAGTTCAGTTATAAACAATGGAGATTATTGAACTCTAAGGTTCTATCTAGCAGGAGCATTATCAATCTCTGTTATTCTTTTAAGACTGCTTGGAGTTTTTTTTTAATTGTTTTTATTGCTATACATTTTTCTCCATTCCCCTCCCCTCCCCTCCCCTTCTGCCCTCCCCCATGACCCCCACACTCCTAGTTTACTCAGGAGATCTTGTCTTTTTCTCCTTCCTATTCAGATCCATGTTTGTCTCTCTTAGGGTAAGTTTACAATATTTCAATTAAACTAAAAATTATACACTGCTACTCACATAATAGACATTATGTTTCCAAAATACTCAATAAGCTGATTCTTTAGCTCTTACAGATACTGAACTACACTGTACAAATATTGTACCTTTAATAATTACATGGCATTAGTAGGTTTCAATCAGTCACACACTAGGTTATTATCCATGGGCTATGTTTTAAAATGTCTCTTAAAAGCTCATGTGTTAAAGACTGGGTGCAGCTGACAGACTTCTGTGAAGTGACCGATTAGCTGTTGAGGGCTCAAATCAATCAACAGATCAACCCTTGATTGAGTCATAACAGAATGGTCCTGCTGAGAGGTGGGAAAGAGGAAGCAGAGCCTCAGGCAGGAGAAAGGTCTCCAAAGGCCTGACAGGGTGGCTCTTGTCCTTGGCCCTTCCATCATGACCTCCACATACCTCCTCCAGGAGCTCTGTCTTACCACAGGACACAGCACAGGAGCTGGCAAGCCACGGACGACACACTGAACCCAAACAAACCTTTCTCCCTAAGTTGTTGTCTCAATTATTTTGCCTAGCTCGCCAGCTTGATACATACCTAAATAATGTGTGTTTGCCTTGTAAATCCAACTTGTCAATGTACAGCTGGAGCAGAGCCAAGCCTTTTTTCCTCTGGAATTAAACAAACGATACTATTACACGAAACATTTAAATCTAGTTATTTATTAACATTTCTCACTGTGACTCACAGCTAGTCCCCAATCATACATACCAGTGTCTCAATGGGGCAAAGTGTCATTACTTTGACTAAGCCCTAGAAATAAAGAAAAAAATTTCAAATTCATATATACATTTTGACCACAATGAAAGTTAAATTATCGATCTCTGTGAGTTCGAGGCCAGCCTGGTCTACAAGAGCTAGTTCCAGGACAGGCACCAAAAACTACAGAGAAACCCTGTCTCAAAAATCAAAAAAAAAAAAAAAGTTAAATTATCACTAGATACAAACTAAAAGTTGAGAGAAAAGAGGGCAGAGAAAGGCATCTGAGTTAAGGAGATGACTCCTCTGGCTTCACTGCTACGTCTATGGCAAACTAACTGCAGTCAGCTCTTCACACAGCACAAAGCAAGGTGTGACTAGGTGTGGTTCTAAAGGCAATGGTGATTTTCAATTATGCATAGAATAGAAAGAAAAGGAAATCAAATATGCAGAAGTTTAATACACTCATTAAATGTAACCAAGCTTATGTAGTAGCAAAAGACATTCTTTCCTATTTAAATACTAAGAATTTTCTGCACTCAGAGCTAAAATGACACAGCGAACAAAGATCACAGGCAGGCATAGCACAGGCGGAGACGGGATGGACGCAGGCGGGGAGTGCAAATCAGGAGAAGGTTGGGGCTTCGCCTCCCGGAGCCTCCCGTTATGCCCTCAGCTAGGATGGTCGCCAATAGCTGTTTAGGAGCTGGGGGAAACTCAAAAAGAATAAAATTATTTTAAAGTATAAATTAACCAAGATAGAATTTAAAACTCAGTTCGGTAGTCTTGCTGGCCATCTAGTCTGGCTTTTGGCACAGATGGCAGACCACTTCCATCAGCACAAAAACTCAACCGGAAGCAACAGCAGCGCCTGCAGAGGCTGAGAAGGAAGGGAACTGCAGGTGTACGTTACCTTGGCAGAGTTCAGAACAGGCAGGGAGCTGTTTTAGAGCTGAGTCTATATTCTGCTTACCTGAGGCACAGCGAGAAAACTCTTGATTTCTAAGTACCGATGGAGTAGGCTGTTGTCTTCTAACCTCAGTAAGCTGTTCTCCAGAAGTTCCTACAGATGAAATACACACAGACATTCAAGGTGAAGTTGACAGTTGCATTATTTTTAATATTTATAATGCTAGCAGACCAGCTGGAAGGATGGCTCAACAGAGAAAAGGGCTTACCCAAGCCTAATGACCTGAGGTCCCCAGAACACATACAACGGAGAGAACCGGCTCCTGCAGGTTGTCCTCTGACCTCTGACCTCCACAAATGCACGTGCATGTGTTCTCTCTCTCTCTCTCTCTCTCTCTCTCTCTCTCTCTCACACACACACACACAAAATGGTAGCAAATGAATCTTACCAATCCTTTTGAGAAAACAGACTGTTCTGTTCTGAAAGAAAACATTAAAAGTTATCACTATGGTTTTCTTTTTTTTTAGAATGGTTCCTTACTTTAGGAGAAGCAAATGAATACTGAAATACAAGGTCTTTTTACAGCTGTACCGACAGGTGCACACCCGTCACACTAGCACTCGGGAGGCTGAAGCATTGGACACTACCCATGTTCATCACGAGACTGTTCTGAGATTAACTAACTAAATGATATGTATGTTAAGGAGAAATTCTGTTGCTGTTGCTTTTTGCCACAAGGTCTCGGAGCGCACGCCCTGGCCTCAGCACTGCACACTGCATGTTGCTAAGGATGAACCTGAACCCTGTTCTCGCTCCCCGAGGACTGTTCAGTGTTACCGTCCGATCCTGAGATTTCATCTTACCTCTGCAGAAGCACTTCAATGTGTTCCATGTTCAGCTGCAAAAGGTGCAATGGACTAAAATGGGAAAGAATTAAAAAAGAGGTTTAGAATCGGTAATTTCCTTTCCTAACCACTGACAAATCAATGAGAGACCACATGCCAGATAAGAACTCAACACTGACCTCCAATCACAGCCCCAAACATCGCACACACACACACATTTAGAAATTTATACACATACTATTTGAATTCTATTCTCCCCAGAAAACACATTAGGTCTATAAAACTCTATAAAAACCTTAACTCCAGAACTCAGATTACTGGAGTTAAGGTTTTTATAGAGTTAAAATAAAGTGAGGTCTTTGGGTGAGTTCTAATTCAGTGTCTCATGCCTATTAGAAAGGAAGCTCAGGGCTGGAGAAATGGTGTAGTAGCTGGGTTATGCTGCCTTTGCAGGGGACCCGGGTTCAGTTCCTAGGACCCACGTCAGCCTCCTGCAGGCACCTCACATACTCACATATCCACACACAGACATAATTAACATACATAAACAGATATAATTAAACCTTTTTAAAGGAAATTTAGAGAGTTGCACACAGGGAGGATGATGTAGGAACGCGAAGGCAAAGACCATTAAAGACCCACACGCCAGAGATGCAATCTCCCAAGCTGTCACCTGGGGAAGAGGGAATTTCATGTCAAGAGTGCCCTGGTCAGACTGTGTCTCAGAGATTACTTTGTTTGATGTGGAGAGGGCCGTGGCCCACTGTGCGGAGCACCAGTTCCTAGGTACACGGGTTGGGGCTGTGTCAGAAAGCTGACCGTGAGCGAGGAAGCGAGCTGGACAGCCTTAAAGCAAGCAGGGCTCCTGCTTCAAACTCCTGCATTGTGTTCTTGTCCTGACTTCCTTCGAAGATGGATTATGATGGGAAATGTAAGCCAAATAAACCCTTTCTTCTCCAAGTTGCTTTTGCTCATGGTGTTTAGCATGGTAACAGAAAGCAAACTAGAACCCAACCCTCCAAAGGAAGCAGCCTTCTGGGACTTAACCACACACATCCAGCCTCTAGAGCTAGGGTGATGTTTCTTCACTGTCACAGAATTTTGTAATAACACCCTATTGATTTTAAATACATTTTGCTGAGTATTTATGGAACCAAACTAAGCAAGGAAACTGGGTTGTTTTCTGACTTTGTGTTGTTATTCTGTTGTTGTCTCTGGGGGATTTTAAAATGTGTTTGTGTGCAGGTCTGCACCGTCACAAGCATGTTAGACACTGACATGAATACAAAGGACCTTTTGGAGTCAGCTCTGTTTCTAGGAACTTCAGGCCTAGATAACAAGGGCTCTCCTGGAACTTGCTGGTAGATCTGGTTGGCCATGAACTCACAGAGATCCCCCTGCCTCTGCCTAGGGCTGGGATTAAAAGTGTGCATAACCACACCCAGCTATTTTGTTGTTTTTAATCTCAATTTTGATATTTAGTTCAGACTTCCTAGAATTTACTATGTAACCCAGCCTGACCGACAATTCAAGATCCTCCTGCCTCAGCCTCCACAATTCTGTGTATTGCCACACCTAGGTACTTATCTTTTTCTACAGCATTCTTACCTGGTTTTGGCATCAGGATATTATCTTGGAAGAATGAACTAGAAGCACTCCTTCCCTTTTATTTATGGATAGGTTAAGGATGACTCCTGTTAGTTCTTTGAGCATCGGGAGGATCAGAGTGGATCTGCACAGCCTGGGCTTTTCTTCACGGGGAGATGCTGGTTACTCATCTGTGTAGCTTCTGGGATGGCCTTAGTTCAATGTTGGTAGGTCATAGATGTCTAGAAATGTATTGACTTCTAGATTTTTCCCAATTTATTAGAATATATGTTTTCAAAACAATTCATAGTGATCCTCTGGATTTTAGTGGTAATATCGCTCTTTTGTACTATTTGTATCTCAATTTCATCATCTCATTGTTGGTTTGGTTAAATATCTGTGAATTTATTTGCCTTTTCAAAGAACCAGTTGCTTCATCAACCTCTTGTACTGTTCTTTGACTGCACGTCATTTCTTTCTACACTGGTAAGTAGTTTCATCTACTAAATTTATTTTGAACTAGTTCTGTTTGCCTAAGACCTTCAAATACATCATGAAGTTATAAATAAATCTGAGATCCCCCATATTAAAGATTTATTTTATTCATATACATATTGATATGTATGTACATGTGTCTGTGCCCACAGAGGCCAGAAGATGACATAAGATGCCCTGGGGCTGGAATTAAAATCTGCTGGGTGACCTGACATGGGTGCTAGGATCAGAACCACTGGTCTAAAGCGCAGCAAGCTCTTTGAATACTGAGCCAGCTTTCTGCCCCTACTATTTTTAAGTTTGGCTGTCTTCCCAAGTTCCTGGCAGGTGTTTTTTGTTTTGTTTTTCAGTTGGTTCTAGAAGTTTTAAATCATTCCAGTTTCCTCAAATGATTCATCGATCGGTCGAAAGTGCGCTGTGTAGCCAATCTCCAGGTGTTTGCTATTTTCTGTACTTTGTTCTGCTATTGATTTTTAATTTTATCACCTTACAGTCTGAGAAAAGATGTTCTTGTTTTTTAAATTTGGTTAGACATGTTTTACAACTTAGAATGTGATTTCTTTTTAGAGGAAGTTTCACGGCTGCTGAGAATGTATATTCTGAAGATACCGAGGGAAATACTCTGCAGTGGTCTAATAAGTAGCTCTGACCTATGATATGGCTTCCCTCACCTTCCTGCTAGGTCTTCTCTGAGTGACCTACCTACAGATCAAACTGTGCTGACCTGAATTTGGACTTACCTTTGCTTACACTACCTGTCTGTTTTATGAAATTATGTGTATCACTGTCATATATATAATCTTCTTAATGGCTTGCTCATTTACTTTGGCTTGGGGGGTCTATGTTGTCAGACACAAGAACAGCCAGTTCAGCCTACTTCCTGATTCCATTTTTTAAATATTTTTAAATATTAAAATATATTTTAATATTAAATTTAATATATTTAATAATAATGAATATTATTTTCCATACTTTAAGTCTGTGTGGGATTCAACAGTTTCTCTTCCTCTGTCTGTCTATCTCTTTTTCTTTGATTCAGGGTTTTACTGTGTAGCCCTCATAAGCCTAGGACTTACTGTGGATGGGCTTGAACTCACGGAGATTTGCCTATTTCTGCCTCCCATGTGCTGAGTGTTTCTTAAAGATAGAAAATGGTCTGGGGCTGGAGAGATGGCTCAGCAGGTTCCCAGGACCGCCTGTTGCTCCATCTCTAGGGGGATCTAGTAACTCTGGCCTCCTTGCACACCCGCACTCATAAGCTCACACGCACACATATACACAATGTAAAATGTTTTAAAATGATAGAAACTATTTGGATATCATTTTAATCCAATCACTTGATCTGCATATTTTAATAGGAGGATTAAGAGTTTGCATTCGGGGTTATTACTGAGAGGTGTGTGGCAAATTCCCGCTGTTTTCCTGACTAAGGCACTGTTTTCTTCTGACTTATTCCCCCCACGCTGCTGTGGCTGTCACTTCCTTCTCTGTGCTGAGATTGCCTAATGTGCTTGGGAGAAAAAGAACAAGCGTATAGAGGGCTATAAAAACAAGTAAATGGTTTATAAAAAGAATAAAGCAAAGTCTTTAAAGAGACAGAATACAGTTAAAGGAGTAAAGATAACAAAATAAATATGAAAAAGGAATAGAGTAAAAACAAATGAGCCACAGAAAGATGAAATATACACAGAGAGTCTGGATTATGTATATTATTGTGTTTTCTTTGAATTTTTTGACTGTGAAGGAGCTAAATACAGAAAGACATTTCATGGTATGGTCTGCCAAGCTAAACCAGCATATATATTTTAAACGTATCTTGACTTCAGAATTTGGGTCTAAGGATATGTTGCTGTGGAAAAGAGGTTGTTCTTTTGTTTCCACAGAAGTTGAGAACCTGTGGAATCCTTCCAGACTAATTTGGTTTGATGAACCAACCCCCCCCCCCAAAGGTCGCTGTGAACACACCCCCAAATACTTCACCCAACAGAAAGCAGAAAGCAGTTTGGAAAGAACTACTTTCATATTCCCAAATATTGTTTATAAGTGTTTGTTTACATTTAAAGGGGGATATGCTATTGAGATGGATATTTGAATTGGTATGGATTTTGGTCTATTGATACAAATGTAAGATCAATTTTGTTATATTGTATATATGTATTTCTGTTCTTGATTAAGGTATTATGCTTGTACAGCTCATTTATAATATAATGTATAATTAAGAAATACAGGTTAATAGATAATCATCTATAATAGTCAAGTTTGTAGTCATGTCAGTTAGGTTTTCTAGATATATAGAGATATATTTCAGTTAGATAGGTATGCTTCAAACCTTTCAGAGACCTTCAGAATATGGCATTTAAAATGTTTAAGAACTTAGATTTTCATGACAATGAGACACGTCTGCTCCTGGCAGCACCAATTACGTCAAGAGGAAGATGGGCATTGAAGAGCCTCCTTATGGAGTTTGTTAGCCATTTGGGCAGGAAACTGCTCTTGCCTGAACTGCCTGATGTTATGCTGTATGAACTGGACATGCAGGACCCACAGAGAAATGACTCCTGAACTTGCCTAAAGCAGGTGAAAACAGTCCTTCAGAGTTCCTGCTTCATGAAAGAGTCTGCCAGACATTCAGCAGGACACAGAAAAAGTTACTGACAAACTGCAAATATAGGCAGAACTGTCCTTGAAATTTCCTGCTTCATGGAAAAGTTTGCCATATACTATAGGCCTGCAGGCTGAAGATTGGATGCCCACAACGTTACAGAAGAACTTTGGGTGACTGTCCAGGCAGCGAGATGCCTTTGTCAATTCTAGAGTTTTGGAAGTTGCTTACAATGTACTTCCTGTTTACTTCGGTAATATTATATCCTTCTAGAGTCTTTGATGGAGTTGAACAATAGGTAGTTATAGTTTTCCTTAGTTATGATAAAAGATAAAGTAGATCTTACTTGATACCTGATTTGTTATATGTAATTTTACTATGTTAAAGTTAAAACCTTTCTTTTTATTTAAACAAGAAAAGGGAGGTGATGTGGGATTCTCCCCTGTATGTTCTGAATACCACTGGTTAATAAAGAAACTGTCTTAGGCCTGTGATAGGGTAGAGTAGAGCTAGGTGGGGAAAACTAAATTGAATGCTGGGAGAAGGAAGGTGGAGTTTGGAGAAGTCAAGTAACCCTGCTAGAGACAAATGCCAGAACTTTAGCTGGTAAGCCACAGCCTCGAGGCAATACACAGATTAATAGAAATGGGTTAAATTAATATGTAAGAGTTAGCCAATTAAGAAGCAAGAGCTAATGGGTCAAGCAGAGATTTAATTAATACAGTTTCTGTGTGGTTATTTTGGGGCTGAGCAGCCAGTGACAAACAAGTGGCCTCCTACTACACAGAGCGGTTGTTCCCTTAGTCAGCAGAGAGAGTAAGCCTTTATCAGTAGAGGTTTAGTAATTCTGGGTCTTCTGCTTCCCCCAGCTGAGAAGTCTGTGAACAAGATCGCTCAAGGTCCCCTAAAGTGAGCAAGGTAGGAGGCCTCATGCCCCCTTCTCTGGCTGTGTGCTGTGTAGCTCACAGACCTCCAGACATAGAACACTGTAGCCTGTGCCTGTGGGGCTCACAAGGCCCCCCCTCTTCTCTTACAGCTCTCCACTGTGGGAGTCTCCCCATCCCAGGCATTTCACCTAGCACTCAATGTTGGGGTGTTCTGTTTCCTTTATAACCCCAATTTCAGTATGGCTGGATTTCACCTGTCTGTCTCCATGCCTTTCATGCCCCCCACACCTCCCTGCAGGCCACACACTAACTTGTTGTCTTTTCTCACACTGGAGACACCCAATATGTGGAGACACACTGGAAACTCCAGCATCTCTAATCTGCCATCTTTCTGTGTACAGTGTGTTAGGACACATGTACTGGATACTGAGTAAGTCAAGAGTTTGACATTGACTCTTACCTTAAGACCATTGGAAGCTGATCAACACCGATGCCCTGAACAAATACTAGGTATGTCAGAGAGGCCACGGAGTCTGCCAATTGTCTGTCTTCTTCTTCCTCCAACTCAAGGCAACCCCATGTCCTTTTTTTCCTTCCATGATTAAGAATAATTTGGGGGACAGGGTGTCCAATTTGTGATAAAAATTCCTGTGAAATGGGTTTTAAAAAAAGTAAGCTATTGGCAAATTAACTATATTATCAGCCCTTCTTCTATAACCACACCCTATATAATCCCTTATCTTTGAAGGTGTATAGAATTGTGATACTTCCTTATAGAATTGTGATACTTGCTTTAACGATCAGTCCCATGATTAGATTGTCTCAAACACCAATGTTACTTCAGTGAGTGTGGTGGTTTGAATAAGAATGGCCCCATAGGCTCACACATTTGAATGCTGAGTCACCAAGGAGTGGCACCACTTGAGAAGGAATAGGAAGTGTGGCCTTGTTTAAGTAGGTGTGGTCTTATTGGAGGGAATGTGTCAGCGGAGGTGGGCTTTGAGGTTTCAAAACCCCAAAGCAGGTCTAGTTGTGTCTCTTTCTTCCCGCTGTCTGTATGTCTGAATGTAAAACTCTCAGCTCTTTTTCCAGCACCGTGTCTGCCAGCATTTTGCCATGCTTCCACAATAAGGATAACGCACTAAACCTCTAAAACTGTAAGCAAGCCCCAGTAAATGCCTTCTCCTACGCACTGCCATGGTGTCTCTTCACGGCAGTGAAGACTGACTAAGACAGGGAGGAAGTCTGTTGGTCTCAGATCAGTTGACTCTGAGTTATTCAAAAGATTGCCTGGATGGGCCTGACATATTCAGACAGCTTTTTTGTTTTGTTTCGTTTTATTTACTTATTTACATATTTATTGTGAAACATCAAAATAAATTTTGAGACTAAAAATAACTAAAGGTATACACACAAATGAGTTTTGTTGGCAGCCAAACTGTCCAATTGCTACACAGAGAGCTTTAGAGTGAGCTAAAGCAAACCATCCCAGGGGCTGGAGATGGTTTAGCAGTGAAGAGCACTGGCTGCAGTTCCAAGAGACCCAGTACTCTCTTCTGGCCTCCTTGGCTACTGCACACATGTGGTGCACATAAAAAAGACATACACTTTGGGATAAAATAAAATGAGTAAATTTAGAACACAAAAGAAGCTGGGCATGGTGGTGCACACCTTTAATGCCAGCGCTTGGAGACAGAGACAGGTGGATCTCTGAGTTCAAGGTCAGCCTGGTCCAAGGGGAGAGTTCTAGGATAGCCAGAGTTATATAGTGAGACCCTGTCTCCAAAAAAACTAAAAATAAAAAGAGAGAAAGACAGAAACCATTTCAACATGAAAAAAATGTAAGTGCTTCAGAGAGAGCAGTGGATGCTGGGTAATGGTAGGGCAGAGGGTGAGAGGGGAGCGCTTCACAGTGCAGACCTTCACGGGGACAGCCATGCTCTGGAGGTGACGGTGGTAACTGCATAATCTCAATGCTGCACTGAGATGGGGTCGGGGTGCTCTTCTGGAGGATCCAGGTTCAACTCCCAGCACCCATGTGCTAGCTAACAACCAAACCCTGATACCCTCTTCTGGCTTCCACAGGTCCTACATGCATGTGGTATACAGACACATTCAGGCAAACACACACACACACACACACACACACATAATTTTTAAAAAATACTGTTAAATCAATAACAATGATTTATATTATAATATTAAGAGAAAAAAATACACAGGTGTATATATGATATAATCATTCAAGACCATATATATATGGTCTTCCTATTAACATTCTAAGTAGAAACATTTGCAAGGCTTTGGATAACGAGTTACTATTTAATTGCCATCTTGTTTATCTGTGTTTTTAAAAAGTTACACATTACCCTATTAGTAAATTATCAATTTACGTGCTCATATGAAATAGATCAAAATATATAGAAGGATAAAATTTAAGATTACAGCAAGTATTATAGCAGATTAGACTGGCTGTACTTACTATTATTTCATATGCAAAAATCCAGAAAGGGTCATCTCCACCTTCTTCAGACTGTTCAAGGAACTGAGCTGTCAGCAAAGGGCATTTCAAGCATTTGCAACAGCTAAGGCATAAGAAATAGGTAACTATGGATCAACATCTCAAACACAGCATTCAGGGCTAGCTTTACAAGATAAGCCCTGCGTGACTTACTCATCCCCTAAGCTCAGGCTGAAATCTCATTGTCACTGTCACAGTATTAAGAAGTGGGACCTCATGGGAGGACTGTGCTGTTTTCGGAAGAGGAGCTCAGCTTACTGGAATCCCTACTTTTCCCCAGGTCCTAGCACCCCATGTTAAACTTCCTAGTCTAGAACTGTGCTACTGTTATAAATCAACTCATGTTTTATTATAGTAGCACAAATGGCCTAAGGCAAGGACCAATAATAATGTGTCTAAAACATGAATCCTGGGCTGGAGAGAGGGCTCAGGAGTTAAGAGCACTAGCCGCTTTTCCAAAGCACTAGTTCAATTCTCAGCAACCACTTGATGGCTCACAGCCACCTGTAATGAGACCTGGTGCCCTCTTCTGGCCTGCAGGCATAATGTTGTACATAATAAATAAATAAATCTAAAAAAATAAAAAATATACCTCTTTAAAAAAAGCATGAATCCTTTCTCATTAGTAACAGTAATGGGGAAAACACGAAAGTGCCTTGGTGGGCTCCATATGCTGAGATTCAATCCCATTTCTCAGACATCCCCCTGCCTCTGCCTCCCAAATGCTGGGATGAAAGGTGTGCGCCACCACTGCCCAGTTACTTTATCTTAAACCTAACTTTATTCCGTGACTAAGTCTTTTCTAGTTCTTTAAAACAGCCTTTTAAAAAAGTTTCTTTAATGACAAACTGCCTCATAAAAACCAACCTTAAATGCCCTAATACTGCAAAATAGAAAAGTAATAATAGCATTAATTTCCCAAACTAGAAAAAGATATGTCCAAAATATGTTTAAATACAAATTCCATGCATAATTTACAATTTAAGATTTCTCAGAAGTCACATGAGAAAAGTTGTGAGAAATAATTTTCCCAATTAGCTCAATATAACTGAAATACTTTGATAGGTCACAAGTATGCAAAGATTACTTAGGAATTTTTGCCTTTTCTTTCTTCTTATGGTGTCTGTTATTTGTCTTGGAGGTTTTGTTTGGATTTGATTTTTTTGAGACAGGTTATTCTGTAACCACGGCTCTGGTTTTGATCTTGCCATCCTCCTGCCTCAGCTCCTGAGGGCTGGAATGACAGGTGAGCGCCACCTTATCCAGCTATGTCTCTTTTATAACTGCCCGTCTTCAAGTCTGGAGGCGATTCTATGCTGACAGCACACCCTCATTTGGACCATCCCTATGCCAACCGATGGGAGCTGTTTAGTCAGAACCCATGGTGAGAGACGTAGGTGAGCATGTGGCTGAATCTGAGGTCAGGATGGATGCTCAACACTCTGGGGGTCCTCTGCTGTTTTCTGACACATTTCCCAGACAGAATAAACTCTCTGAGTTAAATCTATCCTTACTGCTCCCACTCTCAGCATTTGCTGGCTGTGATGAGTGGAAGGAAATTAGTGAAAGGTTTGGTTTGATACTGTCAGTCCCTCACTAAACATCCATGATACATCAGGTCAACATTATGTCTGTCTGAAATTCAAAATCTGAAACAAGATTTCTGTGTACCAATAAGAAACACAGGGTAACTGAGCTACCAATTACTCACTCCAGTGAGATGTCCTTCAAAATAGACTTACAATTTCAGTAATTCATCTTTTAACTTTTCATTTTCCTTGTTTTCTTTGTTATCAGTCGCTTCTTCCACGAAGGGTCTCATGAACTCTGTCAAGGCCTTGCAGCACTGGCAAAGGCCATAGTCATCTGTCTGTATTTGTTCCTTAGAGCACGGCACAGGGAGAAGAGACAGTTGACTCCAAAGGGTGGACAGTGCCAGTCCAACTGAGTACACCTTGTTGGGGAGCTTCTGAATAACTGCAACAGAAACAAGCGTCAGCAGCTGCACACAGGACAAGAGGAAGTCAGCATTTAGAAGGTTCTGGATCTTTAGCAGGCAGAGCCTTGCTGAAAGAAGTATCACTGGAGGCTCTGAGGTGGTGTAGCCTGAGCTCACTACTCTCTCGTTACTGCAGTATGACCAGGCCCTTCTCACTACTGCCACCGTGTCTCCCCACCATGATGGACTGTACCCCTAACCAGATCAACATTCTTCCTCTCCTGCCACCACGCCCCCCACCACCACGATGGACTGTCTCACTGGAGGCAGGCTCCCCACTGCATCCCTAACCTACATCAACAGTTCTTCCTCAGACTGCCAGGTGCCAGGCACTTTGGCAGAGCATTAAGAAAATCAACTAATAAAGTGTTTTTATAACTGGTTATTTTTTTTATTTTTGATTATAAGCACAAAATATGAATGGAAAATTACACAGCACTATTTTTGTGCCCTTAGAAGATTTGAAATATTTGAGAAGTATAAGGTTGGTTGATAATCAGATTTAAATGAATTTATTCTGATGTCTAGGTCCACATTCTACAGTGAAAATAACTCCTTTCATGAGAAAATGTCTGTCTTGGCCGCTGAGGCCGCTGAGGCCGCTGAGGCGTACTATTGGCCAGTACCAAGCCACAAAGCTTTCTCGTTCTCCATGCCTTCTTTCACTCTCTAGACAGACCTTTCCACTCCAACCTCCCAAACCGGAAGCTGAGCAACACCCTGCTCCTATCCCAGACTGTATGCTACAGGTCACAGCTGACCACTAAATATCTTAGAGGGAAAATCCTAACTATAAACTGTAGATAAGAGAGCTAGCCAGGGACCTACAGAGACGGCTTAGTGGTTAAGAGCACTGGCTACTTTTCTAGAGGAGCTGGGTTCGGTTCCCAGCACCCATGTGGTGGCTCACAAGCTACTGGAACTCCAGTTCAGGGGATCTGATACCCATTTCTGGCCTTAAAGGACACCAGGCACGCAAGTAGTGTACAGATATACATTCACTCATACATGTAAAAAATTTTTTAATTAAAA
The DNA here is from genome assembly GCF_982192425.1 of Myodes glareolus. Classification (NCBI taxonomy): domain Eukaryota; kingdom Metazoa; phylum Chordata; class Mammalia; order Rodentia; family Cricetidae; genus Myodes; species Myodes glareolus. The sequence goes on along the minus strand of NC_142033.1, from coordinate 1,930,172 downwards.
AATGAAAGCTAACTAAAAAGTTCTATAACAAAGTATTGACTGAGCATCACCTTCCAGGCACCTCACAGGGTTCCCATGGCTCTGCTGGAGTAGCCTAAGGGCAGGGACTCAGTGACTGTCCACATTTAGGGGCAAACATCAAGGTACGTATGCAAATACAATAAGAAATATTTGGATATCAAAATGGTCATTACCTGTCTGTAGTGGTTGAAGTAAAAGAAGAATAGTTTGGGAAATCTGTTTTCCAGAGGGCTCTTCAATGAGTTCAAGCAAACCCAACAACAATTCCTTTGGGTTACATAACTATAAAAATATTCACAATTGAACCTGTTTAATACAAGTTGTATTTAAAGCCACATGATTACTATTTTAAAGAAGACATACTGAGAAAATACAGTTATATTTGCTTAACTGTAAAATGCCCTATAAATTGTTAAAAAGGATCTTCAGAGAGCAGGCTTCTTCTGATCTTGACCATGCCTTCTGTTGGCTGCTGTAGACGAAGGGCCCCCTTTGGTTCTTTCTGGACAGGTGATTTGTGGTGCACCCTGACAGCCACTTCACCGCCTTGCTTTTGAGAATCCTCGGAACCAACACCCATTATCTGAAAGAAGTGTCTCTTCCCTAACAATCATTTGTGTATGCTCCTCCAATCTCTAGTTTCCATATTAGGTCTCACCACGGGATTTTCAAACAAACTTTCTATTGTTGACCCCCACACCTCCTTCCCCCTCCCCACTCCCCTCCCTCACACCCCTGATAATCTCCTTTCAGCTTGCATGTCTCAAGCAGCACTAGACTCTGATACTGGGTCTAATGTGCACAAGGGTCAGCACGGCATCAAACAGCTCTTTAAAACTTACTAATAATATTTACTGTATAAGAACACTTGTTAAATTAGAGGCTTATAGCCCTTTACAGGGGTTTCAGACTGGATAATTCTTACATCCGGAAACTTTGGAAAATGCAAGATGGCATTGCCCACATCCAGCCAAGCACGACTGGGCGTTGTAGAAGAGTAATCTAACAGAACCTGGCATGCAGGGCAGTGCAGGGCTGCTGCTCTGACGGACCGAACCAGGCTTTCCTGACTCACCTTCACTAGTAAATCAAACACCAGAAAACAGTCTTTCCTTTCATCCTCTTCACCATTCCTCAGGAGACACCGAACAATAGGACCAACAAGATTCCAGCCCATGGACTTAATGACGGTCTGCAAAGCATGGTGGAGTAACACAAACACAGTCATCTACAGAACTCTTGGTGCTGCCTGACTAAGGGAGCAGAGACCAGGCAGGTGAGGCTCACATGTCCACTGTCCTTCCGGGCTCACAGCAGCCATCACCGTGCTGAAACGCTTTTAATATTTTCACCAAAGGAGACAGAACAACCTCCACTTTCACTCAGTAACTACATCTTCCTAGGACCTAAACAGTTTCGTCACTTCTGATGAGATAGTTGATTTGCTCAGGACAAGCAGGTACTTAGCATCCACAGAGAATTTGCTTCTCTTGATTCAAAAGGAAGACTAGACTATCAATGCCTGTAAACTGTTTGCAGTTCTTTGAACAATCTCTAAATAAAATTCTATCTATCTGTCTGTCTGTCTATCTAAATGAAGAAAAATGAAGTCACATTATCTATCTATCTATCCATCCATCCATCTACCTACCTACCTACTAGATAGATATGTGACTTCATTTTTATTCTCTCCCACACAAAACTTTCTCTTCTTTCTTTCTTTCTTTCTTTCTTTCTTTCTTTCTTTCTTTCTTTCTTTCTTTCTTTCTTTCTTTCTTTCTTTCTTTCTTTCTTCTTGAGACAGGGCTTCTCTGTGTAGCCCTGGATGTCCTCGAACTCACTCTGTAGACCAGGCTGGACTCAAACTCACAGAAATCTGCCTGCTTCTGCCTCCTGAATGCTGGGAATAAAGACATGCACCACCACTGCCAAGCAATTTTCTTCTCTTTTCAAACACATTTCAAATGCTTTCCACACAAAAGTTTATCTTTACAATTAATGGTTCACATGCATATCAAAACCAGATTTTCAAAATTAGCAATATATCTCAGCCCTCTGTCTTTTTCTCTCAAGTTATTAATACATACCACACACATACCATCTAATATGCTAGGTTCTAACACATCTGAGAAAAATCTTATATGTGTGTGTGAGGATCCCTACCAACCAAGGCTCTCAAACAGCAGTATATGTATGTGAGGAACCCCAAGCCTTAAAGAAGTTCAAGGAGCTTTATTAAGCTGTAAAGACCCCTCACAGAGAGGAAGTACCATCAGCTTTGCTTGGATCAGTCAGACACGTGGGTGTTTTTATCAAGCTGCAGCATAAACATTAAGGTTGCCTTTCTGACAAATAATTATCTGCTTTGGTTGTTCTTGTTTTGAGACAAGGTCTTAAGATGCTCCCAGGCTGGTCTTACATTCCTAGACTCGAGTGGTTCTCCCCAGTCGGCTACCACAGTGGCTTGGGCTAAAGGGTCATGCCAATGTGCTTTCATAGGCTTCCAACATTGTAATAGAAACATCCAAATTCACTGACTTGGATGAAAGGCAGCTGGTCTATCTTTTACTGTCTTAAGGTCTGGATTGAAGTACATTAGAGATCTATAGCCATGTCAGTTTTTAAAAATTCACCTTTCTCTTTTCATTCAATGAAATTGATGCTTAGAATGTGGTAGAAAATGAAGTACAAATTTTAATGAACAAAATCGAAGAATTCAATTATCAATAAAAATATTCATTATTAGGCTGGGTACTGTTGGCTCACACCTTTAATCCCAGCACTCGGGAGGCAGAGGCAGGCGGATCTCTGTGAGTTCGAGGCCAGTCTGATCTACAAGAGTTAATTGCTAGTTCCAGGACACGCTCCAAAGCTACAGAGAAACTCTGTCTCGAAAAAACAAAAAATCCCCAAATACCACACACACACACACACACACACACACACACACACACACACACGTTATTATTATTATTATTATTACTCTCTGTGTGTCTGTGTGTATGATATGCCATAGACCACATGTAGAACTCCAAGAACAACCCTGTGGAATCTGTCCCTTGCTTCCACCTTTACATGGATTCCAGAACTTGAACCCAGGCCATGGTCATCAGGTGTTTTGGCCCATGAGCCATCTCCCTGCCCGTATCTCACTGAATAGTCTCCCAGTGCTAGCTATGCTTCTGCCCAGCACTTGTATGTCAGAGCTCTGTAACTCACACCCCTACTTCTTTCAGAGCTCTTCACACGGTCCATCTCTCTCACCGTGGATTTGTTTCCTCTCTATATATTACACTTCCACTCTATACTTTTCTAAGAGTGTATGTTAGAATGTCATATTGTAAGCCAGGTGTGGCCGCACATGCCTTTAAACCCATAATTTAGGAGGCAAAGGAAGGAGGATTTCTGTGAGTTCGAGGCCAGCTTGATCTACATAGGAGCTCCAGGATGGTAGGACTATATAGAGAAGCCTGTTACAAACAGAACAGAATATTTTGTTCATTGCTGTATCTAGTGCCAGCAGCAAGCATAGAACCTGTTACAAAGTAATAAAGCGGGTCTTGTTGACCAAGATAGTGAACAAAGGAGGTATACAATAAAGGTTAGATAATGTCTGCTAACTTTGAAGTATAGTGAATTATCCTGCTTTGATGTTCTGTTTGTCTCTATTATTTTTTTGCACAGCTTGACTTTTACTAGTCAAGAATTCATATTATAAATTAGTAACTAAGTTTTTAAATATTATTTTAAATATTAAATACTCTTTTTTAAGTTTTTCTTTCTTTCTTTCTTTTTTTTTTTTTTTTTTGAGACAGAGTTTCTCTGTTTAACAGCCCTGTCTGTCCTGGAACTCACTCTGTAGACTAGGACACTAGGCTAGCCTTGAACTCACAGAGATCCACTTGCCCGTGCGTCCCAAGTGCTAGGATTAAAGGCATGTACCACCATTTCCCAGCTCTGAATTATTGAATTGGAGTAAATTCACTTTTTAAAATTTGGCTACTAGATATAGGCAGGATAATTATTTCCTTAATGACACCCTACTTTCCATTCCCAGAACCCCTGGCCCCTGCACAGTCCTCCATGGAGCTTAACATCTTTCCTCCTCTTTCTTCTCTTTCTTTCCGATGCTGGTCAGAACCCTGACATACTGTTTCTGGTACTGTGGGCTTCTTTGCTTTCTCTACAGTGCCACTTCTCGCCATATGGCTGCCTGCTACCACATGGCTGACCTCTATGCCAGCTTAACTTAAGCCCAGGCTTTTGTTTCTTTTCTATTCTCTGGGCAGCTGCTGAGATTATAGCCTGCCTGGCCTAGAAAGGTTTTCTCTTAAACTCTAATTCAATTATCCTTAAGCTTAAAAAACAAAACAGCCTTAGTTCCTGTGTGCAATACCTTGCCAGCTCTATTTCCTTCAAGTGATCCTCTGAAAAATAACCAGCCAAATTCTTAAGAGGAAAGATCTGTTTCTGAGTTAAAGAACTGTTTAAATATGTATGTAGTGTGTGTGTTTGCACATATGAAGCGGCATGTGTGTGGAGGTCAGAGGACAAGTCTGAGGTGGTTGATCTCTTAGCCATGTGAATCTCAGGGATCAAACTCAGATTGCTACACTTGGTGGTAAGTGATTTTACCCATCAGCCATCTTGCCTATCCTAAGAGTTTTAGCTAAACATTTTATAAACTCAGCTGCAAGTTTACCAGGCACTGTAGAGTGATGTCTTGGAATTTATAGACTCTAGTGTTAACTATCTCATGGTCTTTGTTAGGGAGGGAAAGAATAAATCAGTACACAGGAAGAATTAGATACAGACTTAAAAACCAGGCTGGCATCGAACTCAGAGATCCACCTGCCTCCCGAGTCCTACCCGACGTGCCTTCTGCTATGCTTTGGCACTGAGCAACACAACTGTCCCCTCCTTACATGAGACGGTGGCAGAGCCAGAGCTTACATCTCTCCAGCTCCAAGCCCATGGCTTGTCCACATTCCAGTCGCTTTTTACTGGGGGCAGTTTTGCTCTTAAATTCCCAGGGGATACTCGGCAAGGTCTAAAGACTTTTGATTGGTGTTAGTAGAGAGGGTGCTATTGGTACAATAGGTAGAGGCCAGAGCTACTGAAAGTCCTACACTGCACAGGACAGTGGCCCTGGCCAGGATATAAGCAGGTGGTAACGTCTACATTACAGGGTCTTAAGATAAGTCCATCTCCATATGGCTTTTAAAAACACTAACACAGACAGATTAATAGTAAATCAGGACCAATTCTGAAACTGTCATCTGACAAGAAAATCAAATTGTAATCAATGTTTGATGTATGCTGTGAATATGTTTTATTGCCATTGGTTAATAAAGAAGCTGTTTTTGGCCAGTAGCTTAACAGAGTAAAGCCAGGCTGAAAGAGATATATATAGAGAGAAAGTGGAGTCAGAGAGAAGCCATGTAGCTGCCATAGGAGACAGATGCCTCTGCCGGAGCCCGCTAAAACTTTGTCGGTAGGCCGCAACCTTATGGTGACACACAGATTAATAGAGATGGGTTAGTTTAGGATATAAGAGCTAGTTAGAAATATGTCTAAGCTATTGGCCAAACAGTATTGCAAATGATACAGTTTCTGTGTGACTATTTCGGGAGTCTGGGTGGCCAGGAAATGAACAAGCACCCTCCCCCACAAGTGTTCAATGTTGTATTGAAACTGAACCCTGTTGTTTTCAGATTATAAAGTACAAAGGTGATTTTCAAGACTAAGCCTAAACCTCACTATCTTTAAATCTATCCCATTAACTATTTAGAAACATACTAAAAATAAACTACTCAGCCACAAAATACCTGAGGACCAATGTGCTATGCTCTCCTTCCTCCTCTGCCTCGCTGACATCTCGACAGGCGTATGCTCAGCTAAGATGGCCGCTGGACTAGGCAATGGCTCAGGGGGGACAGTGTTTATAAGCAAGCCTGAGGACCTGAGTTCCGTTCCCAGAACCCTAGTAAACGCTGGCGTGGCAGTGTGCATGTGGCCCAGTGCCGCTACTGTAAGATGGGAGCAAAGACGGAAATCTGGGGGCGCTCAAGGGCCAGCTTATACAGCTAGAGCAACAAAGGGACCCAAGATGAAGTCACATCTCTGACCTCTGATATGCACCACGGCTTCCTATGCCCACACTCATGTGTACAAACATGGATACACACACATGCACATCATACTCTCACCACAACAAGCCTATGCCCACACTCACGTGTACAAACATGGATACACATGCATGCACATCATACTCTCACCACAACATGCCTATGCCCACACTCATGTGTACAAACATGGATACACACACATGCACATCATACTCTCACCACGGCATGCCTATGCCCACACTCACATGTACAAACATGGATACACACGCATGCACATCATACTATGCCTATGCCCACACCCACGTGTACAAGCATGGATACACACACATGCATATCATACTCTCACCACAAGCCTATGCCCACACTCACGTGTACAAACATGGATACACACACATGCACATCATACTCTTACCCAAAACTTTTTAAAAGACAAGATCCTAGGCCTCTTTTCTGTCTCTTGTGAACTCAAAATTTCTCCTGCCCTTTATGCTTTAATGACCTAATCTTAGAGTCGCATACAAATCTACATCTGAATATCTGCTGTCTTAAAAGATAAAAATTCTCAAGGGCAACTTCCTTGCATCTTACAAGCTTTCTCTTCAACTTGAGCTGCCTTTTTTTTTTTAACTGAGGTCATAGCCTGTATTGCAGATACAAATACCAAACAATAAAAACACACAGAAAAACAAACAAACCCTCAAACAAAACAGTCAGTCATTCTTTATGGCTCACCTGTTCTCATCCCCATAATCAACATCTCTTTCATTCTATCACAACTTTCTTGTAAGTCTGGGGCCACAGCTTAGGCGGGAGAGGGCTTGCCTAGCATGTCCAAAGCTCTGGGCTCAGTCCCCAGCACCATGAAAGCCAGATGTTGTGGCACACATCTGTAATCCCAGGTTGAAGTAGGAGAATAATGAGTTCAAGGTCACCCTCAACTACGTAGCCAATTTGAGGCCATCCTGTCTCAAAAAAATAAAAATAAAAAATAAAAAACAAAACTTCCTTGTAAGTCCAAGTCCAGCACAGGAGTCCAGAGCTCCAAAAATCTCAATTGTGGATGTCACATAAAAGCTGAGGGATCTTTCAGTGACTGCTTCTTATCTACATGGTGATTGTTTTTTCTTTTATCATATTGCCCAGGTGGTCTGGAACTTGTGTGCTCAAGTAGTTCTCCCCTCAGTCTTGTAGTAGCTCAGGGGTGTAGGTGTTACAAGACAAGTTTAACAGCCGTGCCTATCTTGTGAGATGCTGGAGCGGCTCCATAAGGAGCATATGGAAAACATCTGGCATAAACTTAAAGATTAGTGACTCAGGACTGATGGCAACTAAGAGTTCTGTCAGAAGTTTTCCTTTGATAATGTGATTGGGAAAATCAAGAAAACTTAAAAATACAGAGTGAGGGACCAGAGAGATGGCTCAGTCCAAAAAATATCTGCTGCACAAATGAGAACCTGTGTTCAGATCCCCAGAACCCCCACAAAAAGCTAGGGACACGGGCATGCACTGGTAATCTAAGCACTGGGGAAGTGATGCACATGGGCATGGGTTGGTAATCCAAGCATTAGGGAAAGCTAGATAAACCCTGGTCATCCAAACAATGGGGAAGTAAAGAGGCAGATCTCTGGAGTTTTTTGGCCACCCAGCCTAGACGAGGCTATGAGCTCCAGGTTCAGTGAGAAACATTGTTTCAAAAGATGGGAAGTGATGGAGACAGCACTCAATGTCAACTTCTAACCTTGACAGGCACTCACACAAACAAAAACCACAGTGAGTTTTAAGAACACTAAGACAGCATGGGCTAAAGAGTGTCTCAAAAACAAAACCTCACAAAATTGTGTAGGTGACTCTAAAAGTATGTTATAGTTGATTACAGTCTCAACAGGGAGCCTCACATGCAGGGGTGTCCTAAGTGCACAGACAAGAAGGACACAGAAGGAAGGTCACAGCTTTTGCCCCTTGGCCTTTTTCTCCTCTAACGTGTACGTGGTTAGCTGCTGCTGCTGCTGTTGCTGCTGCGGCTTCCTTCCCTACCATCAGAACCCAATTCCCTAAGCTTTCACCGTGACCTAGGACCAGCAGCCCTTTCTGGCTTCTGGGGCCAGACGGGACTGCTGAGGCACTTAGCAGGGGACAGCCACTGTGGGACTATGCTGACTGTTGAGGCACCCAGTCTCAGAGACCAGGGAATCTAAAATGCCTTGGTCATGGTGTCTCATCACAGCCGTAGAGAAGTAACTAAGAAGCTAAAGATAACTAAGAGGATAAATGAGTAACAACAATGTATCGTTCCCTTCCCAGCTAGAGACTGAAGAGTAGACACAAAGTGTGCTCACCTTGTTCTTTTCGTCTTGAACAATTTGCAGCAGCTGGTCTACATGCCCATCCTCGATGCATCTTTGGCCTGCTAACTGGAAGAGGCCAAAATCCTCTTCTTTAAAATCATGCTCCTCTAGGATTTGCTGTTAAAAAAGAAAAGAAGTACAGATGCAAATAAAGATTCAGTATGAATGAGTTCCTGATTTTGTCTCTCTAGGAAGAAAAGGAAATCTTAAATTATAGAGAAAGTGCGCATGAATACATAAATGTTTTAACAATTGACTTTATTTTGGCTTTTGAAACAGGTTCTCATGATGAAGTTTAAGCTGACCTGGAAACTTCAGATCCTCTTGCCCCAGCCTCCGAATACTGGTTATAAGCATGAATCAGTATGGCTCAATGAATGATCTTGAACCTACTGTATCAAAGAAACCTATGAAAACAATCATAGGTCTAAAATTAATGGATATTGGGGCTAGAGAAATAGCTTGGTGGATAAGAGCATATACTGCTCTTACAGAGCACCTGAGTTCAGTTCCCAACACCCAGGTCAGGTGGCTCACAACCACCTGTAACTACAGCTCCAGGTGGATCTGATACCTCGGGCTTCCATAAGAGAGTTGAGGATTTCTTTTTAATATATATATATATATATATGCTGAGTTTAGGATTTCCTTTTATTTTATATATATGAGTGTTTGCCTACAGTAGGTGTGTGCCTGGTGCCCATGGAAGCCAGAAGAGGGTCTGAGTGTTGGGTAATAAACCTAGGTCCTCTGTGAAAACAACTGAGCAATCTATCTAGCCCTCCTCTTTTATGAGACAGGGTCTCTCTACATAGCCCTGGCAGTCTTGGAAATCACTACGTAGATCAGATCACCCTCAAATTCACAGAGACACCCTTGCCTTTGTTTCTTAATTACTGGGATTAAAGGCCACATGTACAAAAATAAAAAATAATTTAAAAAAATCCAGTCTACCTTCCTGATCCTATGCTGTTTATTTACACGTCCAAAAAAGCAGGAATTAGATAAGGTAAATAATATGAGTGACCACAATGTAATTAAAGATAATATATGCACTTCCCATATTTTTAAAGGTGTTTTCAGGTAATTACTTACACATCTTTTTATTATGCTCTGAAGTTCCTCCACAGCCATTCCTAATTACTTTTCCTAGTTTTGATGCTGAAATGAACTAATAAAAAACACAGTTAATTGTGTGATATCATGAAAATTAAGTTTCATAAACTGTTTCATTCTGAATTATTAGAAAATACAGTGAACACAATGTCAAGTTTTACAGCTTAAATGCTATTACTGAGCGTTAGTGTGCTAGCCTAATAAAGCATTTTTAAAGCCCCTACTGTATTGTCTAAAAAGCATAACTCTGAAAGAATGAAAAGAGAATAAAGAAAGAGAACCCTAGAGAGAACTTCCTAGAAGAACCTTTTTTTCAAAAGGGGAAAGTATTCCTTTCATGAAAAAAAAAATCCAAACCGTAGACCTGGGACAAAAATTCTAATCATTAGGGAATTTTTTAAATGTCCCATTGACAAAAACTGAAATCCAACACAATTAAGTCACCCAAAGAAGTTGAAGACTGCGATGCCCTCCACCCCTTCTCTAGAGGACCTGCCCTCCCCAGAATAATCAACCAATCCAGTCAGTGAGATCCCCGAAGCCAAGGGCATCGGTGGTGACCAGGACTCTGCCGCAGGGGGCTGGAATCTCTGCCCCGCGGGAGAGGACAGGAAAATCACACCCTACCGCGCCTGTGGGCTGAGCCTAGGGGAAGCCATTTGTCCCTGTCTCCCTGTTCCTGCTGGGCAGAGCGTCCAGGCTCCAACACCTCAAGGGGCCTAGCAGGCAAGCAGCGTGCTGCGCGGATCCTGGTCAGAAAGCCCGGACCAGCCCAACCCAGCACGTCCACCTACCCGCCAGACCGCGCGCTCTCTCCACCTCCTTCCTCCACCACCTCGGCCAGCGCAGGCCGCACTCCTGGCCCCGCCCTGGACTGGGCCCGCCCCCTCCGGCGCTCGCCCCGCCCTCCCCAGATCGGCTCCCTCCGGCGCTCGCTCCGCCCCGTTGGCCCGCCCCCTCCGGCTCTCGCTCCGCCCTCCCTTGGCCTGTCCCCTCTGGCTCTCGCTCCGCTCTCCATGGGCCCGCCCCCAGCGTCCGGGCAACGCGCGGAGGCGGAGCCTCGCTCTCGCCGCGCAAACCCTCCCCTTGCCTTCTGACCCCGTTTCCCATGGCTGCCTCTGCTGCTCCTCACTGTTTGGGCCCGAGTGCCCGGGCCTCCAGCACCCACCGGAAGGCTGCAGGTAGGAACGCGAGCCTCTTCAGGTGTGGACCCTGAGGCCCTGGTTTGAGTACTACGCACGCGCGGAGTGCTGGCCGAAGCCATCCCCTGGAGGGAGGGCTCCGGGTGGCGGGTGGCTCCCACCGCTTCCCTGGTGCGGTCGGGGAAAGAATCCCGCAAGAATCCCACACTCTTACGCAAGTATTTCAGGATCTCTCCCTGCGTGGGCTGGGCTGGGGACCCCTAGGGAACAAGTGGCCCAGACAGCTTTGAACCTTAGACGTCCTCTTGGACTGCTTTGGTACCGGGTCTCTGAGATTTCAGACTCCTCTTCTTAGGCAAACTGTCCATTTGGGAGACCTAGAAATTTATCGTAAAGGTATCCAGTTTAGGTTTTTTTGTTTTTGCTTTTGTTTTTTGTTTTGAAGCACTTGATTAAATAAGATACGTTACATGAAAACAACCAGTCCCCAAAGGGATAGATTTTAGTCAAGAAAAATTGAAATGTAATTTACAGAAACTGTGAAATTTCCTTCCTGTTTACCCCTTTTTGCAAGTTGGAGTTGGAAATGAGATGTGTGAGAGAAAAGGAAACGCGGTCTACAGGGTGTCACTTGGGTAAGACTGCTGCACCAAATGTGTGTTCACCCTCACTGGTCTTTTCCATTGCAGGTACCAAACAGACAAGGCCCCTCAAGCCAGAAGATGCTTCCAGAAGGTAGACCACGTGGACAACTGCGTTCACTCTCTCTCTCTCTCTTTTTTTTTTTTTTTTTTTTTTTTTGAGACAGGGTTTCTCTGTAGTTTTTGGTGCCTGTCCTGGAACTAGCTCTTGCAGACCAGGCTGGCCTCTAACTCACAGAGATCCGCATGCCTCTGCCTTCCGAGTGCTGGGATTAAAGGCGTGTGCCACCACTGCCCGGCATTTCACTCTTTTTATATCACTAATCGAATAGATGTTTTTGGTCCTGATGTTTTATTTTCTGGGCTTGGGATTTGAGCTTTGCTCAGGCTTCATACGTGTTAAAAAAAAGCACTCTGTACTGTGCTGCGTTCAACCCAAACAGTTAAAACGATCATAGATACCTGATTTGGAGAACATACTTACGAGAAGACATAGGAAGCACTATTAATTCTCACAGCTGTTACATCCTCCACCTTTAAGAAAGCAAACTGGAGGCTCAGGCTGTAACACCATTCCTGAATTAACCAAGTAGTCCTTTTCCTTCTTTTCAGGTACAAACCATCTTTACTGTTGGGGGCTTCTAAAACATCAGGGTCTCTCATATCCCAGAAGATCTCAGGAGTTATCTGTGGAGACATTAAACGTGTCTGTGACTTTTCATTTCAAGATTCACTAGTTCTTCCAAATATTTTCCAAATACGAGATGGCTGTATTTGGGTTATGAGAAATATCCGTATATCATCACAAATTGCCTTTGGTACTGTAAGAAAAAGGCTGACGATGGAGGAGGGGCCAGTGACTTAGATCGTAGACCTGTGGGTTTTCTAAAAGTCTTCAGACTGTGTAAAGCAGACAGTAGAGATGAGATACTAGCAGCGAGGGGTGACAATATGGATGGGGACCCTGAGGTGGGATGGTATATGACTTTCCAAGAGGGGAGGAAGGAGGCAGAATTCTGTTCATGCAGTACCCAGCATGTCACAGTGAGAAACTTAGTTTGTAAAGTGCAGAACAGCAAACTTTAATTTTAAGACTGTAACGGAATCCAAGACCAGAATGTCTGAGACCTGCTCCATACCCCCCTGTCTTAGTTAGGGTTACCATTGCCGTGATGAAACTCCATGCCCTAAAGCAACTTAGGAGGAAAGGGTTTATTTGGCTTATACTTCCACAGCACTGCTCATCATTAAAGGAAGTCAGGGCATGAACTCAGACAGGGCAGGAACCCTGAGGCAGGGGCTATGTAGAGGCCATGGAGGGTGCTGCTTACTTACTGATGGGTTCCCCATGGCTTGCTCAGCCTGCTTTCTTAAAGAATGTAGGATCATAAACCCAGGGGTGGAGCCACCCACAGTGGGCTGTACTCTTCCCCATCAATCACTAATTTAGAAAATGCCCTACAGGCCAGCATGCAGCCCAGTCTTACAGAGGCACTTTCTTAATTGAGGCTCCTTCTCTCACGTGACTGTAGCTTATGTCAGGGTGACACAAAACTTCCAACACAACCATACTGATGGTCATCATTCAGGACAGAAGGAACAACATTGACCCATGGGAGGCAGCTGTAGGTATCTGTCAGTTAGGAAGACAATGGCTCAGGTCAGTGTGGTTGATAATTTGAGCCAGCAAGCTGATAAGACTTTTATTGATGGGTAAGTGCAAAATGAGAAAAATAGTTTTTCATGAAGCTTTTCATATTTACTATAAAGAACTGTAATCTGTGTTTATATCTTTTGTATCTGATACAAGAGTGGTCTTGTATGGAGCTGGAGTTAGTGAGTGCTTGCTTAGCACAGACGAGGCCCTGATCACCATCGTTAGGATCTCAAAACAGCAATAAGATGATCTTGATGAAGTGGTAGGAAAAAAAATAGGTGTTTAGTTTCAGAATGCCCCCTTTAATGTATGCATCTTAAAATAAGAATTGTTGGCAAAACTGTCCCGGACTTCCAACTTAGGGTGGGAACACATTGCTCTAGGCAAAGTATAGGAGTCTAAAGTCTCAAAAGTTAATGAAAGTAGGAAGGACACATGAGAAGATCCCCAGGTCCAGGTGTGAGAGGGAGGGAGAAGCACTGGGGACTACAGAGGTGTCTCTCCAGGACGCTCATGACAGCAGTGACTGTCCGTTCTCGTTTAGGGAGCCTCTGGTGGGACCTGGGCTGTCTTAAAACAGCTCTCACAGTTGTACTGTCCCGGGATCGTTTATCGAGATGGCCTTACCGTTAGTTCCATGTATGCAGAGCCACAAAGGACAGACAGGATCCCACTGCTCACTGGAATAAGGCTTCCTCATATCCATATAGTTACTAAGTGAGACTTTGTAATAAAGAAAGAAACACATACTGACTTTTAAGATACAGGTTCTTTCTACGCAGTCCACACTAGCCTTGAACCCCGAGTCTTCCTGCCTCCACCTCCCAGGTGCCATGATCGTGGACATGGGCCACCACATCTGTCCTCCTTTTCTGTGGGTGTCTTTCAGTGCCTTCTTGTGCTCTGAGCCTGGGATTAATCCTCATGGCCAGCTTCCATCTGCACGCTGTAATGGGTAGTTTGCTTACTTTTTGGAAGGTATTGGATCAGAAGTGGCAGGGTTAAAAACTACAGATTTTATTGGCAAAATAATAGATTAGTGGTGGCTTTTGAAGCGTGGAGTGCTGCAGATAGAGGTCTTCTAAGGGACTCACTTTCTCACTGGCATTTCAGGCGAGCAGAACTAGAAGCCGCAGTGCAGAGGAAAGTGGAGTGTGAGAGGAAGGCCGTGCGCATTGTCGAGCAGCTTCTGGAGGAAAACATCACAGAGGAATTCCTAAAGGAGTGTGTATGTATGAAGTTGACAAATTACCAGATTTTAAATATGACATCTATCTTTAAGGACTTATCTATGTGTGTGAATGTCTTGTACATATGTTAGTGTATGTGTGTGCACTATGAGTGTGCCGTGCCCAGAGTCCAGAAGTGGTTGTCAGATCCCTTGGAACTGCTGTTATAGGTGATTGTAATCTACCCAGTGCAGAACCAAACTCAAAACCTCGGCAAGGGCAACAAATACTCTAAACCACTGAACTGTCTCTCCAGCACCATCATTTTAAAAAAAATGTGTATGTATGTATGTGTGAATGCATTTCACGTATGTTTAGTTACCTGTGGAGTCCAAAAGAGGGCATCAGTTCCTCTGGAGCTGGTGTTGCCAGCGTTTATGAACAACCTGACACGGATGGTTGGGAACCAAACTTAGGTCGTCCGGCAGAGCTGTAAGCGTTTCTAACCACTGAGCCATCTCCAGTCCCCAAGTCTAGCGTGTCTCAGTCTATGAGACTTCCCTGCACTATTGGAACCTTTAAATTTTATTTCAGTTCTTAGATCCAGAATGGATGATCTGTGTTTTAAAATTATCAACTCTGATAATAGTTCTTGCTTTATAATGACTTTAAAATGAATTAATAAAAAGTACTGAGATGGTTGTAGTTACAACGTATGATTAAATACATACAACATTTGTAGTTATAACGTATGATTAAATTTACTTTATTACTAGTGGGGTGGGCGCACATGCCTTGACCTGTACATGCCACAGCATCTGTGTGCATTCAGTTCTGTCCTGCCATGTGGGTCCCAGAGGAGAAACTCGGGCTGTCATGCTGGACAGCAGGAATGTTTTCCCTCTGGGTCATCTCGTCCGCCCAGACATATTATAACAGCCTTCCTCTTGAGTGTCATCGTGTGTCCGACACTCACGGAAGCATTTTTCCTTCGTGGGCCCCTCTAATTCTGACTTCACAGGTGTTCCATAATCTGTTGGGGAACACCCCTTATTTCTGCTCCAGGGGATGTTTATCACACCGGCTCACTACAGCGATGTCGTGGACGAGCGGGCCATTATCAAACTCTGTGGCTATCCTTTGTGTCGGAAGAAGTTGGGAGCCGTGAGTAGTCTTCCCCTAAGTGTGTGTGTTAGTATGATTAGTCTGTACAAGACATGTTGTAGAACCAACGGGAAGGAAAGCCTGAGGTCATGAACTAATAACTTGGATTGGCCAAAAGTATTAACCATAGATGACTTAATTCTCTGTGACATAAAGTTTGTGTTCCTCACTTAAATTCTTTAGTAAATTATACTTTATTTTTCTTTAGATACCGAAACAGAAATATAAAATTTCTACTAAAACCAATAAAGTCTACGATATTACTGAAAGAAAGGTAAGATCAAAAGGTGTTTAATGTGGCAGTTAATTTTTAAATGACATTAAATAGAATTCTAAATTTTGCTTTAAAATTTGTCTGTTAGACAATAACTACAGTAATAGATTGTTTCTATCTGAAACTAAGGTACTAAGAACATTTCTTGCTTGAGCTTTAACTAAGCACGGGAGCTGGGGAGTCTAGTCATTCTGAGCTGTGCAGCAGGTTCAAGGCTTCTCTGGGCTACCTCCCTCCCCTAAAAAAGATCTGAACATTTGAAAACAGAAAGTGCATGTTGGTATAAACACGGGCAAGTAAACCAGGGTAAGAAGGATGAGCCGGGGCAGATTCATCACATCTGTGAGCCCTCAGTTTATTGTGACAGGAGCTTGTAGGTGAGCAGAGAAAGGGTGGGTCTTTCAGGAGCTGGAGGTGGCACAGTTGTCCAAACGTGAGAACTGACTCATCCCAGTCCATATACAAAGTGGGTGGATAGACGTGTGTCCAAAAAGCAGGCCTCTCTCAAGACAGGATGGGAGAGTATAAACTTGGACAGAAAATTAGGAAAGTATGAAAATCTGAAAAACTTTCCTTTTTAAAATCTAGAACTTTTGTTCATTAAAAAGTGAGAAAAACAAAGCCAGGTGTGGTAGCTCACACCTTTAATCCCAGGGAAAGCAGAGGTAGGCGGATCTCTGTGAGTTAGAGCTAGCCTGTTCTACAGAGCGACTTCCAGGACAGCCAGGGCTCTGCAAAGAAACTCTGTCTTGAAAATCCACAAAAAAAATTTAAAAAATAAATAAATAAAGAGAAAGAGAGGAGAAAACAAGTGAAAAGTGTGACATTATATTTTCTATGGATTCATGACCAGAACATGTAGTCTAAGAGAAAAGAAGGCAAACAAAAGGGAGACCTCCATATGCCAAGTGTAAATGGCTAGTGAACATATGAAAACATGCTTGAGAAAAAGCCAGTGTGAGTAGGGGAGTTGGTTGTACAGCTCACAAAGGAGCTGGTGGGAACAGATGATGTTACAGCCACGTTGAAGGCCCTTTTTGGAATCTCAGTGCACCAGGAAGTGGGGAAGGCTGGGTCTCAGAACACCAGGAAGTGGGGAAGACTGGGACTCAGAACCAGAACCTCTTACATGGTAGAGAGGCTCCTTAATGCTAAGTAAAGCCACAAGCCCAGAAGCGTCTCACAGTCTTTGTTACCAAGCCTTTTTATTCTGTTATATGCCGTGAAGAAATTCCTGGGCCATGTGTACCGGGGTATATGTATAAAAGTATGCGTAGCTATATAATATAGTATAGACATATAGTGGAATAATATTCTAATTTTAAAAAGAAAGTAAATGACACAGGAACTTTGAAGACATTATTAAGTGAAATAAACCAACACAAAAGGACAAATACAGTATAACCCATTTATACGGTTCTTTATTCTCAGTGTTTCGTTTTATTCTTTGCTCTTCTCATTCATGTTCTTTGTAGGCTGTGCTTGTAAATAGAAGGTAATGAGCTAATTTTAAATGTTCCTTTCCAGTCTTTCTGCAGCAATTTTTGTTACAGAGCATCTAAATTTTTTGAAACACAAATTCCGAAAACTCCAGTGTGGGTTCGAGAGGAAGAGAGGTAATTGAATCTTCTTGTCTTGTTTGCGCCAGTGATTGGGTCACCTTCCTGCTTTTGTCGCTGGCCGAGAGCAGGCTGAGTTCTCAGCAGAGGGTCACCGTTCACACAGCTTAGCTCTGGGAAGTGGCTGTATCTTAAGCATAGTTACTAAGGATTTTTATGGGAAACCTTACGTGCAAATGTTTTTCTCAAATGTTGTAATTTTAATCACAAAACTGGAGCTTGCATTCTAGTCCTTGCTTTGCCCAGGGTGAATCCTGCTCCTGTAACAATCCTGAATTAAAATAGTAACTTTTTTCAGCTTTTGGGAATCTGGCTGAACACACTTTACTGCTAAGATAACGGGCTTTGTTACAATGACTGCAGTACCCTGAGCTTTAAAAAAGCCAATATAAAAGGACCTTTTTGTTAAAAAGTTTGAAGGCTTTTGCTTCGGGAAATAATCAAGTGCTTGCAGTATTTTACTGATGCAGAATTTAAAGAAATTTATTAGTAAAAGCAACAGTTGTTACCATTATCCAACTAAACTGTATAGAAACTCCAGACAAAGACTTGGTGACATTAGTATCCTAGATGACGCATGTTTGAAGAGATGGCACAAGCCCTGTTGTTTGTGGCCAGACAGGGAAGAGAGATGCTAAGTTAATACAACGACTCAGATGTAAAGAGATGCAATGATGCAAGAGCTTTGCTTTAAGACAAACAGACGAAACCTTAAATTTTGTCCCTGAGAAAGATGGTAGGATACCGCTCTAAGTTCTGCTGGTTCCTTGGCATTCTGTCCCCGAGAAAGATGGTAGGATACCTCTCTAAGTTCTGCTGGTTCCTTGGCATTCTGTCCCTGAGAGAGATGGTAGGATACCTCTGTAAGTTCTGCTGGTTCCTTGGCAGCAGTGACAGACCCTTGGTGGCATGTTCCTCTGTAATCCCTTCCTATGCAAAGCCTGCCTGCCACCCTGTGGCCTTAAACCGAACGTCATAAAGACAAAATCGGTCATTTCGTCACTAGCTGTAAGCTTTCTTGTTAGAGCATTTAAGGCACCATCGTCCAAGGTAAATGGACACCCACACTCTTCATCAGAACCACCACCGTCGATGGTTGATCCAACACCAGCAGCACTCCTCTCCCCCTGAATAACAACAGTTGGCTTAAGTTGTCTTTGCCTTTTATTTCCAAAGACATATTCTCTGCTTGTTAAATTCAGCCGTCTGTCATATCCTTATAACTACTTCAAAACCATTTACCAAGCCAGACATGACTGTACATGCCTGGAATCCCCAAATTCTGAGGAGGCAGGATGACCCAGAGCTAAGACCCTCCTTATCTACATAGTAAACCCCAGGCCAGCCTGGTCCACATGAGACACTGTGGGAGGGAGGGAGGGAGTTCACCAAACAAATTTTCCTACCAGCTGTTTTCCTCTGACTCAGTAACTCTTCGCTGGCCTTTTCCTCAGTCTCATCCCTCTCTCTTCAGAATGTCTACTTTTCCTCATAACTTGAAGCCTTGATCTGTGTCACTTTTGGTTATTGAGCTTCATCTTATTTATATAATCTTTTTTAAATTTTAGTGTAGGAAAAAAGATGAAAATAGCCTTTTATTCCCCTAATCTAGACAAATGCCCCTAATTTCCAGAGTATGCACTGTGTACTTAGTGCCTGACTAGACACATACATGCACATGGCAAGGCACACAGATGCACATGCATATTTCATAAATCTCAGCCTTGAATTTAATGGTAATTAAGAGAATAAATACGTGAGTGAAATTATTTAATAACTTTGCTGAGGATGTATGATACAAATTTTGTGACATCACCTAATGACAAATTGTAAACAGAAGAGAAAAACTCAAGGGTGTAGTTTGGGGATTGGACATTGGCTGCTACAGGGACCCTCTCTTGGCCAGTGGTCCACTTTACATCCTTTCAGTTACCAGCATTAACTATAATCTAAAAATAGTAGATGGAAGATTCCAGAAATAATTCATAAATTCTGAATTATAAATCCTTCTGAATAGCACAGTAAAATCTCACACCATGTTCCTCCTTGCCCATGGCATGCATGGATCATCCTTTTTCCCTGTGTGGTCACACTGTGTAGAGTGTATGTCAGGCCATGATTTTAGGCCTCATGGGTTAGAGGGCACTGCTGTATGCCGTGGAAAAACAGATCACAATAGGAAGAAGAGCCAGGTAGAATCTGGTGCATTTTCAGGTGCTGGGGAGGGTCAGGTGTCTATAGTGTCAGGCCTCTGTGTCCTCACTTTTGGGGTTGAGCCTGGGGCCTTTCACATGCTAATCAAGAGTTTAACAAATATACCTAGTACACAAGGTCTTTTGAGCAGACCTTGATATGGTATTTGTCTATGAGATGAATTAAAAAAGAAAGATTCTCAAAAGCCTAAAAGATCTGTAGAGTCAATCCAGTTCCTTTGTTGAGCGTCCTTTCAAAGTGGAGCCTATCCCGTGAGCTAATGATAGACCCTGTCTGAGGTCAGGCTTCTCCCTACTGTGCTCCGCTGACTGACAGGCATTAGTGACAGCTAGCTCTAACCATAAATCTTCCCGTTGCCCATTGTCTAACCAGAGCCCCCACTGTGTCTAACTCTTGTCTGTGGCACAGCCACATCCTAGTTTCTCACGCTAGAAGCTTCACTGTGAGTTTAATCTCTGAACTCTTGGGCCTGTGGCTGTGCTGTAGTTTAATGAATCCACTAGAGGTCACTGTTGTCACTGAGAATGGTTTTTCCAATGTGTTGCATTTTAGAACAGCCATCTTCATTGTTTAATGCTGAGATTTTTATTTTAAATAATAAACCTAAATTTTACTATAGCAATTTAATGGTCAATTTAAAATACAAATTTTTAATCCATTCACGTAATTAATATCTATACAATTAATTATAAACTTTTTAACTAATATATCTTGCATTATAGTCTAATACATGCATTTGCCTTTAAGAACAGTCATTAAATGTCTCGTTATTTTCTACCACTTTTATGACATGCCGATGACCTGTGTGGTTTGTCACCCGCAGTTTGAAGAGCTCTGTTTTGTTCACTCTAGTTTGGGTTTTTAGTTGTTTTAGTACCACACAGCCGTATGTAAGCTCTAGACCACTGTTCCTCCCTTGTGGAAGCAGAAGTCTACATCTGTGTTCGCCCGTCCTGAGTCTTGAGCTGCCTTGTCACAGGCGCTGTCTGATAGGTGTTTAGGCGAACCAGCTTGCTGTTCTTTGTAAAGAGGAAGGCTGAGAGAAGACTGGGTCAAAGTTTAGATGAGAAGGAAAGCCAGAGGTGTTTTAGAATGTGTCTGAGCCCTGGCATGTCGGGGAAACAGAATAATAAAGTTGACCCTATTTGGTCTCTCATGCATCACTGTGAATCCTAGGATGAATTTGTTATATAATTCCCTAACTTTGTGCCTCAATAAGTTTACTACTTCCCTGATCAATGTATTAGAGTTAGGAAGTCATTAATTATAGTGAAAAATTATCTAAAATTAAAACTCATCCTGAGTGCTTCTCGGCGGCATGTCCCGGTAGTCTGCCCGAGACAGACCACGAGGTCTTGCGGTGTCCATCTGCGTGACGTCCGCAGTGTGACTGAGGAGTTGCTCACCCAGCTTGTGCTCAGAAACCAACCACATACAGTTCTGGTGCCGAAACAGTGTGCTTCTACACAGTCTGAGCTTGAATTTATGATCCCGTATGGTTTTTACAAGTAGAGTTTGGCAGAGCTTGGGGCAAGACTTTCTAGAATTATGAGTTAAAATCTAAAAAGGAAGGACAAGTGTTGAGCAGCTGATTTTGTCTTTAAATATCGCATCTGGGTGAATGGTTAATGCTGACAGAGCTAAACGCATCATGTGGCCTAGAGCTGGGGATTTTTACATATCAGTTCTCAGCAATAATCATGCATAATCTGAGGGGAGGAAGCCAAAAACCTCTGCAGAGCAACTTTTATAACCTCTTCCTGAGCAGCCACCTCTGCTCAGAGATCAGAATGAACTCCTTCTGAAAAGATTTCACTGTGTCTGAGGAGCTTTGAGGCCCCCACAGGGAGGACTGTTGGCAACCAGCTGTAATATAATAGATACTTTTCAAGTGATGCACACACATACACATACATATCTGTATGTGGGGAGGGGCAAACGGCCTTTTCACAGGGATCACATATCCTTCATACCAGATATTTACATTATGACTTATAACAGTGAAAAATTACAGTTATCAAGTAGCAGTGAACATAATTTTATGGTGGGGGTCACCAACGTGAGGAACGGCACTGAAGGTCACAGCATTAGGAAGGCTGAGAACCACTGCTCTTGAGCCAGGTGCAGTGGCATACCTGTGAGCCCAGCATTTCTAAGGTTTCAGCAGAGGGATCAGGAATTGAAGGTCATTCTCCACTACCTGTGAGTTTGAGACTAAATCATGTCTCGAAAAGCCAAAATATGAAAATAATTATATTAGTCACCTAGCTTGACTTTAGTGAAAATAGGATAAATTATTTATAAAATCTTTATTCTCTCATACATTACATCCCAACTGTAGTTCAACACCTCCCCACCTCCTCTCTCCTCCAGATCCACTCCTCCTTCATTTTCCTTAAAAAAAAAAACAAAAAGAGCAGCCTCCCAGAGATGTCAACGAAACACAGCATAAACCTTAAGTCTAGATACAAGCCCTCATGTCAAGGCTGGACAAGGCAGCCCAGTAGGGGGAAAAGGGTCCCAAGAGCAGGCAAAAGAGTCAGAGACATCCCCCACTCCCACTCTTAAGGAGCCCCACAAAATACCAAGCTCAGACACATATAGGGCCTGCAATAGTCACTTCAGCCCCTGTGATCCCCTAGGAACCCTGCTTAGTTGACTCTGTAGGCTGTGTTCTCAACTCCTCTGGCTCCCACCGTCTTTCCTCCCTGTCTTGTGCAGGGTTTGCCTGGCTCTGCCTAGTATTTGGCTGTGGGTGTCTGCGTCTGTTTCCATCAGTTGCTGGATGCTGCTTCTCTGATGAGTTGGGCTGGACATCAATCTGTGAGTATAGCAGAGTAACATTAGGAATCATTTCATTGGCTCCTTTTTTTTTTTCCAGCCCTGATTGTTCTTATCCTGAGTCTCTAGGCTGTCCAGCCTCTGATTTTGGCCCTTCAGCAGTGTCAGGGGTGGACTTCTTCTCAGGGCATGGGTCTCAAGTGGGACCAGTGTATCTTGCAGGCAATCCTGGGTTGATGTCCCAGCCCCCCTGCTGGAAACTTTGCCTGGTTATGGAAGATGGCCAGTTCAGTCTCCACGACTACGAGACTTCTCTAGGGTCACTCTTGCAGAGTCCAGGGAGTTTCCACTGCACTAGGTTTCTATATCAGCCCCTTCCATGCCCCAGATTTCAGTCATCTCTCCAGTACTCTCTCCCACCACCCCACCCCTACCTGATCTCTCTTGTTCCCATCCCCATCTGCCCCCGGTCTACCTGTAAAATTTATCCCCTTCCAAGGGAGATCTGTGTGTCCGCTCTTGAGCCCTCCTAACAAGTTAGATTCTCTGGGTCTGTGGATTATAGTGTAATTATCCTTTATTTAACAGCTAATGTCCATATATAAGTGAGTACATACATGTTTTACTTTATAGGTCTGGGTTACCTCACTCAGGATGATTTTTTTCTAGCTCAACCCATTTGCCTGCAAATTTTATGATGTCATTGTTTTTAACATCTGAGCAGTACTCCATTGTTTAAAGGAACCACATTTTCTTTATTTGTTCTTCCATTGGGGAGCATCTAGGTTGCTCCCAGATTCTGACTGTTATGAGCAAACCTGCAGGGAACATGACTGAGCAGGTGAGCCTGAGGTAGGATGCAGTGCCCTTTGGTCTGTGCCCAGGAGTGGTAAAGCTGGATCTTGGTAGATTGGGTCCCAGTTTTCTGAGAAACCGTCAGTGATTTCCATAGTGGCTGTACAAGTGTACATACCCACCAGCAATGGAGCAGTGTTCCTTTTGCTCCAGCATGAACTGTTGCTTGTGTTTTTGATCTTAGTCATTCTAACAGGTGTAAGATTGAATCTCAGAGTCATTTAGCTTTGCATTTCCCTGATGGCTAAGAATGTTGAACATTTCTTTAAGTGCTTCTCAACCATTTGAGATTCCTCTGCTGAGAATTCTCTGTTTAGATCTGTAACCCCATTTTTTAACTTAATTATTTGAATTGTTGATATTCAGTTTTTTGTGTTTTTTTATATTATATATTAGCCCTTCACTGGATGTAGAATTGGTGAAAATCTTTTCTCAGTCTGTAGGTGACTTTTTGTCCTATTGACGATATCCTTTGCCTTACAGAAGCTTTTCAGTTTCATGGGGTCCCATTTATTGATGTTCTTAGTGCCTATGCTATTGGTGTTCTGTGCAGGAAGTTGTCTCCAGTGCCAATGCATTCAAGGCTGTTAGTGTGTCTAGTTTTATGTCTTTGATCCGTTTGGACTTGAGTTTTGTGCAGGGTGGTAGATATGGATCTATTTGCATTCTTCTACATGCTGGCATCCAGTTAAATCAGCACCATTTGTTGAAGATGCTTTCTTTTTTCCAATTGTGTATTTCTGGCTTCTTTATCAAAAAAATCAGGTACCCATAGCTGTGTGGATTTATTTCTGGGTCTTCAGTTCCATTTCATTGATCAACCTGTCCTTTTTTTGCCAAAACCATGTGATTTTTATTACTATAGCTCTGTAGTAAAGTTTGAAATCAGGGATGATGATGCCTCTGGATGTTCGTTTATTGTACATGATTGTTTCAGCTATTCTGGTTTTTTGTTTTCTCATATGAAGATGAGAGTTGACCTTTCATGGTCTGTAAAGAATTGTGTTGGAATTTTGATAGGACTTGCATTATCTGTAGATTGCTTTTGGTATGATGGCCATTTTTGCTATGTTAATCCTATCAATCCATGATCATGGGAGATCTCTCCATCTTGTAATATGAGTTGTGGGCTGGAATAGGATACTGAGGAGACAGGGAGCTGTTGGGTAGGCTGGGCAGGCTCTGAGGAAGTGTTGGTGGTTTGTAGGGTGGGCTTAACCTGGGTACTAGGTGCAAGCATGGTCTTTCTAGATAAAAAAAAAATTTATGAATAATCATTTTGAAAACATGTCTTAAGTAGAGTAGTTACTAGTTTTGTGTTTTCTAATTGAGCTTCCAGAACGATCACCAGGGCAACATAAATTATGAAGAAAATACTTAGCATGAAGAGAAATAACAATTTTAACATGCACAAATAATTTTAACTTCATCTAAGAAAGGATAGAAAAGGCAGTGTATCCTGTCTCATTCTCTATAAAAGTGCACACAACAGTAATAAACATCTTGTTGGTCGCAGTGTGCTACCATTACTCAATTTATAGGTTAGGGACCAACAAAGGCACTAAAGTCACTTAAAATACTACCTAATAAACCCAGTGTGGTGATGCATACCTACAATCCCAGCATTCGAGGCCAGCCTTGTCTACAGAGATAGTTCCAGGACACCCAGAGCTATTGCTCAAAGAAACCCTATCTTGAAAAACAAAACCAAACCAAAAACCAAACAGTCTCCCAGTAACAAGGTTGACTAAGTCTGTCTGTAAAGTCAGAGGGAACAGAAGCAAGGACAGTAAGATTTGTCAGACACAGCCAAGAGGAGCAAACCAAGTTTTCCTCAGGTATTTTTGGGAGGCGGAGGCAGGGGGCTTGTTGTTTTCCTGACACTAGAGCAGCATGCCGTGGAAAGAGCTGAACTTGAAGTAAGACCTAAATTCTAATCTCCATTGACTCTCGGCTCTGTGATCCAAGGTTCCCCTTTCCTTACCTGTGAAAACAGCTGGCAGTTGGAGGATCGTTTGAAATAGTATGTGAACCGTGGAGACGGTCTGTAATGGTGACACACTACAGCCACAGCAGTGGTGACAGCTGAGCAGCTGTAGAAATGTACTGAACAGCACAGAACATCCCTTAAATGATGACTTCTTGTTCTCCACATCCGACTGTGCCGCCCTTCATAATTCACTGCTACCCCTTAAGCCCAAGGCCTGGCATTTCTAAATGGCTCCACCTCCAAGTTGCATCATCAGCCCCTTTACCGCAGTTTTAGAAACCTGTTGTGGTGGTTAGAGTTAACTCTCAGCTTAGGAGAATCTAGAATCACCTGGGCGGGGGCTTCTCTGCATACTCCCCTGGGGGCTGGGATTAGTTTACCTTAAGAGAGGTGGTGAGATGCACCCACTGTGAACTGCACCTTCCTTGGTTGGGATGATGGAGAAGACAAGCTGTATGGCTGCAGCATGCATCCATTGCTCTCTGCTTCCTGACTAGACACAGTGGCGCTAGCTGACTGACCACAGCTTTGATCTTGTCTGCAGCCCTCAGCCGGCTGCGACCTCCTCCTGACCCTCTCTGGCTCTGCTCTTCTGGGCTGACAGACTCTTAGCATATTTGTTCTCAGACTCCACATTCGGCAGCTACAGCCTTGCCCTCGAAGAATTCCAAATTCTTTCTTGTCTAACTTCCTGCTCTTTCCACCTCCCAAGGTCCAGTCATTTTCCCCCTGTACTTGGATTGCTGAATGTTACTGAGAAAGTTTTCAAGACCAATAACATTTTGGTTGTCTGGGGTTGTTAAACTACGTACTTTAGGAACCGTGGAACTTAAACATGCAGTAATAGACTTGCACAAAAGGGCTGGGGTTGTAATGCAGGTATGGAGGAGACATGCTGGCTCGCATATGTAATATTAGCATTTGAGAGGCTGAGGCAGGAGAAGGGTAGATTTCAGGCTAGCTGAATTTTGTAATGGTTCCAGGCTAGCCTGAAACATAGCGAAACTCAAAAATAGATAGATACATAAATACACATATACCTTAATACCCACCCGCCCGTGTCCATCTGGAACCAAAGCCGTATGTCCGGCATTCCATTGGCCCTAATCACAACTGCTCCTCATTTTCCCAGTTGTGTTATCTAATCCACTCAGGTCTTTCTACTTGCTTTCAACATCAATCCCAACCTCCAACCTCCAGTACGTTTAACCCACTTTGCTCGAACACGTGAGCTTGTTGGTCTCCCTGTTAGCGTTGGTTTCTTCCCATGCTCTCAGTTCTTTCTCTTCACTGCAAATGCAATGGTCTGCTCTTTGTTATAATTTTTCTCTCTTTCTCCCTGCCTGCCTCTATGGTTTAGTCCACTCTTCTTGCTTTTAGAATGGTTCTCTTCCCTCTACTTTAAAAAAGAAAAACAACAATAAAAAAAAATGGTTGCCATGAAGAGCCATTTAAGACAAGTAATGGGTGTAGATTCCAGGAGACAGAAGTTGATAACTGGGTGGCAGATATGGAGCCGAAAATGAGTGCAGACTTTATGTGTTTGGGTGTTCTGTCTACATGTATGTTTATGTACCATGTGCATGCAGTGCCCATCAAGTCCAGAAAGCACACAGGTTCCTTGGGACTAGAGTTACAGATGGCTGTGAGCCCTCTCATCGGTGCTGGCATCACACCCAGGTCCTCTGGAAGGGCAGGCAGTGCTCTTCCCTCAAAGCCCTCTCTCCAGCTCAAGTACAGACTTCTTTAAAGGAAGCATACAACAAAGATGTTAGCGAAGTGGACTCCTGAAGGACAGTGTGTTTGCATGTTCAGAGGGCGGGTTTAAGCATGGCTTCCTGTTTTAGAAAAGAAAGGCAGGTATAAAGAGTGAGGTTCATAGGTTTAACTTCAAATGTCTTTAGCTATAAACTGTGTACATAGACCAGATGAGATCATTCCTTTCGATCTTTTCTTGATTGGCTCAACATCATTTCTGATTTCCTGTTCATGTATCTCTCATATATTTAACATGTTCTTTTGAATTATGATGAGTCTGATTTTTTATAACAGAAATCTGTTTGACAAAAAATTACTATGAAATTTGTGCATATTTATGTGTGAGTGATATTTCATGTGTGTGATATGTACATGTGTGTGATATATGCATATATGTGATATGCCTTTGTGAGTGATATATTGCTATATTAGTATGATATGTCATTGGTGTGATATATATTAGAGTGACATATCTATATCTGGATACATGAGTGAGGGCATAGGTGGGAAGAGTAGGAGAGGGTAGAGACACAGTCAGTAGCAATGGAACAACAGTCTGTCTGTAGCTGAGGAGTCGGTGAGTAGAAGGCAGGGGGAGCTACAAGAGTTGAGATGCTGGGGAATGACCTGTTTCAATTGGCTAAGGTACGAAAGGGAAACCCGCCCTCAAATGTGATTTCTGATATTATATACCAAATTATTCATGGAATTAAGTTTAACTTACTTGATTTGTACAGGGACTGGAGAGGTGGCTCAGTGGGGAAGAGCACTTTGCTGCTCTCACAGAGGACTGGTTCCCAACAACTACACGGCAGCTCACGACTGTCTGTAACTCCACCTCTAACTTTCCTGACACCCTCTTCTGCCTTCTCCAGGCACTGCACACACAGGTTGCACAAACACTCATGTTTGGTATGGTGGCACCATTAGTCCCAGCTTTGGGATATATAGTAAGACCATCTCAAAAAAAAAAAAAGTCATAGTACAAAATGATTGCTACCTCAGAAGTTAGGTTGATTGGATAAGAATTGCATAGTCTCTGCCTCTTCAAGGATCTGGGGGATTAGTGTAACTTAAACATATGCTCAATAAAACATTTTCATAACCGTTCTGACAATAAGAAACAAAATAGTTGATTAACCAGAACTGACAGTGACAGGGATTTAGAGAAGAGAGTGGTCTGCTTATACAGGTGCATGGAATTTGAGCTTAATTCTGAAAATGACTAACTTTTAGGTAAAAAACAAAACAATTGAATCCAGATTTTTTTTGCGTGTATTTTTAGTACTTTGCCCTTTATTTTTTTTCTTAAAAAAAAAATCTTCATTTATTACTCCTTCAGTAATATTTCCTGTGCAGTACGGTTGCAGCAAACCCTTGACTGTGTTTGATGTGTCACCTTCAGTCTCCTCTCTCTGGTTTGTTCCAGGCCCCCTGAGTTCCAGCTGCTGAAGGAAGGACAAAGGTTCGTTCGAATCAGCTTCACCGGCCTGAGTGGCCAGGTGGCGTGGGCTCCTGGACGTCCTGTGCGGCTGTGGCACAGAGAACGTGTGACATGTTCAGCGTCTTCTTTTGTGAGGGAAAGACGATTTGTTTAATCTGTCTGATTTATTACCCAGCTGTCCCAGGGAGGACGTCTAATTGAACCTGTTGAAACAGACACAAATACAGCCTCCATCTCATGTGGTCCCTTTGTTGGTGAGGCGGTGCACATTGTATTTGAGAAAGGGTTTTGTGGTCTCACAGGATTTTAAGATATTAATGTGTTGCTTAGTTATTTGAAAAAAATATCTAGAGCATCAGTGTAAACGCAGGTTGTAGGTTTGTCTTTCCTAACCCCACCGCAAAGCTCAACAGCAGTCATTGCTCAGAGCAGATCCTTCTTGCTCTCAATTAAACGTCCCTGGTTCTCAGTCACAGAGAAGAGACTCTTGTTAATTGGTGGACACCTTTATGGTTTTAACCTAGTGTAAAGTGAACGCCGTAAAACCTCAAGAGAAATAATGAGACATAAACTACCAGTTTCATTCTAACTGTATTTTTATTTGTTTCACTTTTTTGTATGTTTAAGTGTCTGCCCAGGAAGGCCATGAGAGGGCATTGGATTCCCTAGAACTGAAGTTCTGGGCAATTATGAGCCACTTGTGGGTCCTGGGACTGGAATCCAAGTTCAGCGCAAGTGGTCTTAACCGCTGAGCCACTTCTCAGCCCGCAGTCTTGTTTCCTGAACCTACGCTGCTTGCTTTCTTCTCACCCAGCAGTCACTTGCCTGGCGGTGCAGGTTACAGATGCTGGAGTCTTTCAGATTTCCAGTAGGACCTCACTTTTAGCTCTTTGCCTCCCTCCTCCCCACACTGTGCTGCTTCCCCACAGGAGAGCTCTGACAGGTGCTTGAGAACAGCCGCTCAGCACTCTCGTTTGTCTCCGCATATTTGCCTTCACTCCTTCAGAATTCTTAATCCTATTTCAATTGAATCTGAAAAGTGAAAGATAGAATCAGAGGTGTTATCCATAATTCACAGATGTTATCCATACTTGTTTGCATTCTGCTGTTACTCCTGAGTTTTCAAATTTAAATATCTTTCGTTGAATAATATTGATATACCAACTTCATCTTCTGTTTTGACCTTTGTGTTTTTTATTCCATGGAATTTTCTGTATAATGGTCAGCGGGAGCTAGAAAATAATCTTCATTTTTTTTCAAGCAAAAATCAAAATCATTGAACAGGATCGTGTCCTTAAAATGTAATAGTGTTTGTTTGCTGCACTGCTTTAAGAATTATAAAATGGGGCTGGCCCGGTGGTGATGGTGCACGCCTTTAATCTCAGCACTGAGGGAGGCAGAGGTCAGCCTGGTCTACAGAGTGAGTTCCAGGACAGCTAGGGCTGTACACAGAGAAACCCCATCTTGAAAAACAAACAAACAAAAGAACTGTGAAATGTTTCAAAACAGACAAAGGAAATCTGGAAAAGAATTGTAGCAAACATGTATTAGGTTTGGAGAAATTATAGCCTTCTGAAGTTTATGTGAGAGAGTATAAGTAAGGCTATGTCTAAGGGATGGAAATTCCGGAATGTAACTGGGGAAATCCCGTTGTAATTGGTTTTGCTTGTCTTTCCTTTACAGTGGCCGTTCTGGAGAAGTCGTCCAGTTCTTCAGTGACGCCGTCACAGCAGCAGACATTGATGGTCCTGGTGCTCGTGAAGCCCAGTGTGAAGCCACGGCTCCCAGCGCTTGGTGTGATCACACCACAGATGACGAGCAAGACTTCGTCTCTTCGCTTCTCCCAGGACACGGACCAAGGGCAGCAGACACGAGGCCACAGCCGCACAGAGAGAGCAGTGTAAGGAAGAAGAACGCTGGTCAGAAAGTGACCTCCAGGCACAAAGAGCAGACAGTGGCGGATGTCACTGAGCGGCTGGGTAACTGCAGATTGGGTGGTCAGGAGAAAGTGGCTGCTTGTGAACTTCCTTCCAAGAAAGAAAATCCTCAGATTCCCTCACCTGGCCCTTCAGCAGTTTCCGACAGTAGACACAGTGTGTCAGAAGTCACTCTTGTAGGGATAAGCAAGAAAAGTGCTGAGCATTTCAGGGTCAAATTTGCCAAATCTAACCAAGGGTCTGGGTCAGCCCCTGGCCTAGGGCAGGGTCCTGAGGTCGCAAAGGCAAGCTTACTTCGAGTTCTGAAGGACACCTTGACTGAATGGAAGACAGAAGAAACGTTGAAGTTTTTGTATGGCCCAGATCATGCCTCCACGTGCCCAAAACCACCTTCAGCCCCCGTACCCGATGAAGAACTCGATGAAGATGACCTGAGTTGTGAACCAGCTAGTGGTGGTCCTGCCGTGAGCCAACCCCAGAACAGCTTAGATGAGACACTACCCTTTAGAGGCTCAGACACGGCCACTAAGCCACTGCCAAGTTACGAGAACTTGAAAAAAGAAACGGAAATGCTGAATCTGAGGGTCAGGGAGTTCTACAGAGGACGCTACGTTTTAAATGAGGAAGCTACCAAGTCGCAGGACCCAGGAGAGGTATGTCTTCTGATGGATGTTTGTAGGCTGCTCACATTTGGAGAACTCAGCAAAGCAAATCTGGGTGCATGGCTCATGCTATTTGCTGTAGGGTAGATTGGTTGCTTAGGTAGTCAAATGCTTTCCGAGGTACTGTTCCGTTAGCGTGTCTGTGTGAAATGTTACAGACGTGACTGGGGAGTTGGCTCATGGGAGAAGGTGCTTGCTTCCCAAGCCTCAGAACCTGAGTTCAGACCCCCAGCACCCATACTCTAGGCGCAGTGGTGTGCATCTGCTACCCACTGCCAGGCAAGCGAAGGAACGGAGTCAGGGGGACTCCAGGTGCCCTGATCAGCCAGTCTAGAGGAAACATCTCCACGTTCAGTTAGAGGCTCTCTAGAAACTAAGGTGGGAAACCGTGCTAGAGTACACATGCAGCATTGACCTCTGGCCTCCACGTGCCCCTGAATGCACACACATAAAACACACCTCACAAACACACAGATGGAATGTCACTGATGAGAATGCTGTGTAAAGGGACTCACTGGGAAGTAATGGATAGAGATCCACTTGGCCGTCTGCTGCTCTGTATATGGGACTTTCCATAGCTTCCGTTGACATTTGTTCAGAGTGTGTGACATAGAGTAGCTGTGTACAGAGTCGTTACCTGTGGAGGCTGAGGTGTAGGGAGGACCTTGTAATGTTCCCGTTGTGTAGTTGTGATTCACATGTGCTATCTGGGAAGTCACATAGCGTGGAGAGGAGTGGGTAACAGTCTTGATTTAGCATAAAACTCTGTTATTGAAAGAGGTGTCAGTGATGTTGCCCTAAGATTGAAAACTCAGTTGGAGATTTGGGGAGGGAAGGTAGAAATAGAATGATATAGGAATTTCTCGGATCTTTACAGACTTGTGCCAAACCCTTCCCCATCCTTGCAATCACAGTATCAACACTAGACAGTATCCAAAACTTACATTAAGCTCGGAGGAACTCTGTCTCCTCCAGCGACTGCATAAATGCTAGCATCGCTTCAGTTTTCCTTACGAAGGAAAAACCGGTGTCCGAAGTCTGGCCCCAGTGTGGAACTGAATGTGGCGTTTGCATTGGCATTCAGCAGCAAGTGTACAGATGGTTAATGTTTACTGTGAGCACCCCATGACATCGCTACCCAGACCAGGAAGTGCTTCCGTATAAGGAAACTGGATACCATTAGTGTCTGCTCCCAGCACTGCCTCTTCAGAATTACTGTTAAATAGATTACTTTTGCCAGTTTTGAGCAGTCTATACTCTTTGCTGTCCATGTTTCACAGAACACTGATTGGCTTGTTTTTATGTGTTGGTGCTGTTGTGTGTCACTGTGGCTCATTCTTTCATTACCCAGGAGTGTGCCCATTGCATAAGTAGTGTGGTCCCCGAGTACCCAGGGCTGTGTCCCATGAGCTGTGTGTGCCTTTCCTGAGGGAAAAGAACAGGGACCAGCAATCCAAGGAAAGTCCCTCCAGGTCCGGCTTTGTAAGGCGGAAGTCCATCTGTCCGCACTGGGGGTTACTGCAGCTGCTCCCAGCGCTAGCCTGCCTGCTATCTCTCATGAGCTCTAGCACCAAGGCCACATGCCGCTAGGAGGCCGGAGGGAGTAGTGGCTTGAATCTCCGGTGTAGGCCTCCCAGGAGAGATGTCAGAGGCGCAGTGGCCCTGACGCTAGCCCCCTCATGCACTTCATATGGACACTGGTTATGAAGTCGCCTGGGAGCATGTGGCTCTGCTGTCCCGTCTGGCGAGTGAGTGCTTTCCAATGGTGTGTTGCTCAGTTCTGGACCATCCATTGGCTCTTTATAGTTCCAGTTGTCTGCTAGAATTTTCAGCTGTTATTTTCCTTTGAAGATGATAACTTTATATAGCTTATACAATACATCTCTTAACAGTAATATAATTTCATTATCTGAATCCCTGAGAGTTTGGCTTCAATGGGCTAATGCTCCTGATTTTTATTATATTTATATTATATATAATAATTATATATATATATTTTATATTTATATTGTCATATTTTATCAATCAAAATTGTATATTAAAATATTGCAAACCGGGTGTAGTGATACATGCCTGTAATCTCAGTGTTTGGAAGGCTAAGGCAGGATCATGAGTCTGAGCCAATCACCTGAGATACAGGATATTATTATCTCCTAGGACGGATCTGTTCATTCTCATGAGATTTCTTCAGTCCCACATCACCATAACCTTATCTGGAGTGGAGCTGACTAGGTGACGGCAACAGCCCTTAGGAGTCAGTCAGTCTTCTCTTCTGCCTTACTCCTAGAGTGTGCGCCTGCTAAGTCTTGACCCCCATTTGGAGAGTATTACCCATAACCCTCCTTTTTTGGCATGCCCTGAACTGTCATTTCTGTTAGAAAAACTCTGCTCAGGTATTTGTTAGGGAAAAAAAATCACCTCTTCCAGGGTTCGTCTGTGTGCTCTCCTGAGCTACCTCTCCAGGGGCTCAACCCAAATTCTTCACTACCTCGCTAGTTCTGCCGTGCATTCAAACAGACACAAAGTGGGTTTGCTTCCTTTTGTTTTTCTTTTCTACTTTCTCATTGCTAGTTCATTTGGATGATCATTTCTGAAAACATGACTTTCCCTCAAGTTCTAAGCAATTGTTGATGTTAATCCTCAAGTGTACATTTATTATGTACATTTTTATTATTCAGCATTTTACAGAGGAGACAATAGAGGGTGGGTGGGCCAGGCAGGTTCATCAACCTGATAGTGACTCAGCTGATGCTCAGGTTTAAATGTTTAAATCCTTAAGACTGTTTCTATAGTAAAGGAGTCAGCTTTTATGCTTAATGTTATTGCTCTACTCATAGAAAGAAAACAATACCTGGTTATTTTTCTGTTTGCTTTGTTTAAGAATGGGTTTCAGCGTGATACCAGCTTCCCACTGATTGATTCAAGCTCCCAGAACCAGATTAGAAGACGGATTGTTCTTGAAAAATTGAGCAAAGTGTAAGTATGGATGTGTCATTCTGGCTTGGTAAAAGATTTAAATTAACTGAATGTTTTCGTGAGTTTATAATTGTTTTAAAGATAATGTGAAAAACTTCCATGAGTTTCCTCACTTGAAAATTCCCGTTTTAAGATTGTGTCTTTCCAGATATTTTTCGGTACTAAATTCTTTTTGTAGATGACACAGGACTATCATAAAGGGTTTAGAAACTGAGACTGTAGAGTAGAAAGACAAAATACCCCACTCCTTCCTATGCCAGCAACGAGTGAGAGCTGTTGAAGCCTAGGAACCCCAGCTCCGGGGGAGCAGTCAGGAGCTGCGCGACGCCACAGCGCCCGTCCGCCACAGCGCCCGTCCGCCACAGCGCGGAACTGCGCTCGACCTGCACTTTGGCTTGAAGCATCCTGTGAAGGAAAGGATTGTTCTTAAATTACCCCAGTCACAGATAACACTTAAAAGTTGCTCTTGTTTTTGTTTTTTAAAATAAAAAAGTAGCCAGGAAGTGGTGGCACACTCATTTAATCCCAGCATTCGAGAGGCTGAGGCACGTGGATCTCTGTGAGCTTGAGCCCAGCCTGGTCTAGAGTGAGTTCCAGGATAAGCTCCAAAGCTACAGAGAAACCTTGCACCAAAAACAAATAAAAAAAAAATAGATCAGTGAATCAGTCAATCAATCAAAGAGTTTCTAGGTCTTTTCTCCAGAGGTAGAAGGTTCACCTTGGACTTTTAAACCTGCATTTCCTTCTTCTAGCAAGAAAACACGGACTGTTTCCACCACTGTGTAAGGAGTTGTGTGTAACATGAGGGCCGGCTTGTTGGGGTATCTGTCCCACCCGGTACCCCACAGCCGGCAATTACCAAGGAAAATCACACACAAGACTCCATAAGGTTATAAACTGATTGGCCCATTAGGTCAGGCTTCTTATTAGTCCTTGTAACTTATATTAATCCATTATCATTATCTATGTTAGCCGCATGGCTCAGTACCTTTCTCAGCGTGGCAGCTCACATGTTGCCTCTTCGGTGGCCTGGGCAGGAATGGAGAGGGAGCTTCCTGCGTCCTAGAATATTCCCAGGCTCTTTGCTCCACCCCTACTTCCTGTCTGGCTTTCCCGCCTATACTGCCTGCCTGGCCAATCAGCGTTTTATTAAAATACATGATTGACAGAATACAGACAATTCTCCCACACCAGTTGTGTACAGAGAAGTCTCGCTTTTGCAGTATTTTGAAAAGAGGAAAAACATTTTCTGGAAGCATAATATTTTTGAGCAGCCAAGATATAAAACACTACTGGTGCTATAGTGGGAAGTACAGCTGTTTTACTGGTGATGTAATGGGAAGTACAGCTGTCTTACTGGTGATGTAATGGGAAGTACAGCTGTCTTACTGGTGATGTAATGGGAAGTACAGCTGTCTTACTGGTGATGTAATGGGAAGTACAGCTGTTTTACTGGTGACGTAATGGGAAGTACAGCTGTCTTACTGGTGCAACAATGGGAAATACAGCTGTCTTTAAGATGCATATCTCTAAGCTACACCTGGACTCCTTTCTGATTAGCATTGGGATCTTTAGTTGGCCAGTTTGTTGGTTTGGTTAATGGTCTTTTGGAAACAGTCTCACTATCGTTGGCCTGAAACTCACTATGTATGTACCAGGCAACCATCTAACTCAGAGAGATCTTCTTATCTCTGTCTCTGCCCCCGAGTGCCGGGATTGAGGGAGTGCCGCCATGCCTGATGTGACATTGTATCTTGATTTGGTTCAGTCTAAAAAAAATTGACCATGAAGAAGAACTACTCTGAAATTTACATTTTGAATAAATGTTTAAGTTAATATAGATTGAGCATGTCCATATGTTAGGCTCTGCATATGTGTCTTATTCTGTCTCGTGTGTGTGTGTGTATTCCTTTGCTTTCCTGTTATAATAAAAAATAACTTTAGAAGGAATGAAGTATATTTGTATATAATAAGCATTGTGTACTTTTATTTCAAATGTGTTATATGGTGTATGCATTTTTCATCTAACATTTATCATTTTACATTTTCAAAAACAGTCTGTGCTATTTTAAAAGTTTTTTTTTAAAAGGGGGTTACTAAATGTATCATATAAATCACCTAATGATAAGTTTATCTCCAAGTTTTCACTAAAATGTGTATACAGCCTTCTTCTCATGTTTGTTGGAATAGTGTTTATATCATTATTCAGAGGGTAATGCTTTAGTGATAAAACCATGGAACTAAAGGTGAGGACAGGTTGCTCTTTGGTAAGAAACTAGGCACAGAAAGAGGTACAGGCGGTGGTATTCAGGCATCTGTACTGGCCTGCCCTTGGGGTCCTGAGCTGCAGCCAGAGAGGGTTTGCGTGTCGGGGCTTTGCACGCTTTAGCGCAGACACACGGCTGGAGTTAGAATAATGCTCCTTTGACATCTCACTGGTTAGATGTAGCTTACCCCTGCTTCTACCTGAGTGTCGCTTGTGGCCATGGGAAGCCAGAGGCAGGATTATCCAACCAATATGTGTTCTAGCTTTATATAAT
This sequence comes from Myodes glareolus, assembly GCF_982192425.1. Lineage (NCBI taxonomy): Eukaryota > Metazoa > Chordata > Mammalia > Rodentia > Cricetidae > Myodes > Myodes glareolus. Next base: position 1,893,739 of record NC_142033.1, on the reverse strand, counting down.
GTGTAATTTTTTTTGTTTATTTGTTTCAGATTGCCTGGACTTTTGGGTCCTCTTCAGATTACAATAGGCGATATTTACTCTGAACTTAAAAGTCTTGTTCAGACTTTCAGGTAAATGTGAATGTTGTCATTTTTCCTGCTCTGTTATTTTAGCTGCATTGACTCCTGTGCAGTCCATGGGGAGGCTAAGGCAGGAAAGTCTGTGCTCTGCCTTTGTGGACCCACATCTGCCCCGATGAGCACTCAGTGCTATTCTCTCCTCCTCTGGACAGTACTTGTGTTTCCTATTGGATACAGATCCTTATTGGCTCAATTTTTGACCAGTTTTTCTTTGGCTAGCTTGCTTGTAAAGTAAACTGCGTTTAAGAGGAAGACGTACAGGATGGGGAGATGCTGCTGTCTGTAGAGTGCTGGCCTTGGCGGCACAGTGACCTGAGTTCACTGCTGTCTTAATTACAGCTTCCATTGCTGGGAAGAGCCCACAGGCAACTCTTATAAAGGAAAACATTTAACTGGGGCTGGCTCATAGTTTAGAGGTCATGGCGGTCCACATGGCGCATGCAGGCAGACACGGTGCTAGAGAGGAGAGTGAGATCTTGATCCCCAGACAGCAGAAAGAGACTGTCCAAGACTGCCACCTCCACGTGACACACTTCCTTTAACAAGGCCACATCTCCTAATAGTGTCATTCCCTGTGGTCCAAGCCTTCAAACACATTGAGTCTATGAAGGTCATTCCTATTCAAACCACAACAAGTCCCCAAAAGCCAAATTTTTTTAAAAATGAAAAGGCTAGCGAAGTTGTGTGCGTGAATAGTCTCTGCACTGAGGAGGTGGAGACTGGCCCTGCGGCTGCTGGTCCATGCCACTTGGCACGTTCTCAGGTGGAGACTGGCCCTGTGGCTACACGGAGGCCAGCTGGTCCTCCAGGACGCTCGCCTGCGAGCACACGGGGCGGGTAGTGCGTGATTTAACACTGGGTCGTGGGAGACCTTGGAGCACTAGAGCTACAGAGAGGGGACAGAGATTTCCTCTGTGGAAGGAGGAGCAGGTGAGAGTTCTGACTGGTAAAACATGTACACGAGAACAGTCTTAGCGGGATGTCCATATGTGAATGTCTAAAAATAAACCTGGATAATGTGATTTCTCTAATTACCATTGTCTCAGAGACAATACAACTTAAAGATCATTGATCACAAAACTTCAGGGATGTGAGAATGGTCTTCAGATTGGCATAAACATTTTGAATAAATGCTTTGTGAAAAAGAGGCTCCAGGCCAAATATCACAAAACTCAGGGTTTTGTTTTGGTTTTTTTTTTTTAAAATCCCTGTTTATGATGGAAACATACACTTTGCATCTTATGTTTTTAATAGAACCGTACATCCAAGAGGGGAAACAGAACTTTGTGTAAGGGTGGTGAGTTTGGATACAAGTCCGTGGTGTGTGAATGCTGGGATTGAGGATTTGTTCCGGCCTCTCAGGGAGTGTCATAGTAACAGTCTCGCTGGTTCGTGAGGATCTGCCCTGCATGTCCTTCAGGCAGTGGGCGTCTAACTGGTGATGTCACATGAAGAGAGCTCTAGGAATATGTCCTCTCAGGGAACCTTGTAGTGCACACCCAGCATGAATGAGACGCTGGGTTCCAACTCAAACACTACCAAACACTGCTTTTCCCTCTGCGTCCAAGGTTGGCATTTCAGTTAAATAATGAAACATGATGCCTTAGTCATTGTGTGTTGTCTGACTCCTGTGGGGCTACTGATGTCATTCAAATTGTAATTTTAAAGTAACTGTAGGATTGCTCCATAACCACTGTACATCCATGGGAACGTGGGTGTTTGGTGTTGGAAACCACTGCTGGTCTCTGGAAGCAGCGCTGGTAATATGGCTGTCAGCCCATGAAGTCAGTTCTCATCACATGCCGGGCTTTGCCAAGAACCTAATTTCTGAAAGCAATGGTGCTGTCGTTTCTCGGTGGCAGGTAAGAAGTAAAACAGCCGCTCTCAGCTCATAAAACTAGCCATTTGGTTTTGATCTCAAGCCTCTCGGCAGAGGGAGGGTCATAGATCATAAAGAGCGGGGCCCACAGGTTTTAAGGCAGTCTGTCCATGGTTCTGACAAGAGTCCTTGTTTGCTTTAGGTCAGTGACCATAGTACTTGATTTTCTGTCTGGCCCTTTACTTCTGAATTAGACAGTGAAAACTTCTTTTGGGGCTGGGGTGTAGCTCAGGGTTATCTAATGTGTACAAGGTCGTGGGTTCAATCCCCACAACAAGAAATTAGCAATAGGATAGGTATATATGCCCATACTTAACAGATGTGTGTGCGTGTGTGTGCACATGTTTGTGGGGGATATGGGAGTGGAACCCAATGCCTGACATATGGTGAACATATATGCTCTAGCACTAAACTGCATCTCCGTCTTCTCTGCAATCTTTGACAAAAACTTCCAGTTTTATTGTCTGAGGCACTGCTGTGTCGAGGTCTGCACTGCGGGGTTGGGGTCCTCACTGCGGGGTTGGGGTCTGCACTGCCGGGTCGGGGTCCTCACTGCGGGGTTGGGGTCTGCACTGCCGGGTCGGGGTCCTCACTGCAGGGGTCAGGATCCGCACTGCCGGGTCGGGGTCCTCACTGCGGGGTCGGATCCGCACTGCCGGGTCGGGGTCCTCACCCTCTCTATTCTTCCGTTTTACCATATCTTAAATGTTTTGATATGTCTCTCTTTTCCATAAACATGAATTGGCTCTCAGCAAATCTTAACAACGGCAGAGGAACAAGGCAACTTATTTTAGTTGAGCTTGAGGGACTAATGCAGTGATGTCATGGTGTATCTGATTGATTCACTAGATGGAGCTAGACTGCGAGCTCCCTAATGGAACTTAAGAGTCAGGCCAGTCTGTTCTCAGGTGGTGTTTCCCTCTACTTGCCTTGCCTTTTTTCCTTATTCACCTCTTCCTGTAGCTTAACTCTTCCCCAGGCAGATACTTTGCTCAACAATGTCTGTCTGTTCTGTGTTTAGGCCCTGAACAGGCATTCAGATGCATAAGCCCATGTGTTCCATCATGGGCTCAGAGTTTGCTAAGAGTAGGTCCTGCTACTGCTATGCACACACAAAGGAAACTGTACAAGGTGAGAGTGTGCTGATCACCCAGATTTCTTCTGGTAAATATATGTAGTCACTTACATATGATTTTATCCACCATCCCTCAGTGAAGCTGGAAATCATTACACATGTAGTAAACCTGAGGAAACGACCTCAGAGGTAGTTCTGAGGAAACGACCTCAGAGGTAGTTCTGCAAGTTTGTGGGAGAGGATGCTATTTCAGGAACACCCTCATGAAGAACTGATATTAAAGCTGAAATATAGATAGAAGTCTGCTTTGTGGACTGGGGGTGTGGTTCAGTGGTAGAGTGTGTGGTTGGTATACATGGGGCCCAGGTTTGACTTCTAAGAACACACACAAAAACCCCCTTAAGTCATTTGAATTGTATTATAGCTTCCATTCCCTGAACTGGCAGCTTTACTGGTATCCTGTCCAAGTCAGTCTGGTTTCCTCACACGCATATCAGAGGAGCAGCTGGGGTATACTTGAGTACTTCCAAAGGTATTCGATTTAGAACTAGTACAAGAGCCCAGTAGGATTACTGAGGACGATTTGGTGTGGATCTACCATGTAACTCCCTTACCCATCGAGCCACGTTCTTCTGACAGCCCTAGCGAGCAGGCTGCGGGTATGTGCTGTCCATTTAATGTACAAACTTAGTCACTTTCCCTCTCATCCCTGTTTGCAGCCAGATCCCTGCCAGTTCCTTTTTTCCTTATTCACATAAGCTAAAGACGTGAGGAACTGATGCTGTTGACTTCAGAATTACCCTGGTTAGTAGGGGTGGTAGTAATGTGAGGCCGTGAAAGTGAAACCTGGCTGGTCGGGAGGTAGCTGTTGTCAGGAAAAGAAGTAGTGTACAAGAGCTTCAGTTTTGCTTTCTCTGCCTTTATAGATGCTTGAAATTTAATAACAACATCTGTGAAAAACAAGCCCCAGAGTAAACATTATCTTGGTAGAATTCTGTAGAATTCTGCTTCCAAGACAAACTTGATGTCAAGTAAGTTATTTTTAATTGTCTACCCTCTAAAGCCTGTGGGTTGGAGTCTGTAACTCTAAGTTTCCTCCCTGCCTTCAAGGAAATGTCAGGGGCTCCCAGGGAGAAAGTGTGGCTCTGTAGTCTGATTCCTTCTCTGAAGATGCCCTCTTGCTGGCAGTGGAGCGTGGAGAGCTCCTCTCAGTGAACACTGAGGGTAGGAAAAGGTGACATAATTCCTGCGTCTTTCTCTTCGGGTGACCGCCAGTGCTAGGAAGCTGCAGAACAGTCATTCTGAAGCCTTTAACAGCTATAAATGCATGCTGAGGTCCTTGGAGACCAGTCCTCTGATTAGTTAGGGTTCTACTCAGACAGTAGGATAGCTTAAAAGCCCCCTAGGTGATTCCAGCATGCAGAGTGGAGCCTTTCGTGCCTCAGTAGAGAGCTGTCCACCACTCCACTTGCTCTGTGACCCGAGTTGGGCTGTGTCTGTCACAGCACAGAAAGGCTCCAACCAAGCTGGTCAAGATGCTTGTCTGAGCAGATATGAATTAAAATCCTATTCTATTCTGCCATTAAAAATCCTCTTTAAATTTTATCTGTGATGAATCAAGACTTTTTTCTAAACGTGTATAAATTTAAATTAACATGTGCTTAATACCCAGGGCCAGAAGAGGGCATTGATCCCCTGGAACTGGAGTTAGAGATGGCTGTGGATCAGCAATATGAAAGCAAGTAGAACTTTGCTGGTCTGCTAATGTAGTAGAAATACTGCGAGCTAAAAGCAGGATTTCTGGTGGTTTGAATGAGAACACAGACTCATATGTTAGAGTATTGGTCTCTAGTTGGTGGAACTGTTTAGGAAGAATTAGGAGGTGTAGCCTTGCTGGAGGAGGTGTGTCTCTGCGGTGGGCTCAGGCCATTCTTGGTTGACTCCCTGTCTCCCCCACTTGGGGATCAGATGTCGTTCTCAGCTGCTGCTTCAGTGCCTTGGGTGCCTGCTGACTGCTCGCTGCCGTGGTGGCCATGGCCTCGCCCTCTGAAATTGTGAGCCCCCATGAACTTCATGTGAGTTGCCTTGGTCATGGCAATAGGAAAGTGACTAAGACGGCCTCCTACTGTGCTTCCCTGGTACCTGGGACAGTGTTAGAAATCACACACGTGCTACATTTGCTTTTCCTGAATGACAAAAGGAACTCATGAAACCTTAAACCGAGAGGTTTAACAACAACAAAAAACAGAATTTTAGGCCTGATGGTGCACATCTTAATCCAAGTACTCAGAGGCAGAGACAGTGGCCTGCTAATCTATGTAAGCTCCAGGCTAGCTCAGGGCTGTATAGTGAGACCCATCCAAAAGAGTAGCGGAGCTGTATCGCACTGTTCTCGGAATTTCAGCTCTTCATGGTTATGTGCTGGGTTTCATTTTATTTCGTGCAGGACGACAGTGAACAGAAAAGCCCATGTCTCCTGTCAGAGGGTCGTATGCATGTCTTGGTGTAATGTATTAGTATGTAGCCGTACACTCTTCTCAGTTTCCAGTATATTCTCCATTTCTTCCAAGAAGTGGGAGCAGAGTTGAAGTGGTACTGAAGACTGAGAAAGTTTCCATTTTAGTTCATGGGCAGCAGTGAGAGGCGCATCTGAGTAAGGTCGGGAGCTGTTACTGTCTGAAATCATCTGACAGAACTCAGCAGGTGGAAGGACTTGGTGCGCGGGCCTGTGGACAGAGTCTGATCCCCTAAACCCACACAGAGCTGGAAGAAGTGAACCAACTCCAGGGAGTTGTACTCTGACCGCTATATGTGCACCGTGGCATACACTAAAGAATAAAAAAATTAAGAAGCCTGGAAATGGGGCTGGAGAGTTGGCTCAGTGGTTAAGAGCACCAACTGCCCTTCTGGAGGACCTGAGTTCAATTCTTAATGCCGTCTGGTGCCTCACAGCTATCTGAACTCCAGTTCCTAGGGACCAGATGCCCCCCTCTTGCCTCTGTGAAACGTGTGAACAAGAGTGAGCCTGACGTAGTCGTTGAACGTTTAGGATGCTGGTAAATCTGGGGAAGTGAGCAATGGCCAGCGGAAAAAAATCTGTGTAAAGAGCCATGAAGGGGGGGGGCGGGACTAGGAAAGCCTGCCCCTGCCAGAGCGCGAGGAGTGTGTGTGTGTGCGTGTCACATGTGCCGGGACTAGGAAAGCCTGCCCCTGCCAGAGCGCGAGGAGTGTGTGTGTGTGCGTGTCACATGTGCCAAGACTAGGAAAGCCTGCCCCTGCCAGAGCGCGAGGAGTGTGTGGGTGTGCGTGTCACATGTGCCAAGACTAGGAAAGCCTGCCCCTGCCAGAGCGCGAGGAATGTATGTGCGTGTGTCACATGTGCCGAGTAGACCAGAAGCAGAAACTGGAATTCAGGAATGAGGTCCAGATTAGAGCAGAAGGTTGGAGCCCTAGTTGTCTTGGTGTTGTAAGACGGGATAGAATCACCAGAAGGAAGTGTCTGCAGAGAGGAGCCAAGCAACCCAGGTTAGGAGGTTTGGGGTGATGCAGGGAGGGAAAGGGAAACTGAGCAGAGGGATCGCTCTGCTCAGCTGTGTGGGAGCCCACTGGTGGGTGAAGGGAGAGGGATCTTTGTAAAAGCCTGTGAGGGAAGTTCTGTGGAGCTTTCTGTACCAGTTCTTCAAAGTTTGGTTCAGTTTATTTTTGTTGTTTTTGAGACAAGGACTATGTGTGTGTATGTACTGGACTTGTAATGGCTCTATAGATCAGGCTAACCCCAAACGTACAGAGATTCCCTGGGCTCTGCCTCTCCAGTGTTGGTATTAAAGGTGTGTACTACTTAATATTTTATATTATTAGTAGGTATTGGAGTCTGTAACACCATTAAGTGACAGAGCTGGGCTAATAGCCACATTAGCGGACTGTTATACTGTACTGCCTTTTTATAGCTAGACTTTTAAGTAATTTTGAAAAACGTTCTAAACTATAGAGAAAATCCAGATTGATAAACAAACTGATAGGTTTTAAATTTTCTAAAGTTTCACTCATGGTAAAGGCTGTAAAGCACCTGTTCTGGCACCTGGAGTGGAGAGCGCTGGGGCTTCCTCTCAGGCAGGGGAAAGAGGTAATATGGGTGTGAAAAAGACATGGACGTCCGCTGAGCAGAGCGGGGCAGGGACATCTGTCTCCAGAGAGGCACTTTGAGGAAGACCTGAGCACCTGTACTGTGAAGTGTGTGTGTCCATCTGGTCTTGGTTTTCACTTCTGTGCCGTGTGCCGTGTCCACACAGTGCTTAGTCTTGCCCATTCTTGACTGATGCAAATGGTGCCAGCCATATTTGGCTTCATTCAAAGTGATTTTCCAGCATGCGTAAGTCTAGACCATTCATATTAATGGTTGTTCAATACTCTAAGTATGCTGCAATTTATTTCCCTCTATTCTGAGCAATATTTTGTTAAAGGTTTCCATAGGTCATTATACATAAATGAAAATACTTTAAGCCTTTGTATCTAGATATAAGGTACTCACATATACATATCCCAGATTTGAATCTGGTGAGCTAGCATTCATTTTCTGTAATTATGGCATCCCTGTTGCCTACTGCCAATCAAGCACGGGTCACAATGCTAGAGTATTGGGTAAAGCTAGGGTCAGAGCAGCTTCCCTTGTTAGCTTCAGCGGGTGCTGATGCGGGCCGTGGACATCTGTATCTGTGGTCTCACTTTCCTCGTGAGTCTCATGATCCTGTTTTAATACCACCCATGCTGTAGTGTGTAAGAGCGCAGCTGAGTGCTTCTTGTGGAGACTGCTCCTCTCTGCAGCTGGACTCTCAGAGCCGGGAACCAAGCCCTTAATAATAGCGCATTATTGCACCACTGACTGCCCTGTGGAACAGAGCAGGTGTTTAGAACTGTCTCTTAGTGGGCGGTGGCAGTGCACACCTTTAATCCCAGCTCTGGGGAGGCAGAGGCAAGTGGATCTCTTGAGTTTGAGGCCGGCCTGGTCTATAGAGCGAGTTCCAGGACAGCCAGGACTGTTACACTGAGAAACCCTGCGTTGAAAAACCAAAATAAAATAAAGAACTACCTCTGTGACACATTAAATCATAATTCTTATCAAGAACTAAAATTTGAAGGTAAATCTTGATGTCTTTCAGATTATCAAACCGAAACATTATCCACAAGCCCGTGGAATGGACTTTGATCGCTGTGGTGTTGCTGACATTGTAAGTAACTCTTTCAGATTCTATCTCTGCATGAACAGTCAAAGGCTTGCACACTGTCTTGGAGAATGTGATTTCCATGTTTTTTGGATGCTGTATTTGTTTCTTTGTATTTCTACCATCTTAAGAAAACCGTCCCCATAAATGTTGTTTATCTTTTGTTAGAGAACATCCCGTATGTGAGGTTATGCCCCAGTCTCTTGCACTTCATTGTTCATGTCTGTTCTAAAACTGAATGAGCACCCCTGTCTCCTGTCTGTGTTTTTACCTATATGTCATTTTTTGACAGTTTGTCTTTAATGGTAGATACATTTTCTTTTCTTTTTTTAAGATTTATTTATTTCTTATGTATACAGTAGTCTCAGTATTCTGCCTGCATGTATCCCTGCAGGCCAGAAGAGGGCACCAGACCTCATTACAGATGGTTGTGAACCATCATGTAGTTGCTGGGAATTGAACTCAGGACCTTTGGAAGAGCAGACAATGCTCTTAACCGCTGAGCCATCTCTCCAGCCCCTACATTTTATTTTCTAAATGTACATTTTAGAATCTAACAGTTAAAGGAGCTAAAGTAAACACTCAAACCCACTCGCCGTTTAAGACACCGCTGGTGGTTTCCAGGCTCTTTTTCAGAAGGTTAAAGGCATTAGGTGTAGTGTTTTTCAGCATGAATTGGAAGAAATTTTTGAGATCATTATGATTGCATCTCTGTCGCTGCTGGTGCGTGTTGGGTCACTGAAGCCCACGGCACTTGACTTAGGGATGCTCACAGCTCAGATCAGGGCGTCTCCAGCCCCACACTCTCCCCCTGTTTGAGTTTGGTCTGACATGTGCTTTTCCCGTCCCCAGGTGTGTGGGAAGGATTAGGTAGGCTTCAGTGAGCCTGAATCTGTGTCACCCAACCAGATACAACTCATATGATTCATTAAATCAGAACACAGAAAATAACTTTACTTGAATGCTCTGATATAAATTTTTAATCAACCCTAAGAACAAATCTTTTGTTATTTCTACTATTCAGTGTTCCAGTTGAATTGGCAGTTTGTGAAAAATATCTTATTAATTTTTAAAACGTTTTTCTACTTTATTAAATGTGTAAATACTTTGGTCACTGACAGGGAAAATATCAGTAACAGTGCTTACCCACAGTATCATATGTCTGGTAATAAGCGCTCATAGACAATTAATTGTACTTTTGTAATTTATTATGCCAAGAGGGAAGAGTGTTTGGACTGACATGTTAGAGGATGAACAGTAATCTCAGAACCTTGCTTATACAACTGAAGACATAGTAGGTCCTGTACTACTGCCACATCTCCAAAATGTTTAGCAAGGAATAAAGAGAAGCATGAGAAACACAATAATAAAATCTACTATTAAAATTCATATAATTATTCCATGTAAAAACAAAGCTCCGGGCTGGAAAGCTGCTTCAGTCAGCCAGATGCCTGCTGAGCTACCGTAAGGACCTGGGTTTAGACCTAGCACCATGTAGAAGCCAGTGTGGCAGCATCTGTCCCTCCAATGTGTGAGTGGCGGGAGAGGAGCAGACCCCGAGCTCACTGATGCACGTGTGAGTGGGGGGAGAGGAGCAGACCCGAGCTCACTGATGCACGTGTGAGTGGGGGGAGACGAGCAGACCCGAGCTCACTGATGCATGTGTGAGTGGGGGGAGACGAGCAGACCCCGAGCTCACTGATGCACGTGTGAGTGGGGGGAGAGGAGCAGACCCCAGCTCACTGATGCACGTGTGAGTGGGGGGAGACGAACAGACCCTGAGCTCACTGATGCACGTGTGAGTGGGGGGAGAGGAGCAGACCCCAGCTCACTGATGCACGTGTGAGTGGGGGGAGAGGAGCAGACCCTGAGCTCACTGATGCACGTGTGAGTGGGGGGAGACGAACAGACCCTGAGCTCACTGATGCACGTGTGAGTGGGGGGAGAGGAGCAGACCCCAGCTCACTGATGCACGTGTGAGTGGGGGGAGACGAACAGACCCTGAGCTCACTGATGCACGTGTGAGTGGGGGGAGACGAGCAGACCCGAGCTCACTGATGCACGAGTGAGTGGGGGGAGAGGAGCAGACCCGAGCTCACTGATGCAGAGTGAGTGGGGGGAGAGGAGCAGACCCCAGCTCACTGATGCACGAGTGAGTGGGGGGAGACGAGCAGACCCGAGCTCACTGATGCACGTGTGAGTGGGGGGAGACGAGCAGACCCCAGCTCGCTGATGTACTCGCTTACCTGCCTCAAGAAATAAAGTGGAGAGCAGTTAAGGAAGGCAGCTAAAATCAAGTTCTGACCTCTGCACACATGTATGGACATGCTTACCAGCATGAACATGTACATGCCTCCAAACAAGCCTATACACCTTAAATATACACACACAAAAATTTAAAACCTAATTTTTTTAAGGAAACCTGTTTGTTTTTAATATAGGCACTACGTGACAAAAATATTGACAACATTAGCTCGTTCTTTTCTGTGCCATTTGACCTCTGGGCTTAGGTATAACAGCCCTTCGGAAAAGTAACTTCAGTGGATTCAGCTGTACACTTTTTATGTGTATTAAGTTTCTCATATGCAATCTTAAAATTGTAGCTAGAAGCATACTTTTTGTCCTCTGTCACTGTTCTCATTCCCTCATCTCTGCAGCTTGACTCAGCCTTCCCCCAACCACTGGTCCTTTCGGTGTGTAGACAGCTTGACTCTTTCCAGAGCAAGTCCTTCAGTGTGTGGACAGCTTGACCGTTTCTAGAGCAAGTCCTTCGGTGTGAGGACAGCTTGACCGTTTCTAGAGCAAGTCCTTCAGTATGTGGACAGCTTAACCATTTCTAGAGCAAGTCCTTTGGTGTGTGGACAGTTTAACTCTTTCTAGAGCAAGTCCTTCAGTGTGTGAACAGTTTAACCAGAGCAAGTCCTTGGGTGTGTGGACAGTTTAACCCTTTCTAGAGCAAATCCTTCATGTGTGGACAGTTTAACCCTTTCTAGAGCAAGTCCTTTTGATGTGTGGACAGCTTAACCGTTTCCAGAGCAAGTCCTCTGGCTTCTTTCAAACTCTTGGCCACTGTGGATCCCGTGTCACAAGGTACCTGGTAGTTGTGTTTTTGCCACAGGTCTCCTTGACAGTTCTCTGCAGCCTCAGGGGTTGGGGGCCTCTCTGTCCTCCTCACTAGCTCTCTGCAAAAACTTCCATCTCAGTACATGTTTCTTTCTTTCTTACTTTTTTTTCAGAAGCCCCCTTGACTTTCACATTTAATCCTACAGAACCTGTGCTTAGCTGAGGGCCCTTTCATTTACAGCTCTGTCTTCATCACTTTTGGAATACATATCACTAAGCATATTAGGAATAAAACTTAAATATGTCTTTGCATTTTGCTTAAAATGTGTTAAAGATTTTCAAAAACTCAAATGCTGATAATTGATTGACCTATTTTAATAAAAACTGATTGAAAATGCAATAAAATGAGTAATTACTGATATTTATCATCTGGACCCTTAGTAATAATTTTGTACAGTTAAACATAACCAAACTTTATTATCACATTAGATTCTGTTCTGCATATTGGAATAATACAGCTTGGGTTTTTCCCAAATAAATAAGCCCAAATAAGATACTAGTCTTTGATGTTTGTCTTTAAACAAAAATGTGTATAAATTAGCTTTTCTGCATTTTAGAACGTATATATTCTATTAGATAAAACCTATTAATGCATTTATATAATTTTGTTTGTCAATCAAATTAGGAAAAAGCTTGCATCAAAGTGCATCTTCTGCACGCTCCTCCCTGCACTTCTTTCCCTTTCTTCATGACCCGTCTCACTCAGAGGAGAGGTTGGCAGTCATCTTCCTCGCGCTCATGGTACTGAGTGTCTTAGAAGACACACAGGTCACTTCTGTCCGCTGCCCACCACTCCTGTGCTCTTCCTTTGCCTTTGGTTTTCTTGGATTGAACCACTGTCATTAAATTCTAGTTTATAACACAGAATAGGACTGAGCCAATGCTGGTGAGAAATCTAGGAGAAGGTTCTGACCAAAACTGGGAGTCAAAGGAAAGGCGTCCAGAACAAATCCACTGGGCCGAGTCCCTGTTCTGGGAGCGGGGATTGAGTTTCCTCAATGGAAAGTGTGCCAGGTTCCTTGAGACTTGGGCTGTCCAGGGAGGAGGCGACTGCTCACTCTCGCTCACCTTGGGTAGACACAGGCTGTCCTGCTTTGGCGCCCTCGGTTTCTCTAATGGAAGCTTTCAGGGCCATCACCAGAAGTGTCTGCTTTCATTGTATTTATCCGAACTGGCTGTTTCCAGTGAACTGTGGCCTGTTTGTAGTCAGAGACCATTCGATAGTTTATCCCTCTAAAAGCTTTGAGTATTCCCATCGTTGGGGGAGTAGCATGTAAGTCCTAGAAAATGGTATTTTAAACAAGCTCAGCTTGACCATGATCTCTAAAGGAAAGCCGTCAGGACTCGGCAGTCACTTTAAGGGGTCCTCACAGACGGGTACTCTGGAGAGCCACTTCCCTGGGGCTGCTGGGCACGAGTGGAAAGATGTGAGTAAAGCTTTTTACCCTCACCCGACTGTCTCTTAAAGCTTGCCTGCCACTTAGTTTCCTCGTAAAATCTGTGCATGCACCTTGAAAAAAGAGCTGGTTCATTAGCGATGTGTCGGTTTTTAGAAGTGTTCCTCAGTCCCGGATCTCCCTCACCATTCCAGATCACTTTGATATCTGAGACCATAGTTAAAGACTACTGGAAATATTTTTTCTATATTTTATAATTATGGAATTTTGTAATTGACTTTCTTGAGATAAAATGCACACAGGAAATTCCCATTTTAATGTTTCTATAGTTCTACATGTTAGTATATTTGCTATATTAGACCATGGTCAGTACTGTCTAATAGAACAGTTTTGTCACCCCAGACAGAAATCTCACATGACTTCAGCCTTGACTTCTCCTTCCGACAACCTCTTATCTCTTCCTATCAAATAGCCACTTATCTATTTACCTGTTGTGAGTATTTCAAATCAGTGCAGTCATATAAGACATGGTTGTATCTGGCTTATTTTCATTTAACATGTTTTTAAAGGTTTTGTCCATGTAGTAGCATATAACAGCATTTTGTGTGTGGTCAAATAACGTGCCGTGCTGCGGATGTACTGCACGCCTTTGCCCGGTTGTCCAGTGATAGTCATCACTCTTGTTTCTGCTCTGGGGCTCATTTGTACAATGATGGTGCCGTAAACATCCAGGAGCGTGCTCTCCTGTGGACATGGTCTCAGTTCCTTGGTTGGATACATTGTACACATTGCAGTTGAATTGCTAATTATGTTTAACCTTCTGAGAAACTGCCAGACGTTTCTGCGGCTAGGCTGTCACTGGCAGTGTGCAGTGGGCGGGCATTTCAGAGCTGATCTTCCGAGTTCTCGTCCTCACAGCCAGTCAGCATCCTGCTCAAATGGGCAGTGCCCACAGCCCCTTGTATGTCATATGCTGGTCCCAGCTGAAGACGCTGTTTGGGGAGGGGAAGGAAGCTTCAGGAGTGGTAGCTGACGGTGGGTCAGTAAGGGTGGAGAGACTCAGGGTTGTCTTGTCTCCTGCTTCCCAGCCACCAGAACTCTATTGCTCTGTCATAATGGAATCAACTCTCTAAAACTGTGAAGGAAAAAGTAATCCCTTCATTTAATTGTTCTGTCAGGCATTTTTGTAGCAACTGCATAGGAGAAAACAACCCAGAACGCTGACCCCGGAGAAGTGGGACTGTTGCCTACCCTGCCAAGAGGGCTCTTACGCTGGGCCTTTTCCTGTGTAGGTGATTGACAAGTCTGCTTGAGTTAAATTGTAGCTCTGTTCTTTACCAGAAATCCACCTTGGGCTTTTTTGGGTAATTTAGATGTCATGTCTGCCTAGGTCCAGTGGTGGAACTCAGATGTCATTATTTTAAGCAAAAATTAGTATCAGAGCAAATTTAAAAAGAATTAAAGAAATAAATGAAGCTATAAAAATAGCTTTACTTTACCAGGGGAATGTAACCTTTTTGGTGGTGGGCTCCCTCCACTCCGCCTTTGGTCTAATCTGTAGCTGCCTTTCAATTGGTGTTCAAGACTTTAAGAGGGGCCTATGCTTCCCTCACTCAGTACTCACCATGGCTTTTCACTTGCAAAATTAGTGTGAACCCAGACCATGGTGGCCTGGCAGGCGAATCTCTGTGAGTTCGAGACCAGCTTGGTCTACAGGAGCTAGTTTCAGGACAGGCTCCAGAGCTACAGAGAAACTCCGTCTCGAAAAACCAAAATTAATTAATTAATTAATTTAAAAAAATTAGTGTGTTCCCAAGACACAGGAGGTGGGACTTGAAACTGATTTTGCACAAAGTTCATCCTCAGCGACCCTGCTCCCCTGCTCCCCTGCTCCCCTGCTCCCCTGCTCCCCTGCTCCCCTGCTCCCCTGCTCCCCTGTAGCGGTATCCGGACAGGAAAACTTTGGGCAGCTGTTATAAGCCCCACCCAACAAGGCATGGGGGGCAGGGGGTACAGGCCAGGCCTGTTGGAGCTCACAGCTCCCCATCAGTGCCCCAGATGCTGGACACAGAGCTGTAGAATTTCCTGTTTGCCTTGCTGGATTTTCGTCTCATTTTGGCCCCGTTCCTCCTTTCCCAATAAGTACCATTTCACTTGAGGGGTGAGAAGTCTGCCCTGTACTGTTGGATATATGTAACATTTTTTATTCTGGGGGTACTCACAATTAGGAGTGTACTTTTAGTCTCAAAAGATACTTTATACTTGGACTTTTGGACAGTGTTGGAATTGTTGAGACTTTGAGGGCTCTTGGAGGGAGGCCAGATGCGTTTTATGTTATGAGGTGGCCTGAGCCCTGGGGATCAGGAGATTGAACGTCGCTGTCTGCATTGTGCAGCATCCCCACAGGCTCACGTGGTGTATACGGGGTCTCTAGCTGCTGTTGCTGTAACTTCAGGAAGTGGAACTCATCAGAGGAAGTAGGACACAGAAATGCATTCTTTGGAGAATCTTGTCCCTGTTGTGTTTGTGTCTGATTTTTTGTACATCCTTTTGTTGGGATAACCACATGGAAGAGGTGTTGTGTTCACCCTTGTGCAATGGACTGAAACTGTGAGCACAGCAGACTCCATCGGGTGTTTTGGATGGTTGTGCACAGTAACACTTTATCAAAAGCTGAAATATCTGTACTCTTTGCTCATTATTAGACTTACACAGATTTGTAATGGTAATTTCTCATCTTCTAGGAATACCCAGATGAGCAAAAAGGGGGGGAATAGAAATAGTGTTCAAGGCCATATAAGTAATGTAGACACATTAAATAGTTATATTTCCTTTGTCCTTAGAGTACATAAATACCTTTTGTCCTGGTTAATTTGCTTGCCTATACAAATCCTAGGTTTATTTATCTTACTATGTTTATTATTGCTTTCAACATTCTGAAGATGAACTATTTTCCTGTCTGAACAAAAGTGAGATTCTTTCTATATCTTCCATAGTAATTGCTGAGAGTTTGTACAAGAAATGCATATTTTTAGATAGTTATGCAGGTACATAGAGAGAGAGAGAGAGAGAGAGAGAGAGAGAGAGAGATTGATTTTGATGAGATGGGGCTTAATAAACGCTAGCTCAGGCTAACCTGAACCATCTGTGTCCCCATAGGCTGGCTTTGAACTTACAGCAGCAACCCTCTTTGCTTCTCCTCTCAAAGTACTGGGTTACCAGCAGCAGCCACCATACCTGGTGTGAGCATATAAACATGTACACAAACACACACACGCAGTAACCCTAACTCTGCTGGCTAAGAGGAAGGTACTTCTTTCAAGAATGTAAGTACCACAAATTGGTTTTGATCAGTTTTTTTAAAAAAAAGTTTTTAAAAGGGAGACAAAGTTGGAAGGTGAGTCTGGAAAGAGTAGGGGAGGGTCAGCTAGCTTTTCTGTTGCCGTGATGAGACCCTATGACCAGGACAACATATAAAAGGAAGGGTTTATTTGAACTTCCAGTTCTAGAGGGGTAGAGTCTATTGTGGCAGCAGGCAGCAGACTCTTGAGTGGAAGGAGAGAGTGAACTGGGAAAGGTGTGTAACTTTGAAACCTCAGACTCTGCCCCCAGTGATGTACTTCCTCCAAGAAGGCCATTCTCCCCAACAAACCCAAATACCACCAACTGGGAACCAGTTATTGAAACATCTAACTCTTTGGGGGCACATTCTCATTCAAATCACCACTGTGTGGTGTGTGTGTGTGTGGAGTGTGTGGAGTGTGTGTGTGGGGGGTGTGGTGTGTATGTGTGTGGAGGGTGGATTGGGGTGTGTGTGTGTGTGTGTGTGTGTGTGTAGTTTTGTACCATATTTATCATATTCATTCACCTGCACCAACTCTTCCCATGTCCCTACTTCCCTACCTACCAACTTTGTGTCCTTTTTAAAAAACATTTTATAACTCATCAGAACCAGTTTGGGGCACTTCTGTTTTTAACTGAAGTGCTCCTCTTAGCCAGCAGAGAGGCACGCAGAAGCTCATCCGGGGCATGCTCCTATCACAGGGTTCAGGAAGACAGGACAACTGGGACTACCCGACCTGCAGGCCTGGCGCGGGCCACCGCCTGTCTCTGCCGCTGTCTCGAGTAGGAGTGCCAGGATTTACAGATTTGCACCCGTGTCCTACTGTGGGCTCTGTGGCCCTGACTCAGACATCAGGCTTGAACTTGAGAATTCTACCCACTCAGCTCTTTCCTTAACCTCAAAATTCAGGTACTGTCCAAAAGACAATAGCACTTTAAAAAATTCCTGATCAAAACCTACTTTCTACAGAGAGTTTTTTTCAGGATTTTCTCTATCTCTAGCAATTTTATATAGTCTTTTGTTCATCCATAATTACTGAGCATCCCCAAACCGGATGTCTTAATCCATGATAAAAAATTACTTGTGTTTGAGGCCCTTGTGTTCTCTCCCTGGCAAAAACAAAAAAAAAAAAACAAAAAACAAAAAACAAAGATTCCTCAGTAAAACAAACTAAAAAGATGGGTCCTCCAGATCCCCATCCCAGGCACCAGTAGCTCCAAGGGAGGCAGTGGTTAAGGCTGATGGTCCTGACCAATCACAGCCTCAGCTTCAGCAGCCAGTCCCTGTTTTCCTAATGCCGTCTGCATATCTGACCAAGCTCCCCAAATATGCTGGTAGTGTTACCCCAGCCTTGGTGCTTGCCCCTAGAAAGAAGAGTGTGGTGATCACTGTGGGGTCCCCTGCTTGATTTCACTGAGTCACACAGCCTCGGCAAGGAGAACGTTGCCCAGGAGTAGGAATTACGAAGAAACGCTGTCTAGGGCTCACCTGCAGCTGCTATATGGACCTACCACAAACAGGATTTAGATATAAAGTTTTAAAGTTACTCCACCCCAGCCCCTTAAACAAACACACGTATACTATATCACTCCACAGTGATTTACAAAGGACTTGTTTCTTTTGAATTAGAAATATCAGTGGAAAGCATCCCTGCTTCCTTATTAATAGGTAATCCTAAACCCTTAAATGCAAACATCATCAGGGCAGGAGCCATCTGTTAGAAGAAAAACATTTTATTTTATTTGGCTGCCGTGGTCTTCTATAATCAAAGCTTTTATCTCCACTTCCCAGATAATGGCTCTGAAGTGGAAAGCCCATGAAGGCATGCCCCTGTGTGGTGCGCTTTCTTATCTGCCGTCTCTGGTCTCCTAGAACGCTGTCACAGGACTAGCCATACATACCTATTAGAGTCTTCCATTTGGTGACTTTATCTTTGTACCTAAGGTCAATTTTTGTGTGCAGTTTGGTTTTTGAGATAACCTCCTTGTGGCCCAGGCTTCCTTGCTGACCACTACTGACAACGGTCCCCCTCAGTCTCCCAGGTACTAGGATTACATGAGGGCACCACCATGTCCAGCTTACCTACCATAGAATTCATAGTATTTTAATTTACATGATTGGCTTTTAGTGAGCCTTATTTCTAGAGACAACACTTGAACAAGAGTCTCTCGAAGCCCTGGAATGAGCTTTGCACAGACGACTCCCTCTCATTGGGTGTTATTTTCAGTTAAGTGTGGGACTTAACTGAATTCAGGTTTTAGCTGAGGTGGCACCTGTCTCACCAGCAGCAGGGACATGCCCTGGCATCCAACCAAAAGCGAGGAGAGGGAGGGTTGAGGTGAGCAGAATTCTGTGAGTCGGTGGTGTTCACCAGAGGAAAGCCATACTTTGAAAAGATGGCCGACATGTCCGAAAGGGATGTCACCAAAGGGATATTTGCCTTTCTCCTTTCCTCTTCATCCCTTAGCCTGCCTCCTTCCCAATCTCTCCCGCACACTTCTCTCTCTGACTTGAATTCACTGTTACTTGGTAAAGGTTTACTCATCTCTTCATTTCAGAAATGGAGAACTGGACTAGTGGAATCGGGTGTTGGCCTTGGATACACAGCGCTGGGTTTGGGTGTAGTAGTGCACACACACACACACACACACACACACACACACACTCATATACACACATACTCACACATGCACTCTCACACGTAGTCATACACACACTCACATACACACGTATTCTCACACACTCACACATTCATACACCACATGCACTCTCACACATAGTCATACACACACACACACACATGCACTCTCACACAGTCATACACACACTCACACACATACTCGTATACACACACACACACATACACACTCACACTCATTCGATTAAAAATATGATAAACTGTATTTCTGCTTCCAAACACTGTTTTACACTTACTTCTTTAGTGGTTCTGATTTGTTCTCCTGCTCCAGACCAGTGATTTGCCATAAGGAGAATTAAGGCAGCGGTCTGAGGCTGGGCCTCTGCAGCTGTTTGTATGTACACCTAGTGTATGACTTTTCTCTCATAGTTACGACTTTTACCTTCCATGTTCTTCTGTTTCCATGCCCTAAAAATCACTCTTCAGGACATAAACATGTAGTTCACCCATCCCCCCAAAATGTATATATATAAGTATAAATCTCTGTAACAATAAGAGTGTTTCCATTTATTTAAATATTGTGTTTTGGCAATGTGTAAATAGTGCTAAATCAGGAAAATTGTCCACAGTCAGTGCTGTGAGTTTGAAACTGTACTTATAAAAACTCCGGTCTGTGGAGTTCCCATGTGGTTTGCTACTGTCTCATCACTGGCTAACTCCGGGAATGTTCCTCGAATAAACCAAATGAACGGATAGAACTCCTGCACGTTGTCGGACCTGCACCATCATGGCTTGGCACAAATATGCCACACACCCCAACACTAAATGCATCAATAAATTATAATTTAAAAGCAAAAGACACATCCCCATACATCTAGAGGTTTTGTTTGTTTTTTGTGAACCATGTCATAAATTGCTGAGCAGCTAAAGCTGTTTCAGAGACCTGCGGTGCTCAGGCAGCTTGGGAGTCAGTTCTCTCCTTACACCTTCGGGTTCCAGGAACTGGACTCAGGTCATCAGGCCCAGCAGCAAGCTCCTTTCTAACACTGAGCCATCGACCTCACCAGCCCTGGGCTTTGTTTGTTTGTTATCATGATTTCAAAATAAGCGAACACAGTTCTAGAGAGCTGATTGTTTTTATACAGCCCAGGTTGGCCTCAGTTTTAGAGTCTACTGCCTTGGGCTCACAATTGTTGGGGTTGTAGATACGCCCCACCACAGCTAGCCTTAGTAAATTCTTTAAGTTCAGTGGCAAATACCAACAGGTAAAATACTCGAAGACTTGTCCAGCCCAGCACGCCGACAGTCACAGCAGGCACAGGATGACTGGCATGAAGGTGTTTATCAAACATTAATAGGTCCTGGTAGAAATGTTCATTTTAGCACAAAAGCTCCCTTTAGCTAGTTTTGTGAAATCCATTTTATTCAGTATTTAAATGAAGTTATAAAAAGAAAGATTATTCCTAAATGTAGAGTGCTTGCCAAAGTTTTCCTTTGTTAACTTTAGAATCTATTCATTTTGTGTATTATGGAGACTTAACACTTTATCTAGGTGACAGTAAAATCTTGCTTTTCTTGGACCTGAAATACAAATATCCCATTCTGTTCCTCTTTATAGATGTCCACAGAATTCTAGAGCATTTAAGAGCCAGAGGGAGGAACAGGACTGAGAATCCTTTGCTTTTCTCTCTTCTGTTAGTACCGTTCCACTGTCTGTCTGAAATGCAAGTTTGGGAGTTGACTGCTGTCATTTTGGATTGGAAATGCACACACATATACATGCGTGCTCACGCGTGCACACACACACACTAAATACATTTATACTAAAAGGCAGAGTAGGAGAGACTTAATAGTAACAGTTTTAGGAAGACTTGGATTAATTTTGTTAATTAAGGGTATGGGGGAAGGAACCATTAAAAGTTAGTCATTTAAGCTGAGAGCCGGTATACATGGTGGACGATCGTCTCAAAGGCAGAAAGAAATGGATCATGGCCATAAGCAGAGAGGCAGCTTGAGTATAGTCAGGGAGGAACCAGTGAAGAGCAGTGTGGCACACAGTCCATACACAGAAGAGAGAGATTTTCAAAAGGACATCTGTTTTCAAGGAGGTGGGGTGAGAGGAGGCAGGCACTCTGCAGCTGTTGAGGTGGAGTTCTGGATGGCATGTAGTAACAGTGGTCCTCGTGGTCCAGAAAAGGAGCTGACCACGAACAACAGAAGATTAACATGTATTATCCTGATGAGACCAAAGATCATGGATTTGTAGTGCTGTCAGCCAGAGTTTCTTTCTCCCCAGCCCTCACTCCTAAACCCTACCCTACTGTCGCCCTGTGGTGTGGGGGAGAAAGCACTGATCTTGGATTGCAGTCTTGCTGGGTAGGATAGCTAAGACAGGGGACAAAGATTCAGAAGGTAATATCAAGAGACTGAATCCAGAAAGAGACCAAGGAACTGGGGAGATGACTCCATGGGTAAAAGCATTTCTGTGTGAGCATCAGGACCTGAGTTTGAATCTCTAGAACCCACATAAAAAGCTGGATTTAAAATGTGTCTGTACTGCCAATGTTCCTACAAGATTTGGGAGGTGGAGACAGAATTCCTGGGAACTCGCAGGCCAGCCAGCATACTCGGTGAGAGAACAAAGAAACACTTTGTTCAAAGCAAGATGGGACGTGCGGACCAGCTCCTGGGGTTGCCCTTAGACACTTGGTGAGCACTACATTCACACACACATTGTACATGCGCTCTCAGGCACGCGAGTGCACACACACTCACACACATGCATATACACGTGCACACACAAAGAGCTACAGCAAATATTTTGGGTGGAATTACTTCAGGGACAAAGCTGGTCTTCTCAGCCACGTATTTCAATGTCCTCTTCCCCAGACTGTGTCTCCTGCTGCTCTCCCAGATGAGATTCCTTTTGTTGATCAGACTCAGAATTGAGATCCAACATATCTTTTCTTTCGGATGAGTCCTGTTCCTTTGGTGTCTTCCTGATTACCCAGCATTGAAAACTGACTTTGTCAGCCATGCACAGTGGTCTAAGTTTAACCCTAGAACTAGAGAGGCTGAGGCAGAGGAATTGCTCAGAGTGCAAAGCCTGCCTGACGACAGTGAGACCTTACCTAAAAAGCCTGGGGAGGTGGGTGCTCTTTTTATGTTAGCTATTCTTGGCCAACAATTTGACTTCGTCTGGAATGAACTAAAACCCAACCCAAGTGACTGGGTACACTGTAAAGGATTTTTCTTAGTTAAATCATTTGAAGTGTGAATACCCATCCTGTTTGTCTGTTTGTTGTTTTTTTGTTTTTTTTGAGGCAGGGTTTCTTTGTATATAGCCTTGGCTGTCCTGAAACTCACTCTGTATAACAGGCTGACCTTAAATTCAAGAGATCTGCCTGCCTCTGCCTTCCCAGTTCTGGGATCAAAGGCATGTGCCACCATCTCCCAGCTGGGAAGAAACACCTTTAATCGATTGTATGAGGTGGAAAGATCCATCATTAATCTGGGCCACAACTTCTGCTAGCAGCCTGTGTAAAGACTTGGAAGAAGGAAGTTTTGCATTTTTGCCTGCTTGCCCTCACTCTCTCCAGCAATTCCATCTATTCACTGTCTTCAGAGCCTGCTTCTCTGGATTTCCAAAGTATACTAGAGACCGGATGAGACATCCCGCCTCATGGACTGAAAAATGACTGGATTCTTGGGCCTTATGTTGGTAGACAGCCATTGTTGGACTAGCCTGTATGTAGCACAAATAATAAAAACCCAGAGACAGATATTGGGGATCAACCTGAGACTCAGAAAAGCAAAGCAGCCAGCCACTGGCTCTTACCTCTACCTCAGACTGAAATGGCGATCCTGCCTCCAGGAATCTCAGAATGAGACTGTGTCTGAGAACTATCTCCTCCCATTTTATAATCCTCCCTAGTGTTGGGATTAAAGGTATGTACCACCACCACCCGGCCTCTATGGCTAACTAGTGTGGCTACTGGGATTAAAGGTCTGTGCCACCACTGCCTGGTCTGTATGACTTACCAATGTGGCTGTTTTACTCTCTGATCTTCAGGCAAGCTTTATTTTTTAAAATACAAATGAAATATCACTACACTTGTAAGCCATTCCAATAAATCCCGTAGATAGATAGATAGATAGATAGATAGATAGATAGATAGATAGATAGATAGATAGATAGATTCTATAAGTTCTGTTCCTCCCTATAATACACTTGCCCTTTACTTCTCATAGTTGATTACTCTGCCTTTCAGTTTTGGTTTGAGTCAGTGTGTCACTGTGCAACCCTGGTTGATATGGAACTTGCTGTACAGACCAAACTGGCCTCAGACTCACAGATAGCCACTTACCTCTGCCTCCCAGATGCTGAGATTAAAAGGTATGCACTCCCACGCCCAGCTAGTTGTTTTCTGTGATGTTTTCTCCATTTCCACTGTTACTGAAGCACACCGGCCTAGACTGCCTTCCTAAACAGATTACGTCCATGAACATGAGAGGGGCTGTGGGAAGGATGGGGGAGGTGGAGTAAGGATGGGGGAGGCAGAGTAGTCAGGAAGTGGGGGTGAGAGGGAGCAGCGTGCACTGTGTATATGTACAAAATTTTCTAAGAACAAATTAATTTTTTGAAAGTATTTAGTGAGATCCCAGCTTCCCACATAACTTGCGATGTTGCCTCGTGCCTGACATGTCTCTCCTGGGGCTGTCGTGTCCACAGGTTGTCTCTCCTTGCAAGCATCTGGCGGCACTGTGGCTTATGATCAGACTTGTCTGTGAAAGCTGTATCTGTCACTGCCGTCACCTATGGAAAGACCTGCTGAAAGATTGTCTTTGCTACTCAGTTTCTCTCAGCACTTAGCCCGCAGCTTCAACGTGATTGCATTTAACCTGCTTATTCAGTTCAGAAAGGTAGGATCTGAACATACACGCTACAGTTCAGCTACTCAGGCCAAGACCAGAGCACTCCGCAAGCCTGAGAGTTCAACGCCAGCCCGGACAACACCCAAGATCCAGTTCTTATCAACTAGGGGAACTATGAATTGTTCTTTCTCTATCTTGGCTGTCCATTAGAATCACATTAGGAACTTTAAAAAATGTATTTACTAATGACTGATTCACAAGTTTTGATTTGCTGATCTTTGTAAGACTTAAATAGAAGTTTTGTTTTTAGTTTCCTAAGGGGCTAATTGTACATAGAGAACCAAGAACCAAACTCAGGGTTTATCGGGGTGCTGAGTAGAAAGGTGCCTCCTCAGTTGCCTGAGCTGTGTCCAACAGGCTTGCTTAGGCACAGGCACACAGAAGAAGTGGGGGGGGGGGGTAGCAGCAGGCTTGCCCACTTGCGTTGGCATGTTTACTCTGTAACGGCAGACCTCCCTCATGCTGTACTTGAAGAGCATACACAGTGGCCTCTGAAAATCATGAGACCTGCTCAGTTCTTAAAATGAATCAGATGTGTGAACTGCTGTGGTCTCGCGGTTAGGAGTGCAGACTGTGAGGTGCTCCTGGGGCTACTGACTTACGTGACCTTCATAGAGTCGCTTGGCCTCATCTTGGAGTTAACACCTGCTGCAACCTCACAGAAAGACCAAGTTGTCTCATAAAAAAATCTTTGTAGAAAGTTAAATCACTGACTTATGTTTGGATCCCCCCACAAGGGGGCCAAGCAGGCTCAAGGGCTGGGGTGTCTGAACGTGAAACTCAGCTCCCGTCTCTCGGCATTTACTTTCCTGTCGGGTCAACAAAACAGAAAAAAAGTGTAAAGTTGTCCCACAGCACATGGCCTAGCCTGTGCTATCTTATAGAAAAGGAAGGCTCTGCAGCCTGCTGACTTTTTGAACTTTTAACTCAACTGATTATTGTTTTATTGTGGGTAAGAAATCAGATCCATAGGCTAGACGAATGTTCGTAGCTGCCCCTTAGAGTTGGACTTTTTGTCTTCTGTCCAAGAAACCATGGGGTAAAGTAAGTTCATGTTAAATATGAAACTTGAAATTTGAAATTCTAATTATTTGCATCCTGAAGAGCCCTTAAATATACAGGCAGAAGTCCTTTTGAAAATATATACCCTTTTTCTCATTTCTGAAAAAGACATTTCACATAATACCTAGGGTGTGTGTGAGCCCTCGACTTTCCGACAGCATCGTGAGCTTTTGTGTTACAGTCACAGCTTGCCAGTGTTTCATTTCTAAGTGTGAGCGCAGGGTAGTAAAGACAGAGGCGTTCTGGTTAATCCTCTTGTCATTTAGTTCTTCTGGAAAGAAGGGTAAATCCTAGCTCAGTATATAGAACAGCAAGATAGCCTGATACTGGGGCTGGAGAGATGGCTCAGCAGTTAAGAGCTCTGGCTGCCCTTCCAGAGGACCAGGTTCAAGTCCCAGCACCCACGTGGCAGCTCACAACTGTCTGTGACTCAGTTCCAGGGAATCTGACAGCCTCACACCAATGCATATAAAATTAAATACATGTAAGACTGATACTGAATCCCACTGAGAAAATTAGGTGGTATAACCTCATAAATACTACAGTTAAACGTCTGTTGTATTTTCACCTGCACCATTCTTAATGAAGTACTTCAGCCGAGTGTGATGGTGCATGCCTGCAACCCCAGCCCACAAGAGACTGAAGCAAGAGACTGGGCTTCATAGTGAGACCCTATCTCATCTTAAAATGTATATAAACCTATGAAAAACAGAATTGTCTCTTCTATCCCAGCAGGTTTTGCTCTTGTTTGACTCTAATCCCATAGACATCAGGTATTATGTTTGTTATTTGGTACTTTAAAATAGGGTCCCATCCTATAGCCCAGGCTAGCTTAGAACTTGTGGTTGTCCTCATACCCCAGCCTCAGAAGTGCTGGGATTATGGCTGTGAGCCTCCGCTCCAGGCTCCGCTGTCTTTTACATTGCTGACATGATAAACACAGTGTATGCAAACCCTGACGGTATTTCTCTTTGGTAGGAAATTCCCTCGTGCCTCTCCTTCCTGGCTCTGACTTACAGAAAATAAGAGGGGCGAGGGTTTGGAGTTTTTCTTGAAAAAAGACAGTGTTATCTTTTAACAGTCACTGCATCCATGGCCTTTATGCATGGTGAGCCACAGAGTGGGCTCCCTCCCTGCAACAGAACTCTGTATGAACTCAGTAATTTCTCAAATCTGATAGGTAAAACAGTGTGGCTTTTTGCTTCCTGTCCCTTCCTCCACCCGTAAACCATACAGCGTTGTGTTCTCTGGTGACATTTACTCAGACAGACCTCCTCACGGCTCTCTTCTGTGTGAGGGAGATGTGCCGTCCAGTGCCATTTAGAATGTTTTAGAACAGCCTGCCTCAGAGCCCGCCCCAGGAGAGTGCTCCTGCTTCAGCTCAGTGCTGAGGGTGTGGTCCTGGGAAATCCACAATGCAGGTGCCTATAGATACCTGAGATGTGCTAATTCAGGATGCTGGGTGCTTGGTGTCCTCAGAGCTCCTGAGTGGAGGTCCCAGTGCTTTAACCTGGCACAGTGACTGAGGCAGGAGGGACCAGAATGGGGAAAGTGACTGAAAACTCCAAGTTCATCGCCCTACAGATGGATTATACAGCATTGAATCTGTTTTTTAGTCCTATTTGTCAGATAAACCAAGATTTGAACTCTGTATATGGCTCTCTCTGGTGACAGGATACAAACCCAAGACCTGTGGGTAACTTCTGAGGCCTAATCAGCAGTTTTCAGAGCTCCGGTCCTTGAGTTTGTTTTATTAGAAGCCCTCCGTTGACGTGCTCAGACTGGAAGCCCTTCCTACTCCTCAGAGTCCCTGTTAACCAGATGCTGTCCTAACAAGCGGAGAGTCCTGTTCCAGCCTGGCGTGTGCTCTCCTTTTGATGTGACAGATGTGGAGCAGTGGGCTAAGGGCTTATCAATAAGATGCTGTTTGACACTTGGCTTTGCTTTTGTTGTCACTGGGAAGAACTGGCTGCCGGGGCCTCTGTGTTTCCAGAATTGAGAATTGAATCCCTGGAGTTTCTTCTCCTTTGTGATTTTATGTTACAAGTTTTTATTAGCTATTTTTGCAGACTGTTACCCTCTAGGATAGTATTGTGCAAAGCAGTCCTCATAGCCACCTCTGCCCTCATTTATGCTTAGACAGATTTAAGCATTAATTTTTAAATATTCACTACCATCCATATTATCTACCAATGATTTTAAAGATATTTCCTAGAGAAACACATTGTCAAATATCAACTCTGGTGTGTTGCTGTTTCTTAATTAAGTAGAAGTGATTCAGTCCATTGTCTTCCTTGGTAGTCACTACTGAAAGTTTAAGGAGTAAAATAGAGACTTGTCCCTTTCAGTGTACGGTGGGTTGTTTTTAATAAAAAGGCTGAACAGGATAATGAGCTGAGGATAGAGCACACGCCTGTAATCTCGCCCTGGGAAGGCTGACAGAAGATCATAAGCCTTGGGTTCAAAACCAGCCTGGGCAACAGAGCCAATGGCAACGTTTACGTCAGTCAGGTTTTACGAAAGGGGTTAAGTATTTGGTAAGATCCTGCAGGTGTGCTTCAGAGATAACTTAGAAGTGAAAGATTTCATTTCATAGTGTAGTCTTTGGGTTTGTTATGTTTTTGCAGTAATAGATTTAGACAGTATTGTATTCTGAGGCACTCTATCTCTCCACAATAAGAAATTTGATGGGATCACAGGAAAGAGCATGGGTTATAACGAGTAGTTACACAGCATCCCAGCACACAGGAGGCAGAGGCAGGTGGATCTCTGTGAGTTCAAAGCCAGCCTGGTCTACAGAGTGACTTCCAGAGCAGCCAGGGCTACATGGTGAAATCCTGTATTGAAAAAGGAAGGGGGCAGGGGGCAAAAGGGCCTATGCTAGGGATAGATAATGGTAGAGTGTTTGTCTAGGATAAGTGAAGTCCCGTGCTTAACCCACAAACCCACAAAAACAAGAGTATCGGTGTGCCCTCGAATGTCAGAAGACATAAGAGCTCTGAAACCAGAGTGACAAATGTCTGTGAATCACCATGCGGGCTCCGGGAACAAACCCGGGCCCTCTGCAGGAACACGTGCTTTCAGCCATTGAGCCATCTCTCTAGCACCCAGAAGAATGTTTCTGAAAAGTGTTTGAAAGGAAGAGAGAAAGAGACTTAGAATTCCAGCACAGTGGTCGTCGTCTACGCCCCACAGTCCCAGCTCAGTTGTACAGGCAAGAGAATCATTTGAGCCTGGGAGTTTGGGTCTAGCCTGAGCAACATAGTCAGTTCATGGCTGTTGTTCTTGTTGGAGCCAGCTGGTTGCTTGGTTGACTGGTTTTAGGACAGGAAATAAGTTAAAAGCTACAGATTAAGCCTGCCCAGTGACACTTGGCACTGTTTCCTCTTGGCAAAATCCATTCTTCCCATGCAACTGTCCTGGCAAGAACAAAGGTATTCAAGAAGCAGTTGTCCTCCTCTCTTTGTTTGCAAAGAACTTTACCCTGGGAAAAGTAAAAAGGCTTAACCCTAGTGCCAACCAGAGGAGGATCTCCTGGAAAGAGATCTCACATAGTTTTGACAACTTTTGCTAGACCCACATCTTGAAGGAAATACATGGGTCGTGGCAGGTTACACCAGGATTGCCTAGTTGTGCATACTTCTTGCCTTGTGTTCAAATTTAAACTTCATGTCAGGACTTAGGGGGCCAGAAGTGTAACTAGATTGTTTATTTGCTCCTCTTCCCAGTGACCACATTGAGTACATTTCCTTTCCCTCACTTCACGAATCTTTGTTTAAGTGGCCTGTAGAAGATGGGATGAGAGCCACCCCTGCAGGGCTGCCGGGGCCCAGGCTCTGACCCTGACAACTCTCCTAACACAGAATTAATCCCAAGATGACCAGACGTGAGAGGGGAAGTGCAGGAGTAGCTGGAAGTTCCTGTGTAGTACTTGGTTCGCCTGATGCATTTAAAGCCCCTTAAAATCCCTGAGTTTGCTCTGGAATATTCTGGCAGGAAGATGCAACTGTATGCAGGCAAAAGGAAGGATCAAAATATTTCCCTCCATCATTTCCTCTAAAAAAGAAAACTGGGGGAATGTTCTGGTAAGGAGAAAAACATTGCAAACAACAAAATGGCCTGGTAAGCCACCTTTACCCATAGTTATTGATCAGCAACAGTGTGACAGATGCCGAAGATGCAGTGAAGATAAAGGAGGTCACCACCCAGGGATGCTTCTGGGAATGGAGGTGGACAAGTAAACGCATAACAGAAGGAAGAGAAGAAGCAGTAAGGACAATGGAGAAGAATAAAGCAGAGTAAAGAGGTAGGATGAAGGTGAGGATAGATTGCAAGGAGGAAGGCATTTAAACCAAATGGAGTCACAGGAACGAGCCCATTGTGCAGAGATCTGGGAGAAGAATCCCCCAAGATGGGACCATCTTGGTGCAGAGGCAAGATTGGTCAGTACAGATGAAATGCAGTGAGCCCAGGAAAATTCTGATCCAAGAGGAAGGTTTTATGAGATCATTTTTACTTGTAAGACATCTTTCCCAGACCAGACTTCAAATAACCTAAAGCCAGATGGCTTATTTGGATTTCTCTTGTTACTGGCAATAGTCAGTAGAGCCGTAAACAGTATATTAATAATGAAGTTACTTGTTTTAATTAGCATAGGGGCTGACTGTAGTGGTTCGTGTTTGTAATCCCAGCGTTCCAGAGGTGGAGGCAGAAGGATCAGGAGTTCAAAGAAGCCTCAGCTACATGGTGAGTTGCAGACCAGCTGGGCTCCGTGAGAAAAGTAAAGACTGACCAATATTTGTTCAGGGCCAGATGGTAAATATTTTTGTCTTTACTGAAGTCCCAGCCACTCAGCTTTGCTGTCGTAACACAGAAGTAGCCATTTGCTGTAAATCTATAGGCTAATCAAACTTCAATTACAAAAATAAGTAGGAAGTTGAATTAAGCCCATGGGTCCCAGCTTGTCCCTGAGCCTCTCCTCGTATATCGAGAGATGGTACTGTGGGGGACAGCGATCTCAGTTCTGAGATAGTCACTGCCTTTTCTTTTATTTTTTTAAGACAGGGTTTCTTTGTGTAGCCCTGGGTGTCCTGGAACTCACTTTGTAGACCAGGCTGGCTTCAAACTCACAGAGATCCACCTGTCTCTGCCTCCTAAGTGCTGGGATTAAAGGCATGTGCTACCACCGCCCAGCAATAATTGCCAAATTAAGAGAACAAGCCTGTGGAGAATGAGAAGATGGGTGAGGAAAAATGGGACGTTTGCTTTTCCCTGGCCTGGTGACTTAGCAAACTTCATAGCTAACAGCACATTCTTCCACATAAGTTGATATATATTCGTGTGGTAAAACAATGAAAAATGGTCCAAAGGCGTTAGAATCCTCGTACAGTTGCTGCTGAAGGGAGTAGTGCACTCAGACCTGAGAGGATGTGGTGCCCACGGTGTGGAAGTGACTGACTGACATGGACGCAGCAGTAGCCCAGGCAGGGGGGCCCTGCCTGAAGTGAGCTGAGACGGTGAGAGGGAGTGGATGAAGCTGACTTAATCACACTTCAGGCTCCACAGGATGGCATCTCATAGGATCTAGGATGTTTAGGGTAAGAGTTGAGGGTAGCTGAGGAGGAAGGAGCGTGTGGCTCAGTCTTTGGGCGCCTGTCTAGCACACGTGATGCCCTGGGTTCGGTCCCCAGCACTGCAGACGGAGCAGTCAGGACAGCTGTAGTCGGTGTGTGCAGAGCCCTGAGGTCAGTGCCCTGGCCCCTCTCTCCCTTCAAAGAGAGGACTGGGTTTTCTGGTACCAGAATGTTGTGGTGGAAGAAATGAGAAGTTCTGGTTTAATCGTGATGCATTTGTGTACTCTAGGGCAGCCTACAGGAGAAAAATCCCAGGTTTTAATGATGGGTAGTCAGAGCCATGTGACTCAGTGTGGTAGAGAAAAGGACCAGGATGAGACTTGAGTTATGACTAATGAGCTGCTGAGAAAAGAAAAATCAACAGGAGAGAATAAAGAATCAGAGGGTCTCAAAAACCCAAAGGAGAATTCTAGAGAAAAAGACAATGCCGTCACCTGCAGCACACTCAGCCAGAAGGAGACTGAGGAAGACAGTTGTTGACTGGGGACTCAACAGCTCCAGTTGTCAGCCTTTGTCCAGAGCCTGGTCAGCCATATGCACGCAGGCTCTGTGTTCCTCAGTCCATGTTGTTCACAGAAGACGACCCTGGATAGAACCTTGTCTCGGCTTCAGCACGGTACCCCCCACATAGGTTCTCCAGTCGAGTCTGAGAACCCACAGCTTCTCGGCACTTCTCACCCTTCTCAATCTGCTAAGACAGTCCAGTCCTGACCGATTCATCCAAAGAACACACAGAGCCTCCTGCTAAAGATAACTGGAGAATTTAGACTGTGCCTGACAGACTGGAGGTGTGAGTTATTAATAACACATGTTCAAGGTGATAAGAGAAGGAATTGTTAACACATGTAAATTCAATGTATTGGTCCATTTGCCTTCTAGATGTGAGTTACTTTGGAAAGACAAGTCATAGTTCTCTTGACTCATTATAAAGTTATACATTAAGTCAAATTTTCAGGGTTGCATCTTTGTTACTGTGTAACTTGTCAAAACCATACTGTGCCTTTTGCCTTCAAATGCGTGTTCTTGTTTCCGTTTTTATATGGTCAGCTCTGGGGTCTTCTTAGCTGGTTTGGGGTAGTTGGCTGCTGTTGGGTGTGCTTTGTTCTCACTTAGTGAGCTCTTCATTAGTCAGCTCTCCATTTCCAAAATTTGATTTTTTTTCCCAAAATTTCTTTTTGCAGTGTTCTAGTGCATATCCTGTACTGTCTTTCACATGCATGCATGCATGCATGGAACATGCTCCCAAACACACATACCATGTATATGCATGTACACACAATAAGAATAATACAAAATTTAAATTAAAAAGTTACAAAAAAAAGTTCCTTTGGAGCCATTGTGTCACCTTGGGGTATGTGCCACTTTTTTTTTTTTTGGTGTTTTGGTTTGTTTGTTTGTTTGTTTGTTTTTGGTTTTTTGAGACAGGGTTTCTCTGTAGCTTTGAGGCCTGTCCTGGAACTCGCTCTGTAGACCAGGCTGATCTCAAACTCACAGAGATCCACCTGCTTCTGCCTCCCAAGTGCTTGGATTAAAGGTGTGCACCACCACCACCCAGCTCTCTACCACTTTATAAAGTGCTTAAGAAGCTGTCTCTTGGAAACATGTCTTAGGCTGCCACTGTCATTGGTGGTTTTGCGTCTGGCTGGACTCCATACTGTCATTTCACTATAGTTTCTTTAACTGTGATTAGTGACTTTGGGCACAGTGAATACTGTTACAGAGCCCGGAAGACCACTGTCTGTACAGGCCACGTGTGCAGAACACTGGGTGTGTGGGGGCCATCCAGTGTGTCACTGCTCCCACAGTGGGCATAATGCCCTCTACAGCAGTGGTGTCTGGAACAGTCGATCGCCAACCCACACCAAAGAGAGAAGCACTCAGAGGGTTCAGTCCTTCGTGGCCCTCATGGAGCTGGACAGCAGCTCAGACGAGACGGAGAGTAGCGTGGTAGAGAGAGCTGCCGAGAAGGTAGGGGATAGAGAGAGCTGCCGAGAGGGTGGAGCGGTAGAGAGAGCTGCTGAGGACAGCAGCACATCTGTTTACTCGCTGCTCCAGTGCAGTGTCTGAGAGCAGGGCTGAGAGACAGAGCTGGGCAGTGTTCTCCTCTGATGCCCATTATCTGCTTTGGGGCAACAACTGGGACCCTCATGACACCCAGGCTGACGATGTCGGTTTTCCCTGTCCTGACAGTAACAGGCACATAGCTTTGACACAGAGTGGGCGTTGGCCTTCAGTCCTGGAAGAAGCACAAGCCCACATATGTCTTTGATCTTAGGACAGGCACCCTGATAGACTGGTTCTCAAAGATAGCACCTCCAGTTCTGCAGGTCACCATACCTATCTTCCACAGTACAGTTACCCTGCTGAGCCAAGCGGAATGGTCCAGGCAACTAAACCCTATACAGTTCTACAGAAAGTCTATGGAAGCCCAGACACGAGAAGAGCAGGCATCCCTGAAACCCAAACTCCCATCTCACTTCTCAGAATGGCCCTTGGCATGGCACCATGAATGCATCTGGGGGAGGTGGTATGAGACTCTACCATGCATATTTTGGATTACTCATCCAGTGGGTTGCTAGTAGTAACGTGATATAGTTCCCAGTAGCTAGAACTGCCAGCATCCTCATGGCTAGTTTGCTGGAACACTTTGATCCTTACTCCTGCAGAAACTCCTTCCTCCCGTCTGTGAAGCTGTGGTAGCAAGTACAAGAGAACTTATATGCGCCCTCACTGTGCTCTCTTGTTCCAGCTATCTGGATTCTCCGAGTTTGAATCTTAGTGATTTCCTCTGTTCTCCCACAATCCTTCACTTCAGTATATACATATACCAATTACGTTGGTTTTCTGTGGGAGAGGGGTTGAATGCCAGCAGCGGTCTGCTCGGTGATCTTGGGTTTTCTGATTGCCTACTTTATTAAAATCTCAGTGCCTGGAATGTAGCTTGTCTTGCATGTGCAAAGCTTTGAGTTCAGTCCACAGCACATTAAAAAGGAAACCGTTTACTAATAAAAGGCTTGCTTATTGATTACATTTCATTGAGAACATTACATGTAGTCAGTCTTTAGAGATTTGTCAGAAGTAGTTTGAAGAAAAAACTTGGATTTGGTATTAAATGCCTTATGGTATATTAATGTTTTAAAAATTAAAATGTAAGATTACCAGTAGGTAATCTTGCTTTTTGTTATCTTTTGGGGTGGGTATAAGCCAAATACTTTATATAGATTGTTTCCAAAGCTCCCCCATCTTCTCCATTCTACAAAGGAAAATTTTATGCATTTTGCTTTTATCCAAAGAATTTTTGCTGGCTTACTGGGCATGTTAATAGGTACGGTAGACATCTTTCCTTATTGAACAGTGTTTGTTGGTCTTTTAAGTCTTCTGAGATTCCAACTTAGTAAAAACTTTTCTCTACGAATTTTGTTATTTCAGAGAAAGCTTTTCCTCCACAGGAGACCCACCATGGAAAATTGAAGATGCATCCTCCGGTCCTTCTTACTTCCTCACGTGCTTTTACTATTATTGATTTCAGATTGACGCCGATTCTTGGCATTCAGAAGCATTCTCCGAAAAACGTGGTATTTACACAGTTTATAGCCACCCTGCTGACAGAACTGCATTTAAAATGTGAAGATCTTGAAAACTTAACCACTGTATTTAGAACGAGCTGCTAAGAAGCGTGGTGAGTTGGATTCTATTTGTTACCTGTGTGAGCTTCTGAAAGTGCTCAGCCAGTGTTCTCTCGCTATCAATGCCCCAACCACAAGTTTAAAAAGCAGGCACAGATCTCAAGCACACTGCAGCTTGCTAAAGACTCAGCTGTCTGCTGCCTCCTGTCCACTTCTAATTTGTGCTGCCCATGCTGCAAATCTTCCTGTGAAGACAGCAGTTCTGGGTCTGACATCTAGGATGTCCCCAGGCCATCCCGCTGTCCCCCCTGATCCAGTTTCCTCCCATAAAGCACCAGTTCACTGCAGTGGCCCATCGTGAGTCTTCTCATTCTGCTGCCCCGAGAGTGGAGCTGACCTCTTTCTAGCCAGCATCTTAGTTACCTCAGTGCAGATAAGCAGGTAAATTTGCATGCCTGGGTTTGTTGAATTTTATACCTGCTTCTAGAGACACAGCTCAAGTCTGTCGTACGGATTATAAAAACCCAGAGACAGATGTTGGGGTTCAAGCCGAAGATCAGAAAAGCAAAGCAGCCGCTAGAGAGTTCTTACCTCTACCAAGGCTCAGACAAAGGGGCGATCCTGTTCTCACGTGACTGCAGACTGCAGTGCTCGCCACCAGACCTCAGACTGCACCCAGACTGCATGGGACTCCTCTCTGGTGCTGGGATTAGTGTGAGCTCTGTTTCTCTTTAGACAGATTCACTCTCCTGGAGCCCAGGGCAGCCTTGAATTCCGGGATTAAAGGTGTGTGCCACTACTCCCTGGCCTCTAATGGCTCAGCTCTACACTATGATCTTCAGGCAAGCTTTATTTATTAAAACACAAATAAAATAGTCTTTGTCTCTTGCAAGTTGACCATCAGAATGTCCCTTAACTACACCGTTTTTTGCCTTCTCATTTAATATGAAAATCAAAAAACATCTTGGGAAATAGTCTTAATTCAAGATTCTCTTTAGTATAAAAACCAAGCAACGCAGAAGTAAGCTTATAGATAAGAAAGTCTTCCTTACCTCTGCTTTGGCTATTGGAGGTAAGGAAAACTAATTCATTCTCTCTCTCTCTCTCTCTCTCTCTCTCTCTCTCTCTCTCTCTCTCTCTCCTTTGTTCTTTGTCTAAAGGTGGGACCCCATGGAGTATTTCCCCTTCCATGTTGGCATGTCTCTTGTTCTGGCCGCCATATTGTTGAGGTGTCGTGGGTAAAGCTTCTTTCTCATTTCCCTCCTGTTCCTCCAGTTCTTAGTCTTCTCATGCCCTCTTCCAAGATGTTGCCTGAGCCTTAGTGCAGGAGTTGTGTTGTATACAACAGATGTTGTGTATCTGTTGGGGCTGGGCACCCCATGATCCACTGTTTACTGTATTTTGAGCAGGTGTGGTTTTCTGTGATAGTCTTCATCTACAGCTAAGAAAAGTTTCTTTGGTGAAGATTGAGAAGCTATACTTACCTGTGAGTAGAAGTATTTAGAATGTGTTTAAGGATTATGTTGGTTTAAAAATAGCAGTAATAGGTTCTCCTTTTAAGATTTGTGACCTCACTAACCCTGGGTAGTTTCGTGTATCAGGCATGATTTTGATTTCCTTCCTGCTGAATGGACCTTAAATCTAATTAGACAGCTGCTGGCTACCTCTAAAATAAGAGTGCCACTATTAGCTGGGTGGTGGTGGTGCATGCCTTTAATCCCAGCACTCGGGAGGCACAGGCAGGTTCTCTATAAGTTCGAGGCCAGCCTGGTCTACAGCGTGAGTTCCAGACAGGCTCCAAGCTATATTGCCCCCTTAGAGACAACCTGGCCTGCGAGTGGTTGTTGTAGATCATAGTAGGCTCCACGACTGAGCAGCACAGGATGGCTCCCCTCCCAGCACCATGAGAGCTTTTCAGTTTTATCGAGACTGACTTGTCAATTTTACCTTAATCCCTGGGCAGACAGAGCCCTAGTCAGGAAGGGCTTTCCTACACCTGAATCATGCAGATGGAGCCCTAGGAAGTGCTTTCCACACCTGGATATTCGGGCACTGCCTGTGTTTTCTCAACAGTTTCAGGTTTCATGCTTAGGTCTTTGATCCGTTTGGAATTTTTTGTATGAGATGATAGATATGGGCCTAATTTTATCCTTGTACGTGGACATCCAGTTTGCCCAGCACCATCTGTGGAAGATGCTTTTGTTTCCAGTGTCTTTCGGCCACCTCTGTCAAATATTAAGTGCCTAGAGGCCCATGTACTCATGATTTTTGTTACACTGGTCTACACGTGTTTTGTGCCTGTACCATATTATCACCATGGCTCTAAAATATATCTTGAAATTGGGAATGGTCATCCATACAGTACTGTTCTTTATGATCACGATTGTTTTAGCTATCCAGGGTCTTGTGTGGTTCCATATGAATTTTAGGATTTTTTTTTTTCCTATTACTGTGAAGAATGAGATGGGGGCTTTGATTGGGATTGCACTGAATCAGTAAATAGCATTTGGTAGAATGGTAACTTTCACTGTTAATTCTATCAAAGTTTAAAGTTTTCATCGTAGAGGTCTTTTATCTCTTTGATTTAGTTTATTCCTGGACAGTTCCTTTCAGACTGTTATCTTCATGTTTTTGTGTGGTATATGGAAAGGCTGTGATTTTGTGCACATTGACTCTGGGTCATTTCCAATGGCTCATCTGCTATGGGGATGGGTTGACCTCCTTCCTTACTTGTATCCCTGTAATTTTCTTATCCTGACTTACTGCTGCAGCTGGGCTTTCAGTACTGTAAAAACAATTTTTCTGCATCTACTAAGATGACCAATGTGATTTCCATTTATTGATGTATATATGTTGAACTTGCTCTACATCTCCTGGACAAAGCCAGGTTGGTCATTGTGGATAATCCTTTTAAATGTTATCCACTTTTGAATTGATGTTTGTCAGGGATATTGGCCTACAATTTTCTTTCCTGTTGTTACGTCTTTACCTGGTCTTGGTTTTAGTATTAGGGTAATACTAGCTTCCTAGATGGACGTTTGGGAGTACGGGTTTTTTGGTTTTTAGTTTTTTGAGACAGAGTTGTGTAGCCCTGGCTGTCCTGGAACTCTGTGTACCAGGCTGGCCTTGATTTCAGCGATCCCGAGCCACACCTGGCAGGAGTGCAGGTCAGCATCCTGGATCTCCTTGTGTCTGTTGTCATGTGTCCCTGTGATTTCTGACGCTGTCAAGTTAGCCCTTCCATCATGTCTTTTATTTCTTCCCATATATGGGTTGTTAGGTTGGTTTGTTCCTGCTTTTCCTAATTTTTGAGTTGCATCATTAAGTCATTTATGCATGTTCAGAAATTTTTTTTCTACTCAGAACTATACATTTTCCTCATAGGACTGCTTTCAATGTGTCCCAAAGGTTCTGTTGTATTTTCATTTAGCTACAGTAATTTTGTTTTTTGGTTTCTTCTGAACCATTCATCACTAGTGAGCGCTTTAATCTCCATGAATTTGTCTGATTTTAAGTTTTACTGCACAATGGTCAGGGTGCAAGGTGTGCTTTCAACCTTTCTAGATTTGTTAAAATTTGTTTGATACCCCAGGAGGTGGTCTATTATAAATATGCTGAGTAGGTTGCTGAGTAGAATCTATATTCTATAGTGTTTGAGTAGAATATTCTATAGATATCTGCTAAGTCCATTTGATATATGATGTCAATTATCATGATGTGTAGCACAATTAATAAAAACCCAGAGACAGATATTGGAGTTCAGCCTGAAGGTCAAAAAAGCAAAACAGCCAGCCACTGGCTCTTACTTCTACCTCAGTCCAAAATGTCGATCCTGCCTCCAGGAATCTCAGAATGAGACTGTGTCTGAGAGCTGTTCCCTCCCATTTTATAATCCTCTCTCCTGGAATTAAAGGCATGTACCACTACTGCCTGGTTTCTATGGCAAGCTAGTGTATTTACTGGGATTAAAGGTGTGTGCTATTGCTGCCTGGTTTATAAAGCTGGCCAATATGGCTGTTTTACTTTTCTGATCCTCAGGCAAGTTTTATTTATTAAATACAAGTGAAATGCCACTGCAGTTGCTTGGGGTTTTTTCCCCTCTTTCAATTTTCAATATTTTTCTTTGTTCTGCATATTAGTGTTTTAACTATGATAT
Organism: Myodes glareolus; assembly: GCF_982192425.1. Classification (NCBI taxonomy): domain Eukaryota; kingdom Metazoa; phylum Chordata; class Mammalia; order Rodentia; family Cricetidae; genus Myodes; species Myodes glareolus. The sequence continues at coordinate 1,855,534 of NC_142033.1, read as the reverse complement.
GCCATGAAGAGTTTATTACTTGGTATTCTGTGTACTTCTTGAATCAGTGTTGGTATGTCTTTCCTTATTTGAAGAAGTTTTCTATGATCTTGACCATCTGGTCCCTGTGTTGGCCTAGGCTGTTCCTTCCTCATCTATACCTATAATTTGAAAGGTTTGGTTTTGTGATGGTTTTCCAGTGTTCATTTCCTGTGCTTTTTAAAAACAAAACAGTTCTGAGAAACTGCGAGACTGACCTCCAAAGTGGCTGCACAAGTTTGCACTTCCACCAGCAGTGGAATGGTTCCCTTGCTCCACATCCTCTCCAGCGTAAGCTGCCACTTGTGTTTTCTATCTCAGCCATTCTGAAAAGTGTAAAATGGAATCTCAGAGTCGTTTTGATTTGCATTACCCTGATGTTCAAGGATGTTGACAACTCAAGTATTTCTTGGCCATTGGAGATTATTCTGTTGAAAATTTTCTATTTAGATCTGTACCCCATTTTTAATTGGATTGTTAATGTCTAGTTTATTGGGTTCTTTAAATATTTTGGAAATCAGCCTTTTGTCAGAAATGGGGTTAGTAAAGATCTTTTTCCCATTCGGTAGGCTGCTGCTTTGTCTTGTTGACTGTGTCCTTTGCCTTACAGAAGCATTTCAGTTTCAGGAGGTCCCATTTATTAATTGTCACTCTCGGTGTCTGCTACTGTTCTGTTCAGGAAGTTGTCTCTTTTTTCAATACATTAAAGATTATTTCCCATTTTCTCTTCTGTCAGGGTCAGTGTATCTAGATTTATAATGAGGTCTTTGATCCACTTGGACTTGAGTTTTGTGCGGGGTAATAGATATGGATCTATTTGCATTCTTCTATATCCAGTTAGACCAGCACCATTTGTTGAAGATGCTTTTCTTCAAATGTATAATTGTTTCAAGGAGGCCATTAGTTTATTCCCGGCCGCTTAACCCAGAAATAATCACACAGAAACTGTATTAACTAAATCACTGCTTGGCCCATTAGCTGTAGCTTCTTATCAGCTAATTCTTACATATTAATTTAACTCATTTCTAATAATCTGTGTATCGCCACATGGCTGTGGCTTACCAGGTAAAGTTCCCAGCATCTGTCTCCTATGGTGGCTCCATGGCTTCTCCCTGACTCCACCTTCCTTCTACCTTGCTATAGGCCAAGCCAGTTTCTTTATTCATTAACCAATAAAAGCAACACATAGACAGAAGGACCTCCCACACCATATAATTTTGGTTTCTTTGTCAAGGTTCATGAGGAGACACCCAGATCTCCCAAGGAAGGGGAAATAGAAGAGATTTTGTGAGTGGACTGAGGGTGAGTAGGGATAAGAACATGAGAGATCAGGTTGGAGAGTATTGAAAGAGATTACTGGAAGGGGGGACATTTTGGGGTCAGGTAAAAACCTGGCGCAAGGGAATCTCCCAGGAATCTACAAGACTGACCCCAGCTTAGACTTCTAGCAATAGCAGATACATAGCCTGAACTGGCTATCTCCTGTGACCAGATTGGTGCCTAGCCCAGCTGTCATCAGAGAGGCTTCATCCAGCAACTGATGGAAGCAGATGCTGACCCACAGTCAAACACTAGGCAGAATATGGGGAATCCTGCAGAAGAGGGGAGGAGAAAGGATTGTAGGAATCACAGAGGTCAAGGATACTATAAGAAAATACAGGGCTCATAGGGACCCAGAGACTGAGCCAACAACCAGGGAGCCTGCATAGGACTGAGCTAGGCACTCTGCACATGTATTATGGTCGTGTAGCTTGGTATTCTTCTGAGACCCTAACAGTGGGAGCAGGGGCTGTCTCTGACCCTTTTACTGGCTTTTGGAACCCTGTTCCTTATACTGGGTTGCCTTGCCCAGCCTGCTTACTGCAACTTTGATATGCCATACTTTGTTTGATATCCATGGGAGACCTGCCCTTTACTGAATAGAAATGGAGGAGTGGATGGGGGGAGGGACTGGGAGGAGAGGAGAGAGAGGAAACTGCAGCCAGGATATAAAATAAATAAATTTATTTAAAAATAAATAAATAAGTGGCTGGAGGGACCTCAGAGATTAAGAGCACCGGCAGTTCTTCCAGAGGTCCTGAGTTCAGTTCCCAGCACCCACGTGGTGGCTCACAGCCATGTATAGTGGGATCTGATGTCCTCTTCTAACGTGCAGTTTTACATCTATATACAATTTTAGGTGTTTTATTCAGGCTCTTTTGTTTCCCAGATATAATTCAAGAAGACAGAAGATGAATTCTACTCAACATACCTGGAATTTTAGCCACTGAGGGGCACTGAGTGACCGCTGTCTAAGTGCATAACTTCCTCAGGCACAGAAGAGCCGTGACCCCAACGGGAAGAAGCAAGCCCTTACTACCAGAACTTCAAAACACAGGATCTTTACTTGAAAAGGAAAAATAAATTGAAACTTGAATGAATATTCAAGAAAATGCAATTACCTTTATCTTCCTCTGGCTGATTACTGACAGAAAATTTTAATTTTGGCTGGTTATAAACTCTATCATACAAATAACAGCAAAAGTTAAGTCAATAAATGTGCTCTAAATGCGACCTTCAATGAAGTCCTTTACAAGTCTGGTCACTTTTTCAAAAGCTGAGCATGCTGACCACCCCACTTGCCCTGCAGCCAAGCTCTCACCAGAACCCTCCTGCGATGCCTCTACCAACCCAATAGTACTGAAACATGCCATGTTCTCCATGGTTAGCCTGGTAAGTGCCCTATAGCTCCCAATTCGCACCTTTTCCCCAACCTGCCATATCTGGTCAGAGTCCCACAACCAGTGCCCAGCCCAGTGTGACCACCCCACCCGCACATAAGCTAATCTCTTGGCTTCCATAGGGTTCCACGTGTAATGCAGCCAGGGCTTGCACTACAGCCTGCCCCACCTGCAACCACCCACAGATCCCGTCTGCATAGCTTCCAGCCACGCTACTTGGTAACCAGACTCCTCAAATTTCCTCCAAGGACTAGCCTACGTCCCACATCCCATGCCCTGTCTGTGCCATAGCCAACTTTTATACTTGCTCCAACCTGCAGCCACCCACAGAACCTTCCTGAGCAGCATCCGACTTGGTACCCAGACTTCCCACATTCTTCTCCCAGGTTCTAACCAGGTGACTTCCCCCGACTCCCATCTTTTCTTTTTCTACAACTGGCCAAATCTTGCCTGGCTCCCACAACCATAGTGCCAGCCTAGTCCTATTTTCCTTGCCTACACTGCAAAGGAGCATTGAGCTTGGGCTAGGACCTTCCTTACCTATCTCTCAAACCACAGGACTTTCCCAGGCTGTATCCAACCTTTCAACACAGCCAAATCTACCCGTAGCCTTCCATGCTTGGAAAAGCGAACGCACCCTGTATGCCAGCCTGAAACCCTCTCCCCACCTGACTTCACCCATTTTCAACCTAGAAACCCAACCCACCTGCACTTCCTCCTTTTTGCCCCAACTTGTTCTGTCCATAACGAAATAAGAACAAAAGAAATCTACATTCCAGATCTCATCTCAAGAATATCAACAATCTGAAAAATCAAACCAGTATCACCTCTCCAAATCCTACTAGTCCTGTACAGATGTTTGCCCATAAGAATTACCTAGATGAACTCTAGGACACAGACATTAAAAAAAAAAAAGAAAGAAAACCATAACCTTTATCAAAGGATTCAAGAGTTTAAAGAAGACACAAAGAAACAGTTCAATGAAATTAAGGAGAATAAATGCAGAATGATGTCCAAGAAAACACAAACATAAGGCTAATGGGAATGACTAAGACAATCCAAGACTTGAGAATGAAATTCAATCAAGAGATAAAAACATTGGCCAGAACTGGTTCAATGAAAGTGAATTTAAAAATTCAGAGGCTCAACTGGGAAACTCAAAGGAAAGCCTCACAAGTAGGATGAATCAAGCAGAAGATCAAATATCAGGACTCAAAAAAGTAGAAAATCTAGACTAAATAAGCAAGGCATATGAAAAAATTAAACACATGAACACACAGGATATGTGGAACGTTATGATAAAACAAACCTTCGAAATACAGCCACAGAAGAGGGAGAAGAATCCCAGGTTAATGGCATAGACCAGATCTTAACATTATAGAAGAAAATTTCCCAAACTAAGCAAAGACACAGATATAAAAAGCACACAGAACACCAAATAAGACCAGAAAAGAAAATCCCTACAGACAAATTATAATTAAAACATTAAGTATACAAAACAAAGAAAGTATTGAAAGCTACAGAAAAAAATATCAAGTCGCATATAAAGGAAAATGCATCAGAATAACAGCTGATTCTCAGTGGAAACTCTGAAAGCCAGAAGAGCCTGGAGCAACGCATTCCATGGAGCAACTTAGTCCAAATCCTAAAGACTATGATGGACAAACTGGACTAATATACCCAGCAAAACTATCTGTTCTGACTGAAGGAGATAGAAACCCTGCCATGATGTAAACTGCCTAAAATATTTTATGTTCAACAAACCAAATCTAAGGAAAATACAGGAATTGTTATTTCATGCTGAAGAGAGGGGACTGAGCATAACAGAGAGACCATAGAAAGAAATACAGAGACAAATTACCACTGAGAATACAACAAGAAGCAAGATTTATCCATCTGTTGCCTACAAGAAACACATTTCTTTTCAAAGACAGGCACTGCCTTAGAGTAAAAGGATGGACAAAAGTACTCCCATCACATGAGACCAGTAAGCAATCAGGCATGGCTGTCCTGGTACATATTGAAATAAGACTTCAACTGAACTCATCAGAAGACTAACCAAGAAGACATTACTACCAGCCTGGTGGTGGTGATGCACATCTTTAATCCCAGCACTTGGGAGGCAGAGGCAGGTGGATCTCTGTGAGTTTGAGGCCAGCCTGGTCTATAAGAGCTAGTTCCAGGACAGGCTCCAAAGCTACAGAGAAACCCTCTCTTGAAAAAAAAAAAAAGACATTACTACCCTAAACATGTATGCACCAAACAGCGGTGCTCCCAATTTTTTTTAAAAAAAAAAAAATCTAACACTGGATTTAAAGATTGATTTCAATCCATGATAGCAGGTGATTTCAATACCTTACTTTCTCCAATAGACAGGTCACCTGGACAAAACGATAATCAGAGGAACATCAGAATGAATTGTAAATATCTATTATGTCCATTTGGTTTATACAGAATTTGGTTCTTTAAGATAATCAGTAAGATTGGTAAAACCCTTAGCCAAAGTAACTAAAAGGTGGAGAGAAGATCGAAACTAACAAAATTAGAGGCAGAAGGCAGTGTAACAACACACACCAGGAAATCAGAGAATCCTAAGGACGTACTTTAAAAACCCTTTCTCTACAAGACTGGAAAATCTAAAAGAAAGGGATTTTTTTTCTTGATATATTCTTCTTGGCAAAGTTAAATCAAGACCAGATAAACAATTTAAACAGATCCATAATCCCTACTGAAATAGAAGCAGTCATTTAAAGTCTATCAACCAAAAACAGCCCAGGGCCAGATGATTTTAGTGCAGAATTCTACCAAACTTTCAAAGAAGCGTTAACCCCAGTACTCTTTAAATAATTCCACAAAATAGAAACAGAAGGAACACTGCCCAATTCATTTTATGTGGCCACAGTTATGCTGATACCTAAACTACACAAAGACCAAACAAAGAAAGAGAATTACAGACCCATTTCCCTTATGAACATAGATAAAAAAATATTCAATAAAATAATTTCAAATTGAATCCAAGAACATATCAAAAAGATCATCCACCATGATGAAGTAGGCTTCATCCCAGAAATGCAAGGGTGGCTCAACACATAAACTGATAAATATCATCCACCATATAAACAGACTGAAAGACAAAAATCATGTGATCATCTCAATAGAGGCAGAAAAGGCCTGTGACAAATTCAACAAAATTCAACAAGATAAAAGTCCTAAATGTATTCAGAATACAAGGGAAATATCTCAACATAATTAAGGCAATTTACAGCAGGCTCATAAATAACCAGGTAAACTTAAATGGGGAGAAACTCAAAGCAAATTCACGAAAATCAGGAACAAGACAAGTTTGTCCACTCTTTCCATAGTTCTTAAATACTATGGAATTGAAGTTCTTGAAGTCTTAGCGCAATAAGACAATTGAAGGAGATCAAGGGGATACGAATCAGAAAGGAAGAAGTCAAAGTATCATTATTTGTAGATGATATGATAGTAGACCTGAGTGACCCTAAAATTTCCACCAGGTCATTCCTACAGCTCTTAACACTTTGAGCAAACCAGCCGGATACGAAATTAACTCACAAAACATCAGCAGCCCTCCTATTTACAAAGGACAAATGGACTGAGCAAGAATCAGAAACAACACCTTTCACAGCAACCACAAATAATATATCTTGGGGCAACTCTAATCAAGCAAGTGAACACTTGAATAATAAAGACTGTAAGACATTGGAGAAAGAAATTAAGAAGCTAGCAAAAGACAGAAAGATCTCCCATGCTCATGGATTGGTAGGATTAACAGTAAAAATGGCCATCCTAGCCAGGTGGTGATGGCACACACCTTTAATCTCAGCACTTAGGAGGCCGAGGCATGTGGATCTCTATGAGGTTGAGGCCAGCCTGATCTACAGAGCTAGATCCAGAACAAGGCTACACAAAGAAACCTTGTCTCGGAAAAAAAAAAAAAAGGGCCATTCTACCAAAAGCAATCTACAGAGTCAATTCATTCCCCATCAAAATTCCAGCACAATTCTTCACAGATTTTGAAAGAACAATTTTCAGGTTCATAGGAAAACACGTACATATGCACGCACGCGCGCACACACACAAACACACAAACCATGACAACTGAAATAATCTTAACCAATAAAAGAACTGCTGGAGCTATCACCATCCCTGTGCTCAACTTTACTACAGTTATGGTAATAAAAACCACATGATGCTGGCACAAAAACAGACAGATTAATCAATGGAATCGACTTGAAGATCCAGACATAAATCCATATACCTATGGACATCTGATATTTGATAAAGATGACAGAAATACATAATGAACAAAAAGACAACATCTTCGATAAATGGTGCTAGTCAAACTGGATGTCTGCATATAGGAAAACGAATAGTTCCATACTTATCACCCTGTATAAAACTCAACTCCATATGGACCAAAGCCTCAACATAAAATAAGACACACTGAACCTGATAGAAGTGGGGAATATTGCTGAACTCATTGGCACAGGAGAAGCTTCTCTGAACAGAACACCATTAGCACAGCCGCTAAAATCTACAATTAGCAAATGGGACCTCATGAAACCAAAAAGCTTCTATATGGCAGAGAACATCACCATCTGGACAAAGCCACAGCCTCTAAACAGGAAAAGATTTTTACCAACTACACATCTGATAAAAGGCTAATATCCAAAATATATAAAGAACTCAAAAAACTAGACATCAAGAAAACATAAATCCAATTCAAAAATAGGGTATAAGCCTGGACAAAGAATTCTCAAAAGAGGAAACTCAAATGACTGAAAAACAAAAGAAATGTTGAACATCCTCTGCCATTAGGGAAATGCATATCAAAACTCCTCTGAGATTTCATCTTACACCCATCAGAATGGCTAAGATCAATAAAATAAGTGACAGTTCATGTCACGGAGGAGATGGAGTGAAGGGGACACTCATGCATGCTGGCATGGATGCAAACTTGTGCAGTTCCTAAGGAAGATGTAAACTGATCTATCTCAGCCCCAGCGATAGCACTCTTGAGCATATACCCAAAGACACCCACTCAACTATGTCCATTACTGCTCTATTCATAATAACCAGAAAGAAAACAGCTTACATGTCCCTCACAGCTTAATGGGTAAAGAAAATGTGGCAGATTCACACAATGGAATATTACTCAGCCATTTTTAAAAAATGAAATTCATATATAAATTGTTGCAACTAAAAAAATCTGAGTGATGTAACCCAGAGCCAGAAAGACAAATATGGGATGTGCTCACTTACATGTGGGTATTAGCTGTTAAGTGAATAACAACCCATAGAACTACAGAGGTTGAGTTCAGAGATAGAGATGGGTGTGGGAATAGGTCTCCCAGGAAAGAGAAATAAAATAGGTAGCTATGGATGGATTGGAGGAACTAAAACAGAATGATTTAAGTGCGGGAGGGAAGAGGGGGGCAAGGGAGGGATTACGGGAAGAGCAACTAAAATTAAGGACCATTTGAGGGATAGTACGTAAATCTAATACAGTAGAAGTTTCTCTCTCTCTCTCTCTCTCTCTCTCTCTCTCTCTGTGTGTGTGTGTGTGTGTGTGTGTGTGTGTGTGTGTGTGTGTGTGTGTGTGTGTATGATCTCAATGAAATTACCAAATAACAGGGGAAACAGAGTCCCAGCTGGACATCTCTTGCCACCAGAGGAAGTTTCCAGTGCCAAAATTGGGTTATATTTAATTGAATTATTGGCTAAAGGAGTCCTGTGGGAACCCCCAAAATCCAGGCTGTTGCCAAGACTATGGGCTGCACTCCACAAACTGACTACAAGGTCCAGTGGCTGAAGATAACACCTATAAACTCACTGAACATGGAGATGAACTGGTGCCTACATGGAGCCTTCACCCACGAGTTAACACCTTTGATACAGGAAGGTACTCTGCACTCTTATGTGACAGCTGCATTCTGTACACACATGTCAGGTCATCACATGTGCTCAAGATTTGTACAACTAAAATGATAGTAAGCTAGGGTAGTGTTTTAGTTAGGGCTTCTATTGCCATGAAGAGATTCCAGGACCAGAGAAACACTTATAAAGGAAAACATGTAATGGGGTGGCTTACATTTTCAAAGGTTATTCCATTTTCATCATGGGGCAGCATGGTGGCATGCAGGCAGACATTGTGCTGGAGAAGGCACTGAGAGAGGAGAAGAAGCTACGTCTTAATCCAGGGGCAACAAGAAGTGAACTAAGACACTGGATGTAGCTTGAGCATATATGAGACCTCAAAGCCCACCCACATAGTGACGCACTTCCTCCAACAAGGCCATTCCTGCTCCAACAAAGACATACCTCCTAATAGGGTCACTCCCTTTAGGGGCCATTTTCTTTCAAACCACCACAGGCAGGGAGCACATCTTTAACCACTCGGGAGGCAGAGGCAGGCAATTGGAACTCTGAATTTGAGGCCAGTCTGATCTACATAGTGAGTTTCAAGCCAACCAGGGCTATATAGCAAGAAGCCAAGGAAAGGAGAGGAGAGAGGAGGGGAGTTTCCAGCACCCAATGGTAGCTCACAGCCATCTTGTAACTCAGTTCCAGGGAATCTGATGTCATTTTCTGTAGTCACCAAGCATGCACACAGTGTGCACATACATACAGACATACACATACCTCTCTCTCTCTCTCATACACACACACACACACACACACACACATGCACACACACAAAATATTTGTACACATAATTCTAAAATAAAAGTAAGCAAATGCAGGCAGTTCTGACAGATAGGATAGAAGTGCAAAGCTAGAGATGGAGACTGGCAAGGAACTTGAAGACTTTGTCCAGTTTTGCAACTTTCAGCAAACAGCAGTTTTAAAAAACAAAAAATGTAGCCGGGCAGTGGTAGCGCACGCCTTTAATCCCAGCACTCAGAAGGCAGAGGCAGGTGGATCTCTGTGAGTTCAAGGACAGCCTGGACTACAGAGCAAGTTTCCAGGACAGGCTCCAAAAGCTACAGAGAAACCTTGCCTCGAAATACAAAAAAAAAAAAAAAAAAAAAAAAAGCCAGGCCCAGACATTGGACGCGAAGATGAGGGAAGTGGTCCCTGTCCTCAGAACCTGGGTAAACGCCCTTAAGAGGGCACATCCCCTGCTCCACCCAGAGCAGCCCTAATTCACACCTGTTACCAGATCACTCCCGAGAGCATTCCGGTTTGGACACCTGCCCATATAGTCACATCACCTAAAAGGCACGGCTCTGGTGATAAGAGATGGCAAGGGACTTTTTCAAAGGCCAGAGTGGTTAGGTCAAAGGTCATGAGATGGGAGTCAGGACAGAGCGGTCAGCCCAGGCACAAGTACTCTCCAGAGTCACCAGGGTTTGTTCTTTTCAAGATATAAGAGTCTGGAGTCGAAGAAAACTACGACAGCAGTAATCACAATTAAGAAGGCGGGGCCAATTAGTGGTGGGAGCTGACTAACAGGTAGAATTCTCCGGGAGGCAAGGCATTTTCAAGCAGATGGTAGGAGAGGGTACTATAAGAAACTACAAATAAAACCTGGGTAATGAGCTTTCTTGGTTCCCCCCAGACCCAACCTGCCCCCTACATTCTCTCCATAAGGTTTCCTAGTTTCCTAGAACTTTGATTCGCGCTCCACTCAGCCAGCCTACAACTCCCAAAGGAATTACGAGATCCCATTAACACTAAGTCTGCCACTGCTAAGACCTCAACCGTGGCAAAGTTTGAGCAGCCAGCTCCTGAGTCCTGGGTGGGTACCCAGTGTCATTCGGCCACGCGGACGTGGAGCCTGTGTTGTCTCCTCTCCACACCCGGATCCCAGTGTGGCATTATTCACTGCTAAAGCATTGTGGCCTTCAACAAGCATAACCTCTAGCTTTTCTTGTGAATTCAAGATTGCAGAGAACAGGGAAAAATGTTTCAGGAAAACCCCATGCTCTTCAGAGAAGAAGTCTTGAATTCTGGGTAGTTTTGGCAGTGATTTTCACTTTCTTTCTAAACGCTTTAGGTACTAAGTGTACACACTGCTAATATCCAGACAGTGAGGTTTTTTGAAGAAATCTTGAATATGCCCATTCTTGTGATATTCTCAAATTTAAAAACTCTTCTAGGAGCCAAGATTACATGCCTTTAATCCCAGGACTCCAACAAACGAGGTTGGGGGAGCTTAAGTATAGTTATATAAACAGCAAGACGCAGGCTGGAGCTCAGGAGAGTTCTTCCCTGGGATGTAAAGTTCATGGGCTCAATCCCAAGCACCAAGGAAAAGAGCCCAAAACTAACACATGCGACCCTTTCTTAAACAGAGCAATGCTCCCAGGCCTAACCTACTCAGTGGAATCTTGGGGTAAACCATGGCCAAGCACAGCTGCTGTTCTCATCAGGGGCAGGGTTACTTCTCTAACAATTCACCCATGCCCAAGGAAAGTGACACCTTCCTGACTCTTAGCTTTGCCTCATGTTATAAATCCTGTTTTTAAAAAGAAGAAGAAGAAGACTATGGGTATCTAGAAGCCCACATCGCTACTAGGCCAGCAGTTCTCAACTTGTGGGTCATGACCTTTTTTGGGGGACTCCTATCAGATATCCTGTATATCAGATACTTACATTACAATTCATAACAGTAACAAAATTACAGTTATGAGGTGGTAACGAAATAATTTTATGGTTGGGGGGTCCCCATAACATGAGGAACTGTATTAAAGGGTCACAGAGTCAGGAAAGTTGAGAACCACTGTACTAGCCAGAGGGCAGGTGGAGGGGCAGAAGTGACTTTCCTCTAAAATGTACGTAGAAGCCTAAGTCTAAGGTCAGTATTAAAACTGCCATCCTGGCTGGGAAGCAGAGCCCATAGGCAAGGATCCTGGTCACTCAGTACAGCCTGGGGACAGAGAATGATTCCCCAAGAAATGTCCTGGTGAAACATTTCCAATAAAGCTCTTTTTCCAAACAAAGCTAGCAAAACAGGAACTTAGGAAAACCCTCCATGCCTGTCATTCCCCCAGGAAAAATGCTTGCTTTAGGAAACTGATTGCCAATTGAACTATGGGTGAAAGCAGAGGCAAGAGACTTCTCATCAATGAGCCAGCCTCATCCTGGGGCCCACTGAGAGAATCCCAATTCAAGGAGGTAACTAGTGTTTAGTTTGCCTCCTGGTACCTTTGCAGTCATAACCAAAGCAGAGAGTACTGCTTGATTTCAGAAGTCAGCTAGCCACCTTACAACATCTTCAGGAAATTCTGCACTCCCTTAGGGCTTGCGAAACCCCCCATATCTTGCAGAGCAAAAGCAAGTTCTCAGTCACCCACCTCTAGTTTGCATAAGTAAAGAAAGTGGAAGCCAGTTATTTTCTGCCTGACCTGAGTCAGCCAACCTCACAAGACTTGTGCGGGAATAAGATAACAACAAAACGCACTCGACCGCAGTGAGAGCTCTTACTCCTGAGATCACTAGGCTAAGCCAGTCTACATAACAAAAATGTCTTAAAATCAACACACAAACTACCACACAATTTCATGACTATTAGCTCTTCAGAGCAAACACCTGCTAATCTTGTCTGTAATACCCTTAATCTTCATTTTTTTAATATGGAAAAATAGTAGCAGCCCCCCCCCCACACACACACACCCTTTTTCCTCTCATTGCCCTGTGAACACAGTATCAATCTTCAGGTAGGGTGAAATAACACACAGTGTTTTATACAAAGCCTTTTTCACTATGGTCACACAGCCATGGTTATCCAGAATTCTAAACTCCCTTTCCACGGTCAATGTCTACCTAACATCACTTTGTCCAGAGTCGTGCTGCTAATGACAGAGTGAAAGTCGCTGAGCCAGTTAAATCTTTCACTGGAAAAGAGCAGAAAGCTAAAAGAGAGGTTTACCTGACACAAGGTCGGCCAGTTCCATGAAGGCAATTGCTAGAAATCAGTTCTTACACTCCCTCTCTGTGGCTTACCCTCTAAGTAATATGAAGAACAAACAGCAAAGAGACAGCTACAGAACAGGAGAAAATGTCTACAACTACATCCCTGACAAACCCAGCAAGTTCACACCCAGCACACAGGAGGAACTCTGAGAGCTTGCCGATGATTTCTCTTCTCACTCATTAAAAAAATGGGCAATAGTTACACACACAAATGGCCAACAGGCACATGAAAGGCCACAACGAGGTACTCCCTCACTCCAAAGACAACAGATATTATATAGAGAAGGGGTAAGGTACAAGGACAACAGCCGTTATGGACAACAACGTGGACAGTCCTCAAAAACAAAGGAAATAAAAATCGAATGGTCATTTGATCTAAGTCCTTCTACAAGACCTACGTCAAAAGGAAATGCAGTGGCTGTCAAGGAGACACCCGCACTCCCACAACTGCTAACTCTTCACAACAAACCAAGAAGTGGAGAAAACCAAAGTGCCCATAACTGAGGAGTGGACAAAGAAAATGTAATATTCGTCATTTAAAGTGGAAGAAAATGACAGTACTCAGTCATTTAAAGAATGAACTCCTAGACTGGGGACGTAGCTCCACTGGGGGAACTGCCTGCCTAGCATGCAAGAACCCCTAGGTATGATCCTTAAGACCACATAAACCAAGTGTGATCTCAGCACCTGGGAGGTAGGCACAGCAGGTCAGAAGTTCAAGGTCATCGTGGACTATGTAGCAAGTTCCAGGAAAGCCTATGTTATCTAGCACACTGTCTGAGAAGGGGGGGAAGAAGGGGAGAGGGGAAAGAGAGGAAGGGAGGAGAGGGGAGTAGAGGGGAGGGAGGGAAGGAAAACCAATCTTGTGATTTGTGAGGGGAATTGAGTACAGAAAGACAAGGGTTGCATAATCTCATACCTATATATGGCATATTCAAAAATTGATCTCAGACACTGAGAATAGAATAGTGAGTACCAGAGTCTAGAGAGCCTGGTTGGGGGAAGGTGGGTCAGGAAGTGTAACAATAAGATAGGAATAAGTGTGGTAATTAAGAATAAGTTGCCTTCTGTATACCTCAAAAGGCTACAAGACAGCCTGTTTTCACTCATAGCAAGAAAACTATTTGAAAACATAGCTATGTTAAACCTAATTTAAATATTATGCATCAAACATCACATGGTTCTCCATCAGTATGTACAAATGTTAGGTTCTCATGTATAAGTTTAAAAATAAAAACCCAATGAGACTCGAAAACGAAGAAGCTCAAAACAGGACTCTCTCAATCAAAGCCCCCGGGGACCAGGGCAGCCATCCTGTCTGGGTGAGCTAAACTGAGAATACCTCCCTACCTCTGCTCCCCTGCACCAGGAGTGTGGCCTCAGGGAAGGCTGAGCTTGTGAAAGAGGTCTGGGTCTGAGTCAGAATGCATAGAGGGTTAGCTGAAGCCCAGAGACTCTTGATTTTTGTTTGAAAGCTTTCAGAGTTTGAAAAAATAAGTCAATAACTAGAACTTCTCAGAGGAAAGCCTTTCACTGTTCAACATGATGTCAGCAGTAAGTTTCACATAGCTATCTTTCATCCTGCTAAGTGTGGTGTTACACACCTTTAGTCCCAGAATTTAAGAGGCAAAGGGGTTCTCTGTGAGTTCCAGGCCAGTCAGGGCAGCACAGTGAGATCTTGTCTCAAAAGAAAACAAAATGGAAGGGAGGGAGGGGAGCGGGGAAGACTTTAAAAACTTGAAGCGTTCCTAGTTTTTATAGTTTGCTGAAGAGATTTTATCTTTAAATCTTAGATGACTGTTGAATTTTATCAAAGGCTATTTATACATCTGCAGTCTTTTTCCTCATTTCTGTTCATGTTGAAAACTATTCTTATAGATGCTTTGTGTAATCCTGCATCCTGGAATAACCCGAATGGACACACGGTGCTTTCCCTCTTTGTGGACGGCTGTGTTCATTCACCATTCGTTCACTAGTTTTTCTCATGTTCACTAAAGGCATCACTGTGTGAATTTTCTCACAAATCTTATCTGGCCTCAAAACTGAGTTGGAAAGTGTACCGTCCAATTCTGTCTTCTAAAGTTTCTGCATGGACGAAGGATACTATTTTTTTTAACAGCTGGTAGAATGAGAGAAATTCTCTGAGCCCATTTTTGTGAAAACATTCTAAGCAGGTCTTCAGTGCTGACACTGTCAGCCGTATATTCAGAAATATTTATTTTCAAATAGTGTTGGAAATCCGTATCATAGATTGATCACCCACCCGAAAGCTGTGACTGCAGCTCTAACAGCTGACCCTCTTCTTCCTCATTCTTTCTCCTACTCCACTGCCACCTTCCCCCTGCCCCCACCTGCCCTACCGCTTCCCAACGCCCAAGAATGCTCCACTACGTACAAGAGCGCCTGTTAGGTATTAGACGGAATACAGACCCCTAAATGCCAGACTCTCTGACCCCACTGAAGTGGTCAGGCTTCTATGTTAAGGCCCTTCTCAGACACAAGTGCTTTCTCTGCACCACTTCTGCTGATCGATACAGAATAGACACACTGTCTCATAGTGCTATGCCCAGCAGCAAGTATGGTGAATATTTGCAATACATCTAATGGAAAAAAATGAATAAATGATTGAACATGATGAGAATCTGGGAGATGGAGCTCAAAAACTACCTAATATTAAAATGGCTTCCCTGATATCAACATGTAGAAGAATGAAAATAGATCCATATCTATTACCATGCACAAAACTCAAGTCCAAATGAATCAAAGACCTCAACATAAAGTCAGCCACACTGAACCTCATAGAAGAGAAAGTGAACATTGGCACAGGAGACCACTTCCTAAATATAACCCCAGCAGCACAGACACTGAGAGAAACAAGAAATGGGACCTCCTGAACTGAAAAGCTTCTGTAAAGCAAAGGACACAGTCAACAAGGCAAAACGACAGCCTACAGAATGGGAAAGGATCTTCACTTCAGGCAGAGGTCTGATCTCCAAAATATACAAAGAACTCAAGAAATTGGTCATCAAAAGAACAAATAATCCAATAAAAAAAATGGAGTACAGACCTAAAACTTTCAACAGAGGAATCTAAAATGGCTGAAAGACACTTAAGGGAATGTTCAACATCCTTAGTAATCAGAGAAATGCAAATCAAAACAACTCTGAGATTCTATCTTACACCTGTAAGAATGGCCAAAATCAAAAATACTAATGACAATTTATGCTGGAGAGGTTGTGGGATAAAGGGAATACTCCTGCATTGCTGGTGGGAGTGCAAGCTGGTACAGCCCCTTTGGATATCAGTGTGGCAATTTCTCAGAAAATTAAGAAACAACCTTCCTCAAGACCCAGCAATATCCAACGGATGCTCAATCGTGCCACAAGGACATGTGCTTGACAATGTTCATAGCAACATTGTTTGTCACAGCCAGAACCTGGAAACAACCTAAATGCCCCTCAACTGAAGAATGGATAAGGAAAATGTGATACATTTACACGATGGAGTACTACGCAGCAGAAAAAAATAATGACATCTTGAAATTTGCAGGCAAATGGATGGAGATAAAAAAAACACATCATTTTGAGATAACCCAGACCCAGAAAGAGAATTGTCAAATGTTCTCACGCATAAGTGGTTTTTAAACATAAGATAAAGAAAACCAGCCTACAAATCACAATCCCAGAGAACCTAGACAACAATGAAGACTCTAAAAGAGACATACATAGATCTAATCTACATGAGAAGAAGAAAAAGACAAAAATCTCCTGAGTAAATTGGGAGCATAGGGACCCTGAGAGAGGGCTGAAGGAGAGGGGAGAGGCGGGAAGGAGACCAGAGAAAAATGTAAAGCTCAATAAAATTCAATTTAAAAAGTGTAAAAAAAATAACTTTCCTGGACATACTCCCACACCACTACAGAAACATTGCCTTTAACTTGGTTCTGTATAATTTCCCACAGTATCTCATCTAATATTCAAAACAACTTACGCTTCAGAGTAAATGTTCTTATGCACACTTTAAGTGAAGAAGCTGCTAAACTTCAGATAATTTAAGGTCCCATTGATAACAAGAAGCAGAGCCAGAACTGCCACCCAGGGCTGACTGACCTCATCCTAGAGTACTTTTTGTGTGCAAAGTCACTGAGTCTCCCACATGCCCCTTGCCAGAGCAACATAGCAACACATTTACCGCCCACCACACACACATAACAGCAGGAAGCCGGTTATCAGATTAACAACCTACTTGCTCCCCTAGCAGAGCGATAGAAGCTTAGCTGAGCCTTCTGTAGAAGCTAAGGACACAGGGATGCCGCTGGCCTTGGAGTAGTGAAGTCATCTTGTGTATTAGGGGGAAACCACGTGCCTATTCTTTGTTAACAATGTCATCACCGAATAACGGGAGAATCAGGATTGGGAGCCTGGCAGATATGGGTTGAGTCCTAACAGGTTTGTGCCCTGAACACTCAGTCTCTCGGGTCTGTAAGATGGAGTCTGGTTTAAAGTAATCTTCCCATTTATAGAGCTCACCCTAGAGCCAGCACTCAACAGTCGTCTGAAACAAGAGTTCTCCTTTCTGTCAACTTGATGTGGCAGCCATTACTGGCCTACTAATGGGAGGAGTGGTCCAAGCTGAGGTATCCCTGTGTCATTGGCCCCCACAGATAGAAAGGTACTGAGGGCTTTTTACAATCCCGCTTTTCCCTCTTGTTCCTCAAAAGCAAAGCAAATCTGTGATCTTCAGAACGGATAGTTTTGCTTTGATATAGAAATACTGGGTCTCACTCCTCTTTTCCTTGCTCCCCTTCCCAAAATTCTTACTTGCCTGTCTCTTTGTGCACAAATCACACGACTGTCATAAAGAAAGAAGGAGCTCGTAGCCAACCTAGGAAGCAAATCAAATGGGTGGATTCACCTCTCTCCATAAGCAAGACAGGCTGGTCAGAATCGTGACGCACCCACCCGTTTATAAGGGCCAGATGCGGAGCATGTCTGAATTGCTTTAAATTGCTACTTCTTCAAGGTATGCTAGTGGCAGGGAAGAGAACAGCCAACATCCATATACATTTATACATTTACCAGGAAACAGCTTTATATTGTATTCCAATCAGGATTTACCACAAGCCAGAAGCACCACACCTAAGGAGTGGGCCAAACCCAGTCCATTGTCAACAGAGAAAAGTCTATCTCAAACATGAAAGATTTTAAATCAAAATGAATGTTAGAGGAGCAGAATTCTTGGCACTGTTGTGAGACTAGCGCTGTCTCCGGCAATGGAGAGTGGGTGGTGGTTGTTCAGGGGCCAGGGCTCCCGGGTGCCTTAGAAGAAGGGCACTGAGGGCTTGTGGGGTGTAAGGAGGAGGAGATTTTATGGCCTACAACTGCTCCATGTGTAGTTCTCTGGAAATTACTGTAGCCTCTGATCACGGCGCCCATCCCAAAGTTGACACACAAGGCGACAGTCTTACTTCATGGCGTGAGTTGTTCCTAGGGCCACAGCAAAGGTCTTCTCTTAATAATCTGACCCCAGAGGCCTGTGTGAATCCTCGTACCCAGGTGACACGTTCCTAGTGTTTGGAGTCTGTGTGGATCTTTGTACCCTGGTGACACGTTCCTAGTGTTTAGAGTCTGCGTGGAAATCGTACCCAGGTGACACATACCTAGTGTTTAGAGTCTGTGTGGATCCTCGTACCCAGGTGACACGTTCCTAGTGTTTAGAGTCTGCGTGGATCCTCATACCCAGTTGACACGTTCCTAGTGTTTAGAGTCTGCATGGATTCTCGTACCCAGGTAACACGTTCCTAGTGTTTGGAATCTGCGTGGATCCTCATACCCAGGTGATATGTTCCTAGTGTTTAGAGTCTGCGTGGATCCTCGTACCCAGGTGACACGTACCTAGTGTTTAGAGTCTGCGTGGATCCTCATACCCAGGTGACACGTTCCTAGTGTTTAGAGACAGTACCCTTCAGGGCATTGGAAGGTCCACACTGTTAGAAGATTTCGATGTCAGCCTGTCACTTACTGTCTTCATGTCAAAAGGTCATTACGTGTCTCTGCTCAGAAATTGCTGGACACAGGCCCTTTCTAGGAGTCCCTGAAGCTCTAAGAGACTCTAGGCAGTGTCCAGATGAGATCTGCCTAATCACCAAAGTGTAAAGGACACAAGAGCTCCTAGTGTGTTAACTTATATGGTGCTGTATTTGAACGCCCGCTGTAGCACTCACTCTGTGACTGAGCAAGACATCGAACATCCCTAATCCTCAACCTTCTCACCTGAAAAATGGGCAAAGTGATATATGTGTACTCTTCATAAATGTTAGCTCCTTCCCTTCATCTCATGCCATCAGCTCCTTTTCTTCCGTTGGGTCCTTTATTTTGTCCAACATATATCTTGTCTCCTGTTGCTGAACTATCAGGAAGCTCAAAGTCCCATCTTGTGAAAAGAGCTTGCAACACAGGGCTCTTGCACTCCAGAGAGGGAGAATCAGGCAGTAATAAGAGCCCTGATCACTCAATCATGTAGTGATTACTCCCTCAGGTCTCCTGCTACGTGCAAAGAACAAAGGAGATGAAGGCGTCTCCTCCATGACCAGCATTCTAATGAGAGACACAGTACAAAGGGGCTCACAATAGAGTTTAGAGATGGTTCAGGTCATCTCCAAAATCCACATTCACGAGTTACTGTACTGGCGCACACCTGTGATCCAGTGCTCAGAAGGTAGAGACAAGTGGACCCTGGAGCTCACTGCTTAGTCAGCCTAGCCCTAACCAGTGAGCCCCAAGGTTTAGTGAGGCTGTCTCAAAAAATAAGATGGAAGACCCCCTAAGAAATGACACCTGAAATTGTCCCCTGGCCTTCATACACAGGGAAAAATAAGGTCTATGTAGCTCTCCACCATGCCTGTGACCATCTTATGGTTTATAGAAAGCCATGCTGCTACTGATATTGGTGGCCAATTCTAGAAGTATAATTCTGTCTATAAAACATGTTTGTTAATACTTTTCCGATGTGTGTATATGTGTGCATATTCATAACATGAGGACTTGTGTGGCGGAAGGCTGACACTGGTCTGTCTTCTTCAATTGTTCCTCCACCCGGTTTGGTTTGTTTTAGACAAGGGTCTCACTAAACATGGCGCTTACTGTTTCAGCTGGGAGGGCCAGACACCGAGGCCCCTGGGACCTCTCTGTCCCCAGAGTTCCAGGCCTGTGACACCACACCTAATTGTTTATGTGGGTGCTGGGAATCTGAACTCAGGTCTCCACCTTACACAGCGAGGTCTTTACTAACCGAGCCATCTCCCTGGGCTCCTACTACAAATATGCATTACCTGTATAATGAAAAAAACCTTAAGAGCTTGACAGTGAGGAAAGGAGAAAATTATTAGCTTCAAGGAAAACATGGTTGGAGCTTCTACAGGGTGAGGCCCATCTGAGTGTGTTTACAGGGGAAGGGAAGAGGAAACACCTGATGGTAAGGAAGTGGGGGAATCCGGGGATGAAGCCCAGGGGCATGAGGTGAAGATGGTGGGGTGGGGGGAATGGGACCTGGTCACCAACACAAACCACCTGCCACTAGTTCCACCAATAGCAGGGAGGGGGAGAAAGGTTTCCAGTAGCTGCTTTGTGGATTCAGGAATTAGCAACAAGGCAAAGGACAACAGGAAGGATCCAGGGGCCACTGAGGAGCAGGACCTAAGATTGTTGCCAGTAAATGTGTTAGCTGCAGTACCGAGCCTAGCTAGGTCCACCCACTCAGTGTTGGTTAAAGGCAGAGTCTGGAGTCTGGATGCCTGGGATTCAACCTGATTTCTAATTCCGAAAGAACTTGTACAGGTTTTATTTATTTACTTTTGCAAACACGTTTTGAGAATACCCTTCCCTAGCTGGGTGTAGAAGGTACATCGTTAAATGTTTTACAGGCTCCACGGTGAACAAAATACGAAATTTACAAGGATAGCTAGCGTCTGACTCTACACTTTTACAACCACTCTCTCACCTGAGTGCCACCCTCCAATCCAGTGGAGGTGGAGAAAATTAAAGTAACAGACCCAAGCCCATCGTCGCGGAGCTGACTGTTTAAAATACTGTAACATTTAAATATTCACTTAAAGTATACGCTCAAAGAATGATAGGTCTTGGGCATGCCACACCTAGACCAGCAGGTTTCCTCACATGAACCTACCCACCTACACAGGAGTATCCACATGGGCTCCTTCCATTACTCCTGAAAGACTGGCTACCCTACCACAGAATAAATAAATCTATGCCTAATATATTCTCAGTCTACTCTACCTTTCCCTAGGTCTCAAGCTCCTTTTCTTATTCTTCCTAAAAATGTGCCTATATCTGTAGGCAAAGCCTGGCATAGTGGAAGTCCTGCCCAGGGCAGTCTGCTCATTGGTGATGCAGCAATCACTCAGGTCTCAGGAGCATCTCCCGCCCGACTCTCTCTGGAAGCTTCCTCACCACGCCTACCACACTTCGCTGGGGGAGAACAAGGACGGTCTGTGCTGAAAAACACAACTGAAAACAAAAGTTCAAACACTAGCTTTCCGGAGGAGCAACGGGGCCACCTGACCTGGCCACGCGCAGCAAACAGAAGCGAGGGGCGGGGCCTGAGGAGGCGGGGCCGACGAGGGGCGGGGCCGCGCGGGGTTCACGGGAAGGGGGCGGGGCCCTGCGGCAGCTGCGCCTGCCGGCCTTTTGATTGAAAGCTGGTGACCGGCCCCCTCGCTTCGAGCTCGCCTACGTTGCTGCCATCGACCTGGCAAATATTTACCTTGGGATCCGAGCGACTGAAAATATTTAGCCGAAGCCAGATGCGTCGCGTGTCTGTCCCTGAAATATTAGCCAAAGGAGTGATTTAGGAAAATCAAATGGCGGGCGGGGCGCCTTCCTGGCGGAGCTGTTGACTTTGCGCCAGCGCCGGTGGAGCAGCCGGTGCTGCGAACGATCCCGGAGAATGCCGACAGCTGGGACGCAGGCCAGACCCGCGGCGGGAAAGGGTCTGTTTTGGTTTGGGGCGGATTGTTTTACATAAATCAGAGATGTGGAAATATACATCTTCCTTAAAGGCTCTTAGAGACACTCTCAGAACAATTAGCCGTGGTGCAGGCACCGCGGCGTGGGTTTGTCTTTCTCCAGTGGAGAAAGAATTCTTGCAAACTGACGAGTCCCTTCCTGCAGACCTGCCACTGTGCGGCCCTGCCCCGCGCTGGCTAGCTGGGCTCAAAGCTCTGTTTACAGTGGAGAACTACAGGTGAG
Source organism: Myodes glareolus (assembly GCF_982192425.1). NCBI lineage: Eukaryota > Metazoa > Chordata > Mammalia > Rodentia > Cricetidae > Myodes > Myodes glareolus. The sequence goes on along the minus strand of NC_142033.1, from coordinate 1,833,588 downwards.
GGCCGCGGGTCTCTGCTACCGCCCATTCTGTTTTGTTTGTCTGTAAAGGTGAGCTTTTCATTGATCGACTGTCATGGGCCACAGGGTTGAGACAAGCTGCTTGTCAGGGAAGACTAAGAACAAGCACAACTCCATAAACCTTTAACCGAAGAACCCCAAAGGGAAATACACCGTTTGATGACTTTCTTCGAACATAAAGAAAACACAAGGCATGAGCAAAAACAAACAATTCCTCCCTGTAAAAAGTAAATAAATAAAAGACATATTAGGGGTGTGGCCTCAAGGGAGGGTGCCACTCTGACTAGGACAGAGACTCATGGGACGCAAACTGAGCAGCTGATCTCCACTAGAGAGAATTCCCCAGTCCTAGTTAAGGTTCTTTATAAACTGTAATCTGTGCCTAGTCTTCTTCTACGTAATGATAACTGTGAAAGAAGCCCCTGACATTTTTGTTCTGTATGTTAGGGATAAAACCCAGGTTCCCATGCATCTCAAATAACCATGAATACTGCCACTGTATTATATATAATGTATTTTGCATTATACATATATTACATATAAACCTCAGCTCCTGATTGGTTTATTGGGTTTTGTTATTGTTTTTGTTTTGCTTTACTTTTTAAAAACCATTTATTTAGTTAGTTATTGGGTATGTATGTATATCAGGAGACAACTTTGTTTTTGTTTCGAGACAGAGTTTCTCTGTGTTATCACCCTGGCTGTCCTGGAACTCACTTTGTAAACCTGGCTGGCCTCAAACTTACAGAGATTCACCTGCCTCTGCCTCCTGAGTTCTGGGATTAAAGGTGTGCGCCACCACCAGAAGACAGTGTTTGGGAGTCAGTTTTCTCCTTCCGTATTGTGGTTTCTGAGAATCCAACTCAGGAACTTAGGGTGAGGAGCAAGCCCCTTACATCCTGAACCATCTGGCTCACCTGCTTGTCTCTTCCCAACACTTGGTTCCTAGCGCTAACAAGCCCTGTAATACGAAATTAGAGTTACCAAAATGGATTTCCAGCTCCTCAGTCGCTTTCCATAAAATCATCTTTTAGCTCCTGCCTCACCTTTAAACACACATCCTGTGCAAAACGACCTTTCACTGAGATTGCTGCCTCACTACTAACTGGCCTTCTAGGCCCTGAGATCTGTGCTGTCAGTCTTCCTGGAACCCAAGCAAGAGGTAGAGGACTCCAGGTCTGGGCATCTCCACCCACTGGGGAGCTGAGAAGGCTTCTTCCCCTTGTCTGTAGAATAAGGTTGTTGGTGGTATGATGGCTATCTTGGTATCCTGTCTGTGGCTTTCTCTTGTAACACTTGCTGCAGTCCCAATGGCTGCCACCTGCTGGGGCACCACACATTCCTACCTCCGCCTTCTGCTTTTTTCAGAATTCCTCTAAAGACTCAGATATAGTGCCAACTCCCAGAGGAAGCTTTCTTGGTTTTCTTGGTACTGGCATTTATTCAGCTAAGGAACTGCGTGGCCAACTGGTCTGATCCCCTTTGATCAGTAGGCCATATTTAGGTGATATACCATAAGGTATTCTGTGTGTGTGTGTGTGTGTATGTGTGTGTGTGTGTGTGTGTGTGTGTGTGTAAGGGGTGTTTAAGCTCTGTTTTGTTTTGTTATATCACCCAGGCTAGTCTTTAAATCCTTCTGCCTCACCATCCTAAGTTCTGGGGTTACAGGCACGCACTGTACTCACTAGGGATGGCATATGTTAAGAACGAGGTAGGATCAGCAGCTTTGAATGGCTGTCTACACCAGGTTTCTGTCTCCTCACTTGAAATTCTTTGTTCTGCCTGCTGCCATAAATAACCTCACAAATGAATTCTTTAAAAAAAAAAAGTGATGAAACCCTAAAATGTTAAAAAAAAAAAAAAAGTTGGATTCATTTATCAATTTAAAGTGATGTGTATACCTTCTTAAGCCTGGATTGTGTTGCGGAGGGCCTTGGACTTCCCACAGAGCAGGGTACCTTGCCCTCTCTTAGGACTGGAGGGGGGTGGGGAGGAGAGTGTGTGGGGGAGCCGGAGGGAAGTGGGAGGAGGGGAGAAAGTGGAAATTTTGATTGATATTATTTATAAAGTAATAAGAAAGAAATTTAAAAAAATAAAGTGATGTGTAAATAAATTTAATGTCAGCGATCAAGTATTACATTGAGATATCTCAAGCATTTTAGTATGTAAATGCCTACAAGAACAACATGCCCTTAGGAACAGAGCCATTGAAAATGAACAAAGGCAGTCAGTGACCTGCATGCATTGTGGAGTCAGATCTACAGTCCTGGGAAGACACTGTCTGTGTGTCAGAAAAAAAACAATTGGCTGTGGATGCAGATTGTATCAAATGCTCACGCTGGCTAGAGAAAAGGTAACAGCCTCAGAAGAGAAGACCCGGAAGAATTCTTTAAAGGTCTGTTTATTTTATATGTATATGTGTGTGCCTGACTGTATATCTGTGCACCACTTTGTACAGGTGCCCTCAGGGACCAAAAGAGGGCATCAGATCCCCTGGACCTAAAGTGGTCGGGAGCTGCCCATTGTGGGTGCTGGGAGCAGAGCCTGGGTCCTCTGCAAGGGCAGCAGTGCCTTTAGCCCCTAAGCCACTTTCAGCCTAGGATGAATGTTTTAAAGCTTCCCTTCTTCCCTCCTGTTTGATCCAAAAGTAGTGCAGAATCATATAGAATTCAAACATTGTAAAATTCATAATTCATACTGCAAAACTCCCCCCAGTTCCATTGTGCTTTACCATGTCCTCAGATCAAATGTTTTGGTACACACCATGCGTGGTTCTCTGTGTGCACCTGTATGCCCTAGCATTATTGGTGTAATCATTGACTTTTATCAGAATGAGGCCATTCTGTCTCTGCCGCTATTCAGCTTGCTGGATGTCAAGTTATACAACTAGAGTATTCGTCCACAAGTCCTGCCTTCAGCAGCCCCAGCATCTGGGCTCTGCTACCCACCCCAGTGCATCGGTTAAATCAAAGAAAGGTAAAAAAAAAAACAGAAAGGGGAAATTTAATCACCATCCACTAGGAAGAGGGACAGATAAAGGGGCCCAGGACCCCTGAGTCTATCTTTAGGGTACCAATAGGAATTTTCGGTTTAAACAAAAACTAGCATCGGGAAGAAGAGGTATACATGATTAAGCAGTCCTGGCGAAGGCATGATTCTGCTCATCATTGTCCAGACTCTAGTCACGCAGAGCTGCCAGGAAGAAATTGCTAGTGAGCCAGTCGAGGCATATCTATCTCTCTTCCACAAATAACCGTTCTCATCTTGGGGGTAGCCTATCCTGCCTGTCAGGCTTTGCTGGTCTGTGCTCCGGGGTGACCATAGGTTGAACATAATGACTCTTAGGGCATTGGGTCTTAAAGAGTGAAGATCTAGATCGGGGATCACTGGGTTTTTAGACACTCCACTTTATCACGCTAATGCAGAGTCGGTCAGGAGTCTGACCCACAGTCATGGAAACAGGCACGAAATGAAGTCTTGGGTGTCAGACTTCCTTCTAGCTTCTCATTGTCTCAGGAGCCCAAGTATGGAGTGCTTTCTTTTGTTTTTTGTTTTTTGGTTTTTTTTTTAATTAGCAAAAGCGGCTTCTAAGTGTATGCCCCAGTAGCTGGACGTCTGCTGACTCTCCTGAGCTCTTACCTAGACTCCACTGCTTTCAACGCTTTTGGGACGGGGGAAATGGCTCAGCAGTTAAGAACTTTCCATGACTGCATGAGGGCCAGAGTATGAATGAATCCTCAGGAGCCCACTTAAACTTCAGGTAGGGTAGGCAGACTGGTCTGCCTGCAATTCTAGCCCCAGAAGGCAGAGCTAGAAGATCACCCAAGCAAGGCTCGCCCCAGGAGGGTCCCTTGAATTTGGCTGTGATTCCTTCTAATTGCTATCTAATCTGGCTGTAAAAGATTCTCTTCTCACTGATTGTTAGATCACTGCCATCTGCTGTGCCTCTTTCGCAGCCTCTGAGGATGGAGAGCTCAGCAGCCTCTAGGTTTGCACCAGGGCAGTATTGCCTCGGTTTGTTTTTGCATGGGAGGTGTAGTGTGCATGCATGCCTCTGTTTTTGCATGTGTATGGGCACACATGTAAGAGTGTATGTGCCCTTCTGTGTGCATGTGTCTAGAGACCTGGGGTTGGTGCTGGAATTTTTTGGATCACTCGTCCACCTTATTCATTGAGGCAGGCCTCTCAAACTCAGAACTCACTCACAAGTTTCCAAGTGCTCCCCTATTCTTTCTTAGCCAGAGGCAGATTTCCCCTTCCTTTTGATTAACAAGCCATAGAAACCATTGAGTTTGACTTTGGCTCTCTCATTCTCTAGATGAGGTCAGAGCATGATATGTCTAGTTTCAGGTTAAACATCTTGTAGAAACAAAGCTTTGCTTGTTTGCATTATTAGGGATTAAGCCCAGGGCCTTATCCACGTTTGGTTAGGCCTCCGCCACTGAGAAATACCCCTGGGTTTCTTTGTTTGTTTGTTTGTGATTTTAATGTATATGAGGGCTTGGCTTGCATGTATGTGTATCACAGAAGAAAGTGTCAGAGTCCCTGGAACTGGAGTTAGGGATGGTGGAGAGCCTGCATGTGGGTTCATGTGGGTTCTGGGAACTGAACCCCAGTGCTCCACAAGAACAAGTGCTCCTAACCAGCTGACTCTCCTGTCCTTCGAAACGCCAGGTCCTTGGCATTGGTTATTGTCAAGCAGTATAAGCAACATAGGTGCTTCTATCATTTTATTTACCTGAAAATGGTCCTCATGTGACCTTGTACTTGATATGGTTTCACTGTAGCTGAATGCCGGGTTGGCAGCTGTTTTCTCTTCGTGCATTAGAAACTGCGAAACCACCTCTTCTGTTGTTGTCTTTAAGAGGTGGACTAGCCAGGTCTCTGGCTCCCAACAACTGGGAATCAAGGCAAGAGGACTGCCTGTAGATTGAGGTCAGCCTGGACTATAAAGTGAGATGTCCCAGACAACTTTTTAAAAATGTGAACTGTCAAGTTTTTAAAAATATTTATTTGGTGTGTGTGTGCGCGTATGCATGTGCGTGTGCGCGCATGTGTGTGTGCATGTGCACATGTGTGCACATGTGTATGTGTGTGTGCATGTGTGCACTGTGTGCGTGTGTGTGTATGTGTGCATGTGTGTTCAGGTGCACATATGCCACAGCACATACATGGAGGTCACAGGACAGTGTTTCAAGAATCAATCTTTTTGTCCACCTCGGTTTTCAGTCATGGTCTCTCCTGTTATTTCTGCTGCTGTGCTCCTTATGAGACTTCCCACCTGATTCTCCTGCCTCTGCCTCGGTCCTCACCATAGGATGCTGGGCGGTGCCTACGAATGTGAGTCACTGAACTCAGCGAGCTTTTCCTGAACTCCAGGGACCAAGCTCGAGTCGTCAGGGATGTGCAGCAGGTACTTTTACCCACCGAGCTAGTCTGTCACCCTATTAGTTTCTGATTTTTAAGTTGGTATTTTCTCTGGTGGCTTTGAAGGTTCTCTTTTATGTAAGTGTGAGTATTCTGCAGTTTCAGTATGATGTGTCTAGGTGAGAATTATTTATACACACATATATATCCTGCTTGAGATTCACTGGCTTCCTGCACTTGAGAAATACTGTTCTTTCCCATTCTCAGTTTGCCATCTAGAATTTGCTTTGATGGTCCTTCATGCAGCTTCAATATGTGTGAAATAAAAATTTATAAACTGCAAAGAGTAATACAGAAGTCTCACAAACTCAATATTACTTTCTCAATAAATGATAGAGCAAACAGACGAAAGGCTACCAACAAATTTTCTCCAATTAATAAATATAAAACATTCCATCCAACAGTAGTAAAACACATATTGTTGTTAAGTATATACAAAAGGCCGGTGTTTTAACTCAGGGGTTGAGCATGCGTATGAAGCCCTGAAACTGATCCTCAATATACACACACACACACACACACACACACACAGAGAGAGACATGGGGAAGGACAGATGGTGCAGGGAGGATGAATATGCATTCTCTTCAATGGTGAAGAGAATTATTCCTTAGATAGGTAATATTCTGAATATTAGAAAATTATTACTCTATTTGAAGTGATCTTTGAAAAGATGCCCAAATCACCAGCCATGAGGGAAATGCAGATCAAAACCACAACACTAGCAGCTCACCACAGAGAATGAGGTGGTTATCAATAAACAAAAGATAAGTGTTGCCAAGGATGTGGAGGAGAGGGCCTGCTGCGTGCTGCTGACTGCCTTTCAGCCGGCGTGGGAAGCAGCATGGAGGTTCCCACAGAACAAGAAATAGAACTAACATGTACTAGAAACCCCACTTCTGGAATTCTTTCCAAGGGAATTGAAATTAGGATCTCAAAAAGATTTCCGTAGCCCAAGTTCAATGCAGTAATATTCCCAAGAGCTGGAACTGGAAACACTGAGGGATGACCACGTGAGAAAATGTGATGCACACACCCAACAACATTTGCAACAAAGTGAGCAAATCGGGAGGACGTAATACTAAGCAAGATATAAATAAGGACAAATGCTATTATATGTGATGTCCATCACTGTGACAATAATCAGCTTAAAAGAGGAAAACTCAGGCAGGCATGGTGCTGCATGCCTGTAATCCCAGCACCTGAGAGAGACTCAGAGGCTAAGACAGCAGGAGGATCCTGAGTTTGAAGCAAGATCAGATTGGGCTATAAAGTGAGAACAATTCAGAACAAAGCCAGAAACAACAAAAGGGACTCGTTTTGGTTCAAAGTTTCAAATGTTTTCATACAAAGTCATTCGTCAGTGTTGCTTTGGGCTTATGCTGGAATGTAGGACAGAGGAGGCCTTCTTGGTTCACGGATGCCAGAAAGCAGAGAGACAGGCAGAGGTCAGGGTTCCAAAAATTTCCTTCAAGGGCACAGTCATGATGACCTCACTTCCTCCACTAAGCCCCACCTCTCCCATTCCTACCATACAGACTGGGGAACAATCCTTCAATATGTGAGCCAGACTATAGCAACATGAAGTCTGAAAACTGAGTTCCCAAAGCAGAGAGGATGGAGAAGTGAGGAAGCCTTGGTCACGGGATGCAAAGTTTTGTTCATGCTGCATGAGAATGTCCTAGAGATCTAGCCTATTCTATCATGCCACCATTACCAGTGCCATACTGCATTAAAAACACGCTAAGGGCTCAGTCAGCTATGTTGAGAGTCTTTTCCCCTAGGGACAAAAGGAGAAAGAAGGGAAGGAAGGAGGGAGGGACTTGAAGGTGATGAGAATGTGAATGTCAGATTGTTGTGATGTTTTCAAGGATGAACACATCTCTAAACTCACACATTGTGTACATTAAGTATGTATAGCTTTTTCCATGTTAACCATACTTCAATAAATTGATTAAAACATACTGGGGATTGTGAGATTTTTCTTGAGGAATTGTCCTCTGTCTCTTTTTTATATATATTTATTTTTATCTTTAATTGTAGTGTGCGTATGTGTGTGTGTCTGTGTGCACATGCATGTGCATACATGTGACATGTATGGAGTACGTGCAAAGGCCAGAGGTCGTGGTTCACCTGGAATTGAAGTTACAGGCTGTTGCGAGCTTCTTGACATGAGTGCTGGGAATTGAACTCAGGTCCTTGTGAAAGAAAAATACATGCTCTTAACCACTGGGCCCTCTCTAGTGCCATCCCCTGTCGTCCTCATAAATGACCCTTTTTATTACTGGCAAAACTCAGCTTTGCAATCTATCTTGTTAGATATTGATTAAAACAGAGGTTTCTGTCCCACCTGGTCCCGCAGTCATTTAGTCCCAAAGAAACACACAGAGGCTTATATTAACTATAAACTGTTTTCCTATTAGCTCAGGCTTATTATTAACTAGCTCTTGCAACTTAAATTAACCCATAATTTTTATCTATGTTTAGTCATGTGGCTTGGTACCTTTTCTCAGTAAGGCATTCTCATCTTGCTTCCTCTTCCCAGAATTCTCTTAGTCTGGTTGCCCTGCTTATACTTTCTGACTGGCTACTGGCCAATCAGCTTTGGAGCCTGTCCTGGAACTAGCTCTTGTAGACCAGGCTGGCCTCAAACTCACAGAGATCCACCTGCCTCTGCCTTCCGAGTGTTGGGATTAAAGGCATGCACCACCACTCAGCTCGAGTAACAAATCTTTACAATAGTATAAGAGTATTATCCCACAGCATATTGATACACTCCAACTCATTGTAGGTGGTATGAGCACTGAATTGTTCTTGTGTGTATGGGGGGGTGCGTGCTAGAGCATGTATGGAGGTGAGAGAACAGCCTGGAGAATCTGTGCTCACTAATCTGTTTGTGAAAAGTTCTCTCTGTCTCTCACTCTCACCCCCCATATGTGTGGGGGTGTGGCATGCATAGATGTGTGTGATTTGTTTTTTTAATTTTTATTTTTATGAATTTTATTTAATTACTATTTTATTTGTATGGGTGCTTGCTTGCATGCATGGTGCCCACAGAGGCCAGAAGAGGGCATCAGATCAGAAACTGGAGTTACAGAAGGTTGTGAGATGCCATGTAGGTGCTGGGAACTGTACTCAGGTCTTCTGCCAGAGTAAGTGTTCTGCAGACCTGACAAGTGTTCTCTTCACGACCAGCTGCTGTATGTGTGTGTGTGTCAGTGAGCTGGCCTGCGAGCCCCTAAGGATGCTCCGGTCTCCGCCTGTCGATAACAGCACACACCCAGCTCTGCGTGGGTCTGGGGGTTCAAACAAGGTTCCTCACATTTGCACGACAAGCAGTTTATGCGATGAGCTAAGTCTTCTTTCATCCTTTTACTTTTAACTCATATGTTTAAAATGGAATTTTTTGTGGGATCCAGAAAGAGGACTCAGTGGGTAAAGTTGATTGAAATCAAACCTGACGGGCTGAGTTCAGTCCTCATGGATTCTCCACATGAGAAAGAAAGAACCGGCTCTCATAAATTTCCTTCTAACCTCTGCCTGTGCACATGCATGAGCCTGCATGGGCGTGTGCAAACACACACAGACACACACATATAAAATGAAAACTTTTAAAATATTAACAAAGCCCGCCAGACTACATAGTAGGCAACCTGGTGTGTGTGTGTGTGTGTGTAATAGTTTCCTCCAAGACTGAAGCTTTCCATCCTGCAGGGAAGCTCCTTAAGGAAAGAAAACAACTTTGGTCGGTTTGGTCCCTGGAACCGACCAAAGCTAGACTCCTTCTCAGACCAGCCAACCACAAAGAGGACACTGAGAACAGAGCAGCTGGCTGGAAGAAGCAGAAGCCAGCCCAGCTGCTCCTGGAAGAGGTTTAGAGGCACCTAGAAAGGATGCTCTCCAACCTGCTGATCTGCTGCAGGTTGTGCAGTGAGCTCCAGGTTCCCGCTTTGTGAGCTGTCACTCATGGGGGGGTGGGCTTCGGTGATGCAGCTGTCTTTGAGTCATTTCTGCCCCTGTAAGGAACCCTTCATCTGTATTCCTGCAAGTAACCCAGTAAAACTCACTGGTTCACCAAGCTGGACATTGATGGGATCCTTCGTTTGACCTGCCACGGGCTCCTTAGATGGGGTGAGCAGACGCATCGGTTGCATCTCCCCAGGAAAACTTTTGACACACATCTGGCCAGCTAGGGATTCACAAGCAAGACCTTTCCTCAAAAATAAATAACTTTAAATTTTTTAAGTGATAAATTTTTATTTTAAATTCTTAAAAGCAGTTCTTCAGTCACGCTTGTCATATTTCAAATGTTCAGTACCCATGTGTGTGTAAGATGTGTGTAGCACGTATGTTGTGCGAATGAAGGAAGCAGCAGCACCAGGCAGCCCAGGGCTGATTCATTCTGACCCAAGATCAGGACCAGCAGCTGAACTGTCAAATCTAAATCTGCAATCTTTTGACCTGTGTCTCGGGATTTTTGATAAATCCTAATCACAGACACTGAGGAGAGAAACAAGGTTCTTTCTCTCCAGTTTTACCAAACTGTAAATAAATCCTTTTTTTAGTTCTTTTTCATAATTTCTCTCGGAAAACGGGGGAAAGAAGTGACAAACGGTAGACCCTGGAAACCCAACAATTGTATGACATCAGCAGTCAAGGCGTTCCCAAAGCTCCCCATGGTCTCTGCGAGAGACACAAAGCCAATTCCTTCTCTGAGGTCTTCTTGCACCTGTGGCCTAAAGATGTCATTTTCTACATTTTGGCGGGTTGGCGGCTTTCATCCTGAGCTGCTACAGCCTTGCACGTTTATTATCTGCATTCGCAATCAGGAAGCTATGGTACTTCCTGAGATGGTGCCGGGTACAATTTACACAACACGAGATGGCTTTCTTCACCCTGGAGTTGGTCCGACCTCCATCCAGCTTTCTGCAGGTCGAGTCCAACAGTTCCCTGTGGTTTCTCGCTGCTTGCGCTTCCTGAACAATGTGGCTGGAGAGTTTGGAAAGAAGGCAAAGATAGGGATTGGAATCTAGAAAACCGTTGTAGGGGAGGACGTTGCGGGGGAGGGCATTTACCAACTTAGTGGAAGTTAGTCTCCAAACTGCCCTCCCACCACTAACAGGTGCACACATGCTTTCTCGTTGGCAGGACCAATCACCAGGCTGCAAGGGAACTGAGCCCAGCAGAGGAGGGAAGAGAGGGCACAGGAGGCTCATCGTCGTTGGAGATTTGCATCCTTTGACTGATGAAGCAGGCAGGAACACAGCACGGAGCGGCATGTGTGATACAGGACTTTCTCACTGTTACCCACTCCCCAGCCTGGAGCCTGGCCATTAGTTTAAAAGTTATTTCTTTGTGCTGGATGTTGATTCATGCCTATAGCCTCAGCATTCGGGAGGCTGAGGCAGGAGGATTTCTGGGGCTACCAGGTCAACCTAAGCTACACAGTGAAGCTCAGGGTTTATTTATTTAAAAACAACAGCGAGGCCACGCAAGATGGCCCAGTGGGTAAAGGTACTTGCTGCCACTCCTGAGGGCCTGTGGCTGATCTTCAGGACCCACACAGTGCAAGGAAAGAGCTGATTTCTACAGATTGTCCTCTGACCTCCGCATCTGTGCCATGGTACCTGTGTGTACGCCCACCGCCCACACCCACAGAAAGAGGAATAGAATGCATGTATACACCCTCACACACACATATGCACACACACAGAAAGAGGGATAGAATGCATGTATATACCTATACACATATGCACACACAGAGAAAGAAGGATAGGATGTATGTATACACCTACACACATACGCACACACACAGAAAGAGGGATAGAATGTGTGTATATACCCTCACACACACATATGCACACACACACACACAGAAAGAGGGATAGAATGCATGTATACACCCACACCCACACATATGCTCACACACAGAAAGAGGGATAGAATGCATGTATATACCTATACACATATGCACACACAGAAAGAAGGATAGGATGTATGTATACACCTACACACATACGCACACACACAGAAAGAGGGATAGAATGCATGTATACACCCACACACACACATATGCACACACACAGAAAGAGGTATAGAATGCATGTATATACCTATACACATATGCACATACAGAAAGAAGGATAGGATGTATGTATACACCTACACACATACGCACACACACAGAAAGAGGGATAGAATGCATGTATACACCCTCACACACACATATGCACACACACACACACAGAAAGAGGGATAGAATGCATGTATATACACACACACACATATGCACACACACACACAGAAAGAGGGATAGAATGTATGGGTACACACACACACATACGTGCATACACACACAACACAGAGGGAGAGAGAATATATGAGTACACACACACACATACACACAGAGAGAGGGAGAGAGAATATATGGGCACATACTCACACACATACACACACAGAAAGAGGGATAGAATGTATGGGTATACACACACACACACACACATATATATACACACACAGAGGGAGAGAGAATATATGGGCACACACCTACACACACACACATACACACTCACACAGATAGACGGATAGAATATATGGGTATACACACACACACATACACACACACAGAAAGACGGATAGAATATATGGGCACACACACACACACACATACACCCACACACATACAGAGAGAGAGAAAGAGAGAGAGAGAGGAAGGGAGAGGGAGAGAGAGAGAATATATTGGTATACACCTACACACATACACACACAGAGAGGAAGAGAGAGAAATATATAATTAATTAATTAAAAACAAGTACTTTCCTTGCTGGCTATAGCTTACAACTTTCTGATAACATGTAGTTATTGATATAATGTTCTATCTCCCTTTAAGATATTTTTATGTCAAGACATTGTCATTGAGTTTGTGTGCTGGGAATCTTGTTTCCAGAGTCATGTCTTTTAGTTGTTGGGGTTTTTTTTGTTTGTTTTTGTTTTTTATATTTGGAGGGGTAGGAGAGGGGCAAATATCCAAGTCAAAGTGTGTGAGCAGACTTGGAAAATGAGAATGCTTGAGAATAGGGCCGGACTGGGGGTTGGGGTCATGCATGAATTAAGGTTGACGAGCTTTGCTGGTCTCCATAACAAGGGCACAGAGAACCAAGTGTCCACTCACCTGATGGCAACAACGCAAATGCGGCTGGAGAGGTGACTCCGTGGATGAGGGGCCTTGCAGCCATGAGGACCGAGTTCAGTCTACAGCACCTAAGTGAGAACGTGAGGCATCGGGATGGACTTCTGGAGTCCCAGTGCTCAGAGGCAAAGACTTGAAGAAGGTGGGCAACATCTCCGAAGATGACACCGGACATTGTCCTCTGGCTTCCACATGCACACACATGCACCTGCACACACACTAACATATACATGCGTGTGCATTCTGAAATATCGAATAATACAAATAACACATCAGGTGACTACAGTTATCTGTCCCCCCAAGTCCCACGATTACCATTACCGTGAGTGAATTACCCTTTCTCACGGACTCGGTGGGGAGGCAGGGTAGAGAAGGGGGGCATCTAGAAGTAAGACTGCCTGACAAGGGGAAAGGTTCCAGCACTTAGCACCTCTCTGAGTCCCTGTCCTAGCTACACTGCAAACAGAATGGAAGTTACTGAACAGGAATACTGGATTGGGAGAAGCCCTAGCACCTCATGTGACACACAACAGGTGTTTGAGAGGTGTGTGGCCTCTGACTTCATACAGCCTAAATCATTGCTGTCTCCACTTGGAGTAAAACAGAATTGTCCGAATACCCTGAGGCCAACAGGCATCAGCCATCAAACCATCTCCTCTGTGCTAAGAGGCCACTTAAGAAAGTGACCATGTGTGTGGGGGGGATAATAAAAGAAGCATTTTTAAGGCAACCAAAACAGAAAAATCCAAAAGGAGACACAACGAAAACAGAAACCACAATAATCTCTAAAGAGAGAAGTTACAATGGACTGATATTTCGGTTGTACGAAAGCAAGAGCCTGGGAAGGAGGGTGCCTTCCGTGGAAATGATGCTTTTTATAAACAAAACTGAGTATTTTGTTGTTGTTGTTACAAAATATGTCAGGTCTTTCCAGACTTAGCAAAATAAGTAATAATATTTAAAAAAAAGAAAGAAAAAAAAGAAAGGGAGAAAGAAAGAAAGAAAGAAAGAAAGAAAGAAAGAAAGAAAGAAAGAAAGAAAGAGAGAAAGAGTCATGAGACTCTGAGGCCAGGCATCATAGGCAGAAACCAGGGGCATGGATAAAATTCTAGTCGTCTTGTTTTCAGATTTTATTTTTAATTATGTGTCTGTGTGTGGGTTTGTGCACATGAGTGCCGGCGCTCACGGAGGCCAAGGCACTGGACCCCCTGAAGCTGGAGTCACAGGCAACAGTGAGCCGACTGCCAGGAGCTGGACACAGAACTCATGCTCTGGGGGAGCAAGCAGCACTCTTCACTGTTGAGCCAGCTCTTCAGCCCCAGTAAAAGTTTAGTTTTTAAGCTCCAGCTGGCAGAGTTGCTCAGTGTTATAAGCATACTCGTAGACTATGATTTCGTAACACATATTCCTTCAGACATGGCAAGTGGTGTGGAATAGAATTATCTGCCAAGCATGGTGACACACACCTGTAATCCCAGGACTCCGGAGATGACGGACACAGGGAGAGCAGTAATTCAAAGTCACTCAACTACACTGGCGAATTCAAGGCCAGACCGAACTACACAAGTCCATGTCTCAAAAAAAAAAAAATCCTAAGTAAATTTAGAAACCAATACTAAGGAAGGGAGTAACACACACACACACACACACAAAAAATTAGAAATCACTATCAAAAGAGCACATTCTGCAGTCCATGAGGTGCAGATCACACTCTCCAGAGTCAGTAGGAAACGTATTTGCTTTTCTGATTTAAGAACCAGAGAGTCGAGGCTGAGGAGATGTGTCTGTAGGTGTGAAGACCCTCACGAAGTCTAGGCGGGTGCTGTAATTCCCTTGTCATTCTAGATATCAGGAGGGAAGGACGGGCCGGGGACAAACTGGCTCTCGAGACATGCTGGCTCTGTGGGCTTTGGGTTGGAGCAAGAGACTCTGTTTCAATACATAAGGTGGGAATGACTGAGAAAGACACATGAAATCAACCTCTAGCCTTCACATGTATGCACACACGGGTGCATGTCAACCATACACCTGCAAACACATGCATACATACATGCATGTCATTCAGGCCAGCACAGAGAAGAAACAAGGTCTCAGTGAAAAAAGAAAGAGCGCTCTCTCTCTGGACAGCAATCCATTGCTGGACCAGGTGTCCCGGGCAGTTGTCCTTCTTCAGAGAATCCTACTCCTTGTCTGGCCCCCGCCACACAGGTGAGAGTACCTTGGGTGACAAAACAGGTTGGTTCTGAGCTTCAGCAATGGGCAGCTGGTCTGTAAAATATCCCTGTGAATTGTGTGACAGGAAGAATAAATACACTAGGGCACACTTATGGGACGGTGTGCGATTTATTGCTAAGTTAATCAGTGTTGTGATGTTTTATTCTTTGGGCTTTTTGGGGTGGCCCGACACCCAGCTCCCAAATAAATCACACACGGAGGCTTGTTCTTAGTTATGAATGCCCGACCTAAGCTCGGCTTGTTTCTTGTCAGTTTTTCTTAAATTATCCTGACTACCTTTGCCTCAGGGCTTTATCTCTCTCTATTTTCTTATATCTTTCTTTCCATCTTACTCCGGGACCAGGTGGCTAGATGGTTGCCCCCATGTCCTCCTCTCCAGGTTCTCTTGCTCCTCTTTGGTCTCCTTCCTCCCAGATTTCTCCTTCTATTTATTCTGTCTGCCAGCCCCACCTATCCTCTCTCCTGCCTCACTATTGGCCGTTCATCCCTTTATTAGACCATCAGGTGTTTTAGACAGGCAAAGACTCACAGCTTCAGTTAATCAAATGCAATGTAAACAAAGTCACACACCTGAAAATAATTTTCCCCAGCAGATCAGCTTTAAAATGTATCACAATCTAATCGAGAAATAATATCAACTAATGACATGTGCTAACCTTAAAGAACGGGTCCAATAATTTGATTGAGAGACAAACCTCCAGGGGCCAACGTCTGCTGTGTCACAGCTGATGTAATTTAATAAGTGGAGTAGTTACTGATATTAGGAGAAAAAAGGAAGAGCGCTCCTTCTCTGGGCAGCAATCCATTGCTGGACCAGGTGTCCCTGGCAGTTGGCCTTCTCCAAGGACACAGACATACCTGTAATCCCGGGTCTCGGGAGGCAGACAGTCCAGAGGCTCACGAGTCCAAGTTCATCCTCTGTGACATCGGAATTTGATGCCAGCCTGAGACACATGAAAACCTCTTTCAAGTTTTCAAAAGATATCAAAACAAAATTAATAACAGTGGGCCATTCAATCAGAATTCCCCCCCTCTTCTTATCTTCCTGCCTTTCTTTCCTCTTCTTTTCTTTTTGTTTTAAAATGATCTTACTCTGTAGCCCAAGGCGTCCTAAAATTCACAGCTGCCCTGCTCAGCCTCCCAAGTGCTGGGTTACAGTGGGAGCCTAGACTTGGCTCGCATCAATCAGAGTCTTGACGTGTGTGATGTGGTAATCTTTTTCTTTCTTTCTTTTTTTGCTGCAGATTCGGCTTCTGAATTGTGTTTAATTTTTAAAGTGGGATGGTGGGTAAAGGAAACCAGATGTTTCAAAGAGACAACAGTCATAGTGAAACTGAAAAACGCCAGCGAGGAAAGGCCTAGCGCACCATTTGTTTCAGGGACCATGAGTGTCAGGACGTTCAGATCTTTCTTATTTGACAACATGAGGCTAATGGCGGGTATGGTAACATATGGGTGCAGCCCCAGCGCTCGGGGTGAAGGCAAGAGGTCTGACTGGGATGTGTGAGACCCCAAGGGCGGCAACAAGCAGAGTGAAGTTAATTCCTGCACAAGGTGACACCGGAACAAGACAGCCACACTCTGCCTGCTTGGCTCTGAAACCATCGTCTGTTCGAGGACAGTCTGGCCCATTTCTGTCGAGGCCATGTGGTGCACACACACGTCACTCACCACAGAGATGTTCTGAGGTGAGAACCTTTCTGTGACCCTAAGCTGAGGCTAGAACATGAAGTAAGCTTGTTCCTAACCTACTGTTCATCCTTCCAAAACTCCTGCTGTCCACAGGATAGGCTTGGATTATATTAAAAACGTCAGTGGGGCAGGGAGACATCTCTAATGTGTTCATTGTGTTTGGAACACCAGCACCCTTTGAAAGTTGGTGTGCAGTGGGCGTGTGTAACACCTGCCAGTGTAGGGACAGAGACGGGGTCCTGGGAGCTCAGGAGCCAGCCAGTCTGGCCAATGATGGGCTCCCAATTTGCTGAGAGACCATGTCTCAAAAGAGGAGGTGGAGAGTGATCGAGGAAGATGCCCAGCACCATCTCTGACTTCGCACAGGGACCTGCACACACGTTTGTGCATATGTGTAGTAGACACGTATACACATGTTTGTGCATATGTGTAGTAGACACGTGTACACCGCTGCAGATTGGGTTTTCCAGTCCCAACCACCCGAGACTTAATATAAATCATAAATGCTCAGCCAATAGCTTAAGCTTATTACCAACTAACCATTACAACTTAAATTAACCCATTTTTATGATTCTCCACTGTGACACGTGGCTCGTGGCTTTACCTGTCTTCCAGCATGTCTGGCTCCCTCTGTGACTGTCTGATGCCTCTCTAACTCTGCCCCCTTCTTCCCAGTTTGACCTTCTCGCCTAACTTCCTGCCAGGCTTACCACCCAGTCAGCTTTTTATTAACTGGTGAGAGTAATATATATTCACAGTGTACAGAAGGATTATTCCACAGCACACCAGACACACACACAAGTAATACATATGTAAAGGTATGTATATATTTCTAACCACCCCAGAGAGCCAGTTACCCTGAACTTTAAATTTTAAAAGTAATTTTTGGAGGTGTTGGGGATTGAATCCAGGATCTTACACACAGTAAGCATAAGTTGTACCACTAAGATATACCCCAGCCAGTAATATTTAGTCATGCAAAGTATTTACTTTGCGTCCTGTAGATGTAATAATAAACTAGACACACATGGTCTTGAGTCATTAGTGATCACAGTCACTCTGGAGCAAGTCAGCCTACCATGATGCTCTCTCTTGCTCTGTTTGGGGTCAGGATGGACACTACACCACCCCTCTCTAAAGAGCTTCCTAGGAAGGACACCAAAGGCTCAACACCTTTCACAACATGAAAAGGAGAAAACAAGAAACAGGGGAAGTGTCATGGCTGTGTTATTATCCACTCACACATGACCAGAAAGTCAAGGACCCTGTGACCCCAGGTAAGGCTACAACCGGGGTCAAGCTGTCAGCATAATCCTGGGAACTTCAGAACGGCAGAATCAGCCCAGAACCTGCAGGTGTGACCTGAAAAGAAACCTTGGGGTTGAGATAGCCATGTTCCTTCCTCTGAGGCTGGGAAAAGTCAATCTCTGTACTGGGTGTTTCCAGGGCCCAGTCAGGGTTTTGATAGAATCACAGAACTAGATGGTCAGAGCTGGAAAGTCCCCTTGAGAGCAACTGGTCCATCTTCCTTAGTTTACAAAAAAAAGGAAACGTACCAGAAGGGATGAGCCTGCACTTCGAAGCTGGTTAGGACTCTAGAAAATTTTAGTTACATGTTCACCAGTCCGATTTTCTTTCTTAACACAAGGGCAGGTACATTTTGCTGCCTCCTTTTCAGTGGAGTCAGAATGTTAGGCTGCAGCCCAATCAAGGAATGTGAGCATAGGTGATCCATGCATCTCCCAGTCTTGACAAGGCCCCACGTTATCCTCCACATGCTCCCCAGCCTCATGTATCAGCGAGCTAAATGCAGGAAATCCAGCGAAGGCCTCCCAGAATTCCCTGGGAGCCCCACAAGAAGGAAGAGGTCAAGATTTCTCAATGGCATGTGAAGGCAGCTGTGTGCACACAACCCAAAGGCACCATGATGTTTGAGAAATAAAGTTTTATTGTGTAAGCCTCTGAGATTTGGAGGCTTGTCCTACAGCAACAGGAGAGCTGTTTGCTCTGACAGGCTCGTTGGCAGTTTGAAGACCATGACGATGAACTCTGTGCGCCAGCTTGAGAGCTGGTCAAACATTATTCTGGGTGTGTCTGCGAGGACCTCTCTGGATGAGATTAACATCAAATCATTATACTGAGTAAATGTCCTCTCTAATGTGGGTAGGTCTCATTCAGTCAACTAAGGATCAGAACAGAGTGAAATAGAGGAGTCTTGGTCCCAATCTACTGAGCTGAGACATCAGCCCCTTACTGGACTATCACAACTGGGTACCCTGGGCCTCCCACTCCCTCACCGAGGATGTTGGCCTATCCTTCACAATCATACAAGCCAATTCAATATACAGTTGTTTAAAAGGTGACTAAGGGCAATCCTTCTTGCTTCCGATTCAAAGCCGTTTCGCTTTTTATATTTTTGGTACTAGAAACTGAACCCAGGGCCCTCTAGGTGATAGCAAGAACTCTGACACTGAGTGACATCCTCAGACATCTTTAATTTTTGTTTGAATCAGGATCTTTCCTAAATTACCTACGCCAGCCTTGAGCTTACTGTTTAGCCGTGACATGCCCTGAAAAAAGGACCCTCTAACCTTAGACCCTTAGTGGCCAGGGTGACAGGCCTATACCACCATATTCAGCACAATTCGGTGCTTTTTGTTTAACTCAACCCGTTACATTTCTCCAAACTAATGGAAAATTTCCTAGAAAATTTCAGATTTACTTCCCAGACTTGAAACGGGCAGAACAGAGCCCTCTAAACATACACACACACACACACACACACACACACACACACACACACACACACGGGAATTATTCGTGAACACACAGAAAGTGTTTGGGAATTTCCTGGGCCAGTTAACTGTTTGGGCCTAGTTTGGGGGCTCCTAAGTATCTCAGGGTCACTGCTGACTTGGCTTCTATGTACCCAATGTGAAAATAAGTGCCTAAGGGTGGGCCAGCCAGAAGCTGCCCTGACCAGTGCCTGACTTACCTGACAATGAACAGAGACTTGAAACGGACTGTAGCTAATTTCTCCTACTGAAACATCCTCCAGCACAGAGAAGGGGAGGCTAATAAGACAGTTCTATGAACTCGTGATAAAGTAGCAAGACCCACAGCCTCCTCCCAGAGATCATATAAACAACAAACAATTCGGGGGGGCGGGGGGGAGGACTCTTCCGTGGAGCTGCCCGCAAATTGTGCAGGAAATTCCAGGGATCCAGCTTTAAAGGGCAGTTGTCACCCGTACGGGGCTCTTCAGGGATGCAGCTGCCCAAGTCACCCACGCACATGTAAGCAACCGAGACAACTGAGCTAGAACTAGTGGGATCCTGCCTTTGGTCCATTGTTACTGTCATATCTGGGGTGAACAGATGCTTGCTCAGGGCTCCTCTGGAGAAATCACACCAAGGGCTGAACTATGAATCATCAAATCAATATTAAGAAAATGTTTACGGCCATGTGATTTTGCTAACAGCTTAT
Source organism: Myodes glareolus (assembly GCF_982192425.1). NCBI lineage: Eukaryota > Metazoa > Chordata > Mammalia > Rodentia > Cricetidae > Myodes > Myodes glareolus. Next base: position 1,813,543 of record NC_142033.1, on the reverse strand, counting down.
CCTTTTTAAAAAATTCATTAAGAAATGTGTGCTGCATACACAGAACACAAGCATTTCACAGGAAATTATAAAGGTCTCCTGACTGCAGCTGCTCGTTCCTCTTTGAGCCACAGGTGAAGAGACAGAAGAACAAACAGAATAATGTAAGTCTCTTTTCCCACAGATTCTGGAATGAAAGGATCGACTGAATACATCTTAAGCATGCCTTGACAGTTGTCATGTTTAGATGGCAAAAAAAAAGGTAGTTTAGGAAGAAAAGGAGGGTTTAAAGGTGGGAGTCTGGGGGATCATCTAGCTCTACTTTGATTTTAATTGTATGTGTTGTTTTGTATACTGTATGGCATAACCAAAGAGCAGGCAAAAGTAAGTCATAAATACGCTGTACAAAACCACCATGCTGTGGTGGTTCTCCCTCAGCCAGGTTGAGATTATTATCATCCTATGAATAGTGGTTTCAGTGCAGGGAAAGAGGAAGTCGAGTTTCTGTGAAATCTCAGGGAGGTAAACTCAAGAGGTGAAATATACACACATCCACTAACTGTTAAAGAAGGCTCTCCCCAGGAGTCACGAGCGCTCCACTCCACTCAGAACTGGCTGACCCCAAGGACAACTGAAGATTTGTCTCTGCAGACCTTAGAGAGACTGTCAGCGGGGTCTGCTTCTCAGAAACGGCCACCTAGGAAATGTCTGGTTCAAGTGGAAAAAAAAAAAAACAGAATTGAAACTAGGATTCTTAATTTAACCAAATAAGAAATTTCTCAATGAAGTTTGTAAAGCTTTAAGAAGTAAATCTGGCTTCCTGTTTTTACTTCTTCTACACAGTTACAACAAAATCAGGCACTAAAAAGGCCTGCGAATTAGGATCTTTCCAAAAATATCAGAAGACGAACCAGCATACTAAAGCATTGTCTAGGCAGAGTAATCCAGAGTATCAACTTTTCTCTCCTCTCCATTTCTGTCTCTCTCTCACACACACATGCATGTAAATTTTGTTGGTAAATGTTTATTGAAAATTAGAGAACAGCAAACACATATATAGACGATCTGACAGAATTAAAAACGAAACAAACCAAAACCTTAACATCTTAGTGGGACATTTTAGCATACCCCTAAATCCCAGTCAGCACTTGGGTGGCCATAATGAAGTAAGCATAATTTAATAATTTTTTAATCTGTAAATATCTGTCACACAAATAAATGAAAGAAAAAGAATCGTAAAACTTTTCAAGAAAATTGAAAACAATAAAAACCATACAATAAGATAAAATACTCATTAACTATTAAAAGAACTCATGTGTCTGACGTGGGAGTCCCCTCCCCTCTGGGTGCTGTGATTACCACTAATGAATAAAGGAACTGCTATGGACCTATAGCAGGGCAGAACTTAGCTAGGCAGGGAAAACTAAGCTGAATGCTGAGAGAAAGAAGGGCAGAGTCAGAGAGAAGCCTTGTAGACTCTGGAGACAGATGCTGGGAAATTTAGCCGGTAAGCCACAGCCTCATGGTGATACACAGATTACTAGAAATGGGTTAACCTAAGATGTAAGAGTCAGCCAATAAGAAGTTAGAGCTAACAGACCAAGCAGTGTTCTAATTAATATAGTTTCTGTGTGACTATTTGGCAGCCAGGAACCAACAAGCGGCCTCCTTCAACAGAGCTCCACCAGCCTCTGCCTCCCCGGTGCTGAAATTAAGGAGTTTGCTATCATCACTGGCACAGACACAATTTTTTAAACATTTATTTCTATTCTGGTTTGATGTTTGTTGCTGTGATATACACCATGACTTAAAACAACACGAAAAGGAAAGAGTTTATTTTATCGTACAGATTATAATTCACTACTGAGGGAAGTCCAGGCTGGAATTTAAGTAGCTAACAGATCGGTGTGCCAATGTGGGGCAGCTAAATCCACATAAAACCTGAGAAAACTTAAAAAGAAATTCTAGACACACACAAAAAAAACAGAGTTTAGTGCAGTTTCTTGGTAGTCATTTTTTTTTTTTCAGATGAGCTGTTTGCTGGCAGCAAGCAAGGGCTCTGTGACTCCTTTAAGGAAAGGCTTACTGACCCAGCATAAGGAATGGCGGCTTCCTGGTTTGGGCAGCACAAACTCTAGCTCTTTCAGGAGGCCGAGCACTTGAATGGGGTTTGTGGGCAATGTGCTGCAAGTTACTTGGTGGCAGCATGGGCCAACTGCTTACCAGAGCTGAGGTGGTGAGGAGGACTCCCAACCGGCAGTCTCAAAGGCAGTGAACAGACCTCTGCCACATTGGACTGGGCGGAGCCAAAAGGCAAAGAAGTCTTAGTTCTAGCTCCACCGTTTGCATTTTAAGAAGAGATCCTGGTCAGAAAAGGATTACAGATACGCAATAAAGACAGATTCAGACTAAAAAGACCTCTAAAGGGGCCATAGTTGGATAAATGTATGTGGGCTGGAGAGAGAGAAGGAGAAGAATATAGAAAAAATAAAACAAAGTCTTTAAAGAGACAGAGTACAGACAGTCATAGATTAAAGTAAAGGAGTAAAGAAAAAAAGCTGCATAAAGATGGAATATACTCAGAGAGTCTGGATTATGTATACTATTGTTTTCTTTGAAATTTTGACTGTAAATGAGCAAAGTACAAAGAGATATTTTATTGTACAGGTTGCTAAGCTAAACCAGAATAAATATTCTAAATGTATCTTGATTTCACAATTCGAGTCTAAGAATTTATTGAAAAAGAGGTTCTTCTTTTGTTTCCACAGAGAATGAAAACCTGTGGATTCTTTCCAGACTAATGTGGTTCGATGGAACAAGACCCCTGAAAGGTCTCTCTGTAAACTCCTAAAATTAATTCACCTGACAAAAAGCAGGAAGCAGTTTGGAGAGAACTATGCCCAAATTCCCAAATATTGTTTACAAATGTTTGTCTACATTTAAGGGGGGATATACTATACAGATGAATACTTTGCATTGGTATGGATCTTGGTCTATTGATATGAATGTAAGGCCAATTTTGTTATATGTATATTTCTGCTCTTGATTAAGATACTGTGTTTGTGCAACTCATTTAAAAACATAATGTATAATTAATAAATATAGGTTAATAGATAATCATCTGTAATAGTCAAGCTTGTAGTTATGTTAGTTAGGTTTTCTAGATATATAGAGATATATTTCTGTAAGATAGGCATTCTTCAAATCTTTCAGAGACCAACAGAATATGGCATTTAAAATGTTTTTAAAACTTAGTGCTTTTCATGACAATGAGACACGTCTGCTCCTGGCAGCACCAGTCTACTTCCAGAGGAAGATGGGCATTGAAGAGGCTCCTTATGGAATTTGTTGCCATTTGGGCAAGAAACTGCTCTTGCCTGAACTGTTTGATGTTATGCTGTATGAACTGGACATGTAGGACCCACAGAAAAATGACTGCTGAACTTGCCAAAAGGTGAGACCATCCTTTGGGGTTCCTGCTTCATGAAAGAACTGCCAGATATTTTGCAGGACACAGAAGAAAGCAACTGATGAACTTTGCCAGTACAAGGTATAAGAGATCTTCAAATTCCTGATTCATGGAAAAGTCTGCCAGAAACTATGAGCCTATGGGCTGAATATGGATGCCAAAACATTACAGAAGAACTTTGGGTGACTTTGCAGGTAGCAAAATGTTCTCTGTCAATTCTAGAGTCTTGGAACACACTTTCTATTAACTTAGGTAATATTATATACTTTTGGAGTCTTTGATTGAGTTGAAGAATAGTTAATTAAAGCTTTCCTTAGTTATTATAAAAGATAAAGTAGATGTAAATATTGTAACTGTAATTCTTGGTTGATAACTGTTTTATTGTATTCAATCTTGCTATGTTAAAGTTAAACCTTCTTTTTAATTAGACAGAAAAGGGGAGGTGATGTAGGAAGTCCTTCTGTATATGTGCTTCTGTATATGTATGTATTGCTTTCATTGGTTGATGAATAAAGAAACTGCTTGGGCCTGTGATACAGCAGAGTAGAGCTAGGCGGGAAAACTAAACTGAATGCTGGGAGAAAGGAAGCAGAGTCAAGGAGAAGCCATGTAACCACCCACCAGACAGAATCTTACCAGTAGACCACAACCACATGGTGACAGATTAATAGAAATGGGTTAATTTAAGATATAAGAGCTAGCCAATATGAAGCATGAGCTAATAGGCCAATCAGTGTCATAATAACACAGTTTTGGTGTGATTATTTTGAGTCTGGGAAACCGGGAACGAGTAAGCAGCTTCTGCCAACAAGAGACCATGGAGGAATGTTGCTCATTGGTTGGCTACCTGGTTTGTGTCCAGTTATCTTTTGTGTATAACCAGGCCTACCTGCCTAATGATAATACTGCCTAAGGGGCCTGGGACCTTCTACATCATTACCAACTAAGACATTGCTCCCAAGAAGTGGCCATAGGTTAAACCGATGGAGGCAATTTCTCAGTGAAGATTCTCTCTGGCCAGTTGTATCAAGTCGACAACCAAGATTAGCCATCACAATTTATTTATTTTGTGTGTGTGTGTGTGTGTGTGTGCATGTGTTATATACGTATGTATGTGCACACATGCATGCCTGAGTATGGAAATCAGAGGCAATGGCATGTGTCTTCTTCTATTATTCTCTATGTTGTTGTTGTTGTTGTTACTATTATTATTTATTAAGAATTTCAAACAGGGTTTGTCAGTGAGCCTGGAGCTCACCAAATTGACAAGACAAGCTGGCCAGAAAGCCCCAGGAAATCCTCCTGTCTCCAACTCCCAGTACTGTCATTACAGGTTCTTGCCTGGCTTTTCCCATAGATTCTGGGGATCTGAATTCAAGTCCTTATGCTTGCATAGTGAGCAATTCACCAACTAAGCCATCTTACTACCCCTTAGCTTGATTTCTTAAAAAGCTATTTGCCAAAACCATCACACTAAATGCAAAAGATTAAAAGCATTCCCTATTTCCACTCAACACAGTATTGGCCATTGCTACCACTAAGACAGGAAGAATAGTTTAAACGGCAGGGAACAAAAGCTATAATCATTTTCATGTCTTAGCATTATACAGAAGATTTAAATTATATATAGCAAACTTAAAAAGTTTTTAAAAGTTGTGAGATCAGCATATCTACATATATGTTTATAAATATATATAAGCATATAAATATATAATATATTTCCATATATTTGTAGCAGATAGTTAGAAAATACATTTTTTTTCCTTTGAGACAAAGTTTACTTATGTAACCCTGGCTAGCCTAGAACTCACTAGACCAAACTGACCTCAAATTCATAGAGATCTATCTTCCTCTGCCTCCAAGTCCTGGGATTAATGACCACAACTTCTGATGCAGAAAAATAAAATTTTTAAAAAGGATTATGAGTGCTCGCAAGACAGCTCAGCCAGTAAAGGAACTTGCCTCAACGCCTGACGACCTCAACCCAGGTTCCACATTATAGAAAGAAGTTGTCCTGTCCCCCAAGTATGTGACATGGTATAGTTGGCCACACACAAATAGTAAATAAGGCATAATAAAAAGTATCATGAGAACCATGAACAATAAATAAATACAGAATATAATAAAGAAATTTTAAAGAATTTTTTAAAAACCTGAATAAATAATTGCTATGTCACATTTAGTATCAATGATTTCTATTCTCAAAGTAAACAATTACTGTATATACTGTTAAATTCCTTCCCAAGGGGAGCCATAAACAACATTTACTCTTCTGCGCAAGGTCCCAACAACAAGCTAACAAACTAGGCACAGTTCTGCCAATGTTCACTCTGGGAAACAATGAGTTTACTGAACTCCCTTACAGAGTATAGGTGAGGTGGGGTGCTCCTCCCCCAAGACCTCCAAACTGGAAAGTCTTTACCCAGTAGGGTGATGGATTTCCCAGAGTCACATAGATGGAGCCCACGTCCCTAGCCTCCCCCACCTACAGACGTCAGCTCCTATATACTGTGGTGCCACAAGCAATTAAATTAAATTAAATTAATTAAATTAAAGGCAATGCTGCCTTTTATGGTTTGCGGCACTGCAAACCATGAATAATAGGATTCTCATGACCCACACACTTCTATGTGGGGATACAAATCATCAACACACTCTGGTGGGATCATTCTTTTGCCAAGGGACACACTGAACCCCCACAGGTGGCAGTTGCTTGTCTCAGAGTCACAACAGTGACAGACACCAAAATTCCAGCCAAGGTTTTCATTCACAGGAACAAGTGGCCATGAGTAGCCAAGATAGTCCTGAAGAGAAGAAAGCGGTTGGAGGGAGGCATCTTCTTCTAGTTAGTTATATTATTTATGGTACTGTGGCTTAAGCCCAGAGGGAGACTGTAGGACCAGGAGCACAGACTGGCAAACCCAGAGAGAGACCCACCCAGAAACAAACTTGGTTGGGTATGTGGCTTAGGTAAGGTGTGATCTACAGAGAAAGAAAGGAAGGAAGGGAGGAGGGAGGTGAAAGAAGGGAGGGAAGGGAGAGAGGGAGGGAAGGAGGGAGGGAGGGAGGGAGGGAGGGAGGGAGGGAGGGAAGAAGGAAGGAAAGAAAGAGAAAGAAAGAAAGAAAGAAAGAAAGAAAGAAAGAAAGAAAGAAAGAAAGAAATAGAAACTCATATATCACAACCTGGAGGAAAGGAAACTGAACCCAGGTCCTCTGCAGCACTCAGACATCTCTCCAGCCCCAGAAATTCTTAATTAAGTTACAAAAAGCAGCAGCAACAAGAACAACCACAGAGGAACTGTCCTATTTTGCTTTCTAATGCTGTATGAACATCATGACCGAAAGCAACTTAGGAAAGAAAGGGTTCCTTTGGCTTACACATCAGGGTCACAGCCATCATAGGCCCAAGACCTCCCTCAAGCACGTTGGGAGCTCAAGGCAGAGAGAGAGAGAGAGAGAGAGAGAGAGAGAGAGAGAGAGAGAGAGAGAGAGAGAGAGAGAGAGAGACCTTGAAAGAAATCTGCTCACTGGCTTCCTCCTGTGATTTGAGCAGCCTGCTTTCCTGTACAGTCCAGAGCCACCTGCCCAGAGTGACACCGCCCACAGTGGGCTGGGTTCTCCCACGTCAATCATCTGCCCCCAGACTCCTACAGGCCAGTTGAGGTTCCCTCATCCCAGAGGACCCCAGCTTGTGTCAAGTTGGCACTAACCAGCACAGGAACACACCAGTACACACCTATACTAACAAAGCAAAAACAAACTGACCCTCTCTTCCAGGGAGAAGGCAAAAGACGCTGGGGTCCAGACACAGCACTGTTGACTGGCAGACTCTTTCCAGTTTACAGTCTATGTTCTAACAAGTCAGAGTTTAGTACACACAGAAGGAACAAACTGATAAAAAAAAAAAAAAAGCTGGCAACTTGGAAGAAAGGTAGAGTACATGAACAAACATTTCACAGGAAGGGAGACCGGTTAAGCCAACAAACTCGTGCAGAGATAACCAGGATATACAGATTACCACGGCATTTTACAACTGGGTTTCAAACATTTTTAAATTTTGGAAGACGTGGGCAGGAATTCTCCCATGTTGTCTTGGGGAGAAAAGCCAGTTTAACTACCTGAGAAACCCAGTATTCCTGTTCCTAGGCATATGACCTAAAGAATCTCTCTCATGGGGGATGTGAGAGGTCACCTGACGGCCCACCATGCTGTGGGAAGGCCATAAAATCATGGAGGGAGCACCGACTGATGAAGGGACATGCTCCGTGTGTACAGAAAGTTCACCATGAACCTGTTGGGATATACGCCAGCACAGATCAAGAAAAAGAAAAAGTAGGTGCTGCAAAATCGAAAATATGAAAAAAAAATCATTATTGACCCAAACTATCCTTCCACAAAACAGATAAAACACCAAACATTCAAAGGATGGAATTCTGTACGCAGCAGCTAAAATAACAAACACATTCACAGGCAGCAACACAAAATTTCATAAGCAAAGCATCGAGCTAAAATAAAAACTTAGAAAGATTTGTGTAAAACCGCCATTTCTGTGGGGTTAAAATATGCAAATAAGAAAATAAAGGCTATGGGAACATAAAGAAATTAAAAGCATCACACCATTCCCGACAGCAATTATCTCAATCTAGGTGTGGTGGACGCCTCTGAGAAGGAAGCAGAGTGGTGGGAAGACGGGGCAGAGCCCGCTGGCATTTGGTCCTCTCTGTTCTATATGTGTGTGTGTGTATAGATTTATATGTACTTATATGTATATACATATATAGATCCATCCATACATTCTATTTAAAAATAAAGTCAGTCACGGTGCTTGCCACCAAGCCAGTGTTGGAATCTACAGAGTTTAAAGATGAACTGATACTACAAGTGTTTCTCTGACCCTAACCTTCCCCCATGTATTAAAAAAATATATAATGAAAGTTTTAAGTAAGTAAAATGAAGCCGAAGTAAATACAGCAGAACTGTGGGTATCGCTGAAATGATTTCTTCTTTGTAGCTTCCAGTATGCTTTAAATGATTTTGCGTAAAGAATGAATGACCCTAGAACTGTAAAACTTCTTTTCTCCTAGTAAGTCTGATGATAGAATTTCTAATTAAATGCTAAGATATCAATAAAATGTAATCACAAGAATTGTTCAAGTGAGGAGTGGTGGTATGCACCTGCAAATCCAAACCTCAGAAGGCAGGAAGGTTGCTGGCTCAGAGCTAATCCTTCTCAGAACAAGCAAAAACAAGGTCCAACTTCTCATTGTGAAATATATTTCAGTTTTAAGTATATGTCCATATGGTAAGTAAATGAATGAAGCACTTACACATAAATTATAAGTACCCTAACCACCACATAATACATACATACACACAAACATACACACACACACACACACACACACACATATAGTATAAATCTATAAGTCTGTGGGGAAAGAATTGGAGAACAATTTAAAAACAAACTCCTGAACTTTAAAGTTACAAAAGTCTTTGAGTGAAGTGTCTCTGAAATTTTTATGTTTTAGACTTGGTTTAATGGATAAAGGAGTTGTTTAAATAAATATGTATGAACTTCATAGAAAATTTTGACTTTGGTACTAATTCAGAAGTGCAAATTTAACCAAACAGAACTCTTGAGAGGCAGAGGAAGACAGAGCGGCCCTGTCTTTGGGTGTCCCTTCTGCTAATACGCTTCTACTGAATGATCAGGCTAAACAAACAGGCAGACAACAGAATGACTTGGGCCAAATCACTATACACACCCAACTTTTAAGGGCTGCAGCAGTCACAAGTCTTGTGGGGGGGGGGGTGAGGGGAGGCGCAATCCTCTCCTGGTCCTTTAATTAAGGCGGTGCTTCGAGAACTCAGTTGTTCCGTTTGTGTCTCAAATCAATCAGATGGAATTCACCTTTACTGCGCTTGAATCCTGATAGCCCGGCACACTTGATAGGTAATTCAATCGTGTCTGGCGTAGACGCACACAAACTCAAATTAGCTACCGAAAGAACTCAGCTTCTCAGACTTAGCTGTGGTTTTCCACTTTTGTGCAAGAGCTGAGCTTCACCAACTGGCTAGCTGGAGGCGTTATTAAAAATTTAGTGACAGAAACAAAGGTGTGCTGGGTGTCTCTTGTTACCCTTTCTACGGTTACCCCGGCAGACAAAAGGCATGGAGCCCACCTCATGAATAATGCGACACGGAATATTCACAATCCATTTTTAATGGAGCCAAGTAATAACGTTAAGAGAGATATTTGCAATCTTCAAATTTCACAGGGCAACAGGCACAGTAATTTGTTTTGATTCTAAGCCGAGGGATATTGAGATAAATATTTTCCCATTTTAAAAAAAAAAGCCAAAATTATAGTGTCTAGGTTAAGTTGAGGAGGCAGAGCAGCAGAATTGCCAGTTCAAGCCCAGCCCAGCCCGAGTTACTCAGCAAGACCCTATCTCAAACAAACGACAGAGAGAGAGAGAGAGAGAGAGAGAGAGAGAGAGAGAGAGAGAGAGAGAGAACACAACTCCTAACAACATAAGCATGAGAAAAAAATGGAAGTAGAGCAAATATTCCAGATGTCACCAGGCAAGATGGGGAGGAGACAGAACCCGTAGGTTTCAATCAGTTCCACTCCCCTGTGTTATAATTTTACTTTCCAAGCAGGTTGGAACCAACAGACCAGTGTACACACTGACTTGTGAGTAAAGTGTCTTCAGCAAGGGCTTCGAGTCCCCCACCCTTGGATTCTTCATCACCCACAGTTTCTGAGAAGCCACCTTCTCCAACCTCATTCAGTGGACTCTGACCGAGAGTAAACTGACTTGGAAAGACTGGGTCTTAGAAAGCAAGCAAGGATGACCAACTGCTGAGCGAAGCATCACCCAAGACCCCTGACCCTCCCACTTAGAAAGTCTCGTGTGATTTCTGGCTGCGGGAGGAAGCGGCTGGCTCTCCATCACCTACTGCTGAATGAAGCTCCATGGGACTTGTTCTCTTTGCTGTGTCTCCAAATGCATGCTGGGTACTGGGATGGCGTGTGGGAAATTGACTTGCATGGAAATGGACAGTGTTGGTGGTTCCCCTGGGCCACGTGGACTGAAGCTCGGCTCTGACTGGAAGATTCCAGAGCATAGGTAGTGGGAAAAGCCAGGACCTTATTCTGCTTCCAGTCTTTTAAAGGACCTACTGATGGGAGAGAGACAGAATAACCCTTTGCTGGATAGTTTTATGTCAAGTTGACATCACTGGAGTTGTCTCAGAGGAGGGAACCTCAACTGAGAAAATGCTTCATAGATGGGACTGTAGGCAAGCCTGTGATGTATTTTCTTAATTGGTGATTGATGGAGAAGGGCCCAGCGCTAGGCTTGTGGTCCTAGGTTCTATAAGAAGGCAAGCTGAACAAGTCATGATGGTCAGGCCAGTAAGCAACATTCCTCCAAGGCCTCTGCATCAGCTCCTGCCTCTATTTGAGTTCCTGCCTTGGCTTGGAATATGTAAGCCAAAAGAACAAATGAGCCCTTCCCTCCACAAGCCACTTTTATTCATGGCATCTCATTACAGCAATAGAGACCTAAGACAAGCCCGGATCCCCACCTCATCCTTCTTCACACATTTTAGGCTTGTAATTTGCCTTCAACACAGCGGTCAGCCAATTCTTCTCTCTCTGTCCCTCCCTCCCTTCCTCCCCCCTCCCTCTCCCTCTCCGTTCCAGTCTCCACGGAATCTGAGTAGTCAGAATTAGACTGGGTGGTCGGACCACAGCTATGTTTCCAAGAAAACTAGGAAGTGAAAATATTTGCCAAGTTACAGGATGCATCAGTGACAGAGCCCACAATGGACTCAAATCTGGGCTGGAAAGATGGCTCAGAAATGAGATGACCCTCGCAGGGCACCTGGGTTGGGCCCAGCACCCATGTCAGACAGTTCACAACTGCCTAAAACCAACCTCAAGATCTCCAACACCCTTTTCTGGCCACCCCAGGCAGTGCGCACTCATGTACATACATGAATAACACATGCAGAGACACACATACAAATAAAAAATATTTTTAAAACACGCGGATCTCTAAATCAAAGGCCTATGATTTTCCATCTAGAAGCCTATGTCCTATTTTTTTAAGTGGAATTCTCAGAGGGAAGAACTGGGGTCCCTATGGGACCATCCAGGACTCTATAAGGCTAGGAGCTGAGTTTTACACACCTCCTAAGTTTTTTATTTAAAACATATTAGCCAGGTGTCATGGCACACACCTTTAATCCCAGCACTTAGGAGGCAGACAGATCTCTGAGTTGACTATATAGATATAATGAGACCTTGTTTCAAAAACAGGAAAGTTAATCGATTGATTGATTGATTGGGGACTGGAGAGCTATAATCGATTGATTGATTGATTGATTGGGGACTGGAGAGCTAGCTAGCAGGTTGGAGTGCTTTCTGCTCTTCTGGACGAACTGCGTTTGGTTCTGAGCACACATGCCAGGCAGCTACTCATATTCACTCCAGTGCTAGGAGATCCCATGCCCTCTCTAGTCTTAGTGTGTACGTACACTCGTGTGTGCATATCTGTGTGCAAACAATGACACACAGACACGTAACCAAAAATAATAAAAATAAATCTTTTTAAAAGGAATAAATATCTCTGAGGAATAAAAAGAAAGGGGAAAATATGGAAACTTGAGCATTTGGTGTTCACTCTGGTATTCCTTGGCGGTCCCCCAGTTCCAGCTTCCCCCACAGGAAAAAATAAAAAATAAAAACACCAGTGGCCTTCCCCTGAATTTCTGACCTGATGAAAGGCAATTTGTAACAGTCTTAATACTTTATTAATTTAAAACAACATTCTAATAAATATAATCTAACATACATAATGCACTCAAGAAGATTTAGAAACATTTACAAAACCTCACAGTAGAAAGAATACTTCTCTCCTAGATGGTACACAAGGGGCAGGAGTTGAGGTTCAATGCCTTTGCCCCACATCTACCAGCCCAGGCTGGTAAAGGATCCACTTAACAATAAAGACTGGATTTGCCCATGAATTTTTTAAATAATCCTCTTGTTGCTTTTTGTTTAACTTGCGAAGCCCCCAAAGTGTCAAGTGGGAAGTCTGAATATTTGCATGGTCTTTTCAGAACTCCCTTGGAGGAGGAGGACGCGAGCTCTAGCTACTTTGAAGTTCAGCCGATAACATTTGAGAGGCAGGGGTGGTTGACTTCAATCTCTGGCTCCCCAGTTCCTTACTCTGATAACCTGCGGTCAATAAATGCTTGCTGAGCAGATGAAGGGCATCTTGTCCCCAGGAACTGACCCCACAGTCCCACCTCCTGGGACCTCTGACTCCCTCTCATCACCAAGTCCACTTTTTTTTCTGCTTTTTTCTGACAAACTTGACGATAGTGCCTCTGCTGATGTCAGAGGAATGAAGCCCCTTCCCTAAACCAGTGTCTTCAGAAGAGTAATGCTCGTCCTTTCTAAATAACGCACCAGACAGGGCCCAAAGTTTACCAGTTCTTTCCTGCCTGTGAGACAGAGCAGAAAAGCGAAAGACTGGGAGGTGCGAGATTTCATCGGATCCGCATCTTCAGACAATTCTGTGGTTGTGGCTCCCACTCTGGGCTGACCTCTGCAAAGGGAGTTCAGTCTCCAGCAGCTTTGGGAAGGAAGGTGAAGGGGGAAAGCCATAGTGAGCTTTGCTCACTGGACGCAGGGTCTGAGCAGGGCCGGGAGGCAGGCAGTCCTCTACAGTAGTGTTCGCAGCTGCTGACGCAGGCGGCCACGGTGCTCATTTGAGTCCATGCTGCGTCTCCCGGTGCCGCCTGAGATCCACCTTCCTCTGGAAGCCCTTCCCACACAGGTCGCAACCGAAGGGCTTGAAACCCGTGTGCTTTCTGCTGTGGGTAATGAGGTTGGAGCTCTGACTGAACGCTTTGCCGCACACCTGGCATTTGTGGGGCTTCTCACCTGCAAGGATGGAAGACCAAGGGCAGGAAGTATGAGCCTATGATAAAGCTGGGAGGGACCCGTTGCTACCCGCACACTCCTTCTAGCAGCTGGCTAAGACCTTCAAGACTTTGGAGGGTGATGGGCTGCATCACGAACCAACTCATGACCTGCAACTTGGTACCAGTAAAACACGGGTGCACCAGGTGGAAGGAGACTTTTTGAGTGGAGGCCTCCCAGCCAAAGGTCTCAAACGGTTTCCTGCTAAACGGAAACTGAGCAAAGGCCACGTGCCCTCCCCAGCTGAATCCACCCCGGAGGACTTGCCTGCCTGACTTTTAGAAGCACAGGGCCCCCAGCAGATGTTCGGCAGGAGGTGGGAGGGGCCGTTCTACAGACCCTATGACAGCTTTCGTCAGAGGAAGTTTTCAAATCTGAGTTTCCAAGTGGGTGTTGTTTTGTGTGGCCAGTGAAGCTGTCTTCTTTTCTCGCTCTTGAAGCACACAGGTTTGTCCAATGTCTTAATTTTTTAAAATCCACACGAGGGCCACAAATAACTTCTTAAGGTTGTCTATTCTTTTCTATCTTTACTTTCTTTCTTCCTCTCTTTGAAGTTTTAAATCACAGGATTCTTAATATGCCAACAACTCTTCACTACAGATCAGCAGATAACAGGCACGCATGGGAGGGGAAATTTTAAAAACAGGTAAAAGGAAGAAACCCAACAGCTTTTGTCTTTCCCTGTCTTGTGAACTGATTAAAATTGGGGTAAACAAACACATTCCCAAATAGTCCCTTCATGACTCTAAAGTTGGGAATTGGCTTGGGGGAATAAAACAAGTAAACAAGCAATCAAAAAAGTGCCTGTCTGTCTGTCTGTCTGCTTATTCTTATGGAACCTCCTGTGTATTCTTTTCTCTCCCTTCACACTTAAGATTTCCTGACAAGGACTCACCCAGCGAAACTCGTCCTATCCCTCAGAGTCAAACATGTCTGAGGAATGAATTCTAGCTATAATATAAATGTTTAATAAAGGCTTGAATGTGTCGTTCAGTCAAGATTCTAGTTGCATTTTGATAAGTGTCTTGAATAACCTATAAATGAAAATTTTGGGACAAAGGAAGAATTTTTTTTTCTGAGTTTTCTGATACAAATGTCTACACTGTTCACAAACATTTAAAACATGGATTGTGGGCTCCTGGAAGGCACTGTGATTTTTTTACATATTTACTTACCGATTTTTTTTTTAAAACAGGCTATTACTATACAGCCCTAGCTGGCCTATCGTCCACTACGTAGCCAAGGCTAGTATCCATGCCCAGGGATCCGCCTCCTGTGCGCCACCACACCCAGCTGTGATTTGATTTAAAGCGATGTTCATGTGCTCCAGTAAGGTCAGAGATTTTGGTCTCATGTAACCGTCATGTTGGCTATTACAGGAAACGTTCTTAGGGGCAAGAGAACTACTTAGTTCACAAACTTCTACACTAACCCCACTCATCTGCAGCTGAAGTGTTGAGGAAGGAGTCCCAGGCTGGAAGCTAGAGCACTGGGATTTACTCAAACTGACTCTGATAGATCGCTCGATGTCTGGAAATAAAAGAATCTCATTTTACTGTATGGAGCAGCAGGAAAACAAATGGGAATGGACAATCTGAAATATTTGGGTATTTTTAAAGCATTGTAAGAGGTTAGGAATAGTCACAGTTAGGGAACAAAATTGTTAATGTTTTGAAAAGAACAATAAATAAGAGAAGTTTCCAACACTAACCAATTCCCACAACTGAAAGTGTAACAAACAGGTCGAGACCACATATATTTGAGACCTCAGACCATCAGACCCAAAGCTGAGCCCTGTGTGACCCTAGATAAGTTATCTGATCCTTCTATGCTTCCATTGCCTCATCTCTAGAATGGCACTAAAGAGTAGTTCCTGTCTCTTGGAGTTGGGAACACAGGCTTGGCAAAACGCTTGGTAGCATTTGCCTTCCTTTTTCTACTCAAACAAAATAAACTCTTATAAAAACGAAGTATAGGAGCCACACATGAATTCTGATGGCCGTAGTAAAACCTGGGAGGGCTCTGATGTTAACATAGAGGAAGATAATCCTTCAGACCCAATAACAAGGTCCCTCTGGGGGAAGAACTCTTGCACCACACTGGAGCCAGAATATCAGAGGAGAGTCACGTTGGCTCCCAAGCGTCTCCTACAAGCCCAGCCCCTTCCAGTCACCTGTGTGGATGAAGGTGTGTTTCTTCATGTCGGACTTCTGGTGGAATCTCTTGCCACAGTACTGACAGGGGTAGGGTCGCGTGTCCGAGTGAATGAGCAGGTGTGTGGACAGCGTGGACGACCGCTTGAAGCTCTTGCCACAGATCTTACAGTCAAAGCTTCGTTCCTGCAGAGGGGACAGGAAGGGAGAGGGAGAAATGCATCGCTCCTCCCTAGGGTGCCGCCCTCAATACCAGGGACAAATCTATCCGAGACAGAGCCCTCTTCTTTCTACCTACTCTGAGCCAGAGTCCACTTCTCCCTTCCTCCGTTAGTTTCAATCCCCGCCCATCCTTCAACACCTCCTTATTAACATGTTTTCTGCCAAAACACTTTTCAGCCACAACCCTCCACACCCCAGGGCAAAAGCATAGCTCCACCCTGCATTTTTGACACCCATTGGCAGATTTCTTCACCCTCCTCGAGATGACCCCCCACCCTAGTCACTGTGGGTTTTCAAGGAGATGAGCTGCTGTCCTGTCCAATTGTGTAATATTTCTCTTATCTCCCTCTCTTTAA
The DNA here is from genome assembly GCF_982192425.1 of Myodes glareolus. NCBI lineage: Eukaryota > Metazoa > Chordata > Mammalia > Rodentia > Cricetidae > Myodes > Myodes glareolus. The sequence continues at coordinate 1,797,364 of NC_142033.1, read as the reverse complement.
TCACCACACAGGCGTCCGTCAAGGACCTGGGGACTGCGTGAGTCTCAGGTGTCGGAAGCCTTGGACGTAGGCAACAATTACTTATAAACGAATAGCTCAGCACGTACACTGGATGCTGTAGCTGAACTGAGACCCTTCCGTGCCAGTCAGGAAGGATGAAGCGAACACAGACAGTAAAGAAAAGGCGGCAACAGCAATCCTTCCTCCTGTCCAACAGAACTCCACCGCTGGAAGCTGACTGTGGGGCAGCGCCACAGTCTAGGATTGCTGTAAACCCCGGCCCTCTATCACCCACGTTTCTCTACACACCTAAATCAGAGCAAGCAGAAGGGGCACCAGAAGGAGTCCAGAGGCAATGGGAAAGTGGCTGGTGCTGCATGGACACGGGACTGAAAGGTCCCCGGGCAGCGTTAGGCCTCCAGAGCTCAGCTTACCTGCGAGTGTACGGCCTTGTGCTGCTCCAGGCTCACCGCGTGCCCGAAGGTCTTGCCGCACATCTCGCATGCGAATGGTCTCGTGCCGCTGTGGGACCGGCGCACGTGCACCTCCAACCCGTGCGGTGTGGAGAACACCTGGGGGCAAGTGGGGCCAGGGAGAAGGCCGCTGAGGGGGGTCTCGGGGTGTGGACGCTGGAGGATCACGGGCAGGGGGCGCAGGCGCAGGGCTGAGAAGGCCAGGTGCGCGGGAACCTCACCTTGCTGCATTTGATGCATTTGTAGGAACCACCGCCCAACAGCAGGCGGGTGCACAGCAGTTCTGACTCCACCTTGACGCCCACGCTCTTGTCTGCGTGGATCTCGTGGCTGCGATCTTGGTACAACCTGCCTGCTGCTGTGTTCGGCCGTTCGTAGAGCCCGGCCGCCGCAGGCCCGAAGTCTCCGTAGAGCCCCAGGCCAGAGCCGCCGGTGGCTCCGCCCGCAGCACCACAGGTCCCGGGTGGCCCCGCACCGGCTCCGCCCGCAGCCGGCTCAGGGCCGTACAGCGGGGCCGAGTGGCCCGGCTCCCCGCCGCGCTCGCAGAAGAGGCTCAATCCCGCGCTGCGCTCCAGAGCGGTGCACTGCCGGTAGCTCTGCACCAGGTGCCGCAGGTCGGACCCGGCGAGGCCGCTCCAAGCGTAGGGCTTGAAAGGCAGGGTGTAGGGTTGAACTTCGTCCAGAGACCGGCACAGCGACTTCTCAGAGGCTGTGGAGGCACAGAAGACCGTCGGGTCAGGTTCGAGGCTGCTGGGCGGAGCAGTGATCAAGGGTCCTAGCTAGTTAGAACGCTCAGAATCCAGGACACCCTGGGGAAAACTCAGGCAGGCCCGCGGTACTTCCCGGGCCTAAGGCAGGGCAGCATAGTGAGGCTTAAAATGGCATAGAATGAGGAGATCGGAAAATTCGATTGGTTGGTTCTCTGGCTGGACCCTCCATCCCCCAACACCTGCCAGTCCTGTTGGGAAAGACGCCTAGAGCTTAGGCCTAGGGTCCTGCTACAAGATCCTGACCTCTCCTGCTTCCTTCAAATTCTCCACTTAATTCTTTTTCTTTGCGATAAATAATGAAGGGTCAAACAAACACACTTTGGATCGCGGCTGTCTAGAAATATCAGACTGAACAGACTGAAATGGCCTTAAGATCTCTCAAAGCTGTGAAGTCGTCTAATGTGTTCAGCAAGGGGCAGCAGGCAAGGACTCGAAGTACACCCAGACCTGATACATTTCTGATAAAAATTATTTTACAGTTAAGAGTTAGCCACCACCTTCGGGAGAACTCTCCTTCCCCCACACACGTCAATTTTGCTGAAACTGGCTACTGGATGGATATGAGTGAATGCGCCGCACACTCCACTGGGGAGGGGGACTGCTCTGAGAGAGTCACACACAGCCAGGAAGAACCCTTTGCTCGCAGGAGCGGATTAGCTATCTTTTAAAACCAGAACTATGACCTGGAAATAAACGACCATTGTCAGGATTTGTATTGATCTGCTCCTTTCTTGCTTTTGCCAGGACCCGAGATACTCCTGCTCAACCCTAGTCATGTGGTTTGCAGGAAGCTCGTTTGCTCCCTGGAAATGAACCCCTGCATGCTGGCCCCTGCATGCTGGGTTTTCCTAGCAGAGGGGGGAAATGAAACTTTTGAATACAGAGTCAAGGAGCTGAGATTTTCCTCCGCAACCTCGCTCTCCAGTGTGGCACCCGGGTCTGTCCGGCGCAGACTGCCAGGTCTTATGTTTGTGGTATTTGTGTCTGCGTCCTGAATTCTGGGCTCTGACACTTTCTAAACAATGAATTTTGGTCAGAAAAAGAAATGTCAGCCAGATGAGAGGACCGGCTCGTTTGTCGCACCTGCCAGTTCCAGGCAACGAATTAAGGGCCAGCCTGGAGCTAACCGCCTTGGAAGGAGGCAGAGGACACTTAGAGCAAGATGTCCAGTACGATGAGGCTTGGTGCCTCCCCCTGGACTCCGTCCCCTTAGAAACCTGCTCCCTAAACTGGCACTCCGCTTCCCTTTGTACTGCGGGGTCCCCGAATCTCTGCCACAAGACCTCGAAAACGGGTCCTTACCTGGAGACACCGAGGGAGAAGGGGGCCTCCAGAAGTCCTCGAACTCGGAGCTCGGATCACAAACGCTGCCTTCGCAGCTGTCGGGGGTCGCGGAGGCTTTGTCATTAGCCTCGGTTAGTTGAGAGTCGGGGGACAAACGGTCTCGGGGCGCCGTCTTCGCCTCGCCTGCATTCACAGGGTCTACGGAGAGGAGTCAGAAGGGAAGTCAACCTTAGCCTGGCTGGAGTGGTTCCACTGTGTCGCCTGCGTCCTCCTCTCTCCATTCAGACCGAGCCGGGAGCCCTCCCAGATTCAAGGGTCTACTACGGGGCCGGTAGGGGCATCTCTGGATAGCTCGGCAGAACCGGAGCACTAGGAAACAAACAAAGCACCCGAGGGGCTTAGGGTAGTCTCCCCTAGTTCTAGGAAGCGAGGTGGCTTGGAGCAGAGTCGGCGTCCCTGCCCCGCCCGGTCCCTGCGCGCCTCGCACCTGCTCTTCCCGGCGCGGGCACAGTCTCCAGACGGAGGGAGTAGTCTGGCCCCGGGGAACGCGGTTGGTGGTAGCTGTGCGCCTTCTTGCTCTTGACCAGGAAGGAGCGCGGCATGATGGCCAGCCTCTGGATGAATGTTTGGATCCTCAGCCTGAGGTTACTCCAAGTTCTGAGAGGAGGCAAGAACCGGGTGGAAATGCGGGTCAGCACCGATGGCGGCTGTAGACCGCACCCAGGCCAAGGGAGAATACGGGCCAGGGAGGAGAGAGGGAGGTCCGCGGGAGGAGGGGCTTGGCCCCCAGGCGCCGCGCTCACCAGGTGGCACTCGGACAGGTGGCGCGAGTCCGGGCCTCCGCTGCCACTGCCACGGCTCAGTGGTAAAACCTGTCCCCGAGATCTGGCTCAGGTCCCTTTCCTCTGCCCTGCCCACGCCCTAGCCCCTCCCCTTCCCCAGCAAAGCTCTCCCATCACTCTCCAGTCCACAACTGGCCCGTTATCCCAACTCAACCCTGAAATGCCCGCCTGGTCGCTTCTGGACTGAGGAGAGCGAATGGGCCGCGTTGGATTAGACTAGTTTAGGTGGTCAGAGTGCATCAGTGGTTGGGACTCGGAAGGGGCATGGATGGAGTCAAGACCTCCAAGAGTCCCGGGACAAACAGAAGCGAAAGAGGAGCATACTAGGCAGAACTGAAGGACTGGTTTGCCCAGGGATTGTGTGCAGCTGAGGCTGGAGCAGAGAGAGGCAGGAAGCCAGAGGGACAGGAAAGTGAGGGGTGGGGAAGGTGGCAAAGGACCAACACTTGCCCCAGGAGAAACGCCCTCTGGAAAAAGTTAACCTGGAAGACTGCGGTGCCGGCACTGGCCAGGGCAGTGACCGCTGTGAAATAGCCCAGACCCGGGCCTAGCTTCGGCAACTATGTCCCGGGAAGAAGTATTTTTCCGATCTGCTCACCAATGATCTTGTCCTAAGGAACTTGAGGCTGAACTGAGGGTGCACAGACTGCCAAACACGCGGCACCCAAATCCGTGGAGCAGCACCGGTTTAGGGGACCAGTCAGATGAAACCGGAGCGCGTGCGAGCGATCAGTGGCCAGGAGGCCGGGGGTCCCCGGAGCCAGCACGGCTGAGAGCTGGCGTCGCTCTCATTAACCCCCAATCAGTTCACCTAATCTCGGGTCGAAACCTGACCCCGGCGCGGAGGCGGGGCTGCTACTGCGTCCCAGCTCCAGGTCGGCTGGGGGGGGGGGGGGGGGCGACACTGAGGAGGCATACGGTTTAACGAATGTGTGCCTGCCTCCGAGGTCCAAGGCGATGGGGGTCGTTCCCAAGCCGGCGGGAACGGCTGTGGCGGGCTCAGGGACCAGGGCTCAGGGAAGTCGAGGTCGACAAACACCTCTGATCCTTGGTCTTGGGGCGGTTTAGACTGCGGAACAGGAGCTGCTTCGCTCCCAGGGCACAGTACAGAGCACACCTGACTAGGGATCCCTGCTCCAGATCCCCAACCCTAGTGTGTGATCTTCCCCGGAGGGATGGAAGAAAAGTATGCTGGAAATTTCTGCAGGAGACCAAGGCTCCAGAAGGCCTGGGGTCGAGCACGTCACACTCCTTGGTCAGGTTCGGCTCCCAGGACCCGGGCTCTGCCTCTTAAAAGCCCCTGACTGACTGTACAGCCAGAGGCTCCAACCAAGAGACAGTTCTTAAAGCAAGCATGAAAAGAAAGAAAACAGAGCAAGGGTCCTGGGGGCCTTGGTGAGGCCCAGGCCGGCGTTGGCCAGAAACAAGACCCGTGGGAAGCAGAAGGGCTGCATGATTCCGCGGTGGGTCGGCGCGTCAGTAACCACGCGGGACACGGTAGACACGTCCTCACTCCAGCCACAAACCTACGCCCCTCTAGCACCCTGGAGGGCTTTGCTGGTTCCGGGTAGGAGGGGTAGGGGGGGGGGATGGCAAGGCCCAAGGCCCGGCGCGTGGGAAGGCAACCTCGTGCTGCAGCTGGCGTCCAGGGGGCGGGGCGGCACGCTCCTGGCACTGCGGCCCGCCAGGCTTCCCCTGGTCATCTGAGGCCGGGAATTAGGGACCTGAAGGTAAAGGCGCTCAGGAGCAGTATTCCAGAGCCCACCAGATGGTTCCTTCCCACGTGGATCCCACTCCCTAGCTAACCTCCAAACCTTGTGCCCCCTATTCCAGATCTTTCGCTGCACCAGTTTGGTGCCTTCAGAACCCAGCCCCCGGAGCTCTGCAGCAGGTGGGGACCCGCCAGCGCCCTCGGGACGTCCCCTAAGTGGCAGCGTCCTCCTACCAGTCCACCCCCGCCTGGGCGGGAGGCACAGCAGTTTCAGCAAACCTACCTGTGGGGTCAGGGCGCGGGCACCGAGCTCTGAGAGTGTGCAAACTGAATCTTGCTTTCGGGAGAGACTGATCTGTCTTTCTGACTTTTTTTTAATCTCCTTCTGAGCTCAGCCCCCAAAACCGCAAACTTCACTTCCTGAGCGTTAGAGGCGCTCGCTAGCCCTCTCAGACCAATCCCCATCCCCCCCAGTGGGGCCGATGGGCCACGAGCCTCCTTTGCGCAAGGGGTCAGGAGGCGACGCGGGGGGGGGGTGTGCATTCTTTTGGCGAGCTTCATGGGCACCCCTCAGCAGTCCTCCCCAATATGTTTGTCTGTGGGACCAGGGGCTATCTATGGAGGACCCGGGAGGTCTGAGTACCCAACACTAGAAATAACTAGAAAGAAAATCGAAGTATTCTTGGCTCCTGGAGACTTCCGCAGCGAGAAGTCACAGATTCAGGACACAGATTGACGGGAGCGCCGGGTACGGGAGAGGGGGGGGCACTCGGCTCGCACGAGGTCTCTCTGGCCCTCTGGCCGTGGGCACCCCAACCCTGTACCCTGCTTAGGCAGCGTCGCCCCCGGATCGCGGCCGTGAATCACCGGACCCCGGTGCCGCCGGCCTGGAGCCCGGCTGGTGACCACCGCGTCCGCAGAGCGAAACCTGCGCCGCGGCCCCGAAATAGCTTGTTATGGAAACACTTGAGGATAAATACGCCCAACGAAGCTGAAAATACCTTGACACCCAATCCCAGAGGTTTGCTCATTTCCCTTCGGATTTAGGTAACGGTTAAATTTGGAAGAGGTGGGCGAGCGCCGACCCGGCGAAGAAGGGCCGGACTGGCGGCGCGTCCCGCGGGCGCCGGTGGCATCGGTGGGCGCGTCCTCCCCGCCCCGGCCCCCGCCTCGCGCTAGCTTCCGGTGGTCGGAGCTGCGAAATTAAAGGCGGTGCGGGGGCCGAGGCTCGCCTGAACCCGCCCTGCGGAGCCAGGCCGGGGAGGGGGATGCTGATTTGGCGCCTGGGGCTGCTGCCAGGTACTGGGCCTGGGGGACACTGTTCTGAAAGGACAACCCCGAAGGTAATTGCAAAGTAAGGGCTTCGGAATAATGTCCACCGTGGGCTCGTCCTCAATGGAGGTGTGGATAGCAGAGGGAAATACTCAAACTTCACTCTTCTGCAAGAAAAAAGAAAGAAAGGAAGGAAGGAAGGAAGGAAGGAAGGAAGGAAGGAAGGAAGGAAGGAAGGAAGGAAGGAAGGAGGGAAGAAAAATGCAATCACTTGAGACTGTATATTATGCTGTGTGGTGGTGCGTGCACTGTGCACACTTGGTGCCTTCACCCTCTCCTCCCTTGCAGGGGTGAAGCCACTATCGGCATTGTGCTCTTCCAAGTTGGGCTGGGTTTTGAGCGCTATTTCATGCACTATAATTCTGCAGTGAGACACGGGGGGGGGGCAGCGATGACCCGCAGAGTTTGGCGGGGGTGGGGGGGGGGAAGACGGGGGACCAAAATATGTTCAAGCGTTTGTCTTGTTAGGTCTTTGAGAATGAAGCCCTGGGATTTGTACTTGCTAAGCACATGGCAATAAACTTAACCTGAATCTATCATATTTTAGATTCATCCAAAATCATTATAAGGAAAAAACACCTTTTCCATAGGAAAAACTGCTAATTTTTTTTCACTGTAAAATGTGGAAAATATTTGGTTAGCATTGCTTCACGTGTTTTAACAAACCGAGCATCTTATGTACCTCCTACAGCATAGATCAGTGCTGCCTGCTAGGACACACATCCTGTCTGCTAAGCTGCCCTCAGGTACAGGATGCTCAGCACACCCTTTCTTTAGAGATCATGCAGAGGTGTGCAGTCTTAGAGGGGTCACGCATATGGAATTAGCTAAAAGGAAATCAGGCGGATTTTATTAATAATTTATTTATTGTGTGTTTTGTCCTGTCCTCTTGAAAATATCTCTGAGTAGTTCCAAAGTAAATCTTTCCCTTTTTATCTTGTATTATTTTTGACGACGGGGAAAAATCAAAATTTTGGAAGAAAATGACAAATGTGACAAAATTGAATTTGTTATTAACCAAATTACAAATTACAAAAAAAATGATGAAACTGCTTTTCATAGAAGCCATCTCAAAGTCAAAATTTCCCATCCAGGCTCTCTGACTAGTCAGCAGTTCATTAAATACTGCTGGAGGATCAGTGGAGACACCAGCACCTCAGGCAACAATAAAGCCCTTCCTTAGGCCAGCCTGAATCGTCCTGTTTCCACTTCGCTGTCAGCAGCCTCTTGGAATTTCTGACTTGGCAAATAAAATTGGGAGCTGGGGCAGGGTCCTCTGGAGCAGGAAAGAGGCAGAAGACATCGAATCCCCTGTACGCCTTTACAGGCTGGGCCATGCATGATTAATCTACACTAAATGGATACACATTAGAGCAGTTAAGGCACAAGGAAAGGACTCCTTGAGGTGTATGTGTGGTGTTATTGAGATGTGATTCCCATCCTCGGGGAGCATAAGAGGAAGGCAGGAAGAAGGGACCCAGCGAGATAAAGAGGCTAACCAGAGAAGAGGGTGGCAGGAAGCCAGACCTGACTAGGACAGCCCAAGGACCTGTCTCTGGCTTAGCACTTCAAATCAGTTCTTTTTATTTTATACTGAACTGAAGGTAAAGAGATATCAGCCAGTGTGCTGTGAGCTTTGCAACACACACACACACACACACACACACACACACACACACACACACACACACGAGGGGGGAATCCTCCTCTTCATCTTCCTTTGACAATGGAAATCTGATGAAGACAGAGGTACTGGAAAAAAATACATTTACTTTTTTTTCCAAGCAATTTACTGATTTTAAAAAGTAATATTAACAATACGCCTGTAGATGCTTAATGCCAAATGATTTTGTCTTCCAAACATTTCAGGTATCTGGCCAGTTGGCTGTCTGTCTGAAGGACCATCTCATATAGCTATTGAGAAAAGGGACAGTAAGAATCTGGCATGCAAACTCATCTCGGCGCTCAGGAGGCAGAGGCAGGAGAGCCACACGTAAAAGTTTAGACTTACTTTCAAATAACAAAAGGCTTAAGACATAAAGTAATGAGATATTACTCGTCGCTGCTTGTTTACCGCTAAAATGCTCTCCTGGAGGGCTTGGGAAGAGTGGAGACAGAGAAGAAACCCGAGGGGGCGCTGCTTGCACTCCCAGCATGCATTCTGGTAGTGTTTGCCTCCTTTAAGTAGCTCAGAAATGTTACAAGAAGGGAAAAAGACTTCATGCCTTTCGAAGGCAGATGAGATTATCAGTCTTTATTCTGCCCAAACCAACCTGAGACTGTGGGCAAGCTAGCTCAATTTTGCCAGCTGTTTCTCACCAGGAAGTCAGACCATCAGCCTCCACTGTAGAATAGTGGCGGGAAAGTCCTTTGATGTTCGCTCTTGACAGGTTCACGCGGGGAGTGGGAGTGAAGGATTGCTGGAGCACCTGAGGCTTAAGAAGATGTTTAAAGGCATTATAAAGTGTATTAATTTTATTAGGAAGAGAATAAAACCCAGTCAGAGAACTTCCCAGGTGTTCTTCTCCATTCTTGGAAAAAGACAGCAATCTCATAGCTATAATTGTGTGTTTTTTTCCTAGCATATTTATTTTATAGAACACTAAGATTTTATAGTAAGATTTACTTAAGTAAAAATCATGGCATTAAAACATTATATAGTATATTTTATGCATTGGCAAAATACATTTTAGACCATAATAATCTTTTATCATTTTAAATGCTGTAAATGATCTGTTAACTGTACTTTTCCTAACCACTGTTGCCTAAGCACTTAGCACTCTCTCTCTCTCTCTCTCTCTCTCTCTCTCTCTCTCTCTCTCTCTCCCTCCCTCCCTCCCTCCCTTCCTCCCTCCCTCTCTCTCTCCCTCTCCCTCTCTCCCCTCTCTCTTCTTATTTTTAACTAATACGATGTGAGTTTTCTTAACACTGTTTCCCACTTTTTTTGTACATGGGTACATGGTGCTGGGGATGAACCCAGATTTTGTGTGTGCTCCCACTTCAACACTTTCTTTAAGAGCTATTTTTAAGAATGGAGTTTCTGAGTCCAACAGTGAATATTTGAGTGGCCCTTGATACATACTAGAAGTGTTTTCAGTGGAATCTTGGGTGATACATAAGTCAAAGAATTCATATCAATAAACAGCTAAAAGACTGTGAAAGACCACCGTAGAACACACTGTAGAACTGGTCTTTATTTTAGTACAAGCGTTTGTTGTAACAGTGACCACACCCTGTCATATTGTTATAGTTGTTCTCCGGTATTAAAAAAGAGTTTTGTCCTTAGATAAACCGTCTTAGTGCAGTCAGAAAGAAGGTGAAGTGCATGATTTTTCTAAAATATTTAAATTCAAAGAAATTAAATACAAAGTGATAGATGTATGAAGCCTGAACTTAGATATCAGATCAATAATTGCCCCTCAGCAGGCGAGATGGGTCAGTGGAGGAGGGGCTGGCTCCAGGAGAGAACCGAGTCTCACAAACTGTCCTCTGACTTTTACATGCCCCCCTCCAAATAAACACATAATTAAAGTAAAAATCCTCCCTTTTATGAGAAGCAACGTATCAAAAAATATTCAAGAATGACATCAGTCAGAGTATGACTTGATGGTCACCACTCATGGTCAGTAGGCAATGCGAAAGCCGGAAAGTAAGTTCAGCCGAAATCCAGCCATAAGCAAATTAATATACCATGTTCACTATGAGTAAGACCTGCCCCCTCTTAAAATGCTTTTAGTGGCTATCATCCCATCCTGAGTATGTGAGAGACAGATGCGCTCACTCACTGAACCATCTCAACATGCCCTCCCCTTACCCGGGGTCCTTTGTAACATAGAATCAACTCTTACTTTCTGGTAAGTCTTGTTTTTTTCTATTTAGAAACCTTAATATTCGTGTTTTTTTTTTAACAGACCTCTTCATGACCCCTTTTTTTTCTGAGACAAATTTTTATGATGTAGCCCTGATGGGGCTGGAACTTGTTCTGTAGACCAGGCTGTCTTCAAAACTGTGACCCCCCCCCCCCCCCCCAGCACCACACAAGCGCTGGTGTTATAGGATGAGCCACCATCTGGGAAAGACCCCATCATCCATCAACGCTACAAATCTTATAAACATGAAGAAAAATGTTATCTTCCTTTAGTAAATATTTCCTGACTGGTATGCTTAAATCTCATTACTTTATAAAATATGATATCACTAAAATGTACATTTTTACATGACAGATTTCACACATCTAAGGAGGGAGGGGCTGTGAGCTTTGGCATTCAGGGTTCACACGTGAGGATGGTTCCTGAGAAGAGACTAAGTAAATAACATATCACTGCATGTGTGGGCTGAGCAGTGTGACTCTGACAGAGACAGACCCAGTGTGAACTCTCACGGAAAAAGAGTCAATTTTATGTAGTGGATGGAAAAAGCAATGAGAGAGAAAAAAACTTTTGTTTTTCTTTTTAGTTTTCATCATTTCCTCCAGGGATGTTTGGCGAAACATTTTATTCTAAATGGAAGAGTCTACGCATCATAATTTTCAAAAAAATTACTCACAAAACCTAGTTCCTCTGGAAGGAATGTCTGACCTGGTATCTAGAGATGAGGTAGAAGCTGGGGGTTCTGAGAACTTCAAGCCACTGCTGGAGGCTGGGGATCAGCCCTGTTGAGCTCTCCTGGCGCCAGGCTCACCTTCAGAAGGGAGGACAGAAGTAGAAGGACTTTGGGGCCCAGTGGCCCATGGGTGCAGCCTTCTCCCGGCCCCCCATGAAGAGGATGCTTAGCTGTTCCCCCAAACAAGGAATCTAGTGGTTTCTGCTTCATGGATATCTTTATCCAAGAAGTGGTCTAGTGGTCAAATAAGCCCTGGTTTGTGTATTGACACATGCGCGTGCGTGTACATGCGAACACATACACACACAGCCCTGTAAATAGTGCACCTTTATGTTTTTCTAATTCAGTTAAAAAAATTAAAGTAACTTTTTAAAGTCCAAGAAATCCCATTGATTCAAAATCTCATTTCTTTGCATCGGAGTGGAAAAGCTTTGTGCTCAAAGTCACATGACCATCATGGGTTAGAAAAGGGGATGAGACGGATATGGGGAGGAGATAAATCTTTCCTCCCCTCTCACAAAGACCCCACCCACCACCCCAGCCACGAAGGCTTATTCTGTCTACTCTCAACAGGTCAGAAAATAACAGCATCAAAGTCCCTGGAGCAGCACAGCGATATGATAGGACATCCCCCCGAGTGTCGTGTGAAGCCCAGGCTGGCCCGGATGAGCGATATGATAGGACATCCCCCTGAGTGTCGTGTGAAGCCCAGGCTGGCCCGGGTGAGCTGTGTGCCTGGGATGACCACGGACTTTGATCCTCCTGCCTCCGCTTCCCTAGAGCTGGGATGGAAGGTATGCACCACCACGCTTGGTTGTTATTTGGTATTGGAGACTAAACCCAGGGCTTCACGGGTGCTAGGCAAGCGTATTACCAACTGATCTAATCCTGAACACCAGTAAAACATTCGTTTTCAAAGTAGAGAGCAGAGAAACTTTAAAACATACACCATTTTTCACTATCTTACTACAAACAGCAGGCACATTTTGGAGTGTTGTCTTTACAAAAGCATCTAAATGCGTATCTCATACACTGTGACCGTGTTAAATAGTCATCCATCTAGATGTGCACTTTTATTATTATTGGGGAGTTGTAGTCTCTCACTCTCTTTCCACTATAACTTATACTGTGACTTTAAAAAAGTGTACTTGGGTTTTCTGGAAGTAGGATTTTAAAATATTAAGTGCTTTCATCTTAGTGGGTCTCATGACATTTTCGTACATGTATGTAATATACTTAGATCATGTTCCTGTGCCTGTTGTTCTTTCTTAGCCCCCATTGGCCCCTTCCTCTTTACAAATAATTTCCCTCCACTTCCATGTCTTAATTCCACATATGAAAGAAAACACAGAAAGTTTGTCTTCTGAGTCTAGTTTACTTCGCTTAATGTAATTATCTCCCATTCCCATCTTTCTGCACGACATGATTTTATTCTTCTTTATTACTGAGTCCATGGTAAAATTATAACACATCTTTAAACTTTCATTGACGGAAACCTAGGCTGATTCCATATCTTGGTTACTGTAGGTGTTGGATCAGCAAACACGCATGTACTGGTTTCTCTGCTGCGTGACGGCTTTTATTACTTCTGACATGTATGCAGAGGCATGATGTCACTGGTACTTCTATTTTTAAGTGTTTTTTAGGCACTTCCAGACTGAGTTCCATAATGGTTAAACTAATTCATATTCTGACCAATAGTCTGTAAGTGTCCCAAGCCTCTTGTATTCTTGCCAGCATGTCTGTTTTGTTTTCTGTTTTTGGTGAGAGCCATGTGAGTAGAGTCCAAGAGACTACAACGTAGTTCTGATGCGCATTGCTCTTGTTATTAAAGAGGTTGGACATTTTCCTGTGTAGTTATTGATCATTCATACTCGTTTGTGAGCTGCCAATTCATTTGTCTTTATTGATAGCTTGTTTTTTCGCTGTTTGTTAGTCCTTTATGTATTCTGGATATTAATCCTGGTCAGATAAAAGGCTGGCAGAATTTCCCTGAGAAATTATAAAGGCAGTTTCCTTTCTGTGCGGAGGCTTTTAATTTGATATGGCCCCACCTGCCAGTTCTTCCCATTACTTCCTGAGACACTGGAGTCTTATTCAGCAAGAAGTTGCTGCCAATACCTGCATCTTAAGTTCTTCCCCTTATGTTTTTTTTTTTTTTGTTTCTAAGTTTGTTAAGGTCTTTAGCCCATTCAGAAATGTCTTTTGTTCATAGTGGAAAATAGAGATCTAATATCAGTCGTCTACATGTTTGGATAAAGAATTCCCCAGCACAACGTGTTAAAGAGGCCATCTCTACCTCCTCCCTTCCTCTCCCTCCCTCCTGTCCTCCTGCCTTCCTTTTTTGTAGATTTATTTTATGCATATAGTGTTTTGCCTGCATTTGTTATATGCACTTCATATATCCCTAGATGGTTGTGAGTCACCATGTGGGTGCTGGGAACTAGACCTGGGTCCTCTGTAAGAACAGCAAATGCTTTTAACCTCTAATCTTGTTCTCCAGCCATAGCTATCCTTCTTACATATGCTCTGGTCGTCCCTGCTGAAGGCCAGATGCTGTAGCTGTGAGAGTCGACGTCCCAACCTCATTTCCAGCCCATCACCTTCGTTTCTGTCTATGGCAGTGCCGTGCTGGCTTCTGCCATTATGAACTCTGCATCATTATCCAAAATCACGATCTGTGATCTCTCCAGCATCACATTTTTTTTGTGCATAATGAATTTTGTGGAAGTTTAAGACTGAGTACCAGGAAGCAATGTCTTCTATATATGACTCGTCTTGTGCACAGCATCTGTGGCTACCTGCAGGCATCAAGTCAGTCCTAAATCCAGACTGGCTGGGGGAAGGGCTCACAAGGCTGTCTCTGTAGCTGAGGAGCTGTTGGCAATTGAAGGCTCCTGTGGGAAGGGTGTGTGTGTGTGTGTGTGTGTGTGTGTGTGAGAGAGAGAGAGAGAGAGAGAGAGAGAGAGAGAGAGAGAGAGAGGAAGTTAGGAGGGGAATTCAGTAAGGCAGGGAGGGGAGGGATCTGGGAGGAGTTGGCTGGGGAGGGAAGAATAAGGAGTGGATCAAAATATGCACGTATCTGCCTGTGATCCCAGCACTTGGGAGACAGAGGCAGGTGCATCTTTGTGAGTTTGAGGCCAGCCTGGTCTACAGAGCAAGTTTCAGGACAGCCAGGGCTACACAGAGAAACTTTGTCTAAATATACATACATACACATATACACACACATACACATATATTTGTAAATATATACACATATACATATATAGACACACATATACACTCAAAGAATACATTTTAAAATATGTTTTAAGAGCTGTATCAGCAGAGGTGAGTGACTGTTGGATCAAGCCTGAGAGCCCCCCAAGGCCTATGAGCATCACCGCTGAGTCATTTTCCTGAAGGCATGTACTTGCTGCACTCTTCCAGGGAAGATGATAATCTCAGGGTAACTGAGAGGCAGCAGCGTATGGCAAAGGATATGGCACAAAGGATGAGCCAGACTGGTAGACGCTGAAAAGTGTGGTTTTGCCTCTCTGTGCCTTGGTTTCCTCATCTATATGCAGGGCAACAGCGGTAGCACCTCTCCCAGGAGTGAACTTGTGTCTTCATAAGGGCCACACCCAAGCCTCTAGATCATCCCTGTCTCACCGATGGGATGGGGCTCCGTGATACCGTGGAGGGGTAGAGTATCGCAAATTAGGACATTAGTGGATGGGACTCTATGGGGCCCTTTAACAGCCTTTTGCTATTGGTCTCTGTGTCTAACTTAGCGTTTTTGTATGGCTACTAAACAAAACTCCAAAGTATACGTCATACTTCATAGTCTGATCTCTTTTAAAATTTCCCTTTCCGCAAGGGTTTATTAGGCTCCCTGTTTTAGAGAGTACAGCCTGTCACAGTGGGGAAGGCATGCCTATGGTCATGATGTTTTATCACAGCTGCAGAAAGCAAACCAAGACACCAGCTCTGCTGCTCATTCTTCCTGGCCTTCTTGGTTGTTTCCCTAGGGCCTTGGCCCAACCTCCCTGACTCTAGAACTCATGCATTTGGCATGCCTACCAAATCAGCACCATTTGGATAATGCCAGCTTGTGCGGCCAGCTTGAGATAGCCTCAGGCAACAGAGGACCGTGGTTACAGCAGCCTCCCTGTGGGTAAACCAGGCAAGACACGTCCCTAGATATCCCTGTTTGTCCAGGGTGCTCCTTTTGGAAATAAAAGTCTGCCAATGAAAGTTTTCCTTATCAAACTATACATTTTCTACATCTTTCTATTCTGTTTATTGATTTCAAATTTCACCGTAAATCTGGCTAAAGGCAGTGAGTAACAGCCATGGCACATTCTAGATACAATGCTATCATGAAATTCTTTTTGAACAAAAAACATTTTGTCAAAAAATAAGTTGAGGACTGGGACTGAACGAGGACGCGATCCAACCAGATTCTCTGAATGTGGCCGGATTCTCTGAATGTGGCTGGCCCGGAGTCTTTCTGAAAAGCCATTGACAATGATACTGGGACTTGTTTCCTCTGCATATACTGGATTTTGCGGATCCAGTCTGTCTGGACACTCACCTTCCTGGACCTGGAGGGAGGGGGGAGGAACTTGAACTTCCCACAGGGCAGGAAACCCTGACTGCTCTTAGGGATGGAGAGGGAGGAGGAGAGGGAGTGGGAGGAGTGGGAGGGTGGTGGGAGGAGGGGCGGAAATGGAAACTTTTATAATTTAATAAAATTACTTTCAAAAAAATAAGTTGAATTCAGCATTTTGAGCTAAACTTAACATTGAAGGACATAGGCAGAACACAGCTGGATTCTCCAGAATGTAACCAGAATAAAAGGCTTGAAGGCCAGTTCTCTGTCAGCATCTTGGTCTTCTGAACTGCCACCAGATCCATGCATTAATCTCTGCCTACTGGACTCTTGCATGCTTGTCCCATAAACAAGTTCTGAAGCCCTATGAATTCACAGTAGTAGCCAAAGCTCTGATGATCAGTTTTTTGTATTATTTAACAGAGAAACAAACAATTCACTAAATAACTAATCCATTGTCTGGACCAAAACATCTGAGAGGAAAGAAAGGTCTCACCGTGTAGCCCCGGCTGTCCTGGAACTCACTCTGTAGACCAAGCTGGCTTTGAGCTCAACAGAGATCCACCTGCCTCTGCCTCACGAGTGCTGGAATTAAAGGCACGTGCCACCATGCCTGGCCCAAGGAAGGGTGGGTTTTGGTTCTTTATTAGCTACTTTTCTGTTGCTGTGATAAAATGTCCCAGGAAAATTAGCACTGTAATTCAGAAGTCTTGGAATCCCATTAAGAAAATTAAAGGGAGAAGTGGGAGAAGGGGAGGAGGGGAGGGAAGGGAGAGAGAGGAGAAAGGGAGTGAGTAGAGAAAGGGGGAGGAGGAGAGGAAGAGAGAAAATGGTGTCTGTACTGGCTGGTTTAATGTCAGCTTGACACAAGCTAAAGTCATCTGAGAGGAGGGAACCTCAATTAAGAAAATTGTCTTCATAGGATGGGGCTGTAGGAAAGCCTGTAGGTCAATTTCTTAATTAGTGATTGATGGGGAAGGGCCCAGTCCATGGTGGGTGGGGCCATCCCTGGGCCTGTGGTCCTACATTTATAAGAAAGGAGGCTGAGCAAGCAAGCCATAGAGAGCAAACCAGTAAGCAGCACCCTCCATGGCCTCTGCATCAGCTCCTGCTTCCAGGTTCCTGCCCTGTTTGAGTTCCTGCCCTGACTTCCTTTCCTGATGGACTACAATGTAGAAGTGTAAGCCAAATAAACCCTCTTCTCCCCAAGCTGCTTTTGTTATGGGTTTCATCACGGCAATAGTAAACCTAACTGAGACAGTGTTTCCAGAGTTAACACAGTCCAGACTGAAAGGATCTGGTGTGTGGTGTGTGTGTGTGTGGGGGGGTGTCCTCTATGCAGGGACAGCGCTGAAATTTCAGAACATAGAGACCTTAAGGAGCAGGAAGTCTTGTCCATACTTCCAAAACATCAAGTAAAATAAAACTCTTTCCAGACAGGAACCAGCATGCAGCCCTTAACAACCAGGCATCTCCCTCCTCAGTTATAGCTATTAGAGCACATTGAGAGAAAGCCACATCGTCCTGTGTATCCCAGGCCGGCCTCAAACCCTCCAGTGTTGGGATTAGAAGCGCATGCCATCATCCTCAGTTTGTGCGGTGCTGAGGACTGGACCCAGGATGTGCGTGCTGGGCGAGTACCCCCCACCAACTGAGCTACATCAACAACCAGCAGATAGAGTACGACAAGAAAGCCATGCAAAGAAAAAGTGAAAAGGATTTTGGCCAGATTTTAGAGCGTCCGTGAGGCTGTTCCTGAGAGGGTCAGCTGAGGACGAAAGATCCCCCAAATGTGGGCAGCAGCATCCATGGGTCGGTGTCCAGGGTTAAATAAGAAAGCAGCATTCATCTCTCTGCTTCCTGCTGAGGGATGAAACATGACTCCCACTTCTGCACCACGAGCTTCCTGCCGTGGACTGTGTCCTCGAACTGCGACCCCACACAAGCCTCCTGCCGTGGACTGTCCCCTCGGACTGCGACCCCACATGAGCCTCCTGCCATGGACAGTCCCCTCGGACTGCGACCCCACGCGAGCTTCCTCCTGTGGACTGTTCCTTCTGTCCCCACACGAACCTCCTGCCGTGGACTGTCCCCTCAGATCCCAAATAAATCCTTCCTCTTTGGTTGCTTTTGTCAGTTGCTTTCATCAACAAGAAAAGGAACCAACATGGTTGATAGCACCGGCAGAATTTTGTAACAAAGTACTGCTGGAGTCGGTGGAGCAGGTAAGAGAGACTTGCTGATTTTTGTCAAAACCGCAACCATGCATGGGGGTTCCATTTCTTATTAAGTTTTAGGTTGGGTTTTCGATCACTTATGCCCAAAAGCATCCAACTACACCCTGGCCATCTCTCAGGAAAGGAATGAACTGAACATATAGGACACAGAATTTGGAATTTATTATAAAGATGAGGGAAAAAGTCACCATTATTAGCTCTAAACGTTGGGCAAGCTTTTTAAACCCTGTTCTTTAATTTCCTCAACTCTAAAGTTAAGTAATGATACTGTTGTGAGGATTAAATGATCCAACACCTTCAAAGCACGGGATGAAGCACACACCCGAGTACTTGAGAGGCAGATGGGAAGGTTCAAGTTGGAGGCTAGCCTGGGCTACATGGTGAGCGCCTGTCTCAAAGAGCCAAAGGGGCGGCAGGGGGGACCACCTATCTAAATACAATATGTTATTCTAGATTAGAGTTTGAGATAGAAAAAATAAAGTCTGGATCTCTGTTAACACCGGCACACATAACAGTGGGCTGTGGTTTTGTTAGAAGACGGGGCTGTGAAGGTGGCAAGGGACTCTGCACTGTGGCTCCAAAGTCCCTGTAAACCTAAAACGATACCAGCATAAGTTAGCTCAGTGGGTAAGGTGCTTGCCAACAAGACTGACAGCCTAAGTCTGATCCCCATGGTAGAGAGAACCAATGCCCATAAGGTGTCCTCTGTTCTCCACAGATATTTAAAACCATTAATTAAAAACAAATAAATGGAGCAGCATGAATTTCATCAGAGTGAAAACTTTGTGGTTCAAAGAACAAATTAGGAAAGTGGGAGAAACTATTAATTAGAATAGGAAGGATATTTACTAAATTTGAACAACATACATCTGACAAGGAGATTTCTATGCAGAATCTATAAATTATCCTTACAATTCAACAATAAGCGACAACCAAGCCAGGCAAAGCGGCACACATATGGAATCCCAGCGCCTGGGAGGTGGAAGCGGGAGAATCAAGAACCCAGGTCACCCTCTGCATCATGAAGGCCAGCGTGAGCTACAGCGGATGCTGCATCAAAAAGACAGAAGTCAAAAACGAGACAGACACAAAACCGAACTAACAAAAGCCACCGATTCCAAAGTGGGCAGAAGGCGTAAGTACACATTTTCTGAAGAAGATACACAAAGGCACTAACACATGGAAGAGTGTTCAATATTTGTTCAACCGCAGTCAGAGGGCAAAGCAAAGTCACCATGAGACGCCACCACAGGCTAACAGAGACAGGTGGTAGGTAGCCAACGTTGATGGGAAGCTAGAAACCTCACCGTGGCTGTGGAATTGTGAAGCATTGTGGACATTTGGATTAGTTTTGAAATTTCCTGAAAATAATAAGGAGTTATATGCGATCCATTAATTCTAATACTTTTACACACTGTACTGAAAATATATGTCCTGATAGTAAGGGTGCGTGGATAATCGCATTAACATCACTTACAGCAACAAAGAAATGATATCAAACCATGTGTTCATGAACTTATGAGTTGGTAAAAGAATGCACACACAATGCGACAATAGAGGAAAATCAGTGGAGATGCACATGGACGAGCCTCAAAGACGCGGTGCAGTAGCTTGTGGGGTGGCTCAGGGGCTAAGAACTCTGGGTGTTCTTGTAAAGGACCTGAGTTAATTCCCAGCACCCATACTGGGCAGTTTCTCACAGCCACCTGTGTGTAACTACAGGTCCAGGGGATACAACAATCTCTGGTTCCTGGGGGCACCTCTGTGCATGTGGTTTGCTCAAGTAGGTGCACACACATACACACAACAGCTGAGACACACAAGCTGAATACTGCACCACTCAGTTTACACGAAGCATCCAGCAGGGCCAGATCCACGGAGACAGGAAATATTACAGGTTGGTGATCTGTATGGCAGGTAAGAGCACCGACTGCTCGCCCAGAGGACTCTGGTTTAATTCCCAGCAGCCACGTGATGGATCACAACTGCCTTTAACTACACTCCCAGTAGATGTGACATTGTCTTCTGACCTCTGAGGGCACCAGGTGCAAGTTGCATGCAGACACACATGCAGGCAAACACCCATATGCATAAAATAAAAATTAAAAAATAATCCTAAAAAGAAAGCAGTTTAGTGGTTGCCAGAGAGAGAGGAAGGAGGAGGGAAGGAGTGTGTGTGTTTGTTTGTTTTTTCAGAGTGATGAAATATTTTGAAACTACATAATGATAGTTGTGAAATTTTGTATTTAAATTAAAAACTAAGTGTAAGCACATCTTAAAAACAAATTTAATGATGTGTAAAAATGATCACAATAAAACTATAATTTTTATAACACACCCACAGTAGTATACAATAGAATACTAGTCGGCAAAGAAAAAGGCAACATACTAGGCCCTGGGTTGGATATCCAGGAGAAGCAAGCAAACAAAATAATTTAACAGAACAATATTGTAGAAAGTCAAGCCAGATGGAATGTTCAAGTCGGTAACTATTTATTGAGTGGCATGCACATTGCACGTCTCTTTCCCTTTAAGGAATTCAGCTAGCAACAGAAGCTGTCATCAACCCAGGGTTTCCTCCCGTGGAGCTCTTTGGGCTACTGTGTAGGGTCTATGCACATTGTCTCCATTCTAACAGAGAACATTTGGGGAGAGACTGTGGCTCAGAGGGTCTAGGGGACACAGCTGGCAGAGATAGTGGTAAAGGGGCTACAAGATGAACTCTGTTCATTCATCAAAGATTTTTAAAACCCTTTTTGCTATTTTTGAGAAAGGATCTCATGTAGCCTAGGCTGGCCTCAAACTCAATATGCAACCACAGATGACCTTATACTTTTGATCTTTCTGCCTCCACTTCCTAGGTGCTGGAATTACAGGTATGTACACTCCCCTGTGCCTAGTTTACTTGTGCTGGGATCAAACTCACGGTTTGGGACAAGTATTAGTATCATTGGGCAAGATTTTAGGCAAGTATTCTACCAGCTGAGCTGTGTCTGCAGGTCAAAACTCTTAACACAGTGCGGGTCTAACCCCATGCTCCACTAACTGCCTCAAAGGGTGGATTTCTAGGAGGATGTCAGTGCTGACTGAGATGCTGTCCTTGCTACCCACAAGAAAGCCTCAGGCTGGCCAAGGTTGACCTTATGGTGGACCTGATGGTTGATTATTCAGAAAGCACTGGGAAGCAACACCTGGCCCAGATGCACAGTGGAAGGGAAGAGATTACCCAGAGGCCAGCAGACATGAGGTTCCAGGCACAGTGGTTGACCAGCTACCTGCTCCAGCCTGCCATGCAGGGCTGTGTACAGTGGCTGACAAGCAGGTCTGTGTACAGTGGCTGACCAGTTGCCTGCTCCAGCCTGCCACATAGGGCTGTGTGCAGTGGCTGACATCAGGGCTGTGTGCAGTGGCTGACATGCAGGGCTGTGTAGTGGTAGAGGAGGAGGCAGTTAGAAGCTTCCAGGTGCATTTCAACTACCACAGTTCTTCTCACCCCAGAGCCTCTCATGTGTATGGAATGCACTTCCTGTAAAACAAATCAGAGAAACATCCTTCAAATCAGCCAGCATCCTTCCATTCTCCCTTTGGTGAGGACAGTCTGAGAAAAATGTGGCTATCCTTGGCAACGTGAAGGTAAGGGCAGTTGTAGCCACAGCAGCTGCTTCTCTGAGGGACATCTGAGAAAGGCTTTCTGAACCTAACCCCTCCCTCAGCACATACTGGACTTAGATATATTTCCAATACATTGGAAATAGAGCTACAGACCCATTTAGGTGATATTAGCATTACATACAAAGTGGATAAGACACGATGCGTAGTTACACTTCGGAAGAGGTTCCCCCAGAGTTGCTGGGTTCTGTTGCTTTTTGAAGTAGTCTCATGTAGTCTAGACTATTCTCTTGCTATGTAGTGGAAGGTGATTTTGAACCTGTGACCCTCTTTCTCCCAAGTGCGCAGTTTCTCCCAAGTGCTCAGAGTTCACATTTGGCTTACAAGGTGCTGGGAATGTGGACTAGTTACATTCCTATTGCCTTAACAAAATACCAAGACCAAGGCAACTTATCAAAGAAAGCATTTAATTTGGGGGCTCACAGTTCCAGAGGATGAGTCCATGACCTCCACCTAAGAGCTTACATCTGATCCACAGGGTACACAGCAGATAGAGGAAGAGAGCCAACGGGGAGTGGTGTGGGCTTTTGAAGCTTCAGAACCCATCCCAGTGACACTGCTCCTCCAAGGCCACACCTCCTAGTCCTTCCCAAACAGTTCCACCAACTTCAAACCAAGCATTCAAACATATAAGTCATCCAGACCAGAACAGGATGGGACCCAAGATTTCACACACACTCAGCAAGAACTAGAGTTATACCCTCAGCCTGCTGGCAAACCAGATTCAACCACTGTTGACAGAGGTTTCTGTCCCACCAGGTCCCACAGCCGTTTAGTTCCAAATAAACACACAGAGGTCTACAGTAATCATAAACAGGTTGACCTAGTAGCTCAGGCTTCTTACTAACTCTTTTTTTCTCTCTCATCAAAAGGTTTTTATTTTTTTATTTTTTTAAAGTTTATTAAATTATGAAAGTTTTCATTTCCGCCCCTCCTCCCCACTCCCTCCCACTCCCTCCTCCCCCTCCTCCTCCCTCTTCATCCCTAAGAGCAGTCAGGGCTTCCAGCCCTGTGGGAAGTTCAAGTTCCTCCCCACTCCTTCCAGGTCCCTGAAGACGAGTATCCGAACAGACTGGATCCCAAAAATCCAGCATATGCAGAGGAAACAAGTCCCAGTGTCATTGTCAGTGGCTTTACAGAAAGGCTCCGGACCAGCCACATTCAGAGATCCGGCCACATTCAGAAAATCTGGTTGGATCACATGCTCGTTCAGTCCCAGTCCAACTGGCCTTGGTGAACTCTCATTAGATCAGTCCCCTTGTATCAGTGGGTGATCGCACCCCTCGCGGTCCTGAGTTTTTTTCATGTTCTTTCTTTTTCTGCCCCTCATTTGGACCTTGGGGGCTCAGTCCGGTGCTCCAATGTGGGTCTCCATCTGTATCGCCATCCATCGTCAGATGAAGGATCTGGGACTCTTGTCTATTTCCAATCTCCAGGCAGATAGCTACATGATTTTCAACAGGTTCACCTTCTTATTTAGCTTCTCTAGGATCACGAATAATAGGCTCAAAGACCTTTAATTATGGTTAGAATCCACATATGAGTGAATACATACCGTGTTCCTCTTTTTGTGTCTGGGTTACCTCACTCAGTAAAGCGTTTTCTATTTCCATCCATTTGCATGCAAAATTCAAGATGTCATTGTTTTTTACCGCTGAGTAGAACTCTAATGTGTATATGTTCCACACCTTTATTAACCATTCTTCTATTGAGGGGCACCTAGGTTGTTTCCAGGTTCTGGCTATTACAAATAGTGCTGCTATGAACATAGTTGAACAAATGCTTTTGTGGTATGATAGGGCATCTCTTGGGTATATTCCCAAGAGTGGAATTGCTGGGTCCTGAGGGAGGTTGACTCCCAGTTTCCTGAGAAACCGCCACACTGATTTCCACAGTGGCTGCACAAGTTTGCATTCCCACCAACAATGGATGAGTGTTCCCCTCATTCCACATCCTTTATTAACTCTTATAACTTATATTAGCTCATAATTCTTGCCTGTGTTAGCCACATGACTTCGTACCTTTTTTGGCAAGGCAGTCACATCTTGCTTGCTCTGTGTCTGGGTGACAACTGCAGACTGATTCTTTCCTCTTCCCAGAATTCTCCTGTTCTCATTGCCCCACCTCTACTTCCTGCCTGGCTACTGGCCAATCAGCATTTTATTAAACAAGTACAAGAAACAAATCTTTTCTGGTAAAGCCATTGAACCACAGAAAACCTCTGAAATCCTGTGAAGTTAATCTTACACCTGTACTTCCATATCTACCACGCCATCTGAGTGACAGGAGATCCTACCTTCATCATCTCAGTAGCAGCTTGGGCAACATCCAGAAATCACACAGCCCAGATATAGGCCAGGGGTGACGTGGGACAATGGCCTGTATCCTGTCAATTATATTTTAAATAAACGCTGATTGGCCAGTAGCCAGGCAGGAAGTATAGGCAGGACAACCAGACAGAAAGTAGAGGCGGGTCAATGAGAACAGGAGAATTCTGGGAAGAAGGAAGTCCTAGTCTGCAGTCATGACCCAGCCTCAGAAGAAGTAAGATGTGACTGCCTCGCCGAATAAGGTACAGAGCCACATGGCTAACATAGACAAGAATAACGGGTTAATGTGTTATAAGAGTTAATAAGAGGGCTGAAGAGATGGCTCAGAGGTTGGGAGCATTGCCTGCTCTTCCAAAGGTCCTGGGTTCAATTCTCAGCAACCACATGGTTGCTCACAGCCATCTGTAATGAGGTCTGGTGCCCTCTTCTGGCCTGTGGGCATGCATGCAGATAGAACACTGTATACATAATAAATATTTTTTTAAAAAGTTAATAAGAAGCCTGAGCTAATGGGCCAATCAGTTTATGATTAATGTAGACCTCTGTGTGATTTCTTTGGGACTTAACTGCAGGAACTGGGCAGAAAACCTCAGACAACACAGGGGCACGGGAATTCCAGGTTCTCCATTTTATTTGTTATTTCATTTCCTAGAACCTGAGGTAAAATTAACTATTCAAGTATTTCTTACTTCACAAAATACTGATTGGAAGGCCCTACACCTGTGAATCTTAGGGGCAGATGGAACAACCTTTGCATTTGAGTATATGAAGAGTCGATATAAACCCAGAGTAAAAGGCATGGGTCAGGCGGCAATGCAGAGAAAGATAAAGTTGAGGGCCAGTGAGGCCTGCTCAGTGGATTCTGAAGACCTGAGTTCAATTCCCAGGACCCATAAAATGGAAGGTGAGACCCAATTCTTGCAGGCTGCCTTCTGAATGTCATAGGGTACTATGGCGTGTGGGCACCATCCCTCCAAAAAGTAAAGGCTGAGGAAAGTTCGAGAAAGGGCTTCCTGGAGGTGATACTCAAGCAGGGTCCCGAAGGAAATAGGAGCCAGGCCAGCCTTGTGGGATCTGGCGAGAGACATGTCAGGACAGATGATCTTGGAGGGGCCATAAAATTCTCTTCTGTGATCTGGAGTCATTGGGGGTGAGCTCCAGGTTCAGTGAGAGACTGTGCTTTAAGTAAGGCAGGGAATGACAGTAAAGAAGAAGCTGTGAACTCCACAGGCACTTCGGACGCACGCACGCGCGCGCGCGTGCGCACACACACACACACACACACACACACACGCATGCATCCTTCTGAGATTTGTCCAGGTTCAACTGACACAAAACCTAAGCACCAGTTTAGTGCCAGCATTCTATGCCAAATTATTACCGCTGTTGTTGAGGCAAGGGCTTGTGTAGCCTAGGCTGCATTAAAGTTGCCTAGTCGCTGAGTGTACCATTGAACTCTTGGTCTGTCTTCACTTCGAGAATGCGAGGATTACTGACGGGTTGCTATACCTGGCTTGTTTAATCACTTTTAAACTTTTGCGAATGCTGTAAATTTTGTAACTTCAGTGAAAAGGGAGACTGCTCGTTCATTTCCTGGCCACCCGGATATGAATAATCACATAGAAACTATATTAATTACAACATTGCTTGGCTAACAGCTTATGTATATTTCTAGCTAACTCTTACATCTTAAATTAACCAATTTCTATTAATCTGTGAATCACCATGAGGTTGTGGCCTACAGCTGGCGTCTTTCTCCTCCAGCAGCTACATGGCATCTCGTTGACTCGGCCTATTTTCTCTCTATATCTCTGTTCAGATGTACTGCCTGGCTTTACTCTACTAAGTCATTGCCCAAAACAGCTTCTTTAATAACCAATGGCAATAAAACATATTCATAGCATACAGAGGGGAATCCCACATCACTTCAGGTTTTATTTTTCCTTTTAAATGTCTTTTGTTTATAAGCTGACTTTACATTCTAAACACACATAGCACTTGAGTCTTTTTGGCTCACAGTGTGAAAAGGCACAGTCCATGGCGGGGAAGGCCAATGGTTAAGGTCAACACCACCAGCTGGGGACCAAGTGTTCAAACATGTGAGCCCATGGGGTACATTTTCATATCCAAGCTGTAGTGTTCTGCCTCTGGCCTTCAAAGCTTATGGTCATCTCTTAAAGAAAAATACACTCAACTTTTAAGATCCCTACAGTGTAACATGAAGGCCAGCTTGTTGGGGTATCTGTCCCCGCCTGGTACCCCACAACCAGCAAGTCCCAGAGAAAATCAATCACACAGAGATCTCTATAAGTTATAAAGCTGATTAGCCCATTAGGTCAGGCTACTTATTAGCTCTTACAACTTTTGTTACCCCATTATCCTTATCTACGTAAGCCACAGGGCTCAGTACCTTTCTCAGCTGTGCAGGTTACATCCTGTCTCTTCAGTGGTCTGCGTAGGAGTGGCGGAGGGAGCTTCCCCCTCTCTAGCCTTCTATTATTCTCATTGCCCCGCCTCTACTTCCTGTCTGGTTGACCTGCCTCTACTTCCTGCCTGGCCAATCAGCGTTTTATTAAAATACATGATTGACAGAATACAGACAATTCTCCCGCACCACTACAGTACTTGTTTTTCTCTCCACCCTGCCCTCCAAGACAGGATTTCCCCATACAGCCTTGGCTGACCTGAGACTTACGACATACATCAGGCTGGCCGTGAACTTTCAGTGGTCCTCCTATCACTACTGAAATTACAGGTATGTGCCACTACTCATTGGTAAAAGTCCCTGAAGTACTAACTCCAACACTGTTCAAAATCCAAAGTCCGTTCTGAGAGCCCCGCAAGCTCCATCCTATGGCCTGAAGCACTCGCGCCTCTCTCTTGAGCTAACTCCATTTGGTGCGTGTAGCTCCCCTCGGAATCTCCACTGTCCTGGCATCTCCGCTGAAGCTTACCCTTCACCTGCTCAGCTTCACGAACTGGCACTGCAGAGCCATCCTTGCTACACACCACCCAGCTGCTTCTGTGGAACCAAGACATGCTCTCCATTAGCCCATCACTAGCAACCTGCATACCTGCAGAACCAGCACCATGAGAATGACAAGCTCTCCTGAAGTTTGGTATGGCCTGGCCATCTCGGGCCATAATTGCAGTGACCTTTAAGAACCTGTGCAACTGAAGTAGGTAACAGATTTCTCAGTGGCCAGGCTGGAGCAAGGATATTTTGGAGGCTGTTTTCTCAGGTACTCTTTCTAAATAGAAAATTTAAAAATGGGTTTATATTCTCATACTCTTATACCTTCCATTGGTGAAGCCTCATCCTCAAGACACCATATCCATGTTTCTTTAGTAATTACAGCTTTGCCTACAGCTGCTTGGTCTGCTACTGGGTTTGTACTCTTTTTGAATGAAACTGCATGCTTTCCACATTGTTCTGTTTCTTTCTCCCTTTGTCAAAGTGAGCAGAGACCATGCCACAGCCTAAATGCTTTGCTGCCTTGGATGAAAGCCCCCCAGACAACAATTTAGCCATTAACTTCAATTCACCGATTCAGGACACGGCTACATGTGGCCATGTTCTTCTCCAGCATGTCACATGAATGGCCTCTGGCTAGGTCCTGGCTAAGAGTCCTTGCTCCCCTGTGAAGCCTGGAGCCTGGCTGACCTTTCCTGTTCATCTTTTCATTTGCATTCTCATCTTAAGTGTTTCCATCATGGCCAGTGAGGCTCGACTAACAGTACTCCACCCTGCAGCTCCAACCTGTTCACATTCCTCCTGTGAACAAGTCTCAAGATCCTAAAAGTCACTAGATCACGTTGATCTAGCAACAAACTCACCTCTTGGTGCCAACTTTCTGTACTTATTACTCACACACTGTCATGACCAAAATACTCCTCAAGAAGCAACTCAAAGGAAGCAGTGCGTATTGGGCTCACGGTCGGATTAGTCCATGGCGGGAGTAAAGTAGTGCTGGTGACTCTTCACATTCTGGTGGACCAGGGAGCAGAGATCTCTGACTCCATAGGACACCATCACACCCTCAAGTCCTGCCTCTCAGTTTCCTCCAGCAAGGCCCCATTACACACAGGTTATACTATTTTCCAAAACAGTACCATTACCCAGGGACCAATCATTCAAACACATAAGCCTGGGAAGGGGAAATTTCACATCCAAACGGAAACAGGCACATTTCAAGACTGTACAAACATCAGCACTATTCATCCCCAGAACTTTTTCATCATTCCAAATAGCAGCTTTGTAACCATGAGATAATAACCTCTTGGGCTATCCCACATCCTGGTAAAATGTCTACTCCAAAAGGACCAGGTCTATCTGGCTACTTTGCTACAGTG
The DNA here is from genome assembly GCF_982192425.1 of Myodes glareolus. Taxonomy (NCBI): domain Eukaryota; kingdom Metazoa; phylum Chordata; class Mammalia; order Rodentia; family Cricetidae; genus Myodes; species Myodes glareolus. The sequence goes on along the minus strand of NC_142033.1, from coordinate 1,769,164 downwards.
TTTTCAAGGTCCATCTTTTATTGTACAATGTATCAGAACTTCAGTTGTTGGTGTTTCTATGAATACAACTCCCTTGTAAGCATACACCATGCACACCCAACCTCCATTCAGCTGTTGACAAACACCAGTAGCATTTTTCAGCCAATGCTCCTGCTGTGGGCATTGTAGATTAAGTGTGAGTCCCTGCTTCAAGTATTTATTTAGACCTGCTGGGTTACATAGTAACAGTTTAATTCTTCCCAAAAGTACTGTTCTCCACAGTAGTTACAGGAGTGACTCACAGACTCCTTTTTTTTTCCTACACCACTGCCAATCTTTTACTTTCCCTTTCTTTTTCTTTCAAGATGGGGTTTGCCTAAGTTATTCAGGTTTGTCTCAAATCTCAAATTTCTGGGCTAGAACAATCCTCCTGCCTCAGAACCCTGAGAGCTAGGGCTGGTACATGCCTCCACGCCTCCTAACAGATGGGAGATGGTACCTACTGTGGTACACACCTTTTCCTTTCCACTGACTACTAGAAATAGATGCTAATTTTCCCTGTGTCTTCAAGGGGTACATATGTTCTTATACTGAAGTGCACTGACTTTCTTCATATGCTTCTAAATTTCTAAGCATTTCTCGACCAAAGGCTGACTTTTATTCTGTCCTCTTTGTGACAATGTCTGAAAGCCACATCTTTTGCATGGCTCCAGGGACAGACCTGGCTGAATGGTGGGGAAATGAAGTCAAAGGCAAACACAGAAGAGTGGAGCCGAGAGGACTGGCCTCTGGTGGAGAAACCTCAGCACCCTAGAAGCTCAGCATGTTTACTGTAGACGGCTGAGCAGAGAGGCGGAGTTGTTACATGAGCAGAGAGGCGGAGTTGTTACATACAGATAAGCGAAGCATGGGCTATAACACACAGATGGATCAGGAAGAGTCTCGGTAGGGAAGCCATCTGAGGCCATGAACGACCGGAGGGAGAAGGCCATGGTGGATGTTTTCTGTACACACTATCAGCATCCACACCTGGGTCTGAAGGTGGAGTTTGACACTTCTGTAATACGCGCACCACAGAGGAAGGAGCTTTGCCTTTTTCTTGTGGGTCTGAAGGTTTGGGGTCCTTGACAAGGTTGAGCCCATGTCAACTGTACCCGTTCACTCGGACCTCACTCACTCTGATCCTTCTCAGCTCCCCATACCTGGAGATATTTTGTCTCCATTGAAGGCATGGGTGCTACTGGCATCCAGTGGGTAGAGGCTATGATACTGCAAACATCTTACAATATGCAGGATGTTCTGCAACAAAAACAGAATCCAAATGCTAACAGTTCCGGTAAAGAAGTATGGATTATAACTCTCTAAACTTCATGTATCTTCATTAAGTGCCGGACCGTGCATGGCCGCTTCCGATGCCTTCAATAACCTAACCTACAGTTGTGATGAAAACGCTGCCACTGATAATTAAAACAAATGCCAACTTCAGGGAGGAAACAATCTAGACATCTGGCTGTTTATGAAACTGAAAATATCTACTGGATGTCAAACTCAATCAGACTGCTTGGTACTCTGTATGTAGAGCAGGTGCTTGTGACAACCCCCATTGAGGAAACACAGACCTCAGCACTACTAATCTTCTCTGTGGTCAAATGTTCTTCAGTAGTACCTTGACACCACTTCCCTCTTAATAATTTAAGGAAATAAAGTCTTGCAAAATTAGAAATTTTAATTATTTAAAGCAAAGGCACAAGTAAACATTAGGTTATCATCATACAGTGTTACAATAAAAAAAACCCAACGGTACAATGAAGTGCATTTATGACTCTGCATGTCCAAGGTATTACTGTCTCTTCTCTGAAGCGAAGAGCTACACAGATCTATGGATGTGCTGTAAAAATCTGGATTTTAAATAGCATATACCCTACTTTCAACCAGAAATTTTAATTAATTTTAGAATTAAAAAGAAATTAATTTTAAATTATAATTGTTTGTTAATCTAGAGCAGCAAAAACTCTCAGGCTAAAACTCATTATTTAGTAAGGAAATTAATTCTACAAATGTTGGTCATGGATGTCTTGGTGCTATGTAATAGCCACACTTGCCATGAGAAGCTTAACAAAACATAATTGATATCCTTAATTTTTAAAAATTTGAATATTATAGTGCATTATGCAAACAATGAATGAGGAACCAAATTACCTCTTCTGATGCCAGGAATAATATTCTTCAAAAGCAGCAGACATTATTTTCAGTCAAAGGCACTGCCTGGAAATTAACAAGCTGCATCGTGCTCAGGGCTGGGAAAGGTTGTTTCTTCAACATAAATAGCCAGTTAGCTGGAATATGATGTTTCAATCAGCAAGTGCTGAGTGGCTGCCAACTGGCCAAGCAAAATAAAGACGAACCAAAACAAACAATCCAAACAAGAACCAGAGTAGAAGTTGTGTCAAACAAAATCTTTGGTCTCATTTTCCATAAAGAAAATGTATATGCTGATTTTGAAGACGTCAGACCCGGCTGTGGCTCAGGGGTAGAGAGCTTGCCCACATGTGTAAGGCCCGGGACTCCGTCCCCAGCAGTGGGGAAAAGGGCAGCAGGAAGGCCACTGTCCCAAGAGAGCAAGGTTTCCCATCATCTGTCATCCCATTTGTTCCCACAAAACGTCTTTCAATTCATCAAGACAAACAGTTCATCAGTAGGGACACAGTCTAATGCTTCAAAGTCTTGAACAATATACTTACATTAATCTGAACAAAATGGAGCCGGATCAGGGCGCATTACCCTACTGGACCCTAAAACCCAGGAAGGTTTATATCTAAGGCATATATGAACTTAAAAAAATTTTTTTTTGAGATAACATCTTACTGTGTTCCCCAGGCCAGTCCCCAGTAGCTGGGACTACAGATGTGCACCACTGTACCTGGCTTGACTCAAAGCTCTGGAGAGGATGTTGCTTCTAATTTTCCACTGTGCAAATCACAAGAGCATTAATGAATTAAGGTTTAATGACCAGGGTTCTTTTACTCCTAGTTCTAAACTAGAGAGAATACTAGGAAATTTTCTGAGCTTTTCCGTCTTTGGGTGGGGCTTGGAACTGAACACAGGGTCTTGGGCATTTTAGGTAAACACTCTAACTTCCAACTACACCTCTAGTTCCACTGAGGTTTCTTGATGAGGGGGGGTCTAGATAAAAAGCAGGGCTATAACTCCTCTTACGTCACTGGGCTATTGATGGCCTCTTGGGCTAACAGTACAGGACCACAGCAGAGCCCTAAAGAACGAGCCATCCTCTGCCGGTGCTGTTACGCATTTTCACTGAGAGACTTGACTACTGGTGCCAATGAACACCCAAGAGATACTTAGGAAACAGACTGAAATGAAAATTATTGATGTAAACTGCCAGAGAGAGGGAACTGAAAAACTTTTTGCTAGACCTCTAGAAGTCGAGAGAGATCCGAATTAATATTTTAGCTCTGTTAAATAACTAGCTTGTAATTACAGGTAAATTAAATACTAAAATTTAGTGGGTGCTCTTGAAACAGAAGGTATGTTTTCAATCCCGTCTGTTAGGCAAGAGAGCAGCTAAGACACCCTTGCTGGGAAAGCCTAGCCCACGATGCAGCATAAGGCATTATATAGTTTCAGAAAGTAAACTACTTGTTTCTTCTACTCCATTTTATAAAACATTTTTCTTTGCATATGTAACACTCTGTGCAAAAATGTACTTCCAAACACACTACATTCGATCTTCCTCTATGGCTCAGGCTACTAAAAACTGAGGGTGGAAAACATCCAGTCAACACAGGCCGGCAGCCTCTCCACAGGTGAGTATCGTTTCTCAATTTACAAATAACAAGCGTTCAGTTTTCTAGAGAAAAAGTCTAAATAATACAAAGAAACAACTAGGAAGAAAGGGTTCTTATGGCTTTACCTGTCAATTAGAAACTAGAGAATTTAAATACTCATAGATTCCCCTCCCTCCAGATATATTTGTTGTGCATCTTGGAACTTATTCTAGTGCTAAATTACATTAAATAGATTAGCATGAACTAGCATGTGCTATAACCTCTTTGATCGCAAAGTTTATTAGTCACGGATGGAGTCAAGGACTTCACCAGTAGTGTTTGAACAGCGAGCAGTCAGGAGTCTGCTGAGTACAGGCTGCCACAGCTGCTCCAACAGTAGTGTCTGGTCCGTGTTTAGTTTCTTTACCCTGCTATTTACAGAAGTCCTGTTAGAATGCTGGCAATGGTCACTGTCAACGTTTGCTCCTCGTGTAAGAGGATGTCCGATGCTGGGCGATACAGACTTATAAGTATGTACAAGTAATATATCTGCAGCTAGCCTGCTACAATTCCGACACACAGAAGTATGATACACATAACACGTAGAAACTGAAACAAAAAACCTTTCAGAACAGACGACAATTACTTTGTGTTTAGAAATTATACAGAAAAAAGTTGTTTGACAATGTTCAGTGACAGAGCTGCAATTTTAGTGAAAAAAAATATCCTCAAAACACAAGTTAAATGACCTCTGTTTTGGCTGGATGTCTAGAGGAGCCACCTTGGAGACAGAATGAGGAACACCATTGTGCAGTGTGATCAGTGAGGATAGAATATTGCACAAGAGCAGTTTTGTTTAAAGAAAATCCAATTTCCCACAGTTCTGAATTTTACAATGGTTCTTACATTTAGACATAGCAGTATTTTCTAAATATGAAAAGTTAATATTCTGTAATACTGTTAGAACTCCATTTACCAATTAGCATACTCCAGTCTACTATGGCAATGGAAATTCAGTGAACATTTGGCAGTCATGTGAGGCTGTAAAAAACAGACATATATATACATACACACACACAGGACAGAGGGTGGGCCCCGATCTCGGCTCAGGCTGTCACAGTGATGGTCAGACAGTAGTGGAGTAGGGCTCTCTCTGTGGGGGCTGCCCCTCTGGAACTCCGTGGTCCCTGGGCTGTGCTCCCAGCACGCCGTCTTCTGCATCGCTCTCGCTGCCGTCTGCCAAAGCCGGATCCAGAGACACGGAGCCAGACTTTCCATGCAAAGGAAACACAAGACCACTTTCCTGTAAGGAACCATCCATGAACTCTTCGTCTGAGGAGGGGAAGGACTCATCCTCTCCTATCAAATGGTTGACGATGTGGATTCCATCAAAAGGTGGTTGGCTGGAGAAGTTCCTCTGGCCTTTTAGGCACCTGAGCTGTTGAAAACAAAATCCAGATTACTGGATATATTCAAACCAAGGCAAACACAACTTTCCCATGAAAAAGCATATAATTGTGTTCAAGAAAGACAATATTTTGATCTATTTACTTAAAGACACAATGATTTTGAATGCTTTCTAACGGGACATCACTTATTCTGACTCTGACAGTCTTATGTACTAGATTTTATTATTCTTGTTCAACCAATTAGGAAATGGAACCTTGGGAGGAACCTGCTGAGGTTTCACAGTTAATAGCAGAGCTTCAATTTCAAGTAAACATTTACTGTACTGAACATACTAGGAACTCCATGTATACATCACCTGATTTCTACACACATCACAGACAGCCTGGCTGCATTATAAATTATACCATTCTGTCCTTGGTTTATGGTGAGGTAAAGCAGCCAGCCAGCCAAGTCACCTTCGTATCAGCTGTATTGTTAGGAGCTATGAACCTCAAGACCATACTCTTCACTAGTACACACATCATCTTGAAAGCATGTTACCATAATTTTGTAAATGATAAAAATGAGTCAGAAATCATTAAATTTTTGAGTCTTCGAGCTGGGGCTAACTCAGTTGGCTGAGTGCTTCCCCAGCAGACACAAAACTATGTATTCTATCCCCACACCTCATAAGCCAGGCTTGGTGGTACACCTCGTGATCGTAGCACTGGGAGGTGGGGGCAGGAGTAGTAGGGGTTAATGATATTCTCAACTACAAACAAGCTTGAGGCCAGTCTGGAATATGAGGCGGTCTCCAATTCTGAAAGACCAGCCTGTGTATCAGCTCTGCTCTCTCCTTGCTTCTCTTTAGGAAGGAACGACTGCTTCTCAAGGGGTTCTTTTCCCTTCCCTTCTTCTTTGGAAGAAGCCAGACCTATGTTCTCTCCCTAGAGGTTTTCAGGGCTGAGAAAGTAAAAAGGTAAAAAGCCATCTGTAGTTTCTATGGATCACGTCTAAGTCTTGAGTTTAGAGTCAGGAAATTGTTAGCTCTTCTGACCCTAAACTATACTCTCCAAAAGTGCTTGCCTTTATCAGGTCAGCTGCTGCTCTGCTTAAATCCCATCAAAGCCCCACACTCAGCACCACCCGAGCACAAACACCCTACTGTGCAGACACCCACCCTGTCCTTGAGAATTTATGCTGCAGACACAATGCTAATTTTGACATTCTTTCATTTGTCCTGTATACTGTACCTTTTTCCCCTACTAAAAAAAAGGAGAATTAAGAACAGAAAAAAACCCAATTAATTAGCCATCAAATATCTCAATATTAAAGGGCACGCAATGATACACTTAACGCTCCGACCCTCAACACTCCTTTATCCTTGCTCTACGTTCTCCGTGACAAACTCCTAGTCACTATCTTTCAAATCTTGAGATAAAGGCAATGCAAAATGGGCAGGAAATGTTACAAACACTTTCAAAACTAACGGTTCTGAGAGAGAAGCCGTGGCAGCCTCGCCACCCTGCCTCCCAGCTTTCCTGACAAGACTTCCAGGAAGAAATGAAGACACATTAACAGGAACCAGGGATACCAAGTTCGGTGCAGCGACTATCTGGTCCAGGCATTCTTGCAGCTATAAAGAAACGCCCCTGCCCTCAGCAAGAGAAGAAAAATATACAGAGGGACAATGAAACTCAAGTAACGTGTGGCCCCTTGGCATAACAGAGGGAACCTAACTAAACTCAGCCCCGAATCTTCAGCAGAAAGGTACAGAATATCAACTCCTCAGGGTGTGCGGCCCAGAGGCCGTATCACAACCGCCATGCTCTGATGCAACATCCCATCGCCATTTTGCAACACATGATTTACAGCTCTGAGTGCTGAGTTCAGTTAATCTCTTCCTTTCCCTTTTCTTCCCCAGATCCCTCTGAGGAAATATTATGGAGCACGTGTCTTCCTTCTTCCTGGCTGTTACAGACGAGGGGCACGGCAGAAGAACCACAACTTCTCAGTTGTTTGGAAAGCTGTGGTTTTCCTTTGCTCTAACAAAATGTAGCCCTTTATCAGATGATGTAAACTACAGAAAATTAACTATGGGCTGAGGACTCAGTTTCTTAAAATGAAAGGTGATGCCTAATGCCTCTTTGGGTACTGTTGACCTAAGAAAGCAGCGCAATTTTTTGGTTGCACAAAGAAACAAAGAAAGGTAAGGGATGGTGTCCTAGGACTGAAGCTGCCCCTCACCTATATCTGGACTAAGAAATGAGCACATTGGGTTATTATGAAGACGGCCTCAGTGGGGACTGTAAGTGGGCCCTGGGGCAAGGAATTCTGGGGTATTGAGTTTACTTTCAAAAGGGCTGCATATGCACAAATCTACTGGAAGGCTTCCTGTCCAGGGGCTTGGGTAGAAGGCCAACACTAGGCCTTCTGCAGTACAGAGATCCTGGTCTTCTGTTGTAAACAGTATTTGTGACCATCTTCATCAGACTCTCAGTAGCTAACTATATTTCATAGACCATCACCCTTCCCAAGAAAATGATCTTTAGTGTTTGATAGAAAGGGAGACCCCTGCCATCTAAGGAACTAAAATCCTAGAATCTGTGTTTTCCCTGTAAATGTCCCAGGAGAGCCTGACATATTCAAGCTGTGAGAATGGCTGCTGAGTCCTGGAGGTGTGGTTCACTCTTCTTGTCGACTCTAGAGAAAGTCCGGGTGCCTCGCCTTGGCTGACACCTCAGTGAATGGCACCTGGCACAGCACAGGCAAATTGTGATGAGCTATCCATCCCCTGGAGGTGGGTCCTACAGCATTCTGTTTAAAGCTGCTATGGCTGTCTCCTTTGTGGACACAGGCAGGGCCTGGGGATGAATGTCCAAGTGAATAACTGCTGGTGCTCACCTTAAGCTAAACACTGATGCTCTGGGCAGTGTGTTCCCTTTGTGCCTCTGGTCTTACCAGTTGGTCTTTGGGTCAACCAGGGAATAGCCACAGTTGATAACAACCACTATGTTGCTCAGGTGGTCCTTGTGACCTTCCTGCCTTTGCCAACCAAGTGCTGAGACTCACGGCCGAATCACTCCATCTGGCTCTCTATATCGTGAAAAGTACACATAGTTGAAGCAAACTACTTGGAGGTTTGCTGTCTTTATCAATTCTTGAATAAATATAACACAAATAGTCCTATAATATCAAGCAACAAAAATGCCTTAATAGTGAGATTCCTGGGTGAAATTAAACACAGGTTCTACAGTTCCTGACCTGCTTTAAGGTTCTTTGAAATTCACTAAGAAGTGGAGGAGGAAGAGGGAGTGGGAGGTGTTGACAGAGGTTTCTGTCCTGCCTGGTCCCGCAGCTAGTCAGCCCCAAAGAAACACACAGAGGTCTACATTAATTACAATTAATTATAATTATAATGGTTGGCCTATTAGCTCAGGTTTTCTTATTAAGTAATTCTTACATCTTAAATCGGCCCATAATTCTTGTCTGTGTTGAAGACACGGACTATGGATGTGATCTGAGAATACGATGTGCATGCCTGGCCAGGTGTGTTGGTGGGTCTGTGCTGGTCGGAAGCAGCAAGTGGAGAAAGGCGGCAATGTCGCAATGACCTGCTCTGCTCACACGCTATGTCTGCAGCTTATTTTCACGGCCAGATGGGAGCTCTGTTACTCTGCCCAGTGAAATCCTACTGAGGAGCCTGTGCCAGGCAGCTGCTGAAGGTATTTGGACTATGAAGCATATACCCTACAAGAAAAATCTCAGAAAGCATGAGTTAACCAGAAACGACTTCTCAGTCTTCGTGGATGTGAAGGTTCTTCAGGAGGACACAGAGTATGAAAACTGCTATGCATTTGCTTACCTCCATGTTCAGGAGGTTTTTTGTTTGTTTGTTTGTTTGCGGCTTTGTTCTACTTATTAAGAGAGAATCCAGAAAAAAGACTATCCCCTCAAATCTTTCGAAAACTTGTATCTGTTACCTGAAAGCAGCCATTCTGAGGACCCTCATTTGGAACAGATGGAATGCTTTCTTTTTGGTCTACTGCATAAAGAGCAAGTGCACCAACTGGAGGAAACATTCACCTCCACAATACCCACGGACATAGAAGGGAGTTACTTATGTGTCTGGAAGCATTAGAAAAGGACGACGCCTACGCATCCCAGCTGAGACTTCTGGATTTGTTTCACTGTCTGTACGAGACTCAAGATAAAGGCTTCGTAACTGAGGCACTGAGCTCTTTCCCAGAGACTGCTGTGCAGGGTGAAGAAGAAAGCCAGTCGCTTATATATTCAATTCTGCCTTAAGCACTGCTGCTGTCTACAGCTGACAGTAAGCAGTTTGGAGAGAACTACACCAAAATTCCCTAAATGATTGTTTATAAATGTTTGTTTACATTTAAAGGGGGATATGCTACAGATGGATACTGTGCATTGGTATGAATCTTGGCTTACTGATACAAATTTAAGGTCAATTTTGTTATATATATATTTCTGCTCTTTATTAAGGTATTGTGTTTATACAGCTCATTTAAAAATGTAATGTATAATTAAGAAATATAGGTTAATAGATAGTCATCTGTAATAGTCAAGTTTGTAGGCAAATAATTAGGTTTTCTAGATGTAGAGAGATGTGTTTCAGATGGATAGATATTCTTCAGATTTTTCAAAGACTACAGAATCTGGCATTTAAAATGTTTTAAGAACTTAGGACTTTTTCATGACAATGAGACACATCTGTTCCTGGCAGCACCAATTACTTCAAGAGGAAGATGGGTATTGAAGAGTCTCCTTATGGAGTTTGTTAACCATTAGGGTAAGAAACTGCTCTTGCCTGGACTGCTTGATGGTATGCTGTGTGAACTGTACATGCAGGACCCACAGAGATATGACTGCTAAAGTTACCTAAGAAGGTGAGACAGTCCTTCAGGGTTCCTGCTTCGTGACAGAGTCTGCCAGACATTCTGCAGGACACAGAAGAACGTGACTGACTGCCAATATAGGTGGGACTGTCTTTGAAATTTCCTGCTTCATGAAAAAGTGTGCTGGACACTATGAATCCGCAGGCTGAAGATGGATGCCCCAGTGGCACAACTCTGAGTGACTGTCCAGGCAGCAAGATGTCTCTATCAATTCTAAAGCTTTGGAAGTTGCTTACAATGCAATTCCTGTTTACTTAGGTAATATTATAACCTTCTGGAGTCTTTGGTGGAGTTGAAGAATAGACAGTTATAGTTTTCCTTAGTTATGATAAAAAGTAGATATAAATATTGCAACTGTAATTCTCACTTGATACCTGTTTTATGTAATTTTACTATGATAAATTAAAACCTTCCTTTTTATTTAAACAGAAAAGGGGAAATGGTGTGGGAAGTCCTTCTGTATATGTGTTGCTTCTACTGGTTAATAAAGAAGCTGCTTTCGGCCAATGGCTTAACAGAATATAGCCATGCTGGAAAAGATATAAGTAGAGAGAGAATAGGTGGAGTCAGGAGATGCCATGTCGCTGCCAGAGGGGAAAGACACAAGCTATCAGTTGGAACCTTGCTGGTAGGCCACAAACCTCATAGTGAAATATAAAATAATAGAAATGGGGTTAATTTTAGATGTAAGAGCTAGCTAGCAATATGCTTAAGCTAATAGGCCAAGCAGTGATTTAATAGGCCAAGCAGTGATTTAATTAATACAGTTTCTGTGTCGTTATTTTGGGTCTGAGCTGAAGGAACAAACAAATGGCTTCCTACTACAGGAGAGAGAGAGAGTCCAGTGAGATTTGCTATGAAAAGAGGCACCATGACTCAAATTCTAAACTAAGGAGCCCTTTCCTGAAGAGTCTTGAGACCCCAGAACAAGTCTCGGAAAGACCGTCCTACCAAAGTCAGGGTCGACATGGATGGCTCCACTTCCTCTTGGTTTTTTCACTCCTCTTTTTTTTTTAATTGAAAATAATTTTTTCAAACAATATTTTCTTCTTATTTTGTTTTGATTTTACACAGGGTTCTCTGTGTAACAGTCCTGGCTGTCCTAGAACTCACTCTGTAGACCAGACTGGCCTCGAACTCACAGAGATCCACCTGCCTCTGCCTCAAAGACATGCATAACCACTCCCTGGCTCTCACACAATGCTTTCTGATCACGGTTCCCCTCCCCCAACTTCTCCCAGATGCCCACCCACACAATTCCAGTCCTTCTTTCTCTAGAAAACAAACAAGCAGACAAAAAGCAAGCAAACCAGATTAAAAACAAACAAACAAACAAACAAACAGAAAGCTTAAGAAACATATACAAACACAAAATCAGAAACCATAAAACAAGCAAAGACCACTAGACAAAAAAAAGTCCAAACAAATCAAATGAGACAAGAAGTCCACAAAAATTCCACTGAGTTCATTTTGTGCTGGCCACCTACTGCTGGGCAAGGACCCTTAAGTGTGGTTAATCTACCCAGTGAGAATCCTCTGGAGAAATCAACACCAGGCTGCCTCCTGGGTGGGGTGGGGGCTTATGTCCACTTCCCTCCTCCAAGGGATCCTGCCTGGTTGAACCTGTGCGTGTTCCTCAGTCTTAAAAGTGGAAGAATCAAATATTACTAGAGATGTAAAGTCAACATCTAAGAGAAGCAGAACAAAAAAGCAACATGGGGAAGGCCACTATCTGGCGAAAAGACAGCTACATACCTATAGCATACGAATAGTCATTTCATTCTTGTGAGGACATGATCTACATAAAAAGAAGCTACCAGGTAACTGCCAAAATGGTCTGTATACACCTTTAGTTTTATTATAAAATTATAAACTTACTATATAAATAAACAAAATATAAGTTAGAAAAGAAAGCAACTCATGTTCCATAATCCCGAGACAAATAGTAACACTGTACCTTATCTTTTGAACTAAGTCGCTGCATGTAGGACCTGACAGCCTGCTCCCCCCTTGCTAGCAAACCTTCACACTCCTAGTCTCATCTTCCGTGGTTGAGTGGTATCTCAGTTAGGAAAGCATCACAATCCCTCTAAGCAATCCTCCTACTGGGGAATTTTGAACCTCTACCCCGACTCTAAGGGGCCACAAGAACTTCTGAGAACACAACTCTCAGAGCTGCAAGGTTTGTTCTTTCAAACTTACATAAAGAGGTGTGAAGTCCAGCACAATGGTTCCATCATTCCTAAGAATTCTGACTCCACACCCTCAGCACTACCTGGAGATTTTCTTTTGGTTTGCCAGGCTGGCGGTCCACGTCTTTCACCTAACTACTGACTGCGGCTGAAGATGATCGTAAACTTCTCTTCTTCCTCCCTCCTTTTCCCAGCTCACACGGGGCACATCTCAGGCCGTTAATAAGAACACAGCACTGAGGTCTAAGGAGATGGTTCAGCAGGTAACGTGTGTGCTGGCCAAGAGTGAGGCTCTGATATCACCCTCCCCATGCCCACATGAAAGCCGGATGTGGTGGAGCACATCAACAGTCCACGTGTAAGTAGGCGGGAGGCGGGGTAGAGGCAGGAGGGTCTTGGAGCTTGTTGTCCAGTTAGTCTAACAGAACCACTGAGCTCCAGGCTCCATTAGAGACCCTGTCTGAAGAAATAAAGTACAGGAGCCTAAGGAGACGATTTGGTGGTTAAGAACACTTGGTTCCCGGCACCCACCAAGTGGCTTACTACCATATGTAACTTCTGTTTCAGGGGACCCAACACCCCCTTAGGGCCTCCATGGGCACGAGGCATGCACATAATGTGCATATATATGTAGGAAAAACACTCATACATTTAAGATAAAAATATACAAAAAATCCTAAATATTTAAATATGCTTCAAAACTGACTTGCAACGTGATCTTTGACAGCACTAGGACAGACTAACCAGGGAAGCTACTACTCACATGCAACACAACTGAAAAAGCAACAAATAAAACCGACTCACCAGCCAAGGGCAGTGGCACAATAGAGAGACCCTGTCTCAAACAAAAATTAAAAAGCTTCATTTATCCATCCAGCTACTGGGGACTGAACCGAGGACCTTGTGCATGGTTGAGAACATATCTATAGGTAAGTCTGATGCTGGAGGACTCTAGAAAAACATGCAGTAACAGCTGCTGAACATAGATTTCTTCTCTATCTTTACTCCCTAGACTGCAGGGATGATTTTAAAAATCAGTTGAGTAACTCAGCTTTCTGATTCAGTACAAGACAGTACACAATGCCCACAAGCTGCACTGAAAAGCTGGTGGCCCTGACCACATTCATTCATTCATTCACCCTCTTATATGTCAGACTCCAGGATCAGCACGCAGTCAGGTGAGCACTGATCGGGTCACGGGCACTGGTTCTTACCTGCTGTGGACTGCATCATCATGTTGTGCATTAAGAAACAGAGTAGAACAAAGTAAGACCATGTAGAACGTATGTAAGTAGCACTTACAACACTAAATATACTTACCACTTTAAAGATTACCAACACTTTAGCCCTGTATTAACAATAAAGAGATCAGAATTCATGATTTCTCTGTGAGCAGGAAACCCAACGATTTGGCAATTGGCAAAGGAGAGTGGTAAGATATATAGCCAGCAAATATTATGGCACAAAACACTTATAGTTAATAAGAAAACAGGAAACTGTTATGTTCATAGTCTGATGAATGAAGGCTGTGACAGGAAACAGCAAGTTTCTAACTGTGTGATGGTGAAATTCAAACACAGAAGCTATGGGATCACTACAGCTATTTCACACTGAAATCACCACCAAGATTTCAGAGTAGAGAGGGGCTTTAGAGATGGGCATTTTGAAGGTCCACAGGACTCCACACTCATTACATGTGTGTAACATGTGGAAAGGCACCATCCACTTACTCTAGAAACTAAGCTACTATATGGCAAGATGAATTTCTTTTGTCAAACAAATAAGTGTCCTAATTTCAGAGTCTTTTTTTTTTTCTTCTTTTTTTCGTTTTTTGAGACAGGGTTTCTTTGAAGCTTTGGAGTAGACCAGGCTGGCCCGAACTCACAGAGATCCGCCTGCCTCTGCCTCCCGAATACTGGGATCAAAGGCGTGCGCCACCACTGCCCAGCCTAATTTCAGAGTCCTGAAGCCTCTAAATATAAATCAGTACTAAATAGCAGAAAAATTTGTGCTGAGAAATGTGATCAGCTAGGCAAGTGTCCGCAGGGTCAGAGGAGACAGCCTGTTCTCCACGTGTTTGCTTTCTTCTAGGCACATTGTAGGATGTCATCAACTTGTCAAAGGGCAGGGTTCATTTTTACATTCGATTTTAAAGAAGCACAAGTGATAATTTCCCAATTTTGACATCTGAACAAAGGGATTCATACAATTAGAAAGACATTAATAAAAATATATTAACATGGCACATGATAGACAATGATGCATGTTACTTCAAGTTAAAATATCTTCTCTCCTGTGTGTGAACAGAGATTGCATGATGCAGACAAGTACCACATTCTGAGATTCAAAAAAGAGGAAAAAGCACCGGGTATTTTGAAAGACAATCAATCCACAACAAAGTGGAAAAAGCCATCCACACACCAAAAAAAAACCCCCTAACCAAATGAACTTTGATCACTACTAAAGCAGGTCTGAACGGCCGAGGTGAGTCATGTGACAGAGGGAGCTGCAAAACAGTTGCAGCAAGTTTCCCAGACTGAGTCACATCAGGTCGTGAAGTCGCACTTGACACTTGTGTCCATGTCTGTAAAGCACAGAGCTCTACAAGAGGGACAGCGTTGCTGCAGGCGGAACACACCACCAAGAACTAACTGTACGTTACACTTCTTGTTGGAAAAGCAGGTAAGGCCAACAGCCACACAGATTGCTAAATTATAACACACACCCCCGCCGCCCACTTTGGTCAATAATTTGTTTTGTTTTCTAAGACGGGGTTTCTCTGTGTAACAGCTCGGGCTGTCCTGAACTCACTGTGTAGATCAGGCTGGCCTCGAACTCAGAAATTGGTTTGCCTCTGCCTTCTGAGCAATAGGATAAAAGGCCTGCGCCACCACCATCTGGCCTAAATTCTTTATACTTTTAATAGTTTATCCAGATTTCAGAATTTAAAGCAGATGAAAATGGAAAATGACATGCTATATTTTCTGTCTTTTTCTTTCTTTCTTTTTTTTATCAGCAATGCCAAGCTGAGGATGATCCTAACCCTCATCTTCCCACCTCTCCCCAGCTGGCACAGGAATTACAACTGTATGTACCACCAGGCTCAAAATTTTTCTTAATTATCAGTTTCTTTAAAAAGCTGTATTATAGCCAGGTGTTGTGACACACACCTTTAATCCCAGCACTCAGAAGGCAGAGGCAGGCAGATCTCTGTGAGTTCAAAACCAGCCTGGTCTACAGAATGAGTTCCAGGACAGACAGGACTACACAGAGACACCCTGTCTCAATAAAACCAAAGGAGGGGGGGGAAGCTGTATTATAACTAGCAACAAGCACCCAAACCAAAAGATTTCCAGAGAACTCAAACAGGAAACCAACAAAAGTAATCATCCTGAGGTCATGACTTCTTAATCATTGTGAGCCAAGATCCTAACATGCAGGACTCAGTAGTTTAAGTTAGAAACACTCACAACTTAAAGCTTAGGAAGGAATTAGCATTAAGTCATTAAAAACATTGAACATTCAAGAAACTGGATATTATGTAAAAATGTATGAAATGAAACAATTTCAAGTCATTCAGAAGCAGTGAAGAATTGTTCACTAACATGTGTAAAGAGAAGAAAATTTGGAACTGGAAAACCCGATCCTGCCTATTTGCTTCCAGAACAGGAGGAAGGGGAGCCATCTACAGAGACTCTGATGGCCACACATAGGAAGGTGTATGCAGTCCTGTGGGGAGGAAAGGAGACTACCACTGAGCGTAGTCTTCCTGGCAGCTGATGGATCTTGACAAAATTGAAACCATTAGCAATACTGAGACAGCACTCTAAAGCCGGTGGTGATGAGGCCTGGAATATATGAGGGTCTATGTAAATTTATGACCAATCACAGGAAGTAAATCACTTCACACTTGTCTCACTATGAACTTTAAGGCTAGATCAAAGTACCACGAACATTTCATCTGATTTAACCTTTAGCTGAAGCATTAAAAAAACACCCCAACTGCTAGAAGATGCCCTCACAAAGCTTCTCTATTCTGTTTGAATTGAACTATGTTAACAGAAATTGCTCAGGCTGTATGATGGGCTTTATCAATCAGTCCACCAAATCAAGCCAACGTGCTCCAACAAACAGTACAGATGCTTAAGAACAGAGCAGACAAGGCTACTGCAGTCAGAGATCTCGGGTCTGGAGGACGAGCCTGCATACGCGACATCAGGTGTCACACCAGTACACAACAATCCACAGGAGAAGTCACGTACTGCCTCGAAGAGAGAAACTCAAGGAGGAAGCAGGACGATGATGCCTGAGCTGGGTCTTTATGGATAAGCAGGTGTTAAAGGGGAGTCCAGGTACAGGTGGCATGGGAGAGACCAAGAGGCCTGAGAAAGTACTATGTGCTGAGAAACTACACACAGTTTTGTGGGGCTGGATCTAGGTCTTGAGAGATAAAACAAGAGAAGCAGGGACTAAACTAGGAAGAATCTCAATTTAGGATGAAGAATGACCTGATCAAAGTGATGAGGAGCCATGGAAGCAGGCAAAAGTTAGGAGCATGTGGGTAGAGGTGGGGTAGGAGGAAGGGGAGAGGGGGAGAGAGGGGGGAGAAAAGGAGGGTTGGGGAGAGTTTGGGGGAGTGGGGTGGTTGAGATGGAGGAAGGACGGATATGGGAGCAGGGAAGGAGATACCTTAATTGAGGGAGCCATTTTTGGGCTGGCAAGAGGCTTGGCTCTGGAGGGGTTCCCAGGAGTCCACAAGGATGACCCCAGCTAGGACCCTGGGCAGTGGAGGAGAGGGTGCCTGAACTGGCCTTGTCCCATAGTCAAACTGATGACTATCTTGACTATCACCATAGAATCTTCGTCCAGGGACAGATGGAGATAGAGACAGAGACCCACACTGGAGCACTGGACTGAGCTCCCAAGGTCCAGATGAAAAAACAGAAGGAGGGAGAACATGAGCAAGGAAGTCAGGACCACGAGGGGTTGATCCACCCACTGAGACAGTGTGGCTGATCTAATAGGAGCTCACCAAGGCCAGCTGGACTGGGACTGAACAAGCATGGGAGCAAACTGGACCCTCTGAATGAGGCTGACAATTGGGGCAGACTGAGAAGCCAATGACAATGGCACTGGGATTTGTGTCTACTGCATGTACTGGCTTTGGGGCATCCTATTCTATTTGGATGCACAACTTCCTAAGCCTGGATGGAGTGGGGAGGGCCTTGGACTTCCCACAGGGCAGGGTACCTTGTCCTCTCTCAGAACTGGAGGGAGGGGAGGGTGTGTGTGGGAGCCAGAGGGAAGTGGGAGGAGGGGAGGAAGTGGAAATTTTTGATTGGTATTATTTATAAAGTAATAAAAAATTTAAAAAGATAATCTAGAAAGTCAGGTACTGGACAAATTCAGCAGAAGACAGCCTAAAAGCCATCCTAGAGACAAAGCTGCTCTACTTTAACAAATATGCTTAAAAATACATTTAAAAACCAGAAGTCATGTATCTGATAATAGTAGTATACTTAAAACATAAAAAACACTGAAAACCCAATTTTGAAAAAAAAGCCAAAGAAACAAAAACAACCATCCCCCAAAACAAACAAAAAAACAAAAAAGGGGTTCAGAATGGGAAACAGACATTTCCCTAAAGATATAAATGGTCAAATGGGCTTTTTAAAGATGTTCCACTTCTGTAAGTCATGCAAGGAATGCCAACAAGAACCACCATGAATCTCACCACCTGAGAGACCAAGGGAGATTGAGTTAAAGCCTGTAGTCTTCATAGTTAGCTGGACAGCAACTATCACAGCAGTGTTGGGAGACAGTTCGGCACTGCCTCAGCTGGGGAATGTGGAACTGACTTATGTAGGACCCAACAAATCTACTATTAAGTATATACTCAAATGTAAAGATTCACACAGAAGCCTGTATGTGAATATTTACAGTAGCACTATTCATAAAAGTCAGAATGGGAATAAGCCAATGTTTATCAACTAGTCAATGAATAAATGTGGCATATTCATAGTTTTGGATATTACAGAATACAAAAGAAGGAAACAGAGACACCTAGTATGATATGAATAACTCTTAAAAACATTATGCTAAGTGAAAGAAGCTAGTTACATATGGCCAAATATTACATGTTTCTATTTATATTACATGTCCAGGATCAAGGAACCTCTTAGAGACAGAAAGGGGATCAATGAGCGCCAAAGGAGAGGGGAAGGAGTTTTGGAGGTAAAGCAGCGGCTACTGCTGATTACAGGGTTTCTTTCTAGGTGCTCAGAGAATCCCAGAGCTCACTGTAAACCGTACATGGTAAACCTGAGCACACAACTGCCTTGATAAAATGATTACTCATACAAAACCAGGTGGTCAGTCTGTACGACTCAAACAGTTACTGACAGGTTGAAAATAAGTAACTCTACTTGGAAAGTAATTTCCAACTGATAAAAATCGCCAACAATGTAACCTTCTCCAGGCAGTTCTTCCCTCAACAGAAACAAAACAATGGCTGGCTAGCTCCTTCAGCTTCATCTTAAAAAGAAAGCAAATGCTGCAATAAAAGCTTAATGGTTTAGGTTGAGGTATTAAGAATAAAGAATTAAGTATAAAGCATTTTATTATTATAAAACAAGCTCATAAATGACTTGTAGTGCCCACTTCCTCGGGAGCTGTAAGACATCACCACCCCTCCCCCTCCTCCCGGCTAGGTCAGCATGGACTCCTCTCCACCCTGAGACTTGCCAGCTGCTCAGTGAAGATTGGGCACTTGCAAACCACATGACCTCATGAGCGCTATCTTATCACAGCACAGGTTCCTCACGCTGACCACAACTTAAATCAGACAGGCAGCAGAGCAGCATCCAGTCTGTGACGCGGACACTGGCAGACATTTCCAGCTGTTCTGTTCGTGGGGAGAGAAAATCTGATTATCTCACGTCCAACTGCATCTGTGAGATACTGTCCATGAAAAGCACATGATTTACTGCCTTGGAGACCTCTAGCCACAGCTGAAAACTCTGTGCTTAGTAAATCTGAGAGCCAGCAGTTCTGCTTTTATCAAAGCTCCTTTAACCGATACTTAGTAACTATTCCTAATTTGAAAAAAAAAAAGCTAGCACTATGTACTTATTTTTTAAAAGTAATAAATAAAAATTAAGTTACTTGCTGGGCATGGAAGTATATACCTTTAATCCTCGTACTAGAAGGACAAAGGCAGGCAGATCCCCATAAATTCAAAATCTAAAAGTAAACAAAATTTTAAAAAGACTAGCCATAATCCAAAATCAAAGTTCAAGAAACTAGCCCTCTTAATTTAAGAATATGAAGCATGAAAAGTAAGTGTCAAAAAAAATACATAAACATTGAAAAAAATTTAAGATGGGGCTGGAGAGAAGACTCAGTGGTTAAGAGCACTGGCTGCTCTTCCAGAGGACCTGGGTTTAATCCCCAGCACCCACATGTCAGTTCACAACTGTCTGTAACTCCAGTTCCAGGGAATCCAACAAACAGAAATATATGCAGGCAAAATACCAATGCACATAGATAAAAATAAACACTGAAAAATTTTTTTTTGAAAAAGAAAAGTGTCAAGTGCTAGATTGGATAACGGCAAATAGAACAGCATCTCAATAGAATTTAAAACAGTCAAACTGGCTCTGAGACTCTGAAACTCACACTATAGACCAAGATCTCAAAAGGAATAGGATCCAAAACTCTCTCAAATCATAACCAAGGAACTAGGCTGAATCTGTGGCTCTCCTCTTGTTTACAGAGGCTTTGCTTGGGCTGGGAATGTAGCTCAGGGCTGGACAGGGTCTAGAACATGCAAGGCCCTGATGGCCAATTCCAGCTCAGGGGGTGGGGGAATGAAACAAAGAAAAACAAATGTCTGTCTTTACCCAATCACTTTCTACGAAAGCTCTTTTCATTCCACGTTAAAACCAAGTGATCAGTGAGGTTCCTCTCCTGGCTTCAGGAACCTCACCTTTGATTTTTCCCCCACCTTTGAGCTCCTTCCTGGTCTCTTTTGGGAGCTTTTGCCTTAAATTTTTTCACATATATGCCCCTCTGAAATATCCTCTGGTCCCCTTTCTCTGGCTATATTCTACTTTTCTTTAATATACAGCAATAGGCAGTCCCAGATTGGAGGGGTATGTGTGTACGTGTGTGTGTGTGAGAGAGAGAGACAGAAAGAGAGAGAGACAGACTAAACACCATGGATGAAAAGAAGGCTAATTTGTAAACAAAATCTACCCGGACAGTGGTGGTGCAATGTCTTTAATCCCAGCAGAGACAGGTGGATCTACATGAGTTCAAGGTCAGTCTGGTCTACAAGATCTAGTTCCAGGACAGGCTCCAAAACTACAGAGAAACCTTGTCTTGAAAAAGCAAAAAAAATGTATATATGTATGCATGTGAGACGGAGACAGAGAGCACACACCAAGTATGCAAAGAGGCCAGTGTGTGTGTGTGAGAGAGAGAGAACGAGAAAGGCATGGAGAGAGAGACAGAGCACAAACCATGTGTGCAGAGGCCAGAGAAAGATGCCGGCTGTCTTGCTTTGCCTTCCTCTACCTTATTCCTTTAAGAGAGGATTTCTTACTGAACCTGGAGGTTGGCTAGAGGCCACCAAGCACAGCAATACACCTGTCTTCACCACTCAAAATAATAACCACAGCTATTTTCTCGCTTGGGTGTTGGGATCTAAACTCAGGTCCTCCAGCTTTTGGAGCAGGGGCGCCCCCAAACTCCGAGTCACCTCTCCAGCCCACATGATCTTCTGACATGCTCCAGGCCACACTTCCATGGGATTCTACCACACTGCCACACCGCCTTCCTTCCCTACCAGGTTCAAGTACCTATACCATGACTTTCATATACTCACTTAGTCCAGCCTCAGAGGATCGTGTGCCAAGACAATATCTAAGTCGTGCTTGGGAACTAAAGATGCTGAAATGTTCACTACTGGGTGGACATAAAAATTAGCTGGCATTTTAAGGTCGCAGGATCAGTGCCAAAGATGGGCCTAGAGTCCAGTCCTCCACATGTCTAAACACATGTCTCCACATCATCTCTAGCCTGATGGAGAACAAAGCCATGCAAAATCTGCAACCAAAACTACACTAAAATGCCCCCGATGACAACAACAACAAAATAGATACCTAATATATATTGAGCACAAAACAAAACTGCTGTTAAGAATCAAATAAGCTGCATGGGAACCAAGTAACATCATTCTCTCTGATTTATGGATCTCCTGGAAACAATGGTACAATAGTAAAAGGAAAAAGGCAGAAGTTAAACAAAGAGTAGGAATCGTCAGCTTTTAAATGGAAGACATCATTTAAAAATGAGCATGAAGTACAGAACTGGAACCCCCAAAGAGACAGGAGACGCCTACCCTCAGAACTGGAGCCCCCAGAACTGGAGTCCCCAAAGAAAGAGGCAGGAGATGCCTGCCCTCAGAACTGGAGCCCCCAGAACTGGAGTCCCCAAAGAAAGAGGCAGGAGATGCCTGCCCTCAGAACTGGAGCCCCAAAGAAAGTGGCAGGAGACGCCCGCCCTGTGGGTTATTTTCACTGCTCCTTACCAAGCTGAACGAAGCCCTAAGCGCATCCTGTGAGTATCACTCAATGCTGCTGCTATAATCATGGGAACGCACACGTAAACGAGACGCTTCCAGACATCTAGGTTTCCTGTCCTAAGAGCAGGCAACTGCATGATCTCCTTAGGAGTGCTGAAGGGCTATCCCACCCTCATTCAACCTGCTAATAACTGTTACAGAACTGTGAAGAGTACACCTTCATAGAGCTCACAGTATGCTGTTTTCCTACAAAAAAAATACCTCCATTTGCTTTAATTTTTGTAACGTAGGCAGCCTTTTTTTTTCCTTTTTTTAAATTTTGAGATGGGTTTCACTCGCAGCCCCTGCTGGCCTGGTGCCCTTGGCCATCCTGCTCCACTCTCAGGCGCTGGGATTACAGACACGAGCTGCTGCACCCAACCTTCTACATGGCATGCTTTAGTTTCCTCTATTTTTTTTCTTGAGACAGAATCTTACTTGTAGCTCAGGCTGGCTTCTGACTCGCAGTAATCCTGCTGCCTCAGCCCCCTGAGCACTGGAGTTACATGTAAGTCATCAAGTCTGCCTCAGGATTTGTAACCCTTATATGGCCATTTAACTGTCACGGATAATTTAGGACCATCTCTTAAGATGTTTATTGATCAGCACTAATAAACACTGGAGTATAAATATTCTCATGTAGCATGAAATGCCACCAGACACTCACAAACCCAGAAATGACAGACTAATGAAGGTGACAGGGGAAAGATGGGTACATGGAGGGGAGACTCAACACTGGAACCTGCTTGAGAGAATTCCCATTGGCCAAATTCCCATTGGGAAGAGTGTGATCTCCAAGAGAAGTGGTCACGAAAATGAGTTCCTACTACAGTGGCAGGGCTCTCAGAAGCCAGAGGACGTAGAAAGCAGAGAGGCTCTTTCTCCGTCAGTGTCCACGTTAGGCTGACTCCGAGTCTCATGGGACTATGCACAGCCAAGGACGGCAGCAAGAGCTGCAGTCTCCCCTGCTGGCCCACAGCACAGCTCAACATTCTAGTCATTGCTCTGTGGCCAGGGTGCTATGTCTTTGGAAGAGATGTACTTGACCTTAGAAGTCTAAGTATGAGACCCAAACCCCATATTCTATAAATTGGCCTCTTGCTCCAATTTTGTTCTATTTCTTAAATTTTTTAAAAAGATTTATCCTATTTTATATGTATGAGTTTTTTTGCATGTATGTATGTATGTACGTATGTATGTATGTATGTATATGTGCCATGTGCATGCCTTATGTCCTCAAGAGTCAGGAGAGTGCTGGGATCCCGAGGCTGAAGTAACAGATCATAAGCTGCTGTGGGGGTAGGACCTGAACCAGATCCTCTGAAAGACCAACCAGTGCTCTGAATCCCTGAGCCATCTCTCCAGACCGTTCCTAGAAATCCTCAGCAAATCTGTATATTTCTAAGAGCTCTTCTTGTTTTCTCTAAGTTCTGGTTCCTTTCCTCTTGTTTTTTTAAGTTGAGTTTGAAGCAGGGTTTGGATCATCTTAGCCCCATCCACCAGACCTAATGTTTAAGAATTCTTATGAATTAACACCAGTTTCTAATGAGAGCAATACTACAGATGCACATGCTTCATTAAGAAGGTAAAAGTACCTGTAACCAACAGCATACACAGGGCTGGGAAGACTTTTTCATATAGTACAACACAAGCCTGAATGTGGACTAAGACAAGGTAGACTGTGTAGAATTAATAGTATTCCCTGAATGTGGCAAATTATTTTTTGAGGCAGGGAATGAGCAGAAAGATATACAGCCCTGTACATGGGAAAACAATAAAACTACGCAGCAGAAGCTTGGGCTCTCCAGAGAACACAGTCAGCCGTTAGACTAACGTCTGCGGCTGTGCAGTCACTTGTTAGCAGCAGGTATGTGTGAGCTGTGGAGACTGCTCCCATCCACTCCTGCTCTGGCTGGAAACAGCAGCGGCCTTGGTCTAGAAGACACTTATATCTAAGATTTTAGGGTGCGCCACCAAAACCTGAGGAGCGGGCAAGGTCAAGGGAATCATTTCCTAGTTTCAGATGAATGAAAGTCCAAACTCCGTAGAAGAAGGAAAGGAATACAAGGTGAAACTACATTTCTGCTCTCGGGATATAATGTTCCGAGAGAAGTGGCTCATTTTCATTCAAACAGGAACTTTCTGTATGCTAATAATGTATATAATCACACATATCATCAGGGTTGTAGGAGTGGGGTGCTATAGATGAAGCCTTTTGTAGGTACATGCATTTGGTCTAATATATCAACAACTGTGTAATTAATTATAAGTAAGTTCCTTAAGTCTTTGACCCTAATTTTCTTTACATATCTAGTGAAACTCTACATAAATTTTAAAAACATTTCAGACCTAAAAATACACAACTCTTAAATCTTGGCTGTAAGTGCTGCCATAGTGTGGGTCTGGTGCTAGACTGAGCATGGACGGTGATGTGGTGCTTACTGAGCACCCATAATGACACACACACACACACACACACACACACACACACACACACACTCAGAGGAGAGAACCAGAAGAGTGAGAGATGGAGAAAGCATATTCAAGCAACTAAGAAGGCCATTGTGGCAGTGTCCCTAATGGTATCCTCAATGTAGATACCTTGGCATCCCAGGCCACGAGATGAGGGATTCCACACATTGTTGCTATGACGTGCTGCCTCAAAAACGTCCCTAAGAACAGAACCAACCAATCGCTGACTGGTACCTACATACCTGATGAGTTAAAATAACTAATTGTTCTGTCTTTATAAGTTCATTACTCTTTGGCATTTCATTAGTGATGGAACGCTAATTAATCTAAGTATTTAGCATGTAGTACAGTGGCAATGCTAAGTAACCTAAGTATTTAGCGTGTAGTCCAGTGGCAGAATGTTTACTGCTATACGCAAGACCTGGGTTTGATTCCCAGGTTCAAAAAAGTAAGAATGCAAAAACAAGCATTTTATGTAGCGATATTGTTCTAAATAAAGTTATACACGATAATTAAACTTAGTTTTAAAAACATAAGTAGATGTTCTAAGATTTATAAACCACACAAAACATTTAAGGATTTTAAGGCAATTTTCAGAGGTAAATATATGATTGATTGCTCTGTTCCTGGAGCCCGTCCTTGCCCCAAAGCTGGTGTGAGTGTCTATGCTGAGCCAATGAAAGCAAGGCTAATTTTAAGGGTATACTCCTTTGTAGTTAGAAGCTGCTGCTCTGGGAAAACTAATCTTTTCCAATGGTTAAAAACAAATGACAACTTATAACTTACATAATAATTTAAATTCAACCATTACCAGCCATCAGGACAAGCAGGAAAACTTTTATTAGAAAGTCCTTATTCTGTCTCCAGAACTGCATTGATGTTGTCTATGCAGTATGTAGGCAGGGACGTCAGTTCTATTCTTGGCTATTCTTCATAAACAAAGGAACATTCTTGGAGCCCTGCTGTATCTAAAAGGAAATGAAGATGCACAGAAACAAACAGTGGAGAACAGGCACGCAGCTAAAGGTATGGAGGCCAGTAAGAAGACTCAGTGGTGCAGGAACTTGCCACACAAGCAAGATCACCTGGTTTGATTCCCAGGGACCCATGCAAAGGTAGATGGAGAGAAACAAACAATACAGTCTACTCAAGTATTTTGGGGGCTGGTTTATGTGTTGTTTTTCTGCTTTCTGAGACACAGCCTCATTTAGCTCAGATTGGCCTCAAACTACCTGTGTGCTGATGCTGATGATTCTGAACTCATAATCCTCTTGTCTCCATGTCCAAGTGCTGGGATTAAAAGTGTGCACAGTCATATCTGGCTAAATATTTTGGTTCTAAAGATTACTGTCCAAATGAGTCTTTTCTTTGTGGCAGGATCACTCTGTAGCCTAGAGATCCTCACGCCCTAGCCTCATATTGTTGGGATTACAGGCATATGTCACCATCCCCAGCTACCAGTCTTTAAAATGTTTTTTATATTGAATATATTCAAATTCAAATGGCTTTAACATTCATTTAAAATATACATTTTAAAAATTTATTTATCCACACATTCTTGTATTTGTTCATGTGCATACAGCACAAATGGCCTCGAAGCCAGGAGAGGGTGTCATAACCCCTGGAGCTGGCATTGAAGGTGGTGAGCCGTCCAGGTGGGTGCTGGGAATTCCTGCTCACTAAAGAGCAGCAAGTGCTCTTAACAATTAAGCCATTTCTCCAGCCTCTTACTGGTAGTTTTTTAGAAAATTAGGTACATTGTCACCTAATTATTAGTTTTTATTTTTAAAAATTCTCCTTTAAAAACAAAGTGAACATACCAATTAAAATTGTATAAAGCATTTTTAGGGCATTAAGAATATTTTTTGGTCACATTTAACCACATCTTTGGCTCAGGTGTACAGAAACATAAGAATTTAAAAATGAATATTTACCACATATTTTCTAGGTAGACATCAGCAAAGCTTTGTTCATGGGTTTCCTTTCGTCACTCGAACCTCTCACTGCCTACATGTGACTCTCTATCTTAAAGAAGAACGCTGTCTCTTCTGGATATCTACAGAGATGTTCCAGGGAGGATATCACAGCTCATGTGCTAATGGCAACTTCTAAGGATTCAGATATTAGAGCTAATGTCTGTATAAATACATTGCATAGGGAGCACAAGCTGAACTAGATTTGATTCTGGTTCAACCAGCTGCTTCTTGTATGCTGCTTGGGAAAATACTCAACCACTGTTGAGTCTCAGTGTGCAATCCACGCAGCTGAAAACGGTACCACATTGGGAAGTGATCGTCCAAGGTCAGCAACAGAAAAATGAATCTTCTGATGTGGTGAGTGCTCACCAGATATAGACCACCACTGTTTTATAGACCACCGATGTATCCAGACATTTATTAAGAACAATCTGCTTCATCAAGCTGACTATGGGAAGGGGTCACAGCTATAACATGTATGTGCCATATCTGCAGAGGAAGACAACTGTGCCACGTTTCTCTCGGGATGTCCTTCAGTAAGAACAAATACCAGCTAACAAAGTGACTGCTAACAGTCACACGATCAACAATAATACTAATATTTAAGTGAAAATTTTCATATTGAAAGTCAAAGATTTAGCAAGTTCTAGGATACAAATGCAACCACAGTCAGACTGACTTTGGCTAACTACCTTCTTTAAACTATGAAGGGGACACAGTATTTAATCCCCTTAGTAAGATCCCAGAACTGGACAATGGTAATTATACTACCAATTTTTAAAAAGGTTTATCTACGTATTGTTTATGTGTAAATATGTGAGACTATGGTGAATTTATGTACAACATCTATGTATGAGTGCCCAAAGGAGGCCAGAGGGCACGGGATCACCTGGAACTGGAGCTACAGTCTGCTGCAAGCCATGTGAGGTGTGTGCTGGGAACTGAACCCCAGACCACGAAGCACTCTTAACCACCGAGTCTTTGCAGTAGCTATTTTGGTGGTAAGTGTGCGTATGTGTCTGTCTGTGTGGGAATGTGCACGCGCAGGTGCTCAGGATGCCAGGAGAGGACACGGACCCATTGGAGCTAGAATTACAAGCGGTTGTGTCTCTGAACTCAGGTTCTCTGAAAAGGGCAGCAAACACTCTTAATCACCAAGCCATCTCAGCCCATCAGGCAGTCAGTCTATTTCAACCAGTATCTTGGTTTAAATTTCCACTTGTTGTTTAGCCTCTTTTGTGATAAACTAAAACAGGTAAACGAATTAAAGTCTACTTGCGAAACACAGAGGAAAAGCATCTCCAAGTGATCACCTCAAGGGATTCCATATCCCTCCCTCCCTTCTTCTCGGTCTACTCTGATGACTTAGCCACTGTAACCCTCAGTTGGATCCTGACTCCACTGAGCCCCCACCACGTTTTCAGCCTCCCTGTCGTCCGCCATCCCCAAGACTGGGTCTCACAGATCAGCCTGTCCCAGAAAGGTGCGCACCACTGTGCCAGACTCACCAGGGACTTCTTAAAACCAGGATTATGGCTCTTCTGAACTGCAACTCATCACAAATTTATAATCCTTAATTTGAATCTAGCTTTTAAACAGACCACTATGCTTTAAAAATTAGTTCTCTTCAAGTTTATACAAGAAACTGCTTTCAAAGTCATTATTACACAAGTGTGCGCGCTCGTACACACTCACACTCGCACACACACTCACATGCACACACACACACACCCCTACCTTGCAACATGCATACATAGTTACTGGAGCAAACCAATAATTCCAAAGCTAGAGGCTGAAGCAAAAAGATTGAAAGTTTGAAATCAATCTAGATAACAATACAGGATCCTGCCTCTGCAGATCAATAAATGCATTAAAGCTAAACCTCAGGTTAGTAATTTTCTATCTTGATGAGAAAACCCTTTTTTGTTTTGTTTTTAGTCAAATGTGACAGGCAAAATTAATTCCTGTTGATTGATTTTTTAGGCTAGTTTTAGAAATATAATCAATTTATATATAATTTTCTTAATCCAACAATATTAGTTTTCTTACACTTTACGGGAAATTGCTTTATTTCAGTCAGAATTCCTTAAGAACATACTCTGGGCACAAGGAGAAGTCCCCAGAGGAGGATTTGCAGAACACCCACAGTGACAGAGACAAACAAGTTATTTGTTAGAGGTTCACTAACAGTGCAAGGCACACATAAGATCCTGACCACCTCAAATGCTACCTGTCATCAAATTCTAACGTTGATAGGAGCAGCCCTGATGTACCCAAGGAAATGGAACCGAACCACTTGTGAATCTGTCAAATTTGTTTTCAGTTCTGTTTCCTCTTCACTAGGAATATTCGCGCTAACTACCTTCAGGAAGTTGTTTCACCAAACACTCAGCCTCAACCGAAGGATGCAAGGCCAGGAAAGGGCAATGCCCACACTCGTTCCTCTGAGGGTTAGATTCATATAGTGGTCAAGGAGTTTCCTTTTTTCATTTTTAAAAGCAAATCAAGTTTATGCTATCCTTTCAAATCTCATTATGGGGATTTTGAATTTTACAAATATTCAAAACAAGAAACACAGTTTTATCTGTATTGCTGAATACATAGCACGAGAAAATAGTAAAGACCAGGAAATCGATCTAAGCTGCGCTAACAAAAAGACCCAGTCACAACGGATTGGGTAAATCATTTAAATTAGTTTAAGAGCTAGTCGAATTCTGAGAAATTTCATTGGCTGAATGTTAGAGATTCTAAGTGCCAGTTTAAAAGGCAAAGAAATCTGTTGAACTGATATGAGGCAAGCATCCTTTTTTGTAATCTCAGTAAGAGCACCATGAAGGGGGAGAAGACCTTCCTCCACCCAACGGCAACACCACAAATCCAGTCAGTTAGGGGTACGGAAATTTTAATATAACTGCAGAATATTGAAGACATGGGTGACTACCAAGTGTTTTCAGATCACAATTAAGAAAATAAGATACATACCAGGAATTGATCATTTTAAGTTATTAAAGTTTAAGGCAAATCCTTAATATTTGAACATAAAAATCTTTGCTTAAAAAGGCACTCTTCTAAGCTGCTCATAACCATGTCATAGATTCATAGACAATGTCCACGCTGAAAAGGTCAGTAATAAGTGTTCCATCAAGAGAGGAAGGAAGTAGAAATATGTGAAGACCGACATCTATCACTCACCTCATGAGTCAGCTCTGCTATCTGATCCTTCAGTTCCCGAATGCACTGGCTGGAGTCAGCCCTGCTAAGCTGCCCTTGGAGCTTGCCCTCTTCTTTCTGTTTTGCAACAGTAGAAACAAAGCAAAATCAGAATCCGCAACAATTTTCACATCACAAACTGAAGTATTTTAAGCAGAACATGTCCTGGATTTGTTCACAGGTCTCCATCTTTACTTACATTTTACTTTAATTTCTGCTAACTCT
This sequence comes from Myodes glareolus, assembly GCF_982192425.1. Taxonomy (NCBI): domain Eukaryota; kingdom Metazoa; phylum Chordata; class Mammalia; order Rodentia; family Cricetidae; genus Myodes; species Myodes glareolus. The sequence goes on along the minus strand of NC_142033.1, from coordinate 1,739,389 downwards.
ACTGGGGACTGTGACAGAAAAGAGCTCATGAAATGTGCTCCAGCCCTTTGTATTTACATCCAAGTTAATGATTCTGTTCCTTAAATTCGTTTTCTCTTTTATTGATTTCTATTGAGCTTTATATTTTTCTCTGCTCCCCTCCGTTAAATTCCTATAATTTTAGCTGCATCTGATTTTTGATCATCCCACATTTTATACATAATAAAACTGATTATTTACAATTTATATTTATCTGTGCATGTCTATACATATAAGTACAAGTGTCTATCAAGTCCAAAAGAGGGTGTTGGATCCCCTGGAGCTGGAGTTACAAGTGGTTGTGAGCTGCCATGTGGGTGCTGGGAACAGAATTCAGGCCCTCTGCAAGGCTGGATGTGCTCTTAACCACTGAGCCAACTCTCTTCACTCCTAAAGTTTGTTTTTAAACCTGTTTTGGTTTTATATATTTCTCATTGTGCAAAATTAAAACAAATTGAAATGAACAATTTATACATAATTCAAAATTCCAAGGACAATATAGTTAAATCATTTGCTTGCAGCCTTCAAAATGTATCCTTGTGTGCACAGACACATATGAACATTTTCATACATACACCTACAGATTCATGTTTAAAATAGAAATTTAAAACATAGCTCATACTCTGTTTACTAAACTTATTTAATATTTCAAATAAATTGTATTATTAAATATTTTAAAAACATGGTATTTGATCATTTATAAATGTCTAAACTAACCACTTTTTTATTCATTCCACTTTTTAAACATTTTAAAGGCACAGAAGAAAACAAGCACAGGCATCAGAAAATGACCGGTGAGCGCTGCACCGGACTTCAGGGTGCTCGTGGCTGTCGAGAGTGGAGCACAGGGAGCATGTGGAAGCTCACTGAGATGAAGCCGATGACAGACACTGCAGAGGACACAGTCTCCATCCCAATCCCAGCAGCACGGGAGACGAACTTGTAACAGTCACTCAGTAGGTGTCTTAAGCAATCCTTTGGTGTGTGGCTGACTGTCCTATCCTATCATATCTACAATCTTGATTAAATGAGAAGTGAACTCCCTTACTAGGAAGACGTGGGCTGTTATAAAATTCAACACAAATAAGATGATTAACCCAAGATAAGCTCTTACAGTGTGAGGAAGACACACAGAGACCTCGGGCTTGGAGGCTGGAGAATGAGTAGAAGAGCAGTTTATGCCCACTCTCGTCTACGGGGCACCTGCAATGCAGACACTGCTCTGGCAAGACAGGGGTCAGCATGTTTAAAACAACGGAGTCCAAAGGTGGTTATTAGGGTTTATCTAAAAATAAATTTTCTAGAGCAGTAGAGTTTTCTGGAGGAAAGATGGCACTGATGGAAAGGGACATCTGAGAATCTTTACAATAAAAAGGCAGAGGAATGGAGGCATGCCTCTGTGCTCAAAGTACTTCTTGCAGAGAACTGTGGTTCGATTCTCAGTACCCTCATGGTGGCTTACAATCACCTGTAACTTCAGTTCCAAAGAATCTGACACCCTTCCTGATCTCTGCAGGCACCATGCAAACAGGTGGTCTACACACATACACACACAGACGCAAAACATACATATATACATACATAGATGCAAAACACTCATAAAATAAAAATAAATCTAAAACAAAAATTTAAATAAAAAAGATTTTTGTGAAAAAAAGTGCCATCCAAAATACATATGAACTCCTCCCAAACCAACAAAACTCCCAAACAAATAAACAAACAAACAAAAACAAAACAAAACAAAGGCTGAAGATAAACCTCAATGGTATTGTGTTTGACTGGCACAAGTGAGGTCCTCGGTTCGGTCCTCAGTACCACACAACCAAACACACATGTCCCTTACACGTGTACTTACTAGACAAAAGGAATTTCTGAGGGGGGGGGAACCTCTATTCAATTAAGTCTAATGATACAATGGACTATGGGATAATACTTAGATTTAAATATGAATTGTAAAATGAGTAACAACTGTTAGGCATGAAGGGTAAACTGGGGTGGGGGAAGAATGGCTGAGCAGCTCCAGTAGGAGTCCAGAACACTTGTCACGAATCAGCAGCATACAAGTCATGCAAACATACCTGTTAAAGAGCCCTGCCTGAGTATTTGGATTCAATAGTCCACTCAAGGAGGTATCACTGATATTTTAAAGGTGGAAACAGTCAGTCAGTCAGAAACGCTCCAAATGCTATTTAATGACAAATGTGTAAATGTGTAAATTTGTCATTAAATAAATAAATCTATAAATTCTTGATTTTTACTGTCCTACAAACAGGCTTTCAGTTAAATATTATTCTAAAGCATCTTTAGTAAAGACCCTCTTTCAGTGTAAGAGCATAACATATATTCACAATATATATTGAAGAAATATATATATATTCTGAGAATTACATATTAAATTAACATCACTGTGAAAACAATTCATTCAATTACCTAATGTTTAAGTCTTTTCCAAGTATTTTATGGCTTCCTACTTTCGAGTAGTGTTGTATGTTTGTTTCTGATAAGCAGGTGGAAAGTGTCAGCTACACTAATAAATCTGCCAGAGACGTGCATTCTTGAGGTTTTCTTTTGGTCCGGCTGATAACAACAGATTGCCAGTCACTGGTTTACTACATCAAACCAACTGGTAAAGAAAGAGCTCAAGACTCCATGAATGCGCTAAGGAGACCTGGCACATGCACCTTTTGTCGGATCGCAAGGGTATAAAGTGGTATTTGTTAACAGGCACAGATGCACATCTCATTAGCTTTGGCATGAGAATATCTACATCAGGATTTGAGCTAAGCCTTAAATCAAAGAATCTGTGTATGAAGCTTTAACAAAAGGGTCAACAATTCACATTGCTAATAATATGAGTGCTTAAGTGTCCAGGAGCAAAAAATAATAAATCTTACTTTGAAATGCACCAAAAAGTAAGAAGGCTAGAATGATGGATAAATTAATATCTGGTAAAGCAACAGAGAAATTAAGAAAACAAAATGTTAACAGGATGGAGACAGTGACTTGCATGTGCTAATTACACAATGCCTTCACTGTGTGTCTGTACATGTCCATAACACCTGGAGAAAGAAATCACTCTAATGCAGAATTTGCTCCCCTTTTCTCCACACCACTTGCTAAAAATAGTACACATGGTTCACACTGTATCTCGTTTACATTGGTGAAAAAATACCTATCCTCCAAAGGTTTGCTGACTTTGCATTAAAATCTACGTTTTGTGCTAAGTATGGTGGCCCACAGCTATAATCCCAGCACTTGGCGGCTGGAAGCAAGGGCATCCTTAGTGTAAGAGCAGTCGGGGCTGAACAGACCCTGCCACAGGGGTGGGGTTTAATACAGCTCAGTGACACGGTATGTGGTGAACGTGCGGGGGGGGGGGGGGGGGGGGACTTGAGATAGATTCCCCAACACATACACGCAAAATAAATACAAATCTACATCTTGTTCCAGTAGAATAAGACTTTCATTGTTTTCCCCTGGGAATTTAAAATGAAAAATAATAAGATTAAGTTATCCCTTCTCTAAACTAGAGAAGTGTTTTATAGTTCAGTTTTTGAAATTTTTGCATATGTATAATGCGAAGTCTTTGAAACAAACCCCAACCTAGAACATAAAATGCATTTGTGTATTTTTATAACCTTTGTACTTTGGTTTATTTCTACAGTACAGGCAACTGAGCCTGTGCCTCATGTGTCACAGAGGTGCTCTAGCACTAACCTGCTCCTCATACACTCGTTTTCATTTTGAGACGGGATTTGCTAAGTGATATGGACTGGACCCAGCTTACTCTGTGGCTCAGGCCTGCAGCTCGTCATCTCCGGCCTCAGTCTCCTCTGTGCTGTGGCTACAGAGTGCACGACCACACCTCGTACACGCTATAACCTCATTGCTCACATATGCAGGAGTGCACCACCACACCCCGCTCATGTACACGCTATAACCTCATTGCTCACATACGCAGGAGTGCACCACCACACCCCGCTCACGTACACGCTATAACCTCATTGCTCACATATGCAGGAGTGCACCACCACACCCCGCTCATGTACACGCTATAACCTCATTGCTCACATATGCAGGAGTTCATCACCACACCCCGCTCATGTACACGCTATAACCTCATTGCTCACATACGCTGGAGTGCACCACCACACCCCGCTCACGTACACGCTATAACCTCATTACTCACATATGCAGGAGTGCACCACCACACCCCGCTCATGTACACGCTATAACCTCATTGCTCACATATGCAGGAGTGCACCACCACACCCCGCTCATGTACACGCTATAACCTCATTGCTCACATATGCAGGAGTGCACCACCACACCCCGCTCATGTACACGCTATAACCTCATTGCTCACATATGCAGGAGTGCACCACCACACCCCGCTCATGTACACGCTATAACCTCATTGCTCACATACGCAGGAGTGCACCACCACACCCCGCTCATGTACACGCTATAACCTCATTGCTCACATACGCAGGAGTGCACCACCACACCCCGCTCATGTACACGCTATAACCTCATTGCTCACATACGTAGGAGTGCACCACCACACCTCGTACACACTATAACCTCATTGCTCACATACGCAGGAAATACTTTCAATCAAATTACAAATTGAGACCCGTCAAGAGGTCACATGTGGAATTTTCTATTTGCTCCACTGTGTCATCTTCAAAAAAGTTTATTTTAGATTTTCAGATTAGAGATGTCCAACCTGTATCACATGCCCAGAATAAGAAGACACAATATAAAACTTCACCAAAAGTTTTAAAAGTCACACTATTTAAGCAACCACTGAACCAATCTCTGCCAACCAGTGTGATGAACGTGTCTGCTAGACTCCATCAGCCTAGTCACATGGTTAGGATGTGATGAGACCAATCACACTCACTGCACTCCAACATGTCACAGAGATGAAGGGGACAGCCTACTCTAAAACTAGACTACTCTAAAACTCCTGGGGGCTGGGTGTGCAGCATCTAGCTCAACCTTCAGAACTGTGTTTTAAGAAAAAGCAACAAACTCTACACAATAAGTTTTAATTTCTTAATTTATATAGTTTAGTCATCATACAGGTTGGGCATTCCTAATTTAAAACCCCAAATGCTCCAAAATTGGCCTCTTTGAATGCTGCCATGATGCTACAAGTGGGAAATGCCCCTTGTCAACGCAGTAACTATGGATGAGAGACACTCATTGGTTCACAGATGCAAAGTTCATCTAGAAAAACAAAGAAGGCAGAGCCTACAGAACCATGGTAAACAGCAATTGGGATCTGTAGTCAAAGATCCCTGAAGTGATGTGGGATTCCCCTCTGTATGCTGGGAATACCACTGGTTATAAAGAAACTGCCTTGGACCTACAGGAGGGCAGAACAGAGATAGGAGAAGAAAACTACTGAATGCTGGTAGAAGGAAGGCGAGTCTAGAGACACCATGTAGCCGTCAGAGGGAAAAGACGCGAGCTGCCAGCTAGAGCCTTGCTGGTAGGCCACAGTGCCGTGACAATACACACATTAATAGAGACGGGTTAAATTAGGATGTAAGGGATAGCCAATAGAAACTAGAACTAACGGGCCAAGCAGTAATGTAATTAATACAGTTTCTGAGTGACTATTTCGGGAGTCTGGGTGACTGAGGACAAACGAGAAGCCTCCTACAACACCTGAAGTGCACTCTACCTCTAGACTTAGAAGTTATAAGGGGAAATAAATCTCTATTACTTAAGCCAATTTAGGTTGGATTTTCTTTTAGCTACAATAAAAAATATATACTCTAAGTAAATATTCTCAAATTACCGTGAGTAACTGAATGCTCTCTTCCAATTCTGCTGCCGGTCTCACATCACACTGTTCCATGTTGGTCTCAGCTGGTCGATCCAAGAGCTTAGATCACTTCTGAACTCAAATCTCTGTCATACTTAACTCAGCTTTTGACAGGGTTTCTCTGTGTAGTCCTGACTGGTCTAGAAATTGCTCTGTAGACCAGGCTGGCCTCAGAAACACACAGATCCACCTGCCTCCTGATTTCTGGGATTAAACGTGTGATCCACCCCGCCCAGTTTAGAAAATATTATTTAAGTTTGATAATATATGAAGAACTAAGAAAATTGTTTAAGATTTAAGAAAAGTCCACACATATGAATCCTGTGACTAAAAATTAAGAAATACTCTAAAGAATGAAGAAATATCAAAGATTTGATAAACAAAAGTAATTCTCTGGACATTCAAAAGCGCCAGTGTTTATGTATGACAGGGAAATGAAGGGGACTGTCGGGCAGCACAGCACACCGACGTGTCCTGGGTGGTTACTGTTCTAGGTGTGACACTCGTGTTCACCCGACTGCTTGCTGGCGACCTCAGTCACACTTATTTTGTCCCCTAATCACCGGAAGCTCTACCAGAGGAAGCACCAGGAAGAGACAGACTATGCTAAGGATGTATCACTCTCTGGCGGCTTATTAGAAAAAAACTAGCAGATGCTGGTTCCCTAGAAGTGAGAAAACACACATATGCAGTTATGTGTAAGGTCAGGCAGAGAGGGAAACTTTACTCAGAGGCAGCTCCACCTGTACCTGTTGTACACCAACACACCATCAAAATTAAAAACCAAACGTGTGCATGGAGCCATGCTGAAAAGAATGTTTTAAGGTAACAGAAGTTTGCACATCAACTAAGAGACAGCATCAAGCTGCTTCAACAGTGGCTGGAAAAAGTGAGTTTAGTACTTTTAGTCTTAACTAGAACTACTGGGAAAGCGAGAGAAAGAAAAGACAGGCCCTCAGACTTGTTCAAATCTAGAAATTTAGCCAGACCGATTTTTGAGATAAATTTCATGGGGTATGCCTAAAAGGCCATTCTTGTTTGTTTCTTTATCTGTTTCAATGTTGGTTAAAACTTACCCTATCTTGCCACAGGAAGGGCACTTCCTTAGACAGGAAGATAGCTGATTTTAAAAAGCCATGTTTCGATCTACAAGTTTTAAAATATTCTACACAATCAGATCAACAAGTTTTGTTTTTGAGATTTTGACCCATTAGTTCGTAACTGACCCACTAGCAGCAATAGCCCAGGTAGGAAAATATTCAAAGATCAGGAGGCGAATAGCAAGGCGCCTCGTCTCTCACATCTGCCTGAATTTCCCCACCTTAGTTTTCAAATTTCTCAAACCAACAGAAGAGCTGAGACAACCACACAGTTCCATGTCCTCCAGCCACCGCAATGAACACTGTGTCTCGCTTGTTCTCCAATTTTCTACCTGTACAGCTATGCACACAGACTGCTGTGACCACTGGACATAAGATATCATGACATTTACTATTACATACTCGATTATGCACTGTCTGGGGATAAGGAACTGTTCTATATAACTTGGCCTACAAACATTACAAATGTCTAAATTAACAGTAATTCCATAAACCATCAAACTTGTTCCTATTCAACTCCCGGAAAGGACTGAAAATGCCTTGTTACTGTCTAAAGTCAAACCAAAGTTTGTGATTATAGCTGGCACTTTACTACTTTTAGCCTTGTTTTATCTACAACAGTCCCTCTACATATTTAATTCTTTATCACTAATTTTCAAAAGAGTCAAAATGCAAACCTGTGCATTGTTCAGTCAACAGCACTCTGAACTCTAATAAAACTCCAAATAAAATACTATTTTAAAATCATCTTTCAACACAAAGAGAAGCCATAGTAAACCAAATATAATGTTTATTACATGGCAGGTACTCAAAAAAAAAAAAAAAGATTGGTACCTGGGCATGGAAGCAAATGGATATAATCTCAGCATTCAGAAGACTGGGTATAGGCATTCAGAATTAAATTGGACAAAATTCTAACTTATGTACCTATGGGCTTTCGTTTTGTTTTTGAGACAGGGTCTTATTATATAGCCCTGGCTATTTTAGAGCTTGCTTATGCAGAACAGACCGGCCTCAGATTCATAGAGATCTGCCTACCTCTGCTTTCTAAGTGCTGGGATTAAAGATATGGTCACCATGCTGGACAACAGCTAGTTCTTAAAAAGATAATTCAAATACTGATAAGGGCCTATACAATATAATATACAGTCCTGAGACAGCAATGGTTACAGGTGTTTGCTGTCAAGCTGGAGACTGATTTCAACCCCAGGAACCGTAAGGAGTAGACAAGGGGTCCTCTGATCTACACACGTCAGCCACAGCACACTCGAGCACACACTTACACACAGAACAAGAGATGAGATAAAGGAACTGGGCAGAGAGCAGGCTACTTTACAAAGACGATGGGGAATCTCTGAGTCGGTGGGAGACTCCAGGCTGAAATGTAAACGATGAAACGGAGTCAGCAATGAAAAAGTCACACAGCAAAGAACTGAAAATATAAGAAGCAGCAAGAGCAACAGCCTTCATACGAACATGAAAACCACTGCGCACAGCAGTGCAGCCTTTAACATAGAGAGGAAAAAGGCAGGCCCTGTTGGACCCAACTGGCGAAGGTAAATGTGGTAAAAACGTACCAGAGAAGCAGACAGAAACCAAACAGCCCAAAGGCTCTCAGATAAGAGGGAGTGCGGCAGTTTCCTTTGCTGCTTTTCCTTTCATTTGGAGGTCATAACTCTTGCTTTCTTTCTAGCAATGATTATCTTAAAGTAACAGCAATTAGATAACTCACAGACAGAGAGAGCCTCGGCTCTACTCTTTTTGTATCTTCAAGCCTTCTATTTTCCTAAGAGGCAATACTGCAACATTTTTAATGAGGTTCAGCATAAACACTTCAAATTAATTTTAAGGCAAACACACTCTCTTTTTAAAATGGTCATATGCTAATTTATTTAAACATGTATATTAATATGCATATAATACATACAAATGCACATATTTAATTTTTTAAAAACTATGCTCATGTTTGCATATGCAAAATGTGTGCTATTACCCACAAAAGCCAGAAGAGGGTGCTAGACCTCCTGGAGCTTTAGTTACAGGTATTCAGAGCTGCCCAATGAACCAAACTCTAGTGCTTTGGAAGTGCAGAAAGTGGTTTTTTGCTGAGCCATTTCTCCAGTCCCCAAGTGAGCATATTTTTAAACATATCATATATGTATGCGATATTTAACAAACATGGTCATGAAACACATTTGTAACATATTTATAACACGTTAAATGGTTAATTAACTGTCTCAATTTTGTTCTTTTTCATTTAGTATGTCTTATACTATTTATTCTTCTTAAAAGATGTGGAAGATTCCAGAGAATACTGAAGTCTAACCATTCTACTGAAGGGTAAGATTACCCATTGTTAAAAACATGGTAACTTGATTCAAATTCTAACACTAAAACACATACACATACAAATAATAAAAACACTGTGTTAAAACTAATTTTGTATCTATGCAGCTATCTTAATTCACAAAAAGGGCTGGAGAGATGGCTCAGGTTAGGAAGACTGGTTGCACTTCTAAAAGACCCAGGTTCAATTCCCAGCAACCACATGGTGACTCACAACCACCTGCAATGAGATCTGGTGCCCTCTTCTGTGTGCAGGCAGAACTCTGCATAGGTAGATAGATAGATAGATAGATAGATAGATAGATAGATAGATAGATAGATAGATAGATAGATAGATAGATAGATAGATAGATAGAGAGATAGATAAATCTTGAAGGAAGGAAGGGAGGGAGGGAGGGAGAGAGGGAGGGAGGGAGGGAGAAAGAGAGAGAGAGAGAGAGAGAGAGAGAGAGAGAGAAAGAAAGAAAGAAAGAAAGAAAGAAAGAAAGAAAGAAAGAAAGAAGGAAAGAAAGAAAGAATTCACATAAAGCAAGCAAAAGGCAAAAGGCCTGCAGACGGCTCAGTGAGAGCCTGGGCTGAGCATGGTGGGGGAAGAGCTGACTCTACAGAGTTGTCCCTGCTCTCCATGTGCACACACCCACACTCACACCCACCCATGCACAGTAAAAAAACAAATTAAATTTTAAAAAGAACACAAAAGAAATCTAAAATAGAAAGAAAAATATAAGCAGTGGTTAATACGTTTTAAAATGTTTGGAGATTAACCATATGGAGGCACATGCCAGAATTCAGCACTAAGACAAGGCGGAAGGATCTGAGTTCAAAACCAGCCTGGGCTACACAAGATTCTGTCTCAGAAGGAAAAAGGGGGCTAGAGGGCAGCTCAGCACTGGCTGCTCTTCCCAGCTACCGCACGGCAGCTCACAGTGGTCTATAACTCCAGTTCCAAGGTACCCGACACCCTCATGTAGGCAAAGCAGCAACGCACATTAAAAACAACAACAACAACAACTTCAGTGTGTAACCTTCAGTGGTTTACTAGTATCATCCAGTTAATGATTTCTAGATTACACATATGCATTGGCTGCCCTAAGTCTCACTGGCTTTCCCCTTTCTGAGTTTTCATCAGATGCCTGACATACGATAAATTTTTTACATGATAACAGTTATTAAAATTTTATGTTTTACTTTTAGAATTTGAAATAATTATTTGCTAGACCCTGACATTTTAGTCCTGTTAAAAGGAAAAATACTGCTTACAAGTAGACATCACAGCCATAAAGGAAATAACAAAAACAATTAGTAATCTCCCCATGTTCTTTTCATAAAGATTTCAAAATAAATCTAAGGTTATACATAGGATGTGGGTTTTCTCTGGGAGTAGTATTACAGAAGGCTGTGGTATTAGCAGGGTCATGACTCAAGGCAGGTTACTCAGTCTCAAATGCAAGTGGAGAGCTTACATTTTACAAGTAATTTGTTACAGCTGCAGATGAAAAACTTAACCAAAGAAGAGGCTGCAGCTCACCAAGACAGGCACACACTGTTCTCTCTCTCTCTGCTGAAAGCCAAACTCCTCTACTTTGAGAAGCCATCTCTTTACTATTTTAAAGGTTAAATAACATATTAATGGCTGCATTATGAAACTAGGTTCAACGGTCAGACAGGCCACAATATTGCTTACAGCATGGTTGGAATTCTTAAACTCTATTTTGTCATTTTCAACTCAACTACTCAAGTCAACGGTCTCATGAACTGTGACTGCACACGGAATGACTGTAAGGCAGTTGGCAAGCAGCACCCTGATTAATGGACGGAGTAATACTGAAACATCAAGACTAATCACTAAACTTTAATAAGTGATTACTGATTTATAACTCAGCCCCATGAAGAATTTAATCAGAACAGTAACTGTGGTAAGTGGTAGCCTCTCCATGACTTCGTGTGACTCATTTGAAACATCTAAAAACAAATCACACTGATCTGTACAACTGATGAATCCTCAAAACAGTTTCCTGTAACTTAAAGTCATAGACACAAAGTTTGAATAGTCTTTTTTGTAACCTGAAGAAAATGAAAATACATTTAGATAACTATAAAATAAAGACATATGTTCTGAAACACACATAGGATAATGTTCTGAAAAGTATAAAAAGAAGAAATTGGATTCATTTTTCCTAGCATTTTTTTTCAGAGACCTACAAAGAGAAATGCACAAGAGGTATTTCTGACAAACGTACCAATGAAGAGATCAGCTTTCACACACAAAAAGGTGGGAATGTTTCTTATAAGTTGTAGTTTAACTAACAATGAATTACTCTTGTTACAGATATTTAAAACTCTACATGATTCTGAGTTCTTAGGAAACCAGCCAGTCGGTGGTGGTGCGCACCTTTAATCCCAGCATTCGGGAGGCAGAGGCAGACGAATCTCTGCGAGTTCGAGGCCAGCCTGGTCTACAAGAGCTAGTTCCAGGACAGGCCCCAAAGATACAGAGAAACCCTGTCTCAAAAAACTAAAAAAACTAAAAACAAACAACAACAACTAAAAGGATGAAACCATATGATTTTTCGAATAGTCTTTTATTTTAAAGACAATTTGAGAAGGCAGTTCCATATACCAGACAGTCTCTTCCTATTAGCATCTTACATTCATTAGCTATGTTGGTTAAGATTCATGAGCCAGTGTGACACGTAACTATGAATTAAATACACGGTGTACTCAGATCTCCCTCCTGCTGTTTCTAGGCCTGCCTTTTCTACTGTTGCCAGTCTACCGGACACTGTGTGTTTCAGGGCTATACTAACAAGTGTCTGCAGAATGTGCGCACTGGAATCTGTCTGCAGCAAGAGGGCCCTGAATCATATACAAACCTAATAACTAGATACAAGCGAGAGGAAGTGTCTACACCCAGCTCTCTCTATTGTGATACAGTTACAGACTACCTATTTCCAAATTTAAAAATGCCTAAAGTAAAAATGTCCTGAAAGACAAAGATCCTTTATCGTTTAATTAAGTTAATCAAAATAAAAACAATAAATAAATATACTTCGAGGGTCAGATGGAATCTTAGCAAACAGAGCTAAGACACAGCATTTGAATTATCACTTGCTGTGCAGCTATTAGTTTGGGAGGCTGTAAAGTACAAATCAATCGCAAAGCTTTATGGAGAATTCCATGGTTCAGTAACTTCACACAATTAAAAGCATTAATATTTTTAAGGTGATAGTAAAGACCTTATCACTTCCTTTCCATCTCTGTCAAAAGTGCAGGCTGCTTTGGGCACACTGATTTAAACCTAGATCCCACATTCGCTGTCAGAACACAATTCTGAGTGGGCGTTTCCAAGCCATCAGTAGTTGGGGTATTGCCCATCTGAGGCATCCCTAGAGGTTATCTGCTGGGCAAGCCAGCACAAGTGGTAAACGCTACAAAGTACCAGGAAACGGACCCACGCTGGATCTGAGCCACCCCACTTTAAGTGAGCAGTTTCTGCCACCTGTAACAAAGCAATGCCAACTCAAGGTCTTACTTAGCACATAATCTTTAACATGTTTTTTTATAAACCAATATGTTTATTTTTTAATAACCAAAATATAATTCATTCCAGGGTTAAGTATCACATGGATTTAATCCTCATCTATTTTCCTCAACATAACTGAGCGAAAATCAACTTTCCTATGCTTTGTCCCACGACTTGAAAATTAGGAGTCCTGTGGAGCCACGTAGAGCAGAGTTCAGTTGACATCTGGATCAACAGAGCAGTGCAGACTCCACAAACAGGAGAAACATTGGTTTCTGACCATTCCCACTGATACAAGACAACACGTACTTATAAGCACTACTCTGAATGAGGTTTAGTTCAAGCCTTTTGTTAGGCTAAATGTTATCTGACTGATCCCTCAAATACTTGAAAACCTTTTAATGACTTTCCGAATTACTCAGAGAAAAACCAAAACTTTTAGGTTCTATTTCTTTCTCAGATTTCCTCCTTTCCCCATTCTCCTCCACCCGAGACTGTTCACACAAGCTCCTGACTCTGGACAGCCCTTGTCCTTACTCTTAGCAGTTAATTCTTTGCTCAAATCTGCCTGTCTTGGGACCTCTGGAAGAGCAGCAAGTGCTCTCAAGCCCTCTGTGCCTTATTTTAAATCCTGTCTCATGTCCTCTCTAATGAACCTCATCTGGTCATGTTAGCAGAGGACCAAGCATCATATTCTCAATCCTCCGTTTTCACCGAGGCAGACATCATCTTCTAAACTGCACACTGGGGGCTGGAGAGATGGCTCAGTGGTTAAGAGCATTGCCTGCTCTTCCAAAGGTCTTGAGTTCAATTCCCAGCAACCACATGGTGGTTCACAACCATCTGTAATTAGGTCTGGTGGCCTCTTCTGGCTTTCAGGCATACACACAGACAGAATTATCTATACATAATAAATAAAATTAATAAATATTTAAAAAAATCTAAACTGCACACTGTATGACTCACTTTTTCTGGTCATCTCAATATTTTCTCTACCACTAAGCTAAATAAGGAGAAATTTTTGTATTCTGTTTACTAATCCAGGTAGTGTTTGAATACTGACAGACATATCATGAACACACCATAAATGTTGGCTGAACTGAAGTTAATACTCCGCCTAAATTCATAATTTTACCTGTTTTTCACGTATACACTTTTTAAGTGGGAACAACATTTAAGATCAAAAATGGTATTTTAAGAAATAAACTGTTGCACTCTTTCAATAAATAAGAATGCTTTGACTATCACTTTATGATGTTAGAAATAATGAAACCAAGTAACAGTTCTTCCCCTCAATGAACTTCAGGTGCACAAAGTGGGACAGAAAGCTGAAAACCATTTAACAAGTACAGCAAGTGAGACAATGTAGCGGAGCTACAGAACAGAGGAGTCAGGAGAGCAGGCATCACTCACAGAGAGACAAACACAGGATGCCCGAGATGAGATTAGAGGAAGATCAAAAAGGCTGCGTGGCAGTGTGGCTTAGCGCAGCAAGTGTGACCTGGAGGAAGAAGACGGGAATTAGAACAGATGTCCTGAGGGGAAAGGAATAGAAAAATTTCAAGTAGCAAACAATTATAATTATTGTTATTACAGGAATTATTACAGGACATAGTCAATCAATTATGAAAAAAATTAAACTACTCTACAAAAATGTTACCATACTAAAGAAAAATTGTCTTAATTGAAAAGAGATAAGTGTGGGTTCCCTTATAAATATCAATTCACTTTTAAAATCTTCTCTATGCCTCAGTCACTTCAACTCTAAAGATGTTAGTCATTCCTGTCCTGTACGGCGGCTGTGAAGATTAAACCGGAGAGCAGACTAAGAGATGAGAGCAGAGCTGGGCGTGTTGTGTCCAGAAGTGTCAGCTACTCGTATCTGTGCTACTGGTATGCTGGAATATTTAAAGTTGCCAGTATGGAAAGTACATTTCCAAGTACAATAAATCCAGAAACAAAACGATGAAACAGGTTTTACACCACACAGAAATGAGCTTGTTTAGCTCACGGGATCCAACACCAATTCTCTGGTGTCTGTTGGCACTGGCATGCACAGACACAGATATTCAAATAAAAAGCAAAACTATCCACCAGGGAGTGGGCTGCCTGGCATGGTGGCAAATGCCTATAATCCCAGCCCTTAGAAGGCAAAAGAGGATCAGGACTTCAAGATCATCCTCTAGTAAATTTGAGGCCTCCAGCCAAAGTGGGGAGGGCTGAGGATGTAACAGTGGCACAATATTCGCCTGGCATGCTGGAGGCCCAAGATTTGACCCTAATGCAGATGTGGGAGGGAGAGAGGAAGAAAGGGAGAGAAAGAATGAAAAGGGAGAAAGAAGCTATAGGTAGGAAGAAGTACTGAATCCCTGTGCTATTGCACAGCACAGTCCTTGAGACAATAAAAATTACTGTGCTCTCAAAACCCAGAGGACAACACTGAGCTTTTTCCGTGAAGACAGAACACGCATCAGGCGCAGTGAAGCAGGCCTGTAATGCCAACAGTCAGAATACCGAGGCATGGAGATGCTAGTTTTATTTACAATCTGGGGTTTTGAGACCCTATTGCAAATGAACAAATAAATGTCTGAGAAAATAGATGTGTTTAACCAGATTTAAACAACACACAAAGAATAAACATATGACACATGACATAGTACTCCACAAATATAATTCAATTGTGGTTTTATGTATCTGATAAGAACCAATTTAAAACTACAGTAATTAATGGTTTAAAAGACTAAGCAGTTAAAGCACAGTAATTCAGATTGAATGCTGAGGCTGGAGAGATGGCTCAGCAGCTAAGAGCATTTTCTATTCTGCAGTCCCTGCTCCACTCAGTTCCTGGAACTCTATGGGGGGGGGGGGTCTTAGTCTTACATAACTCCAGTGCCAGGGCATCGTCAGGAGTGCAGTGCACATCCACACATACAAGCAAATGCTCATGCACAAAATCCTTATTTTTTAAGATTTGACTGTTATTATGAGAGAAGGCTGGGCCCAGGCTTGGTGGTGCTTGGGAGGCTGTGGTGGGGAATGTCACAAGTCAGAAGCATAAAGGAAAACTCAGTGCAACCCTGTCCTAAATTTTAAAAAGAGCTTAGACCAGTTAACTTCATGTTAGACTGACTGCATACAATGCACATGTCACTGAGGTAAATCCTTTAGCACTGAAAAACAAATAAGTAAATGAGCTTTATCTGAGAAAGTAACAGATTTGAACGAAGAGAGATACCTATATAATGACTAATGACTACCCAAAGATTAAAGTGACATACTAATTTCTTACACATGATGCCATTTTGGAATTCAAAAATTGACTTTTATAGATAGAAAATATATTGTCCCTAAAGTAGCACTGTAGCAGAATGGTGACTAGAACACCAATTAGTAACTAACTGTGTTACTAATAGTTAACGTTCTGTGTAAGAAGACCTGTAGGTAGCAACACATTTGAAAAACTGTTTCAGGAAGGAGAAAGGCACACACCTTTAACCCCAGCACTTGGGAAACAGAGGCAGCAGCTCTCTGTGAGTTCAAGGCCAGCCTGATCTACAGAGTAAGTTTCAGGACAGCCAGAACTACACAGAGAAACCCTGTCTTGAAAAACAAACCACAACAAAACAGTTCCAGGAAAAAGTTAAGATCGCTTTAAGACTCTCTAAACTAAAACAGTTCCTTCAAAAGTAGGGGCAGCATTATAAACAATAACAAACAATTACAGATGCCATGATGTCAAATAATAACATGCAGGTGGACTCAAAACACCACAGTGACCTAAGAATCTTTAAAAATAAATTTAATAAATTTTAGTCTTGTATATATATATACATGCATGTGTGTATATATATATAAATATTTATAAATTACAGAACTTATAAAAATTAGTCTTTTTTCCTCTAAGTATATTTACCAAAGTATAGTTTTTATAATTATATTTAAAAGCAGGCTTTAATTATAAGAATAACAGATTATGTATTATATATAACAATGATTTAACACATGAAGACTTTGAGAGAGTTTAGTTTATGAGAAATTAACAAATGCCAAGTCTGGTGGTACACACCTTTAATCCCAGCACTCTGGAGCTAGAGGCAAGAGGATCTTTGTGAGTTTCAGGTAACCAAGGCTACATAACATTAACTGGAACCATTAATCGGAAGAAAGACAAAACACAAAGTCTCAGTCCCCCTCCAGTGGAATTGAAATGATTCGAAATGTTTCCACAAGTGTGAATGATCTCAAGTGCAATATTTTATAACTGGAAAAGAGGTTTCAGATTTAAACAAAAATAATTTAAGAGTTTTTTTTTTCCTTTAAGATGTATCTCTGTGTTAGCTCATGTTGGCCTTGAACTTTCAATCATCCATCCTCTCTACAAAGTGCTGGGACTGCTACCAATCTCTGGATCTTAATCTACATTAAATAAATAAACGTTGAGCCATTAAGTGAATTAACAGCAAGTCAGATCAAAAGCACACAGTCCTCAGTCCTGGAAGAACAAGGAAACTGCCTCAAAAGTAGTAGAATGTACAAAAACCTAAGAAGAAAACAGTGTGCAGAAGGATCCAGAAATCTGCAGGAGCACAGAGGCCCCAGACCAGGACACGCTTGAGTTACTGAGCGCAGTGCTGTACATGGGAGATGGAGTCATAATGGTGAGGTGAGGATGGAAACAGGAGTCTGGGGATAACCAGACAAGGATTCACGCTGACAGTTCTGATGTGATTGCTCAGTTTGTTTTAGGAAAGCAGCTCTGGTAACTGCTGAAAGAGACCTGCAGTGGAGGCTCGAAAAAGGAAAATGGAAGGAAGAATTCCAACTGCTTCAGACATGACAGCCAGGAGATGGACTAAGGATGGGCAGGAAAAAACAGAAACGCCAGTACAGATTCAAAATGAGGGTTTTCAGTTTGGTTGCTTTCTGTAGTACTAATCTACATCGCAGGCAAACGCTGGCAGGGAAGTAATGTACAGTGTATAATAATGTCAGCTACTGAAGCTGAAAACGTGAACACCTCACACGGGCACCTCTGGCCCGCACTGCAGAGGGTAGGAAAGAAGGACCTGAAGCTATTCCAGGCTGAAAATGTGCTAACAAACAGTCCTGTCATCAAGACTCAAGATACAAAGACAGAAGATTTGGGGTAGAACAGGAAAACATCATGTTGATGGGTTGAGGTGGATAAAGAAAATGTCAATGTATACAATGGGATCCACTTAGACTTTAAAAGGATGGGCTGTGCTAGCTGTGACGGTGTAGCCTGCAATCTCCGCACTGAGCAGAAGCAAGCAGATCATGGGGTGGAGAACAGGCCTGGGCCTATAAACTTCTAGTCTGAGCAGCATAGAAAGATTCTGCCTAGAATACCAAAAATAAATAAATAATAACAAAAAGAAATGCTATCATTTGTGACATGGATAAACCCATGTGCTCACTTATACTGGAAACTGAGAAAGCAGACCTTACAGCAAAGTTACAATATAATGATTAGCAAGGGCTCGGCACAGCAAGTTAGAGAAAAGTTTAAGACTATTCCATACATCTTTATTTCATTTTTCATAAAATGATGTAATACGTAGATTTCAGTTTAAAAAACATGCAGAATATGAGGCTCTTCATTTTAGTAAATATTTGAACACAAACAAGAATTGATTTGGGGGCTGGGGAAATCAATCAGTGGGTAAGAAAGTTTGCCCTGCATGATTAAGACCTCAGTTTAAATCTCCAGTATCCACTGAAAAAAGCATATGTCTGTGACCCCATCATTGAGGGGCAGAGACAAGCATATCCTAGGAGCTCAGAGGTCTGTCAATCTACCAAAACAGTGAGTCTCTGGTTCTGTGTGACACCCTATCTCAAGGCAATAAATACAAAGAGCAATAAAAAAAGACACCCTATGTTCAGTTCTGGCTTCTGCATGTGTACATGAGCTCACACTCACCCACGTACAACACACAGGCTGCTGAAGTCACAGGCATATGCCATCAAACCTAGCTAAAGTCATGATTTAAATCTTGCTATTTTGTGATTAAGATGTTTAGAAAGGTGGTGCAGTGGCTTGAATGAGAATGGTACCCACTCCTATGTTTGAATGTTTGGTACCCAGCTGGTGGAACTGTCTGGGGAAAATTAAGAGGTGTGGCCCTGTTGAGATAGGTGTGACCTTATTGGAGCTACATTACTGGGGTAGGCTTTGAGGTTTTAAAAGTACCTGCCAGGATCTCCAAGTCTCTAAATCTCTGTCCTCCTCCCCTTCCTCCATCCCTGACACCGCCTGCTGTCTACGGATCAGAATGGAAAGCTCTCGGCTACTACTCTGACACTGTATCTACCTGTTTCCCACCACAGCAACCACTAACCAACCCCGCCCCCATTAAATGTTTTCTTTATAAGAGTTGCCTTGGTCATGGTGTCTCTTCACAACAATAGAACAATAACTAAGATAAAAGGCAATTTCTTATAATCTTCATAATGTTGGAAAAGTCAATACAGAATTGTGTATAATAGCATAATTTAAGTAACTAAAGCTAGGAATGGTACCTCATACCTATAATCACAGCACTCTGGATGCACAGACATGAGTTCTTATGGGAGTTCTAGACCAATTAGCTCTACACAGTGAGTTCCAGGACAACCTGGGTTACATATGGAGACCTCTCAGAAAAACTAAACTAATACTGTGCTGGCCAGTCTTAAGTCAACTCCACACAAGGTAGAAGGTAAAATCATTCGGGAAGAAGGAACCACAATAGAGAAAATGCACCCCCTCCCAACACACACAACACACACACAACAACACACACACACACACACACACACACACACACAC
Source organism: Myodes glareolus (assembly GCF_982192425.1). Taxonomy (NCBI): domain Eukaryota; kingdom Metazoa; phylum Chordata; class Mammalia; order Rodentia; family Cricetidae; genus Myodes; species Myodes glareolus. The sequence continues at coordinate 1,719,731 of NC_142033.1, read as the reverse complement.
ACACACACACACACCCCAGTTTTGCTTGTGGGCAAGCCTGTGGTGGATTTTCTTTATTAATGACTGTAGGTGGTACCACCCCTGTGCTGGTGGTCCTGGGTGCTATAATAGAGCAGGGTGAACAAGCCACACAGAGTAACCCAGTAAGCCATGTTCCTTAATGGCTTCTGCTTCCGTTTCTGCCTTGAATGTTCTGACCCTGACTTCCCTAGAAAACGAACAAAAAGCTGTAAGATGAAATAAACTCTTTCCTCCCAGGTTGCTTTGGAACTCAGTGTTTTATCACAGCAATAGAAACCATAACTAAGACATCAAACAACAAACAATTCCTGTAATACTTTGTTCATAAAGGACACTTACTACTTTATCATATTTTGTAGTAAAAATGTAGGACATGGGGCCAGGGGCTGGCTCAGCAGTGAGGAACATTATTTACTCTTGTAGAGGACCCAGGTTCAGTTCTCAGCACCCACATGGCAGTCTAAAGCATTTGTAGCTCTAATTCTAGGATATCCAATACCCTCTTCTGACTCCACAGGGATGGTCTCCACGTGGTACAGAGATATATAAGCAGGCAAAATACTCATAAACATGAAACAAAACACAACAAAAATAGTACTAAGGAAAGACAAGTACAATATTTAAAATGATTTTGTGTGTGGAGGTGGGGCAGGACTTCAGCATGGTACCCCATCCTGACACCAAACTTGCAATCTCCTGCTTTAGCCTCACAAGTGATTAGAATAATAGTTGTCACCACATCTGGCCCACATTTACTTTTTTAAAAATCTAAATTTTCTTTTTTAAATAGAAGTGACAATGCAGACAGATGATGAATGTCATTCAAAATGGACTTAGAAGTTCTCTGCTAAGAGTTTAGATTTCAGGGGAAAAAAGCTTTTATGCATCAAAAGACTATCAACACCTTTGGTGCTGGGATAATCTCTTTGTACACTATGTGAAGATCCGTCTCTGTTTACCTCACCAGCCAAAGGCACCTTCTGATTGGGTTAATAAAGGGCTGAATGGCCAATAGTTAGACAGAAGAGGATAGGCGGGACTTCTAGGGAAAGATAGGAACTCTGGGAAAGAATCTGAGATGGGCAATTCACCAGCCAGATGCAGAGAAAGTTGGATGTACGGTACTGAGGAGACGTAATGGGTCACATGACAAAATGTAGATTAACATAAACAGGTTAATTCAAGCTGTAATTGCTAGTTGGGAACAAGCCTACGCTAAGGCCAAGCTTTTATAATTAATAAAAAGTCTCTATGTCATTATTCAGGAGCTGACAGTCCAAACAATCACCTGCTACACCTTGGAGCTGGAGAGACAGCTCAGCAGTTAAGAACAACAAGCACTGCTCTGGCAGAGGACTGAAATTCTGTTACCAGCAGCCACATGGTAGCTAGCAACCATCCATAAGGATCTGACACCCTCTTGTGGCTTCTGTGTGCATTACATGCACATGGTGCAGACATACATGTAGGCCACATATACATAAAATAAAAAATAAATCATGAAAAGAAAAGTACCCTTCAGAAGAAAATATTTATAAACCATACCACTGGACATGCTTGCTACTAAGAATGCACAAGTAACTCCCACAACTAATCACCAACAAGACAAACAGATCCTAATGGACAGAGAGTATGAATGAACTTTTCTCCAAAGAAGATAAATAAATGCTAAATATCAAGTAAAGGGATGCCTGGCACTAGTACTACTGCCCCTGGGAAATCACCAATGTGCATGAGGAGGTGATGCCACCTAGAACACACCAGGACGGCAGGCTTCCACTCTCCTTAAATTAGTAAGTAGCGGTAAAGACATGAAAAAAATGGAATTCTTGTGCTCTGCAGTTAGGAATGTAAAGTGGTCATATACCTCAAGATTGAGTGCAGGGACTCTCGTAGGTATTGACACAACTCTGATCACAGTGGTGCCGTCACCACAGCAAAGGCAGAGAACGATGAACGATGATAAGAATGTAGTCGGCACATGCAATTAGGGATGCATGTAACTTTAAAAGGAAAAAATGACATACACTACACGAACAAACCTAAAGAACTTCATGCTAAGTGAAATCCGTCTGTCTCAAAAGGACACGTCTCATGGTTCCCGACAGAATGCACCTAGAGTGGTCAGATTCACAGACATAAGACGCTAGATGGTGAAAGCCAGGGCCTACGGGAGGAAGGGATGTCACGTTAGTATTTAATGGACACACCAAGTTTCATGCAGGGAAAGAAAATGCTCTGGAGGCGGATGGTGTTGGCAGCCATACAACAGCATAAATATTTTTAATGTCACAGAATTGTACATTTTAAGAGTTTTATGCTATGTATAAGTAAAAACCCACCTGAGGGCTGAGATTTCTCAGTGGATAGAGCACTTCCCCGAGTGGGAAGACCAGAGTTCAGAGCTCAGCACCCACGTGAGTGGCAGCTGCATGTAAGGCCAAGCAGGCAGAGACTCGGGGAGACAAGGGGCCCTGGAGCAGCTCACTAGCAAGACGAGCCTAAGTTAGTAAAGTGGACAGCAACGGAGGAAAACATTCAACTTCAACCTCTGGCCTCCAGATGAACTCCCCCCCAAAGTCCTCTGAAATGGTGCAGTATTGAAAACAGAACTGCAGTCACCGGAAGGCAGACATATACACGTGGTGGTTCTGGTGCGCCCGGCCATGTCGTACCTGGATTTCAAGCTCGGCAATCTGCTGCCTCAGCTCAGCCACAGCGGCTATGCTGTCAGCTTCCCGGAGCCTCACAGCCATGACTTCCTCCTTGTTCTACAGCACCAAGAAAACAGAGATAACCCAGTTGAGTTTGGAACTGAGATTTTTTTTCAGATTGTACAAACTATTAAGGGCATAAACTGCCTATTCGTATGATGTAGCAGGTCTGAGACGGTATCTGTACTGCAGCAGTCAGGCACAAACATCCACATCCAAAGGGACAACAACTTCTAAGAGGCCACCTATTGGTTCAAATCAAATGTTGCCTTCAAGTGAACCTGTGTGAAATTTATGAAAAATCTTTTGGGATTCAAAGTGTTGGGCACTGAAATGGGGATTATAGGCTTGTGCTATTTTAAGTGAGAATATTCAAACTCATTTATAGAGTAAAAATGTTGATAATACAGATACTATTCAGATACTTTATATATGAAAAATAAAATGAGTTTTAAAGATTACTCACCAACAAATCATAAGCTTTAACCATATAAAACATAATGAAAATGAATCTAATTTATGTAATAAGGGACTTGCTTCTCTGAGAAAGTTATAGTTGTGACTGAACTGTTGTACTCTAAGAGGGAAGTGTAAAAGGAGTCAGAATAACAATAAGTACACTAATATTAATTACCAGGATCTGCAAAGGCAGTGAAGCAGGCTGAGTTAGTACAAGGGGCATATCAGAGTGAGGGTCCTGGGCACACTTCTCAGGGTACTAAGTGAAATCCTGCACCAGTCTGCCCAGTCCTCTACTGCTCTGAGTCCTTACCCATTACTGAGACAAACTCAAAACTTATCTTAATGGCCAACTTAAGTTCCACAAATACTTCCAAAGAACATTTTATTTTGCTAACAGGTGCCACGATAATATTAAATTCAGAAATACTATTATCAAAACGTCTAAAGAAAGCTGGCATTGCTATAGAAAAGATTACACCTAGTTCTCTATGAAAGACAAATCACAAGGGCAGTATGGCATCAAAACGTCCATCAGCCATCAGGGTGACAAGGCACAGGATGACTCACTGTGCCCCACTACTGCTCAGGTAACCTCTGATGCAGCTTTATTGTTAAATTAGTCCAGCTGTATCTTTTTAAAGGGTCAGTTCTTGAGTTAACACAATTGTCAGTATTGCCTACAGATTTCTTCAGTCTAAATTCTAACAGCCATGAATATTTATTAGGATGTAATTTCATCTCTGGATCTCAGTGACACAGATAAACCACTCAAGCTTCACTCCTGGTTTTTAATAACACTAGAACAAGTTGATGGAATTACAGCTTTGCATGGACCACTGAAAGTCTTATTCCTCATAAAATAGTAAGGCTCGGATGCATCAAGGGCATTGCAACTCTTAAAGGAGCTGAGCTGACAGCATAAGTAGTTAAAATGTCACACCTTCTCTCCAGAAATCAGCTCTAAAGCTCAGACGACATGCATCTCTCCAGTTATTCTCATGTTTGTGTATGGATATCCATACTCCTCTACCTGATGCCCCCAACCCTCTGACCCCCTCATTAGCTAAAGCTGCTATAAGCCCTTTGTCATAAAAAATTCAATTTATTTCAAATACTTGTAGTTCTTTTTGAACAAAAGGCTTCACATAAACAAAAACTGATTAACAGAATGGAAATTGTATTCATTTTTCTTAATCTACCCGTGCATACCCATTTCTGTTTCTGTTACCCAGAAAGCACTGCAGTGCTGACTGCCTGCTAGCGTGTTGTGAGTCAAGTAGGGAGCGTCAGACCCTCCACCACCTGCATTTTCAGGTAGGTCATCACAGCTAGGTTTTAAAGACACACTAGTCAAAAGAAACATGAAAAGTCTTGCTAGTAAAAACCAATGTAAGACATCAACTTAACCAAGTCTACGGTTGAAAATGAGGTTTCTTCTCTAAAATTCACCCTATGAACGAAAGGAGCGAACCTTCTTTGAAAATTTAACCTAGGTGTGGTACATGCCTTGGATTCCAGCAATGAGAGGCAGAGCCAAAAGAATCAACAAGACTTTGAGGCCAGTTTAGTCCACACAGCAAGCTCTAGGCTAGCCAAGGCCATATATTGAGAGGCTGTCTCAAAAAGACAGTATATAATCACGATAAATAAATCTATAAAAGGCAGCATTACACTGACACTTACCTTGCATTCAATCTCTGCCTGTCTGCGCTTTGCCTCACTTAACTGGGTAAGCAACCCTTTGTTCTTCGCAGAAAGAGAATGCACCTTCTCCTGCAGACTGGTGACCTCTTGTTCTGCTCTTCGAAGTTGGTTACTATTGATCTGGTTCTAATGAGAAATATAAACAGACTCACTATAGATAAAAGACTGGAAACTCTAATTAATTTTTACCTGTAAATCTTATACTTCAACAATCATACAAAATGTTTTTTTAAATATTTATTAAAAATGGAAAAAGATATGAGACAAATCTTCAGGCAAGCGTGTAGCACGTGTATCCCAGCACTAGGGAGCTGAGGAAGAAGCACTGGTAAGACAACCTGGGGCTACCCTGTGAACCCGACAGCCCATACTACACAGCAAGACCCTGTCTCAAAAATAAATCTTTAAAACAAAAACCTTGAATTCTCCAAAAGAATATTATAAATTCTTAATCAACATACCAGAAAGGCATGGTGGCATCTATCTGCAACATCAGTATTTGGAAGGTAGAGGCAGGAGGACCTGGAGTTCCAGGCTACCTTTGTTTGTGTAATACAGAGTTTGAGATTAGCCTGGACTACATGAGACCCTGCTTCTAAACACTAGAAATAAATACTTAAATAAACAAAAATATAACCTACATATACCACTTATGCAAAAAAACCTGTAAACTATGAGGACCTAGAGACAATGACTTCTGAAACCTGGGGACAGACACGGGAGACAGAGCACAAACGGAACTGTAAACTCTCTCACACCACCAATGTGTCAGGGGTTCTCGATCTTGGTCAAGTTATTTAATCCTAACAAATGTCAGTATTCTGGAAAAATAGGAAAACACTACATTTTGCCTTTCGGCTATGTCAGGAAGACTGTGAGGGAGGGCACATGCACAGGGGCTGCAGAAAAAAGTTTGCAGGCGCAGTGAATACTCAGTTGGCACTGGCCTTTGATTCATTCTGCCTTGTTCTATGAAAAACAGAAAAAAATAGTTCTATAAAAAAAAATTTTAAATCTCTGGTTTAATGGGAAAGTAGGTATAGTTTAAGAACTCCTTATAATAAGAAAATTATATAAGGACTTTACATAAAATAAATACTTAAAATTATTAAAGATACAAAAAATGGAAAAAAGAAGAGCCGGGCATAGTGGCACACGCCTTTAACCCCAGCACTTGGGAGGCAGAGGCAGGTGGATCTCTGTGAGTTTGAGGCCAGCCTGATCTAAAAAGCAGGCTCCAGGACAGCCAGGGATACACAAAGAAACACCATCTTGAAAAATCAAAAAAAAGGGCTAGTTCCGTAAGGATGCTGTAATCCTGACTAGTCAGTGCACTGAAGCAGGAGGCCCATACACTCCAGGCCAACGTGGAGGATATTGTGAAACAGAGCAAGCCCAGATGACTTAGTGAGACCAGGCCTCAAAGCAAGAATAGAGCTGACAGCACCTCTATCGTGGGTGTGAGCTCCAGTGGTTTAAAACATAAACGAAACACACGGGTGTGAGTACAGAGCTCAGGGAGCACAGTTAATCCAAGGATATTAGAGCAAATACATCCTCACCAAGATACGTTATAATAAGACTCAGTGGGCTGAAGAAACAGGCAAGTCAAGGAAAACAGAGTCCATATGAAGGGAAGCTACTGAAGGCATTTTACCAGTCAACATATATAATGTTTAAAAAAAATTCTTTTCAGTCCACAAGAGTTTACTCAATTAAGTGCTCATATGAGAGCAAAGGTACTTCAGGAGCCAGGGGTCACAGTTCAGCCATGGCCAAGGCCTAGAACCAAACCACACACAACCAATTCCAAAAGTGGCACAAGAAATGGCATCAAGAAAACCCAGTCACAAAGACACAAATCTCTCAAGGGGGTCAAACCCCAAATTCCTGAGGAACATACGTTTAACCAAGAAGCACAAAAAAGGCCTGAAGAAGATGCAGGCAAGCAATGCAAAGGCAATGAGTGTTTGCAGAGGCCACCAAGAGTCTGTGAACCCAAGGTGGCCCAGTCCAAGATGCCAAATGGCCCTGGTCGCAAACTCCACCATCTTGCCTTCCTTGCTCACCCCAAGCTTGGGAACTGGATTAGAAGCTACCTGGCCAAGAGTCGTAGGCTCTGCAGTCAAAACTCACGGATGAAATCAAATCCAGGCCTCGGCTCCAATATAGGCTCCAGCAGTGCCCAGGCCCTTGTGAAGGCCCCTGTCTGCCAGCATGAAGGCAGATGGGCTGGTGTCATACACCCACACGCTATTTAGGTGATCAGTGCCCTATGTTGTTTTACAAATAAACTTGTGGCAAGATCTGTTTAAAAAACAAAAAGAGTAAAGGCAACCTCAACTGAAGAGAAAGTCAAGTATAGTGACATCAAAACTATAACCCTAGCTATCTGGATATATTCTGAGTTTGAGACCTGCCTGGGTAATAAAGCAAGACACAGAAGAAAGAAAGAAAAGGGGAAGAGAGACAAGAGGGCAGGAGGGAAAGAAGGAAGAAGGATGTGACGGCAGCAGTGTCTGACAACCTGAGGCACAGGCCACGCCCACAGAGTAAGGTGGAGTACGGAACAACACGGTATGTTCTTCCGAGGGCCTGGAGCTTAAAATAGAGATATAGCTACTGCCTTTAGAATTTGTTTAGTCAGGCGTGTTTCCAATTTTTCAGGAAATAAACATTAATAATTATAAATAACTAAAATAAAATAATTATAGGGCTGTAGAGATGGCTTAGCAGGTAAGAGCACTAGCTACTCTTCCAGAGGACCTGGGTTTAATTCCCAGCACCCACATGGCAGCTCAAAACTGTCTATAAGTCCAGGATCCAACACCCTTACACAGACATACATACAAAAAAACACCAATAAAAAATAAATTAATTTTAAAAAATAATTCTAAAAGTCAAACTAATATAGAGAAAGTGAAAGAAAAAATTAAAAACAGGAGAGAAGGAAAAGATGGATTTGGGACAGAACGGAAGGTACAAACCAACAAATAACGAGGACTTTTGAGTGGGATCAAAAGAGCTAGAACGCCGCTTCCAACCCTCTGATCAAATAAGGGTGGGGGTGGGGACCAAGACTGAACTCTGGGTTCTGCCCAGAAGCCTCCTTGGGAAGAAGGGAGGAAGGGATCTAAGCCATTCTAACCAAGGCAGAAGCAGTCATAGCTGCAGAGAAAACTCAGTTAGAATAAACATCAGACTAACAGAGGCCAAGTGTTTGGTGTAGAAAGAGTCACAGTTCCTTTCTGCATTCTTGTCATAAACCCCAGCAGGCACACACAAAGGCTGGCGAGTCTTAGGACATACCCACAGCATGGGCTGGACAGAACGGGGAGAAGCACTGGCTCTACCATCTCTTCCAAGGAAGGAAAGCTTTACCTGGCATGGGACCAGCGCACACTCCTGCCTCTGGGGTTATACAACACATTATATCTGGAAGAAGAGGCAGTAATATGTTCTGGATCAAGGACTGCAGCCATTGGCGGGCAGAAGCATTAGAAGGCCAAACACCTCTGATACAAAAGCAAACTGGAGGCTAAGGCTTTATTGGAAAATGGGAAACAACCCTCCAACCTCAGCATCAGCAACAGAACGGCAGTGCTGGAGACACTCCCAATTCCAGGGGGTGATGCAGAGTGAAGACACCAAGTTTCTGAGGAAAGCCCTCTGAGAAACCAAGCCTCATTCTGAAAATGAGGTATGGCCACAGGGATTTAAGCCGGGTGGTGCAGTGTATATAACCACAGAGCAAACCTCAACTCAGCACGTCTGACTGTATAAACTCAAATCTGCCACATGAAAGGCCTGGCAGGAGGAAATGTGTACCCATTTCAAGGCACAAAAGCTGCTTCCCTTAGGTACTGCCTATACAAGACACCCGACTATTGCTACCCCCCTTCCCTGTGCTACGGAGAACTTCTTTTCTGGTGTGTATTTGTTGGGGCACATGATGAAAACATGTGCACAGCCTGTATGTCTGACGGCTCGGCTGTCCATTCTTTAATGGCTGGGCATTGCTTCAGATTTCAAAGGTTCTCCAAAACATGTCTGGAATTTGACTCACCCCCATATATATGTACACACACACACACATATACATATATAAATTTTGATCATAAAAATAAAACTTCCCACTATAAAATCTGATTTTTACTTTTCATAATTTTAGCCTCTTCCACATTTTTTAACTTCAATGAAACTTTTTGAGGAAATAATTGAGTGCTATGAAACAAGGTACATCCACCCTGAAGACATTGCATGTTCCCAGCAGCCTGCCTGACATGGACTGACCACATATGTTCACTAGAACACAGAATGAGGCATGAGTAAATGATGCCCCCTACTGGCTGAACAAAACTCTGAAAATCAGCAGTATGCACTGCTCCCCCTCCCTATGTATCCACGAATTCGAACTGCTAATGACTGAAAAGTTTTTACATTGTATCTGTACTGCATATGCGTACACTTTTCTTGCTATTATTCCCTAAATAATACAGTATAACCATCACTTTTGTTGCTTCTGTGCTACATTAGGCATTGTACCTAGGGATGGTTTGAAGTATACTGGAGAATGTACATGGGTTACAACAAATAATAAACCATTTTATTTAAGTAACATGGGCATCTGAGGATTTCAGTATCAGCAGAGAGCCTATAGTCTGCAGCATGGATCCACAGGACAACTTTACATGAAATACAGCTCCAACAAATGTCATTCATAAGAGCCAAATTCACCTTTACAGAGCAAACAAGCGTTATTAGGGAAACAATCTGCACATCTCGGGCCCAACACAGCTAAGACAGAGATGTGACACCGAGGAGAGATCTGAGGAGATGGGTTTAGACTTAAATTTTAAACTTATTACTCAGGATCACATTATGTAACTTGAAAAGGCAAAATGCACATTATAGCTGACACCTGCGATTCTCTACTGGAAATATATGGAGACAGCTAAGACCATCTGGAGGGCAGAGGCCAGGGTGCTAAATACCCCATGATGTACAGACTAGCTACAAAAAACAAAATTTCTGTAAAAGGAGACTTGCTTGCATTTCCCAGCCACCCAGACCCAAATAATCACAGAAAAACTGTATTAATTATAACTGTTTGGCCAAAATTTCAGGCATATTCCTAGCTAGCTCTAATATCTTAAATTAAGATTCTATTATTTAATATTTTACCACAAGGCTCTTGGTTTGTTACTTCACATCTTGCTTCTTGGGTGGCTACATGGCATCTGCCGACTCCACCTTCTTTCTCTCTGCATTCAGTTTAGTTTTCCCACCTTGCTATATTCTGCCCTGCCACAGGCCAAGGCAGCTTCTTTATTAACCAATGGCAAAAACATAGTCACAGCATATAAAGCAGAATTCCACATTAAATTTCTAGCCCCAAAATTACATATTCTGGTTGAGGAACTTTGCTGTACATAAATTACCCTTCTTAATTGTGCACCAAGGCAACCCTAATAAACCCAAATGCAGTTTGGCTTGCTTAAATTTTGTTCAAGGATCAAAGCAGAGATTAAATTCCTAGGGAAAAGGTGTTTATGCCTATAATCCCAGTACTGGCCACCAGTCTGAAGTTAATCCAGGCTACAGAGTGAGTGACAAGCCAACTGTAGCACAGATTCTAACTGTCCTTGATAAAGAAATCCGGAGTCAGCTACTAGGGAGTGAAAGCTGAGAGGTCAGAGAAGCAGTGAAGCCAGCCGTTAGAGACCTTTTACCTCTACTAAATCCTCAGACCACCTTCCCAGACTGCGTCCTCTGACGATTTCAGATTACACCTCAGACTGCATCTGAGCCCCTGCCTCCTCCTGCCTTATATCCCCTGTCCCCTCATATTCCCTGTCCCCTTATATTCCTCTGTCCACTGGTCTCCACCTCCCCAGTGCTGGGATCGCCTTTGTGTGAGCTCTGCTTCTCTTACAGACTGGATCAATTTCTCGTAGCCCAGGGTGGCCTTGAACTAACAGAGATACACCTGTCCTTTTCTTCAGAGTCCTGGGATTAAAGGTGTATGTCACCACTGCCCGGCCTCTAGTGGCTTAGCTCTGCATTTGGTCAAGCTTTATTTGGTAAAACACAAAATATCATTACAGCCCGCCCGCGATATTGCACACCCTGTCTCAGAAAACAAAGCTAAAACAAAACAGGGCTGGGGCAGAGCCTGTCGGCAAGAGTGCCTGATGCACCAGTGTAAAGGCCCGAGTGCAGATCGTCAGTTCTCACGTAAAAGGCAGGCTCACGTTTGCAATCCTAGACCTGGGGTAGACACAGCAGGAAGATCACCAGAGCTTGCCTAACGGTAAAAAGTGCTAAGTTGCCGGTGTTCCAGGCGCAATGACTGACCAGACCCCATCGCAAGAGAATAAGGACAGGGAGCAGCAGTGACTTTTGGCTTTCTACACGAGAACGAGAAAACTGCTGTCTAGACTTCATCTTTACCTTAATTCTAAGGATTTAGGCAACAGAGACAATGTTAAATTTTTTGCTCATTTGCCACCCTCTAAACACAACGGCATAAAATTTGAATTTCCCATTTAAAGCCTAGATCTTCACTCTTCATAACTTTATAGTATCTCTTCAATGTTATTTTTAGTTACATAAAAATTTTGAACAAACAGCTGTCAGACTCTGATCGAGCGCTTCACCTGGGCCTGCCCGTCATACCTGCGTTTCCATTTCCATCATCCTCTGCTTCATTTCTCTTATTTCCGCCTGGGTCTCTGCTTCTCTGAGGCGGATGCTCATCAGCTCTTCCTGTAACTCATTCACAGTGTTCTTCTTGGGCGGGTCTTTCCATCGTCCAGAAGTTCGAGCTAAATGACGCTAAAGCATACAATTACACTGCAGCAAATACTTTATCAAAATAAGAGCTAACTTTACAGAGCAGATACTTAAGATTGCTCAAGAACATTTTACTTGTTTGAGAGAAGCTTTTGGTTTGTATTCCTGGCAGACTCTGGGCTTAGGGTTTTCCGCCTCAGCCTAAGTGTTGGGATTCCTGATACCTGATACACATCACCATGTTCAGCTTAACTACACTTTGCTGCAGCTGGGTACTTGTGAAATACATTTTTAAAAGCCATGACAATATCAAGGAATAATTTCCTTTGTTCTTTTAAAATTACATTATATTCATTCACTGGCTCCACGGCGCTCATAAGGAGGTCAGAGGACAGCCGGCAAGAGTCGGCTCTCTTCCACCTTGTTAGTGCAGGAGACCCAATTCAGATTCGCAGCCTTGGCTATGAGGCCCTGCACCAAGTGTCCCCTCCATTGACCTCAATCTTTACTAGATGTCTCTTCCCACCCTCAGTTTAAACCAAGATCACCAATCTGAAACTGTACTGTTTTTAAAAATTCATTCTCTTCTGTCTTTCACATTGTTACATTCTATTCTTTATCAAATTTCCCTTACAAGATACATTTGTGAGAAGATACCTAAAGTATCATTTATTTTTATGATAAGCATTTTCAAAGAAGTCAGAAATTTACAAATATACACTGGTGTCCTCCTTCAGCTGTTTCCATCTTCCCAATAATGTACCTGATAGCAAAGCAAATCTCTGTTTGCTAAGTGACCGTTAAGTTCCACCTCTACACCATAGGTTGTCTTTGTGTAGTGGGCAACAACTGACACAGACACTGAAACTGATCAAAGTGACGAAGTGCTCATAAAAGAGACACCTGTGCCAGGTCTCACTGAGGCTTACGGAGCTGGGGGGTGGGGAAGCCCAGGACTGAACAGTGTCCTCTGGACACGACAGGACCACTGGACTCATGAACCCTCAGCTGAGGTTGCCTGCACAAACCCTGTATAATATCAAGCCAGTACATATTCCAGCATGAAGGGGCAGGCCCTGAGCTTCCACCCACAGCTAGGAGCTACCGACAGTTGTTCCTGGAGAAGGGGAATCACTTTTCCTTAACAATGCAGCCCCTGGTAGACCAATCAAGCTCACATGGATGACCCCACACCCATGAGTACATGAGCAGCACAGACAGGATGAGTGAGTTTAAAAGAAACCACAAACGAGGATCTGAAATTGGAAGGTAAATTTTATATCTTGGAGGATCTGGAGTAGGCACGAAGATGAATGTGGTCAGAATACACTGCATACATGTATGACTTTCTCAAAGAATAAAAATATTATATTTAATAAAAAAGAAAGTTTTATACTGTGTAAGTTTTGTACTATTTATAGTTCTCTAGGAAACTTGAACAATACAAAAGTTCAAAGCAATAATAAAAATATGATCTTGCTTATAGTTTATCTTTGGCTTCATTTAAAGAATTATATATAAAGTACATCTTAGATGTGCTTTCAAGTTGTAAATGTTCTCAATTGTGACCCTAAGCAAGATTTCTTTTCATCACCTACTGCTGGTCACCAGGTATTTCAAATTCCCAGAACTAAGTCCTTGGTTTTAGTTCTGTTGGAAAAGCACAGCAAGCCTGACATACCTGCCAGTGTTCTTCTAGATCTCTGACCTGCTGCCGAAGTTCTTTCAAACCCATAATGGCTTCCGCTTCTCTCAGCTTCACGGCAATGAGCTCCTCCTGAAGCCTTGCGATGTTGTTCTCATCAGGGAATGAGTTGTTCTTCTAACGTCAGAAAAATTGAGATTTAAAAAAAAAAAAGTCACGTTTTTTAAAACTTAGTTTTGGACGGCTGTGTGTGCCCACGCACACACCTGAGGAGGCTGGAGGCTAACCTGCAGGAGTCAGTTTTCTCCTTTCACGTCGGGGTTCTGGGGACAGAATTCATCTCTATTGGCATTTTTAAACATGAAAATATGTATGGATTTGTATGAAAGTAACCAGGAAGAACTGACACTCTTAACTGAAGAAGATGAAAAGATCTCCCATGCTCATGGGTTAATAGGATTAACATAGTAAAAATGGCCATCCTAGCAAAAGCAATCTACAGATGCAATACAAGCCCATAAAAATTCCAACACAATTCTTCAAAGAAATTGAAAAATAAGTCTTCAATTTTATATGGAAACCAAAAATCCCAGAATAGCTAAAACAATCCTGATAATAAAGAACTGTAGAAGTATTCACACCCCATTTTTAAGTTGGAGCACAGACCTATAACAATAATCTGATTGAAGAGGAAACAGAGAATAGTCCTGAGCTCACTGATACAGGAAAGGGTTTTCTGATTGGCAGCCTTAGAGTTATTTTTACTTTCTGCCTTTCCGCTCTCCCTGTAGACAGGGTCTCATGTACACACTAGACTGACCTCCAACTCACCATCTAACCAAGGCTGGGATTGCAGGGATTGCCATCTGGAGCTGGGCACATTCTAGGCAAGCACTCTACCATCTACCAACTAGCAAATCTCGAGTGTGAAAAGCATCAGGTCTAACTCAGTTCAGCAAGTACTGCACAAGAATCTGGCTCGGCCCCGGCCAGAGTAGGAAGAAGAGGTATTTACACAGTTTCCCACCTTCTCTATGTCCAGAGTAGGAAGAAGAGGTATTTACACAGTTTCCCACCTTCTCTATGTCCAGCACTTTGTCCTGCATCTCCTTCAGCGCACACTGAGACTCAGCCTCACTCAGCCTGGCTTGGACCAACTCCTTCTCCAGCTGCAGCACGAAATCTTCATTGTAGGAGGAGCTGCATTTATGCTAAAGGTTATAGACATAGACTGAAACTTTAGGGAAACACAAGCATGGAAATATACACATTCAGAAAAACTATAAAGTTATATAATGTGGGTATCTACCCAGTATTCCAAATTATTTCCCTTTTCCCAACAAATGAGTTTAAAACGAAAAGAAAAAAGAAAAGCCGGGTCCTGGTATCTTTGAGGAAGACCACATAAATCAGTTTTGGTAAAAAGTTATCACACTCCTCAACCCTGCTCATATGAAGTATCCGTCCTCTTTGTGTCCACTCTCAAGAGCTTGTTCTGACTCTGCAGACAACAGGGCACCCGTCAGCCTCCCACGGTCACTTAGGACTTGAGATCCTTGCTGAGAAAGGTGATGAACAAAAGACAAACTGGTTTTCAGTGCAAGTCCCTTGCGTTCAACCCCCAGCACCATGACCAAAAGTATAAAATTGAATAAGCACATAAAATAATTCAAAATAATTCATATGATTTTATGGTGATGGCATGTTGAAATATTATTTAAAATTAAGGTGATTATTTAAAATTGGAGTAAACGAAAACATTAACTTCCCTTTTACTCTTTTCAGTATGGATAGTATCTTAAGACTGCTTAGTTAGCTCACATTAAAGACTACAGAGCATATAAAGCCTAAAAATTCTATTTCCATGCATTGAAAGTAAAGATTAAGGTGAAATACCTTAAACCCTAAGAAAGAAAATTTTATTTGCTTTAGAAGTGTCAATTTCTTTAAAATATTTGTATGGAGTAGTATAGAAAGAGAAAAGCAATTGCTGCATAAAGAGACAAACCACAGAGGCAGGACATGTCCCCTGTCCCTCTCTACTCCACTGGTATTCACACACCAGTGAGGTCACTAGCCGTTTCTTAAAGCCCATTCCATATAAAAGCTGTAGCACAAAAGCAAAACATCGGTGAATAAAAAGGGCCTCATTTTAATGTTTAATTGCATTCAAATGTTTACCTAGGAATTTAGAGCTACTTTTAAAAATGATATAATGTTTTTACTTATTCCCAAGACAAAATATGTAATAATACATGTAAATAAAAAATAAAATAGTAAGACAGTACATGTGACAGCCACACTCATGAGCATCAGTAAGAAATAAACAGCTACAAAATGCAGAGTGCTCCAGAACAAAATACATACTCTGATCTCCACCAGTACATGGCCCCCAGAACTGTTCCCAAACCATCCCTACCACTATGCCCGAAATGGCTGTGTTTTTTGTTTTTGTTTTCATTTTTAAATCCATCAGTTACACCTGTAACTGAGCAGTTGGGAAGCTTAAGAGAAGAGAATTAAAAATTCAAAGCTACTCTGGACTACAGAATGAATGTGGTCACTACGGGCAACTCAGGTATCAAGACAAAGAGTAAAATGCAGGCTGGGACCTAGCTATCAGTTAGACCGCATGTCCAGCATGCATGAGATTTACATTCAAATCCCAGTACTATCAAAAAAATACCTATCATTCAAATGTTTTCTTTCTAATACCTACAAAAATTACATAAATCCTTTAAAATGGAAATTTATCTCGTTATTTTTAATTATCGCTAATGATAAAGAAATGTGATGAAAACAAGTATTTTCACTACAGTGACCTCTATTTCTTATTTAAAATGAAAGGCAAACGCTATATATAAACCTAATACATTGAACCTTTAGATCGAAGCCAAAATTACTTTATTTAAAACATTATTATTTTTTAAGTTTACATGTCTATATGTGTATATTTGTGTGTCTTTAAGAGTATATGACACGTGTGTGCATGCCCTCACAGACCACAAGAGGGCATAAATTTTATAATAGGGATGGAAACTCGTATGTGCTACTGAACATACTTTCTTAAATAAATTATTTAGGAAAATCCGCAACTTCCAATGATAAGCAAAAGACAAGACTTACACTTTCTAAATTTAAATGAGTATGTCATAATCATTATACCAATTGCATTAAACCATTAAAGATCATATGAAATATTGAATAAACAGAAATCTATGAACCCAGAATGATACAAAACAGACTGCAGTGAGGGGCTGGGAGGGAAGAAAGAGGTTAAGGAAGAAAGACAGAAATGTTATCTCTCAGAAGAACACTGCTGAGTGCAGCACAAATGAGAAGAAATGGAAACCACCACTCTGGAAAATTAATGAAACAACCAACTTTACACAATCCACGGATGTCCAAACACTGAGATAAAAGACAGACGGAGCCCAGACAACAAATAAGCAGGGAAGAAAAGAAATACAGAAATAGAGAAAGGTAAAAGCCCAGAGACAAAAGGTAGACAAGCTAATTTAAGAAAAGCTAGCAGCAAACAAGCCAAGCTAAGGCCAGACAGTCATAAGAAAGAATAAAATTCCATGTTTATTTGGGAGCTGGGTGGTGGGCCCCCAAAAGAACAAAGAGTAAAAAACAACCAACAAGAAGGATATAGTGGTGGGGGCGGGGGGTATAAAAGTGTGCTCTTGAAGGAGACACTGAGTCTCCCTGCTTCCTGGCTTCCAGGAGGCGCAGGCTTCCTACACAATCTCATTAGGATGTGAAAGCTGCCACTGGTCCAGGACACAGGTCCGATGAACTAACCATGACCCAAATAAATTCCTCCCTGAGAGCTGTGACCTCCACCTGCTGTTACAGGAGCCTGAAATTTGGATAATACATCCACTGATGTAGGCTTCCCCTCTGTATGCTATGAATATGTTTTACTGCCATTGGTTAATAAAGGATCTGCTTTTGGCCAATGGCTTAGCAGAGTAAAGCCAAGCGGGAAATCCAGAGACAGAGAGAGAGAGTAGTAGGAGCCAGGGAGCCATGTAGCCACTGCAGAAGACCAAGTCGAAACTTTACCAGTAGGTCACAACCTTACAGTAAAATATAAAATAATAGAAATGAGTTAATTTACAATATAAAAGCTAGCTAGACATATGCTTAAGCTATTGGCCAAACAGTATTGCAATTAATATAGTTTCTGTGTGATTATTTCAGGTCTGGGCAGCCAGGGACGAACAAGCGGTCTCTGCCTACACATCCACCATATTCCTAAGTAGGGGAATATAAAATTTTTCCTCTTGCACAACAAATAGAATTGGCCTACTCAAATATCATATCCTGAAATTACATAAAAGTTTGGCTGTGAATAATAACCCCTATAACCACCAGATGCTAAGACACTCTTTCCTCATCAATCAGTGAAAATACAGGTACTACAGGTTCTTACTGCCCCATCTGTTAAATGCTTGAGGACTACAGTCCCACAGCCCTTGGGCTGTGACCTGCTGCTGCCCACTCCTCTAGCCCCAGCCCTCCCACCTAGTCCGAAGGGAAGCACACCCTCACTAAGACACATCCAAGCCCAGCCTTGAGGGAGCCCACCCTGCTGCCCCAGCACGGGAACTCAGAGTGCTCCTGCAAGCAATCTTGTTCTGTTTTAATTACTGAGTGCTTGTCTGCATGGATGTGCACACTCCACGTGCATGCCAGATGTCCACAGAAACTAGAAGAAGGAGCTGAACTGGAAGCACAGGTGGCTGTGAGCTGCTGTGTGGGCACTGGGAAGCCAATCTGGATCCTCTATAAAGAGACAGCAGTGTTTCGCCCACTGAGCCAGCTCCCAAGCCCTGTCAGTACAGATTTACTGTAACCACACTGACTAAATGTGTCAGTTTTTAAAGCCTTTTCACTACAGTAAGCTTATTTGTTTCTTATTTAATGAGTACAGAATAAACCATGAGAAACTTTTATAAACAGTGGTAATGTTAATAACAACAGAAACGGACTCAATGCCACTGAACCACATTTATTTAAATGGTAAATTTGTATTTTGTATATGTTTTATCACAATTAAAAAATCACAAAATATATAAATAAAAGTAAACTTATATGCTAACTAAAAGAAACTAATTCCACTTATAGAAAATTCTGAAAAATTCAAAGTATTCAGACTCAGGTTGATGGGATGAACATGGAGAATGAACCGTAACACAGGACAAGATGGTGGAAATGGCCACTGTTATGTGGGGGTTACACAACCCTCTACATTTAAAACATATCATATTCACATTTAAATTTCACAAATTATGTAGGGGAAAAAATGAGAGACCTGAAATGGTCCAGCTCTGCTTAAATCATTTCTGAAATCAAACAAAAGTTCACTGAATATCAAAGATCACAGTTATCAAAACAGGACTAAACCCTAGTTCCATATGTGAGCCTAAGGCTCCTCACATCCCATGAAATGCTGATGTGGCAGTAGTAGAGGGTGGTGGTAGGAAATTGTATCAGAAAATCAGTATCTCCTCCTGGACTATGGATTCTAAACACTAACTGTGAGTGTTCAAACATTCGTAAAGGTGTATTTAAGGAGACTCTAACCAAATGTCCAGCAACACTGTTATCACTTCCCGTCCCTAGCGCATCTTCTCCTTACAATCTGCTTCTTTTGTCGAAACTGCTTTGGGTAAGATTATGATTCTCTCAGTTCATATTTCCTATACTTTTGTACATTAATAAGATAAATATCTGAATCTTAATTCTGAAGGCAGGGCTATCGATTTTGTGAAATAAACTTTTACCTTCTTATTCCAAACAGAAATTGTTTGTAATATTTAACATTAGAATTAATCTTGGTTTATCATCTAAAACACTGGCTCCATTTTAATAACCCACATATAAAGTTCTTGCACATACTATGCATACGGGCAGTCTGACATGAAGCACCGTGGACAGGCTCACACAACTCGTGAGTGGTCTCCTGACATACCGAACCATTTATGTTTACTATTTTCACCTTCGTTTCTGTCTCGACTAGAAAAAGGTACATTAATAACTTAACAAATAACTTATAAAACTTCAGCTATAGCTACAGGAATAACATTTTCTGTCTTGACACAAAATATTAGCTTTTACTAAGGCACATAATAAGATCTTTTAGAATTCTCAATAAAGCATACAAGCAAGGCCACATTAACAAGCCTAACATTCAGTCACTGATTTCTGTAAGAAATGCATGTGTCCACATAAAACCCACTGCAGCTCTCATTTTCTGGAAATGCAATTTCTACTATTTCTACAATCATTATAATATCTCAGATATTGTAATAATAATAACCTGGCCTTGGGCTCACTCAAGGCTATGCTATAAAGTTCACTTATTCTGTACACCCTCATCACTTTATCTCCGTGACCTACAGCTTCCTGCAATGTCAGAAAAGGAAAACTCTGAAGAAAGAATCTGCTTTCTCACTGGTAATGTTAGCTCCACAATGCAGGTCTATAGGAAAGTGAGTGTGGAGAGTCTCCTTACATTTAGTCTTCTGCTATAAACCTGCGTTCTGTTGACTTGGTTCCCTCTCACAGATTTCTGCATTAGCTGTCTTTTAGGTCCTGTGGCTTCACGGTATCAAAGCTGCAGCTGGTGCAAGTATGGTAACTCACTTTCCTTCCAAACAGACAACACTGCACTGACAAGCCATTTCACTGACAAGTGAAGAACTCTGTTTTCCTGTTCCATGCCTTGTGATTAAAGGCAGAACAAACTATTGCAGCTGTGGCCATTTCAATATTATTTTAACACATCCATTTTTCTTAACTGCCTTCACTGAAAAAAAAAATACATGTTTACAGCTTTTGTTGCACTTTTCACTTCTAGCCTTCTAACTTCTGAATACAGATGACGATGTTTCTAAACTTTGTTGGGTAAGAGTAAAGCCCATTCGTGCACCACTACCTTCAGCAGTAACTTTTATTTTTTAAGAATTACTCCCCGTCTTTGACAACTTTTCTCCTCTCCACGTAAATGTAAGCATGTACTTTAACTCATAATTCAGTGTTCTGATATAGGAAGTCTAAGCTAGACTATTTCACAAAATATAAACTGTTAACATTATGAAAGCTTCTAAATGTTGAGTAATAACCACTTTACAAGAGTCAAAAACTAGCTGACGTCAGGATTACCTCCTATAAAATAGATCCCTACAAATCTAAAAAGCAGCTGCACACTATTTTCTATGACTTAGAATATAGCATAAAAAAATATTATCTAACAAAACCACAGACAAAAAAGAAAAACCAGGAATCTTGGTGGCCACAGGAAGTCTTACTAGTTCCCGTAAAGCCGAGCTGGGGGAGGTGAGGAAGGCTGCCAAGTCCTTACCCAGTGGTGCCGGTGCCGGAGCTCCCTGATGGTGCTTTCAGCCTGCTCCAGCTTAGCGCTGGCCTCATCACTCTGCTGTCTGATGCTGGCCAACTCCCGTTTTATGAGGTAGTTTTCCTCAGCCTCCTGGGCTCTTGTCACTTGTCCCTTAGGACATAATTTTTTGTGTGTGTATAAAGCAATTTAGAATAGATTTAAGAAAGACTGTCTTTGTGAGGTTTAGTTATTTTTTGACATGACATGTTAAAAAAAAAAAAAGACACCTCAGAGAAGAGAATAGCCAAGGTAATTATTAGCTAGAAGCTTGTTATTTTGCTCTAGCAAATTTGAGGAAACAAAATGAAATTTTCAATTGACAGTCTTAAGAACAATTCTCTTAGTTGATAAAAAAAAATGCAATTCATGCAATATTATGGAGTTGTACATGCATGGGTAAAATGTTCAATGAACAGTGGTTAATGTCACAGAATCCACTGCTTACCATTTGAAATAAATACTTTAAAAATAAGGTTAGGTTAAAACGTGCAGAGAGGTAGGCATTCATTTAAAAATACATTTATCAAAACATTAAGTATACATTCATATGCCAGCCCAAAGAATTATTTTTTTGGGGAAATGCATGTAAAATTGCATGCATTAAGTATGAATTTCTAAGTTTAGGATTTTCTTTAGAGGTTAGTGAAAATACTAAAAATAAAAAAGATAAAATAAAAAAACTATACCTGTATCAATCTATCTGCCAAGGAAGCACTTTCCTACAAAAGGAAAAATTTAGATAGAAATATAAAAAGACGAGAAATCAAAGTGATAAAATTAGGAATAAGAAGAAACACCCACACCCAAATTCCATTTACTTTTCATTGATAATTAAAATGGATATTTAAACTATTTTTTAAATGTATTTTTATTTTTAAATCTTAAAAAATAGGGACAGCTTACAGATAATCATGTCTCTAAAAGAGATAAATCTTTCATTACTTAGGACAAAAAGTATTTTTTTTCTTGAAAATGTACCTTTAAATATTTATTTCTAGGCCTAGTCACATCATCAAACCACTTCCAGAGGGGAGGAATGGATTTGGCTCAGCAATACACCGCTCACAAACACAGCAGCCACTGGCGCAACAGCAGCATCCGAGAAATGAGGCAACAAAGGTAACAGGAATTCTTAAGTTCAACTTAAACTCTCAACAATAATCCAGGAAGTACACTTTTGGTTCAAGAATTCAACGAGATCTAAGTTCTTAAGAATTCTAAATGCTGTCAAAGAGAACGCGTACTCACCCTTCTAGACATAAAACAGACTACACCTTCCTAGATCTTCATTATTATTCTGAGGATTCGATGAAATAATGCTTTCTCTGTGAACATATCTAACTCTAATAATGACAATCATTTAAGCTGCATATTTTACTGCAAGCTGAGTATTTGGTGAAAGCAGGCATAATACAAAGTAAAAGGACTTGAGAAGTTCAACACATGTGTGGAATCCCCAGTCTCACAAGAGGAGCCATATCTGATGAGATGAGCATGGCAGTCAGTGCAATCAACGGAGTTGTAATGAGTATCCTGTCCTGCGCACGACTACACAATATAAAACCATGGGACATCGCAACTGTCATTCTTTCTTGGATATTAATCTATAAACTTTTAGAGAAGATTTTAAATATAATTGGTATCTTGAGGAGCAGATACACGCCAACTTACTCTCAACCTTTAGCTTTACAAAAACACCTTCTGAGTTCAACTGTTTTCATTTAAGAAAAATTGTTGGGCTGGTCGCTTTTATTTATTTTATTTTATTTTGAGACCATTTCATGTAGCATAAGCTGGCCTGAAACTTAACACTACGGCCAAATGACTTTGAACTTCTGACCCTCCCTCCTCCACCTCCCAAGGGCTGAGATTATGAACATGCATCACCATGCACAGTTTATATGGTGCTGGGATTGAACTCAGAACTTAAGAGCATGCTACATGCCTAGCCCAAGAAGACTCTTAAATTCAATTCATTCTTAAAAACACAACTACAAAACACATTCTATCAAAAGCATAATAAGAAAAATAGAAAATTTTCTTGCTTGCTAGTTATTTTACATGAAACAGAAAGGAAAAGCTATTGAGTAGATATAAGACAATTCTTACAACCAAAGAGTTATAAAACTATTTAGTGTTGAAAATGAACATAAAAGCAGATTTTATCATCACTTTGACTAAATATAAAGCTTTGGTGTGGAAGGCCTTAAAAGAGCCCTGTCATGTACAATGTATGGCTCAAAATCCAGGGAACACTTAAAGTTCATCTTTAAAACATCTGTCAGAATGTATTCCCACCTAAGTCATACTTTTAGAGAACCTATGAGAAAAAAGCAAATGGTATCAATATGTAATCCTATTATTAGCTTCTGCTAAGCCTCACCAAGGGTGTTCATTATCAGTAAGTAGAACAACAGTAAGCAAGGGAGCTGAGGTGAGCACCACACTTAGTAGCGTACATACCAAACTGTTTAGATTTGCTACATTTAAACGGTAAGCAAGGGAAGCTGAGGTGAGCACCACACTTAGGTAACGTACATACCAAACTGTTTAGATCTGCTAGATTTAAACGGTAAGCAAGGGAAGCTGAGGTGAGCACCACACTTAGGTAGCGTACATACCAAACTGTTTAGATTTGCTACATTTAAACGGTAAGCATTGAACAGAAACTTGCAATAGCCATTTTACTTACTTTTTCTAATGTTTCAATGCGTTGTTTTAAAAGCCTATTTTCTGTGCGTAGCCTCTGTGAGGAAAAAGAAAACAATGTCTGTTTGCAAGCATTCTCGAGAGGATTCCCAAGTCACAGTGTGGATAATGTGCCACCTTCTGTAAGAGCTGACAGGCTGGAGAGATGGCTCAGAGGTTAAGAGCACTGGCTGCTCTTCCAAAGGACCCAGGTTCAATTCCCAGAGCCTGCATGACAGCTCACAACTGTCTCTAACTCCAGTTTCAGGGGATCCAACACCTTCACACAGACATACATGCAGACCAAACACCAATGCACATACAAAATCAAGAGGAATAATGAGAAATGACTGTAAGGAACTGTTACATTATCATATGTTCAACTATCAAAGCTTAGCATAAGAATACATGGCAAAGGAAACAATCCCATTTGTCATGCCACCTGTGACGAAACTTTAAACATTAAATGCAATGCATAAAAAGTCTTTGTTTTCTCCATTTATAATGGCTTATACTCTGATTTTTTCAAAGATTAATTATCTTAATTTTATATGTACGAGTGCTTTGCCTGAATGTGTGTTATCTGTGCACCAAATGTGTGCAGTGCCCAAGGAGTCCAGAAGAGGGTGCTAGACCCTCTTGGAAAAGGAGTTACAGACAGCGGGTGCTGGAATTTAAGCCTGGTCCTCTGGAAGAGCAGTTAGTACACTTAATGGCTAAGCCATCTCTACAGCCTGCCTTATAATCTTATTCTAACATCCCTTGTCTCCTCCACAGCCTAACAATATAATTAGTATTCAAATATTAGTTGAACAAAAATTTTAATCCCTGCACTCAGGAGGCAGAGGCAGGCGTATCTCTGTGAGTTCGAGGCCAGCCTGATCTACAAAAGATAGTTCCAGAACAGGTTCCAAAGCTACAGAGAAACCCTGTCTCGAAAAAACAAAGCAAAACAAAAAACAAACAAAAACACAAATGAACCAAAAAAAACAAAAGAGAGAGAGAGAAGAAAGAAAGGAAAAGAAAAGAAGATTAAAAACTAGTTACTAGTATTTTCTTGCATAAAAGGTGAAAGCACATTTTTTCAAAAGTGTACATTTATGTAATTATTCAATGCTAGACTTCCCGATACTTACCAAGTTACTATTAAGCCTTAAATCTAAATAATTTCACTTTGACAACTAATCTCTTTATATATTTAATCAATATAACGTATTAATCACATAAACTATTCCTGAGTGATGTGTGTGTGGTGCATTTCCAAGTGGGCACACCCATGTGCACATGTAGGACACATGTTCTCCCATGCTCTGCCTCACTCCCTTGAGACAAGACCTTTCCCTGGACCTGAAGAGCAGCTGACAGTCAGCAAGACCCAGGCTCCTCCTGACTTTTCCCTCCACAGCACTGGGGTTGGGTGTAGATGCATACAGCCTTGTCTAATTTATTTTAGTATCTAATGAGATGATCATATTTTTTTTCTTTCAGCTTGTTTATATGGTGGATTACATTGACAGATTTTCCTATGTTGAACCATCCCTCCATCTCTGGGACCTGTGGATGATTGTTCTCATCTGTTCTTCGATTCAGTTTGCCAGCATCTTATTGAGTATTTTTTCATCAATGTTCATGAGGGAGACTGGTCTATAATTTTCTTTCTTAGTTACGTCTTTGCATGGTTTGGGTATCAGGATAACTGTAGTCTCGTAAAAAGAGTTTGGCAATGTCCCTTATGCTTCTATTAGATGCAGGGGGAAGGATGAAAGGGGAGGGGGAAGGGAGAGGACATGAGGGATCTGAAGGTTGGGTTGGGGGAAGAGTAGAGAGGGAGGGCAAGGAAAGAGATATCTTGATAGAGGGAGCCATTATGGGATTAGTGAGAAACCTGGCACCAGGGAAATTCCCAAGAATCCCAAGGATGACCCCAGATAAGAAACTAAGCAATAGTGGAGAGGGTGCCTGAACTGCCCTTCCCCTGCAGTCAGATGACTACCTTAATTGTTATCATAGAACCTTCATCCAGTAAATGATGCAGAGATCCACAGCTAAGAACTGGACCAAGCTCCAGGAGGCCAGTCGAAGAGAGAGGAGCGATAATATGAGCAAAGGGGTCAAGACCATGATGGGGAAACCCACAGAAACAGCTGACCTGAGCTAGTGGGAGCTCACTGGCTCTGGACTGACAGCTGGGGAACCTGCATAGGACTAAACGAGGCCCTCTGAATGTGGGTGACAGTTGTGTGGCTTGGACAGTTGGTGAGACACTGGCAGTGGAACCAGTGTTCATCCCTAGTGCATGAACTGACTTTCTAGAGCCATTCCCTATGGAAGGAGACTTTACTCAGTCTAGTCACAGTGGGGAGGGCCTTGGTCCTGCTTCAATGTGATGTGACAGACTTTTTGAACACCCATTTTGGGAGACCTTACCCTCTCTGAGGAGTGGATAGGGGGTTTGGTAGGGGGAAGGTGGAAGGAGGGGAAGGAGAGGAGGGGAGGGGAAAGACTGGTATTTAAAATTAAAAGATTGTTTTAAAAAATAGAAAGAAGGGAAGGGGGGAGAGCAAGGAAGGAAGGAAGGAGGGAGGGAGGGAGGGAAGGAGGGAGGAAGAGAGAGAAGGAGGGAGGGAAGAATCAGGGACTGCCCCCCAGCCCAAATAAAGAACTCTTTGGCTTGAACCAGAGGGATGGGCTCTGCAGTAAAGGCTCTTGTCAGCATGACTGATGACCTGAGTTTAATCCCTAGGGCAGGCATGGTAGAAAGACGACAACCAACTGCAAGTCCCCCTAGTGCACCAAGATGTGTGACACACACACACACACACACACACACACACACACACATGGTCATACACAAATAACACACACAAGTTGTCAGCAGGAGGAGGACTGTCGGTCTTTCCTGGGCCGCGTGGCAGACACCTACAGCCTTAACACTTGGGAGGTGGAGGCACTAGGGTCTGAGGCAGTCAAGGCCACAAGTCTTAGGCTTTTTTGAAACTTTGACATGTGTCTGAGTTTACTTAATTTTTCTACTGATACAGGTTAGCTCATTATACTAGATATGTATGATCTTATCTATATTATTACAGAAACTAGTATTTTCTAAATTAAAAGGGAATTTTTGGCTTACAGGAGGTACAAATAAAAATATCAGACTACATAAAATATATTTATTCGTCCTTCAAACTGCAAATCTACCTGCTTCCTGACAGTAATTCAAAGCACAATAAAGAAAATTCTGCACTGGCCAAGGGATCCTGCCATAGCACAACAGACAGATTAGTTCACCAATGATGTCTCCTACACAGTTGGCCTCAGGTTACTCCACTCTAGACTCCAGCACACAGCTACCTTCTCTGCAAGTTTTACAATTACGTTTAAGCAGAATGCAATTTTCATGGGTCTGTTTTCTCTTCAAGAGGAACAAGAAAAGAAAGATCTGTTTCTTCTCACATCATCCTACTCTGAACTACAGGAGGACGCCAGGAAATACAAATTTCACTCTAACATCTACTCTCAAATTCCTGACTTAATGATGTGCATCTGCAGCAATCTTAAACCCTGGAATGCTTACTTTAATTTCCACTTGCTCCTCCATCTCTTTCGTCTTTATCGTAGTATATTCTTTTTCAAGTCTAGAAAGAAAAGAGAAAGTTAAAGCTATGCTTTCATTCAAAAGCAATTAAATTATTTAATTTAAAAGGACATATTAACATAAAATACATTTCTTTACTTTTCCTTGAGGTATAATTTGAAATAATTTATATGAGAAAAAACAGCCCAGTAGTCAAATGGGCTGAGGAGTGGAGAAAGCATCCTGGCACACACTGCACACACACGACGTCACTGGCACACACTGCACACACACGACATCACTGGCACACACTGCACACACACGACGTCACTGGCACACACTGCACACACACGACATCACTGGCACACACTGCACACACACGACGTCACTGGTAAGCTGTGGAGAAAGCATCCTGGCACACACTGCACACACACGACGTCACTGGTGAGCTGTGGAGAAAGCATCCTGGCACACACTGCACACACACGACATCACTGGCACACACTGCACACACACGACGTCACTGGTAAGCTGTGGAAGTCATGCAGCAAGGAAAGCAGATGACTTTATTTTATCCCAATGGACATGAGATATCAGGGAATATGGCATCACGGTTTCCGTACTTTGTTTTATAATTTCTAAAAAGGAGAATAAATATGACAAAGTATTAACAATTGCTAAAGTTAGAGAGGAAATATGGATATTTATTGTAATAATCTATTTTTCGGTATATTTGAGTATTTTCCTGGTTGAAAAATAAAGTTAAAATATGGTGTGAAGCTAAGCTAATGACTACAAACTATTCATTCCTGAAGAATTAAACTTCATAAAAACTTTATTGGTTTTGCTTTGGTACTTTTAAGTCAAAACTCGGTACACTGACCTTAGGGCAAAGAGAATAAAACATATTTAAAAGGCCAGGCATGGTGGCACACCTGTGACCCCAGCACCCAAGAGGGACAAACGGGGCAGTGACCTGGAGATTAGTCTGGGCTACACAGTGAGACCATGTCACAAAGAACACAGAGAAAGGGCTGGTGAGATGGCTTTGCAGGCAGAGGCACTACCCAGGCAGATGACCTGTCTGTGAGTGCAGACATAAGAACACATAAATGTAATTTAAAAAACAAACAAATCGAGCTTAAAGATAAAATACAGAAGGAATAATTTATAGAGTGAGGACCTGGAGGAGACGGGAATATCTTGTACTCGGAATATTAAATTAACTAGTTTAATTAACTATATTAAGCAACACAAAGGAACAAAATATTTTATTTTGAAATAGGGAGGAGACCAGACAAGGTGGCCACACCTTTAATCCTATTACGTGGGAGGTTAAATAGGAATGTCCAAGTTCAAGGCCAGCCTGAGCTACAAAGTGAGATATTGTCTCAAAAGAACAACAAATGTCCTGTTATTACAAGCGCTGCTATAGTTTAGAAACATGTTATACCATAGAAGCACAACAAACGTCCTGCTATTACAAGCCCCACTATAGTTTAGAAACAACATGTTATACCGTAGAAGCCCCATTGACGTGAATTTTAACTATCACCTTAGGCTAAGGGCCACTGGAAGCTAGAAAAGAATTTCAATAGCTATAATTCTTAATACACTAACCTTATTTTTAAGAGAAAAAAATTAAGCCAGGAACTGCGATTGATCTTGAACTTGTTTGTTTACTGAAACCTGTGCCACACAAAGCTCCTCTAGGAAATAAGAATAAAAAGATGAAAATCTCAACCTCTCCTCAGTGCTGCACTCAAGCAGCTGGGACAGGGCCGAGAGGAATCCTACGTCAGGGGAACGACTAACTTTGTTTTTTAAGTAGGGAGGCTTGGTGTACAACCTGGTGGTAGAGTGTGTACTTAGCATGTACACTGGCCTAGAGCCAGGAGTGATAACAGTAAACATTAGAGATAGCAGCACACCTCTTACACACATATCCAACTACCTTCAGGAAGGAAGGCAGGGGTTTAAAAGCAGCGTGCAGTGGTCCTGTATGTCAGTACTGAAAGCAGGATGATAGTCTAACGTTACCCTTGCTGTACTGAAGCCAATACTACCAAATATGCTGAAATTTTACAGCCTAAGGAGGAAAATGTGGTGCTTGTCACAGGGAACTCCCTATGTCCGCTGACCTGCCAATGCTTCGATAAGCTCCAAAACTACACAAGATCATACAAAATACTTACTTTTTCATTTTTTTTGAGTTGTATTTGACTTGGTAAGCTAACTGGATCAATTTGTCCGGGCCACCGTCAAACTGATGTGGAACGACCTTCTGAAAATGCTAAGCAATAACAAATGAAAGCAGAATTATTACTATAAATGATTTATTAATGGCAAATCTGGAAACACACAAGAAATCATGAACTTACCTGCAACATTCCTTCCATGTCAAGCTGCATTAATTCTGTCTGATTCATTTGAAGAAGTGCTACTCCGACTCGAAACACTATTTCTAAACCCTGATGAAACAATTAAAATAAAGCCAATTTTGTTTATGCTTCCATCGATAAAAACTAATCATTCAAAATAATACCAAGGTAAGCATTTAAGGATCTAAACTAAGAACTGGCAAGCATTCTCTGCCAAGTATGGCCACTTGGGCTTTACACCTGCTCTTCCCCGTGCAGCCCACAGCAGACAGCACACGCACAAGTAGGCAGGGCCGTGTTCCAAGAAAACAAACGAGAGGACGGCTTTGGCATAGAAACTGCAGAGCTGAGTAAGTAATGAACTGTTGTTTGCCAACTTCAGTCCTAACTAAACTAGATAAGTCACATAAACTGATCCCTCCAAGAAGTAACCACGTTCCGACTGCAAAAGACAAAGATCGCTCACCACCATGTCACTGACAACTAAAGTACCACGGGAAAGCCTTCACTAAACTAAAGTTAGAGACAGTTGAACTACAGGAATCCTGTCTTACTACGTCAGAAACAGAAGCATCAACCATGTGGGAGAACTCACTTCTCATTTACTCTCCCTGTATCTTTAAGGTGATGAAGAGGATGAATTTGGAGAGAACAAAACCAAACTGTATAGATCTGAATCCTGGACACAGTCCAAGTCATGTAACACTACAGTCAGGCTGTGCACATTCCCTGTGAGCCTCAGCTCCCCATTTATCACCTAACAAATGGGGCGTGGCCACAACCTAACCAGGAAGGTTGTTATGAGGGCTGAAGGAGATTAACTCATGGAAGCATTGCCGTGGAGATACAAAGGCAGCTCTCTCCTTCCTCCTTGCATTGCCCTGCTCTAATTAACCCAATGACTCCTTTATTCTGTCTTTATTCCCAATCTGTTCATTAGCTTACCTCAGACATAAAGATATCAAATATCCTTGTTGCGATTGGTAATGGGAAAGTTGTAAGAAAGATAGTCAGAAACCAGGATGACGCATACATTGATGTGTGGAAACTCTGCGACTGAAAATGCACGAAGAGCTCTGGAAGATGCTCCTGGAAGAGAAAATAATTAGTTACAGTAAAACAAACTGAGGATCAAGCCAGATTATCTGTAGGCAAGCCTACAGCAAACACAAAGAAGAGCAAGAATAACAGAAAAATGCAAATACAGAAACTGAAACTTTGTCGTTAGCAGCAAAGGACAAAGCAACAACCGAGAGTTGGAACATCAGGGACATTTTAACATGTGATTCACTAATAAGAAAAACTACATCATAGCCAAATTAAACTTAAACCAAGTATCATCCATCCAACCACTGGTTGAGCAGAGAAGTAATAAAATGTTTCATCTTGTTGGTGAGTACAGCTGTTCAATATCTTCTATATTTTCACTAACTATAATATTTCTTAGAAATTTCTAAGTAAATGCCATGCTGAAACTTTTAAGTACCATATACCATCAGCCATCTGTCTTTGCCTCCTACAGAGTAGGAAAAATACAAGGATCTTCAACAATGTCTTAACTCCTAGCACACCAAGAGTTTAAGATTTGCATAAACAAACAAAATTACTATTTCAGAAAAAACAATTATCACATGATGTATTCTGGTTTTCTTAAAATGTAAAAACAATTTCATATCCCATTCTGAAAACTGTTCCTGGTGCCCAAATGATGGCCCAGACCCTAAAACTCTTTCCATCCAACTGGAATGTAAACCTATTACAGGATAGTAAATTAAGGTTATTTATTTTAAATGAAATTTAAAATTAAAGAAATAAAAATTAAATCCAGAAAAGTAAAAATTTCCAAAGATGTTTCCGCCAGGTGCGGAGGCACACACTTTTAATCCCAACACTCAGGAGGTAAAAGCAGGTAGATCTCTGTGAGTTTATGGCCAGTGTGGGCTACATAGCAGGTTCTAGGCCAGCCAAGGCTACACAGTGAGACCCTGTCTTTAAAAAACACTAATTGATTTGCACTTGACTGATTCCAGCCTTCCTTTTCTCTTCACCTTTACGCGTTGGCTTCTAGACAATCTCGACCTGAGGCTGGTCACATCAAATTATGGAAACATGCAAAAAAAAAAAAAATCACTGGGGGCCAAGATGCAAAGAGAAAGGAGGGGATGAACACGACAGTGTGGAGTCTCAACAGTAAGTGAGCTGGCTTCCCACACAAGCACTCAGACCACGTAACAGAACTGCACACGGTAGGAACAGAAGCACAGCACCTAAGTGTGGCCATTTGAGGACAACACTTAACGTTTCTGAGAGCCCCAGAGCATGACCAACAAGTCACCATGGGATTAAATCACTGACTGCATTTTCACTGATGCTATGCCTTTTTTTAAAAATGTGTTTAAGAATTTTGCTTGTATTTACTGTGTACTGTGTGCCTAGTGCCCACACAGATCAGAAGGCGGCACTAGACTCCCTAGAACAGGAATTACAAACAGTTGGAAGCCACCACGTGGGTGCTGGCAATCGATCCAGGTTCTCTACAAGGGCAGCGAAGGTGCTTTTAACCACTAACCCATCTCTGCAGCACTTGCTTCTATGATTCTGACACAGAATTTGCTAAGATGACATTGAGAAAGGGGTAAAAGGTAAAGTGAACGTTTACCTGTATCATGCACTCAAACTGGTACATACAAAGGCCCAGTTCTGCCATGCTTGGTTTAAAGAGTTCACGAAGTCTGTAGTCTTGCATTAATTTAACAAACACACAAAAAGCTTCTTCTTCTGGCATCTATTTTAAGAAGAAAAAAAAATAGTAACACAGTTCATCATTCCACAATATATAAGTAGGCAAAATCAAATTATAGACAAAGTACCACTCAGTAACAAAGTTTCTTTTACTTTCTTTAATGTGTATATGTTTGCCTGTACAAGAGCTCACAGAGGCCAGAGGT
Source organism: Myodes glareolus (assembly GCF_982192425.1). Taxonomy (NCBI): domain Eukaryota; kingdom Metazoa; phylum Chordata; class Mammalia; order Rodentia; family Cricetidae; genus Myodes; species Myodes glareolus. The sequence goes on along the minus strand of NC_142033.1, from coordinate 1,687,388 downwards.
CATCCCTCAGTGCCATTCCTTGGGCTCCATACATCCTGTTGTCTTGAGACAAGATCTCTCGGGTCCTGGCTCATGGAGCAAGCCTTCCTAGCACTGTGATTGCACATGCATCACAACACTAGGCTTCTTTACGTGGACTCTGGACACTGAATTAAGCCCACAGTGCTTTCAGTGGTCAGAGAGTGGTATAAAGAGCAATGGATAAGAATCAGGAGGTTCCAGGCTCCCATTCTGAGAATCAGACAATGACTCTTGCAAACTCTGAGACTAACTGCCTCAACTTTTCTAATTCACTAACTTAATCAAATGTGTGTATGTGAATATATACATGTATGTGTATATGTGCATACACATCCCCACATGTCTACAGCCATGCCAACCTGAATAGGACCTATTTCATCTAACCAACAAGTATTCACTCATAGCTACATACTGTTCTCTTTCTAAATGTAAGAATAACAGCAAGGAGAAACATAAGCTTTACTCAAGAGGCGCTAAGATAAACAGGTTATGTACAGACTAAGCCATAGCTACGTCAGTAGTGATGAATGCTATGGAAATAAACTGGAATAAGAGTACGCTGGGGAGACAAACTGCTCTCTATGTGAGTCGGGAATGGGCCTTAATAAAGCAAATTTTAAGCAAACAAGGAAAGGAAATTAGAGACCATCTGAGAAAAAATAGTCCTGGAAGACAGAGAGTACGAAGGCCCTAGGTGGAACAAGATCCCTGTGGTGGTCTGAATGAGAATGGTTCCCATAGGCTCATAGATCTGAATGCTAGGTCCCAGTTAGTAGATCTGGAAAGGACTAGGAGATGTGGCCTTGTTGGGAAGAGGTGTGGCTTTGTTGGCAGAGGTGTGTCACAGATGGGGAGCTTTTAGGATTCAACAGCCCACACCACTTTCTCTCTCTCCCCATGCTCCTCCCTCCCCCTCACTTTCACTTGCTCCACCTCCCTCCCCACTCCTACCCCCACGTGTGGATCGGAAGTGAGCTCTCAGCTACTGCTCCAGAGCCATAGCTATCTGCCTGGCTGTTCCCACGCTCCTCACATGATGGTCATGGACTCACTCTCTGAAACTGCAAGCCTCATTTAAATGCTTTCTTCAATAAATTACCTTGGTCACGGTGTCTCCTGACAGCAACAGAAAAGTAACTAACACAGCCCTTAAGATGCTGGCATGCTTGGTCAGCAAGTCAAGTTATCCCCTTGTATAAAGTAAAACCTACACAAGAAGTACTTGTATAGTAGCAGATGCCAAGCAGAGAATATAAATTAATGAGATTAAACTTACATTGCTTTTAAAAGTTAATGAGTAAAGAGTAAAGGAGTTTAAAGAAAAAAACAATGAAACCAAACACACAGGCTCTGGAAGCCACATTGTAATTTTTTACTTTTACTTTAAGACAACTGGAAAGCTTTGGGGATTCTGCACAGAAAAGACACATGATGTAATTACCAAAAGAACTTCTATGCTTTAAAATTATCTGCAATTGGGTTTTAAAAGTAAAAATCACTAGGAAATATCCAATAAAAAAATAACTCAAAAGGCATTCAAAACTCAGGTAAAGCACCCACAAAGCTAGATAACTTTCTCAAAATAATACAGTTTTCTAATCTTCATTTATAGCCTGTGAATGAATTTCAAAAGAGGATGTCCCCCAAAGATCTCTCAGCACCTCTTACTGAGGACAGCTGTGAATGAGAAAATACATGTTCCCCAAGCTCAAAAAGCCATGGGCAGAAGGCAAACCTGCATGTCCTCCCTCTGTCCAGAGGCAGCCACAGCTCTGCTGTGCAGACCATTCCTAGTAATTCAAGTCCTAAAGCCGCACTGACCCGTCAATCCCTCTTCTGACTCGATTTCCAAACTCCCATTCTGATCCTCAAAGGCATTCTCCAGGATACTCATCTTTCAGAAGGCCCATCTGAAACACGCTTTTGTTCTCCACCTCACCACCTCACAGAGGATCTCACTGAACCTCAGGGACACTCCCACAGAAGGAACCTCTGCTCTGCTCCCTAAAACACACGCCAACCTCCACAAACATTAATGCAGCTTCCACAAACTTCTGGGTCACTGCTCTACCAACTTATTAGTCATCTGCCTTGAGATAAACTCTCTAGCTTTTGACTTCCTTTGCTCCACAGAGCATGGCGGGAAGTTACTATCTCACCCTCCACAGCCACTCCAAAGGCTAAAATCGGTTTTCTACTTCTTGTGTGGCCATTTCTCCAAGACTAAAATATTCTTTTGTGGAGGGGCAGGAGTCTCCTGAAACAAGAAACTCAGAAGACTCAAGGCCGATTACGTAACCTCCTGATGTTTTGATGGAGCAAAAGGAGACTCCGGTGGTGCAGCTACTTCACAGGAAACCCCAGCAATGCAGCTCTGCAAGCTGCAGCAACACCCATTCTGTAGGGAGGAAAACATCCTTCTCTAGAATCTAGAGTCTAGACACTCAGCAGAGATGAACACTGTTATTTCAAAGTTAATAAAAAAGAAAAAGGAACAGATTTGTGGTAAAAATCACTAGATTGATAATAATTATATTTGACTTTAATAATAAAAAGATATACTAGTGACAACTATTTATAGATCAGGACAATCAGGACTTTGGGGAAGCTCTAAATACTACTTTTATGCCATATAAATTATAGCCCAGATTTAGTAACATGGAAAAATGTCCTACAATCACCACTGGAGTTCTTACTACACACGGTAAGTAGTAGCCAGCTTGTTTATACTGTGCCCTGGAAGGAGGGATGGAGACCAGGAACAGAGCATGCTCAGTGCGCACGAGGCCCGGGGGGGGGGGGGGGGGGGGGGGGGGCTCCATTCCCAGGACCTGAGCAACAAACAGGGATGGAGAATGGAGTCCTGACACAGAACTTTTAAGTCAGATGGTAAGGAAGTAAAAACCAGGAGACTTTGGTTCCTACTCAGCTTTCATCTACTCAAGACAGACTGCATGCCTCAGGCTTGCCAAACACCACGCAGACTCCACCTACAGAAACTCGCAAAGCATCCAGACGAAGACAAGGCCATCTGAAATGGGAGTCTAAGCTCACAGGCTGAGTGCAGAACTGAGATACAAACCGTGGCATACACACTTCAAATCAAGCCATTTTCAGGACTAAATTCTGAGACTTACATAAAAAGTTAAAAAAAGAGACTTCCATCAAGGGTAAGGGATGAATGTATATGCCATTTCCCTTTCCAACTTTAATCTCCATACCCCAAAATTCTAGAAGCATCCTACCCAAACCCACTCCCAAATCAGTCAATGACAATGTCGTATCCCTGGGACAGTAAAGGTAGCTGAGTATCATAACTTTAGTACATCAAGATGTGAGTAATGAGCTGATGGGGAAAGCCTTGTTAACCAATACCCTTTAAGAGGTGGAACCTAGGTTAGGTGTGGCTTTCTGGGACCAAGAGAAAAGAATCTGTGCACCACCCAGGTGTGCTCTGCGTAGTTCCCCCCCCACCCCGTGGTCAAGCAGGGCCTGGATCTTCCATGCCTGTGGGTGAGTTTCTCCCTTGTAATAAATAAAATATATTTGTCTATCTTTTAGCTACCCTGGTTATTTCCATATCAAGGTAACAGCGACAACAAGCCTATAGCTAAATAATATATAACACTCCTAAGTATATTTCCAAACATGTATATAATGTAAATAAGATTTTGTAAGAAACTTTTATTCTTATTTTTGGTTGGGAAAAGATTATTCCCAATGAAATGTTGATAAGTAAAATTAAAAAAAAGGTAACAAGTTCTTGTAGACTATCTTGGTACAATTGTATATATTAAGAAATGAGCTAGGTAGTAGTGGCACACACCTTTAATCCCAGCACTTGGAAGGCAGAGGCAGGTGGACCTCTGGGAGTTCAAGGACAGCCTAGTCTACAGAGTTAGTTCCAGGACAGGCTCCAAAAGAACAAATAACAAAAACAAAACAAAAGAACAAAAACAAACAAAAAAAAAACCCAAAAGAACAAAGAAGCCGTGTCTCAAAAACCCAAAGAGAAAAGAGAGAGAGAGAGAGAGAGAGAGAGAGAGAGAGAGAGAGAGAGAAGAAAAAAGAAGTAAGTGGGGTTGGAAAGTCGAGCCCCAGCACCATGTCGGGCAGCTCAGAAGTGCCTGTAACTCCGCCTCCAGGAAATTCAGTGCCCACTTCCAGCCCAGGCACTACAGGCATGTGCACAACCCCCCCCACACACACACACATAATTAAAAATACAAATAAAATACTGAAAAACATAAGAAGAGGCAGCACTTAGGGGAGCTGGCAAGACGGCTCAGCAGGTAAAGGCACCTGTTGAGACCAACAGCCTGAGCTTCATTCCTGGAGTCCACATGGTGAGTAAGAACCAGCTCCTGCAAGTTGTGTCTGATCTATATACACTTGGCCACACACAGAGTGTATGTAAAAAGTATTTGTAATTATTTTTCTTTTATTCGAGACAGGGTTTCTCTGTGTGGCTTTGGAACCTATCCTGGAGCTAGCTCTTTGTAGACCAGGCTGTCCTCAAACTCTCAGAGATCTGCCTGCCTCTGCCTCCCGAGTGCTGGGATTAAAGGCGTGCACCACCACTGCCCAGCGATATTATTTTTTTCAAGTTTGGGAGCTGGGCCTGCAGCTCAGTGATATAGCATACAAAGCCTGGGTTCAGTTTCCAAAGAAGAAGGAAGTAGGAGGAAGAAAAAAGAACAGAGGGAGGAGGAGGAGTGCAGGAGCTGAAATCTCATCTGGTAGCAAGAGTATTACTGTACGTCATTTTACTTTCAAAGTGCAAAAGTAAATCACTATGTACACTATGTTTAGGGAGATGACACAAATCTGCTTAACTCAGGAAAACCGGAGACGGTTTTTTAATTCTCCAGTTGACTTTAAGAAATGCAGACACAGTTGCTGCTTGCAGGCATGAACTCACCTGCATAAGCAACAAGCCCACTATGAAAGCACTGCCTTGACAGTAGCCAACCTCACGATCCACCAAGGAGTAGGCCTAGAAAGTAAAACATGGTGTTCAAAACACTTCAACGTGCATATTCTATGTCTTCCTTCTCCAAAACCTAAAATTGGTGAGACAGTTAAATTAAAAGTCCATTTATTTGTTTAGAAAAGTTCTTGCTTACTTGTTACAGATGTTATTCTAAAAATATTTAAAAAGCAAATGGTTTATTACATAAAACTTCTCTGAACAATTTCTCACTTAGAAAGTGGCAGCTCCTAAGAGCAAAGGAAATGAAGCAATCATACTCAGGAAAGGACAGAGATGAACACAGTACAGTGACGGCAAACAACAAAATTCAAATAACTTAAGAAACTGGTATTTCACAGAGGAAAAGGGGAGAAAAACTATGAAAATGCAGTATTAAAAAGGCAACAGTAAATTTTTAAAGGACTGAGCACGCTTAACAAGTAAAGCCACTATCGCAGACCACGAGGTTGAGGCATATGAAGTATCTACTCCCACACTGAAAAGGCCGGTGAGAGAGGGTTAATTTTGTCAACTAATGATAACTAATGTGATGAATTTTTCAATTAGTTCTCCAAACTACCGACGATGAGGCATCAGAATTAAAGCAGAAAGTATACTAAAACTAAGTCTACTGACCAAGAACCTGATTCTTATGATGGGAGTTTACGCTTCATTATGGAAACGTGTAATTTCAACCTCCTTCAAACTCATTTCACTTCAAAACATAAATAACTATCACTTACCTTCATCACATTAAATAAAACCTCCTGTCCCAGGCTGTCTTTTTCCTTAAAAAAGTTGTGTTCTGGGTAAGTTCTAGCAATGTCTCTTCGGATCAATTTTTCACAAGGTGAAGTCATTTTCAGGAGTTCTGAATACTGGTCCTTAATTGACATACTCTGTGCATTACACAAAAGCTGCCACACTATTGCTCTGAAGTGGTGGGGTATCCCTTTACGAACAAGCTCCTGAAAATAAAAGGAAAGCAAAACGTAAATGTCTCATACCTTGCTACCCAACCGTTCTGGGGAGGAGTGTTGGAATGGAAAAATGAATCATGTTTATAATTTACAAAGCTTGTTTACTAATAAATATGAAATTCTTTAAAGAAGTCTAAGATGTGACCCTTGGGTACGTTCTGATCAGGAGGAGCTACAGAGCCTCGGATAAACTGTCATCTGACTGGGAATGTGGGGTCTTAAGGACCTGATAGTCCACAGAGCTACATATCAAAGGGCTGCCAGAGGACAAATGGCAAATACTGATAGAGAATGCCATGACTTCATTTCTGAATTAACAACATGGGAGTTTAACTGATTTCTAAAAATAATTTTTAATTGTGAATGTCTACATTTTCAGGATCCCTACAACAGCCCACAAGCACAGATGATAAACACATATAAAGCAAACCTGTACACAACACAGCTCAGAAATTCCTAGAATCCTTCTGTTTTACCTAATCCGCTAGTAATCCACACCTGCACTCTCCAGGGTAGAGGAGAACTCCAGCGAACAGTGCAAATACCTTCACTTGCTTCTCTTTCTTCTTCCGTGCATCATCCCATTCATTCACAATCCTTCCCCAAAGAATCCAGGAGTCTTCTTCCAGGTGGCTGAGGTTGCTGGAGGCAGAGGAACTTGATACAAGAGAAGAGCCACTGTTTCTTCTTGACCCATTCACAGATCTTAAAGACTTACTATCAGTCTCTATCAATCTAAAACAGAATTAAAATTGTTTATCATCTCACATGAAACTAGACGAAGTAGGGATTGCATTTAAAACTTCACTAAATAATTCGTCCTTAAAACACAAGTTTTAAAACATGTTTGGTTAGTTGGTTAGTTTTCTGAGACAGGGTTTCTCTCTGTAGCCCTGACTGTCCTGGAACTCACTTTGTAGACCAGGCTAGCCTCAAATTTAGAGTTCCTCCTGCCTCTGCCTCCTGAGTAGATTAAAAGCGTGCACCACCAAGCTGGCTTTCAGATACAGTTTTAACAATTTTTGTTTGGTTGAAATCAGTACTGTTGTATTTTTTTTTTACTATACACAGCAGTTTCAAACACTGAATTGGGAAGGTGTACTACAGCATTCTAATACTATCAGCCCCATTATAATTCATACTCATTTCCATTGAGTTCAATGGGAGGCTCCTGACACACACACAGCACTCTCCCGACTCCACATGTGTGCTGCAGGAACCCTCCCTCCAACACACACATATACACCAAATACTTTAAGATAAAAACCAAGAAGGGAGCCAGCACAGTCATGTTCAGCTACTCAGGAAGCTGAGGCAAGAAGTTCACTTAACCCCAAGAGATTTTAAGACCAGTCTGGACAACAGAAATGAAAAATCCTTATCTCAAAACAATTCAAGGACCAATGAAATGGCTCAAAAGGTAAAGGTTCTAACTGATGACCAGAGTTCAACCCCTGGGATTCACATGGTAGAAGTAGAGAATCAATTCCCACAAGTTTTCTTCTGATGTCCACATGTATGCCCCCTCCGAACAATCGATCGATAGATAGATGTAATTTTAAAATGTTTTAAATTCTGATTAGTAAATGGAGGTGGGAGGAGGTGACTCCAAGAGAGAAAGAACATATATTTGTAAAAGTTTCAACAGAATCTATGGATTTACTAATCCTTAAATCCTACCAAGTATACTGTATGACCAGACCAAATCCCTTCTTTTTTTCCTGTTTCACACAATGTGTGTGTGTGTGTGTGCTGACAAATATACATTGTAAAGATATGGCCAAACCAGGCCCCAATTCCTAGTCAATAACAACAGGATTACAACAAGCACCCACTCTCAGTACTCCCTTGGCCACAGGCCAGGTTAACTGATAGCTTTGACCATCACTGAGCTTGTCCTGTAAAGCTGGGGTTTTTCTCTTAAGATTCCTGTTGACTTTTGAGTTTGCAGCCCTGTCTTAGGCTCCTCTCTAAAGAAAGGTGATTAAGGGAATGAAAACCATCTATACCATAACTCATAACTCATTACAATAGTAAGTTCCTAATTTCAATTGCATATTCCTGGGTTATAAATGAAATCTAGGAAATGTTCTATAAAAATATAAATTATAAATGGTTCAGATAGGAAGAATCCTAAAATGTTTATTTGTTTATTTAATGTCACTTCAGTAAATTCTCAAGAACAATCATCTGTTTGGGGTATACAAATGTTCTCAGTACTATTTTAAGAAATATGAAAAGTGAGGCTGAAAAAGAAATATGAGTCAATTCCTATGCCTTCTGGGAGTCAGAGAGATTTATAACACATGCTACAGCCCTTATAGTATTTAACCCACTGCAAGTACATTAAGCCAAAAGAATGTCATAATCTCAGAGTTTTGAAAACCCTGTACATTCTAGATATGTCACAATGTATGACACCATATTATAAATTATAAAAACAATTTTATCCTTATTTGGAGAAAAATACCATATTTCCATAGCAACAATAATTTAAATAACTTTAAATTTTCCCAAATATTGTTATAAACGAAGCAGAAGGGAAGATAATGAAGTGGGCGATACGCACCTGAAGAAGATTCGTTGTCTGTAGTCAATGCAGAAATATAATTTAAACCACACCAACTACACATTAACACAGCTACAACTCTCAAGTCTCAACGTACAAAATGTCAACCAGCACGGAGCTAATGTGACTCCCACAAACCAGTATCAGAAGTATAAAATGGACATGAACCTCTATTTCCTGGGACCCCAACAAACAATGCAGCAGACACAGCTCCCCCTTTGTGTGGGACCACAACCAGCCTGCAGGATACCCGCTCACAACTACACCCCCAATTGCCTTCACAGGATTCCCTTGGATCTTTCCTGAAGCTGCTCTCAGCCTTTGCTCCTAGCCCATCTCTATTCCTCTCTGCCACCCACTGACCTAAGAAGCACTCCCTCAATACCAGGGAACCCACACTACCACACTCTCCTAAGATCCAAAGAAGGCAGCAGAAACCAAGGAATGGAACAACACTCACTCCAACAAAAACAAGACCAGATATCAACATCTACAGGCAACTCAACCACCCTAACCCCAGATGCCTAGACACAAACACAAACGGCCAAGACAATATGCCTCCAGCAGAGCCCAGTAACCCTACTCCAGCAGGGAATACTGCTGAAATACAAAACCAGGACTCAAAACAGCCAATTATGAACATTATTAAGGATCCCAAAGAGGATATGAGTGAATCCCTTAATGAAGTCTATGAAGACACAAGCAGTGGAAGGAAACGAATAAAACAGTTCAAGACCTGAAAGTGCAAACGGAAGCACAAAGAAAACTCAAGTGGAAAAACACCTGAATCTCCACGGAAATTCTAAAAGCCAGAGGGCCTGAGGGATGAATGTCCTACAAACTCTAAGAGATCACAGATGCCAGCCCATATGACTATATCTAGCAAAACAATCAATACAATATATGGAGAAAGAAAATTTTCATAATAAAACCAAATTTAGACAGTGTCTATCTATATTACTAATTCAGCTCTATGGAAGGTGTCACAAGAAAAGTTTCAACCTGAAGAGGTTACTCACACCCAAGAAAACACAAAGAATACATAATCCCAAACCAGAAAACCAAATGGAGAATGAAAACGCCACACTATCGCAACAAAATAAAAGGTATCTATAAACACTGCTCACTAAAAACTCTCAATATTAATAACTCAATTTCCCCCAATAAAAAGGCATTGACTAACAAATTAGAAAGCAGGATCCACCCTTCTGCATTCAAGAATCACACATTAATATCAAGGATAGATATTGCTTAGAGGAAAACGATAGAAAAACATACTTTAAGCAAATAGAACCAAGAAGTTAGCAAGTATAGCCATTTTAATATCTGACACAGTAAGCCTTCAAAACAAAACTAATCAGAAGAGATAGAAAAGGAAGGACACAACATTCTCAAGGAAAAATCCACGAAGAGGATACTGCAATTCTAAACATGCATGCACCAAACACAAGGGCATAAAAGAAACACTACTGTGGTGGCATTTTGTTCGTATTAATAAAGCTTGCTTGCCTGAAGATCAGAAAAGTAAAGGAGCCACACTGGCCAGCCCTACAGACCAGGCAGTGGAGACACATATCTTTAATCCCAGTAGCCAAAATGACACACACCTTTAATCTGAGTAGACACACTAATTTGCCACACAAACCAGGCAGTAGTGGTGCACACCCTTAATCCCCCCCCCCAAAAAAGTCTATCAACCAAAAACGTCCAGGGCCAGATGGTTTTAGTGCAGAATTCTACCAGACTTTCAAAGAGTAAACCCCAATATTCTTCAAATTATTACACACAAGAGAAACAGAAGGAGTACTGCCCAATTCTTTTTATGAGGCAAGTTACTCAGATACCTAAACCAGATAAAGACCAATAATAATTGTGAATAATCTTTTTGATATGTTCTTGGATTTAGTTTGCAAGATTTTATTGAGAATTCTTGCATTATGTTCATAAGGGTAATTCACAATTATCAAGTAGGCCTCATCCCAGAGATTCAGGGATGATTCAACACACGTAAATTGATAGATGAAATCTACCATAAACAGACTAAAAAGCAAAAACCACATGATCATCTCATTAGATGGAAAGGCCTTTGACAAAAACCCAACATTCCTTCATGGTAAAAGTACTGGAGAGAGTAGGGACATACCTCAACATGGCAAAGGCAATTCACAGTAAGCCCACAGTCATCATCAATTTAAATGGAGAGAAACTCAAAGTATTTCTACTAAAATCTGCAACAAGACAAGGCTGTCCACTTTCTCCATACTTCTTCAAGACAGTACTTGGAAGTCTTAGCTAGAGCAATTAGACAATTGAAGGAGATCAAGGAGACACAAATATGAAAAAGTCAAAGTATCTTTATTTGCAGATGATATGATTTTATACGCAAATGACCCTAAAAACTACCAGGAAACTTCTACAGTTGGTAAATACTTTCAGCGAAGAAACAAGATACAAAATGAACATACAAAAATCAGAAGCCTTCCCATACACAAATAACAGACTGAAAAAGAAATCAGGGAAACAGTACCCTTACAACAGCCTCAGAAAATAAATATATACACAAACTTGCAATAACTCTAAACACTCAAGCAAAACCCTTGCATAACAAAAATTTTGAGACACTAAATAAAGAAATCAAAGAAGATATTTAAGACAGTGGAGAGATTTCCCCCATTCATTGATCGGTAGGATTAATATGGTGAAAATGGTCAATCCTGAATAATAGAACAATTGCTGAAGGTGTCGCCATCCCAGATTTCTAATTGTACTACAAACTGAGAGTAATAAAAACAGCATGGTATTGGCATAAAAACAAGCACACTGATCAATGGTATCAAACTGAAGACCCAGACACAAATCCACACACCTATGGACACCCAGTTCTTGACAACAAAGCAAAAAAATACACACTGAAAAATGGATAGCATCTTCAACAAATGGTGCTGGTCAAACTGGATGGCTGCATATAGAAGGAAGCAAGTAAAACTATAGCTAGTTCCTTGCACAAGACTCTACTCGAAACAGAACCATGATATATAGTTACAGAGAGACAGTTGGGGGGGGGGTGCTGAAATAAAAGGATGGAATGTCAAGGAAGGACACCGAACATTAAGGATCATTTGAAGGGTTCTACAGAAACCTATTCCTATAGAAACTACTTAAAGAAATTTATACACACACATTTGTGTGTATGTGTGTGTGTATATACACATACATGTGTATATATGTATGTCCATATGTATATACATATGTGTACATAGATGTGTATGTATGTGTATAAAAAGAAACCTAAATGGAGTGCCCCAGCTAAACATCTTTCATCACCAAATCAAATTTCCAGTGCCAGGAATGGGTTCCATTCCCATGGGAATAGTGCCCTGCCTGCATAAAATGCTAGTGCAATAATAGTACAAATGTTGTGGACACAACCAACCACTGTCGGATTGGATTTCAGGCCAACTCCTTGATATGGAACCCAAGCCTGACACTGCTGTAATAGTAGATAGGCCACAGGCCCACAGTAAAACCAAACACTGGATCTGCTAAAGTAACATAGCAACAAAATGATCCCTCACAACATTCTGCTGTGCACACAGATCAGTGTTCAGTTAGTATCTGAGAGACTTCCTTGCAGTAGACGGAACTAACACAGAGACCCAATCTGGATAATGTACAAAGAGTGAACGACCCTGGACACTCAGTCCTGAATGGGATGTCTTCGGCGCTACATGGAAGAGGAGGCAGAAAGACACTGTCCAGGTCAGATAAGGTCCCCGTGCCGAGAGGTGGCGTGACCATGATCTCGTTATCTTCTACTGACACCACTTGCAAAGGAAAAATTAACTAATCACTAGTTAGATGACCCACACTTACGGCAACACCCATGCTCAGCAGAAGGTGGCCAGCACTAACTAACTAAATGGTGTTTTTATGATTTTTTTTTTGGTCTCATGCTGCTTTGAGCATTTTTTTTTTTTTTGGTTATCTTCCTGGTCTTTTTCTTGTGTATTATGGCTTCCAATTTTGTATTATTATGGGTTTTGTTTTTATATCTGTGTTTCTTGTGCTTTTTAGTTTTTGCTGTTCATTCTGATTTGATTTTTTTTAAATATTTATTTTATGTACATTTAGTATGAAGGTGTCAGATTTCCTGGAACTGGTGTTATAGGCAGATGTGAGCTGCCATGTGGGTGCTGGGAATTGAACCCTGGTCCTCTGGGAGAACAGCCAGGGCTCTTAACCGCTGAGTCATCTCTCCAGCCCTGATTTGATTTTTTTTTTTAACTAGCCTGTTTGTTTCCTAAAGAAAGAAAGAAGGCAGAGTTGGCACTCAAAATATAAATGTAAATGCCTTTTATTGCTGCAAATTTTCCAAAATGTTTAAAATGATGTGAATTACTTAGTGAAAGATTATTTTGGTACCCTCTGTAAAGAGAAGAGGTGTCAACACTTATCTGCACTTGGAATTCTCTTTAAAAAATCTCTAAAAAAATAAAATTATTTTGTTAAAAAATGAAAGAAGTCCTCCGTCTGAGATTTCAAACACTTGTGGAAGAGGTGATACATCAAGTCTCTTCTCAGAGAACTGCATTCGTCCACGGTTTGTTCAAAGTAAACCAAAGGTACTTTGGTAACCTGGTGACAGCTGCATCACGACATCATAGCACAATACATTATGACTTTATGATGATGGTGATGTTACAAAAGAAAAAACCCTACTACGCTACCAATCACATCATCCCCGACCAACTGTCACCCTCCCAGGCTGTCCCATCCGCGTCGGCCTGTGGCACCAGGCTGCGGCCAGGCTGTCGGCACGAGCCCGGGCAGGGGCTCCGGCGGAGGGATCCGCAGAGGCGAGGCTACGGTCTCTTCGGTCTCGGAAGAAGAGACCGCTTCTGCGGCAGCACAAAAGGGGGCGGCTGCAGGGTGATGTGCCAACCGATGTAAAGACAGATACTGTGTCCACTGTGGCTGGACCGGAAGCTGAGCGGGCCTCGGCCCTCTACACATCCTGCCAGGGCCAGGCCAGAACTGCCCACCTCCTCTTCCGCAGCTGATTCACAGCCGACAAGGCAACCTCAGGCCCTGTCTCATTCCACCAGAGGCCCACCAAGACAGCCTTCCGCCCACCATGGCTCTGAAGAGAATCCATAAGGAACTGAACGACCTGGCGCAGGATCCCCCAGCACAGTGTTCAGCAGGTCCTGTCGGGGAAGATATGTTCCACTGGCAAGCTACAATCATGGGGCCAAATGACAGTCCCTATCAGGGCGGAGCATTTTTCTTGACGATTGATTTCCCAACAGAGTACCCCTTCAAACCACCTAAGGTTGAGTTTACAACGAGAATTTATCATCCAAACGTGAACAGTAACGGCAGCATCTGTCTTGATATCCTTCGCTCGCAGTGGTCTCCAGCACTGACTATTTCAAAGGTGCTTCTGTCCATCAGTTCTCTGCTGTGTGACCCCAATCCAGACGATCCCCTAGTGCCTGAGATTGCTCAGATCTACAAGACAGACAGGGAAAAGTACAACAGAACAGCTCGGGAATGGACTCAGAAGTATGCCATGTGACTAAAGAGATTATTGGATATCCTCTACAAGTCAAGGCTCGGGGAACTCTGAACGAGAACGGCCTTCTGATTCCCACTGGACTGTTTGCTATGAACCCACGCTGCACCGCTTCATCCTTCCTGGTGCAGGTTCTTCACCTGACACAGTACTGCTGCAAGCTGTGCTTCTGTACCAACACTGTCTCCTAGCACAGTAACCAAGATGTGAGATTAAAAGTTTTCCTCATTGACTTAAAACTGAGTAGCCACAGTGTGAGGGGTGGTGGTGCATCACACTGCTTAGAAGGGGTAAAGCTCCATCAGCCTGTAGATGGTGAGACTGCTTTAAGTGGAAGCCATTTAAATTTTAAAAAGTTATGAAAAGCTGGGTGAAGAATGTGAAAGTTTCTGTATTCATTTTATTCCATAACACCTAGAATTAGATGAACACTAAAACCAACCAGATTAAATCCAACTCACCACCTGTATTTTAAGGTTTAATTGGTCAAGAAAAAATAGATTGGTGCTATTAGTCTATAAAGTGTGATTGGCTTTGTTCCCAAATTCTTTATACCCCGACTCAACCTCCTTTCTTTCAGTCTTTCTCTCCATGTTCCTTGATGTATTTGTGGTTTCTCAGTAGATACATACAGATCACTAACAGTGCTTATTTTTCTTATGTTAACTGCTTAATCCATTTGGATTTAAGGGTGAAAATTCCATTTGATGAAAAAAAAACCTGTACAAAGACCCAATTGCTCCTCTGTAGCTTGTACATTCAAGAATGATTAATCTGTGTAATAAACTGACTCCTCCATCATTACATAAATGTTAATCTGTGTAATATCCAACTGTTCCAGGCACTGCATAAATGTTAATCTGTGTAATAAACCAACTCCTCCGTCATTACATAAATGTTAATCTGTGTAATAACCAACTGTTACAGCCACTGCATAAATGTTAATCTGCGTAGTAAACCAACTATTCCAGACATTACATAAATGATAATCTGTGTAATAAACCAATTATTCCAGCCATTACATGTTAATCTGTGTAATAAACTCTATTCCAGCCACTGCATAATGTTAATCTGTGTAATAAACCAACATCTCCAGACATGACATAAATGATCTGTGTGATAACTGTTCCAGCCCCTGCATAAATGTTAATCTGAATAGCTCCAGTCACAGAATACATTTTGTGTGAGTAGGTATTTTTGCTTTAAGAACCTTATTTGGTTGAAATTAGTAGATTTTTTCATTCAGTCTTTACATGCTTTTATTTAGATTGATCACATTTTCAAATCATGAAACAACTGCAGTTTATAGCTAAAAAGACACCTTAAAAGTAATTTTGGTCAGGCATTGTGGCGCACGCCTTTAATCCCAGCACTCGGGAGGTAGAAGCAGGTGGATCTCTGTGAGTTCAAGGACAGCCTTGGCTACACAGAAATACCATCTCAAAAATAGAAAAAAAAGTAATTTTATTAAATATGATAGAGGAATAAGTTTAAAGGCTTATGAAATAATATAGCCTCTGAGGAAAAAAGCTTAAATAAGAAACTAGCTTTGTTAATGAAACTAAGTTGCATTATACCCAAACCTCATGGCATTCTTTGGTACATATATAAAACACAAAAACAATACTGGTACTGAGTAGTTAAAAAAAAAAAACTTTGACTAAACTTAGAAAACAACACCATCATACAGTTAGGATGTCTGCATAATTACTTTGCACTAACTTTTACTGGATGTCCACCCAATTTTAAATTCTGCTGTGTATGTAGCTTTTGGTGTATGTGCGTGCATGCTGCATGTAGCGTGTGTGTGTGTGTGTGTGCATATGCGTGTGTGCATGAGCATGCTGTGTGTAGATTGCGTGTGTGGCTTTTTTTTAAATATTTATTTTATTATGTATACAGTATTCTGTCTGTGTGTATGCCTGAAGGTCAGAAGAGGGCACCAGACCCCATCACAGATGGTTGTGAGCCACCAAGTGGTTGCTGGGAATTGAACTCAGGATCTTTGGAAGAGCAGGCAATGCTCTTAACCTCTGAGCCATCTCTCCAGCCCGTGTGTGTGGGTTTTTGAAGTCTTCCCCAACCATACTCTAGTAAAACCTTGAAACATGTCAACTGTATGTCTGAAACATGATTCTTTTCCTAATGTAACTGTAAAAACAAAGCCAATATTCAGTCATGTTGATGTTCTCTAGACATCAGGTTCTTAAAAATGAATCTTTACACTGCCCCCCCCAAAAAAAGCTGAAAAAATTCCAGTTTTTAATTGCCATGAATAAAAAGACAAAATAGAAACTACGTTGCGTGCTTATATATTGACTACACTAAACCCTTTTATCATTATTTTAAAGTATACTACTATCTTTGTAAAAGGGGGAAAAGTAATTATAAAACAGCCTCAGGGTAGATTCTAGAAGAAAAGCATTGCTTAAATTTGGTTTGGTTTGGTTTTGGTGTGTGAGTTGGAGAGGACATCGCTACACAATTGAACGGCCTCTGCAGACCTTCCAGTGCGACAGGAGGGACAAATAAAAGAAACAATGGTAAATCCTGACTTGGTCTAGACGAATAGATATATGCGTGCATGTATGCCTGTGCTTATGTGCACGTGTCTTTTTAACCAAATTTTAAGCAAATTTTTAAAGTTTAAAATTTATATGATAATAAAAAGGTATTTTTGTACACTTGCACATTGTTTTAAGCCAGTTTTTATATGCATAAGAGCCAACAACTAAGCTGAGAGATGGTGGCGCACTCCTTTAACCCCAGTACTCGGGGGCAGAGGCAGGCAGATCTCTGTGAGTTCGAGGCCAGCCTGGGTCTACAATAGCTGGTTCCAGGACAGGCTCCAAAGCTAGAGAAACCCTGTCTCGAAGAAAAAAAAAAAGGAGGGGGACAAAAATATCAAATTTCCAGTGTGGCAAAATACACCTGCAATCCCAGTACTTGGGAGGCTGACATAGGAGGTCACAAAATCAAGGCCAGCTTGAACCACTGCCAGGCACTGTGCCTACATTTGTAATCCCAACACATCAGGGGCAGGAACAGAAAGATCACAAGATGTTCAAGGTCAGCCTGGTCTGTGTGTGAACACTAGGCCAGTCAGGGCTCTGTGTGAGACTGCCCACAAATGAATGAATAAACAGTCATATGCCTTAAATACACAGTTGTATTATGTATGTATAAAGCCTATAGAAGTGTAGCATCCTGGGCCTTCCTGCCCACCACTTCACTGGTGACTACAAAGCCTATGCTTTGTAAACCTGGCCTTCAAACTCACTCAGTTCTCACAAAGTGTGTATAAATCCTACAGCAGTGCAGCATATAGGTCTTCACATCCACTCACTGGCTCAGAGCCTGCAAGATGTGTGTGGTAAATGCAATACACAAGCAAGCCATTGTTAACTCTGATGCTGCCATTTGTCTGTGCGCCTTTTCTGTTTACATACACAAACGCCACTGTCTTATCATCAACTACATTATTTATACAATGTGTAGGTTTAGAGCCAAAAAGTAACCAGCAAGGTTGCATAAACACACTTTAAAGCTCACACATTAGGAAACCATCTAACAGTGCCTTCCCTAGGTCTGTCATCAAATGACACAGAATTATATTTAGACATGACAGTCAAGAAAAGCATTTATAAAAGCCTTAATATGTAGACTTTATAAAAATATATAATTAGAATCAAGCATTCTCATTTATTACTGTTAAATGAATTAGTATCTTAAAAATGCCCCCAAAACAGATGACCATGCAATTTCAACATAATTAGGAAATTACAATAGTGACAGAGGCCACACTTAAGGAGCCTGGAAACTGGGAGGCAGCATCACTGCAAGTCTGTGGCCACTGAGACAGTCCTCGAAAACTTACTCACTTGTCTACCACACATCCTACATGAAGTAGAGAATTGGGAAATACTATAAAAGGGAGGGTAGTTTAGGCTTTATTTCTAACAGATGAACTTTGCATCTTGAGTTCTGAGAACTGAACAGCATCAAGACTTTGCCGTTGTCAGGGAAGTAGTATCAGCATAGGCGTCACGGGACATATACGAACAGCAGTTTTTGTTTGAGGCTTTTATTAGGTTTGTTTTCAAAGTAGAGGTTGTTTACTTTGTATATGAACACCTTCATGCAAAAAGACATTAAAAGCAAAAACCCTGTGTAACACTGTGTAACTAACTGAAAAGTACAAAGGAGCCCTGGCCCCACCCACTCTCATCCTACCCCACCCTGCAGCTGGCAACCAGGCTGCCCATGAAATTACTGCTGCCTCAGTCCTAGAGAAACTCCTTTCTGCTGTGTGTGTGTGTGTGTGTGTGTGTGTGTGTGTGTGTGTGTGCAAGCGCGCTGAAATGCAGAAACACACATGTTCAAGTGTTAGCCTAAGTGACTACTAAATGCTCAGCCATAAAAGGAATATCTCTAGGACCTCCCCAAAGGCCCAGGGAGCATCCTAGAAGACAGCAGAAAAGACTACCAACAGGAGGGGGGTGTTGTGAGACACAGCTCAGGACCTCCCCAAGGGCCCAAGGAGCATCCCAGAAGACAGCAGAAAAGACTACAAACAGGAGGGGAGCGTTGTGAGACACAGCTCTGAAAACAACATAGATGAAGGAACTGTCTGGGGAAAAGGATTTCAGGCGTGAGAGAGCTAGTAAAGGAGGAGGTACACACGCAAGGTGAGCTATACTACATACATGGATGAAACTGTCAAGAAATTAAAACAGCATCAACAGAGGAAAAGTTTTCAGGTATCAATATTTGTGCCTTGACGTACTTGGAAGATGTTCTTGTAGGCGGTACGGGCAGTTTGAAACACAAGCCTAAAGTTCAGGAAAGAAAAAGGTAAAGACTACAGAAATTTGGCAGCTGTGAACAGTACTTCAAATATCAGATGAGATTTGGCTCACTGTTTTCCTGTGGTTATCAGAGCAAAACACAACAGAACTAGTCAGCACACCACCTGGTGGTCTGCAAACCGCTAAGAGTTTATGAAGAACTAAGGTGGGAAAGCGCTGCATTGGAGAACCCTACGGAAAGTTTTCTAACTACTCTGGCAGTGAGAGCAGGGAGTCTTATCACAAAGTGAACAGTGTTTCCAGCATGAGGTTCCAAGGTCTCTAATATTACAACAAAACAGGATGTGAAACAGGCTGGGAGAAAGAAAATAATTTGTCAACTAAATGGTTATTAGCAAATCAGTTAAAATCTGCTCATTAGGATCTACCTGGGTCTGTAACAAAATAGAATTTATTTTGAAAAAAAGGTAATTTATAAACAACGGGTATTTATTGTTCACAGTTCTGAAGTTGGGAAGTCCAAAATCCAAGCACTAATAATCAAGTCTGACGAGGGCATTTCTAACAGTGCCTTCTGTTAACGTGTTCACATGACAGACACTGCCAAAACTCCCTAAAGTCTTTTTTTAGAAAGCATTAATTCCATCCATGCGCACAGAGCTTTCCAAAGGTCTAACTTTATTATACTTCAGATTAAGTTCAACATAGGAAGAAGTTTTGTAGTCACAAACATTCAGATCACAGCAAAACTACATGCCTGACTCACAGGGGTCACATGCTTTCCAGGTGATACATACAAATTCCTCTCTAATCAATAATAAAAAAAAACAGAATTAACACAAAAGAAGTGTAAAAATAATAGATTTGAAAAACCAATTTCTTTGCTTTGTTTCTTTAAAATGACAGCTCCTGTCCAAGATTCCTTTACACAAAGAACTGAGGAGTAAATCAGCCATCCTCAGCCAGACATGACGGCTGACACCTATAACCCCAGCACTAGGAGGCTTGAAGCACGGCTAATGAAAACTCAAGAGACAGATACTGGGGTTCAACCTGAAGACCAGAAAAGCAAAGCAGCCAGCCTCTGGCTCTTACCTCTACCTCAGCCCCAAAAATGGCGATCCTGCCTCCAGGAATCTCAGAATGAGGCTGAGCCTAAGAGCTGTCTCCTCCCACCTTATAATCCTCTCTAGTCCTGGATCAAGGATATGCACCACTATAGCCCGGTTTCTATGGCAAGCTAGTGTAGCTACTGGGATTAAAGGTGCGTGTCACTGATGCCTGGTCTGTAAGGCTGGCCAGTGTGGCTGTTTTACTTTTCTGAACCTCAGGCAAGCTTTATTTATTAAACATAAATATAAAATATAAGATGCCACTACAGAGGCTGAGTAAGGCCTGAGTTTAAGACCATGACTTTAAGACCAGCCTCTTCCACTACACAGTAAGTTCTAGAAAATTCTGAGCTACAGTGTGAGGCTCTAAATAAAATCCTGCCTTCACGATAGAAAGAAAAACAAAAAAACTTAGAAACCAAACCAATTCAAAAGAAGTGGTGTTTTTCCTGTTATATACGCGCGCGTGTGTGTATACACACATATATACGATGTATTATTTATATACATACATGTGTATGTACACGCACACAGCGAGATGGCTCAAGCGATTAAAAACACCTGCTGCTCTTACAGAGGGCAGGTTCAGTTTCAGCACACACACGTTGGCTTTTTCGAGACAGGGTTTCTCTGTAGCTCTGACGCTTTTGTAGACTAGGCTGGCCTTGAGCTCACAGAGATCCACCTGCTTCTGGCTCCGAGTACTGGGATTAAAGGCATGCAACACCATCGCCCAGCTAAAATCTTTAAGGATATATTCTTGCCATAGACTTGAAAGTATCTGTTTTTCTTGAAACCTTTTCATTTATTAATGAATTTTGCTGGATATTTTATAGAGGGTACCCTTAGGGAAACTGAGGTAATGCCCCCCCTTTTTTTAAGTTCTTAAGTATTTAATGAACATTAGACCATGGAGACCAGACTGTACAGAAATATAATGCAAGTCACTTACACAGTTCTAAATGTTCTGGGGCGGCAGCTACATTTTGAAAGTTTAAAAAGTGACTAATTTTTATAACAGATTTTATTTATTTAGATTTCTTTGTTTATTTTGAGACTGGTCCCGCTTTATAGCCCAAGCTGACCTAGAACTTGTGGTGATCCTTCTGCCTTCAAAGCGCTAGGGTTACAAGCATGGACCAGCACACAGAGCTACTTTATTCAATTTAAACAAAAGTCATTTCAAAAAAGAAAAAAAAACCATCATTTTAACATGTACTCAAGTTTTCTTAAAATTAACATTATATTACTTTTTTCAAAACAAGTCTTCAAAATCTGATACAGCTTACACTTAACAGCAAGTCCAAGTCAGACGAGGCGCACTGCACTGCCCAGCAGCCATGGCAGAGCTAAAACACTAAGCAGTATAGCTCTAATGTGGACATTTGAACTGGGGTAACAAAGACTCATGATAATTATATTTTAAAAACAAAAATATACCTAGTATAAAAATGGTTCTGCTTTATCACTGTAGTATCTCTCTCCTTGAAGGATATGCTAAACAGGAAAACTGAAGTAAGTAAAAGGAAACAAAGACGGCTATAATAAAATTTTAAACCAAACAGTCCTACCTCCCCCTGAACTAAAATGCACCATCACACTTGAGACTCACCTCCTCAAGTTCATCTCTGCCAAGGCCTTTGTATTCTTAATATGAAAAACACATTTTAACACAAACCAAAAAAAAGCTGCCCTATTTTAACTTAAGTCTATCAATTATTAACTTTCTTCAAACAAATCTTTGATACTGGACAGAACCATTTCTTCACATTTTTCTGAGGTTGCCACGTACACTTACTTTTTTAAAGAAATAGCTGCAATAAAACCATGTAGAGAAAAATAATTTTTTATTCTCTTGTTTCTTATATTTTAATTTTCTAAAACATTGCCCCCATTTTTGTATCTCTTAAATCAGACAGTTAAAGACACAATTAGAGTAGATTCTCCATGTGGGACGGGAATCATATGCTTCATAGCAGCGTCCACTGGGTATCACAGGCAGCAATTCTGTCAGCTCCTTTTACTTTAGACTTGTAAAATACACAACTTCCTTACCAACTCCCTCAGAGGTCAGAGAGATGATAGGGTGGCCAGCAAAACGGGGAGGAATGCTAGGTCTTCAGGTATGACTCTTCATTTGGGCTGTTGTTTTTAATAAAATTAAATATATCTTCCCTCTGGGCCTGGCATGGCCTTTTGAAAAGTCAAAGTCACTCACAGTGACACATCTCCTAATCTTTTCCAAGACAGTCCCAGCAATTAGGGACCAGCATTGAAATATATGATCTTGTAGGGCATTCTCAAACTACCACAGGAGATTAATAATAGCTGATTTCCAAACCTATGACAAAACTATAATAAATAAGTCAATACAGTACAACCTTAAGACCAAACAATAATAGATGAACAGAACAAAATGGAGTGCAGACACAGACCCAACATCTGTAAACAACTGACATTAACTAAAGTATCTAAGTAATTATGGAAAAGTGGCTGATCAGGCAAAGAAGAACTGGATGTGGCCCATGCCTTTAATCCCAGCACTGGGGAGGCAGAGGCAGGGGATCACTGGGACTTGGAGGCCAACTTGGTCCACATAAGGAGTTTCTGGACAGCCAGAGCTACACAACAGAGAGGCCCTGTCTCAAAGAAATGAAACAAAAATAAAAGAGTTATTTTATTTTTTTATTTTTTAAATATTTATTTATTATGTATACAATATTCTGTCTGCATGTATGCCTGAAGGCCAGAAGAGGGCACCAGACCTCATTACAGATGGTTGTGAGCCACCATGTGGTTGCTGGGAATTGAACTCAGGACCTGTGGAAGAGAAGGCAAGGCTCTTAACCGCTGAGCCATCTCTCCAGCCCAAAGAGAGTTATTTTAACAAATGTTACAGAACAACCAAACATGCACACAGCTGTCTGAAACTCCAGTTCCAGGAGATTCAAGGCCCTCTCTGGCCTCAATGAGCATCAGGCATGTTATGTGATATACATACATACATGTAGGCAAAACATTCACACACATCAAATAAAATAAAAATAAATTTAAAAAAAAATTTCTCAAACTCTGGTCTTGTATGATATACAAGTAAATTCAGTATCACCTGAACCCAAGAGTTTGAGGGCAACCACAAATATCATGAGTCATCTCTCTTAACAGTAACAACAAAGTAAAACTAGAAGAAAATACAGTTTCCATGGACTTGGGTTACCAAATGCACAATCCACCGTACAACTTTAAGCTAGTCTTCCATCAAAATTTAAAACTAGGTGATGAGAAGGCAGTTCGGTCAGGAAAGCCTTTGCTATGCACACACGAGGATCTGAGTTTGGATCCATCTATTACCCGTGTCAAAGCTCGGCATGGGGCCAATGTCTGCAACCCCAGTGGAGGGCGGGAAAGGGAGGATACTGACAGGCAGATCCCTGAACTTCCTAGCCAGATAATCGATAAACTTCGGGTTCAGTAGACTGTGACCCAAAAAAATAAAAGTGGAAATCACCAGAGAAGTCAGCATCAATCTATGGCTTCCACCTCCACACACGCACCTCCATAAATGTGTGCACACAACATACACACAGCACAAATATACAAATTTAAGGGCTGGAGAGATGGCTCAGTGGTTAAGAGCATTGCCTGCTCTTCCAAAGGTCCTAAGTTCAATTCCCAGCAACCACATGGTGGCTCACAACCATCTGTAGTGAGGTCTGGTAGCCTCTTCTGGCCTTCAGGCATACATATAGACAGAATATTGTATACATAATAAATAAATAAATATTTTTTAAAAAAACAAATTTAACTTCTGTTCTTCAAAAGATATTTTAAAACATTTTTAAAATTATTATTTTATGTGCATTGGTGCTTTGCCTGCATGTGTGTCTGTGTGAGGGTGTCATGAAGTCCTGGAACTGGAGTTACAGACAGGTGTGAGCTGTCATGAGGGCGCTGGGAATTGAACCCAGATCCTCTAGAAGAGCAGTCAGTGCTCTTAACCACTGAGCCATCTCTCCAGCTCCAAAAGATATTTTAAGAGAATGATAAGCTACCAGTAGGAAAGTAAGATTTGAGAAATCAACTTCTTGAGAAAGGATTTGCAACTTAAAGAATTCTGAAAACAGGAGTTTGCGAGATGCTCAGGAATTAAGAGCACTGACTGATCTTCCAGAGAACCTGGTTAGCACCTACACAGTGGCTCTTAACCATCTCTAACTCAAGTTCCTGGGGACCCAGTGCCCTCTTCTGGCCTCCATGGACACCAGGCATATATGTGGTACACATGCATACATGAATGAAGACAAAGCACCTATACACACATGATAAAAATAAATTTAAAAAATTTAACTCAACAACAGAAATCTATAAAATCAAAAGTAAGGGGCTAGAGAGTTGGCTCAGTGGTTATAAGCAATGTTTGCTCTTCCAGAGGGCCCAAGTTCAATTCTTAGCACCCACACGGCAGCTCACAACCATTTCTAATTCCAGTCGCAGAAGATACAAAACCCTGCTCTGGTTTCCTCTTTGGCCTCCTCAGCCAACAGGCAAGCAGGTGTCTCACAGACACACACGCAGGCAAAACACCAAACACACAGAATAAACAACAACAATAACAGAAATCAAAGGTAAGGTGATACCTGCCTTTACTTCTAGCACTGGTGAGGCAGAGGCAGGGAGATCTCTCAGTTCAAGGTCAGCCTGGTCTACATAGTGAGTTCCAGGTCATTCCAGGCTACCTAGTAAGACCCTGTCTCCAAAAAGCAACAACAAAAGATATAGACAGACAAAAAAAATAAACAAGTAATAATATTACACTAACATTAGTAGAAAAATACAAATTAATTTGCATGCACCACTGGAACTGGAGAGAGGGTTCAAAAGCTAAAAGCACTGGTTGCTCTTCCAGAGGGCCCAGGTTAAGTTCCTAGCACCCACTTGACAACTTACAACCTCTGTAACTCCAGTTCCAGGCAATCCGACACCTTTCCTGACTTCTGCAGGTACATGATGATCAGACATAGATGCCAGCAAAATTCATACACATAAAAGTAAATGAATCGTTTTTTTAAAAATGCACTATTGCTAGACATGGTGGCAGGTACCTATAATCTCTGAACCTGGAAGATGGAGGTGTCCTCAGATAGATAGCAAGTTTGAAAATTTTTAAGTGAAAGTAATAAAATAAAATAAAACCATACACTATCAATACCTATTAAAACGGCTAAAATTCAAAGCCACGATCATGGTCTGGGCATTGTAGTTCAGTCTGCAGAGTGCTTGCCTAGCATGCATGAAACCCTTGGTTCAGTCTCCTGCACCACATAAACTGTGGTAGCACACACCACACTCAGGAGATAAAGGCAGGAGAATCAGAAGTCCGAGATCCTCCTTACCCTGGGCTCCATGAGACCCCATCTCAGAAAAAAAAAAATTGTCTGATCATACCTGAAATGATTAAGGCAAAGCCATCTTGTCCTGGCTCCTTTTTGATCTGCTCAGATAGTACTCAGTCCTCTACCCACAACAGTGATATCTGTCCTGGTAACACATTTGCGATTTCCGTGACCCTGACCATGACTCAGCTCTACTGACAAAAATAAAGCTTATACGAACATAAACTAAAATAACAGAAGAAGGTATGTCAAGAGTAATTGTCAGTTAGGCGGCAGTGGCGCACACCTTTAATCCCAGCACTCAGGAGGCAGAGGCAGGTGAATCTCTGCGAGTTTGAGGCCACCCTGGTCTACCAAGTGAGTTCCAGGACAGCTAGGGCTATTACACAGAGAGACCCTGTCTTGAAAAACCAAAACAACAACAACGAAAAAAAAGTAGGGATGGGAGCATAGGCCAATGGGGGAGTGTCTAATATATCAAGGTCTGGGGACTCAATCCCAGCCCTGAAAAATAAATAAAACAAAAATGAATGTTTTGTCTTAATAATTCATAAAATTCAAGAAGGATTTAGAGTCTGCTATACTAAGAAAATGAATCTCAAGCGCTATTAGCTGAAGGTAGGAATGAGTATTTGAAATTGACTGTAGTTTGGTCTATATGATAGCCAAGAAGAGACATGTCCAGCAATTTTACCCACCGATTTTGTTCCTCCAGCTTAGCCAGGAGTTCTAAGTCGTCTGGACTCAACTTTGATGGGGAGGCCGGGGAAAGCGCTGGAGTTGACAGTGTGGTGGATGAGGATGTCGTGTGCAATGACGCAGATGGACTGGCCACCTGACTGGCCATCTGACTGACTGTGTGCGAGACTGTGTTCTTCACCCATGAGAGAGTAGAGCTCAGCTTTTCCGCCACCTTGTCTGTCGCCACCTGAGAACAGAGAGCACATTTTAGTTGTGTTGCAATCGATGTGGGATGCTCCTCTGTGTTCTGTGAATATGGTTTATTATCATTGGTTAATAAAGAAGCTGATGTAGCCAACAGAAGAAGGCAAAATCTGGGAGACACCAGCAGTTACTAAGGAAGCAAGCTGTGAGGTGACAGTCACGAGACTCACTAATAGAAATGGGTTAACTTAAGTTGAAAGAACTAGTTAATAATAAGACTAAGCTAACAGGCCAAACAGTTTGTAATTAATATTACGCCTCTGAGTGGCTATTTTAAAGCCCGCGGGAAAGGGCAGGATGAGAAACCTCCAGTTACATGCAATCATTTCCACAAACTTGGTGACCCCACTAAGTTTACTCAAAACTCACTGAGGTGATGGGGGTTAAGCCTGTCTCTGCTACCATTATTCTAACATCCAAACTTTGGAACTTTCTTCATCTTCTTTAATATCTATTCATGTCTATGTTATGTGTTTGCCTGCATATATGTGTATACACCACATGCATGCCTGTTGCCCTCAGAAGCCAGAAGAGGGTGTCAGAGCCCCTGAAGCTGGAGTTAAACATGGTTGTGAGCTGCCATGCCAGTACTGGGAACCAAACTCAGGTTCTTTGCAAGAACAGCAACTGCTTTGTAGACCAGGCTGGCCTTGAACTCAGAGATCAGCCTGCTTCTGCCTCCCAAGTACTGCAATTAAAGGCGGATGCCACCACTACTTGGTACAAACAATGTTTCTTATGAAAAGCTTCTGAGCTGGCAAAATGGTTGGCTCAGCCAGTCAATGTACTTGCCATGAAAGCCGAGCACCTGCATTTGATCTTCAGGACTCACACAGAAAGTAGAAGTTGAGGACAAACTCCATAGCTGTCCTCCATCCTCCATACTATGGCATACATGCCCATGAGTGTAAACACATACACAGACACACACAATAATTTTTTAAAGTCTTAGCTGTGACATATGTAGCCATAAAGATTACAAGCCATGCAGTACTTGTATGATCTTCGAGATCTCAAATCTTATGTGACAGGGAAAAAAATGTTAAAGCACTATAAACCATCTTCTGAATAACTTAATGCCAGCCACCCTTAAGTTTATGTACAGTAATTCATTCACAGACACTAAAACACAACACATGCACAAACATATGCTCCAAATTCGGACAGTAAACAGTGCTCTCATGGATTGTCCAAAGCTATAAAATGGTGCTCTCTCCCCACATCCTAGACTTTCACCTAGGATGAAAACTCTGTGCAGGGAAAGGATAATATGAAAATAATTCTAAGACATATTAAGCCATTCAACATAGCAGTGAAGCATCTAATACAAGAAAGATTCAGCTTCAAGAATTGAGGGGGCAAGGATTTTACCCCAAGCTACCTCTAGCTTCTCCTTAGCTTTCAGTCCCCGCCCTACGAGAACTTCTTTCCTTCTGGAATACTATCACAGAAGAGGCCGTGTGACCATGGTTACTGAGAACGCTCACAAGAATAACAAGAAGGATGGACCCCATAGGAAAGAAGCATGGGGCAGATTATTTATTCAGTTTGCTTCCTTCCAGATATCTCACCCAAACTCCAAACAATTGCTGCCAACTCACAGATCAGCACAGTTCACTACAGGAATCAAAGAATACTAGAGCCAGCTGGGCATTGGTGGTGCACACCTTTAATCCCAGCACTTGGAAGGCAGAGACAGATGGATCTCTGTGAGTTCGAGGTCAGCCTGGTCTGCATAGTGAGATCCAGAACAGACAGGATCTCAACGAAATCATCTTAGGGGGGAAAAAAAACAACTAAAGCCAGGTAGAAATCCAACTAAGCAACAAGAAAAAGTGATGTTACTCTAGTGACCCTTCCTATAAAGAAAAACCTACAAATCACTACAAACTGTGAAATGACAGTAATTTGCATTGCAAAGGCACCGAATAACATTTAAAGCCAGAAAACTTAACATATGGTCAGAGAGGCTCCAGAGATGACAAAACTATAGGTTACTGTCATCGCTCCTGATTGCCCACCAGAACTAACTTGTAAGAACCCACTGAAGATGCCACAGACAGACGGCAGCAGGATAGAGAAATAAAGCTGGAAATGAGCTGGCAGCGTCTTCCCTGTGGCTCACTTGCATAGTGTTGGAAGGTGGTGTGTATGCTACTGTGAGGTAGAGACAATGTCATCAATAGTTTCACTGGTGGACCTGTTTGCTACAATACCAACCTGCTAGGGAAAGTCTGCCCACTGGAGCAATCATGGTATGGCCGCGATGAGGACAGCTAACCAATTTCTAATTTGTGCTCCACAGGAAAGAACTCACGCCTAGCACTGTAAATCTGGTCACCAGCCCATGGCTGGGAAGGCCCTAGCAAAGGACCTACTATTGTTATTTTGCTAAAATAGACACAGTATCAAACTGCCTTCTAAGTACAAATGTTTACACCACAGGAGAGTGCTGACCTCAGGCTGTCAGTGAAGCTTCTCCCTGCAGTGGGCAGTGTAGCAGAAACTCACAATTAGTCAAAGTGCTGGGAATAATGAAGTATGGTGTGCTTGACCTTAAACTGGACAACTATAAAACCCCCTCTGAAGTTCAGGAAACATACAGAAGATGTAAGAGGCAGGGGGGGGAGTTGAGAAGAACAATGTTTTCTGGGGTTAATGAGAAAGCTTGGCAGATCAAGTTGCTTGTTACCAATTCTAACAACCTGAGTTCAAGCTCTAAAATCCATAAAAGGCCAAGTGTCAAGTGTGTACCCACATATACAAAAACACATTAAAAAAAAAAAAAACCTGGGGCTGGAGAGATGGCTCAGCGGTTAAGAGCGTTGCCTGCTCTTCCAAAGGTCCTGAGTTCAATTCCCAGCAACCACATGGTGGCTTACAACCATCTGTAATGAGACCTGGTGCCCTCTTCTGGTGTGCAGACAGAATGCTGTGTACATAATAAATAAATATATCTTTAAAAAAAAAAACCTAATGTGAAAAAAAAGTGTCTTCTAGACACGACATAGTCATTGTTCTTGTGAACTCATAGCAGCTGTGATTACTACAAAAGGCCTGTCCAAGACTGGAGCCATCACCATTTCATGAAGGACGCGGGGCTTGTGAAGCTGATCCACCACTAATGGTGGAAGGATGAAGAAGGGGTCGTTTTCATTTGTATAGCCTGATAAGTTGTCCGTGTTCCAAAAAAAATAACCTGACACTCATACAGGCAGCAATATTTAAACTCTCTCTCAATTATTATTAAATTATTAAATAATAAGTTAAATATTAAACTAACCTCTCTCCCACTCACATACACAGATGAAAAAGTGGGGGAGGGGACTTGTTGGAAGGAGAGCTTAAGCAGGGGAGGTAAAGGAGGATACAAAGAAACAAAATTCATTATACAGGGCTAGAGAGATGGCTCAGTGGTTAAGAGCACCGCCTGCTCATCCAAAGGTCCTGAGTTCAATTCCCGGCAACCACATGGTGGCTCACAACCATCGGTAATGAGATCTGGTGCCCTCTTCTGGCCTGCAAGCATGAATGTAAGCAGAATACTGTATATATAATAAATAAATAAATAAATCTTTTTTTAAAAAATTCATTATACACACGCATGAGATTGTCATAAACATACTGTCTCCTAATGCCAACCATTAACTCAGAATATACTTAGTGAATTCCAAGCAGTCATCTTTATATTCCTGTTAGAGAGAAGTCCCTCACAGAAGTGAATTATTGCAAAGGCAAAAGCAATCTACTATTTGCTCTAATTTATTAAAATGAATTACTTTACCATACCTCTTCTGTATACTGTAGCAACAGGCCTCCATTTAAAGAGTTTGGAACAACCAAAGGCACAATTCTGACATCCAATCAACCTTAAAGAAATGAGATTCAGCCTCAGCACTAAGTAATGCATTAATGCGGTTTACTGTTTTCATGATTTCACACATTCCATGTGAGTTAATTATCTTTCATACTGACCATGCCCTGATCTCCCTTCAGCTCTCACTGTCCAAATCCCCATCCCCAACCTCTTCTCTTAAGCCCACCTAGATCATGAACCTCACAATGCAAACGTTGCAAAGCTCTTGTCCACATCACAGACATGCTACATATTTATTCTGAAAAGTGAACACTCAAAAATGTTAAAAATAACATCAAAAAGGACAATTATACATTAAAGAGATACGTAGTACGATTCAATCTTTATAATGGGCAGATCCAGAGACCTTGATGGCTTAATGTTCCGTGTCACCTCCCACCCATCCCCCCCCTCCCCCGGCCTCCCAAGGCACCAGTGCTGTCAGCTGGGGACCAAAAAGGGTATGGGTTTAGTCTTTACACATCATGGACCCACTGACTCCCAACACACAACAGCCCAGTGTTCTGGTCTGGGGATCTGAACTTCCACACTCAGTGCTATAATCTGTACTGTCAAGTCTGCCACCAACAGCAACTAGCTCTATCAACTCTGGAAGAAGTAACTCAACACACCAAACACCTAGCCCATCTTGAAGGCTTTCAAGGGACCTTAACCTCACAAGTCCAATTTATTTCAAGTCCAATAAAGATATCAACAATTACAGAGCCAGCAACAAAAAGAGGGAGCCAGCCAGAACAGACAAGAGACCAACAGGCTCTAGATGACCCAGCACAGCTATCACATGGAGTGTGATATCAAGGATTGCAAACCTACGACTGCCTAGTTTGTCCTAATACTGCTATCAGGGATGACATGCCACTGGTATAGCTGGAGGTGGCAGACAGCTGAGTCCCAAGAAGTTAGGAGAGACTGCATGTTTGTCCCAGTCAACATGACCTCTGAAAACAACATACAAGCAATTTTGACTCTTGTCAAACAAAAGCTTGGATATATAGATGTGACTGTCTGATGTGCAGACACTGCAGTGGCCATTAAGACATATAACCAAAGTCAGGCATTGTCACACATCCCTTTAATCCCTGCACTCGAGAGGCAGAGGCAGGTAGATCTCTGAGTTCCAGGCCAGCCTGGTGTGAAACAAAAACAAAAATCATACAATCTAAAGAAAAGGGGTCCATACGTTAAAGAACTTCCAGCAGGCTCTCAATGTGATCCACGTGGTTGCTGGGGAGATGGCCAGGGAGGCCAACATGGAGTTATCCTAACAATGCCAGTGTGGCTGCCTTTGAGGGGCAGGTCGCACAAGCCAGATGCTCTGCATCCAAAGAGACATGGTGGGCATGACACTAACCACTCCTCAAGAACTGGCCCTGTAGGCATCACCCGATAGCTGTTCCAGGTCTGCTTACCCAGAGGTCAAAGTGCTTACCTCACAAACCTGATGACCTGAGTTCAAGCCCAGGAATCCAATCTCAGTTACAATAAACTGTCTACAATGCTTTTGGTCTTGACATTTACATCGTCATATTCAACTTTATAGTGTCTCTCACCCTTTTCTGTCACTTGCTTTAGGCTTACACTGGGGCCTTTTCTCCTTCTCGGAACAAGTACGGCCCAGTGACTTTATACCCTTCATTTCTGACACACACGTTCAATTCTTCACGCTCACCTCTTAGCCTGCTTTCACTGCTTTTAATTTTTCTTCAGAACATTAATTTCTATTGCAATTTCTTTATCCAATATTATTTTAGAAGGATACTGTTTAATCTCTAGAAATTTGCATATTTTCCAACTATTTTTCTAACTTTACAACACAGGTTATACAATGACAGATCTGCTGGTCTCTAACGTAATTCTACTGTGGCCTGTAAGCACAAGTTAGAGACCACTTCACATCCCAGAATGTGGTCTGAATAGGTTTATCCTCAACCTTAGGAGATGTGTTTTCTGCAGTCAGTCACCCATTGCTGGTACTGCTCAGTGACAGTTACACTGTGCTGGAGTCTACACTTCTAACAGTGGATCCACTCAAGTCCAGGTTTTGCTTGTTGGTTGGCTTTGTATTGAGACGGGGTCACATGTGTCTGGGCTGGCCTCTAACTCACTATTTTGGTTTGCCTCGCTAACTGTAATGTCTTTTTGAAGAAATGGCTGTACTCTGTTAGGTAAGGACTATCTTTATTCCTGGTAACTCCCTCTCAAGCCTGCTCTGTCTGAAATCAATACAGCCACTTCAAATTTCTCTTGATTATTTAACAAAGTCCAAAGGCAAAAAGCATTATGTAAGGTATGGTAGCATACATTTACAATCCCAGCACTCTGAAAGTTGAGGCAGGAAGATCCCAAATCCAAGGCCAACCTGAGTTACATAGTGAGATCTCACACCCCAAAGGGGGGATCGCAGCACTTAGGAGGATCTCTGTGAGCTCAAGACCACCCTGTCTCAAAAAAAAAGAGGGGGAAAAAAAAGAAAGAAAACTTTGTATATAAAATCCCTTCGGAACAAGAGTTTTTCCAATAACTACTGTATTGAGTTAAAGTCCTAACAATGCAATAACGTTTTAAATGTTTTTTTATTTAGTAAGTATAGATGTTTTGCCTGCATACAGCACAGACACTAAGAAAC
Organism: Myodes glareolus; assembly: GCF_982192425.1. Classification (NCBI taxonomy): domain Eukaryota; kingdom Metazoa; phylum Chordata; class Mammalia; order Rodentia; family Cricetidae; genus Myodes; species Myodes glareolus. Next base: position 1,654,510 of record NC_142033.1, on the reverse strand, counting down.
AATTAATGGGATCTCTCTGTACAACACGATCATTCAGTAAAGTGGCAGGGTACAGAATGGAAAAGGATCTTCACCAATTATACATCCAACAGAAGGCTAGTATCTAAAACATACAAAGAACTTTTGAAAAAAAGACTGGATATCAAGAAAATAACTCAACTGAAAAAATGGAGTAGAGAAGCATGCAGAGAGAGAGTTCTCAGAACATGGAGTGGAGAAGCATGCAGAGTTCTCAAAAAAGAATAAACATAAATGGCTGAGAAACATTTAAAGGAACGCTCACCATGGTTAGTCATGAGGGAAATGCAAATCATAACTACTTTGAGATTTCATCGTATGCCAGTCAGAATGGCCAAGATCAATAAAACAAGTGACAGCTCAAGCTGGTGAGGATCTAGAGTAAAGAGAACCCTTATTCATTGCTGGTGGGGTGCAACCTTGTACAGCCACTGTGCACATCAGTGTGCAGTTTCTCAGGAAGCTGGGAATAGATCTACCTCAAGATCCAGATATACCACACTCTTTTGCATATACACAATCCTACTCTATTAGGACTCTACATCTTACTACATAAATGTAGACATTTGCTCATCCATAATCATGGCTGCTCTATTCACAACAGCCAGAAACTGGAAACAGTCTAGATGTTGATGACAGGATAATGAAAATGTGGTACATTCACACAATGAAATAGTATTCGTTAATCGTTAAAAAGAATGAAATTTGCAGATAAATGGATGGAGCTAGGAAAAAAAATCATCCAAGTGGGGTTACCCAAACCCAAAAGGAGAAATTAGTGTGTTTTCTCTTATATGTGGATATTGGCTTTTAAGCCTTTGATATGCATGCTACAATCCACATAATAACAAAGGTTAGGTACTTATTAAGGGACAAAGGGAGAGAAGAGGATCTCCCTAGGAAGGAGAAATCAAAGATGTATAGTTATGGCAAAAGGGCTGAGTGTGAGGACTAGATGGGGAGTGAGAAGGAAGAGTGGGGTGACAGAGGAATATGAAGAGAGAAAACTAAGGGCATTTGAGAAGCTGCTGGGAAACTCACTACCGTAGAAGTTTCCTAAGATACACACATAAATGAAAGAAATCAAAATGGTGCCATCAAACAACGGGGGTGACAATGCCCAAACTAGATTATCTTCCACCAAGAAGTGAAACCTTACGTGCCAGAAACGGGTAACATCTAGTTGAATGGTTAGCCAGAGGGGCACCAAGGAAACCCCAAATATCTGTGGCTATTCACAAGGTTATTGGTTGGCTCTCAACAAACTGATGAGAAGGCCTTTCGTTGAAGACAACATAGTTCATCAAACACAAACTCAAGCTGGTGCCTAACTAGAGGCTTCAACCCTGCTGGCTAGTGTTCATGGTACTGGAAGGTACTCTGTATGCTACCTGAGGAGAAAGGCAACCATCAACTCAGCTACAAACCCTGCAATCTACAATGGTGATCAGCCTGCAAGATATGTGGTGCAACAGTGACACAAATGTTGTGGGAGTTATCAACTATGCTATGATTGGACAGAAGGCTCACTGCATGAGATGGAACTCATATCAACTACGCTATGATTGGATAGAAGGCCCACTCTATGAGATGGAACTCATGTCTGACACTGCAAGGATTGTTAAGAACCTGAGACTGGATAAGTCACGGGCCTACAGGAAAACCACCATTCTGTTAAAAGTTAACAGCAATAAAATGACTTCTAAAGACATTCTACTACACGCAGAGATCAGCGTCTGAGTCATCATCCGAGAAGCTTCTTCCTACGTAGATGGGAACTAACACAGAGACTCACGACTGAACAGTGTACAGAGAATGAGAGACTCTGGATGCCTCCATCAAACCTTCCCCACAGGGCTCAGGGAGCCATGTGGAAGAGAGGTGGAAAGGTTTTAAGAGCCAGAGGGGATGGATGACTCCAAGGAGGACAGGATTCCACTGGTCAGAGGGAGAAGTGGGCATAGGCTCCCACCCTAACCAAGAAACTATCTGCAATTGACATCTGCTTGCAAAGGAAAAATTAGTTTTCTCCAATGGAGTCTCATTGGGTGTATTAGTCCCACTTAAGGGTAGCTCCCATGCCCTTCCATAGATGACCAACACAAAATAAATTGAAGGGTATTTTTGTAGACTTTTCGTCCCAAAATGCTTTATTTGAACATTTTTTTCTTATTGGTCCTGTGCTTGTACATTTGGGGTCCATTTTTTGTTGTTTCTCCAGTATGTGTCTGTGTTTGAAAATTTATTTTCTTCCCCACCCCCACCTTCCTTGGTTTGTTTGGGGTTTTCTTTGGTGGGGGGTGGTTGGTTTTCAGACACATATTATAATTCTTGTAGACCAGGCTGGTCTTGAACTCACAGAGATCTCTACCTCTACCTCCCAAGTGCTGGGATTAAAGGTCTGCCTGCCTGATGAGTTTTTTAATTAGATAAAGACAAGAGGAATAAAAGGTATGTTATATTTTCAAAACCTGTCTATAATCAGGAATCTTTTTTCATCCTTTGCTGTTGTTCTTTGTGCTGTCTGCGCCTGTCACACTTTCTCCCCATTTGAAGATACTTCTTGACTATACTCAATATTTTTAATTCAAGTATGGTAAAAACACAAATGAGTGCTTTTTCATTGGTATTGTCCCCTAATTTAATTCCCACAATACTCTATGTCTCATATTACACCATTATATTAGTTATTATTCCTTAATAAATAAACATATTACTCAGAAAACAAAAATATTGTCATCTAGAAAAGGCCTCCTTCGGACTGGTGAGCTGGTGGTCCTGGCTGCCTGAGCTCTATCCCCCAAGAGCCACATCTCAGTGGCTTGAATCTTTAATCCCCAACAAGATTTGCAAACAGATCACCAGGAAGCTCCATGCCAGCCACCCTGGAGTGTGGAGAATGGCATAAACAAGAAAGACCCTGCTTCTCAAGGTGGGAGGAGAGGAATAACTCCTGAAAGTTATATTTGGATCCCCAAACGTGTATGCATTCGCACACACGTGTCACACACACACTTTCAAACATAACTAAATTAATTAGAAAACACATTTAAAGCTGGGTGGGTACAGCTCAGTGAGCAAACACTTGCCTGGCTGTCACATTTAACAGTCTCTGAAGTACTGTATTCATTGTTAACGTATACATTTTGGTCAGAGCTGACAAGCAGCCGGCCTCTCCTGCTATAAGTACAAGAAAGTAAGCACATGCCTATAACCCAGCACCCAGGAAGCTAAGGCAAGAGGATTCCAAGTTCAAAACCTGAACTATGTACATAGCAAAATGCCTTCAAAAACAAAGATAAAATAAAGAAGATCATAATCGGGCAAACTAAGCATGTCCTGTTACCAGACGGGGGGGGGGGGGGGGGTCCACTTTAAACGTCTGACTTGTGTTTTCTAAAGATGGCTGTGTTAGTTCCCCAGAACTGCCATAGCCAAAAAATAAGTGAAGACATTCTGGCTGACAGCATTCACTCCCAAATATGCATCTGAACACACACTTTAAATGACTCCTGACTGCAGGAGACACTCACACACATATGGCTGGACGGTCACTAAGTGTGATGGGATTTGTTACACAGCTCCAGCAACTGAAATACTGTCACACTGCTATTAGAATTAACGACGCTTAAAGAAGAACCAGGAAATTAAAAGATTAATATGGAACTTGTTTTTAAGGGAACAGCAGATTCAAATATACAAAGTGGAAAAATCTTTTTGACTGCCTCAAGAGTGCTATGACAAGTACAAGAATCACATAATGTCCAAAGGCCTAAAGATAACATTTAATTAAAACAGGAAAAACTTGGGCTGGAGAGGTGGCTCAGCAGTTAAGAACGCTGGCTGCTCTTCCAGAGGACTCAAGTTCAATTCCCAGAGCCTGCATGGTAGCTCACAACTGTCTGTAACTCCAGTTCCAGGGGCTCTGACAGCCTCTTCTGGCCTCTCTGAGCACCAGGTCACATGTGATGCATAGACACACATGCAGTCTGAACACTTACATACATAAAATAATCTTGTTTAAAAATTTAGAAACAGGAAAAACTGGCTTCTGGGACTCAGAGTTCGAATGCACACAAAGCTTCAATATGAAGTTAAACTGCGTTATTACTTCACTGCTATTAAAACGGTATCAGTTATCACCTCGTTACTTAGCTTCTCTAGGATCATGAACTATATAGGCTCAATATCCTTTGCTTTACAGCAAGTATCCACTTATGAGGACATACCATGTTCAACTTTCTGGGTCTGTGTTAATCTCAGTCAGGATGGTTTTCTAGTTCCATCCATTTGCATGCAAATTTCAAGATGTTGGTTTTTACCACTGAATAGTACTCCAGTGTGTAAATGTACCACATTTTCTTTATCCATTCTTTGGTTAAGGGGCATCTAGGTTGTTTCCAGTTTCTGGCTGTTACAATTAATGCTGCTATGAACAAATACCCTTGTAGTATGATGGAGCATCTTCTGGGTATCTGCCCAAGAGTGGTGTTGCTGGCTCCTAAGGTAGACTGATTCCCAGTTTTCTGAGAAAGTGCCATACTGATTTCCAGATTGGTTGTACAAGTTTGCAGGGACCTTGGTCTTAAATGTAGAACTTCATGCAGCTCAGAAGTCTTAGGATATCCCTGACACTTACCAGATTCAAATGGTCTGTCTGTCTCTCCCTTTCCCCCAAGGGTACATAAGCAGTAAGAACTGCTGAGGAGAACAGACTAGCCTGCTGCCTGGAAGAAGGGGATCCTCTCTGACCTGTTGAGCTTGGGTACAATGAACCCAAGGGCTCCTGCTTGGTGATGTAGCTGCCCCCGCCCCTGCCTTCTCACCTATACTCCTGTGAACAATCCGAATAAACTCCCTGGCTCACCAGATTGGACGTCGGTGGTGTCATTCTTTTGTCCTGTTGTGGTTCCCTCCTGAAGTGAATGGATGTTTGTTTTGAGTCTCCAGGAAAAGTCTCACATGGAAATAGTGAGTTTTACTCTTCCCTATGACTCACCTACAGCAGTGGTTCTCAGCCTTCCCGCTGCTGCGACCCTTCAGTACAGTTCCTTATGCTGTGGTGACCCCAACTATAAAATGCAATTATTTTCATTGCTACTTTATAACTAATTTTACTACTGATATGAATTGTAATGTAAATATCTGTGTTTTCCGATGGCCTTAGGGGACCCCTGTGAAAGGTCCCACAGGATGAGGACCACTGATCTAGAGTTATGACCCACTGACTTTTAGTGTGTTTATGCATACATGCAACTATTGTCATAGTGAAGTTCAGAGAAGTTCCATCGCCTCATAGAGACACCACTCTGTAACCCTTTAGCTTTTGCCCGGTTTCTCTGCTCCTGTCAGCTCTCCCTCACCTGTCCACTTTCGATCTGTAGATGTCTGTTCTGGTCACTCCGTGCAGAGGGAGTCATACTATGAGGTCGGTCCTTCTTGATTCATTTATTTCACTGTCGTGGACTGTTTTTAGGCTAAGTCATGTTTCAGAATGCATTTGTGTTTCATTCTTTTAATGGCTGAGAACCAATTTTCCACATTTAATTAAGAGTTGACACTGACCTAAGAGCTCTTATTCCTTTGAAATATTTTGTCCTCTTTTAATAATTGGTCTTAGTGAAAATAGAAATATTATAGTAGAATCTTCAACTTATTTTCCAAATGATAAACAAGAAAGTACCCTACTTACTAAGCCAAAGGTTTGCTTCTCGGCACTGTGTTAGCGTGATAATTGATACCGTTTTAATAGCAGTGAAGTAATAACAACCATCCGAATGAGAGCTGGTGCCCTCTTCTGGTCTACAGAACACATGGAAGGAATGTTGTGCACATAATAAATAAATAAATCTTTAAAAAAAAACTGAAAAAATTAACTTGAAAATAAAATTGAGTAAAACAAACCCCACAAAACTGGCAAACACCACCAAGCACTGCCCTCAGATTTTTCTTACAATACTGCTCTGTAGTCTTAGAACCTAGAACTCTGTATGTGTGCACAATACACTGATCACATAAATACAGGTGTGTGTACATACACATGTGCATGCACTTTGGTACCAGAGCTGGTGATGGTTTTTCCTGTCATTCTCCATGTTATTTTTTGAGGCAGGAGCTATCACTGAACGCAGAGCTCACTTAATGCTCACTTCATACCTGCAAGTCAGCAAGTTCCAGGAAGCCGTCTTTCCCACTCCCTCCTCCCCAGCTAGAGCTAGAGATGAATACCTCCATACTCAGCTTTCTGGGAGGATAGTGGGATCTGAACTCTGACCCTTATGTAAGCGAAGCAGGCACTTCATCACTGAGCAGTCACATCGTGATCTGGGATTTGTTTGTTTTAGTCAGTGTGCTGCTTAGTCTTACATGAACTAGACACACAAGCCAGAATCATCTAAAAGGAGGGAACCTCAGTTGAGATCCAGCTGTAAGGCATTTTCTTAATTACTTATGGAGGGGGGACCAGAGTGGGTGGGTGTAGCTACCAAAGTTTCTTCCCTTCTCTCCTGGCGATTTGCAGGGCCGTGTGACCTCCGGCTTCCTGGAGTCTCTGCACTAGCTCTAGCTTGAGGGGATAACTTAGCAAGAACCTGGTTCTCTTTGTTATGGTGATTCCACTTGTATTCAAGGTCTTAGCAGTGGGCCGATAGCCTGGCTCCCCAGATTACCCTGCCCGAGGCGCCGGGAAGGCTTTAATCTTCTTCCTGCTCCTGGATGGGAGAAGGACTTGCATTTTCGATTCTTCTAGCCCACTGATATAAATACCTGTCTTGAGTTTAATAGAGGGTCATTTACTCTTGTAGATGAGCCAGGTCTCTTTTGTCTGTGTCTCTTTTTCAACCCTCAGGACAACTGTCCCTTCTCGTGGGCCCGAGTTCAGGAAGCGCGCAGCCTGGGTCGGGCGTGGGTATCCACTGGAAAGTGCAGACTCTTACAGGTGGGACCATCACGGGCTGGTGGTCCTGCGTTCTGCAAGAAATCAGTCTGAGGATGGTATGGAAGCAGCAATGCTGCATGCACGGCCTCTGCATCAGCTCCTGCCTCCAGCTCCTGCCCTGTTTAGTTCCTACCCTGTCTTTCTTTGATGAACGGTGGTAAGAAACTGTAAGCCAAACAAACCCTTTACTCCCCCACTTTTTGCTTTTTGTTGTGTTTGTTTTGTTTGTCATGGTGTGTCATCGCAGCAATAGAAACCCTAAGACAGGGGCTCACTATGTAGCCCATTATGTCCTAAAATACACAATCCTCCTACCTCTGCCTTTTAAGTGTGGGGATTACAGGTACACAGAACTAGGCCAGAAGCAACAAATTTTTTTTAGCTTTAGACTTTACAACCTCATGTACTATAAAATTACTCTGTGTGTTATAATCATCTTGTTAAGTTCACTTTTAAATTTTCAGCTTTTTTCCTCTCCCTATCCTGTTTCCTAGCATGTAGTCTCTGGCATGAAGCCATGTAATACAACTGTTTTTAGTTAGCAAGATTAACTGCACAGCAGGTTTACTGTGACAAACATGCATGTATTTGTACAGTGATTATACACCCCCTCTAAGACCCTCTTTAAATGTTTTAACATTTGCTGGGCAATTGTGGTGCACACCTTTAATCCCAGAACTCGGGAGGCAGAGGCAGACGGATCCCTGTGACCTTGAGGTCTACAGAGCAAATTCTAGGACAGCCAGGGCTGCAGAAAGAAATCCTATCTTAGGAATAAAAAGAATTTTTTAACATTTAATTTTATGTGTATGAGTGTTTTCCCTCCATGTATGTATACCACGTGTGTGGCTTGTGCCCAGAGGTCAGAAAAGGGGGGGTGTCAGATCCCCTAGAACTGGAGTGACATAATTATAAGTCACAATGGGGGTGCTGAGATCTAAACCTAGGTCCTCTGCACATTGGGTTCGGGGGGGGGGGGATTTTTTGTTTTGTTTTTTGTTTAAGACAGTCTCTCTGTGTAGCTCTGGCTGTCCTGGAACTATGCAATCAGGGTGGCCTCAAAGCACAGAGATCTGCCTATCTCTGCTTCCCAAGTGCTGTGTCAGATTAAAGGCGCACCCACCATGCCTAGGTCTGTTTGAGACTGGGCTCTGTCGCTAACATGGCCTCCAGGTTCCAACCATTTTCCTGGAGGCAATATGACTGCATTTTTCCTTAAATGGCTGAACAAAACCCCACTGTTTATATATAACATACTTTGTTATCCAGTTGTCTTAGTTACTGTTCTATAGCTGTGAAGAGACACCATGACCAAGGCGACTTACAAAAGAAAGCATTTAACTGGGGACTAGCTTACAATGTGAGAGTGAGTCCGTGGCCATCACGGTGGGGAGCACAGGTAGGTAGGTAGGCTCGGCACTGGAGCAGCAGCTGAGAGCTTGTCTCAGATACAAAGGAGGAAAAGGACGAGGTGGAGGTGGGGGAGGAAGGGAAGGAAAGGGAGCGGGAGACACTCATATGTTTGAATACTTGGCTTCCAGTTTGTAGACCACTGAGATGGTGTCAAAAGTGTGTCCTTCCTAGAGCAGCTGTGTCCTTGTTGGAGGAGGTGTGTCAGCGGGGATGGGCTTTGAGGTTTCGAAAGCCTACTCTAGGCTCAGTCTCTCTCTACTGATGCGTGAGGATCAGAAAGTTTAGTATATTTCAACTTTCTATTCCACTGCTCTGCCTTCCCATTTCTGTGTCAATAACCACGCTAGTTGTTACTATGGTTACAGGGTACAAAGTCCATTACTGTGATACCTCCAGCATCGCTCCTTTTGCTCAGGACTATTTTCCCTATTCGGTTCATTTCCATACAGATATTGGGATTGTTTTTTCCATTTCAGTATCAAATGCCATTGGGATTTTGATGGAGACTGCACTGAGTTTATGTATCATTTTCTGCAATGCAGTCATTTTCAGCTGTTTGCAAAGACTCACTGTGCTTCTACAGACCTCTCCTAATTAGAAACTTATATTAGAAATCGTAACTTTTCCCTGTTGTGGTGGTTTAATGAAAATGGCTCCCCAAAAGTTCGTAGGGAATGGCGTTATTTAATTAGGACACGTGACGTTATTGAAGGAGGTGGAGCCTTGTTGGAGGAAGTGTGGGTTTTGAAGTTTCAGAAGCTCAAACCAGGTTTAGTGTTTCTCTCTCTTCCCGCTGCCTGTCTATCCAGATGTAGAATTCTTGGCTCCTTCTCCAGCACCATATCTGCCTGCATGTCACCATGCTTCCTTCCCATCATGAAGACAATGAATGAACTGAACTCTGAACTGTTAAGACAGCTTCATTATAAGAGTTGTGTGTCTCTTCACAGCAATAAAACCCTAAGACATGCTGTGCTTTGATTTAGTGCACAATAGAAAAATCAAAGTCACACTAATATCCTCAGATTCCCCATTCCAATTTTTATAACTATAACTATAAACACGCATACAATGAGAGAAAGCACAAAAGCCAATGTGTGTGTGTGTGTGTGTGTGTGTGTATCAGATGACAACTTTGTGGAGACCCCTTCTATTTTTTCACCTTCTAATTTTTGAGTTCCAGGATCAAATTCAAGTGGTGAGGGTTTCAAAGCAAGAGCCTTTTTCCTGTTCCCACTGACACATAGAGACAAACAGACAGACAGACACAAACACACATACATACATGTGATAAGTGAAACTACAAAAGAAAATCAAACTGAACTGTCAAGTACCCTTCCTGTAAGGCATTATTTCAAATTTGATTTAAGCAAGAGTGGTACCTGGTACTGACTTGAATGCTGAATTATAATGATCCCCTCAGAACATCAATAATGAACAAGAAAAGCGAACAGAAGCAAGTGAAATATTCCTGTAGGAGAATCTGCTACCTCGAAGGTCTAGCACGGTGTAAAGTAAGTACCCTGGCCATCTCTACAATGAAATAAAAATTATAGAAAATAACTTCTGGTGAGGGGGAATAAAAGTAAAAATGATTTTAAATTTTTTCTTGCAGAGCAGGATAACCCTCAAAAACTCCAGGAAAAGATCCACGTAAACACTCCAGCATGGCTTGCAGAACACAGTGACATTCAGGCTGGGTTCTCGGGTTGTGCTTCCCTGAACTGAATCACACCGACAGCAGCATATGGCCAATTTCTTCACTCCTCTCCATACAAATTCACGTTGATTTGAAAAGGCATGGTCTTTACAGTATGTATTTTTATATATGTGTCTTCTAGTTCCTTTCACAGTTAGTCAATAAAGCAGACTAATAGTGAACATACACACACAAGGGGAAATAAATACAGCGTGAAGGCAACAAGTCTGAGGACTTGAGAGACTGGTTAGGACCACCTTTCAAAGAAGGCAAAACGTAAGATCTATAAAATGAGCAGGAAGAAGGCAAATGTGCAAAGTGCCACACAAGGGAAAAATAAGAAAGAATCAGTATGTGCAAAGGCTTTGAGGAAATAAAAAAAAAATCTGATGGGTTTAACAGCGGCCCTAGAGTCAGGAACAGTAGTGCATACCTGTAATCCCAGCAAATAGGAGATAGGCAAGGAGGCTCCCAAGTCCCAGGATTACAGAGACAGACTATCTCAAAAAACTAAGGGGAATGAAAGAAGGGAAGAGAGAGAGGAGGGGAGCAGCACTAATACAAGATGAGGCACAAATGCAAAAACTGTAACTATTAAAAATTGTGCATTGTTATAACTATTATAAATATAATAATTATATTATTATAAATACTTAAATTTTTTACATTAGCTACAATTTTTATAAAGTAAAAGCAGGTTGCATTTATCTTAATATATCCAAATGTTATTTTGATAAATGGGTGATTTGTAACATTCTTTAATACTAAATCTGGAAGTCAACATGTATGTTACACTTGTACAACATTTCAACCCAAACTAATCATAGATTATGCACACAATCGTTTGCAGGCTACGTCAGGCTATTGGCCTTAGTGTTAAAGAGGCCAGGTTACAAGAGGAGATCAGTAAGGCTGAAGCACACTAACCTGAAGGAAAACACAGGAGGGAACTGAGAATATTATCAGGGTTCAAATCATAAAGAAGATATTACAGAAGAATTTGAGATCTATCTAGACCGTAACTGGAATCCACTAAAGATTTAAACATGGGAATACCGTGATCTTAATCTGCTTTATAAAAAGAATAATCTATATAAAAGCTTATTTATAGGGAGGCAAGATCAGACAGTAAAGAGATTAAGCAGATGACTATTAAATCTAAGTAAAATTATGCTTTATTTATAGACTGTTGAGTGAACAACAGAGATAAACAGAAGCAAAGTGACTTTCTTTTTTTTTTAATCTATTTAATTTTATTTTTATGCGCATTGGTGTGAGGGTGTCAGGTCCCCTGGAACTGCGTTACAGTTGTGAGCTGCATGTGGGTGCTGGAAACTGAACTTGGGTCCTCTGGAAGAGCAGCTGCTGCCTTAACCAATGAGCCAGTCTCCAGTCTGCAAAGTGACTTTCTAATGAAACAGATGGAGAATAAGGGAGGACAATTCAAAGGTAAAATCTGACTTCAGCAACTGATGGTACTATTTCCTGAAACTGGAAAAATCACGATTTTATGACTTTTATGTACAGAGGTTTCTGAAGGCAATGGAAATGGTCATCCTTGGGCTACATAGTGCTGTGGGACAATGGTCTGTACCCCGTCACTTGTATTTTAATAAACGCTGACTGGCCAGTAGCAAGGCAGGAAGTATAGACAGGGTGACCAGGCAGGAAGTAGAGGCAGGACAACGAGAATTCTGGGAAGAGGGAAGTCTCAGTCTGCAGTCATCGCCCAGACACAAGAGGAAGTCAGGCACAGAGCAAACAAGATGTGACCACTGCCTTGCTGAAAAAGGTACCAAGCCACGTGGCTAACACAGACAAAATTTATGGGCTAATATAAGTTATAAGAGTTAATAAGAAGCCTGAGCTACTAGGTCAATCAGTTTATGATTTATGTAAATCTCTGTGTGTTTATTTGGGACTAAACGGGTCTGGGACCTGGTGGGACAGAAACCTCAGTCAACAATAGAGAAAACTCAAGGCCACATAAGATCCTATCTCAAAGGGGAGGGAGAAGGAAAGACACAGAGATAGAGATGTTTCCCAACCTGGTCCCAGAGAAGAGTAGCAAATCCTAAACCGAATGATTCCAAGTCAGTGCTGTGCTCCACAGCTGTCTGTGGTTTTCCTACAGGACAACAGGGTCACCAGTATCTAACAACAACTCAAGCACCAAGCTATGTAGCAGCTTCTGAGATTTAATTACTAAAGCACAAAACAATCCCACACCAGTATGTCTTGCTCATTTTCTCTGGGAAAGGCTAGTTGACACTGGGGCTCCTGAACAGTCTTGGGGAGGGGTCTACCTGGTTGGGATTGGAGGCTCTTTACCAGAAGCCTTTGAAGGAGCCTTCTTAAGAAAAAAGCAGATCTCCCAGCTCCAGATACCATCTGTGTCTCTATGAAAGACTCTAAACCAAGAACGCTCAAGTAGATGGCATCCCAGACTCCTAAGAGAAAATGTAAGGTGATAGATGTATGGTGCATTAAGATAGTAGGTTTGGCTTAGACTTGCCTCAAACTTGTAGCAATCCTTCTGCCTCCGTTTCTCAAATACTATGGTTACAATCACTGCCCACCATTCCTGGCTTCATTCAGTTTTTTTCCAGATGATTCTAATAATGTGTGCTAACCTGCGATATGTGTCAGCAAGTAAAGTCCTCCAGCCTCCAACACATGTGGTGTGGCACACATAGAATGAATACATATAACTCAAAATTTTACGAAGAATTAGTGTGATGATTCTATAAGGGGAAACATGCTTTTTATATAAATGAGCAGCAGTGTAATGCATGTTACAAGCATCATCAATACACGGAATGGAGGGGGCTGGTTATTTTATTATGAGTTTGCAGTAATACAAATTGGGAATGTAAGTTTTAAAACACAGTCTGTAAATATGCACAGAGAATTTAAAACTAAGTTTCTTGAGGGCTAAAGGGTATAGTTCAGGTAGACCACACACATCTAGCAAATGAAACACCCACTCAAAACACCCACTTGTTCAATCCCAAGAACAAAAACAAAAGAAATTAAGTTGTACAAGATTTCAATGTTGTTACTGAGACTAGCCAGCAGAGCCCTGAGGTGAAACACAAGTGAACAGTTGTCTGAGAAATGGAAGATGGAAATACAACAAGCACTGGATTTAGTCTTTTAAAATTCATAGGAATTATGAAGAAAGGGAAAAACAAGAAATAAGGGCGGGCAACAGTGCTGAAATTCTCTTTCCTTAGATGTCATGTGACAGCTGAATTTCAGAAAAGCAAAACCTGAACAAGACATAGTATTATCAAATAAGATTCAGTCTCTCTTATTTAAAGCTCACTGAGATAGATTTTTCTAGTATATGAAATTTAACACCTTCCCCCACGTGCCTTAGCTAATAAGTGCTGGAGTCACACCACAGCAGCCCTAAAACAGATCTCAACTCTAAGTCACTGTAAGAAGTGTGGTGCTTTTAATAGGAATGGCCCCCATTTCAGTGAATTCTTGCCCATATAAGGAGGTGTGGCCTTGTTGGAGGAAGTGTGTCACTGTGGGGGCGGGCTTTGAGGTCTCATATATGCTCAAGATACAGACAGTATGGGACACAGTTCATTTCCTGCTGCCTGCAGATCAAGATCTAGAACTCTCAACCACTTCTCCAACACCATGTCTACCTGCACACTGCCATGCTTCTCACTATGGTGAAAATGGACTAAGCCTCTGAAACTGTAGGCCAGTCCCAACTAAATGTTTTCCTTTATAAAACCTTCACATATGGTCATGGTGTCTCTTCACAACAACCCTAAGTAAGCTAAAATTATAAGACATAAAAGCAGGGGCTGGAGAGATGGCTCAGTGGTTAAGAGTATTGCCTGCTCTTCCAAAGGTCCTGAGTGCAATTCCCAGCAACCACATGGTGGCTCACAACCATCTGTAATGGGGTCTGGTGCCCTCTTCTGGCCTGCAGGCATATACACAGACAGAATATTATATACATAATAAATAAATAAATAAATAAATAAATAAATAAATAAATAAATATTTTTTAAAAAAGACATAAAAGCAAAAAACATGTCACAGCCCTGAGAATTCCACTCAACTGAGAGCCTATTTAGAAAAAAATCAATTAAAATATTGAGATAGGGGCTAGAGAGATGGCTCAGAGGTTAAGAGCACTGACTGCTCTTCCAAAGGTCCCAAGTTCAATTCCCAGCAACCACATGGTGACTCACAACCATCTGTAGCAAGAGCTGGTACCCCCTTCTGGTCTGCAGGCATACATGCAGACAGAACACTGTATACATAATAAATAAATCTTTTTTTAAAATATTGAGATAAATGTTATACTGAAAAATGAGTTTATCAACACATCTCATGAAAATTCCAAATTCCTCTGAAAAGACCCTATAATGAACTATACTTGACTTTTTTCTCCTAGATTGGTATAATACTAATATTAAATGGTGAATAATAAAGGCCTTTCTTATAACTTTTCATATTAATAAATCACAGGATTCATAAATCCTGTAATGTGTAAAGAAATAATCCACGTTTTCCTGATTTTGAAGTTAACAACTGCAGTTAAAAAGTACAGCTCCATAGTGAGGCACAGTCCTCATAGTCATGAGGCCCTGGTTTGATCTCCAGCATTGTGTACAAAAGAAAACCTCCCGCTTTGTAAATTAAACAATAGTTTCTAATGAAAAAAAAAAACCAAAAACATCCACTAGCTACCATTTCACAATGGCATGCCTTTTTAGAAAATAAATAGAATTTCTGTTTACTCTGTTTCTGTTTCTGTGCACATACACATACATATCAGATAGTGTCAGGTCCCTGAAGCTGAAACTACAGTGGCTGTGAGCCACCCAATAAGGGCACAGGAACTGACCCAGGTCCTCTGGGAGAGCAGCAAGTGCTCTTAACAAAAGAGCCTTCTCTTCAGCCCCATAAATGGCATTTTTACCAAAGCTAACAGGAACATTTAATTCTAAATAATCTAACTAAGCTACAAGACATGGGTTTCTGGGGCTGGAGTCAGTGATTCAGGAAAGTTTCCATGTATCTGGACTCTCATCACTACACAAGCCCAGAGTTATCCACTTCCTTTTACCCAAATTACTACTTACAAGCAAAATGTTTCCCTCCAAAATTTTTTACTTCACCATGTTCATTACATTGATAACTGGTATGCTCAGATACAACAGCCTATGAAGATGTAACGATTCCATGCCCTGACAGTTTCTCTCTACCAATTATCTACATCACACACCAAGTCTCAAAAGTGTCCTTTTGTTCTGTGTTCCCTATTCAGCTCCTGTACCAGACTGTCATTTCTGACTTGTCACTCTGACAGGCTTCAGGGCAGAACGAGAAAACACTGTGACCACTTATTCATCCAACAAACATGGCTGTGGATGCCTGTAAGTATTCTAGCACTCAAGCAGCTGAGGCAGGAAGATCTCTATTTAAAGTCAACCTGGGCTACATTAAAGGGGGAGGGACTCTCAAAAAATAAAATTAAAATTAAAAATTAAGAGCAAAAGTATACTTTAGAGCTGTCCTATGACTCAGTAAATCCAGGCTTAGTTATTTAACAGATATAAAAATATATGTTTACAAAGTAATCTGTAATCAAATGGTCACTGTAACTTGACCCATAATAGCCAAATAAGAGAATGGACAAATTGTGGTATGCTATACTGACACAACACATACCACAGAAAAAAATAACACACACACTGTATCGTCTATGTAAAGTTGTGAAGTTCAAGAACAGCAGCAGCCAACAAAAAACCTAACTGATGATAAAAAAAAAAAGATGTAACAGTAGGGTTAATCACTGGCATACATAATGCCTGCTGTACAGAAAAATTATGTGCATTTCATAACATAAATTTTTGTCTCAAAAAAATTTACTTGCCAGGCACACACCTTTAACCCCAGCACTTGGGAGGCAGAGGAAAGCAGACCTCTGTGAGTTCAAGGCCAGCCAAGTTTTCAAAGCTAGTTCCAGGACAACTAAAGCTAAAGAAACCTTGTCTTGAAAAACAAACAGTTAAGAGCACAGGTTACTCTTGCACAACACCCAGAATCGATTCCCAGCACCCACATGGTAGCTCACAACTATCTGTAACTTCAATCTCTGGGATGCTGCTTTCTGGCCTCTGGAAGCCCAGGCACACATATGGTGCAGGTCAAACACCCATACACATAAAATATAATAATAATAATAATAATAATAATAATAAATTTAATTTAGCCTAACACTTTGTTCTGTGCATGCAGCCCCAGCTACTGTGGAGTCTAAGGTAGACAACACAATGCTGTCTGGCAGTTCCTCTAAGACTGACACCTTCTATCCTCCAAGAAAGTTTCTTAAGACACAATTAAAATTAGCTTCAGGAAGTCCCTGAAACTGACCAGATTCACTAGGCCCCTCCCTCCCCAAGGTGAAGGCTGCTGAGACGCTGGGGTGGGCTTTGGTAATGCAATTATCTTTGAGTCATTTCTGCTCTTCTAAGTGACCTCTCACGCACATTCCTGTAAGGAACCCCAATTAAAACTAATTAATTAATTGGTTCACTGTCTGGCTTGTCTGTCCTGGGTTCCCTAACCAGACTGAGAATAAATGTGTGTCTCCCCAGGAAAATGCATGCCACACAACAACACATAAAGAGACTCATTTTCCTTTTTTTTAAGGGGGGGAGGGGAGAAGTAGGTGTGATGGCTCACATCTGTGATCCCAGCACTCCAGAGGCAAAAGCAGGTTAAGTTTAAGGGTAGTTTGTTCTATATGATGACTTCCAAGCCAATCAGGGTTATATACCAAGACCCTATCTCAAACAAAATGAACAAATCCATTGATCGATCACTATAAAGGACATTGTGGCTGAGGTACAGATCAATGAGAGTGTACATACTTAGCATTCTCAAGGCTCTGGGTCTGATCCCAAGCACTGACAAAAAAAAAAAAATAAATAAAGGAAACATTAAGATGTAAAACTTTTCCCAGTACTCAGGAGGCAAAGGTGGGCAGATCTTTTGTGAGTTCAAGGCCAGACAGGGCTATGTAGAGACTTTGACTCAAAATAGTAATTAATAATAGTAATAATAAAAAATAAAAATTAAAAAAATAAAGATGTGAAACTTTTAGTTCACTGGATTTTTTTCTTTGACTAGTTACAGAAAGCCTTAATAAAATCAAACACTAAACTACACTATAAAAAGTCATGCTCCTCCTTAGAAACAAGGATACATAAAACTGTCTTCCCTCAGTCTATGTCTTGTGAATAGGGACCTCTGTCCATGCACACAGGTCCTCCTCCCCTGGACCTGACCACAGTTCCTGCACACTGCTCTGCCTATGTGTGACAACATCGGACCAGGCTACTCACAACCTCCAAAAACTTTATCCATCAGCGTGACAGACCCTTCTTATTTTCAAAAAAGCAATCAAGTTGAGTCTTTAGGATTTGTTCTCTCAAAACCACCCTCTGGGGCTGGTGGCATGGCTCAAGGAGCAGAGGTACTTGTTGCACAAGCTTGGCAGCCCGAGTCCAACCCATGAAACCCACATATAGGTAGAAGGAGAACACAAAATCCACATAGCTCTTCACCTCCATACATGTGCCATGAAACAAACATGCCCACACATATCATATACATACAACAAACAAACAATAAAATTTTAAATATTTTTAATTTAAAATCCATCCTTAATTAAGCTCTGTCTTCTTACCATCAAATTATAGGTTGAGTCTTCTAAACTACTATTCTATACCTGAAGATACATTTTTATTTTATCTTTCACAAGATGTCATGTTACATAACTGTTTATTAAAGCTATAATTTTATCCAGTTCCAATAAATTCATTTGTAAAAACCCTTGAGTTTATCTTTGACATGGCAAAATATCTATACCAAGCCAAAGACAGCAATTCATCTTTTCAGGACCAGTGCTTTGTAATTATAACCAAGCAGTGGTGGCTCACACCTTTCATTCCAGCACTTGGGAGGTAAAGGCAGGCAGATCTCTGTGAGTTCAAGGCCAGCCTGTCCTACATAATGAGTTCTAAACAGTCAAGGCTACACAAAGAAACTCTGTCTCAAAAAAGAAAAAGGAAAAAAAAAAAAAACTTCCCCATGAATAAAAGCCAGAAAGCACTCTCCACAAGAAAGTCAGTTCAGGAGCTGGAGAGATGCCTCGGCAGTCAAGAGCACTCACTGCTTTTCCAAAGGACGCAGGTTCAAGCCCCAGTACCCACAGGGCAGCTCACAACTGTCTGTAACCCCAAGATCTGATGCCCTCACACAGACATACATGCAGGCAAAACACCAATGCATATAAAATAAAAACAAATAAATTATTAAAAAAAAAAAGTCGGTTCAATTCTATTCTCAACAGTGATGGATAACACAGAGAACCAACAGGTCCTTCTGGAATCCTAATAATGAGCTTGTAAGACAATCAAGAGCAAACCAACAAAGAAAGCCCAGATCCGGGCCAGTTTACCCAGCTTCCAGGAACATTTTTCAGAGCACAGCTGAGTGCTGGATGAGCACAGAGAACAATGACCGAGTACTGAACCCACATTGTCTTTGCCCACTTGAAAGGGTAAATGAACTGCAGTGATAGAAAGCCGAGCTACCATGTGCCGAGAACAGAAAGCTGTAAACGCACAAGCAGGGAAAGATCAAGTAAATCACAATAGACGGCTGGAAATGCAGCAATCAGGATGCAGCGATGAGAGACGGGACAGTCCTTTCTGAGAAAACTGGAGAGCACAGAATTTTCTGGCATGTCTCTAACGAGGAAAGGCTCTCAGACCATCATGACAAACAGTGTTTCCCAAGGTTATTTCTGACTGACGCCCTGCACATTATCTATAAACATAGAGGAAAACAGCGGTGCTGTAGCAGGACAGTGAGGATTCCGTGCGGTGGGGTGCACTTTCGGCTTACTAACGCTTGTTAAAACTCCATGAAGAACAGAATGGCTCCCGGGTTCTGTGGCTAAACATTCCGCAAAAATCTATTTAGCACCACAGATATTTGAATACAGAAAATGACAAGGCCCTGGACAGGGGACTCAGTGGGTAAAAAGCATAGCATGAGGACTGCAGTTTGGATCCCCAGCACCCAAGAGGCCTGCCTGAAATGTCAGTTCTCTTTACGGAAACAGAAGGCTCCCCCAGGCTACCCATTACCAGTAATCTCTGTGTTTAGTTGAGACACTGCCTCACTAAATAAGGTGGAAAGTGAACCCCCCTAAAGCTACATACATATACATGTGCACCCACACATGCAAACATACATACACATACCCACATACTACATATACACAGAAGGCGTATACTTTAAATTATATAAGCTAAACTTTAAAGAAACATACATATAATTTCCATTTTATTGGGAACTATAGAGAACTCTGATTCAAATTCTATCATTTGGCCAGGCATGGTGATGCACACTTTTAATCCTAGCACAAAAACAGGCAGGATCTGAGTTCAAGACCAGCCTGATACCAAGGCTCGACAGGGAGACCCTGTCTTAAACTTGAAAAAGGGGAGTGGGACCTAGGCTTGAGTGGGCTTTGAAAAAAAAAACATAATAAATGTTAGATGTATTCTTTTAGTATATGTGGATACAGGTATCCACATGTGCCTACCAGGGTAAGCGTGTGGAAGTCAGAGAACAACTATCAAGAGAACTATCATTCTCTCCTTCTACCATGCGGGTTCCTAGGATGGAACTCAGTCATCAGGAGAGCAAGCACCTGCTGAGCCATCGCCTGAAACACCTTATGTGTTTTAAAGTAAAAGCTGGCCAGGTGTCATACTACAAGTCGTTAATCCCAGCACTTGGGAGGCAGGAATGTCTCTGAGTTCCAGACCAGCCTGGTCTACACAGGGAGCTCAGGAGAGCCAAGACTACATAGACAGACAGAGAGAAAACTGGACACAACAGTGCACACTCATAATCCAATCCTACCACTTGGGAAAGAGAGGCAAGAAGAACAGGACAGTCTCGGCTACATAGCAAATCTAAGGCCAGCCTAAACTACACAAGAGCCCATCTTAAAAATTAAAACATTGGCTGGAGAGATGGCTCGCTGATTAAGCTCTTTCTGAGGATCTGGGTTTAGTTCTTAGCACCTACATGGTGGCTTACAACGCTGTACAGCTCTGAGTATCCAACACCCTCTTCCAGCTTCTGAAGGCACTGCACACACACTGTACAAAGACATGCATTCATACATGCAGGCAAAACACCCACCCATACAGATAAAAATAAACATATCTTAGGAGGGATAAAAACTCAAAACATGAAAAGAAATATGAGGGGTTGGGAGGGGAAGAGGGGCAAAGAACAGCCAAGCTATTCAAGTCTTAACACAGAGGCTGTCTAATGGATGGCGTTAGTCCGCCTGTAACTCTGTTAATAAACATTAACATTATCTGGCTTTAGCACAGTTTCCTACCTTTTCTGGTGTGAAACTTTTAGAAACAGGTCTGGAGGTATAGCTGTAGTAGAGCATTAGCATACGCAGGGCCCAGTGGGGGAGGGGCCTTTTATAAATGAAACATTTTAAGTACTACTACCTCATCACCATTACAGTACTTTCGTTTAAGTATAATTACTGAAATGGCAAAATTCATCCTAACTTTTCAATAAGTTTTAATATTATATATAACAAATAGGCAAAATCTCTTACTCAGTGGTTAATGAACACATAGATTTATAGGCTTCCAAATAACCAAATACATTCCCCATTCCCTTACCTAACTTTTCCACATTTAGGATGAACAAGGGCTTTAGAGAAAGTATCAAATAGTTCATTAGGCTGAATAATTATCTTTAAAAATAATTTCCAATTCTGACACTGTAAGATTCTGGAGCAACGAGCCCTTCTAAAAAGAACAGGAGAAGAGAAGAGTTGGTCTTGGTGACAAAAGCCTGTAATTCAGTAGAAATGAAGACTCGAGGATCAAGAGTTCAAGGTCAGCCCAGGCTGTGTGAGTCCCCCCTCCCAAACAAAACAAGACAAAGAAGGGTTGGAGAGATGGCTCAGCAGTTAAGAGCACCGGCTACTCTCCCAGAGGACCTGAGTTCAATTCCCAGCACCCACATGGCAGCTCACAACAGTCTGTGAGTCCAGTTCCCTCGGCCTCCCAAGTGCTGGGATTAAAGAGACAGCTGAATTAGTGATGCCGAGAGGAGGAGCCGAACCTACTGAAACCTTACAAATGGGGATGTGGACAAGAAGAAACTAGTGTGGGCCACTCACAAAAGCCCCAAAGACTAGGATCTGCATGACTCAAGGTCAATGGGTGAAGACAGTCAGTCTGTGTCAGGGTACACTTAGAGTTTCTAGGTTCCCCTCCTAACCTCTCATAATTTATTCCTGGAAACACTGACCTGGAGCAACTCCAGACTAAAGGAGAGTGAGCTTGAAGGCTGAAAGCCAAGGGATTAAGCAGAAGTGTTTTTAGCAAATAGCCACCCACTGCCGGTTTCCTCTGCCCAGCTTTCAGAACAGTGGCAGCCAGATAGATGGATCAGGTCCCCTCAGCCACAGGGGACACATTCCAAGGCATCCTGTGGATACCCAGAAGCTCCCTCTCACCCATCATAGTGTGTGTGCTGTGCAGGAAGAAGGGTACAACAAACCCTATCACAATTCCTTTATCCTTCCTCAGACTTATAGACTGCGGATTGTTCTTAAGTGGATCTTAGCAGCAACACTACACTGTATTATTAAGTCAAGACCATTCACGGTTTCACTTCAAATAAGCATTTTACAGCTCCACTTTCGGCACATTCATCAGTGAAGTACGCTAGCACTTGGGGCCATTACTAAGTAAAATAAGAGATACTCAGAACACAGGCAGCAGAACACCAAGGCAGCTGACCAGACGACCCCAAGACGTTTGTGTACAGCCTAGACAGCCTAGACAACGGAGTAATTGACATCCCACTTGGAGAGTGTTCAGCTACTCAAAAATGGCATGTAATTTAAAACTTAAAAACTCAGTGAGCTAATGTGTATCAAGCACTATAAGAATGGTGACTGCCAAGAGTACCTAAATAAATTCAAGAAAAAAAGTTCAAGACTTCTAAGTTGTTTATTTCTAGAATTCTGCAGATATTTTCAGACCACTGAGAAAAGAAACCCTGGAAAGTAACAGAATTGCTCATACAAGGACGTAGGTTCTGTCCCCAGCACTGCCAAAAAAAAAAAAAAAAAAAGGAGGGAAATAAAAAGATAATGAAAAACTAAGCATATTATGTAAACGAGGCACTTCGCAAAATACGGAAATGGCTAATAAAGTAATTTTCACCTCAATCACCACAAAAATGCAAAATAAACCCACACACTGATAAAGTACTGTACCACCACCCAATTCACAGACTTAAAAAAAAAAAATTAAGCATCGTCAGTAGGTACTGGAGTTTCACTGAGAACTCATCGGTACAACCGCCTTGGGAAAGGCCAGACAGTACCTAAAGTCAGAAAGCAAAAACAAATTATCTACCAGAAATAGTGGCAATATCCTCGAAGGAGGTAGGAGGCAGGAGTCTGTCAACAGCCTAGTCCACACAGCAAGACTCTCATCCAAAAACAAAACCAAACAAATTACAAACAACTTCAGTTCTCAAGAAGCATACATCCCAACCAAAGAAAAGTCTATTTCTTCTTGACACAAACTTGTCAGAGAAGGAGAGCATTTTCTGTTCTACAGAAACCGAATTCCTGAAACACTAAGGAATTTTAACTATTAAAATGTAAAAACAAAACACCAGGCAAAGATTAAAAACTACCAACAGATCGTGTTTCCCTAAAAACTCCATTCAGGAAGCTCCGGAATTCGTTCTCGCAGCGGAGAAAAGAGATTATTATCCTCCACCGTAGCTCAATGGAACCCGCTTGCTGCTCGTTAAAATCTCCTCCAGCAAAAACCGGAGGAGAGCGAGGGAATCGGCCCGAAAGTTTTGCCAAACTCCCGGAGAGGCGACGCCCCCCAGGATGACCCGAGGTCAGGGAAACCAGCGAAGCCACCTCCACTGCCACCACCACGACTCGACCTCCGGAAACCGCGCGGTTTAGTCCGAGGCCAGCGGGGCAGTCACTCGGCGCACCTGGCGAACCCGTCACCTGCCTGCGGCCGCCGCCGCGCGCGGAAGCCAGAGGCCAAAGGAAAGGAAAAAAAAAAAAAAAAAGACGCCAACTTTCCAAGTCCGGAGACGACTCCCGGGCCGGGGTGCGCTCGAGGAAGCGGGTGCCCCCGAGGCCGCCCGAGGCACGCAGGCCCCGGCTGGCTCGCGCCGCAAGCCCGGCAGCGGCCCAGGTCGGCGGCGCGGGCCTCGGAGCCGCACGGCGCTCGCCCGCCTCCCTCGCCGCAGGCCCGGCCTGGCGCGGCGCCGCTCACCTTGGAAACCTGGGGTGGTGGACGTCGCCGTCACCATGAACTTCCCATCCAGCCGGCGGCCGCTCCGGAGCTCGGGCACTTGGGACCCTAGGCCGGCCGCTCGCCGCTTGTCGCTCGCCGCTCCGCCCGCGACTCAGGCGAACCCCGCGCAGCCCCGCGCCCGCGCGCCCGCCCGCGCCAGCTCCAGCTCCAGCTCCGCCCGGCTCCGGCCGGGCCGCTTCAGAGAAAGCCCAGGGCGCAGGCGCGGCGAGGCCCTTAAAGAGCCCCGGCCGGCCGGCCTCTACGGCATAATGGGTTCGAGCGGGCAGGTTAGGGCCCCGGCCCGGGTTGGCGAAGCAAAAGCAGAAACCGAAGGGATTGGACCGCGGGGAGCGGAGGCGGGGAGATCCCACTCCGTCCTCCTCCCCTCTCTCCCAGCACCCTGCCCTCGGCCCTGCAAAGTGCTGACTTCCCAGTCGCCGGGACCGCCCGGTGGCAGTCGGGGCCGCGGAAGACACACCCCCATCGGAGACTCCCGGGGCGAGCACCCCGCACACCACTGCGGCTTCCAGGCCTGGGGCGCGCGGAGCGGACGCGCAGCCTTGGGAAGGCTGCCCCGAGTTCAGCTCTCTGGAACGTTACGTGAGTGGCACTTTCAGTGGTTAAACAGGTCTCCCAGAGACCGTCTGGACACCCTGGGTTTATTCGGAGTCCGACAGAGGGCAGAAGGTGGGCAGTTTTCCAACACCAAGGAAGAAATTCTTAGAAGGAAAGTACTTAGTTCGGGACAAAAAACAGCCTATTCATTCGGGACCTGTCTCAACAAGAGCAAGCAAGAAAAATAATAAAGGCATTATAAGTTATTTTCGTTATACACTTAGAAGTGACCAAAATTATAGAAATCACCATCGTGAAGTCAAAAAAACTCCAAAAAAGTGTTTGCTAATCTGATACCCCTGTTTTTTGAATTTGTATTTGTAAGACCTGTCCAGAAAAGTTTCCACTAGCATAAGCACTTCTAGAAAAGAGTATTTTTCAACAAGACTAGGAAATTAGAAATGGGAAGTAAAACCATGTCCTCCGCCCAGCTAAAATCTTTGAAAATTTCAAAACAGTCTGAGGCAATTTTTTGCATAACTTTAGATCATGTTATTAAAGTGAACTTAACAACTTCATTATAACTTAATGCATCTTGCGTAACAAAACGAAGCATTTTTTTATTATCTACTTCTCCAATTTATTTGCTGATCCTGTTGCTTTTATCTGCTAAGGTGTCTTTGTGCCTGTCCGATGTCCCCCAGCACCAACCACCCTCATCAGACTTACTCTGGCCTGCAGGTAGACTGTCAGGACAGCGACCTAATTTATCCACAGCCCCTCCTGCCCTTCTCTAAATCTCCTCACAACACAGGAAGGAAGCTTGTTCAGAATACTGTGTCATGTGACCTTGTCCCTGCCCAGCATCCCACTCCCTTAGACCAAACCTCCTAGCCAAGTCCTTCGGGCAAACACCTTGCCTGCCTCTACTCTCTCCTCTCTGGCCCTCATCTTACCCAGGACCTGGTCTCTGAGTCGGAGATGCACCCTTTGGTTAATGTGATTTGTAGTCATATTTGTTCAATGAATTCTAGAATCATAGGTTCAAGAACTGGAACTAGATATGGCTTAAAGGTTACTGACATCATAAGTAAATATCATGTTTTGACATCTGGAGTCAGAACCTAAAAAGAACGCTAGGTA
Source organism: Myodes glareolus (assembly GCF_982192425.1). Classification (NCBI taxonomy): domain Eukaryota; kingdom Metazoa; phylum Chordata; class Mammalia; order Rodentia; family Cricetidae; genus Myodes; species Myodes glareolus. Next base: position 1,629,303 of record NC_142033.1, on the reverse strand, counting down.
TTATAGAAATAAATGGGGTACCCTAAGGTTCTTTGGATAATATTTAAAACAGTGCTCAAACCTCCTAGTTAAGAAGGATATTGTAGGTGATGGTGGTGCACACCTTTGATCCCAACACTTAGGAAGCAGAAGTAAGTGGATCTCTGAGTTATAGGCCTGCCTGGTCTGTGGAGCAAGCTCCAGGACAGCCAGAGCTACACACAGAGAAACCCTGTCTTGGGCAGGAGGAGGAAGATAGCTATAGCTGAGGACACCACGAAACTATTAACACTGGTGGTTTCAAAGTGGAAGACGGGGTAATTGAGAGTGAAGCATTTCCAGAGATGGGAAGAGGACTTTTATTTTTGAATACACAAAAGGCTTAAAATAGTACTTTTCCATTTTAAAAGTATGTGAATGAATTACCAATTTTAAAAAGAATGACAACAGGATGTATAATATATGATTCCATGTATGCAGAATTCCAGAAAAGACAAATCTGAATGCAGTGAAAGCAGAGCTAGGGAGCAGCTTACTGTGCTCAGCATGTTACAATGTAATCATTTTGAAATATTGATCTCAGAATAAGAGCCCTGAGGAGGGCCATTAGCTCCGACCCTCGAGCATTATCCTCGAGCATTATCCCTGGCTTACACCTTTCTTTCCCTTGCCCCAAGTGCGTCAATGTGTTTGGTAAGGGAGCTTGCACGTTGATGCCCCACTTTGATTGCTAATTCTAACACTCGCAGGTGCCCAGGCACTTTCGTAAGTGATATTCCACTGTGCGAATTCTCCTCTGACACCACCTCTGCCCCTGCCTCTCTGCTGCTGTCACTCTGGAGTCTAGTTCCTAGTCTAGACTCTCACGTGGAGGAGACAATAAATGTGGCAGTGGACAGCAGCACAATCAGTTCAGTTAGCAACTCACAGTTCCCTGTGTCCCATACTGCATACTTGTAGCATGGATTTAGGTCACTATCCAGGAAGGAAAACCCTCTAACCTGCTAAGGGTTAAGTCACAGAAAACCACGACACTGACTGCCAAAGGTGTTCAGGGCAGCCACAAGAGCCCCATTGGTCACCAAAAGAAAACAAGGGAGGCATTCTTCAGAGAGGTCAAGTCACCCCAGGTACAGAGGCAGAACTCACGGCCACGTCAAATCCACGGTGGACGCCACAACGGTCACCCTGGGGGTGGACGCCACCACCATCACCCTGGGCAGCTGGCACCTGCGCTTCCTCGGAAAAGCAGGACACTCGTTTCTATTCTTGGGTCACACTTTCTAATTCGGGGTCCGTGAGAGCCACTGGCCACGTGAGACTGCTTGTGTCTCAACAGTTTCAGCTTTTCAGTCACACTCACACATTCCAAGTGCAGTAACAGCGCCTGCGGGCAGGAGCCCACAGACACAGAAGTTAGATTGGTGGCACTATTCCAGGAAGAAGAGGAAGGCACTCCCTCCACCCAGAGTCCCAGATAATGCTCAAAACTTTTTGCTTTGGAAAAAATGAGGCTCATACTGAAACAGTTACCTCATTAGGCTCTTAGCACAACAGGAATGTAAAATAGTCATGGCTCAAAGCTGGGGTCTCTCCACTTACTGGGGTTCTAAAAATCGCTGCACGGCACAGGCTCTTGTCACCTCTTGACCCTTGTGTGGGGGTCGATACAGAATACTGATTGAAACTGAGCTTGTGCCTCCAGAGTTTGTCTGTATGTCTGTCTCTCTCTGTCTCCTCTCTCTCCTTCTCTACATGTGTCTGTCTAGGTGATTTGTGTTCTTGTGTACATGCCTGTTCACATGGATGTGGGCATGTGAGTATGCATGTGTGTGGATGTATGTGGAGGCGTGAGGCTGATTATTGGGAAATTTCTTCAGTCACCCTCTTCTTTATTCATTGAGCCAAAGCCTCCCAATTGAAACTGGAGTGCTCTGATCTGGCTCATCTAGCCAGCTTGCTTCTAGGATCTGTCTGGACCTTCTGCAGGCAAGCTGCAGAGCCACTCGGTTCTAAGGATCTGAACAGCAGTCTTCACATGTGAGGGTTCAGAACATAGCTTGCTGGGCTATAGCCACTTTATCTCTGTCTTTAAATTCCGTCAAACGAAACAACAGCTCTTGAAAGCATACCACCAAAACAGGACAACAGTACCATCACCTTATAAAAGGGGAAGTATGTTTGTTTCTTGACTTTAAGTATGTTTTGAAGCAAGATAAAATCTGATGCAACTAGCATTAGTAATTTCACTTCAACTGCCGAATTTCTGAGAACTAGTAAATTCCAGGTTTTATACAGCCAATGGCTGGAGGTTATCATCTAAAAGTTTAAGCGTACTTGGCAAAACTATGTTTAACCTCCTCATACCCCAGTCTTCTATCCCATAAAACACTTAGTAATATCTACTTAAGCACTGAACTGATCATTACGTGGAATGGATATGTAAGGCATGTAAACACCTACCAAGTGGTAATTATTGCAATTGCTATTTTCCAAAGTCACAGAGTACCAGTGCAAATATCTAAAAGACTCTGAATTAGAAAAAAAAAAAATCCCGGCTCTACCACCTGCTAGTTGTTTGGGTTTTAACCTTGTGCAGTTCTGTTTCTTCACCGGCTAGTTAAAACTGAGCGTGCAGCCAGGGAGATGGCCCAGTGGATAAAAGCATTAGCCATACAAGTCTGACAGCCTGCACTCAGCCCCTGGGACCCACATACAAAGAAGGAAGCCGTGGCATGCATCCATAATCCCTGCACTTCTGCTCTGGGAGATGGAAAGCAGAGGCGGAGAATCACCCAGAAGATTCACCTGCCACAGTCTGGCATGCACAGCGACACAAACAAGACGGATCCTGCCCAACAAGGTGGAAGCTGAGAACGCAGCTGTCCTTTGACCCCCAGATGTGCACGGTGGCACTCATGCACCTGCATTTACACACTCACGCACACACCATACACAAAGTGAGTAAGGAAGCTTGATAAAATAAAAGCTCAAGTCCCCGGTGGCAGATGTGTTAAATATATTTCTACTTCACATGAAATGGTCTGTGTCAGTAAAGCCAGAGACAAAATTTATTCCATGTAAATTAGCCCTGTCCTCATTTCCACCAAAACAAAAACCACTGTTGCTTTATAGTATTTTTGGATAGAACCATATGTAACCCAGATTGGAAAGAAACACCTGCCAACACTGCCACCAACTAGAACTTGTGAACAGATATTATGGTAACCATTTTCCTGGGCTAATCTTTATCGCAATATGAGAAATTAGAAACCTAAACAGACAAAGTAGGTCTCTGTCCATTGAATAAATAAAATAAATACCAGCAACCAGTAACAGCAGGCGAAGAAACTATTGAAGTACAGAAGCTAATCATTAAAACACCTCGCTTGAAGGTGTGGAATTAAACCTACCACTTTATATAACTCCTAGTGGCTTACGTGTATGGCCACAGTACAGTGAGATAATATTCTTAAAATAAAACTGAAGACACAGTAGCATCTGTGCTTTAAAAGATGAAGTGAGGCACACAAATCCTAATTCAGTAAAAACTGAAATTCCCTGCTGCGGTAATTGCATTTTCATAAGCACTATAGTAAAAAGAAAACACCAAGCCCCGTTTTACCTGTCTCCTATGAGCGTTTCTAAAAGCAGCCGTCATTTTGGTGGTAACCATGATGAGCCAGGAAGACAGGAGACTGGGGATTTGAATTGAATTTACAGCTGACTCATAGGGAGTGTTTACATCTATATTGTCACCGGGCTCCACCCATTTAACACCCTTTCAGCTCCAGCCTGAACTTCAGGTAGGTAGTAACCTCAGGGGAAGCTGGGAGTGTGGAGGCATGGGAAAACTGAACGCCAAGCCTTTTAAGGATCTAGACATGCTAACAGATGCTGGTTTTCTTCTCTTCCCTTCCTCGCCCCCCCCCCCCACACACACACACACTTCTTACTTCTTTGACTTGAGTCAGATGATCAAGAATGAGGTGCTGATTTTGAGGCTTCTCTAATTCGGTGCTCTCAGCTTGGACTTTAACCTCAGACAAAATAACTCACTGATCTCTCTGTGTGCCTCTCGGTCGTTCCTGTGTGCCTCTGTCTGTATTTCTCTGTCTCTTTCCCTCACCATCCTTCAGCCGTGCCCATGTGACCCCTCCTGAAATGACATGAGACATAAACTATTTACTGAGGTGAGGCTTTTTGATGTTGAAGATGCCTATAAGGGTCTGTGTGTGTGAGGAAGTTTGATGTTTTAGCTCTTTAAGTCAGTCACCCATGCTCCTCTGTAAATAACCCCGATAAACTTACTGGAGATGTATGAGTGTGTGTGTGTTTCACCTATGCCAAACTCTTTCCTCAAAGGAAGGACAATAAGTGAGTACATTTTCAGCTCTACAATGATATAAGCATTCATACAAATGGCCGTTATTAGGCCTACTGAAGAGGTTTGCTGTAGGGGTGGATGCCTCAGTGGCTGATTCAATTCCCAGCAACATGGCAACTCACAGCCTCCTGTAACTTCAGTCCCAGGGGACACCCGACAATTCTCTCTTAGCCTCCTCTGACAACAGGCGTGCACATGATGTATATATAAAATAAATAGTTTTTTCTAAAAGTAAGAAAGCTGTGCTGACCCATAGTCACAAGTGGTGGTAAAAGAAGATGCTAACTGAACATTTAGGTCTCCCTTAACTATAAAACCTGTGCCATTTGGAGTTATCAAAATAGGGTACCTGTGTTCACACTCTGATCTAAGAAATATAATTTGATATGGAAGACAAGTATGAGGGGCTGGAGAGATGGCGAGGTGGTAAAAACACTTGCTGTTTCTGCAGTGGACCCAGGGCTCACTTCCCAGCATGCATATGGTGTCTTACAACCACCTGTAACCCCAGTTCCAGGGACTCTTGACACCCATTTCTGAGCGCCACAGGCTCCTGTGTTCACATAATACACAGACATACACTCAAGCAAAACACAAATCTCATACAAATGAACATTTTTTAAAAGACAAATGTAAGAAATAAATGGATAAAAGTGTGTGTGTGTTCACTAATATGGAGATGAATATGGTGGGGGAAACAGAAGGGGACCACCTGGCCTGAAGAGCGAGTTGCGCTCGCTCACCTGCCTACATCCCGTCTGCGTGTTTATCATAGGTGCGGTTGCCTCACACGGAACCTTAGTTCCCCGTCCACGCCAGTTGGTTTCAGGGAATAAGCCTGGGAAATTTTATCCTGAAGGTTTGCAAACCACAGCTAGAAATGTAAAATTCATTGTCCTCTCATTAGGAAAAGCTAAGGATGTGAACCCAGAGGTCCCAGCTATTCTTCGAGAAGCAAAATGAGGTGGAAAACAGCACAAGATTCCTGATTCCAGCCGGTTGTGTCCTTCATAAGCTCCCATTGCTTTTTCCCTTTGTCCAATGCCGTAAACTTCCCAACAACCTGTGAAAGGCTCACAAACCCATCCTTTATTTTATCCTATTTATTTTTAATTATGTTTTGGCTTTTGGGTTATTGCTTTTTTGTTTTTCAAGACATGGTTTCTCTGTGTAGCCCTGGCTGTCTTGGAACTCACTTTGTTGACCAGGCTGGCCTTGAATTCAGAGATTCACCTGCTTCCCTAGTGCTGGGAGTAAAGGCATGTGCCACCACTACCCGGCTTACTTTTTTGTTGTTTTTGTTTTATGATGGGGTCTCACTGTGGACTTTTTTGTTTCTTTGCTTGTTTTCTTTGAGACAGAGTTTCTCTGTAGTAGCTTTGGAGCCTTTCCTGGAACTAGCTTTTGTAAACCAGGCTGGCCTCAGAATCACAGAGATCCACCTGCCTCTGTCATTAAACGGCATGTGCCCCCACTGCTCAACGACTTTTTTGTCTGTTTGTTTGGTTGGTTCGTTTGGTTTATGTAGGGTTAATAAAATCCAAGATCACTTCTGAACTTTGAAAACCCACCAATCCCTGAGCTTGAAAACCCACCAATCCCTGGCTTGCCCCAAGCTCAGGACTTGAAATCCCACCAATCCCTGGCTCGCCCCAAGCTCAGGACTTGAAATCCCACCAATCTCTGGCTTGCCCCAAGCTCAGGACTTGAAATCCCCACCCTGGAAAATTCCACCCCCAAGAAACTCTAGATAAAGCCTGTCTCCTGTTCAGTTCTTTGACGCTTCTCACCCAAGCAGAGGCAGTCACCCTCTTGTGTCTTTTCCAATAGGTCTCTTGTTGTGCAGTGTGACTGTGGTATTTCTTGGTTCCCAATTATCAGGATATCTTTCCCCTCAGAACTGCAACACTTACAGTTTTGATTCTTGAAACAAAGTGTCATGTAGCTCCACCGCCTTAGCCCATATGTAGCTAAGGATGATGTTAATCTTCTGCTCCTCCTGCCTCCACTTCTCCAATGCTGGAATCGCAGGTCTGGGCTACCACATCTAGTTGATGTAGTTCTGGGGATCAAAACCAGGGCATTGTCCATGCTAAACAAGTACGCTACAAACTGAGCCTCTTCCCCAGCCCCTAACATTTTTTTTTCATTTTTTAAAGACAGGGTTTCTCTCTGGATGCCCTTGAACTTGCTTTAAAACTGCCAGGTGGTGGTGGTAGTACACACCTGAAATCCCAGCACTCGGGAGGCAGAGGCAGGCAGATCTCTGTGAGTTCGAGGCCAGCCTGGTCTCCAAAGCTACACAGAGAAACTCTGTCTCAAAAAAAAAAAACAACAAAACACAAAACAACAACAACAACAACAAAGGCTAGCCTCGAACTTACAGAGATCCACTTGCTTCTGCCTCTCAAATGTTGGGATTAAAGTCATGTACCACCACTGCCCAACCACACATTTTTAATATGTTACACCAGGCACTCTTAGTCACCAGGGACAGCTACATGTGCTCCTTGCTGTCTGTCGTCCATCCTTGTGCAGTGTCTCTCGCATGGAATAAAAACTTAATCTTTCTGGCAAGTAAAACATGGCAGAAATCATAGATCAGAGTTACTGCACTGTTATTTTGTTCTCTTAGGTTCACCACATGTGACCTGCTGTGTGAGAAAAGAACACGCAGATATCCAGTCAGATTTCAGAATCGGGCCTGCATGATAGCTCAGCAGGCAAAGACGATGCTGGGACATCCTGACAACCCCAGTCCTCTCCAGACACCACTGTGGAAGGAGAACGCTGACTCCCAGAATCGTCCAATGACCTTCCCGTGTACACACCGCAGCATGTGTGCCCCACATACACAGATGTTGAATACAATCTTGTCTTCATTCAAAATCTGGGCTAGAGAGGTGACTTGATAAATTAGAGCATTTAGTTTTTGTTTTGTTTTATTGTTTTGTTTTTGGCAGAGAATCTGGTTCAATTCACCAACACCCACATGATGGCTCACAACTAACCATAACTCCAACTCGAAGAGATCCTTCTCCCTCTTTTGACTTCCTCAGCACACACACATGTGATACACAGACATACATGCAAGCACAACATCCATACACAGAAAATAAAATAAATCAATCTAAAAAAATATCAGAACCCACTTAGCATCTGTGTCAATGAAGTCACTATGGAACCAGATTCTTCATCCCAGGCATGGTTTTGGTGACTACAGCCTTGGTCCCAGCTGACAGCATCTCATGAGGAAGAAGGAATCAGAAAGCTGAGGCTGAATCCCTGACACTTAGAAACCTTAAGGGGAACTACATATTTCTTCTTGTTTTAATACATTAAATGTTGGGATGACTTCTCATAACAGCGAGTAACTGATCTAACATGACAGTGACAGAAACTGTTTACTCTTGCTTTGATGAAGCTCAAGTTCCAGCGTGAGAAAAGAGACAAGAAAAAAATACATATGTTTAAAACATAGTTAGAAAATTAAATACGTACGAAAGAATGAAGTTGGACCATACATTACCTTACACTGCATACAAAAAAATTAACACAAGATGGATTAAAGACTTAAAGTTAAAAGTCAAAATTATAGGATGTTTATAAGACTTTATAGGACTTTTATAAGTCATGGTTTGACTATGAAATATCACCAAAGAGGTGGGGATCAAGTCACTGAGGGGTACCGTTCATGATGACTCTGACTCAATCAGGGGTTTAAATCCCTCATGGGATTCACAATATGATAGCCTTACTGAGATGTGGTCCTAGTAGGTCACTGGGGCAATTCCTTAGCGCTCTCCTGTCTCTTGACTTTTGCTCTACCAAATCCTCCTGACAGTAGCACCAGATAACTATGTAATGAAATCACCAGCTGAAACAAACCCTTTCCCTTTAAAGTCATTTAGGTATTTGTGACAGATAGATACACATATACAAACATATATGTGTATGTATGTGTGTGTATGTATGTATGTATGTATATATATATATAGTCAAGCAGAAAATTATTTGGGGCATAATTTGTCAAAAATTATATACAACACAGGCTAAATAAACACATAAATTAACTATCCATTTATTTTGCATATCTGTGTGTACTTGTCCATGCACTGACAGTCATGTGTGTGTGGGAGTCGGAGGACAATTTGCGGACAACAGAGCCAGGACACTTTCAAGAGAATGAAAAGGCAACCCATGGAATGGGATAAAATATTTGAAAGTCCTATGACTTTTAACAAGAAAATAATATTTATAATATATAAATAATTCCACAAACACACAAACAAGCAACTTAGTCTAAAAATGGCATTTTTTTATTTTTAAGGCAGGGTTTCTCTGTATAACAGCCCTAGCTGTCCTGGAACTAGCTTTTGTAGATCAGGCTGGCCTCGAGCTCACAGAGATCTGCCTGCCTCTGGAGTACTGAGACTAACGGTGGCGAGTGCCACCATATCCAACTGGCAAATGGTTTTTAAGTTATGTGTGGGTGGGGGTGGAAGAGTGCACACATGCCCCCGTGCGCATGTGGAGGTCAAATGACAACTTGTAGGAGTTGGCTCTCTCCTCCCACTGTGAGGGACCCAAGGAGTGCTCAGATTATCAGGCTTTGAAGCAGGTGCATTTATCCACTGACAAAGGATTTGAACACACCTTTAATCCCAGCATTCAGGAGGCAGAGGCAAGCGGATCTCTGTGAATTCCATGACAGCCAGGGCTACAAAGAGAGACCCCATCTCAAAAAAAAAAAAAAAAGGTATGAACACACATTTCTTCAAGAAGATATACAACAAGTGTATGAAAAAATCTACAATATTAGGGAAACAACCCATTAGGGTAATTATTTAAAAGTGAAAAATATCGTAGAATATTATTTTAAGGAGTGTTACTGATGTGGGATTCCCCTCTGTACACTGTGAATATCATTGGTTAATAAAGGAACTGCTTTGGCCTATAGCAGAGCTATAGGGGAACAGAGCTAGGCAGGAAAACTAAACAGAATGCTGGGAGAAAGGAGGCAGAGTCAGGGAGAAGCCATGGAGCCACCAGAGATGTCTCTGCGCTGAAACTTTGCTGGTAGACCCACAACCTCATGGTGATATACAGATTAATAGAAATGGGCTAAATTAATATGTAAGAAATAGCCAGTAAGAAGATAGAGCTAATGAGCCAAGCAGTGATTTAAATAATATAGTTTGGGCTGGAGAGATGGCTCAGAGGTTAAGAACACTGATTGTTCTTCCAGAGGTCCTGAGTTCAATTCCCAGCAACCACATGGTGGCTCACAACCATCTGTAAAGAAATCTGGTGCCCTCTTCTGGCCTGCAGGCACACATGCAGACAGAACACTGTAAAGAAAGTAAATAAATAAATCTTTAAATAAATATATATATAGTTTCTGTGTGATTATTTTGGGGCTGAGCACCTGAAACCAACAAGTGGCCTCCTCCCAACATGTTAATTTTTTTATGCTGTGGAACATTTGCTTAACGATGTAAAGATGTGTTGCTTTTGCTTATGCTGCATTTGTTTAACTCTGTGAAGCTGTGATTCTTTGCCTGCCTAAAACACCTGACAGGTTAATAAAGAGCTGAACAGCCAATAGCGAGGCAGGAGAAAGGATAGGGAGGGCTGCAGGCAGAGAGTATAAATATGAGGAGAATTCTGAGGGAGGAACAAGACAGAAAGCAGGAGAGCAGGATGCTACGCCAGTAACCCAGCCACACAGCCAGTCATGGAGTAAAGAGAAAGATTACAGAAGTAAAATGGGCGGGCATAGTGGTGCACGCCTTTAATACCAGCACTTGGGAGGCAGAGGCAGGTGGATCTCTGTGAGTTCAAGGCCAACCTGCTCTACACAGCAAGTTCCAGAACAGCCAGGGCTATACAGAGAAACCCTGTTTTGAAAAAAACCAAAAGAAAAAAAAAGTAAGAGAAAAATAAAAGCCCAGAGGCAAAGGTAATGGTATAATTTAAGATATGAAAAGCTGGCAAGAAACAAGCCAAGATAAGGTCAGACATTTATCAGTAATAATCAGCCGCCACGTCATAATTTGGGAGCTGGGTGGTGGGCCCCCCAAAACAGTAAAGAAACAACAACATTTTGGAGTTCCACTGTGAGACTAGAGTAAAAAAATGTCTAACAACAGAAAAATTCTACGCCTGGGGAGACGGTTCATCACATAAAGGCCACTGTTGCCAAGCCTAATGACCTGAGTTCAGTCCCTGGAACACAAATGGCAGGTAGGAGGAAAGAACCAACTCCCTAAAGTTCTCTCCTGACCTCCCCACATAGACTGTGGCATACCTCCCCCCATAAACAAGATGTGAGGCATTCGTATAACCTTACTGTATCATTAAAATAAGTGAAGTTCTGATACACACTACAACATGGATGAACCTTAAAAGCATTACATTAAGTGAAACAAGCCAATAATAAAAGAAACGCCAGATGAGTGGGTCTTGCAGCATACAAAAGAAATGAGAGAAAAAAAAAGAAATGAGACCAAGCCATACATTGCAAATAAAATAGGCAAGACCCCTTCCTGTGACCTCAGCTAACGCTGGCCAGTTTGAGCTGAAGAGAGCTAGTGTGCACCAGAAACACTAGACTTGCTTGAACAAAGCCAACAGTAGCTTTTACTGTTCTCCTGGGAGGGCTAAAATTTGGTTAATTGTCCATTTGTCATGAGCAGTTCTAAGAGATGTTCTGTGTGCAAGCATCCTGGCTTACACTGGGGCTAGCAGTTAACTACATCTGGGAAATGCTAAATTGTAGCTAATATTATCACCTTGCAACAGTGCCCTGGGCCTTATGATAGAGCTAAAGAGACAAAGGCAGGGCAGGAGAAACACACATCCACTGGGCTAAATTAATCCTGGATTATCATTTTAGGCAAAACATTTCTCAGTTGGTAACTGGTTAGTCTACATGCATAGCTGGGTATAACTGACTCAAAATCTGAAACAGAAGAGGATTAGATAGCATACAAACACGAAGATGCTAGTCGAATGTGGCGGAGCCTGTCTGCAATCCCAGCATTCCAGAGGTAAAACCAGGAGGACCAGAAGTTCCAAGTCAGCTTGAGCTACACAAGACCCTGGAAAGAAAATAGAGACACTTTGCCTTAAACCCTCTTTAGTTGTGAGTCAGATATCTTTAGGTTCTAGGCAAGAGCCAATATTTTAAGCAAAAATGGCCTTTAAGTTTTTGTAAAATAACGCAGATGGTGGGCATCTCCCCCTCTCCAGGGTTCTTGCTTGCAGGGAAGCTCATGGAATACTTACTGATAGCTCAGCTACATGCCTTCCAAAATGTGTAACTTTTAAGCAGTTTTACTTTTAGATTTATTTATCTTATGTCTATGAGTGTTTCGCCTGCATGTGTGTCTGTGCACCACGTGCCTCTCTGGTGCCTGAGGAGTTTAGAAGGGAAGTGTTGGATCTCCTAGGACGAGGGTCTGGATGTCATCTTTGTATTCATTAGCTGCCATATATGTAGATGCCAGGACTGAACCCAGGTCCTCTGCAAGAGGAACAAGTGCTCTTAACCACTGGGCTATCTCTCCAGCCCCCAAACTTGTGGTTTTAAAGTTAACTAAGAGTCGGTGAAACTAGAGGGCTTATGTACATTTGGTCTGGTTTGAACTGGTTTTCTGGTAATAATTCTTCCTCTGTTTTGTTTCTTATCTCTGTTTAACCATCTTCACCCCTAGTTTTATCTTGGTTTGGTCATAAGGGACTCTTAGTCAGTAAACACTCAGACCTCATGACTTACTCAGAAAGCAGGCAGAGGAAAATACATAGTGCTTTTCATCCGAAACAAGGACCCAGAGTTTGCCTTTTGTCCCCTGTTTCAGAAGGACAAACACCATTAGTCAAGCTCAGAAACACAGAAAGTGGACTAGAAGGTACTAGGGTAGAGAGGAAGGGAGTGAGCTGTTACGGCTTGATGGCATAGTTTCTGGTTGACGTGATAATGAGAAGGTTTTGGAACTAGGTGGTAGTGAGTGTTACACAAAACAATGTGTGTAGTCAGTGCCACTGAATTGCAACTTAAGATGATAAAATGGTAAACTTCAGATTATGTATATTTTCCCGCCATAGGAAAAAAAAAAAAGAAGACAATCATGATGTAGCTAAGTGATGAGCACTTTCCTAACACACGTGAGGTCCTGAGTTTGATCCCAGAAAGAGGACTCAGCAGTTACACATAGCTGATGCTCTTTCAGAGGATTCAGGGTTGGTTTCCAGCGCCCTCATCAGGCAGCTACAGCTGCCTGCAACTGCGATCCAGAGGGATCTGACATCTTCATCTGGCCCCTCAGGGTACCCACACGCACGGCATACACTTACACAGATTCACACATATACACATGAGTGAAAATGTCTTTTTTTTTTTTTTTGGAAGAGAAGAGGGAGGCGGAGGGAGGGAACAAAACACCTCCTGAGAATTTAAATCAGCTTAGAGAAAAGCAAATGGAAAGATGGTCTTAGCTGGACTTGGTTGAAATAGTAACTTGAACATATAAGTTAAATATGTATGTATATATTTATGATTATACATAGAGGTGGCCGATTCTCTGTCTACACAGACACATACACACACACACACACACACACACACACACACACGAGTAAAGGATATTGTAAGCAGAGAGAACAAACAGCACAAAGGCTTGAAAGAGCAAATGTACCTGATGTATTCAAGGAACACCAAGAAGACAAGTGTTTAGTGAGAATGAAATGAGCAAGATTAGAAACATTGTTAATATACAAAGTCAGAGAGAAAACAGATTACACAGAGACACTATAGATCATTTTAGGACTTTGGCTTTTATTCTGAGCAGAGCGACCTGATTTCATAAAGATTAAAAGCAACAACTGGTTGCTCTGCAGGGAACCGACTCTAAGTGGCAAGTAAGTGGCAAGGACGCAAACACAGGGTCCAGCTTCAAGCCACTGAGAGCTGCTGACAGCTCGGCACCAGGGCTGAGAAATTACCAAATTTGAATAGAACTTCAGCCAGCAAGATTTTCCTTCGGATGGGTTATTGGATAAAAGGTAAAAGAAATTTGCCTGGACACTTATAAAGATGTAGGGCCTGCACTATGAGACAGTTCGCGAGCCAGGCAAGGGACTGGAGATTGAAACACATACACACACACAGACACGGGTCATCCTTGAAACAAGGATGCCAACTTTATTGTGCTCCAGGGAAGCTTATATAGAGATCCTTAACTGATAGCCACGCCCCAGCTCTTGGGATTTTCTGCTGTAAACCCACCAGAAACCACTCCCCTGCCATCAGGAACTCACGAGGCTCTCGGGCTCCGAGCAGCTGCAGACACAGGAAAACAAGTTGTTTACTCTGTTCACACCGTCAGGCAGGCAAAGGGTCACAGGAAGTCAAGGGTCCGAGGGTCTGCAGCTCCAACAGCTCCCCGTTTCTATATAATTAGACAGGCCTGTCTTGGGTTGTAGAAGCACACATTCACATCTTACCCGTCATCAAGAACACTTGCTTCAGCTCGCAAGGTCTTTGTCTTAGGTTGTGACAGGATCCTGTCTTTCCCGTCTCTGGCTCACTGGTCTCTCCGTAGCCTGTTGACCCATACTGCGCTCGGAGGAAGCCCACTCACTTGGGCAAATAGCGATTTTACATCACTGCTGCTGCTGACGCCTGTTGTAGAGGCAGAGCAACAGAAACCCTCCAGCTACAGGAGTTCCTAGCTGTTCAGCAAGCCTAGGCTGTGTGGTGGCTGGACTGGCAAGGGAGCAGCCAACCGCATGCTCCGACTGCTCTTATAAAAGGAGGTCTATAGGTCAAACCGGAAAATGCCCTGGTGAAAATTATATAGGGAATTCTGAATCTCTGAGGTAGTGGCAACCTGTCTGGCTAGGGGATCAACAGTGCTAGCCACAGCAGTCGTCTGACTGGTGGCAATTCTGGCTATCTCGGAGGCCGCAACGGCGACAGTGACAATAGCCGCCACCACAGCCACGGAGATCCCGAGGGATCTCAGGAGGGACTGCTCGGCACCAATTGACTCACTGGGACAGGCACCAAGCCCACAGCGGCAATCATCTCGTTAGCCCAACAACTGTTCAAAAGACAGAAAACTTGAGAACAGTTAAGGGCAGAATCATTCAAGGTATAATTAGTCACAGACAGCCACATGAGAAGTCCTATTTTGGCTCTGGTTTTAAACAGGCACGAAGTCCACAGAGATACCATCCCATGAAGGTAAACACTACCACACTGGGCTGGATTCTGGAAATGAAACTCCTGAGAATCCTTGCTAACATTCTTGTAAAGTGATCTCGGTCCCCACCACCACAATGAATAATGTGCTTTAGCCATAAACCATAGTACCGAGCCAACATTTAACACAACGAGAAAGAAAATTCAGCAAAAATAAAACACAAACTGCCAGGTAGTTTTCACATGCCAGTAACATTATTATGTCTCCAATTAATGGAAATGACTGGCTGTTCTATAGCCCAATCAGTGGAAAGGAAGCATGGCCACAAGGAACTATCCAGCGACATCATGTCACCATATGATGACATATATGTCGTAGCCCCAACGACAGCAGGCACCAGCGATTCCTGACCTGGGCCCATCATACATGTTGGTCATGGCTGATGGTCAGGAGAACCGTCCATAGGACGCACAAGACGTTCAGGAATCCAAATGGGGCTTTCAGCATCCTGCAGAAACACACATGCACTTCCACACCCCCAAGTGAGGACTGGATCAGGCCACACCCATGCTCCAGTCAATGCATCCTTCCACTGTGCCGTCGATGAGTAGAGCCACGGGGCTGCCAGTGCTGCTGAGCAGCCGATGTTTGAGTATGTGATTCAATCGTTAGAAAATTTAATATATAGAGAACATTAGAAAGGATTTTCCATGGGAATACTATACTCCCCCTTTTTTGTTTTGTGAATATAGTCTTTGAGAGTTCGGTGAGCTGTTCCACTATAGCCTGTCCCTGGGGATTGTAAGGTATTCCTGTCTTATGAAGGATGTCATAACTATTACAGAATAATTGAAAGCCTCTACTGATATAAGCTGGTTCATTGTCTGTTTTAATAAATTTTGGGGCCCCATGTAGGCAAAAGCTTGGAGGCAATGACTTTTTACATCCTTCACCTTTTCCCCTGAGTGGGCAGAGGCAAGGAGCATGCCTGAATAAGTACCCACAGAAACATGTACAAATCCCAGTTTGCCAAAAGATGCCACCTGAGTAATGTCAGATCTTTTGCCAGATCTGACTGGGCAAAAGACCCCGAGGATTAACTCTTAGATGAGTAACAGGAGCAAGTTCTGCACATAAAGGGCATGCTTTGACAATCTTAAGAGCTTGTTCCTTAGAAATTTTATATGTGAGCCTCAAAGAAGTAACATTAAGATGGAACTTATCATGAGCCCTCTGGGCAGAGGCCAAGGAATCCTGGAGCAGAGAGATTAAGAGAGCTCAGATCACCTGGTCAGCCTGTGCGTTGCCTTCACTAAGAGGGCCAGATAAGCCAGAATGTGCCCAAAGGTGGCCAATATAAATCTTATGAGATCTTTTTCATAAAAGTAATTGAATGTTAGTTAACAATTCATGAACTGCAGAGGTAGTGGCTGTGTTCCTGCTGTTTCCAAAGGGGGAAGAACCTTAGCAACATATATGCTATCAGTAAAAAGATTAATATGTTCAGCCGGAAAGGTAACTAAAGCTACATGAATGGCAGCCAGTTCTATTTGTGCAGACTTGTAGGGTACTTTCATTCTGACAGTCTTCTGGGCTGTGACTACGGCAGCTGTGCCATAGGAGGATCCATCTGTAAATACATTAAGGGAGCAATCTAGGGGAGCTAGCGAAATAATTTTAGGAAAGCAAACCAGATGTTCCTCAAAAATTTTTACTAATTTATTAGGGGGGTAATGATTGTCAAATTCAGCAGACTGAGTGGTTAGAAAGATGGTCCATTCTGGGCTAAATAACTGGGGCCAGTTAAGCTGCCCCTTATTGTACGGAACAATCACTTTATCATGGATTTTGTCAAATGTCCTAAGAGTCTCCAGGTAGGCCGTGTGTAACACCTCCAGTACAGCCAAATGATAGGGCTGCACAACCTTTTTTGGAAAGGCTCATCCGTGCACCCAGAGAATAGGTCCCTCCTGCCAAAAGACTGCAGTGGGCTGCAAGGCTGTGCAGAAGACCAGCAAAAGCAAAGGCTAAGACATTCACGACCTTCAGGTGTCAGTAGCCTGGGAGACGTGGGGTTTGAGTCACCTCTTAAGATTTCAAATAATGACCTAATCCAGTTAATGTCTCCCCAAAGCCATTGAAAGTCATTGAGAGTGTGGAGCTGATCTATTCTAAGAGTGACCTTTTGTGGTTGAACTCCAGTCTGTAGGAGCTGATGGCCCAAATACTGGAAAGGAAACATAGTCTGCATTTTTCGGGGGGGGGGGGGGCAACAACTAAACCAGACCGTTGCAGTCTCTCATAAAGTGTCTGCAACCCTGCATGCAAATCACATTCCCGAGAGCCTGCAATAAGAATACCATCCATATAATGAATGACATATAGCTGGGGATGTTGCTCCTTTAGGGGCCACAGGGCTCTGGAAACATAACTGGCACAAAGTTGGACTATTGGCCATGCCCTGGAACAACATAACCCATTGATACCTTTGGTGCAGCTCTCTGAAATTAATAGAGGGAACACTGAAAGCAAATTTGGATGAGTCCTCAGGATGCAAAGGAATAGTAAAAAGCAGTCATTGAGGTCAATCACCACCATGTGGTAGTCCTTCGGGATAGCCACAGGTGTTGGTAATCCTGTCTGTAATGATCCCATAATTTCCATACATTTGCTAACCTGCCTAAGGTCCTGCAATAGTCGCCAACTGCCAGATTTCTTCTTGATAACACATATGGGGGTATTCCAAGGGGAAGTGAATGGGACTACATGCCCAGCAGCTGACTGTTCTTGCACAGGCTGCTGAGCAGCCAATAGCTTTTCTTCTGATAGGGGCCACTGTTCCACACACACTGGCCTAGTTTCTCTCCATTTGATGGGAATTGCAACTTATGGCTCAACAGTGGCCCTCAGAATAAAATTTCCAATCCTGCTCTGTCCCCATGGAGGCACTGGAAGTTGAGATCAGATTTCCTACCACCACTCAAGAGAGGAGAGAGACCTTCCCTCTCCCTTAGAAGAAATCATGTATGCACACAGAAGTCACACCCTAAGGCCGGTACCCAAAACTTTACTGCCAGAAAGGAATTCCCACAACAGTCGGGGCCAGCAGACACTGTTTTGCTCCAGATATCTCCTCTCTCTGGATCTTACTATCATTCTGCCTTCTCTCCTGTGATGAAAGATCATTTTTCATTTACATTTTCTTCCAAGGCAGTTAGTTACACACAAGCTTTCTTTCTTGCTTGCTTTTCTTTTGGTTTATTGAGATGGCCTAACTCAGCAGCCCAGACTGTCTTGGAAATCATTATGCAGCCCAGGTCTCTCACTGAACCTGGAACGTGTACAGATATGTGCAGCCATGCCTGGCTTTTCACATGGGTGCTGGGGATGTGAACTCAGGTCCTCAGCCGTGCTGAACAAGCACTTAATCCACTGAGCATCCCTTCAGTCCTGTATGGACTGTTTTCTGTGAGACTTCAGTGTAATGAATTAGAAGTGGAAAAATAAAAGGCTGTCTATCTCTTTATATCTTTCTTGTTGTTGTTGTTTGTTTTTCAAGACAGGGTTTCTCTGTATAGCCTTGGCTGTCCTGGAACTGCTCTGTAGACCATGCTGACCTCAAACTCACAGAGATCCGCCTGCGTCTGCCTCCCGAGTGCTGGGATTAAAGGTGAGTATCACCACATGTGCCACTACCGCCCGGATGTCTTTCTATTTTTAAGATAGTGATGATGTAGGATTCCCCTCTGTATGCTATGAATATGTTCTATTACCATTGGTTATTAAAGAAGCTGTTTCAGCCAATGGCTTAGTAGAGAAATCGGAACAGAGCTATAGAGAGAAAATAGGCAGAGTCAGGGAAAAGGCAGCAGAGGAGAAAGATGCCAGCCGCCACTCAGAACCTTACTGGTAGGCCACATCCTCATGGTTATACACAGACTAATAGAAGTGGGGTTAATTTAAGATGTAAGAGTTAGCTAAAAATATACCTAAGCTATTGGTCAGTGTTGTAATTAATATACTTTTTGTGTCTCATTCAGGTCTGGGCCGCCAGGAAATAAACAAGCAGACTCTGCCTACAGAGAGTACTAGTGACTTGGAGTCATTGTAACAGGACACTGACCACACAACCAAAGGGAGGGAATGTTTGTTGAGCTCATGGTTTCAGAGTGATTTCAGTCCATCACAACAGGGAAGGCCTGGCGACTGGAGCAGTTTCACTGGTGTCTGCAGGAGCGGGAGGAAGCAGAAAGAGTTCAATCAGAACCAGGTAGGGTTTAATAGTGACCGACTTCTATCAGCCGTGCTCTACGTCCTAAAAGCTCCCACAAGCTGGGGTCTGAGCACTGAAAACACGAACCGTGAGAACATTTCAGAGTCAAACCCTAACACATGGAAACACTACCAGTTCAATCTCTAGGCATCTTGACATTTGAAAGCAAACTAACTAATTTACTATTTTTAGTAGTAACTTTGAAGCATGGAAGGGTATGATCACTAGCTGCTTATGTCGTGAAATCCTTGGAACAAGATTTCACCTTGTTGCTGTCACCTGGGTTGTAGTGGGAACAGCATAAAAACAATTGCTTTGGAAAAATTCTTGCCTGTGTTTTAGGAGGTAGGCTCAAGAATATTCACAGCAGCAACAATTCAAACGCTTACTGATGAGCGACTGCAACCTTCACAGGATACTATGTAACAGGGAAAACAAACCCACCTCCACCCAAAATTATGTATCAACCTTAGAAATGTAGCAGGTGAACTGCAAAGCTAGTGGCAGAAAGGTTCCCACGATCTGAAAACTAAAGTGTGATGGTGGCTCAAGCATCTTCCAGGTTATTCTGTGGACTGAGGCTGGAGGATCACTTGAACTCAGGACTCAGAGGCAGCCTGGGCAACCGAGTGGGTCACTGTGCTGGTCAGTTTTTGTCACCAAACCTAGACTCCCCTGGGATGAGGGAATCAGTTAAGGAACTGCCTTTGTGGCCTGAAGGCACAACTTTGAGGCATTTTCTTTTCTTCCTTCTTTTTTTTTCTTTATTTGAATCATACTTTATTCTTTCATTCATACTATTTAGGTGATTTCTGAACTTGAAGATTACCGTACACATTTTTGAGATAATATAATTATATCATTTCACCTTCCCTTTCCTTTCTTCAGACCCGCCTATAGCTCCCTTTTCAAATTCATGGCCTCTTTTCTCATTAATTGTTGTAACATGTGTGTATATGTGTGTTTGTATTCCTAAATACATAAATATGTGTGGAAAATTTATTTATTTATTTTGTTTTTTTTCAAGGCAGGGTTTCCCTATGTAACCTTGGCTGTCCTGTAACTCACTCTGTAGACCAGGCTGGCCTTGAACTCACAGAAATCTGCCTGCCTCTGCCTCCCAAATCCTGGGGTTAAATGCGTGTGTCAGCATCACCTCAGCATGGGACATTTTCTTAATTACTGATTTATGCAGGAGGACTGCTGCAGAAAGTGGTGCTTTGCAAGCCAGGGGAAGCAAGCTAGTAAGGAGGGTTCATCTGTGGTCCCTGCCTCAGTTACTGTCTGGGGCTCCTGCTCTGGCTTCCTTCAGATAGACAATAACCATCCGTGAGCTGAAATGAAACGTTTACCCTCCCAAATTGCTTGTAATCCTTGGTTCGTGGCAACAGCAGAAAGCAAACTAGGACAGACCGATGATTTTAAAGATAGGAGACAATTTTAGGAAATTTTAGAAAGAACTGAGTATACATTAGGAAAGATGTTACCAAGCCAAACTGTTAAAAGGGATACAGAGCCAGATAGGGTGGTACATGTCTGCAATCTCAGCAATTAGGAGGTGGAGCAAGGGGATCAGGATGCCATGGCCTGCCTGTGTGGCATAGTGAACTGTAGACCTGAACTTCATGAGACTCCAGCTCAAAAAAGAAAGAAAGGAAAGAAAGATGAAGAAAGGAATTAAGGGAGGGAGGGAGGGAGGAAGGAAGGGAGGAAGAGAGAAAGGAAGGAAGGAAGGAAGGAAGGAAGGAAGGAAGGAAGGGAGAAAGAGAGAAGGGAAGGAAGGAAGGGAGGGAAGGAGGGAGGGAGGGAGGAAGGAAGGAGGAAATAGGAAAAAACATGAGAATACCTGTGTTCAATTAGTGTTTCTTGGCCCCAACGTGTAGGAGGAAAGAGATCCTTGTTGATTCCTGGCTGCTCAACCTTGAAATAATCACACAGAAACTGTATTATTTAAATCACTGCTTGGCCCGTTAGCTCTAGCTTCTTATTGGCTAACTTTTACATATTAATTTAACCAAACTCCATTAATCTGTGTATCACCATGAGGTCGTGGCCAACCACAAAGATTTAGCACATCTCTCTTCAGCAGGGGCTCCATGGCTTCTCTTTACTCTGCCTTCCTTCTCCCAGCATTCAGTTTAGTTTTCCCCGCCTACCTAAGTTCTGCCCTATCAACAGGCCAAGGAAGTTTTCTTTATTAATTAACCAACCGTATTCACAGCATACAGAGGGGAATCCTACATCACCAGGGAAAGAAAATAAGTAGAGAAAAGAATGGCCCAGGTAAGTGTAATAATGGCGGCCATGCTGAGGGACTAAGTCAGTTCTAGACTCAAGACCATTTATTTCATTAACTTCTATTACACATAAATATCCTTTTTTTGAGAAAATATTTCATACTCAAAACATCCAAGTTCATGAAGCAGAGACTAAAGATTAAAGAACCAGGATCCTCAGGCCATAGGGCCTTCTGCTGTCCTTAGGGCAGTGGTTCTCAACTTTCCTAACACTGTGGCCCTTTAACACAGTTCCTCAAGTTGTGGTGACCCCGACCATAGAATTATTTTCATTGCTACTTCATAACTGAAATTTTTCTACTGTTATGAACATAATGTAAATATCTGATATGCAGAATATCTGATATGTGACCCCCCAAAAGGGGCTATGACCCACAGGTTGAGAATCACTGCCTTAGGGAAAGCCCTGACTCTCGACTCCATCCTAGACCACGTAGGCAAAGTGAAACAGTTTCTGTCGACCAAGGTCTTTTCCCTCCCACTTGAAGACGAGCTCTGCAGTCTTCACATGCCTCTCCATTGTGCTCTGATGTGCAGTCTTCACACGCCTCTCCATTGTGCTCTGATGTGCAGTCTTCACATGCCTCTCCATTGTGCTCTGATGTGCAGTCTTCACACACCTCTCCATTGTGCTCTGATGTGCAGTCTTCACACGCCTCTCCATTGTGCTCTGATGTGCAGTCTTCACATGCCTTTCCATTGTGCTCTGATGTGCAGTCTTCACACGCCTTTCCATTGTGCTCTGACGTTTTAGTTGGGAAGGGAACACGGGATGGTTTATTGGGTGGGTTCCCCCACCACACCTTTTAATCTCTGTAGACATCATCTGTTTAAAAATTCAATTGTAGGACCACACCACATTAATTATATAAAATACAGGTACAAAGCTGGGCGGTGATGTTGCATGCCTTTAATCTCAGCACTGGGGAGGCAGAGGTAGGCAATTTGAATCTGCAAATTCGAGGCCAACGTGGTCTACAGAGAGAATTCCAGGACAGCCAGGATGACACAGAGAAACCCTGTCTCAAAACAAACAAAGAAATAAACAAACAAAAAGGAACACTGAGTTGATTTCTATTCACAAGTCAAGAGAAATGACCATAGATATCCAGAATATTAATATCCCCGGTACTGTGGTGAGAGAGAGCTATCGCCCTCGAACGGTGGAAGTGGAGGTTGCCCACAGAAACAGGATAGAGCAGCCGGGAGACCAGAATAAGAGCACAACTCTCCTGCTCCAATTCCAGGAATTTAACATCCTATTCTGGCTCCTTCGTGTCGTGTAACAAAATTTTTCCTGGGGGAAGATGAAACACAGTCTACTCACCCAGATAGGAAGCCTATGATAGACCAGGGTACAGATATCACCAAAGTCAAATTTGGTGAACCAGTGAGTTTACTGGGGTTACTTGTAGGAACAGAAATGACTCAAAGACAGCTGTGCCACCAGGGCCCACCCCAGCATAGGTGACAGTTCACAAAGCTGGGAACCTGGAGCACACTGCACAGCCTGCAGGCAGACCAGCAGGCTGGAGGGTGTCCTTTCCAGGTGCCTCAATTGGTCAAATCGCTTTCAGGCAGCTTGGCTGGTTTCAGGCAGCTGCTCTGGTCGCAGAGTCCTCCTCTTCGCAGCTTTTTCTCCTCTGAGAGTCTTCTTTGCAGCTTAGCTTTGAACTTAGCTTGAAAAGGACTCAGTTTTTTCTGTTACTTTGGCAGAAAGGAGCCTGGTGAATCTGGTAGGTTTCAGGGACTTCCTGAAATTATTTTGGGTTGTTTACCCTCCTGCTTAAGGAGCTCCCCTGCATGATGGGCTGTTTCAGGGTCAGAGGAGAACTGCTACACGACAAGAGGACCCAGATTTGATTCCCATCACCCACATGGTAGCTCACAGCTACTTGTAACTCCAGTCCCAGGGGATCCAACACTCTTTTCTGAACTCCCCAGCAGCAGGGCATACACGTGGTGCATATTCATACATGCAGGCAAAATACTCATATACATGAAAGAAAAAAATGTATACATTTTTGTATTTTCCAAGATAGGATTGTTCTGTATATCTGGCTGTCCTGGAACTCACTCTATAGAACAGGCTGACCTGGAACTCAGAGATCCACCTGCCTCTGCCTCCCAAGTGCTGGGATTAAAGGCATGTACCACCATATCCAGCTTATAAATCTTAAGGGAAAAAAAAGTTATACGCCTCCACTTGGGAGGCTAAGGCGAAACTGTCTCAAATTCAAGTCCCCCCTGAGATATGAAATGAGTAAGGGATGCTAGCCCACTAGAGCATGTGGCTCTCAGGCCTTGGCCTTCTCCTTCATTCCTCCTGCCTTGCTAAAAATCCCTTAAATTACATTCCTAAACCTAGCCACCAAGGTCTATTCCCTTACTTGGCCACTTCCTCCCGAAGTTGATGGCCAAAGTCGAGTGAGCAATCAGAAGGTCCCTTTGGTTCACCTAATTAACATGCCCAAGTTAAAAATTAGACACCTCATCCTAACGCAGGGTTTGCCCCTTCATTTTTTATAAACCATCTTTTACCTAGGCCTCACATCTGTCTCTCCTCTATCTAGAGAAGGTCCTTTGTCCCTCCAGGACAAATACCCCTTCCCCCTTTTCCTTGTCCCATTCCCCTTCTCGCCCCTCCCCCCTCCCCCTTTACCACGGCATCCTAGCCGGTTCTAACACAGACCTCCCCTTTTCCTCCTCTTAAAAATCACACCTGCAAGGTCATTTGCTGCTGTTTTTCTGCCTGAGTCAGAAAGTAGCCACTTTAACTTTTCTTCACTGCTTAATAAAGTATCTCTCTGTGAAAACAGGTGTTTAGATGTGTTCTGTGCCTAATTGGGAGGGGTGTCTGGGAGGGAGCCCCTTCCGTGAATTTCATACCAACCTGGTCTAGAGTATGAATCTTCTTTAAAAAGGCGGAGGCGTGGCGGAGAGGGCTGGTGTCCAGGGAGGCTGGGAATGTGACAGAGAGTCAGACTAGCGCCCGTGAGACACTGGGTTCAATCTCTCTGTTGACGTTTCCTCCTAACTGAAATATTCCCTCCAGGAGAGAGGGAGAGGCTCATTGAGATTCCGGTGAACAAACGGCCACACTTCTGAGAAAGCAGAAAGTTGCAAGGCTGTCTGTTGAAGGCCCCTCCTCTAGCTTTATGGCAAAGAGTAAACAGTTCAGGGGTGGGGGTCGGGGGGAGGAGTCTCTGACCAGCAGAGCTGCCCGGAGAAAACCTGCCGAGCACGTTTTCAGAGAACTCCGAGGGATGCTGTGTTCTTGGGTTGTAAGGCGTTCTGGGTGAGCTTTTCGGAGAAACAGCGGCTTTCAGTCATCTCTGCGCCTGAAGCAACCCCTTCCCCATAGTCCTGTTAGTGACTCCGATACATGTTCCTAGTCCGGGCTACCTTGATGCTGTGAGGAAATGCCACAGCCAAAGCGACGTGGAAAGGGTCTGTCAGGCAGATCACAGTTCATCATCGGAAAAGCCAGGACAGGAATTCAAACCGGGCAGGAACCTGGAGGCAGGAGCAGGTACAGAGGCCAGGAATGGGTGGAGCTTTCTGTTAGAACCCAGGGCAGCCCAGGGTGGTACCACCCACAATGGGAAGGGTGTGGGGAGGGCTCTTCGACATCAATCACTAATCAAATAAATGCTTCGTAGTCTTGTTTTGCAGTTCAATCTTAAGGTGGCATTTTCTCAGCTGAGGCTCCCTTCTCTCTGATGACTCTAGCTTGTGTCAAGTTGATGTAAAACTATCCAGCACAATGCAGTTGTTACTTTGTTCTGTGGTAGGTTCCCTTTTGAGGGAAATAAATGTGTGTGTTCTGTCTCTGAAGGGAATCTCTCATACAACACCTCAGCCTCTAATAAAACAGAGATGCCTATAATCCTGGCATTTAGGAGACAGAAGCAGGAGGACCAGAAGTTCAAGGTCATCCATCCTCTATCACAAATGGCATTCAAGACCTCGTCTTGAATTACGACAATGCCCTGTAGCTGGATCTTAGGGAGGCATCTTCTCCATTGAGGGTCCCTCCTTCTGATGACTCTTGCCTGTGCCATGTTGACATAAAACGCACCAGGACAGAGGGTAGTGGTGTAGATCAAGCCCAGGCTCCACACGCGCTAGGGAAGTGCCCCTAACACCGAGCTGTACATTTGCTTATGCTACTTTGAATATACAAAAAGTCAAGAGACCCATTTTCTTTCTTCCACTCAAGTCTGAGTCTCTGAGATCAGCAATAGATCAACATAAGTCAATGAAAGTCCAGCGGACATGGGACAGCACAGATGTTTTACAGCCTGGAATCTTTGGCATGTGTAAAAGTTTCCAAGAAGAGCCTTCTTTGACCCAGGCAGGAGGAAAGCATCTTGCTCCAGCCTCAAACTTTACAAAGCCATATGCAGAAAAAAAATATAAAGAAAAAAGTTCATTATTAAATAACGTATGTTTATTAAATAATAAACAAAAGCAACACATAGTTACGGCCACGCCTAACCCTGAGCACACTGCGAACCAGAAACTCTGAGCATCTCCTCTGGAGTTGACACCTTCTAGGCCCCAGGAAAATGCTAACGCAGATGTCTTCTGCTATGGCCTAAAACAGAAGGCGATTGTTTCTGAAGGTCATGAAGACTTTGGTTTCTGATGTTGCTGACATTTGAAAACTGCTTTTGCGTGTAGCAGGACTTGAGTAATACTTTTATTTATTTATTTTTTTTTAGCAAGAGAAAAAATTAAATTCCGGAATTCTTTCTTTCTGACAATGAATGCAGAAGATTCTTTTTTAAAAATTACTTTTGTTCTGCCTGTATGTATGACTGTGCACTTCATGCATGCATGACCACAGTGGCCTGTCAGGAGAGGGTGTTGTGAGCCACTGTGTGGGTGCTGGGAATCGAACCAGTGAGTACTCTTAACTTTGAATCATTTCTCCATCCCTGTGGGAAAGATTCTTTTTTGGGGGGAGGGGTTGATTCTTAAATAACAAATTGTCATATCTAAATAGCAGGACTACTTTTTTTGTTTTGTTTTGTCTCTCGCCCACAATAGCCTTTAATTCCCAGTGTAGCCAGAGGTCTCCTTGAATGACCTGCCTGCCTCCACTCCCAAGTGCTGGGATTAGAGATGACTACCATGACCAGTTTATTTGTTACTAGTAGTGGAACCTAGGTCCTCAAAGTTCATTTTTATGGAAAGACTAATTTGCTCTTTATTTGGGCACCTTCATTGCCTTGCTAGTTGGTGTAAGCGTAAG
Organism: Myodes glareolus; assembly: GCF_982192425.1. Taxonomy (NCBI): domain Eukaryota; kingdom Metazoa; phylum Chordata; class Mammalia; order Rodentia; family Cricetidae; genus Myodes; species Myodes glareolus. Next base: position 1,602,899 of record NC_142033.1, on the reverse strand, counting down.
TGTGTCTTATGTATGTGATGTACACACACAGAGGCTGTCAGGGTCTGGATGTCTTCCTGTATTACTTTCTACCTTTTCCTTTTGAGGTAGTCTCTTACTGAGCCTGACCCTGGTACCAGGTGTGGTCTCAGGCATTCCTGTAACCTCATCACTGTGGGGACAGAGACAAGAAGAAAACTGGCCTTTGCTGTCAGCCCAGCCACAAAAAAAGGTTAAGTTTCATGTTCAGCAAGAGACTCTGCCTCAAAAGAATGAGGTAGAGGCTGGGCAGTGGTGGCACACACTTTTAGTCCCAGTACTCAGGAGGCAGAGGCAGGTGGGTCTCTGAGTTCAAGGCCAGCCTGGTCTATAAGGTAGAGAGTAACAGAGGAAGACACCCAGCATCCTCTTAAAGCCTTTGCGTGTGCACTCCCACACACATAGTCACAGTTAAGCTTACACTCATATACATACACACAGAGAGACAATAAAGGTGCTCAAATCAGTCTTTTCAGAAAAACGAATTTTGAGTTAATGATATCTACTTATGTAGCGTTGCTTGCTCTGAATTATGTCAATGCAAGTGTTCAAAATCTAAACAGATCTGACTTTTAAAAGTAATTAAATTTAGTTAGGTATGGTTTGACCTCTGACCTCAGGACTCAGGGAGAGGCAGAAAGATTACTACAAGTTTGAAGCCAGCCTGAGATATACACTGAGCACCTGACTCAATTCAGGAACAGGAAGGAGATGGTTCAGTAGATAAACAACCTTGCCACTGAGCCTGATGCCCCAAATCTGATCAGCAGAGCTGTGTGGAAGGGGATGATTGAGTATTGCTTGCAAGTTGTCTTCTGACTCCCGTATGTTTGCCCTGGCATATACGGCCCACCTGCAATAAAATATATATATATATGAAGAAGAAAAGGAGAGAGAGAGAGAGAGAGAGAGAGAGAGAGAGAGAGAGAATCCCAGGCTGGCCTTGAACTCACAGAGATCCACCTGCCTCTGCCTCTGCCTCCCAAGTGCTGGGATTAAAGGTATGCATCACCACCGCCAGCAAGATAAAAATATTTTTAGGTTGTCCTCCATCCCTTGAAAAATTAGGGTAATAGAGTCATACAATGCTATTGCTATGCTGGACAGTGGTGACACAGGCCTTTAGTCCCAGCACTTGGGAGGCAGGGACAGTTGGATCTCTGTGAGTTCAAAGCCAGTCTGCTATAAAGAGCTAGCTAGTTCTGAGACTGCAGAGATGGCTCAGCGTTTAAGAACACTGGTTGTTCTTCCAGAGGTCCTGAGTTCAATTCCCTGTAACCACATGGTGGCTCACAGTCACCTGTATAAGGTCTGGTGCCAACTTCTAGCCTATAGGGACACACACAGGCAGAACATTTGTGTGTGTGTGTGTGTGTGTGTGTGTGTATAAAATAATATAAAATAAATCTTAAAAAAAAAAGGGAGCTAGTTCCAGGACAGCCAGTGCTACACAAAGAAACCTGTCTCAAAAAAAACAACAAACAAACAAACAAAAAACAACAACAAAAACCCACACATAAATAAAATGCTATCGCTAAAAATAATTGGGCATACAGAATTTGTTTCAGGAAGCAGTTTTCAGATTGCATTCTCATTGAGTTTAGAGTTCTCATTCACATATAACTGTTCTTTTTACATGTTTAAATAATTGTTTACATTCCCCCCCACCCCCGCCGCCAGGTATCAGCAACTCAGGCTGGCTTCCAATTCACTATGCAGCCCAGGTTAACTTTGCATTTTTTTCCGGATCCTCCTTCCTGTCCCTTCCCCGTGTGGAGACAGCAGCACTAAGCTACCTCCCCAGCCCTAAAAAGAAAACGTTCGAGGAAGGGGGCTTAAATAAGCTCAGACTGCTCGCTCAGAGTGATGGAGGTAGAGAAAACGAACGACGGAAGTCAGGAATCCAGGAGACCACGGAAGTGCAGCAGGATAGTGCGGTGGGGTTCGTTTTGTTTTTACCGGGTAACTAAGAACTAACTGGAGATCCACACTCTGTCACGTGCTGGAGAACGATGCCAAGACAGGAACTCTCGTAGCTCAAGCTTTGAGGCTCTCAGGCCGGGCTTCCTGGTGGCCCTGTGTGCTGCGAATTTAGATGAATACTCCAGAAGTAATTCAAGTCATGGGAAGGCATGATTTCAGCGCACATTTATTTTTATTTAACTTAATTTTATCCTTTCCTGCTTAGGGAAAAAAATATATGTATTTCTGTGTGTGTGTGATTAAAAACGTCCTAGCGAAAAAAAATCCAAAACCTGTATTCCCTGTTCTCACAGCCAATCCTGATTGCGGGTTGCGACGAGGCACCGAAAAAAAAAAAAAACCATGAAAGAAAGAAAAAAAAAAAATCAACCCCCCCCCCCAAAAAATCCCCCAAAACCCTGACATTCATCCTCCGGCCAGCAGGGGGAGGCAGGCCGTGCGCCTCGACCGCTCCGGCCGCTCTCTTCCCCACGTCGCCGGCGTCCTGGCGGCGCTACATACTACGCATGCGCGCGACACTCCGGTCTTTTTCCCCCTAGCGCCGCCGGGCCCACAGGTCTGCGTGGAGCCGCGATTGCGGGTTTCTGTTCCGCAGGATGGTGAGTGGGCATCGGGGGCTCAGGGCGGCGCCTGCACGGGACCGAGGGTCCCCTCCTCTCGCCGATGTCCGCGCGGGGCCCGTCCAGTGAGGCGCGGGAGCAGATGGCACTCGATTCTCGGCTGTGCGGCCGCCGCTCCTAGCGTGGCCTTCATGGCTGCCGGGGGGAGGGGCTGCGGCGTTGGAGGCCCGGGACACGGCTTGCGAGGGCGGACGCCCAGCTCGACCCCGGCCGCCTCCCGGGGCGTCCCGAGGGCTGCAGTGCGGAAGCCTGGCCCGGGCCGGGGAAGTGGCTTTTAAACCGGGATTGTCAGCGGAGGCTGGACGCCGTGGCACTCCTGATCCCGGAAGCACGCGTCACCTGGGATTTGGCGACTTTAACCCCTTCCCAGCTAGTGCCTAGCCCTCGTTTTCGGTGTGTTTGCTGAGATCGGACTTTGGAGGTGACGTGAGGGTGTAGGTAGCGTTACCTAGTGTTAGTGTAAGTGACTGCGGAGTGTACGCTGTCCCGGAGCACCGATGCCCTCAGGTTTTCACCAAACGCGGAGGGGAAGTAAGAATTGTGAGGTTAAATTCTCGAGGTGAGGTGCCCAGTTTTCACTGTCCAGGATGAAGGTTGGCACAGGGATCAATTGGTACCGGTTCACGAGAAAGCAAGTAAAGGAATTGAAAGATCGTTTAAAGACAATACGAAAATGAGTTTGTACCTGCTAAGTAGAAGTAGGATCCTGCAGCTGTGGAAGGCTGAGTCTTTGGCCAAAGCCTTGCCTCTGCATCCATCTTCACAGGTTTTATGATGCTTGGTTATGTGTTTTCACGATCTCAGTCAGACTGTGAGTTGGGGTCGCATACTGGCTATTAACATTACTATTCACAACAGCCAATTTACAGTTGCGAAGTAGTGTGAGGAACCGTGTTAAAGGGTCGCGGCATTAGGAAGGCTGAGAGCCACTGCCCCAGAGTGGTTCTAGATTCCAGTCTGCTTAGAACCATGCTACAAGTTGACAGTTGTATTAATTTGCTTTTGAATGTTACTGTTACATGTTTTAACTCAAGGCAGAAGTGCCTATTAGCACACAGAAGCTATCAAATTCTAGGTCTTCTTGGGCTACATAGTGACAGCCTGCTCGGAAAAATAACACTGAAACACTTAGTAAAACACTGATAACTTTTTTCTTTCCTTTAAAGGGGTTTGTGAAAGTTGTCAAGAATAAGGCCTACTTCAAGAGATACCAAGTGAGATTTAGAAGGCGGCGAGGTATGAGCAGCTTTTCTCCTGGTTTTGTTTCTGAATCAGCTTCGTGGTGGAATATCCGTCTTAAATATTTTTGTTCTTACAGAGGGTAAAACTGACTACTATGCTCGGAAGCGATTAGTGATCCAAGACAAAAATAAATACAACACACCCAAATACAGGATGATAGTTCGTGTAACTAACAGAGACATCATCTGCCAGGTGAGTTATGTTTGAGTGTTGTGTGATCAGACTCCACAACTCTAATTTAGTTGCTGTGCTAGGGAAGGTTTTCTTGGAGTTAGGTTTAAAGCTGGAGCTTCAAAAATTGCTATTTTTGGCCGGGCGGTGGTGGCCCGTGAATCTGTGAGTTCAAGGCCAGCCTGAACTCTAGCTCTACAAGAGCTAGTTCCAGGGCAGGCACCTTGTCTGAAAAAAAAAAAGAAATTGCTATTTTTGGGGAAGTTTGAAAATCTTGGCCCAGTTTTATTGAGTTTGGGAGAAAGGCTGGGGAAGCAGGTTTGTATGTGGTCTATCTCCTAATTACTCTTGCAGAGTTTGTCATACACGAGTTCCTGGCTCTTACTCTATGCCACTTTACTTGTTAAAGAGGCTGGTAATCGTTTCAAAGTGGGAAGGCCCACTTTTTTATTACTATTATTTAATGAGCACTGGTGTTTTGCCTGCATGAGGGTGTTGGGTACCCCGGAACTAGAGTTACAGATAGTTGTGAGATACCATGTGGGTGCTGGGAGTTGTGCCTGGCTCCTCTGCGAGACATCTCCAGCCCCGTTGTTGAAGGTGATGCTGACAGGCAGGATCGCCACCTGGCTGTACAGTAAGGTCCTGGATTGAAAAACCGGCTTGCTATTTCTGTTTGAAGTGGGTTTTAAAATGTATGAAAATGTCTTCCACTTTGGAAACCCTTCAAGAAATAGCAGTTCCTGTATTCAGCACTTGCACGTAAGTTTTGGGTAGCTGAAGTTTGCTGGCTGGATGCACTTGCTTTCTATGCAAATTTATTGACAGTGAAGGGAGGCTGTCCTGATAACTAAGCACCACCTATCTAAGGCTTAGTTGAATTTAACCTAAAGGATATTTTAAGAATTGAGTTTTTTGTTTTTTACTTAATTTTTGGGGTTGGGAGATTTGAGACAATATGTGTAGCCTTGGCTGTTCTGGAGCTCACTTTGTAGACCAGGCTGGCCTGAACTCATAGAAATCCACCTACCTACCTCGGCCTCCAATGCATTTTGCACCACAGCCCTGATTTTTATTTACTTTTTTGTAATGCTAAGTTCTAACGTGTAGTATATGGTTTAGCCATAAGTTGACAAGTGATAAATTCTAGCTGTGGGTGGGGATGACCACACACACACACACAGATGTTCATAGAGCTGTCTCTGCACGCACACACACACACACACACACACACACCGTCTTGTTAAAAGGACTTAGGTGGGACTGGTGCTGGAGCAGCAACAAATACTTACCTGTTTTTTTCTCACTGCAGATTGCCTATGCCCGTATAGAGGGGGATATGATAGTCTGCGCTGCTTATGCACACGAACTGCCGAAATATGGTGTGAAAGTTGGCCTGACGAACTATGCTGCCGCCTATTGTACCGGCCTGCTGCTGGCCCGCAGGGTGCGTCACGGTGACTTCTGGAGAATGGAGCTGTTTCCTTGTGGCTTCAGGGCCACTGGCGTGGAATAGTTTTGTCTGCTTGTTTGTTTCTGGATCTGTCTAGACCAGCTCTTCAGGGGTGGGATCTGTGTGGTTTGCTATCCACTGGGGGTGGTCTGTAGCCTTGTGCAGTTTGAGTATTTCAGATTGTTTATGTGTTTACTTATTTTGTGTGTATGAATGGGGCACACGCCTGCTACAGTACACTGGTGGTCAGAGGGCACCTGCATGGGCTGGTTCTCTTCTAACCGTGTGTTCCAGGGTAAAGTACCTTTACCCAGTGAGCTGTCTAATAGCACAGAACTTAGCTTCTAATCTTGAATTTGAAAAGTCAATTATGAGAATGGTTTGTTAGCCAGCAAAGACCCAACTACCTAGAGGTGTGTGAATCTTTTACTAGCCTGTATTAAAAAATGTAGGCAAGGGGTGTGTCTACTCAGAGCCTTAGAATCTCATTTGATGGGATATCTATCACAGGTAGTTTATATAGACATTACAATTTAAGAACATATCCTCCCCACTTTGGAGGATGGACATTAATGTGTTTTTTTGTTTCGCTTTTCTACATGATTGACAGTATAAACTAGTAGGTGAAAATAGGAAATCTGCCTTATTTTTGTGTTCTCAGTTCTGACTGTTTGCAGTGTAGTCGGCAAGCAGCGTATCAATGTTGACCCCATCGTTCTGGGTTGCTAAAATATACTTTTGTAGGGGAAGGTTGCTGTGATGGGTAAAAACATCTTGGTGAAGTCTTGGCTTATGGTGAAACCCAGCAGAGGAGTAGCCAAATTAAAACATCACACAGCAGAGCTGCAGACAGCCTAGGATCCTACCTAAAATTCTACTAAGACTACATCTGATGACACTCAGCATTGAGACTGAAGAAATACAAAAATCACACAAGTAAATGTAGGAATGAAGTTGTTCCATTGTTAGATGAATACATTTAGGGTAGTTTGAATGCATTGAGATAGGTTTTTATGTTGTCTTCTTTGTTCATAGCTTCTCAATAGGTTTGGTATGGACAAGATCTATGAAGGCCAAGTGGAGGTGACTGGAGATGAATACAATGTGGAAAGCATCGATGGTCAGCCTGGGGCCTTCACTTGCTATTTGGATGCAGGTCTTGCCCGGACTACAACTGGCAATAAAGTTTTCGGGGCCCTGAAGGGAGCTGTGGATGGAGGCTTGTCTATTCCTCATAGGTAATAAATAGTATTCAAGGTTTCTGCCTTGACTCCAGTATTTCCTGTTTGTTACTGGTTGTACAGTGACAGTCATTCTGTGCCTGCTGTATGTTAGATGCTGTGCACAGGAAGGGATTGTAACCTGCATTAGTAAAGAGGAGACAAGGTCTCACTATCTAGCCCAAGCTAGTCTGGAACTTGAGGTGATAATCTTCTTGCCTCTGCTTCCTGAGTGTTGGCATTAAAGGCGTGTGTCATCACTGCCTAGCCCTGTACATTTTCTTTTTCTGGTCAGAGTAAAAGTTGATTTATTGAGTTGGGTGGGGTGTGGCTTTTAGAATATACATTTAGAAACAAAGCTTTCAGCCATTAATTAAGATTGCTGGGCATTCTTGGAAATTAAGTACATTAGCTTGTAGTTCCTTGAAGTTGGTATGACTTATTGGCTTACAAATTGCTCCTTGAATATCTCATTCATTGTGACTTTAGACAAATCACTAATTCCTCTTATCCAGGGTTCTACTGAGAAATAAAAGGATTGGAGGGATGAGTTTGGGACTGCTTCCTGTGCAGTGGGCAGGGGAACGTAAGGAAATACTAATCTGAGCAGGACGGCAGTAGCACACGCCTTTAATACCAGCAAGGCGGGTGGACCTCTGTTTGTGTTGGAGGCCAGACTGGTCTGCAGAACTACACATAGAAACCTTGTTGAAATAGAAAGAACAAAAAAAGTGCTGATCTGGCTGTGAATGCTTGAGAGACAGAAGGATGGCTACCCTGGGCAGTATAGAGTTGATCTCCATGAAGATAAAAAGCAATTTTGTTTATGGAGTCTTTATCTTGTGGAATTGAGAGTGAGCTGCTAGTGATGACATCCTGCTAACTGAGCAGTTAGTAGTTGGTCCTTTGACTGCATATGATGCGATAACTGTTTCAAGACGGGACTGATGGCAGCTCCTGAAGTGAATTCCTGGGAATGTAGTAGTTTCTTGTGTGAACACTAAAACATGAAAATTTCATTTTAGTACCAAACGATTCCCTGGTTATGATTCTGAAAGCAAGGAGTTCAACGCAGAGGTACATCGTAAGCACATCATGGGTCAGAACGTTGCAGACTACATGCGCTACCTAATGGAGGAAGATGAAGATGCTTACAAGAAACAGTTCTCTCAGTACATAAAGAACAATGTTACTCCAGACATGGTAAAAATTTACCTGAACATGCCTGTTCACTTGAACAAATACTTGTTTCAGTGGGTTGTAATCTTAACTGAGGTTTATTTCAGTTGCAGAAAGGAAGGTTGCATGTTTCTCTGGGAGGATAGAGATTGGCTCCTGGGCTGCTGCTGCCCTAAGTGAAGTTAGCATACTGGGTGGGAAGGTACTTTGTGTGCTGACATAAGTGGGCTTCCAGGATCTCCAGCCTTGGGCACAAACAGAGTAGCAGGAGTGGTTTCTGCACTGCCTGCCTCATCTCGCTGGTCAGATTTTCAGTGCAGTTGTGCAAACTCGATCACTAGCTCTGCATAATGTGGCAGCGGCTAAGGGAACCAGGTTTGCTAGAGCAATTGTGGTGACAGCAATGCACCGGCCTCAGGCGGCTACTGGGGTGCCCATTCTGTCCCAGAACAGGTCTGCTGTTTCTCAATTATTTATTCTTTATTGAGACCAGGCTTCACTTCTGAACATAACCAGGGAAGTTGATATTCAACCAGGATTGTCTTTGAACTTGAACTTAAGATAGTCCTGCTTCTACCTCCCAAACCCTACCCTAGTGTTGGAGATAAAGGCACGCACTATCATGCCCTACTGTGACTAACATTTTGATTTTTGGATGGAATGAAAAATACATTTTAGAGTTTATTAATCCTGGGGAGCTGTACAGGTTGTTTGCAAAAGTAGGGGTCAGGGGAGATACTGTGTTTGCTTGCAAGAGTGAATTTGGTATTAGAAATCTAGGATGATTAGATTAACACACTGGAATAAATCCATGGCCAACCTGGTCTCCAGAGTTAGTTCCAGGACAGCTAGGGAGGCTTACACAGAAACCCTGTCTCAAAAAACAAAAACAACAAAAAAAAATGTGTGTGTGTTATAGAGAGCATATCACACTATTCCAAAGCTATTATAACTGAAAAGTATAGGTTGGGAAGCACAATTTTCTGTGGTCGTATGCGTTGGATCATCATTTGAAACTAAATTCACAGCTTGAGCTTTTAAGACAGTGAAAGCATGAATAGTGACTGTACTTCTGCAGGCTTTTTATGGGTCTTGTATTGACCTACTTATGTTGTGTTTGCTCCAAACGTCACGTTCCTGGGCTTTGGGTGCAGTTTTTAAAAGATTTATGTTATATATGTATATAGTGCTTTACTTTGTGTGCCTGCATAACCAAGGACATCAGATTCCATTGTAGATGGTTGTGAACCATGATGTGGTTGCTTGGAATTGAGTTTAGGATTTCTGAAAGAGGCTGAGCCGTCTCTCCAGCCTTGAGATGCATATTTCTTCATAGCTTCCTGTGTTCGTGCCACACTGCTCTTTGGCTAATACTTTTTATTTTGTGGTATTCAGGATTAAACCCAGGGTTTTGTAGGGCTAAACATATGTGCTCAACCACTGAGCTTCTATCCCAGGCTTTTTGTTGTTTTCTGAGACAGGGTTTCTCTGTGTGACTCTTGGAGCCTTTCCTAGAACTCAGTCTAGACCAGGCTGGCCTTGAACTCACAGAAATCTTCCTGGCTCTGCCTCTCAAGTGCTGAGATTAAAGGCCACCAGTGCCAGCTCCCATAGTTCATTTTATCTGCAGCATTCTCTTCTTGTGGACATGTATTATTCTCTACAGACATGATTTACAGTGTGAATGATTTTCACCTAAATAACCCCCCTCATCTACATATGGGAAGCTGTATTTGTTCTCTGTTGGGAAGAACCAGGTTTACTTTGTTCATGCAGACGTTCTAGCTATGGTGGACTGTGATGGGGGAACTTATTTTCTGAGAGGGAATCAAGCATATAAGGTACTAGGATTGCCAGCCTAGGCTACCACATTCAGCCAAGAAACTAACCTTTTTTGTGGTGGTTGTTTTTTTGAGACAGGGTTTCTCTATAGCCCTGGCTGTCCTAGAATTCACTCTGTAGACCAGGCTGGCCTTACAGAGATCTGCCTGCCTCTTGAGTGCTAGGATTAAAGGTGTGCACCTCCACCTGGTTTTTGAACATCCCTTCTAAGGGGGCTAGAGTTAATACTACACATTCAGGATCACAATTTTGAGGGTTATTATTATTATTATTTTAAACAAGTTTAGAATCCAGTTTCCAGCAACAATTTAATCAAATAGGTAAGGTTTGAGGTTCTAGAGACTATACTAACTACCACATAAAAATAAATAGCAGAGTATGTCTTCTGTGCTGGGAACTGCTTTAAAAAGCTCGTCATGTAAAAGTAGATTGTAAACCTGCAGTATATGAGACAAAAGAAAATTGGTTTCTAGATTTCGTGGGGCCCCTTTCTGTGTCCTTTTGCTGACTCAGTTGTCAGTGGACCTTCCTTACCCCTGTATAGTTCCCATCTTAGGCCCTTGGTCTGGCGTGTGCCTTTTCTTGAAAGAATGCAGATAGCGGTTTATTTCTATAAAGATAAGTTTGTTGTAGGCGGGGCATGGCTGCCTCTCAACATAAGTAGACGTGAGAATGCTGTGAGGAAAAGGTAGGTTACACTTTGGTATTTATCAGGTAATGTCAGCTTAGTTCTTTAGAGAACTGAGATTTAGCAGGACAGATGAGCAGGCCGTGAAGTACTGTACCTTAATAATAGGGCATCTGAAGAGAAGGCAAATACTGTTTGCTTTGCTTTGTTCCAGATGGAGGAGATGTATAAAAAAGCCCATGCTGCTATACGAGAGAATCCAGTCTATGAAAAGAAGCCCAAGAGAGAAGTGAAGAAGAAGAGGTTTGTGTTCTACCGTTCTCTAGTCATAAGGTTTCATCTCGCTGGTCAGATTTTCAGTGCAGTTGTGCAAACTCGATCACTAGCTCTGCATAATGTGGCAGCGGCTAAGGGAACCAGGTTTGCTAGAGCAATTGTGGTGACAGCAATGCACCGGCCTCAGGCGGCTACTGAGGTGCCCATTCTGTCCCAGAACAGCCCTGCATATTTTAATTGACTCCTATAGAGGAAGCACTGTTACAGAGTCACAGTCCCCAGGACTCACTATGGTGCTATATCTGTCTGCCTGTGAATTCATAACAGTCTGCCTCCTAATCTCGAATAGTAGGCTTGTAGCCATTCTCAGCTGAGGATGGCAGTGAGAATCTAGCCATTGCAGCTAACTATATGCATTAGAAGTTGAGGTGGGTGGTGGCACAGTTTATGATCTCAGCACTCAGGCGGTTGAGGCCATGAGTACAGTCACCTAAAGGAGAGAGAGACAGATAGCTATGAAAACCATCTCTCCAAATAATGAGGTTTGCAACCTCCATCCAGTTACAAAGTCTGCTGCTTTTCAGCTGAATTTGGGAGCTATATTCCTGCCTTTCTTAATTTTTACTTTGTTCTGTAGGTGGAACCGTCCCAAAATGTCTCTTGCCCAGAAGAAAGATCGGGTTGCTCAAAAGAAGGCAAGCTTCCTCAGAGCTCAGGAACGGGCTGCTGACAGCTAAAGCAATTTTCTATGAAGATTTTTTTCATAAAGATAATAAACTTATTGACCAAGCAGCCATTTCTGTGTTAGCTAAGCCGTTATTATAAAACTGGGGGATAGCATGAAGTCATGAAATCAAAGGTGTGGAACACTCAGATCCACTGCCTCTGCTGGGATTAAGGGCAAGTATAACCATATCTGGTGGCAATTTCCCCACCTCGACAAAACAACAAGCTTATTTTTCCAGACAAGCCGTCTTCCATGGATTCCAGCAGAGCTCTTGGGTTTCTAGTCTTCCTGGAAGGAATTGCTATCCTTTAGCTTGTCCGATTTGGTAAGCTACAGACCCATGATCGTTAGGATATAGTTCTTCCAATGAGGAAAAAAAACCTCAAAGTCAGTCTTAAAAGCAAACCAGTGTGAATCCATGGCTGGAAGATTTGAGAATGATTTTAACAATCCGAACAGAAAGGGTTTGGGGCTTTTCTAGGCTTAGTTTTTATTTATTGGCTGGTTGGTTTTTTCAAGGCAGGGTTTCTCTGTGTATCAGTTCTGACTGTCCTGGAACTCACTTTTTAGGCCAGACTGGTCTCTGACTAACAGAGGTCTGCCTGCCTCTGTTCTGGGGATTAAAGGCGTGCACCACCACTGCCTGGCCTTAAGTTTTATTTTATGTAAATCTTGAAAGGTATGTGCCAGACTTGAATATACATAGGAAGATAACTTGAAAGGGTCCAATATTAAATCTTAAATTTACGTGGGAAAAAACCAAGTGATATATTTATGCCTTCTAAGAAGTAACTTGGTTCCACAAGAAAATTGTCTTCTGTGAATTATGCCAGTCTCAATAGCCTCGATGTATTTTTTTGTCAGCCGAGGTGGCTCAGGATTTGAGCCTCTTAAAATGTCAGGCTGAAAACAGTTACTTAGGTACATCCCCAGCATAAGGTAATGTCTGTTGGCTGATTGATTCTAAGATGGCCCCATCAGCTCTTCAGGTTAATTCCAGTCAGTGGCAACTTGATGTTAACATGTGGAATACATGAATCTAAGAGTCGCTCTCAACAGTTTCTAAACTCCATCTGGAGTTAAAATGTGTAAGTATAAGACAACAAACCAGTCTTTTAATAAAAGGAGTCATTTTAATTTACCTGTGTGTCACTTTTAATTTGAGTTAATGTGCAGACTTTTTACCATGCTAAAACATTAGTAAATTCATATAAATTTCCTTGTTTACACAGCAGCTTCAATGCAAACAACGTGTCCAGCAATGGGATTTGCTAACCGATCTACAGTGCACTCACTGTTTATGGAATGAGGTTTTTCACAGCATTAATTTCAGTCAAAATATCAACAGTGAATGTACCTGTGAACTTGTGAAAGGGCAGGGATGAGTTTTGGACATCAACACATTGCAGATGATAACTGGCTTCATAGCTCCAGGGACAGAAGCCGTTCCTTTAAATGTTCTTAAAATTATATGTAGATTCTCAGTGATGGCGATGCTATCCAAAAGAACTAAGAGTCATTTGTGTAGGAGATTTTCTTCCACAATAATGTTTTTAGGTTATTTAATATCAAAGAATGTTCCATTTCCATTTGATTTGCTGTGACTTTGAGAGCAATACAAGAATAGAGCTGCTTTTCCAGTTCTTCCCGGATTTCACTTGGAGCACCATGCAGTAAATAGTCTTTGAGTAACTGACAGGCTTTTGCCAAGTTTGGCTGTATTACTTCTGAAGTGCATTTCATTGTGCTCTGGTCACAGCTAGTTCTACAGTCTGTACCATAGACACAGTCCAGGTCAGACTCACAATGGCGATCCTTAATAAGTTCCTTTAGGTTGGTCTCTGGCACAATTTTTCTCATATCCACCATCTTCAAGTCATATTTCTCATTGTATCCTAGGTTTTTGGCACTGGTGTCACACATGAGGAAGTTTCCATAGGGGCCATGGAAAACATCCTCCACAAATTCTAGAAGTCCTATGGCTATCTTGGCCTTTCTAGGCCAAGACGGTGTGAACAACTGGTCCATGCTCCTTCTGAATCCAGATGGAATAAAAAGTTCAATGACCCATGGAAGACTTATTCCGTAGAGAGAGGTATATTCAACACTTTCCATCACGTAGAGGTCACCACAGAACCCCATTAGTTTTGGGGTGTGTTCTTTATCTTTAAGTATGACCATCAGAAGAAACTCATTCAGTTGGAGAAGGGCCCATGCTGACTTGGCTTCTCCTAAGGAGACCTGGCCATCTCTGTCTCCGTCAGCCACTGTCAGGATGAGGTTGACCAATTCAGAGAGGTTTCCTTGGTCACCTAATTTTGTCTGTCAAGATAAAGATTTGTTGAGTTACAAAGGAGGAATAAAAATTAGGAGAATCAGGGCTGGAGAGATGGCTCAGTGGTTAAGAGCATCACCTGCTCTTCCAAAGGTCCTGAGTTCAATTTCCAGCAACCACATGGTGGCTCACAACCATCTGTAATGAGGCCTAGTGCCCTCTTCTGGCCTGCAGACAGAATACTGTATACATAATAAATATTTTTTTTAAAAAAATTAGGAGAATCCTTAATTTAAGCTTGTGTATCTTAGCAAGTAAGTCTGAATATAAAAAAAAATGCTGAAATGTTCTTAGTGCCAGTCTAGAGTACCATGTGTGAGGGTCCTGAATTTAATCTCTAGTCCAAAACAAAACCAAAGGCATCTCTGTAATAGAATCAGTTTGTAGGTCACATGATGGTGCTAGCAGTTATCTTGCCACAGAATAAAATGCCTTACATCTCCTAAATACCAAACATGATTATCATATGTATACTGTGTGTGTGTGTCTGGGCACACATGCAGCGAATGTATGGACTTGGTGTGGGGTAGAAGTTAGAGAGCTTGTAGAACTCAGTTCCCTCTTTGTACCATGTGGGTTCTAGAGATTGAACTCAAGTTAATAGGCTTGGCGGCAAGTGACTTCTGAACCATTTCCTTAGAATAAAAAAGTAAGTTACTTTTAGTTACTATTTTTGTTTTTGAAAATAAAACCTAAAAAAAATTTTAAATAAGAAAAACCTAAACAGGTTTTCTTTATTTTGAGATGGCCTCTTGTCTTTGCCTGCCAAACCCTGGGATTATAAACATTCACGAACATGGATTTACATAATTTCAAATCCAATGTAATGGTGCGCGCATATAATACTATTTACTCAGAAAGCTGAGGCAGGAGGATTACAATTCAAAGCCTGTCTGGTCAATTTAGTCTGTTTCAAAATAAACTTAAAAAGATAAAAAGGAGTTGTGTGATGCTGGAGCACACCTTTAATCCTAGCCCTTAGGAGGCAGAGGCAGGCAAATCTCAGTGAGCACGAGGCCAGCCTGGTCTACAAAGTGAGTTCCAAGACAGCCAATACTACTACACAGAGAAACTCTGTCTCAAAAACAAAACAAACAAAAGATAAAAGGGAAGGGCTAGGGATATAGTTTAGTGGTCCTTGGTTCATTCCCCCATATAATGGGAATCCAGGTATTGAGACTACATTAATTTTATTTCACTTTTTTGAATCAGATTTATTATTTATGTACATGGCCTCACATTGTAGGCCAGGCTGGCCTGGGACTTAACTATGTATCCCAACTAAACTGGCCACAAACTTGAGGCAACTTTCCTGCGTCACATCAGTCTCCCAAGTAGCTGAGATTACAGGTATAAAATGCAGTGCCTGGTTCTTGTTATCAATTGAATGTCAAAATGTGCAGCAATCGAGTGCCCCTTAATTATATTTATAGCTATTATAAATAATATAAAGGTTAACATCCATTTTTTCCCTTTTATTGGAATCATTTCTTCGGGATGGAGTCTCGAAAGAAAAGAATGCTAACAATACGACGAGTTAAGACAGGGTCCTGTGGGTTCCTCTGTGTGAACCCAGCTTCACACTGCAGGTGCAGGACTAGACACACTCACCTTAAAGAGACTGTAGACCATTTCTTTGAATTTCTGCACAGTAGTTCCCCGGGTTGGTTTATCAAATAGCACTACTTCTTTTCTTGGCTCCAATTCAGTTCCAAAATCAAGATGAAGAGCTTGTTCCATTTGACATTTCACAACACCTGGTAGATTATCCCAAATTCCTAAATACATCTTTGTGAAAAAGAATGGCAAATTACGTATCATACGAGAGGAGACGGTACAAAGCAGACAGCTGCCTTTTTTCAGGGCCTCCTCCTCTACCAAACTTAAGCAAGCACTGAACCACTGAACTAGATCAGTGACTTTATTTTTACCTTTTGAGATAGTCTCACTGTGTAGCCCATGCTGGTCGCAAACTCAAATCCTCTGACCTTAATCTCTTGAATGCTACGCACGCACCAACATACCCAGCTCCCGACTTCATTTCTGAATGTGAATCTGAAGTATTCCTAAAGCTTTTTCCTTAAAAAAAAAACTTTTAAAAGATGAACACAATGCAGCTCGGTGGTGGTGGCACACACCTTTAATCCCAGCACTCAGGAGGCAGAGGCAGGTGGATATCTGTGAGTTGAAGGCCAGCCTGGTCTACAAGAGCCAGTTCCAGGACAGGCAGGAGAAACCCTGTCTTGAAAAAAACAAAAACAAAACAAACAAAAACAGTGCAGCTAAGATTTAGGATCTCTCTAAGCTTAAGTGGGTAGTATCAAATTAACATTAGATAGTATAATAACGACCAGTAAGTGGGTAGTATCAAATTAACATTAGATAGTATAATAACGACCAGTAAGTGGGTAGTATCAAATTAACATTAGATAGTATTTACTACATTTTATAAGTAAGTGGGTAGTATCAAATTAACATTAGATAGTATTTACTACATTTTATGCAAGACTAAGTTCCCTGTAAACAGTGTGTTAAGTGCAAAAACGGTGTATTAAGCTTGGAGTAAAGTCAACTGCAAAAGAAACTAGAAGACGATGTGAGGAACAAGGGGTGTGTGCTGCGGGTATTACAGGCAGCACAAGAGTCTTCAGCGACTCCCAGGGTTGAGCCTGCTGGAGCTCTTAGGAACCCATATGTCTTAGTGTGTCTGAACGCCACATTCAGGAGCCTTAACTCTGATCATGTCGTCTCATCTTTCTGTCCCATTTCTCCATTTGGGATGGGATTTTTTGTTGTTGTTGTTATTTTTTTGTTGTTTTATTTTCCTTTTTAAGATGGGGATTTTCACTTTTGTTCACTCGCTCTGTGAACCAAGCTGGCCTGACTCTGCCTTTGCCTCCCGAGAGCTGGGGTTAAAGCTGTGTGCCACACCTGAACTTAGTTTGTTTTCTGAGACGGGGCTTCTTGGTTCTGTAGCTCTGGCTGTCCTGGAACCTGCTACACAGACTCGGCTGACCTTGGACTCACAGAGATCTGCCTGCTTCTGCTTTCCAAATGTTGGAATTAAAGGTGTCTTCCAACACCTCCCCCGCCCCCCCGGAAGCTGAACTTTGTTTTAACAGAAGGCTCCTGAATTTTCCTTCCCTAAAGCAGCTGAGGCCTTGGGATTCTGGCTGTGGACTTCACTGTAAGGTAGAGGAGCCTAGGAACAGATTGGCCCTGGGGAGCTCAGGCTGTGCTGACCCCTGGACTACCCTCTTATAAGGCCTTACTCTGAACCACTCCAGCTTGGGTGTAAGTTAAAGAAGGAACAATTTTGCATATCATTCCCAGATAGCTGGCCACCACCATCCACAGCACTCCAGGGGGGCACAAACTGATGGATCGTTGTTTTTTTTTTTTGTGTGTGTGTGTGTGTGTGCCAATAAATAATGGCACATCAAATATACCAAATCATATTCAGGACCCTAGACAGATGGACTTTCAGTTACACCAGGTAGAAGTCCTTCACAGGGAATTATTAAAAAAGCCAAACCTCAAGATTGAAGTCTGGCAGGCAGGCTGACTCATTTCCTAGTCATTTGTCCTGAACCTCATCCAGGAAAACTGCTATACTTGTATTTTTCTTTATATTGTTTTAATGATAAGTTCTTCTGCATCATATTTATCAGCTTTTTGTGGTTTGCTTGCGATTTAGTTCATTCTCCTATGCCTACAGTTTAATTCCTCTTGAAGTATGAGCTCAAATGTTATCTTTAAAAACTTTCCCTGGATACCAGCTTGACTTATGGTGCTGATCCATTCATTTATTTTCTCAAAAATATTTATTTATTTATTATGTATACAAAATTCTGTCTGTCTGTGTGCCTGCAGACCAGAAGAGGGCACCAGACCCCATTACAGATGGTTGTGAGCCACCATGTGGTTGCTGGGAATTGAACTCAGGACCTTTGGAAGAGCAGGCAATGCTCTTACCCTCTGAGCCATCTCTCCAGCCCCATTCATTTATTTTTGAGACAAGAACTCATGAATCTGAAGCTGGCCTCAAGCTGGCTGTGTAGACAAAGGTAACCTTAAACTTCTGATCCTCCTGGCGCTACCACTTGAGAGTTGAGAGTACAGAAATCTGCAGCGCCAGGACAGAACCCAGGGTCTTGAGCAGGGTAGGCAAACGCTCTACCATCTGAGCCACATTTCCAGCACGGTGAGCACCAGCTCATCTGTCTCCACCTCCTTTGCTATTTCACTTTGTGTTTTTCCAGATAGAACAGTGCATTTATAATGATTATTATTTATTTGCTCATCTATGAGCTGGGTGTCTCCCACCATTCTGGGTAATGCCGGTGCCTAAGGACAGCATCTCACTTGCGTTCCTCACACCGCACTCCTCTAAGACGCTGGGGAAGGGATTCACAAGTCTGTTTTGTTCCACTGTGTCAGGGTCTTTCCAGGTAGTTCAGGCTGACACTAAACGTGCAGTGATCTTCCGTCTCAGCCCCCGCATGCTTGGATTGTAGACATGCGCCACCATGCCTTCCTACATAAATACCTACTGAATGGTGGTAGCAAACTGCAAAAACTGCAGAATTCATAAAAAATTCCTAATGCTTTGATTCAGGAATTTTTAGCTGTGTATGTTTTCAAGGAGGTGTTTTGGTTTTAAGACAGAAGCTTGCTATGTAGTCCTGTCTGACTTGGAATTTGCTGTGTATACCAAGCTGGGTTTGAACTTGAAATCCTTCCTGATACATACATGCACACCATGCTTAGCTTCAAGACTTTTTGTTTTGTTTTTTCCAACAGGGTTTCTTTGTGTAGTCTTGGCTGTCCTGGAACTTGCTCTTGTAGACCAGGCTGACCTCGAAATCACAGAGAGACCTTCCTACCTCTGCCTCCTGAGTGCTGGGATTAAAGGCGTGCATCACTAATACCTGGTACTTCAGAATTTTTTAATAATGCTTTTAGTTTAAGGGGAATTTTGAGTTTACTAGCCAGGTACAGTGGCACACGACTGTAGAGACAACTCTTAGGAGTTGGAGACAGACGGATTAAGAAAAGCTACAGCCACAGAGAGTCAGGGGCCAGTCTGAGCTACATGAGACTGTAGAAAAACCAATAATTAATGATGGTGGTTAGACCCACTGACATTCCGGAGTGTTTATTTACTCTCCATACCTGATTGTTGGGCTTGGTGGACAAGCATTTCCCGAAGTACAATGTCTCTGTGACACAGAGGCTGCTGCACGCAGGGCCGTCAATAACTCCGGTCTTGTATTTGTCACACTGAAAACCAGGAGATGCAGAAGTAAGTGTCCATAAGTAGAACTATCTGAAGGATCCGAGTAACTGAAAGGTACTGTCTTTAAGAGGAAGTTCTCAGGTGGGAAGGTGGTGGTGCACACCTTTAATCCCAGCATTCAGGCGGCAGAGACAGGCAGATTAAGACAGACCTGCCAGGATTTGAATTTAAGCGTTATTGTTTACCATCTTTGTGAGAAGCTAGCTACTGGAGCGTACACAGAATTTTGGAAGCATTTTTCCCACTCAACATGGTCTGAAGTAGTATGGTTTCTACTTCATCCAAGAAGAGAAGAACTACATTTTCAAAAACAGTTCATCACAGCAACCTGGGCTACAAGGTGACTTCTAGGTCAACCCGGACTAGACTGAGACCCTACTTTCAAAGAGGAGAGGGAAAAGGGGGAACAGGAAGAAGAAAAGGAAGGAGAAGAGGAGAAAAGGGGAAACAAGGAGAGGAGGAGGGAGGAGGAAGAAATCTGAAATGATATTTCAATACATAATTTGGGTTGAGGTCGAATTCAAAATGAAAATGCAGAATATTCAGATTGGAAAAACAATGAAAACTTGCAGGATACAACTAGCACATCTCTTAGAGGGGGATTTACAGCTTTAAATGCAAGGCTGAAAAAAACAAGAAACTACACTTAGTCATTAAAGAAGCTCAAACTTGAGGCTTACACTAAGTTAAGCCTAAAGAGGCTCACAAAGCCCTAGCACTAATGGGAGCAGAGTAAATTCCTCAAGATGCAGGAGGTACAGGAGCAAAGCAGCAACAAGTGCAGGAAAACCCAGCAATATCCAAGTCTCCATCTTTAGAAACTTACAACGGAAGCCTTAGCAAACCTGACCACAAACACAGGAGCGGAGACAAAAACAAACATTAACAAGAAGCACTGGGTAGTGGTTGGGAAAAATACAATGACTTTATGGCAATATATTTGAAACGAACAAGTTTTTAGAAAAATATAAATAACAAAAATAAAGCCAGAAGATGCAGCAAAGTTGAACAAAATTAATAAACCATTCGAAAATTTTTGCCCTAGACAGGTTTCACACTGTAACCCAGGCTGAGTTGGAACTCAGTAAGTACCTAGGCTTGAACATGTGGCAATCCTCCTGCACTGGCCTCCCAAGTCTAGGAATACAGCCATGAGCAAATACTAGTGAATATTTTAAATAATGAAACCAGAACTGGCAGGGAAAAGGGAATTGTTGGGTGAGGAAGCATGAGGAAGAAATGAGGGAAAAGAATTAGCACACATTGTACGATACCTATGTATGAAGAAGCCATTTCTTTGTATGCTACCTAGCCACATAGACACATGTGTTTGAATTCTTAGTCCCCAGATGGTAGAACTGTCTGGGGAGGATTAGGAAGTGTGGCTGTGCTGGGGGAAGTGCATCACTGGGGTGGCTTTGACAATTCAAAAGTCCAGGCCATCTCCAGTTCCTGGAGGACCAGCTGCAATGTTTCAGCCAGTGCTCCAGCCCATGCCTGCCTTCCTGATACCAAGTTTTCGATAGGAAGTCATGACTCATCCTCTGAAACCATAAACTCCAATAACTCTTCTATAAATTGCCTTGGTCATGTGATAAGTGTGCCTTGTCACAGCAATAAAAAGGTAACTAACCCCAGCACATGGGAGGAAAAGGCAGATGGATCTCTATGAGTCTGAGGCCAGCCTGGTCTATAAAGAGTTCCAGGACAGTCAGGGCTGTTACATAAAGAAACCCTGTCTTGAAAAACAAAACAACAACAAAAAAGATGAAGAAACTTCCCTAAGAAGTTAATGAAAAAAGCAAGACACACAGACCTGAATCAATATAGGGAAGTATTTGTCCAGCATATACGAGGGTTCATTTCCAACACTGCATACCCAACAACAACCGAATCAGTAACCAAAACAATTTTGCTCCATAGAGAACAGGTCTAGATCTAGAGATCCTCTGAACACTGCCACGGAGCTCTGTTTGCAGACACGGAACCTGAAATCTGGGCCCACTCAGCCTCCTGAGCTGTGCTTTTAACCAGCAGGTAAAGCGCCAGACTGACAAGCTGGACCAGAACTAGCAGAGCAGGTTTAAGGTTGACTCAGAGACGCCACTCCTAGAGTCCCCACAGAAGGTCTCTGGTCACCTCCCGCCCTCCGTCCATCCGTCCGTCCGTCTGTCCGTCCCTCCCTCCTTCCACGTAAGCCAGCTAAGATGGAGCCACAACTCCCATGTTGTCTTTTCAGGACTTTGTGCAATGCCTCACACATCACCAAAGGAGACAGAAGTGCCTGCCAGCCGGGAGCTGAGGGGACTGCTGGGCTCCGCCCGAGGTGTGGCATACTGGGCTCCCACCGAGGTGTAGCATATGCTATCTTAAAGACCCTCTGGGGCAGGACTGACAGCTGCCTTCTTCAGCTGTCCCACCTTCAATTCTCCAGTCCCAAGATCGCTCTGTTTAAAACACAGCCTTTTCCGAACACTCCCCTTTCCAAATGGAGAACTGCCGCCTGCTCCTGGGCCCATATCCTTCCCCACTGTTTCACGTGACCCCAAGTCTAACATCACTGCAGTGTGGCTATCTTGTGCACTGGAACGTAAGGTGACTTAAATGCACAGGCCACCACGGGCATCTCTGATGCACACTGTACAGCATCTGAAAGTGCTCCACAAACATTTATTAGTTACCAACACAAAGAACACAGTGATTCCGACTGGGAGCCAAAGGCATGGGCATACCTGCAGTACCAGCTGTTCACTGAGGAGTACAAGCTGGGAATGGTCAATAGAATTGTATTCCCTTTTAAAAAATTACTATGAAAAATTTATTACTTTCCCATAATATCTCAGTTCCTTTTTGTTTTCTTCTTACAAAGTCTCTTATTGGTAAACCACTAAGCAGCAAACAGTCCGGAATACAGCTGTAAGAATCAGATTTGTTGTGAGCAAAGGCCTCAACCCAATCCTGCATCGAAGAGGCAGTCACGAGAACAGGCTCTTCAGTTTGTGCTTTCCTACCACAAATCAAAGGCAAACGTCCCACACATATGTGTGGAAAAAGCAGTTGGCTTCATAAAACTACAACCATTCCAAGTAATATCTACACAGGTGTTCATCTGTGCATCAAAATAACCAATAATTTATTAAGTAATTTTTAAAAAACTAAAATTAAAAAAATTAAAAGACTACTCTAGTAAACAGCACCTTTTCTCTTTGCTTGCACATACCTCATAGTATCAGAAGAGGGCACTATTTACCTTTCTTTTTACAAAACCCACTTGCCCTGACAGAATCCTGCCCCAAACTACAGACTGGACCACAAGGGGGCAATAACAACAAACAATGTATATAGTACTTAGCTTTTAAATGTTTTCAAAAATCCATGATCTAAAAATGTATTTCAAACATCACTTTCGGATTCCTGCTTTTCCTTAACAAGACTAAAAACCAAGTACACAGAGAGACACATACATCCAGAGATAGAGACACCAAGACACACACACATAGACAGACAGACACAGGCATACATGTAGACACAGATCCACAAATACAGACACACAGATACCCACACTCATACACACAGAGACACAGATACAAGACACACAGACAGATATATACACACTGCAGAGAGACAGACAGTCACACAGGCAAACATAGACACACATGTACAAATATAGACACACACATGCACACACACCGAGCACACGCACGTGTGCACACACACAGAGCAGAGGTACGCTTGTAACAATGCCTGAAAACATTTTCTCTATCCCTTTCTCACGTATTGCCCGTCTTCACCCTTTCTGCGCTCTGTCGTAAGCTTTTCCATCTTTTCCTCTACTGACTTCCTCTCTCACACTTTAAAGATGCCCAAGCCAGGCCAAGCTAAATAAAATTCTATTATGCATTACTGTCTAATCAAGAACATGGCTCCCAATGGCTTCAGTTTAGTCTATCTTATGATTATTGCTTTAAGTAACAAATCATTATCATTGGGAATTGAATCTCCAAAGAGACGGATTAGATTTGGAGTCCCTGGGACCACTTAGTGCCTCTGTTTAAAAGGTGTGTTCTTCTAATACTCACTTAGGGCCACTAACTGGGCCAGGGGCACACCCCAACAACTACAGACAGGGCCTTGAACCCCTATCAGAGGAGCCAGTCAGAGGATGGAACTTTGTGGCCCTGAGAAATACACAGAAGTACTTCTCCCGCTCCAGCTAATGAAACAGGGCATGTCTAGGAAATCCTGCCTACAGAGTCCAATTATACAAGATTTCTGTATGGCTGAGCACCAAACAGGATTGACTGAAATAATCCCGCAGTTAGGGAATTATAATTATGTATTAGTGGAGAGGGAGCATAACTGGAAAAGGAGAGACTCCTTCCGACCAGGGTGAGTGGTTGCTCTCATTTTCAGAAGTGGCTTCTACATGTCTCTCGTTACTCCCTGACCTGGGCACCTCAGCAGTGTTCTCAGGGAGGAAATGCTGGGGAAGCCTGACTCCCAGTCTGGGGAAGAAACACTCCCTTGCTGTGGCCCCAGATCCGTCCTATTCTACAAGGCTCTGGGAGGTTTTGTTTTGAACAGGTGTCACTCTGCAGCCCTGGTTGGACTGGAACTCGCTATATAGACCAGTCTGGCCTTGAACTCACAGAGATCCACTGCCTTTGCCGTCCAAGAGGTACCACCTCCTCTATAAGCTTTTCTCTCTGTTCTACTTACAACAATCAGGTGTCTCTGTCGGCAAAGTCTTCTTTCTTTAGATTTTACTAGTACAACTACTTGTAGCACAGACTAAGTCATCTTAACCTGATGGAATGGTCTTTTGTTGTTGAAGTTTGGCACTTGAGACAGGATCTCATGTAGCCTAGGCTGCTGGATTCAAGCTCACTGTGGAGCAAGCAGAAAGACTTCCTATCCTTCTGCCGCCACTCCCCAAGTGCTTTCTAAAATCTGTTTCATTTATTATTTGAGAGGGGGCAGATGCATGCGCACAACTGTGCATTCAATTCTCTCTTCCCATCTTTATGTGGGTCCCAGGGACTGAACTTGGGACTTTAGGTTCGCATGGATGGTACTCTCCCTGCTGAGTTAGCCCCTCCTCCACTTTTTTTTTTTAAAATGAAGTTTTGCTATTCTTCAGGCTAGCTCAAATTTGAAATCACCTTGCCCCAGTATTCAGTCCTGGGATTACAGGTGGGTGCCACCATACTGACCACACTGTTTTTATTTTTCCTGTGTCAGCTTGGTTGGGCTACAGTTGTTAGTTATTAACACAGTCTAGATGCTGTTGTGAGGGTTTGTTGATGAAGTTAAAGTCCATCGCCATTTGACTTTGGGATCTGATTCAGTTCGGTGAAGGGATTTAAAAGCGATTCTGCACGTTCTGTGATGGGGAAGCTGGGGACTGACACACTCGGCCAGTGCTCTACCAACTGAGCTGAATCTACAGCCCCTTCCCTACAGATCTGGGACTTGACTAATCTGACGATCTTTCATAGTTGGTTTTGCTTCTCTGGCAGGACTCTGACAAGACATTTTATCATAGATTTCCGTGTTTGTTATATCTATCTTCTCAGCCATACTCAAGGGCAGGAAGAAGATAAAATAGTAAATAGGTTCTAAATTCCAGTGCTTGGGAGAGAGAGGAAGAGGACCTCTCTGAGTTTAACTATTCCACATAGTCAAACCCGATGCCAAAATAACTAATAATAATGATAAATAGCACATGTGAGACATGGTGTTAATATACGAATTCATTTTATCCTCACAGCCACCTGATACGGCCATTTGTGAAAGCTCAGTAACTTGCCCATCTTACACAGTTCAAAAGGGCGACTGGACCTGAGACCTAAGTCTCTTTTACACCAAAACTCACACTACAATAGATACAACCCCTCACACAGACGTGGGGAGTGGGAAAGACAGGAAGCCGCACAGAGCACACACCAGACTGAACATGACGCTGTGGATAACCTCACCCTATCCTGGACACAGCAGCAGGCAGTGCTCCAGCTGGAGCAGTCAGCAACCTTTAGGAAAATCTCACAGTGCTGTAGTTACAGTGATGACAGGACCTCCACTAGGAGATCTACCCTCCAGGGGTAGTGGGTGAGCTGGGTTAGAGAGGGGCACGGGGCAGAAATGTCCTTCTCACCTGTGAACTGGGATTGAAGGAAGCGGTGCATTGAAGGGGGTGGGGTCACAGCCCAGGGCCTTGTCTCTGGCCTGGGATTCTCCCCAGTAGACATGATACGGTAATCCAGAAGTTCCTGATCCTCAGTAACTGTATCATCAGTGCAAAGGGCTTTAATATAAGTGTGTGGGGAAAGCCGCAAGACTTCAGGGCTGAGTAACAGATGGGGTTCAGCAAGAAATGGCGCTCTCACTGCAAGCCTCACCTCGTGTGACCTTTGTGACTTACATGAAGGTGGAAGGAGAGAACCCACTCCACACGCACACTGTGGCTCACATGCACCCCACTTCACCATCATGTGCACACATAATCCTAAATATTTTACATGTATGTGTAAGTGGCTGCAAGCATATATATGAACTGTGTGGGTGCCTGGTGCACACGGAGGCCAGAAGAGAGCATGGGATCCCTGGAACTGCTGTTGGGAACTGAAAAGAGACCATAAGCCCACATGCAGCCTTCCTCGTCAGACATCTGTCTCACTGGCCTTTCTCCTTATGAGCCTTCTGTCCAACATTTCAGACAACTGCTCCTTCTCATCAGGTTGCAATTCAAAATGCCATCTTCACCAGGAGGCTCTTCCCAGCCCGGGAGGGCAGCATACCACAGCCATTCCCGACGACACACTGTTACCTTGTCTCACTGTGTATGTGAGCTCAATCCCAGTTCATTCTGTGTTGTTATCTTTTCACTATGTTTCTTACTGCGTAGACTTTTAAGATCTTACCACTATATCCCCAGCACCCAGAATAACTATCAGAGAGCAAATATTCAATAAATACTTGTTGACCTCTTCTAGGCGGAATTATATATAAAATCTACATATAATCAATATATAATTTATAGAGCCATCTACCTATATTATCTCTCTCTTTCTTCCTTTCTTTATTTTTATAGCTCTGGCCTCAAACTCACACACACTTGCCTCTGCCTCCCAAAGTGTTGGGGTTTAGGTGTGTGCCACCTGCAGGAAGGACACTTTTAAAAGACTGCTATAGGAGGCTGGAGAAATGACTCAGCAGTTAAGAGCACATACTGATCTTTCAGACTACCTGAGTTTGGTTCCCACATTCACACCAGATAGCTAACAACTGCTTACAATTCCAGCTCTGGGAGACCTGATGCCCTCCAGCCTCTGCAGGCACTGCACTCATGTTCACACATCCACGTGTGTATGCACACACACATACACACATGCTAAATGAATGCTATATGACAGTGACTACATATGCACACATCCACATGTGTATGCGCGCACACACACACACACACACACACACACACACACACACTAAATGAATGCTATATGACAGTGATTACTTTGAGAATAAATATTTTGGAATCTAAAAGCAATACCGCCAATGCCCAGAGGGAAAAGGCTACGCTTGTAAATGCTAGTAAGCAGTGGCATTTGTGGATCTTTGGGATCCGATGTCTCTTCCTAATCTTCCTTCACTAAGATGAGACTGAGGACTTGGGATGAAATCTGTCCAAAGCTTACACAATGCTGTCATCTTTTCCTGAGCATGTTTTTGTTAAGCATGGCTTTGAGATAAGGCAACTTTTAATTTTACACCTAGAATTTGAAAACAGCAGCCACATACGTTTTGGTCCAGCTCAGCTCACCTAAGAAAAGAACAGCAGATGTAGTAACGCACAAGAGAGATAATCTACTCAGACTCCGTATCTCAAAACAAGAATGACTGGACTGAATAAGGTGTACACATTGCTGAAAATTTTGAAAAACTCCTTAGGCAAACATTGCACAACTAAAACACTGGAGGACAAATCTAAAATCACATTTTAAGGCAGTGAGGGGCTGGTTCAGATTTTCTCTACATGTACATTGTTAGAATTGTAATATCTGTATGAATGGTTTTCCTTTTCTTTACTTTCAACTTTTAAAACATTTAAAATATGTCTCTCAAATAATACAGTTAGATTCTCCACCCCATTCCCCGAGATAGGGCTTCTCTGTGAAATAGTCCTGGCTGTCCTGGAACCCACTGTGTAGACCAGGCTGCCCTTGAACTCACAGAGATCTGCCCGCCTCTGCCTCCTGAGTGCTGGGATTAAAGGTGTGCACCACCACCACCCAGCTGGATTTGTTTTCTGTTTCTGTTTTGAGGCAGGGTCTCACTCTGTACCTCAGGCTGCCCTTGAATTTGTTACACTGTATATAACTGATATACACTGTATATAAGCGGTATACACTGATCCTTCCAAGTGCTCCAATCAGAGGCCAGTGCTCCTATATCGAACTTTAGATTTTGATTTTTAGAAGACAGCCGACAAACTTTGTATGAAAATATCTGGTCCATTTACATTTAATGTAATTACCAACAGCAAATTTAAATATACTGCAGTTGATCCCACAGTGAGCCATACAGAACTCCTCCAGGACTCGAGCAGTTAACTGACAGCTACTGGAACGGAATTAGTAACCTCTTTGTTCTAGGATCTCTCTCAGTTAGAGTGGGCCTTTGAACAGGCCACGCCTCTTTGTGAGGGTGGACCTCTATGCCCACGCACTGGCCAGTGACAGTTCAAGGGCTGGGTGGACATTTGCAAGGTCATCTCAGCTCCTGAGTTCTCTCTGTGTGTGTGCACATGTACAAGTGCACACATGTGGACCCAGAAGACCACTTCAAGTTCTATTCCTCTGACACCAAATGCAAAGTAACAGCATTAAAATAAAGCTGTGAGAAAATTATGCACTTTAGGCTTCAAAGAATTTGTAAAACAATCATCCAAATATGCTGGAATCACATTCTGTCTCTAGTTCTTACAATTAAAGGGAAGTTAGGGTAAACAATAGTGAGGCACTTCAGTGGTATTTCACAGTGACAGGGTACATGCCAACAGACACCTTGTGTTTAATAAGATGTGAGTACAAGATAAAATCCTAACCACTGACTTCTGGCTCCATCTCTGAGAGTGGTCGCTCTAATATTACCAGATGGCGTGAACAGGCTTTCCTGAAATGGGGTTGTGAACATAACACTACTACATTAAAGATACTGAGATAAGTATTCAGTAATGGTAGTTGTTTATTTCTGTTAATAACTTTTTTCCAAATATGTTTGAACAAAGAATACTTGACTCAGAGATTATACATATTTGTGTGTATTGTGTGAATGCACAGGTTTGTGTGTGTGTTGTGTACATGCACATGTTTGCGTGTGTGTGGGGGGGTGTACGTGTGGATGGATGTGGCTATGCCTGCACGTGGGGACCATCAGTGATGTCTCCTATCATTACCCACCTTTACTGATCTCATGGACTGGCTAAACTGGCTGGCCTTCAAGCATCTGAGTCCTCCTGTCTCTTCCCTAACTGAGGTTTTAGGCATGCATCCCAGTGTTCGGCTTTTTACATTGGTGTCACAGATCTAAACTGAAGAACTTTACCCAATGAACCATCTCTCAACCTGACAATACTTATTTCACTATGCTTACTTACTTTCATTTCGGCTCAAATATTGGCTCCGTAAGAGCCATACACTGTTCCTGTTGTAAACAAGTATAGATGTGTATCTGAGACGACTGGCCTGGGTAAAGTGACATCCAATAATCACAGAACCGCTAATGACTTGTAACTACAGGAATCTTAAGAATTAGTCCTCCTCCTTCTCCTCCTTGTCTCCTCCTCCTCTTCTTCCTCTTCTTCTTTTGAGATAGTTTCTCATCCTCATCATGTATTCGTCTTACATGGAACTTATGGTCCTCCTGCCTCAGTCTCCTTCAAGCTTAGCAGTCACAAGGCATTACTACTAAAAATATAATTGTATGAAGGGGCCAGCAAGATGGCTCAGTGGGAAAAAGTCCTTGGCAAAAAGCTCTGATGATCTGAGTTCAATCCCAGATGCGGCAGCTCACACATCTGTTACCTGAGCACTCCTAGGTAAGCGAGGAGAAGACAAGGAGAATCAGCTCACACAGACAGCACAGCGGAGAGCAGTGGCAGAAACAGGAACACGGAGGAGGAAGAGAACTGAAAGCTGTCCTCTGACATTCAAAGCTGCACGCTTACACACACACACACACACGTACACACACATGCATGTTCTCTCATGTACACACAAACATGCATGTGCATGCATACGCACACACTCTAGATATTTTGCAGTTTTATGAGATGGGTATGGTTTGGAGGTAAGCACCTGCTTGGATCCCTTAGGTCCTTGGTTTAAGCATAAGTCCCACACAAATAGAACAAAACAAAAATAAATATATGGTTCTGAAATTAGTGTTTTGATATATATTGAAAGGTATTAGTAGAAAATAAGGAGTTAACTTAGTCAAACCTCAAGTATTTAAAATAAGAGTGCTCCACAGCCAGTAAATACTGCTATTAATCTTGAACTGATAAAATGACTTTTATAAAATATATTGAATCATTAGGAGAAAAAATAAGTGATAAATATATACCCTTTAGATAAAATTTCATGTTTGAAAAGACTCCATTTGTTAAAAATATGTACCCTAAAATGGGTGTGGTGGCCCACATCCTTAATTCTAGCACTTGGGAGGCAGAGGAATGCACATCACTGTTGCATGAATTCTAATTGGTATTAATAAATAAAAATCTGGAGTCAGATATTAGGGATGAAAGTTGAAAGTTCAGAAAAGCGTGCAGCCAGGCACTCGAGAGGCCTTTTATCTCTACCAATGCTCACACTGAAGGGGCGGTTGATTTTATCAGTTCAAGATTAATAGCAGTATTTGCTGGTTATGGAACACTCTTATTTTAAGTAATGGAGGTTTGACTAAGTTAACGCCTTATTTTCTATAATACCTTTCAATATATATCAAAATATTTACTTCAGAACCATATATATATTTTGTTTTGTTCTGTTTTTATGGGACTCTCTACTAATCCTCAGACTGCATCCGAGTTCCTGTTTCCACCTGCCTTATATTCCTCTCTCCGCCCAGTCATACCTATTACTCCTGTCTCC
Organism: Myodes glareolus; assembly: GCF_982192425.1. Classification (NCBI taxonomy): domain Eukaryota; kingdom Metazoa; phylum Chordata; class Mammalia; order Rodentia; family Cricetidae; genus Myodes; species Myodes glareolus. The sequence continues at coordinate 1,572,753 of NC_142033.1, read as the reverse complement.
ATCTTCCTAGTGCTGGGATTAAAGGCCTGTGACTCCCAAGTACTGAGATTAAAGGTGTGAGCCACCACTGTCTGGCCTCTATGGCTAACTAGTGGTTTAGCTCTGCACTCTGATCTTCAGCCAAGTTTTACTTGTTAGATCACAAACAAAACATCCCTACACATCTCTGAGTTCAAGGCCAGCCTAGTCTACAGAGCGAGTTCTAGGACATCCAGGGATACACAGAGAAACATTTCTCAAAAACAAGCAAAAATAAAAGTATTCTAGAAAGTCTATACATACCACACTTATATCCTAAACATTTTCTAAAAATCTGATACATAATAACCCAAATTTCAAATACATTTGAAAACTAAAACAAAATTCTTTTCTGTAGTGAGATTGTTTCCACACTGGTACACTGACTTTCCTGTATTATGTTTTTAGAATTCTAAGTACTGAATTTATCAATAAGTTAGGAAGGTCAGTACAAGTATAATATCAAATTGCCTTTACTGTTGAAGACATTAGTCAGTCCTTACATAGTAACTCTATTGGTTACAGGAGGTTTTCAAAACGCTAAAAACTTTAAAATACTTACTATGATCTTCTTACAGTCCTTCCCTCTGCATAGCTCTGTATAGGTTGAATACTGCACATATATGATCCAGCTTCCAACAAAAACCACCAACCAGGAAAAGAAAAGATACTTCACCCGCATGTACGAGAGACGAGCCTGCAAGGGAAGGACACAAAAGTCACTCGTTCAGCAGCGAGCCGGCACTGGTTGTCCTGGAACAGGGCACTCTGCTAGCTTAGAGAAGCTCAAAGCACGTCAAAGCTTTCATATGGCGCGTCTACAACAAAGCACATTTTCAAGGAACCCAAACAACACCGGTCTTAGAAAAGTAAGTTCCCCAGTCTTACCAAGGAAAGGGGAACAAAATACTCTTTAGGATGTACAGCTTTTCAAATACCACCGCCAGAGCTTCTTACTTAGCACAGCGCACAGCACCACTGAGACCAGGAAATGAGATCTACAATTTCTGTTTATTAGAAACTGACCAAACACTGCTTCAGATGAGAATTTTAAAGGTCTTTATGACTAAACATAGTAATAATAAGATGTTTTAGCCAGCCAGTGGTGGCATACACCTTTAATCCCAGCACTCAGGGGCAGAGGCAGGTGGATCTCTGTGAGTTGAAAGCCAGCCTGATCTACGGAGTGAGTTCCATGACAGCCATGACCACACAGAGAAACTCTGTCTTGAAAAACAAAGAAGAATGACAACAAGAAGAATGACTTAGCCAGGTATGGTGGTGTGCGCTTGTGAGCCCAGCACTTGGGAGGTGAAGCAGAGAATCAGAAGTTCAAGGTCATTTTAAGATTCTGTCTCAAAAAAAGGAAAACAAACAAACAAAAAAGGAAAATGAAAAGAAAAGCATAGATGACTCCTCGCGTGCCAATGAGTAAAGCCACACAATAGCATCCTCTTTGCTCTGATATCCAATCGCAGCTGTTGGGGCCTTTCTGCACCAGGCACAGAGCAAGCCGCTAATCTTCAAATGCGGCAGTCGGTCAACATCGCCTGGTATTTTCTTTTCAGATCAAGAATTCCAGTGGTTTCGTTTAATAAACAGTAGAACTGAGGTCTACAGAGAGAACTGAGCAGAATAAATTAAAGACGCACACACACAATGAGAGCTAGCTTTGCTGCTACCACCCCGAGCCAGTTTCTCACACTTGGGGAACAGTAGAACACTGTCAGCACCGTGAGCATGAAGAGAGAGCAGGGAGAGATGAAAGAGCCAAGGTGCACCTGCAGAAGACAGGAGTCCAGAGGGAAACCAAGCTCTGACACAGATCTGTCCCTGTGCGTTCTCACGCACGGTGAAAACCCCAGTACCAAAAGCCTGAGTACAAATAATTCAGTTAGATGGTAGGTTTTTGAATTTTATTACTAAATATAAAAGAGCGTTTTGTTTGTTTGTTTTTGAAGACAGGATTTCTCTGTGTAGCCCTGGCTGTCCTGGAACTCACTCTGTAGACCAGGCTGGCCTCAAACTCACAAAGATCCGCCTGTCTCTGCCTCCAGAGTGCCGAGATTAAAAAACCACACTGCTGCTCAGTACAAAAGACCCTTTAATGCAAAATATTTTTATGTAGCTCTAGGTGAATTCATAAAAAAGCTAAACCACATGCAGCACAATAGGACCAAGGGGTCCGTCTAAAAACCTTTTGCGATTACCTGGCCCTAACAGAAGTCTGATCACCAGCGATAGACCGGCATGGGCTAACATGATGAGACTCCACCAAGATTAAAGATACATGCCTGCAAAGTAAGCACCCTGTTGTGGACAGAGCAAATACTAATGAACACCAGCTAAAGTCCATCTCAAGTCATGGTGCGAGAGCCCAACAATGCTGTCCCTGGCTGCAGCCTTCTCTACCCTGCCAAAGAAAAGCCAGGATCTGGATCTGAGCAAAGCCTCTAGCTGCACTCACCAGTCCACAGGAAACAGTGGAGACAGAGGTAGAATCTGAAGCAAGTGACAGTTTGAGGCTGTGGGAAACTCTGCAACACGAGGAAGTCATTTCTTCAACCACAAGGGGTAAAAAGCAAGATAAGGAGAAACTAACAAAGAGAAAAATATTGAAACACAACAAATGACTATAATATAGAAATCTTTTTAGAGTTCTGACTCAAATGAAAAAATGGTAAAACAAACAAAAAATAAACTGGGTGGTGGTGACGCACGCCTTTAATCCCAGCACTTGGGAGACGGAGGCAGGAGGATCTCTGAGTTTGAGGCCAGGCTGGTCTACAGACTGAGTTCCAGGACAGTCAGAGCTGCACAGAGAAATCCTGTCTCAAAAAAACTAAACAAAACAACAACAACCCCACCTCAAAACCAAAACCCCAAACCCCAAAGAACAAAGGAGGATACGAACACCACCGACAGACATGCTAACACGGAAGGGGGACGCTCACAGACCACAACCTGGAGGAAGACCTGCAGGCAATGCTGAGCGGGATAAAGTCTTCCCCAGGGTCATCCACAATACCACATGTTAAACCCTGAAATCATATTCATACATGTAACATTATACAGATGGAGTGGGTTGTATTTGTATACTTATATTTAGGAATATATTATATATGTACGTACAATTAAAGAAAAAGAGGTCATGAGTTTGAGGGGGTGGTGTACATGGGAAGAGCTGCTGGTAAGGGAAGAGGAAAATGGTAAAATTTTAATTTCAAAAAATATTGAAAAAAAATCAAATTTGAAGGCCTGGATTGATGGAACATAATTTAATCTCAGTACCTGGGAGGCAGAGGCAGTCTGATCTCTGAGTTCAAGGCCAGCGTGGAGAGTTGGTCAACGTGGAGAGTTCTAGACCAACGAGGGCTACACAGTGACGGCCTGCCTGAGAACAAACCAAAATGAAACAAAGAGAAAACTGTCTTTGTGACAAGCCAAAGGTTTTCCTTTTTCTACATTTTCCCAAGTAGGAGAGAGAGAGAGAACCACCATGTGGGTTCCAGGGATTGAATTCAGGTCCTTAGTTTGGCAACGGGCACCTGTACTAGCTAAGCCATTCTGCCAGCAAGCTCTCCCTTCCCTCTCCTCTATTCTAATGTTTCCAGTGATGGGGACCAGACCCGGGTTCTGTGTTTCCTAGACAAGCATTCTATCACCAAACTAACCTCCAAACCCCACAAAGAACCATTGATACTTGTGAGACAACGGACAACCGGAAGAACGACAGAATGCCCATGGTGTGAAAAGATGGTTCTTCTCTCTCCGTGAGCTGTATTTTCCCACACACCCTGACATATGTTCCGGGAGCTGAGGTAGCCCATGAGTGCTTCACACACACAAAAGGCCAAGCATGTTGTAAAGGAAGTCAGATTAATGATGTCCCCAGCAGGGTGCTGGGCATCACCTATTATAGACATCACGACCTAAGAAGCAAAACACATCTTTATCCAGCACGCTATGGAAAATTGCTTCTTATGTATACAAAGTGGTGCAATGACCTTAAAATCTGCAGATCTGCAGCCTCCCGCTGTAAAATGATAACTGAAGGAAGAAACACTATAAATTACACCTCTATTAACTAATTTTATTTTCCCCAGGTGGCATTTGCTAAAACGTTTCTAGTAGTCTATTGTACAACAGCTACCTAGACAATCTAGCCTTTCATTAGGAAATACAGCCTGAAATTTCTGTTTATGCTTAACTGTTTAGAGTTATGTCCTAGCAGGTTTTTTATTAGCTGATTTTGTTCTTAGCTCCTAATGGAACACTGCTTTATTCCAAACTATGCTCTTGTAAAGCAAAACAGTCTTAGAAAACACACAGGACAGCAATTCCCAACTGTGTCAGTATGGCCCCCTAGCAAGACACTTGGTGACATCTGGAGACATTCGGTCTCAGACTGTGGTTTGCTGCTGGTTTCTCATGGGTAGTGTCCAGGAATATATTTAAACATGCTATGATGGATACTAATTTCCTCCCTGTGGTGGTTTGAAAGTGACGCTATTAGGAGGTGTGGCTTTGTTGCAGAAGTGTGTTGTGGAGGGAGTAGGCTTTGAGGTCTGCTGTGCTCAAGCTACTCTCAGTAGAACACAGTTGCTCCTGCTGCCTGCAGATTAAGATGCAGAACTCTCTGCTCCTTCTCCAGCACCATGTCTGCCTGCCTGCCGCTGTGACCTACCACGATGATAACGGGCTAAACCTCTGAAACTGTAAGCGAGCCCCAATTAAATGTTTTCCTTTATAAGAGATGCTGTAGTCATGGTTTTTCTTCACAGCAAAGGAAACCTTAACTAAGACACTCCCCCAAGCATCACCCAGCCCAAGACGTCAAATTTGTATGACACTATCATTTTATTTTTGATTAGCCTTTAATGGGATTCTTACCAATTGGTAAGACTAATCATCAATCTTTTATTTGTAAATACAAGTCACTGAAGATGGAAAATATGCACTTGATAAACAACCTTTCTCTGTCAAACCCACACTAGAGAACAGTGGTGTAGGTGCATCCCCAGCAAGTCCGTAATCCTAGCACTGGAGAGGTAAAGACAGGAAGAACAGAAGTTCAAAGAAAACTCAGCTAGCTATATAGCAAGTTTGGGGCCAGCCTGGGGGACATGAGATCTGTCTCAAAGACAAAGGCAAGGTGCTGAAAAGATGGCTCAGAGGTTAAGAGAACTGGCTGCTCTTCAGATGATCCAAGTTCAAGTCCCAGAACCCACACAGTGAGTAACAACCATCTGTAACTTCTGTTGTCTGGGGATCCAACACCCTTTTCTGACCTTTGCAGGCACTGTGTGCAAGTGGTGTGCAGATGTGTGGGTAAAACAGTCATCCACACAAAAGAAATATAAAGTGGGGGTGGAGGGAGGCTTCCCACCAAGCCTGCCCCTGACCTGAGTTCAAGCCCTAGAACCCATACGACAGAAAGAGAAAATGTGCTCCCTCCCACAAGCCATTTTATGACCTCCACACAGATGGCGTGCATGAGGGGGACATGCACATACATGTGCCCACCTCCCAGATAAATACAAGGCAGAACAGAAAATCCCACAAAACCCTGGAGAGATTTTAAAAAGCAGAAATTTATTTCTTTTTTTAAACTATTGCTGACACCACATTGATAATTTATCTTACAACAAATCTAAAGATTTTTTTGTTGGTTTTGTTTTTAAGACAGGGTCTATGTAGCTACCTGTTCTAGAACTGACTATATAGACCTAGCTGGCCTCAAACTGAAGAGATCTACCTGCCTTTTCCTCCAGACTACTGGGATTAAAGGAGTTCTTACATGAGAGATGATTTTCCTGAGTCCTGCTCTAAAACGTCTAGGTGGAAGCTACACCATGTCTGCAGCCACACAGTGTCTGCAGCTATACCATGTCTGCACTTACACCGTGCCTGCTGCTACACCGTGCCTGCACCTATACCGTGTCTGCATCAACACCGTGTCTACACCTACATCGTGCTTGCATATAAACCATGCCTGAAACTACACTGTGTTTGCGGCTACACTGTGTCTGCATATTACACCGTGTCTACACATACATCGTGTCTGCAGCCGCACTGTGCCTGCAGCCGCACCGTGCCTGCAGCCACACTGCACCTGCAGCTACACTGTGCCTGCATCTATACCACATCTGCATCCGCACTGTGTCTGCAGCTGCATTGTGCCTGCAGCTATACCGCGTCTGCAGCTACACCACGTCTGTAGCCACACCGGGCCTGCAGCTACACCATGTCTGCACCATTCTTTCAGTTATACAAGACCAGCTGAGGAAGAAAGGAAGGGGAGAATTACATATGGGCACAACTGCCAGGAGGTGTGGCTCACTAAGGGGCCAGCTTTGTAGACCAGCAGCCCCTCTGAGAGGGTTAGAAAGGCAGGACGGAGTGGTGAGGAAAAAGGCACAAGTGTAATACTAGCCCTGGGGAGGCAGACACTAGAGGATCCTAGGGCTCAGCTGGCCAATCAGGGTAGCCTAACTACTAAGGTCCAGGCCCCAGTGAGACAACTCATCTCAAAAAACAAGGTGAACTACTCATAGGGAATGATTACCAAGGCCACCTCTGAACTCTACATACACACCTGTGCAATGTGCAACCCCTCCACCCAAAAATTCACTTAACTGTCAATATTTCTGCAAGATTAAAAAAGAGTTCTGATAGATTCTGAAGGTTCCCTTGACAGTCTTCATGATTTCTAGACCCAGGGCAGTTAAACACTGCAGCATAATCTCTTTCCTTCAAAGAGAAGCAAGTGTGTATGTCTGGATGTTCAGGCAGCCAGAGGAGTGGGAGGCAGGTCACCTCTGAGCACCATTATTCTGCCATAGTGTCCACGAAAGGATGACTGGATGGTCAGGGCTACAGTCCAAAAGGAGTCCCTGCTGGAATAATCTGAGAGCCAGTGAGGGGTGCTGTCCCCGTGGGCTGCTGCCCTTCCCTCCCGAGACCATTACCTATCTGTAGGGTAGATGTCACAGACACTTTCTGGTCTGCTGACCTCTGTGCCATCGGACAGAGACCCCCAAGATTCTAGGCATGTTCTCTGTAAAGGAGTCTCCATGTAGACACACCCTAAGCTTTACTGTGCACGTGGAACTGGACTGACGGTTGCCTGGAAACCTGTTACTAGGAGAGGGCCCGCTTGTTCTTCCCGGTCACCCAGCTAACTTAGCCCTGAAATAACCACACAGAAACTGTATTCATTAAATCACTGCTTGGCTTATTAGCTCTAACATCTTATTGGCTAACTCTTACACCTTGATTTGGCCCATTTCTATTAATCTATGTATTGCCACGTGGCAGTGGCTTACCAGGAAAGATTCAGCATGTCTGATTCTGGTGGCTCCATGGTGTCTCTCTGACTCTGCCTTCTTTCTTCCAGAATTAAGTTCTATCTCCCCTGCCTACCTAAGTTCTGCCCTATCAACTAGGCCAAGGCAGTTTCTTTATTCATTAACCAATGAAAGCAACACACAAACAGAAGGAACTCCTACAGAAACCTTTTCTCAAACTGTGCTATGTTTAAATATGCTGGCAATGAACCACCTGGCATTGGACTCCCTGAAGGCTGACCCAGTTTGGCAAAGTCACACCACACCAGGTTTTCATTCTTATCTCTTCATGTGGTTTGCTTCCCTGTGTGACACCTGCAGGGACCACCCCCCATGCCTGGATGCAGAGGAGGGTGTTGGATCCCCTGGAGTTACAGGAAACTGTGAGCCCTCTGATGAGGTGAACTGTGTGACACAAACTGGGTCCTCTGGAAGACCCGGAGGACTCTTAACCACTAGCAATCTTTCTGGCTCTCCCCTAGACTAATAAAAAAATGTTTTGTATTTCTTTAGGGTATGTGTCTGTTTGTGTAGTGTATGAGCTTGCATTTGTGGGTATTTGTGTGTGTGTGCGTGCGCGCACATGTGCGCACGCATGCCTGCCTAAGCAGAGGCCAGAGGAAGACAGTGTCTTGTTCCGTCACACTCTGCTTTATTCCCTTGAGACAGGGTATCTCACTGAGCCTGGAGCTAGGCTAAAGCAATCAAGCCCCAATAATCCTCTTGTCTCTGTTCTCCTGTCTTAGCTACGACTGGGGTTCCAAGAGTGAAACCATGCCCAGGTTTTTATTTGGGCTCCAGGAATTAGAATTCATGTCCTTATGGTTGCACGGCAAATACTCTTAATCACTGAGCCAACCCCTCCCCTTAGTAATTTTTAAATAGTATCGAAATCTAAATGAGTGCATAACCTTTTAAAGCATGGGTGTGCCATAACGTATTTGACCCTATCTGTACTTTTGGGCATTAATTATTTCCAATATTTGCTATAGTAACAAAAGCAATACTAGTAATGATGATCAATATTTGCTACTGTTCCACATCTGGAACCAATAAACACTTTAAATATGTTAATTTATTTAATCCTCTTAAGATTTCTGAGCCACTAGAATAAATTAGCCAACGGTTAGAAAACTGGCCCACGAGTCAAGGTGCCACCTGCTTTTATAGACATGAATTTATTAAATTTACAGCCGCCACCACCCTATTCATCGGTGTGCTAACTAAGGCAGCTTCTCTCCTGTGACAGTGGAGACCACATGGCCAGCAAAGCCAATGTTTGCAAACCATCTGATCATTACAGAGAGGATCTGCTGACCTCATACTGTCTGGAAGATTCATTCTCTCCTCTGCCTCATGGATGTTGGTTCAGCCTGGGATGTGCTTTGACAAGCGTTTGTCAGTGGATGTGGTACAGACTGTCCAGTGGGATTTGCCAGGAGAAAAACAAAGCCCTGGTTGTTTACGGACCCCTAAATAAGTGACACCATAGTCTACATGAACTATACCTACACCCTAGGGGCAAGCTCAGCAGAGACTATCACGTATGTGGATGTGTGAAGGAGAAACAAGCACATGTACGCCACGGAGTTTGGGGGATGGTACCGCACATGCTGCCGTGGTAACTGACTGACTGAGGGGCCACCATTTCTCTCTTACGAGAACTCTACAAGGTGGGAACTGTTCCTCATTTTACAGATAGAAACACTGAGAAACACAGAAGGGCTGAGCAAATCATGGTGGTTCTAAGTAAGAGGCCCTGAATTTGAATGGAGGCACCCTGGCTTCAGGACCTGTAACTGCTCTCCTTCACAGCCTATGAGATACAGAAATCTTTGCCTGAGTATCTCATTATTTCTTCAGAGAAGATTTCATAAGTGACATTTCTAGTTCAAAAGCTTTGCAGTTTTAAGAGGTTTAAAACAACATAATTTGAAACACAATACTAAGTTCCCCAAAAGCTTGTAAAAATGAACACTCACTGATTTTCAAATGTACTTATTTTACTCGGCTCAGAACCCAGTTCTACAGACAGCTTCAGTTTCATTTGACAATGGCTCATTTTAAAATATGGTCTTTGAAATTTTAGCATGAGACCTGACAAAAGTCCAGGCACACTGAGGTTAGGTGGACACTAAGTAGACCTCATAGATTCCTCCCTGGGACTTCTGAAATGTAGAGTATGCCAGGGCTGTATCTAGGAAACTATCGCAAAGAAGGCAAGGAGGGTCGACCTAGGTCAACATGGCTTATCTTAAGATCTGCCAAGGCTGAATTCTTTGTGCTTGACCTACAATAGTGAAAATGCAGAGGAATCTAAGCTGGGCCTTTAGGTTAAAGGAATCCGTGGATAAAACTATAAATGACCTTGTCTGTTTGCAGTCTCTTCAGAGTTGAGTGAATATCATTCACATTTACCTATTTTGACATTTGTAGAAAAACGTTCATAGTGGCAGTAGTTCTTAGAATAGACTAAAAAAATCAGTTATAGGGCTAAAAAGATTGCTCAGTAGTTTAAGAGCACATACTACTCTTGCAGAGGACCTCAGTTTGGTTCCCTCAAGAACCTAAAACTCCAGCTCCCGGGATCTGACACTTCACTGGCCTCATCTGACACTGGCCTCAGTGGGCAATACAAACAGACACATACATAATTAAAAACAATAAAAATGAATCTTAAAAAGTTTGCAAGCTGGGCATGGTGGCACATGCCTTTAATTCTAGCACTCAGGAGGCAGAGGCAGGTGGATCTCTGAGTTTGAGGCCAGCCTCAAACTACAGAATTATTTCTAGGAATGCCAGGACTCCATAGAGAAAACAACAACAAGAAGAACATCAGCTTGTAATGATAAAATAATTTTAGTACGGCATAGGAGACACACCTTTAATCACACCACTTAGGAAGGGGAGATCTCTGTGTGCTGGGGGCTAGCCTAGTCTATTTCACATGTAGACTGGGGCAGCCAGAGCTATACACCGAGATGCTAACAAAACAAACACAAAATCATTTTGAAAACATTTCAAACCATACAAATAGATGGCCCTCTTTAATTGTGGAATTTCTAAGACAGGTGTTAATCCAAAATTGCCTTCTCAATTCTCAAATTCTAAAGAAAGCTAAAATAAAACCTAAAGAAAGTTCTTAAAGAAAAATGACAATTTTTCTGATCCCAACAATGCTTACTTAGGAGTAAACTTAAAAAGTAGGGAGACATTTTGAGAGCTGTGTCTCCTTCACATTGGTAATTACTTATCACAACACGAGAGCTCAGGCAGTAGGAAGGCTTTAGCTGGCCCTTCAGGGAATGCTGAAAATAACTACGCCGAATCTCTCATGAAAAATACATTGATAGAATTATCTATGATTCTTAATTAAGGTAACAGATAACATAAACATTAAATATGAATTGCTGCAAAATTCTTAAATATGCAGCATGTGTCCAATAGGTAAAAGATACCGGAGGATTTTAAAATCAAGGGGACGGAAATACGGGGCAGTGAATGAAAGCACCTGCTGAACAAGTCTGAGGACCGGGTTAGAACCCCAATCCCCATATAAAAGCTGGACATGGCTGTGTGCACATGTAACCCCAGTGCTGAGGGTAGAGAAAAGTACCCCAGGAGTTTGCTGGCCAGTTAGCCATGCCAAATCAGTGAGCTTCACGGTCACTGTGAGACTTTGTCTCAAAACTGAAAGTGTCCTCTGCTAGCCTTCAATGATAACCTTGAATTTCTAATCTTCCTGATTGTGCCTCCCTAATGCTGAGATTACAGGTGAGCACTGCTTGTTAGGCAAGTATTCTACCAACAGCTACACCCCCAGCTCCATATCTTATTTATTTAATGTAGGTGTGGTTCTTAAAGAAAATGGCCCCCAAAGGGAGTGGCACTATTAGGAAGTGTGGCCTTGTTGGAGTAGGTGTGGTCTAACTGGAGGAAGTGTGTCACTGTACAGGTGGGCTTTGAGGTCTTATATATGCTTAAGCCATGCCCAGTGGGACTTCCTATTGCAAGTCAAGACTTAGGGCTCTTAGCTCCTTCTCCAGCACCACGTCTGCCTGCATGCCATCACAATTCCCACCATGATGATAAAGAACTAAACCTCTATAAGAGTTGCTGTGGTCATGGTGTCTTTTCACAGCAATGGAAACCCTAAGGTGCGGGGTCTGTGTATCTACTGATTTTATACTAAATGAGCCCTCTCCCAATACCCTCTCCCTACTTTTAAGCTTTAAAATACTGCTTTGTGTTTTATTCTGGGATGTTATTAATTTAAAAATTGTATTAAACATTTCTTAAAATCAGTAGAGTGGATGCTTTGTGGGGGTAACTGACGGGGTCACATGAGAGATTTTTAAGAAGATGGACATGTCAACATTATTCTATGAATGTACTTGTCTAAATTGGTCAGACTATACAACTGGATATTAAAACAGTTCACTGTACATAAACTATAACTCAGTAGGAATGGAGAGGGAGCTGACCCTCCCCTTCAACACCCAGGAAAGCAGGCCCTGCACCTCATCTGGGCAGTATGTTGAAGCTAGCTCTATTTGTGCGCGTGCGGGTGAGCCGGCCTGAGAAACGTGAGCACCAGAGATCTGGTCCTGCCCCCATAGGTCCTGTCCCACACCACGCGCTGGAGCTTGTTTATGCAGTGGTGTCCCACACCACACGCTGGAGCTTGTTTATGCTTTCCCTCTGAAGAGACACAGATCTGCTATCAATGTTTATATACAAACTTCTGTGTCAAAACAAGTTTTAATTTCCCTGGAATAAATAAACCAAAGTATAATTGCTGGCCATGTGACATTTACATGTTCAGCTTTTAAAGTAATTGCAAAACTATTTTGCAGAGGGGTTTTGCTGTAGGAAGACCTGCAGCTTGTGGTTACCCACCTACTGGGGCATGGCCTCTTATACTATGTACGCGGACACTGAACCTACATCCGTCCCTTTTTTCTTTTTCCTCCTTTTTGCTGGATGCTGTTCAGATTGTTGAATTACGGGATTTAACCGTTCAAGCAGAGAATTCTAATTTGTGAATTAGAATAACTATTTTTCATTTTCTGAGCTATGGGATTTCTTTTTAGCGTTTGTCCATCCCTTTCAGGGTTTTACCACTCCCCCCCCCCCCAAGAAAGGGTTTCTCTGTGTAACAGTCCTGGCTGTCCTGGAACTCACTTTACAGACCAGGCCGGCCTCCAATTCACAAAGATCCACCTGCCTCTGCTTCTCAGTGCTGGGATTAAAGGCATGCACCACCACTGCCCAGCAGCAAGTAATTTTTTTTTTTTTTTATAAAAGAGAGAGAAAGTTCTTAAGTTGTTTGGAAGTTTTTAATTTTATGTGCATGAGTGTTCTGTCTGCATGGATACCAATGGTGCCCATGTGAGGTCAGAAGAAGGTGTCAGATTTCCTGAAACTGGAATTTCAGATTACTGAATCACCACGTGGGTACTAGGAACCAAACCCTGGCACTCTGCAAAAACCACAAGTGCTCTTAACCACTAAACTATCTCGCTAGCCCGTAAAAGTAATTCTAAAAGCATCACAATGTATTAGGTATCTGCACCAGGGTTTCACTTGCTTGAACCTTCAAGCCCACTCCACGCTCCTCTCAAAGACTTGTGACAGGGTAGAATACAGTACGCTCCTCTCAAAGGCTTGTGACAGGGTAGAATACAGTATGCTCCTCTCAAAGGCTTGTGACAGGGTAGAATACAGTATGCTCCTCTCAAAGGCTTGTGACAGGGTAGAATACAGTACGCTCCTCTCAAAGGCTTGTAACAGGGTAGAATACAGTACGTACCAGAGGCTGTAACCCTGCTCCCCAGCCTTACCCTGGCAGAGCTCTTTATATTGCTCTGCTCTGCTTATTTTCTTTGAACTACATCTTTCTTCAAATCCTAATACAGATAAAAATAAATAAATATCAACATTGTCGTTCTGCTGACTCCATGCTGGTACAGTGGGAACCGCGCTTCCAGTACATGAAACTTAGGGGACAAGCCGTATACAAACTGCGGCCATGTCCAGAGTTTTAACACTATCTGAGGTTTCAGTTACCTACTGAAGGTCTGAGAAGAAATGCTCCCCCCTTTCACTTACTTCAGTTTTTCCTGATGTGGGGACATCAATAAGAAGTTTGGCATCTACTCACTGTTTACCACAAAGCAAGTACTGCACTGGGACTGGAAGCGATGACAAAAGACATCAGACTTGCACACTGCTGGCAGAAGTGACTGGAGAGGCTGCTCTGGAACGCAACCTGGCAGTTCCTCAAAAGGTTAAAGAGGAACTCAGCACATGACCCAGCAGTTCCATCTCTGGGTATACAGTCAGAAGAACTGAAAATAAATGTCCACACAAGAATTTGGACATGTTCCAAGTGTTCATAGCGGCATTACTTATAATAGCAAAAACTGGAAACGATCCAAATGCCTATCAACTGGCGAGCAGATAAACAGTACGCTGTCCCATTCGATGGGCTATTACTTGATCATAAAGGAATGAAAGGATGCGGATGGAGCTTAGCAGAGTGTCTGCCTAGCACACCCAGGGCCTGGATCCAAGGCAGGCACATGCCTACGATCCCAGCACTCAAAAGGCAAAGAAGGATCAACGTTTAAAGTTCACCCTCCTCAGCGACATAGTAAGTTCAAAGTCAGCCTGGGCCACAAGAGACTCTGGAGTCCTGGTGCATACCTCAAGGGTGAACCTTGAAAGCATTAGACACATGAAAGAAACCAGATTCAAAGGCTACACAGCGTATGATTTCCATTCAGATGGAATGTCTCAAACAGGGAAATCCAGGGAGACACAAAGTGGATGGGTGGTTGTTAGGGCCGGAGTGGCGAGGAACTTCTAGTTTGTCTTAATGGCTTCCCCAGAAGGCCATTCTAGTATCATAATCCCAAGCATGTTTGTTTTTATTAACTCTGTAACAAAGTAGAGGTTTCCTTTATTCCTAGGGCATAATTATTTGGGCCAAGGATGAAAAGAGTAAGGGCTCAGATTCCAGAGTTTTCTTTTTTTTACTCAAATCTCCCAGGACAACAATAATCTGAATTAACTGACAATCTGAAACTCTAGATTTTTTCCCCCTGTTTTAGACACTGAAAACCAGTAATATTTAAAAATGTGTCTATAATTCTATTATACTAGAAGAGTGGTTTTCATTATCCATTTGCTTTTCTGGCTATCCAAATGCAATTTACTTTACAGACAACTGTAATCAGTGTGCATTCTTTCTGCATTGCAAACGATGTTAGCCTGGTTTTTAACAATGGTGTTCAATACAGCAATGATACTCCATCCAGCCAAGTGATTATTATTTACCTAACTCTTTTTATTTCTTAACTTTTATTTCCTCCACTTGGCTGTGTGTAGGCAAGAATATACACAGATTTTTGCTTGATTCTTTTTAATTATTCTCTTAGGCTGACTTCTAACAATAGTTTACAAGTCAAACAACATGAGCATTTTTCTATTTTGCATAGCTTTAATTTCAGAACAAAATAAACAAATAAAGACACGATGCGCTGTGGGACAATGGTTCCCTGTAAACATTTGTTTCTTGTACTTGTTTAATAAAATGTTGATTGGTCAGTAGCCAGGCAGGAAGTAGAGGCAGGGCAATGAGAATAGGAGAATTCTGGGAAGAGGATTCTGCGTCTATAGTTGTGACCCAGACGCAGAGGAAGCAAGATGTGACTGCGTCACTGAATAAGGAACCGAGTCACATGGCTAGCAGAGACAAGAATAATGGGTTAATGTATGATGTAAGAAAGAGTTAATAAAAAGAGCCTGAGAGACTAGGCCAATCAGCTTTTTATTAAACAAATACAAGAAACAAATGCTTATAGGGTAAAACCATTGTCCCACAGCAATGATGGAGAGATGGCTCAGCAGCTAAGAGCACTGACTGGTCTTCCAGAGGACGTGGGTTCAATTCCTAGTACCCACATGGCAGCTAAAACAACTGTCCATTAATCCAGTGATCTGACATCCTCACACCAATGCACATAAAATAAAATAAAAAACAGTAACAAAAACAACAATTAAAAAATATACGTAGACACAAAAACCCCATAATACACAATACCCAACTCTGTTACTCTGTGGGAGGGGATTTTCCTGACTTAAGGCACAAGGACACTGTTGAAGTGATTCACTGAACTTAAGAGTCTGGTGGGTTAATGCCAGTCAAGGATGCTGGGGGAGCCACAGGGAAACAAAAAATGGCTTGGCCTCCTCGTGGAGATCTCCATTCTACTTTTTCCATTTGTGAAGCAACCTTATCACCTTCCAGTGCACAGTGGGGTCTCATCAGGAACAGCAGCCCTGGGCCCCTCTGCTGTCATTCTGTCCGCATCAGTGTCTGCACAGCCTCTGTGCACATATTCGTACCAGAATTAGAATGGTTCTCGAGTTATACATGAGGTCAGTCTTGGACATGCAGTGAGGGTTAGAGATGATACCAGCTCTTTACAGCTGTCCAACGCAGGAGGGTCTCTCAGACTCACACAGGAAATCATTTCCAAGACCTGGTAGGACAGAGCAGGGTGCAGAGCAGAGTGGGATGGAGCAGAGCAGCTCCATCGTACACACAGATGGAGCTGAGTGAAGGATGACTATATAGAGCTTGCCCATGTGCACCTGGACTTCCATTTTGACTCAACACAAACATTTTTTTTTTATGACTCTTGCTCTTCAAACAAATTTTCAGCACTGCTTCACAGTGTTGTTAAGTAGTAGCATCAGGGGCGGTGTGGAAGCATGTATAAGGATAGGGTAATTAAATGGGCTAAAATAGCACTACAGTGCTATTATTACTGAATTTTATTTTTTCCAAATAGATCCATATCTACCTTTTAATTATAAAAATTGCAAAAGCTCGCTGTAAAAAAATGAACATTTTTCTGGGTGGTGGTAGCGCACATCTTTAATCCCAGCACTCAGGAGGCAGAGGCAGGCAGATCTCTTCGAGTTTGAGGCCAGCCTGGTCTATAAGAGCTAGTTCCAGAACAGGCTCCAAAGGTACAGAGAAACCCTGTCTTGAAAAAAAAATTATAAAGTATACAAAAAAAGGGGAAAGTGAGTCTTCCTGTTTGGGGGGTGACTAAAGCATACTTCTCCTGAATTTATGTTTATCTAAGTGTAAAATGTATTTGATGATCAAAGTCTTAGCGAGATTCTCATGGCTGATAGAAGAAAGGAGATTCGAACAGGGGGTGCTGGTAATGTAAGACTAGAGGATAATATGCCGTGCTCTCCTTGAGAAAAGAGCACACGTGGTGTTTCTGAGAGCGAGAGACAGAGGAGATGACAGTCCCAGTGCGCTCTGGGAGTAGCTTAGCAGAAATACAGAAAAGTCTTCCTCCCCCTTTTTTTGAGATGACTGGAACTGGAAATTCTTAAGGATCAGTTTCCCAGGTGTCTCGGGTGCTGGGTTTGGAAGAACATCCCAGCAGGTCCATCTAGGAACTCATTTTATGTAAACAATACAAAAACCGCAGCCATAGCTTTTATAGTTCTAGAAGGTGATATGCAGGTTGCTAGAAGTTCTATGTGGTGATATTTTGTTTGTAATCTAACAAATAAAGCTTGCCTGAAGTTCAGATTGCAGAGCTAAGCCACTAGAGGCCATGGAGGCCAGGCAGTGGTGGTATACACCTTTAATCCCAGGATTTAGGAGACAGAGGTAGTTGGATCTCTGTTAGTTCAAGGCCACCCTGGGCTACACAGGATTGAATCTTTCTAAAAGAGAAACAGAGCTCACACAAAGGTGATCCCAGCACTTGGGATCCCCTGCCTTTAATCCCAGCACTAGGGAGGTGGAGACAGGCGCGATATGGCTGGGTGGAGAGAGGAATTTAAGGCAAGAGGAGACAGGAGCTCAGATACAGATACAGTGGAGGATTCATAGAGACAGGATCGCCCCTTTGGTCTGAGCATTGGTAGTGGTGAAAACTCTAGTGATTGGCCGCTCTGCTTCTCTGATCCTTCAGCTTCCACCCCTAATAGCTGACTCCGGGTTTTCATTATTAAGACCAATTAGAATTTATGCTACAGTTCTATACAGGCTGCTATGGTAGAATTGTCATCAAGTCTTCCTCAACAATGGATTCTGGGCACCAACTTCAGACAAGATGTGCTCGCTGGGGTAACAGGGGCAGGAATCTTGTAGGAAGAACCAATCACTTTATGATCGTATTTAATACCTGCTCCACAGAAAGGAATTCATGTTTAGCACTGTAAACCTAGTCAAAAACCCATGTCTGAAAAGGTCATAGACCATAGTGGAGAAGCTACTGCTGTTTGGTAAATGGACATCATGGGTATGCATGATTGCATTCTAAATATTAATGCTTATGCCCATATCAAAGAAACTTCCTTTTTAGTAGGCAGTGGTTATTGCAGAGATTCGTAACTAGTCAATGTTCCGAGAAGTAACTCCTCAGTCCTAAATGGGGCAACTACTTCACCCTCTCCAAGGTTCAGAGAACCACACAGAAAAGGAGGCAGAAAGAAGGCAAGAGTAGAGGAAGAGATGGACTCTTACAGACTATTTTCTGGGCATGAGACGACCACTGCACTCTTGAACCAGCAGCAGCGGCAGTGGCGGCAATTATCTGAACAAGATGCACGGACTAGGCTTAACAACACTGTGGCTCATAAAGTTCTCCGTCTCTGAGGATCTATAGGCAGTCAGTGGTTGCTGGTGGGAAGGGCAGATGTTTGTTTGCTATTGTAACCACTGGTAAGTTGTCCGTGTTCCTGTAAATAACCCTACTTAAACTCACGGGATGATCAGCCCAGAAAAAGAGAGATGAACGTAGACAAGGACTACTTGGGAAGAGAAAGGGGATCAGCAGAAGGGGAAGGGAAACAGGAGAGGGTAGGACGGGAACTTGAGCTTGTCCCATCACATCTACAGTCAAGAACAGAGAGAAAAGAGCCATTCTGTCTGTGCTTCTGCTTATGTAGGCAACTTTCTTCACACAGCATGGGGCCTTGCCCATGAAATGGTACAACCCACAAGTTGGGTCTTTCACCACCAAGTAACAATCAAACAATCCCCACAGGCATGCCCAAGGACAACCTGATCTAGATAATTTCCCATTAAAACTTTCCTCAGTTCTTTCTAGGTTGTATCAAGTAGACAGCTATAACGACCCAGTTTACCTGGACCTTAGAGGAGGAGCCATTCTTTACATACATATAGGTGGTAATTAGGATACAAAGGAACTCACTGAGTGTTTGATAAATTGATTTAACATCAACCTTAAAATAAAAAAAGCCATATTAGACAATTCAACACAAAATTCTCATCTGAAGGAAGACTACTATCAATTAAAATAATGTATTATTTAAGCCAAACCTACTGTGGCACAAATGGCGTAAGGGGCCAGTCTGAAACTCTGCATGAGACATAGGTCTTTCCTTTAGAGAGCTTACAGTTCAGATGGGATATAAAAACATAACTACAAAAGCACATACTAAAAACCATGTTCAGGACAGGATCTCTACAGAAACTGTGTAGCTGGAGGTGACAGAGGAGATGGTCACAGAATTCAGTCTTAGATGGCAATCTGAACGGAGGGGACAATTTGTGGTAAGAACTAAGTGTCTTCCCAGGAAAGAGCTGTACTCCCAGGGAGTAAACTCTAGCACAAAGCCAGGGATCAAGATGGTGGGGTGTGTTGGAGCGGCAAAGCAGTAACACTGCTTAAACCGACCAGCGAAAGAACCAGGCTCACAACACATCGTGCATCTGAGCACGGGAGTGGCAGCTTCTACAAAGTCGCCAGCGTGCAAAGGAAGGAAGGGGTGTAGGGCGCGGTGACGGAGAGAAAAACATTCACAGAACACAAAGTAGCCCGGAGAAGTGGAAGGCAGATCTGAGCCATTCCTGGAAGGTTTAGAGGAAGCCAGAGTTTCACTACCGGGAGACTAACGATGACTTGCTGTTGTTACTGATACTTCTTAAAAACAATTTTTGAAAAAATCCCAGGTTGCTTGTCCTAAATTGCCTAAGAATAGAATGAGGCACTATTTTGGTCCTCAAGAGCCTGGCAATTGTGTTGAGAAAGCAGTTCTGTGTTCCATTTTTCAAGTGCTACAGAAAAACACTCTAGGCTGATAAATTGTGAAATTTTCAGGGAAGAAGACAATTTCTTGCCTGAAAAAGAGCATGGAAGAAAAATGATATTCTCAAAGGTGAGTACATCAGATTAAATCTAGCAGACATATACAGAAAATATAATGTGCAAAAGCTAAACCAAAATTTTGAAGTTAGGTAGGGTCGTGTGAGGTGAGGGAGGGTGGTGTACACTTGGGAGGGGCAATACGAAGACAACCACTATACTTATTGCTTTTTTTTTTTTTTTTTTGAGACAGGGTTTCTCTGTGTAGCCCTCTGCAGACCAGGCTGGCCTGGAACTCACAGAGATCCTCCTGCCTCTGTTTCCCAAGTGCTAGTTTTAAAGGCCTGTGCCACCACTGCCCATTTCAAGCTGCTTTACCTTAAGCGCCCTTGAGGATAGAACAGCGGCATCTAAGAAAACAAAGATGCACGAGGAGGTATTGCCTTGAGCAGGATGTCTCAAGGCTGACAGCAGTCTAGAAAGGATAGCTCCTCAGGGCTGGGCAGAAAGTAAAAGCAAAGTGCAGAGTTAAGAGATGATTTCTGATCAGGAGTTGTACATAAAAGAAACTCCTGGTGCCATCTGTAATTGAAGGCACCATTAAAGGTCCCAGCCTGCACAGGTCATAGGCTCCCCCATAAAGGTACATTTTAAAAAGTGTATCTTTATTCATGTGTATATATGTTGATACGGGCACATGTGTAGGGTACCCGTGGAGACCAGAAAAGGGTGCTGGATCCCCTGCAGCAGACGGTGTTGTGAACCTGCCCAACATGGGTTCTGGGAACACACTTGAGTCTTAACTGATGAGTAACCACCCCCGCACCAGGAAGGCACATTAGTAGACACTTACGTAACCCAGAGTTGACAGGGAACACACACCTGCCCAGAGTCATCAAGACTTTCAGATTTCTGCTTTTTCTCCAGACACCACAGAGAAACGGTACTGGGAGAGCTAGAGGGGACTTGGCAGGTATGGCGACCCTGTCTACTTCAAGTGGGGCAGTGACTGAGGACCGCAATAAGCCATCTATTAAAAGCACAAGAAAGAAAGACACTGAGCAAGTGATCTATAAAATGCTCAAGGCAAGGAACAGAGTTCTATTCTGAGTTCCCAGAGCACAATTGATTAGAGCAGCACAAGGCTTGTCGGTCAGCAGCCTGTGCTTCCATTACAAGCGGGCTGACGGGTTTCTGCAGAGGAGCAGTAAGCTCTCATGTTCATCTTGCCTACTTGAAAACACAACTTAAGCCAGGGCTGATGTGACACTGCAGCTCACATTCAGCAAGCTCAAGGCCCTCAGTTTGTTTCCATCGTCCTCACCACCACCCCCATAAAAAAATAAAGCAGAAAAAGCATTTCAAACCTAAAGATGTTTATCTTTGGGGCCTGAACATGGTACCTGTAACTTCAACCCTGGGCTCAGGAATGCCTCCTTAGTTGAGAGCACTTGGTGCTCTTGAAAAACGCTTGGGTCTAGTTAGTTCTCAGAACCACACGGTGGCTTACAACCACCTGTATTTCCAGTTTCAGAAGATCTAACACCTTCTTCTGACCTCTATGGGCACTGTGTTATGTGGCACACATACATTCATACACATGAAATTTAAAAATTAAATTTAAAAAGATAAAGTTTAAAAAAAGGGAAGAGCCCAGCCTGGGTTATTTCCTTTCAGTGTTTTTGTTTTGTTTTTAAACTTTTTCTGTTTTGTTTTGTTTAACATGGCTCTACTACGCTCTCACTTAACTGAACTTCTGAATCTTGTGGTTAGCCAGGCCTGAGGGAGCGCATTTTCCAGATGACTTGTTTGTGCCTAATTATACAATCTGATCCCAGGGGAACAACCAACCAGGAGGAAACTGCACTTGAATTTAACCCAGATGCCAATTTGGTAAACACTTCTGCAGATTCATCAGTGGACTTGGTTCAACTCTGTGGCTGGGCAAATGTTTACTAAGAACTTGATGGGGCCGGGCAATGGTGGAGCACGCCTTTAATGTTAGCATTTGGGAGACAGAGGCAGGCGGATCTCTATGAGTGTGAGGACAGCCTGGGCTACAAAGAGAGTTCCAGGACAGCCAGGGCTTCACAAAGAAACCCTGTCTTGAAAAACAAAACAAACTAAAAATAAAAACAAAAAGAACTCGATGGCTCTCCCCCTCCTGGCAGTCCTGAAGTCCGTAGATCTTTCCCAACACGGACTCTATTCTTAGGTTCATCTTCAGCTGTCTCTCAGTCAAACACACTTCTTTGTTTGTCTTACTGTCCTGCAAAAACGCAGCTACATGCCATAGTCTTTAGTCATAACCTTTTAGCCTCACAACTCTTTTTTTTTGTTTTAAAGATTTTCATTTCATTTTATGTGCACTGGTGTTTTGCCTGCATGTGTGTCTGTGTGAGGGTGTCAGATTCTCTGGAACTGGAGCCACACAGACAGTTGTGAGCCGCCATGTGGGTGGTGGGAATTGAACCCGGGTCCTCTGGAAGAGCAGCCAGTGCTCTCAACCACTGAGTCATCTCTGCAGACTCACAACTCTTACATTCAGTTCTTGAAAAGTCTGTCACCTGCAGCCACTATCACTCCCTCAGCTGCCATGTCCTCTATTTGTCCTCTGATTTAAAAAAAAAAAAAGCAATTTCTTAAATGTGTTTTCTATATCACTGCTACTGTGCACACTGATGCAGAATGAACTCTGCCTCCTGTAACTTATACTTTGTACTAAAGCTGCATGTCAGGTTTACCTCCAACTCTCTGTACTCACTGCCCTTTTCATTTCCGTGCTCTAGTTGCTTGTTCTTTTAATAAATTCCAGAAAGGCTATGTCTACCTGAATCAACTAAAAAAAAGTTTAGGTTTTTTTCTTATAGTTATTACGATAAATAGACTTCAGAGAGTTGCTCTTCCTGTAAATCCTCATGGTGTCTCCTTTCCCTAGAGCCATGCTATTCACTTAGAGAGCAGCTTAAGGGAGTCGGCTCTCTCCTACTGTGTGGGCTCCAGGAATTGAACTCAGGCCATCAGGACCGATGGCAGGTGCTTTCACCCACTGAGCCGTCTCAATAGCCCATCTGTAAGTTTTATAGGTTCCAAGCTGTTATGTGAGCTCGACAGAGAAGCTGCCAGTGGTGCATTTGGGCCACTGTAGACCTGACCTGCACTGCATGTGAAGGTGGAACCCCTGCTCTAATCCACAGCCGGATGGTGTATGAGCACAACTTCAATACATAAGAATTCCTTCCAGCGGCTGGTGAGACGGCTCAACAGTTAGGAGCACTGGCTGCTCTTCCAGAGGACCTGGGTTCAATTCCCAGCACCCGCATGACGGCTCACAGCTGTCTGTAACTTCAGTTCCAGGTGTATGTTTCACACAGACATACATGTAGGCAAAACACAGAAGTATATAAAATAAAAATAATTTTTTTTAAAAAAGGGCGGGCGGTGGTGGCACACACCTTTAATCACATCATTTGGGAGGCAGAGGCAAGTGGATCTCTAAGTTAGAGGCCAGCCTGGTCTACAGAAGGAGTTCTAGGACAGCCAGGGCTACACAGAGAAACCTTGTCTCAAAAAAAAAAAAAAGAAGAAGAAGAAGAAAAAAAAAAAAGAACTTGTCCTAAACAAACAACCTCCTGTAAGCAGCAGTATGGTGTCTGAAATGTTTCTGAGTAACAGACAAACCTATATCTAACTGACTTCAACAGAAAGAGACTTTATGGATCAAATTCTGTCCTACTATAGGCTTTACTTGTCCTTCTTTTGATTACAGAAAGCTTCAAACCCATATAAAGTACAAAGAATGGTACAATGAGATTCTGTATGCCAAATGCCCAGTTTTAAAACTTACCAAGATTCAGGCATTCGGTACCATTTTTGCCTTCCTGTCCCCTGTCCCTCCTCCCCTTGATGTTTTCTTGTGTTTGTTTGCTGGAGGCAGGGGCTCACCCTAAACCCATACTGGCCTGAAACTGGTACCAGTCTTCTTCCTGCCTCAGCCTCTACGTGCTGGGATTGCAGGCATGTGCCTGCTGTGGAATAATCTTCTGCACACCGTGAATATATATTATTCTCATTGGTTAATAAAGGGCTGACTGGCCAGCAGCCAGGCAGGAGGTATAAGCAGAATGGCCAAACTGAGAAGGCTGGGAGAAAGAAGGAGTAGAAGCAAACTGGACATGCTGTGCTAAGAAAAGTTTCCAAGCAACATGGCAAAGCATAGATAAGAAATATGGGTCAATTAAAATGCAAGAGTTAGCGGTCGGGCAGTGGTGGCTCATGGCTGGGTGGTGGTGGTGCACACCTTTAATCCCAGCACTCAGAAGGCAGATCTCTGTGAGTTCGAGGCCAGTCTGGTCTATAAGAGCTAGTTCAGAACAGACTCCAAAGCTACAGAGAAATCCTGTCTTGAAAAAGGGGGTGGGGGGTGGGAGAGTTACCTAGTAACAAGCCTGAGCTATCAGCCAAGCATTTGTAATTAATGTTAAGCCTTTGTGTCAGTTATTTGAGAACTGGTCGGTGGGACTGGAACTCCTGACAATAAATGATGCCCAATATTCAGGGCCACATACATACACATAAAACCTGAAAAAGCTTTTTAAAAGTTCTAAATATATAACAGAGCCATACGCAACTTCCTGGTCCTGTGTCTCTCATGCTGGTTGAGGTACAATGGGCTAAGCTGTAGAGTGGGTTCCCACAGGTCTCACAAGGCCACAGTACAGAGAGGCATCTCAAGCTGCACTGCACGGCGGGGTTTAGGGTTTTGCTCATGCAGACAAAAAAGGTTCCAAATATGCAGTAAAGACAGATTCAGATGGAGAAAACCTCTAAATGGGTTACCGTGTGTTTAAAAATATACATAGGCTTGGGAGAGAAGGAATAAACAGTCATTAAAATAAAATATGTAGTTTTAAAATAATAAAATAAAGTCCTTAAAAAGAGAATAAAGTAATATAAGAAAAACCACATAAAGATGGAAAATACACAGAGTCTGGATACTGTATGTTATTGTGCTGTCTTTGAAATTTTTGACTGCTAAGGAAGGAGCAACAGCTGCTAAGAGACATTTGATTATCAATGCTGTTTGATTAAACCAACCTATATATTTTTAAAAATGTTGTGACTTCAAAATGGAAGTCAAAATATATTTTACTTTAGGGAAGAGATTATGCTTTTATTTCCACAGGAAATGAGAGGCTGTGGATTTGTTCAAGGTTAAAGACGATCAGGTTTGATAGAGGAAGACCCCCTGAAATCCTAACCACAGATATAAAGAAATAAACCTAGAATAACTACAAAACACGTGGGCTGGAGAGATGGCTCAATGGTTAAGAGCACTGACTGCTCTTTCAGAGAACCTGGGTTCAATTCACAACACCCACATGGCAGCTCACAACTGTTTGTAACTCCAAGATCTGACACCCTCACACATACATGCAGGCAAAACACTAATGCACATAAAATAAATGAATTTAAAAAACTATAAAATATGTAACATATTTTTACATGCTCAAACATAAAACAAAAGGATCATCTTTGGCTGATGTGCACAGTCTATACTTGTATTAATACAGATATACATTTACCTTCAAAAGTTTATATATTTTTAGGAACCAGATACCAATAAAAACAGACAGACTTGGTGATCCAGCCTTACAGAATACTACAGCCAAGACTTAACCAATATCCTAAATTTTCTCAGGGTTCAAAGATAACAGCACCCACAAAGGAAGTAGTCTGGAGAATGACAGTCACATTCTCAAAAAATAGATTATGGATATTTATTATCATTTAAGGAGGGTTGGTTATAAGTTGTTATTGGTAATAATAAAAAAACTATAGGTCTTTTTCTTCCTTCCTTCCTTTCTTTCTTTCTTTCTTTCTTTTTTTTTTTGAGACAGGATTTCTCTGTGTAACAATCCTTGCTGTCCTGGAACTCGCTTTTTAGGTCAGATTGGCCTAGAATTTATTGACATCTGCCTGCCTCTGCCTCCCAAGTACTGGGATTAAAGGCATGTGCCACCACTGCATGGACCAAAGATCTCTTTCTAAGGGAAAAAAAGGGGTATATGATATAGAAATGATAGGATTAAAAGATAGATTATTAAATCTACTTTAATTGAAAAAAACTATTCATCTCAAAAATCTTTTACATTGGTATGGATTTTATTATCTTGATACAAACATAAAGTTAATTTTGTTATACTGTATGTATTTTCTACTCTTGTTTAGGGTATTATGTTTATGCAGCTTATGTAATATATAATTAAGAAATACAGATTAACAGTCATTTATAATAGCCAAATTTATAGATATATTAGGTATGTTTTCAAGGTCATAAACAGATATATTTAGATAGAGATATGGTCTTCAAACACTTCAAAGACCTACAGAATATGGCATTTAATATGTTTAATAACTAAGGCTTTTCATGACAGTGAGACATGTCTGCTCCTGGTAGCACCAAATACTTCAGAGAAGATAATGGACATTGAAGAAACTCCACATGAAGTTTATTTTCTTTATGGTGAAAGATGTCCATATGGGCAAAGAAAGTGCCCTTTACTCTACGGCTGACAGTAACTGTCTGAACTGGACCAGCAGGATGGGCCTGTAGGTCAGGGATAAATGCCCTAACATGACAGAGTAAACTTGGGTGACTGTCCAGTCAGCTGTTTCTGCCATTTATCTAAATTTTTGGAAATCGCTTGCTATGCACTTCCTGTTTACTCAGGTAATATTATATCCTTCTAGAGTCTTTCACAGAGTTGAAGACTAGATAATTATATTTTCCTTACTTATGATAAAAAGGTAAATTAGATATAAAACTTTGGGCTCAGCTGGGCGGTAGTGGTACATGCCTTTAATCCCAGCACTCAGAAGGCAGAGGCAGGCAGATCTCTGTGAGTTCAAGGCCAGCCTGGTCTACTAAGAGCAAGTTCCAGGACAGGCCCGAAAACTACAGAGAAACCCTGTCTCAACAAAACAAAACAAAACAAACAAACAAAAAACTTTGGGCTCATCCAGATAACATAGATAAATAGCGTATTTTCCAAATTCAAATGGACTAGATATTGTAACTATAATTCTTGATATTTATTTTGTTATACATAGTTTTACTATGTTATGGTTAAGCATTCCTTTTTAATAAGACAGAAAGGGGGAAAAGCTGTGGAATAATCCTTCTGTACACTGTGAATATATATTACTCTCATTGGTTAATAAAGAACTGACTTTGGCTGGTAGCCCAGCAGGAAGTATAAGCAGGACAGCCAAACTGAGAATGTTGGGAGGAAGAAGGGTGGAGTCAGTGAGGTCACCATGAGACACAGAGGGAGTAAGACATGCTGGAGGACAGGTACAACCATGAGCCATGTGGCAATACATAGATTAATAGATTAATAGATTAAGAGCAAGTTAATGATAAGCCTGAGCTATTGGCCAAGCATTTACAATTAATATAAATCTCAGTGTGTTTATTTGAGAGTTGTTAATGGGAAACTTTCACCTACAAGCGTCACTATGCCTGGCTTGATTGT
This sequence comes from Myodes glareolus, assembly GCF_982192425.1. Lineage (NCBI taxonomy): Eukaryota > Metazoa > Chordata > Mammalia > Rodentia > Cricetidae > Myodes > Myodes glareolus. The sequence goes on along the minus strand of NC_142033.1, from coordinate 1,545,696 downwards.
CATTTTTTAAAAAAGTACTTATGTGTAGTGAAAAGCAAAATCTTAACTATAAATTTTTTTGAGGTGCTTAATCAAACGCTGGGCCTCAACCATGTCAGGTCAGACACTGTCACTAGCTATATTCCTAGTCATTCAAATAAAAACAAAAGGTTTTTTTTTATTTGCTTTGTTTTTGTCTGGGACAGGGTCTCCCTAGGTTCTTGACACATTATGTAGACGAGGATGATCTTAAGCCTGTGACTCTCCTGTCTCCACCTCCCGAGTACTAGGATTACAGGTCTACTACCAGTCCTGCTCTACAGGTCTAAGAAATGACAGCACCTGTTAACTCACATTCTATTAAGGTTGATGGACATGTGGATTCTAAACAACGGAGGTAAAAAGCTGCTATGGACAAATCTTTTTTTTGTTTTTGTTTTTGTTTTTGAAGACAGGGTTTCTCTGTGTAACAGTCCTGGCTGTCCTGGAATTCACTTTGTAGACCAGGCTGGTCTCAAACTCACAGAGGTCTGCCTGCCTCTGCCTCCCAAGTGCTGAGTGCTGGGGTTAAAGGTGTGCACCATGATTGCCCCCACTGGACAAGACTTTTTGTGAAACATATTTTCATCTTTCTTGTATTCTTTTGTATTTATTTTTAAATAGTCTTTAAGTAGCTGTTTCAAAAACTGTACGTGTGGAGATATGGTTGGTGAAGCAGCTGAGCAGGTCGAGCCACTTGCTGCCAAGCCTGGCAACCGGAGTTTGATCCCTAGGTCTTACATGGTAGAGGGAGAGAATCAACTCCAACCCTGCAACTTGTAACCTCCATACCTGACCACGGACCACATGCACCCACACACATACAACTACACACATACACCAAATAAATGAATACAAAGAAAAATTTAAACATATATAGATCCTCCTGGAAATTGGAAGCAGACAAGATTGCCAGGCAAAAGTTGGGAGCATGGGGGTGGGAGTGGAGTGGGGGGAAGGGGAGGGAGGAGAGAGAAGGGAGAAGGGGAGGATTGGGGAGAGCTTGGGGGAGTGGGATGGTTGAGCTGGAGGAAAGACGGATATGGGAGCAGGGAAGAAAATATCTTAATTAAGGGAGCCATTTTGGGATTGGCAAGAGGCTTGGCTCTGGAGCGGTTCACAGGTGTCCACGGGAATGTCCCCAGCTAGAACCCTAGGCAGTGAAGGAGAGGGTGCCTGAACTGGCCTTGTCCCATAGTCAGACAGATGACTATCTTGAATATCACCATAGAACCTTCGTCCAGAGACAGATGGAGATAGAGAAAGAGCCCCACACTGGAGCACTGGACTGAGCTCCCAAGGTCCAGTTGAAGAGCAGAAGGAGGAAGAAAATGAGCAAGGAAATAAGGACCGTGAGGGATTGGTCCACCCACTGAGGCAGTGTGCCTGATCTAATGATGGAGCTCACCAAATCCAGCTGGACTGGGTCTGAACGAACATGGTATCAAACTGGACCCTCTGAATGTGGCTGACAATTGGAGCAGACTGAGAAGCCAATGATAATGGCACTGGGATTTGTCTCTACTGCATGTACTGCATGTTTTTGAGATCCTAGTCTATTTGGATGCATACCCTCCTAAGCCTGGATGGAGCAGGGAGGACCTTGGACTTCCCACAGGGCAGGGCACCTTGCCCTCTCTTAGGACTGGAGGGGGAGGGGGGACAGTGAGTGGGGGAGCGGGAGGGAAATGGGAGGAGGGGAGGAAGTGGAATCTTGAATGGTATTATTTATAAAACAATAAAAATAAAAAAAATTTAAAAACACATTTGCAGCTGGGTGGTGGTGGTGACACATGCCGTTAATCTCAGCACTTGGGAAGCAGAGGTAGGTGGATCTCTGAGTTCAAGGACAGCTAGGGCTGTTAGACAGAGAAACCCTGGCTCGAAAAACTAAAATAAAACAAAACAAAAAACACAACACATTTGCAAAGGTATATACAGTACACACACACACGTACTTTTTCAAATTCAGATTTGAATCATTTCGGTTGTGGTAGGGTAGCATGCAGAGTCTAGTGCGTTCTCACCAGCAGCTAAAGCACTGTGTGTTTTAACTCAGTATCTCAACATTGTTACCGCAAAGCTGCTCTGTTTGATCCTCCACCCACCCAGAGTAAAGCTTCAATTCCAGGGCTGATTTTTGTCACAAGATGAGCTCGGTAGGTTTCAGAGTGAAGTACTTCCATCTCCAAACCCAAAGAAGGAGAAAAGGGTTCCACTAGCCACATTTTCAATATGGTCCCCGGCTTCACACCAACTGAACATATTTTTAGGAGATAAGACTATCCTGAAGCCACGTCACAGGTGACTGGCTTGAGTGCTGGTCCTTCCATCAGTTCTTTTCCTGTGTGATTCCCGGAAGGTCTCAGACATTGGCTCTAAATCCCTGGTTACATCCACTCTTTACAGCATACTTTGTAATCACAGAATACAGGTGACATAAGACAGAAAGATTACCACAAGTTCAAGATCGATCTAAGCGACATAACCAAGACCCTGTCTTAATAATGACCCTCACTATAATGGCCCCTTTTTGGGTTTCATGGTACTCTAAAAATACGCCTGACCTAACAATTATCCCTCCAAGTATTTGCTTACTTCTCCCACCAGTCTACAATATTTTGAACAAAATACATATTATATAAAATAGCCTCCACTTACCCTAGTTTTTTAAAGTTTTACATATTTACTTATTTTTATTCTTTATGTATGAGTGTTTTGCCTGAATGTATACAAGTGTAATCGGAGGTACATTTAGCCAAAGGGATATTAAGAATGCTGGGGCCTAGGAGAAGGCTCAGGGGGTGAAGGCACTTGCTACCAAGCTTGGCCATTTGAGTTCAAGTCCTAAAATTTGAACTGGCTCCTGAAAGTCATTTTCTGACTGCTGCTGTAGAAATCTAGCAGTCACTGTATCTAGGGTAAACATTACAGTGAATAGCTGTTTTCTAGAAGTACTTTGACTCTGAAGAATCACTGTGGAAAACTGTGATTATTTCCCGTAATTCGTAAAATTATCTTTCTGAAAGGGCATTACAGTTGTTGCATGATTTTGGTCATAAGATGCCTCCAGCACACTTGAAGCTCTTGGATTATTGTGTACTGCAAAAGATACACAATAAGAACCAAAGTCATGAGGGCCTGTGATGTTTATCTTTACAGAGACAGATTAAATTAGGGTCCTCGGTATAAGGAAATACTTTACCCAAAAAACAACTTTATGCAACAATCAATAAATATGCCTTTGCACAGCTGTTGGCAGTTCAGTTCATCAGAGGCTAGACCTTCCTGCTGCCACACAGGCCTAAAAATTCATCTTGATGTGCCTGTTTTCTTCCACCGACTCACACAACACAGAACACCCGACAGACCACCACATGTGTACTGCAGCATGAGGCGCACTCATGTACACACATGCACAGAGAATACATAAATAAACATTTAAAATGTAAAGATGTGCAGGAATCTTAAGTGGAGGTTACTCTGACTAGGGCAGGGTGACTCAGTGGTAGAGTAACTACCTGTCACTCATGAGAACCTGGAGTCAATTCTCAGCCCTGGAAAAAATACTTTAATGCACATTTTTTTTTCCTAGACAGGGTTTCTCTGTAGCTTTGAAGCCTGTCTTGGAGCTAGCTCTTGTATGCCAAGTTGGCCTCGAATTCACAGAGATCTGCCTGCCTCTGCCTCCCGAGTGCTCGGATTAAAGGGGAGTGCCACCACTGCCCAGCTAATGTACATTATTAGGTGAAAAGCCAATGTGAATAGGTTATAAACTGTGCTAGTCTAACAGTATGGCATCTAGAAAGCAGAAATATGGAGGTGGTGAAGAGATAATCAGATAACATGAGTCAAAGGGAGGAAGGTCTCGGCGCAGGTTCATCAATTGTTCTCTATGGTACTACAGACTGACAGGGGGAGGCTCTATCCACTGTGCTCTATGGTACTACAGACTGACAGGGGGAGGCTCTATCCACTGTGCTCTATGGTGCTACAGGCTGACAGGGGAGGCTCTATCCACTGTGCTCTATGGTACTACAGGCTGATGGAGGAGGCTCTATCCACTGTGCTCTATGGTGCTACAGGCTGATGGAGGAGGCTCTATCCACTGTGCTCTATGGTGCTACAGGCTGACGGGGGAGGCTCTATCCACTGTGCTCTATGGTACTACAGACTGACAGGGGGAGGCTCTACCCACTGTGCTCTATGGTGCTACATGCTGACAGCCGGCTCTACAAGAGCTAGTTCAGCAGCTAGGGCTGTGAAACAGAGAAAGCCTGTCTTGAAAAAACAAAACAGAACAGAACAAAACAAAACAAAAACAACAGCAACAACAAAAGAAAGTCTAAAGTGACAAATCTGGCAAGATGTTGGGGTTTTTGTTTTTTTTTTTTTTGTTTTGTTTGTTTTTGGTTTTTGAAGACAGGGTTTCTCCGTGTAACTTTGAAGCCTGTCCTGGAACTCTCTCTGTAGACCAGGTTGGCCTAGAACTCACATAGATCTGCCTCCCGGAATTAAACACATAGCAGAAGTTTTAAATTTGTATAATTGCATATGCACAGTTCAAACTCACTTCCAGAACCAGCACAAATTGTGAGGTTTCTCACCCTCATTTCATTTCATCTTGGCTCACCTCCCCCCCAGAGCATTGTGAGACACAGGTAGTATGAAACAAACGAGCATTCTGCATCCCTCTTTCCCCACCAAACCATGCACTACACCACAAATTAAACAGTTGTCTCTAGGGAAACCTATTTGCCAAGAGAGTTACTGGCCAAAGTAAAAGCTGGCTCTCTTCCAGTCTGCTATACAGGGACAAGGGCGGCTGCTCTGTGGATGGAGATTGATGGCAGGCTGGTCTGTGGTTACTTAGTGTCAAGATGAAGGATATCAGGTGCACATCGTTTGGTGCCCAGAGACTTCTGATGATGGACTTGCTCTGTCTAATTTCTTACACTCACCAATAATGAGGATTATTTACTGCAGAGCGGGTGCAGCCCTGCCCTGCTCCTGCATGATACAGACAAGTTAACTTAAGTCCAGAAAGCACAGGCCATTTGCCCCAAATCACATTGCTGCTTGGTGTCAGAACCGAATGCAGGTAGTGAGAGTCAGTTCCTTAGCTGTTTAACCTCTCTCTGTATGTATGTAAGTATGTATATATGTATATGTGTGCATATATATCATGCGCTCTACGGATATCGGCTAAGGTCCAGTGGCATGTCTAAATGCCAATAAGGTTGGGATCACTGGTAAACAGGGGATCTGCTATGGTGCCTCCCTCAGGAAAATGGTGAAAAACCTGAAATCAGTCAACACACCAAGTACACTTGTTCCATCTGTGGCAAGACCAAGATGAAGAAGAGATGGAATCCCTGGCAACTGGCACTGTGGTCCCACAATGGAAAACAATGGCTGGGGGCACCTGGACCTGTACCACCACTTCTGCTATCACAGTCAAGTCTGCAGACCAGCAAAAGTGCTACCATTTGCAATAGCTTGCCACAAACGGGTTAACACATGTAACCAAAAAGAAAAGAAAATGATGTTCATGTATTAAATAAAAAACCACTTTTCATCTCAGTCATTGCAAAGACTTGAGTCATAGACTCTTTCCTATTAATACTCAACATAACTTTTACTTTTGCAAGACCTTGTGCAAGCAGGTTTTTATTTGGTTTGGATTTTATTTCAGTTTAATAAAGACAAGATTTCACTCAAACTAGCCTGGGATTCACTATGTAGACTTGGCTAAATGTGGACCTGTGGCAATCCTCCCGTTTCAGCTTCTCCAGTGCTGGGATTACAGCTGTGAAATGCCATGGCCAGTTCAAACTAGTTTTATTTGATTTGGTATGATGATGATTGTGTGTATATGTGCCTGGACATGCATGTCACAGCACACATGTGAAGGTCAGAGGACAATTCTGTGGAGTTGGTTATCTTCTTCCACCCTTACGTGGGTCCTAGAGATTGAGCTCAGGTTGTCCGTCTTGCTTAGCAAGTACCATTTCAGTTGATGCTCACAATAACGTTCAAACGGACTGTGTATTAGGACCGTGAGCTCACAGCCTGCCTATGCTACACAGCAAGACCATATCTGAAAATAACCGAATGAATGAATGAATGAATGAATGAAGAAATAAACTATGTATTTTAGGTTCTAGAATCACACACACACACACACACACACACACACACACACACACACACACACATCAGAATTGGATTAAAAACAAGAAAATCTGCCAGGCAGTGGTGGCGCATACCTTTAATCCCAGCCATCAAGAGGCAGAGGAAGTCAGATCTCTGGATTCGAGGCCAGCCTGAACTACAGGGCTGAGTACTAGGGCAGACTGGGCTAGACAGAGAAGCCCTGTTCCGTAGTGGAATATTACTTTAACTAGTCAAAGATGTGTTACATTTGTTTATGCTGTGGAAAATTATTTTAACTGTGTAAAGTTGTGTTACTTTTGTTTATGCTGCATTTATTTGTTATTAAATTATTTATTTAATTATGTGAAGATGTGGTGCTGTTTCACCTTGCCTGCCTAAAGCACCTGAATGGTCTAATAAGAAGCTGAACAGTCAGTAACTAGGCAGAAGAGGAATAGGCTGGGCTGGTGGCAGAAAGAATAAATAAGAGGTAAAATCTAGGCAAATAGGAGGAGAGAACGAGGGAGCTGGGGACACACCTTGGGCCAGAAGTCAGACAGCTGCCAGCCAAACAAGGAGACAGCAGGAAAGTAAGATATACAGAGAGAAAGGTTAAAAAAAAACCCAAGGCAAAATGTAGATAAAGAGAAACAGATAAAAATAAGAGCTAAGCTAAGGCCAAGCATTCAAAACTAATAATAAGTTTCCATGTTGTGATTTGGGAGCTGGCTGGTGGCCCAAAAGAAAAAGGCTGTTACATGTCTCAAAAAAAAAAGCAAACTTCATCTGTAAACTCTAGATGATTCTTTAAAACTATATAATAAGCAAATAGAAATAGAACCATGAAAAGTAATAGCATTATTTTAAAATTGATCCAGATATGTAAAGGGTAAGATCTTTACTTTATCCTTATATTACCTTGTAGCCTTGCTCCATATCTGGTCAGGAAATACCATCTTATTTTCTTTTTTTTTTTTAAGTTACAGACTTAGTTCTGCATAGTCAGAGAAAAAAATTGACAAAAACCATAATTTATAGTTGACATTATGGAGATTTGAATTTCACCTTCTCTGCAATCATTTATTTATGCAATGATTTTTAACCCTACGAATGGCTTTTCTGAAGGGGAACCAGAAAAGCTTAAAGGTCAGGCAGCTGTCTGAGTCCAGTCTCATCCAGTACCAGCCACGGCTGTCAGATACCAAGAACTTGTACACTGAGCTGTGTAGTGCCGTCCCAGCAGAACCTGGATGGTTTATGTTTGACTCTGCCTAAAGGATAGGTCATTCAGATCTTTGTATATGTGTGTTTAATACATGTGTAAGCGTGTGCACACGTGGGGGGAGAGGACAACTTTTGAGAAGAGTTTCTGATCATACCACATCTGAGCCAGAGTGTCTGATTTCCTCTGCACCACCTACATCAAGCTAGCGGGTGTGCAAAAATCCTGACAATGACTCTCTCCACCTGCATGAGCATGCTGGGATTATGTGGCAGGGTTCCCGGGTTCTGAACTCAGGTTGTTAGGCATGTTCAGTTAGTCGGCTTTATTTATTTAATGTGTGTGGGCATTTTGCCTGCATGCACAGATATATGCACCACATGCATGCCTGGTGCAATGGATCTGTGGAACTAGATCCATCTGGACAGGTATGAGCTGCCATGGAGGTGTTGAGAGTTGAACTCAGGTCCTCTAGAGGAGCAGCCAATGCTTTTAACTGCTGAGCCAACTCTCCAGCCCCAGTTAGTGTTTTTACCCGCTATGCTATCTCCTGAGCCCCGAATCTTTAAAAAACAAATAGGTTAACATAAAAAGGAATGGGCTTCACTGTGACTTCTGTGCACGTTATATTTCACTACGCTTTGTTCCCATTCTTCCCCCCTCCCATCGCCCCTCCTGCCTTCCTCTCTTCCTCAAGTTTGGTCCCCTGCTCCTAGCTCCCCTTTTGTTTCCCATTGCATATACTCCACTACCCTCCCTGTTTCCCCGCTCTTTTAAGATCTCTTCATCCCCTTCCATGATCTCCTTTCTAATTCCATAATATAAACCCATATGCAAACACACACATTGTTGGTTCTCACACACTGCAGTACATATTGCTTGAAACTCACTGTGGGAGCCCCTTTTAAAACCAAGAAGCAAAATGCAGTCCCTGCACTCACCCAGCTACCAAGACTTCACAGTTGAGTGCCAACATACAATGTGAAGTATATGGTTACATTCTTTCTAGTTTTTGTACTTTTTTTAAAAAAAATTTTTTTTGATTGTATTTTAGACCTCTAGTTCTGCCTTAGTTAGGTTTTTTGTTTGTTAGTTTTGTTTATAGAAACAGCGTTTCTCTGTGTATTTTTGGAGCCTGGTCTGGAACTCCCTCTGTAGACCAGGCTGGCTTCAAACTCACAGAGATCTGCCTGCCTCTGTCTCCTGAGTGCTGGGATTAAAGGCGTGTGCCACCACCGCCCAGTTTAGTTATTGTTTTTATTGCTGTGAAGGGACACCGTGACCACAGCAACACCTGAAAAGGAAATATTTAATTGTGGTGGCTCTCTTACAATTCAGAGTTTCAGTCCATCATGGCGACACACAGGCAGACACGGTGCTGGAGCTGAGAGTCCCCACAGGCAGGCAACAGAAAATCAGCCGACTCACTTGGCAGTATCCTTAAGCACAAGAAACCTTGCCCACAATGGCACAGTTCCTCTGACAAGGTCATACCCACGCCAACAAACCTAGGCCTCCTAAGAGTGCCACTCTCAGTGAGATTATGGGATTATGGGAGCCAATTACATTCAAACTGTCATAGTTTCCTACCTACCAGATATAAAGCAGAAAATTTGCAAAGTACTAGAAAAAAGGGTTCAGATGACACAATAGTGTGGTTATCCTGTCCTGTGAGCCAAAACACAGGCAGCAACTGTCAGCAAGTTCCAGATCATCTGTGAGACCTAAGAAACATTAAAACTTTATATCCCTTTCTCAGAATAAATTTTAATTTTGGGATCTTAGTCTCTCTGGGTCAGTTTTCCAACTATCTGATGAAGCTGACTGAGGTTGACAACCAGACCAGCTTCCTCTCAGCATTATTAACTGGTCACTTAGCATGTAACTTGTGGACGCTACTTGATAGGGAACTGTATATATTTCTTCTTAATCCATGGGCCTTTCAATGTGTGGGGATCTTAATGGAAACCCCCACCTGCTTTACTTGGTGGAGACCAAATGGTGAATCAAGGAAGAAAAAGAGGCCTCTAGACATCCTTAGGCTTCTCCTGGGGCCAGGACTAAAACTTATCCTAGAGATGAATGACTCAGTGGTTGCTGTGGTTATCTATGTTGCCTTCAAAAGCTCTCAGCCCAAGATCATGTTATTATCCAATGAGGGACTGACATCTCAAACTATTACACATTATAGTTTTTGACAGACTATAGTTCTGAATGTGAAAGAAAGACAATAAAGTTTTGATAGCTATAGACAAAAGCTGTAGACAAAAGTTCTAAGCATAACAGAAAAACTGATTGTAGACAGAAGTTTCTGTCCTGCCCAGTCCCACAGCCGTTCAGTCCCAACAAAGCACACAGAGGCTTCTATTAATTATATACTTGTCAGTCACAAATCACAATCCCAGAAAACCTAAACACAAAAAGGACCCTAAGAGAGAAATGCACAGATCTAAACTACATGGGAAGAAGAAAAAGACAAGATCTCCTGAGCAAATTGGGAGCACGGGACCTTGGGACAGAGTTGAAGGGGAAGGAAGAGGCAGGGAGGGGAGCAGAGAAAAACGTAAAGCACAATAAAAATCAATAAAAATAAAAAAGCTTGTCTATTAGCTCTTACAATTTAAATTAACCTATTTTTTTATCTATGTTTAGCCATATGGCTTGGTACTTTACTCAGTGAGACATTCTCATCTTGTTTCCTCTGCATCTAGCTTGTGACTGAAGACTGAGCTTTTCCTCTTCCCAGAATTCTCCTAGTTTGGTCACACCGCCTATACTTCTTGCCTGGCTATTGGCCAATCATCACTTTATTAAACCAATACAAGTGACAGATCTTTACAGGGTACAAGAGCATTATCCCAAGCACTTTCTCTTCTTTTCTTTTCAAAACAAGAACTCTGAATCTAACCTCCTTTGTTTAGCTTTTTTTCTTGACCATTATCCATAACAACTTGTAACCAACACGCTAAACAAAGACAAATACCCATAATCCATTTTTTGAGAATGTGGGTGTGGTTTTCTAGACTACTTATTGCTGACTGGGAACACTGAAAATTCTATGGCGACTCAAAGAAAATTTAGGATTAGAGTCAAGCGTGACTGGAGTATTCTTTGAGGCTGGATCATCTCAGTCAGAAGTCTTGAGGCTGTTCTGGGTGTAGAACTCAGAGGAAACTGTAACAGAGGTGCTCTGTGGGAGCCTCTGTATGGATCTACAGGCTGAAGACAGATGTCCCAACGTCACAGAAGAACTTTGGGTGACTGTCCAAACAGCAAGATGTCTCTGTCACTTCTAGAACTTTGGAAGTTGCTTACAATGCATTTCCTGTTTACTTAGGTACTATATCCTTCTGGGGTCTTTGATGGAGTTGAAGACAGACAGTTATAGTTTTCCTTAGTTATGATAAAAAATAAATTAGATATGAAAGTTAGACTCACAGAGAAATATTGTAACTATAATTCTTGCTTAATAACTGTTTTGTATATGTAATTTTACTATGTTAAAGTTCAAGCCTTCTAGGATCAGGGAAGTAAATATCTTAATTAAGGGAGCCATTTTAGGGTTGGCAAGAGACTTGACTCTAGAGGGGTTCCCAGGTCCAAGGAGATGTCCCCAGCTTGTTCCTTGGGCAGCAGAGGAGAGGGTGCCTGAACTGGCCCTATCCTATAGCCACACTGATGAATATCTTGCATATTACCATAGAACCTTCATCTGGTGATGGATGGAGATAGAGACAGAGACCCACATTGGAGCATTGGACTGAGCTCCCTAGGTCCAAATGAGGAGCAGAAGGAGGGAGAACATGAGCAAGGAAGTCAGGATTGTGAGGGGTGTGTCTACCCACTGAGACGGTGGGACTGATCTAATGGGAGCTCACCAAGGCCAGCTGGACTGGGAATGATGGAGCATGTGATCAAACTGGACTCTTTGAATGTGGCTGTCAATGAAGGCTGACTGAGAAGCCAAGGACAATGGCACTAGGTTTTGATTCTACTGCATGTACTGACTTTGTGGGAGCCTGGTTTGTTTGGATGCTCACCTTCATAGACCTGGATGGAGAGGGGAGGACCTTGGACTTCCCATGGGGCAGGGAACCCTGACTGCTCTTAGGACTGGAAAGGGAGGGGGAGGAGAGTAGGGGGAGGGAAAAGAGAAGTGGGGAGGAGGTGGAAATTTTTAAATAAATAAATTTTTAAAAAAGTTCAAGCCTTCTTTTTTATTTAGACAGAAAAGGGGAGAAAATGTGGGATTCCCTTCTGTATGCTGTGACTATGTTTTATTACCATTGGTTAATAAAGAAGCTGCTTTGGCCTATGGCAGGGCAGAATATAGCAAGGTGGGAAATCCTAGCAGAGATAGAGGAGTAAAGAAGGCGGGGCCAGGCAGATGCCATGTAGCTGTTGAAGGAGGACACCAGAACTTATAGGTAAGCCATAGCCCCATGGTGATACATAGATTAATAGAAATGTGTTAATTTAGGATATAAGAGCTAGCAAGGAATATGCCTGAGCCGTTGGCAAAAAGAGTTGTAATTAATACAGTTTCTGTGTGATTATTTGTGTCAGAGTGGCCGGGAAACAAAAGTACAGTTTCTGTTTACAACTGATAAACTGTTCACATTAAGAATTTGTGGGGGCTGGACAAGGACTAGGTGGACAAGCATGAGGACCTGAGTTTGAATACTTGGCACCCACATGAAAAGCCAGGCTCGGAGAAAAAAAAAAAGAAACAAAAAAACCCAGCCAACCCAAAGAGCTAGTTGGCAAGCCAGACTCTCCAAACTGGCAAGCTTCCAGTTCAGTGAGAGGCCCTGCTTCAAGGCAATAAAGACAGGGAGGAACAGATGAGGTCACGGTAATGCTTTGGTGTGGATCACCACATGGACAATTTTGAACGCTATCAATTCAGGTTAGTTTGGGAAAGTTGTATGAGGACTTAGCACTTAAAAATTAACCAGAGCTTTCACCCAACTGTCAACCGTGAAAAACTGGACACAGGTCAGTCAACAGATATGGGCAATTCAGAAAAAAAAAATTAGCCTGGGCTACCTTCCCCTATCACTGGCTCAGCACTATTAGTCCACTGAAGTTTGAGGGGAAACCTCCTTGTGCAGCCTGAGATCTCTAGGGCCAGTTCTTCAGTAGAAGGGCTACGGAGGTTTACAGATCTTGGGGTACCAATGTCTTGGTGGCATGAAAGTATGGACAAGAGGTTCATTAAATGCCAATAAATTCTCTGAGCATGGCACTGCCTGCCTTTAATCCCAGCACTGGGAGAAGTAAGCAGGTGGACGTGGTACAAGGTCACCTTGCCGACAGAGCAGTTCAAGGCCAGTCTAGCTGTAAGATCGTGTTTCAGCCTGGTGGCACATGCTTTTATTTACTTATTTATTTGTTTTTAATTACAAACTGTTGGGCCTCTTGCTCAGGCTTTATTGCTAACTAGCTCCTACTTGTAAATTAACCCATTTCTATTAATCTACAAATTTTCACATGACTCATGACTTTACCTGTGGTCTAGTGCATTTTGTTACTCCAGGGACTGGCTAGCATCTCCTAGACTCCACCTTTCTATCTCTCTGTATTTTTTTATTGATTTTTATTGTGCTCTACATTTTTCTCTGCTCTACTCCCTGTCTCTCCCCTCCCCTTCAACCCTCTCCCAAGGTCCCCATCTCCCAATTTATTCAGGAAATCTTGTCTTTTTCTACTTCCCAGCACATACTTTTAAACCCAGAATTCTGGAGGCAGAGGCAGGTGGAAATCTGTAAGTTCAAGGCCAGCCTGGTATGCAGAGTGAGTTCCAGGACAACCAGGGCTACACAGAGAAACCAAAATAAATGAAAAATGAATTTGTCTCAAAAAACAAAAACCATACACATATAAAAAGTATCACTATTTGCAGATGATATGATACTATACATAAGCGACCCCAAAAATTCTACCAGGGAACTCCCACAACTGATAAGCACCTTCAGCAAAGTCGCTCAATACAAGATTAACTAAAAGAAATTCAGTGGCCCTCCTATATACAAGTGACCTATAAACAAATGCTGTGAGACGATGGTCTGTACCCTGTTGCTTGTATTATTTTTAATAAAATGCTAATTGGCCAGTAGCCAAGCAGGAAGTATAGGCAAGCCGACCAGGCAGGAAGTAGAGGTGGGGCAATGAAAACAGGAGAATTCTGGGAAGAGAGAGTCAGTCTGCAGTCCTCACTCAGACAGAGAAGAAGCCAGACACAGAGCAAGCAAGATGTGACTGCCTCACCAAAAAAGGTACCACGCCACGTGGCTAACACAGACAAAATTTATGGACTAATATAAGTTATAAGGGTTAATAAGAAGCCTGAGCTACTAGGCCAATCAGTTAATGATTAATGTAGGCCTCTGTGTATTTCTTTGGGACTGAACGGCTGCAGGGACTGGGTGGGATAGGAAACTCAGTCAACAGACCAATGGGCTGAGAAAGAAATCAGGGAACTAACACCCTTCACAATAGCCACAAGTAATATAAAATATTTTGTGTTAACTAACCAAGTAAGTAAAAGACCTGTAGAGGCAAGAACTTCCAAGTCTTTGAAGAAATTGAAGAAGATATCAGAAGATGGAGAGATCTCCCATGCTCATGGATTGGTAGGATTAACATAGTTAAAAATGGTCACCGTACCAAAAGCAATCTACAGATTCAATGAATCCCCATCAAAATTCCAACACAATTCTTATACACATCTTGATAAAATGATCTCAACTTCATATGGAAAAATGAAAAACCCAGGATAGGGAAAACAATCCTGTACAATAAAAGAACTTCCAGAGGTATCACCATCCCTGATTTCAAGATGTATTACAGAGCTATAGTAATAAAAACAGCATGTTATTGGCATAAAAACGGACAGGTTGATCAGTGGAGTCAAACTGAAGACCCAAACATAAATCTACATATCTATGGACACCTGATTTTTAACAAAAAGGCAGAAATATACAATGGAAAAAAGAAGGATCTTCAACAAATGGTACTGGTCTAACTGGATGTTGGCATATAAAAAGAATACAAAATAGATTAATATATATCACCCTGTACAAAACTCAAGTCCAAGTGGATCAAAGACTTCAACATAAAACCAGATACACTAAACCTGATAGAAGAGAAAGTGGAGAACAGCCTTGAATGTCATGGCATGGCAGACAACTTCTTGAACAGAAATCCGATAGAACAGGCACTCAGATTGACAATTAATAAATGGGACCCCATGAAACTGAAAAACTTCTGTAAGGCAAAGGACACCATCAACAGGACAAAATGGCTGCCTATAGAATAGGAAAAGATTTTCACCAACCCCATATTAGAGAGAGGGCTAATATAATATTACACACACACACACACACACATAACTCAGGAAACTAGACATCAACAAACCAAAAAATCCAATTTAAAAATGTGGTACAGATCTAAACAGAGAACTCTAAACACAAGAATCTCAAACAGCCAAGAAACACTTTAAAAAAATATTCAACATCCTTAGTCATCAGGGAACTGTAAATCAAACCAACTCTAATATTCTATTCTATCTTATGCCTGTCAGAATGGATCAAAAGCACAAGTGACAGCTCATGCTGGTGAAAATGTAGAGCAAGGGAAACACTCCTCCATTGCTGGGGGGGAGCGCAAACTTTCACAGCTGCTATGGAAATCAATATGGAGATTCCCAAAAAACTGATAACCCATCTACCTCAAGACCCAGCTATATCATTCCTGCGCATATACCAAAGATTCTCCATTCTAGTGAGACCATGTCTAAAACTTAAGAAAAAGTCAAAGTAGGGCTGAGAATACAGATCAACCGGCAGGGTGTTAGGCATGCAGGAAGGCCATAGTTAGACCTCTAGTTCTATGTAAACCACCTGGTATAGTGACATTAACCAGGCGTGGTAGCCACGGCTAGACCTCTACGTCTATGTAAACCACCTGGCATAGTGACATTAACCAGGCGTGGTAGCCACGGTTAGACCTCTACTTCTATGTAAACCACTTGGTATAGTGACATTAACCAGGCGTGGTAGCCATGGTTAGACCTCTACTTCTATGTAAACCACCTGACAGAGTGACATTAACCAGGCGTGGTAGCACTCGCCAGTAATCCTGGCACCTGGGAGATTAAAAGCAGAATCAGGAGGTCAAGGGCATCCTTTGCTACATTTAAGCTTGAGGGTAGTCTGGACTACAGACTGTCTCTCAAAACAAACAAGTCAGGGTGCACATGTCAGTTCAGGTACAGGGAACCCATGCAAGTTGAACAATGAATGTTTCTGATGAGGACAACTGCAAAACCAAGTTCATCAAAACAGCAACAAAATATCCATGAAATGAGCAACTCTACTGGAAAGCTAAGAATCAGACTGAAGCAAATTAGACTGCTGCTCAAATGATAATAATTAAGGATTATAACTTCACCAAATTACCCTGCTATAGCTGACTAAGAAGGTTTGCTTAGCCCTGCTTTGTCCTAGGGGAATAAACTATCTCATAAGTCCATTTCATCCAATGCTATTTAAAAGCTGATGAAATGCTTAAACAATTCATTCTATTAATATAGAAATCCATTATAGGACATAAACATGAACCGAAGTATAAATGGCACTATGAGTAAAGTGGGAAGTATTGCTGTATATAGCACATAAAATAAGGCAAAGCATTCCTGTTCATTTTAAGACCTGTGTGTGTGTGTGCATGTGTGTGTGTGCGTGTGCGTGTGTGTGTGTGTGTGTGTGTGTGTGTGTGTGTGTGTAAGCCAGAGATCAACCTTGGGTGTTGCTCCTCAGAACTTCCCGTCTTATTTTCTGGAGTAGGTCTCTCAATGGGATGCAGCACTCACAATTAAGCTAAAATGGCTAGTCTGCAAACTCCAAGGATCCTCCTATCTCCAGAGTCCCAGTTACTGAGATTACAAATATGCATCACCATGCCCAACTTTTTTCATAGGTTCTAGGAATCAAGACCTGGGGGTGCTCACGCTTATGAGGCAAGCAATCTGCCACTGAGCTCTCTCTCCAATCCTGAAGTGAAGTCATACCCCATTACAGTTTTGTTTTGTGTTTCTCTGGTGGTTAGTGTATTAGTTATATTGCTCATTGCTGTAATCAACCTGGAACCACAATCATTCAGCCCAAATAAACATTCAGAACCTTACATTAATTATAAACTGTCTGGCCTATTGCTCAGACTTATTACTAATTAGCTCTTACAATTTAAATTAACCCATAATTCTTACCTATGTTTAGCCATGGGGCTTGGTACCTTTTCTCAGTAGGGCATTCTCATCTTACTTCCTTTGCATCTGGCTTTCCTCTTCCCAAAATTCTCTTAGTCTGACTGCCCCACCTATACTTCCTGCCTGCCTACTGGCCAATCAGCGTTTTTGTTGTTGTTGTTATTTGTTTTGTTTTTAGAAACCAATATGAGTGACAAATCTTTACAGTGTACAGGAGCATCATCCCACAGCAAACACCCAACCTGAGGAAAGGGTTATTTTAGCCTTCAGTTTTAGAGGGTAGTCCACCATGGCAGAGAAGGCTGAAGAAGTAAATCACATTGCGTCCACAAACAGAAAGCAGAGAAAAGGGAACGCTGGTGCTGAGTTCACATTCTCCTTTCTGTTTTACATTCAGTCCAGGGCCCTGTGCATGGAACGGTGTTGCCCACACATAAACTTCTCTCACCTCAGTTAGCTCATCTAGAAAACTCCTTACAGATATGCCCAGAGGTTTGTCTCCTAGGCGATTCTATCTAACCCTGCCAAGCTGACATCAGTGTTAACCATCACGTTTAGTTATATGGAGCATCTTCCCTACACCTGTTGAACATCTGTACATGTTCCTTTAGATTTACTGAGTTATATTAAGGAGAGGAGGAAGGGAGGGGGAGGCGAAGAGGGAGAGAGAACATATGTGTGTGCACTCGTGATGCACAGCTGGAGCACAGAGGCTGACGTGACACCTGTGTCTTCCTATCACTCCCCACCGTTCTGAGTCAGCGTCTCTCACTGAGCCTCAGTTAGACGTGTTTGTCAGTGAAGCCCCAGCTGTCTCCTCCACCACCACCTCCCCCGATCAGGACGGGGTTGGAGATGCACACTATCATCCTAGCTTTAATGTGAGGCTGGGATCTGAACTCAGGCCATCATACAAGGACGTTCAGCCGTCTCCCCAGTCTCCTAGATATCAAGTTTTTCCAACGTCCTTAACTGTTCTGGGTCTGATCCCTTGCAAAATGTGCACTTTGCCAATGTTTTCTTTTGTGCTCTAGGTTGTCACCTCATCCTGGTGACTGCTTCCTGTGCCCTGCAGAAGCTTTCCAGTCGGATGCAATCTAAGGCTATTTACTCCAACTCTCTTGCCTTATTTTATTGAAATAACTTACTAATTCTGTAACAAACACACTGCAGGCAGGAGGATAAATAGGGCAGGTAAATTAAAATTTGAACAGGAAGATTAAAATTCACATCAGGACTTTTAAATCAACACATTAGACTAAAAATATATGTTTGTTATTTACACAGCTTGCCAAACTAAATTCAAATAAGCAAAGGAAGCAATAAACTACTAACATTAAAGAGAAAGTAGGACGTTCACTTGTATAAAAGATCTAATGAAATGGTAGAATTCAAAAGGCAAATATAACTCCACTAATGGATGAAGGAGCAAGGTAGAGAGAGCCCTATCCCAGAACAATCCATCTGACAGCCGACAGGAACTGGAGCCAAACTGCTTGTGGAGAGCCTGAAGGAGTCCAGAGAGCCAGCCTGGCCCTTCAGGACACCTGAGGGTGATGGGCTTGTGCCAACCAGCACGAACAATGACAGGAGTGAGCAAGAGAGTCTGGTGACAGCAGGAACATTTGAGGAGCTGGACCTGGACCTTGTTGGCTGGCAGCCTGATCTTCCCCCACTCAACAGAGGTCAGCCAAAAAAAAAAAAAAAAAAAAAAAAAAAAAAAAAAAAAAAAACACAAAAACCAGATTTCTGGCTGGGCCTGGTAATACATGCATGTAGCTCCAGCACTCAGCAGACAGAGACAGTATTTTCTAAGAGGTTGAGATCAGCCTGGGCTACATAGTAAATACCAGGCCATTCAGGGCTACAGTGTGATAGCTTGTTTCTAAAAACCAAAAAGGAAAGAAGAGAAACATTGGAATTCTGAAGGAAAGAGCAATCGGAGAAAGCCAAAGCTTCTATGCGGGTGCAGGATAACCAGAAGAAAGTGCCCCGACACAAGGGAGAGGACTCAGGAGGAGACTCAACCACACAAGTCAGGAGTCTAGTGAAGAAACAGAACAACTTCTACCACTCCAGTTACCCAATCCTTTCTGAGACAGACAACCAAAGATCAGCAGGTACACGAGGAAAGAGCCAAGAAAACACACATGGAAAACAAAACACACATCAAAACAGTTCAGTAAAACATTCTTTAAAACTCCTATGAAAGCTGTGAATATATTCAGTAGAAGAACACTTGCCTAGCAAACCTTAGCTGTGGTCTTCAGCAGAGGCAGGGCAAAGGAACGCTGGTGGGAGGGCGGGAACAGTATAGACTAAAGATGCTAAAGAGGAAAATCCACAAAGAAGAATAGGGCTGGGAATGTAGCTCAGTGGCACATGACTCCCTGGGTTCAATCCCCAGCACTCCAACTAAGAAAAATAAATTTGGAAGAACCCTTTTAAAGCAATTTTTAAATACTTGGAATTTCAGAAGCATTTAGAAAAATAAGGAAAGTGAACAGATGATCTCGAAATACACTAAAAACAATGAGAGGCCTGGGAATTCAGTTTAGCTGGTTAGGCACTCTCTTGGCATGAACGAACAGCTGGTTAGAGTCCCAGGACATGCTCTCTCTCTCTCTCTCACACACACACACACACACACACATACAAAATGGGCATGCAGAGGTGAGGCTGGGAATTCAGCTCAGCTGGTTAGGCACTCTCTTGGCACACATGCACAGCTGGTTAGAGTCCCAGGACATGCACACACACACACACAATGGGCACACAGAGGTGAGGCTGGGAATTCAGCTCAGCTGGTTAGGCACTCTCTTGGCACACATGCACAGCTGGTTAGAGTCCCAGGACATGCTGACACACACACACACACACACACACACACACACACACACACACAATGGGCACGCAGAAGTGAGGCTGGGAATTCAGCTCAGCTGGTTAGGCACTCTCTCGGCATGCACGCCCAGCTGTTTAGATTCTCAGGACATGCTCACACACACACACACACACACACACACACACACACACACAACTGGCAGAGGTGGCAGCAGGAGAGGAGACTGAGGAGTTCAAGGTCTGGCTGTGGAGATGGCTCAGGAGATAAAAGCACTTTCCATGCAGGCCTGACCACCTGAACCTGATCCCTGGAGACCATGGTGCAAAGTGAGAATCAACTCCGAAAATCATCTCTGACCTCCACTTGCATATGGTGGCATGCGTGTGCATGCACATGCGTATGTACACACACACACATACACACACACACACACACACACACACACAAACACACACACACAAACACACACACACATTTTATTTTCTAAAGTCTTCTTCAGTTATATGGCAAGTCCAAGGCCAATCTGTGTTGATAGAGATTTCTGTTTGACCCAGTCCCACAGTCATTCAGTCCCAAAGAAACACACAGAGGTCTACATTAATTATAAACTGGCTGGTCTATTAGCTCAGGCTTCTTATTAACTAATTCTTATATCTTAAATTAGCCTATTATTCTTGTCTATGTTAGCAATGTGTCTTGGTACCTTTATCAGTGAGGTATTCTCATCTTGTTTCTCCTGTGTTGACTGCAGACTGAGCTTTTGCTCTTGCCAGAATTCTCCTGTTCTTGTTGCCCCACCTCTACTTCCTGCCCTCTACTTCCTGCCTGGTCGCCCTACCTGGCTACAGGTCAATCAGCGTTTTCTTAAAACAATACAAGACCACTGTCTCACAGCAAATCACACAAGACCCTGTGTGATGGCTATTCTTGGTTGTAACCTTGATACACCAAAGAGAGGGAGCCTTAGGTAAGGATCTGCCTCCATGAAATTAGCTTGTGGGCCTATCTGGGGGGCATATTTTAATTACTAACCAGTGTAGGAGGGTGCAGCTCCTGTGGGCAGTGCCATCTCTAGGCAGCTGGGCCTGGACTATAGGAAGAAGTTGAGCAGGCCAGGAAAGAGAAGCCAGCAAGCAGCGTTCCTCCATGGGATCTGCTTCAGTGACTTCCTTCAGGTTTCTACCTTCACAATGGACTTTAACCTGTATGCTGAAATGAACCTTTCCTTCCCAGGTTACTTTTGAACACTTTATGGAAAAGGACGCAAAGATGTCCATAATAAAGTACATAAGGCACATGGAGCCAATCCAAGAGACACCCAATCTGACAAAATCCCTCGAACGCGGAAACAGAAAAATGCAATATGAGAACTATGAAGTTAGCATATCCTGGAGCTGAAGTAAGACAGTTCTAAGTCGTAAGAACCAAAGGGATGTTGGGGATTGTGGCATATGCCTTTAATTCCAACACCTGGGAGACAGAGGTAAATGAACTCACAGAAGTTGGTCAACCAGTGGGTTCCAGGCCAGCCAAAGTTACATGGCAAGACCCTATCTCCAAAAAACACAATGCAATAAAATGACTATCCAAAGGGCACAGTTAGTGCCAATACAACTAACCCCCTTTCCTCAGGGAATTTAAAAACAGCGATATAAAAGAAAAAGGGGTCACGTGCAAAGGACTGAGACTCAAACTAGCTCCTTGACAACAGGGGTATTAGTAGATAAGGAGCCATGATTTCAAATTTTCAGAAAAAAAAAAGTACTTTTAGCTCCCAATTCTGCACCCAGCTCAATAACACATAGGAACTGGAATATAACAAACTCAGTTTTAGGCATGAAAGCGCTCAAAAGGCTCACTTCCCTCACACCCTTCCTAAAGAACTTATTTCAGGATGTGTCCCAGCAAGATGACAGCATAAACCAGGACAGGAAAACTCAGGATCCTAAACACAGTGAGTCGAATCCAGAAAGGGGAGGGGATCCCAGGAAGATGGTGTGTTGTGAGCACTGAAAAGCCATGTGGTTTGGAGAAAGGAGGGGTACTGGTTCTAATTTTAAAAAGAGGGGATTCCAAACATAAAATATAACCAGAGTACAGAAAAGAAAATAGCACTACGACAAAGGCAAAGGAAGGAAGGAGGAAAGGAAGGAATGAAGGGAGGAAAGAAGGAAGGAAGGAAGGAAGGAAGGAAGGAAGGAAGGAAGGAAGGAAGGATGGATCAAGGCAACTAGAAAACACCTAGAAAAAAAATTTGTACTTACTGAGTTCACTGAAAGAGGACAGAGCTAGGCAGCAACCAGGGTGCAGCCTGCAGCATGGGGCAACGGATTTGTTTCTTTTTTTTAAATTAATTAATTTATTTGTTTCTAAGGGATTTTTTTCTAAGGAAAGAAGTCAGATATGCTGATATCTCCTTTAATCTTGGCACTTTGGAGGCTGAGGCAGGACTGTCACCAGTCCGAGACCAGCCTGGCCTACATTCATCAGTTCCAGGCCAGCCTGAACTACAAAGTAAAGCCTTGTTTTTTGTTCGTTTAAAAAAGTACGAAAACCAAACCCCATGCCATGCCCAAAGGAAACAGACATTATGGCAGTACAGCCAGTGCCCTGGTTATGAAGAATTCATGGTAGATCAGAGAAGAGTATGCAGTTGCTATTTATGTTGGAAGCTTGGGAGCCCAAGGGTCATCACCCCAACCCTAGAGAGAAGAATCGCAATCTCAGCATACGAACTAGGTCTGCACCGAGTAGTATTTATAGAATCACATTTTAGGGAATTCTAAAATTGGAGATGTCTTTAATTTTAGGCCAGGACAAATGTTGATTATGTTGGGTCTCAAGACATAAACTGCAGTATGCTAGGACCATTTGCTTTGCCTTTTAAAAATATATACAATATCAACTGACACCCAGTTCTCCCTTTGGATGCACTCTCTCTGGAGGTGAGAGTCATTTTCATAATTCAAATGGTTTGATGTTCATCAACTAGCCCAGTTCACTTGAAGTTAAGGGCAGATAAAAGGAAAAAAAATGTTTGCACATACAGCTGAGTGTAACCAGGAAATCATGCAATAAGAAACCTCAGGGAAGAAGGGCTGTGATGCTCTCAAACAAAACGTGTCCTTAGTTTTAAATCATTATTCTTTAACAGAAATGTTGAAAAGCAACCAAATCTAGGGAATTTGCAAATGCCACATTTTCTTTCTTAGTGGCAGATATGTGAGGTTCTCCAGGAAGGAAAAAAAATCATAATAATGGGCTTAGTGACAGAGGTAACCCCTAAGGTCCATTACCTCAGAAGACTACTACAAGCTTTAGTCTATGGGTCTCAGGTTTATGAGGGAGGTTTTATCTCATGGAAAAGTAACATCCCGTAAAAATATAATACCACCTATTTTCCATACTATTTTTTCACAATTTCAGGTAGATACATAATTTGTATTATGTATCTTTGATCATCTACATACTTTGATCATTTCCCCACTGTTACCTTCCAAGTCCCTTCTTTCGAAGTCTCCCTGCTACCTTTCAGATCTGTTTAATATTTCTTTATTTTTGTGCCTTACTGAATTTAATAAAAGTTTCTTGGTTGGTGAGATAGTTCAACGAGTAAATGTGCCTGCCACCATGCCTGATAACCTAAGTTTGATTCTCTGAATTCATATAGTAGAGGAGAAAAATAAACCCTGCAACAATTTGATTTCCATATCTCAGCTACGGAATGTATGCAGCCGCACATAAATACACACACAAATATATCTGAATAAAAATATAATAAAAAGTTAAAATTCAGTAGCATTGTTCATATGAATACGGAGGACCCAGGTGGAAGTCTGTGAGTTAAAGGCCAGTATGATATACATAGAAAATTCTAGGACTACCAAGGCTAGGGCTACATCCTTTTTTTTTTTTAAAAAAAAAAAGGGGGGGAACCCCCCATGATTAATAAAATACTACAGAAAATCAGCTATCATAACAAAAATACTTGAAATTTTATTATATATTTTATTAATTTCTTCCAGTAACCACATCTTAGGTAGCTCCTGGGATATATACACTATTCTTTAGAGACACAGTTAGAAGTTAGAGGCATAGTAACCAGACAAGAGAGGTAAAGGCTTTGAGAGTAAAGCAGATCTGACAAGTGGAAGGAACTACTAAGGCTTGGACTACATGGTCAGCTATGTACTTTAACTTACCATATACGTATTCTTTGACGTAAGGAATTAATGTATCAGTTCCATGAAACTCTGTATCTTGAGTACATGTGTGTGATCCCAGCACCAAGAGGCTGAAGCAGGAGAGTTTCAGCCAGCCTAGTATACACACAAGACCCTTTCTCAAACAAGCAAATGAAGAAGTAAAACACCCTTGTTCCACTCGCCAATCAAACCCTCTCCGCATCTCTATAAACATCTAAGCAGATCCACTCTACTCCACATTTACCCGGCCCCTGCTCTGAGTCAGATCTTAAGGACAAAGAGCAGAAACCAACATTTCAGCTCTCCAGGAGCTCACAACGTTAATAAAAGATAAGAAATCCCTGATGGTGCTTCAGTATCATCTGAGAGACTCAGGGGCTGGTTTCGTCTGTTTAGAGCCTAGCACAAACAGGAGAGGAGCTAAAACCTGAAGGTCTTAGAGAGGAAGTGTTCAAAGGTCACTGCCTCTTTGAAAAGAGACTTAGAGATAAGCAAGAATAAAACAGATAAGCAGGTGTAAAGGCTCAAGGCAGAGCACTACAGGACAAAAAGGAACTGGCAGAACTGGGAAGTGTTATGTGATAGAGCCCTGGTCTAGCGTGACAGACCCCTTGTCTAGTGTGCACAGGCTTTGAGTTCAAGCCACAGCACTGCAAAATTAAAAAAAATTAAAACAAAGAGGAAAAGATAGGGTAGACTTGAGAGTCAAGTGGCATGCTGGTATGTTTGGAAAAGTCAAGTATCTCAAGGCTGCTGGAACAAACGAGTCTGTGCTGGACGTGGCAGGAACAAAAGGCCAAGCTTTCCACAGAATCAGGCCACTAAAGGAAAGGGAAAAGTGAGTTCACAGAAGAACAAGTAAGAAGAAGGCAGGTCCAGTTTGGGGAAGATGATGCTGAAGCAAGGTGTAGGGAGGATGGCTCTGAGCTGGCAGATAGGCCACTCCAGTAGGCCAGTCAGCAGAAGAACAAAAAGCTACGATGCATTCATGTGCTATTTAGTTTGCATGAACACAAAAGACTTGAGCGCTGACTACTTTACTACTTTAAAAACAAGAGTTTCCAAATTCGGTATCTGCATTTCTCCTCTTGTAATAAATACTCGAATTTTTTTCCATAGCAATTGCTAGATTGATAAACATAGTTTTTCCCTTTTTAAGACCATACACAAATGGTTTTACACAGTTATATAAGATGTAGGAACCACAAATTAGAGAAAGAAATCAATATTTGACTTCTTGAGATTGTCTTTGTTCACTGAACATGAGGATCTCCACTTGCATCCATTTTTCTGCAAGCGAGATGACTTGGTAGTTCTTGTTTTTTTTTTTTTCTTTCCTCTTCCTTCTTCTTTTTCTCCTCCTTTTCTTCTTCAATTTGTTTTTGGAAACAATGTTTCTCTCTATAGGCCATGCTCTTCTGGAACTCACACTATAAGTCAGGCTTGCCTTAACCTCGGATCCTCCTGCCTCTGCCTCCCCAGTGCTGGGACTAAAGCCCTGTGCCACAACACCTAACTGACTTGGTTCTTCTTTATAACTGAAAAACAAAATCAGTGCACACATAGCGAATTTGTTCTTATCCATTTCTCTGTTACTGGCATCTAGGTTGATTGCATAACTTAGTGACTGTGAACAGCGTTGCACAATGCAAAGCTCTCCTCTCAAATCTCTTTGGTATTACCGTTCCCCAGGCTGTAGGGAACAGGACCTTGTACACGGCAAGCAGGCACCCAACCACAGAGCTGCGTCCCTAGTCCTGCTACCACAGTAAATCTAACACTAATGGGAAAGAAACAAGACATTTGGGGAAATGAATGTTTTCTTTTAAATGGTTAGAATTCAGTCACACTTTCTCTCGCAGAAAAGAATTCCAAAAATGTCCTCCAGGATTCCTCCTCCTTGGTTATTCAATCAAACACTAACTAGGAACTCTTGCAGAAGGGCTCTATGCATGAAGTTTTGTAGTGGTATATTGATCTGTATTTTGATAAATAAATCTTGTCTGAAGACTAGAGGCAAAGCGAAAGCCACTAGAAATCAGGCAGTGGTGTCACACACCTTTAATTCCAGGATTTGGGAGGCAGAGGATCTCAAGGCCACCCTGGATTACGCGAGATTAGTGCAGAAACAAATCCAGGTGGTGGTGGCTCACACCTTTAATCCCAGCACTAGAGGGAATATAAAATGGGAGGAGAGAAGGCTTAGTCTTAGTCTGCATAGTCTGCAGTCATCTAGCCTCGGTAGAGGTAAGACTTCTCCAGTGGCTTAGCTGCTTTGTTTTTCTGGTTTTCCGGTGGAAACCCAATTTCTGTCTCTGTGTTTTTATTATTCATGCTACAGAAGTTTCTAATCAGAAGGTAATGTGGCGATACAAGTCTTGGAAGCAGAGGAGAACAGCAGAAGAGTGTGCGAACTGAAAAGGGAGACGAAAAGATGAGGAAGGGATGCGGAAGACAGACGAAACAGTGTGCCACCACTGCTGCTGAGCTTGAAGATGAGAGAACCATGGCTGCAGAGCATAAGAACAACCACCCAGTACAATCGGAGTAGAGCTGAAGGGGAGGAGTGATGATATGAAATAAGGGGAAACCCACAGAATCAGCTGACCCGAGATAGTGGGAGCTCAACGACTCCAGACTGACAACTGGGGAACCTGCACTAGGTCCCCTGAATGCAGGTGACAAAGGTGTGGCTTGGGCAGACTGTCTGAGGCCACTGGCAGTGGGACCAGGATCTAACCATAGTGTATGAACTACTTTGTGGAGCCCACTCTCTATGAAGAGATACCTTGTTCAGCCTAGGCACAGTGTGTGTGTGTGTGTGTGTGTGTGTGTGTGTGTGTGTGTGTGTGTGTGAGAGAGAGAGAGAGAGAGAGAGAGAGAAAGAGAGAGAGAGAGAGAGAGGAAGAGAGAGAGTCTGAGGGCCTTGGTCCTCCCTCAATAAAGTGATAGGACAGAATTAGCTGTCTTCCCAGGGGAGGCCTTACCCTCTCTGAGAAGCAGATGGGGGTAGGGTGAGGGAAACTCTAGGATTGGTATGTAAAAGAAAAAGAGAAAAAAAAATCATGGAAAAGAAAAGAACAACTACCCAGCCGCCACCAAGGACAACTGGGGGCCTAGGTTCCACGACCACACGGAAATAAGTTCTGACAAGATGCTAAAGGAGTCTGAAAACCAACTTATTCTTAGAACTTTGGAAAGGAACAGGCCTAGAGGCCTTGACTCCATCCTTGTGAAACCTGGAGCAAAGAGCCAAAGAGCCAAGTGACTGTGCCCAGACATGTGACTACAGAACTGAAATCAGGGCACAAATAGCTGAACTTTGTTTCAGCGGCTAAATCTGTGGTGATTGGTTACAGGAACACTGAAACGCAAATACAATTCCATAAAAGACTTCAAATGTGATTGTTCATGGGGCTGGGAATGTAGCTCAGTTGAATGCTTGCCTAGCAGGTATGAGATCTAAGGTTTAATGCCTAGTACCTCATAAACCATATGCAAATCCAGCACTGGAGAGGTAGAGGCAGGATCAGAAGTTCAAGGCCATCATCTGTTGCATTACAACTTCAAGGGCAGCCTGGGCCATGAGATCTGTGGCTTGAATGATATTGGCTTGAGTGATATTCCTCATTCTCTGGCATTTGAATACCTGGCATCAGGTTGACCTGTTTGGGGAGGCTTAGGTGGTGTGGTCTTACATCACTGGGAGTGGGCTTTGAAAGCTTGAAGACTTTGCCATTTTGAGTTTACTCTCTCCATGATATGTGAGGTCTCTGCTGTTCTGCCACCAAGCCTGCCTGCTGCCATGTTCCCCACTATGATGGTGATAGACTCCTATTTCCCTCTGAAACCTTAAGCCCCCCAAGCCCTTTCATCTAAAGCTGCCTTGGTTTTGGTGTTTTTATCACAGCAATAGAAAGCTAGCTAATATAGAGAGACTGGTGTTGGAGAGGATGAGGACCGCTTGTTGATTTCTAGCCACTTAGCCCCAAAATAATCACACAGAAACTGTTGTAATTAAATCACTACTTGGCCCATTAGCTCTAGCCTCTTATTGGCTAACTCTTACAAATTAATTTAACTCATTTCTATTAATTCTATTAATTGCCATGTAGCTGTGGCTTACCGGCTGAAGTTCTGGCATCTGTCTCCAGCAGGGGCTTTCTCAGGTTTTATGTGTGGGAGGTCCTTCTGTCTATGTGTTGCTTTTACTGGTTAATGAATAAAGAAACTGCTTTGGACCTATAGCAGGATAGAACTTAGCTAGGTGGAGAAAACTAAACTGAATGCTGGGAGAAAGGAGGCAGAGTCAGAGAGAAGCCATGTAGCTCCACCAGAGACAGACGCTGGAACTTTAGCCAGTAAACCACAGCCACATGGCGATACACAGATTAATAGATATGGGTTAAATTAATACATAAGAGATAGCCAATAAGAAGCTAGAGCTAATGGGCCAAGCAGTGATTTAATTAATACTATTTCTGTGTGATTATTTCAGAGTTAAGCAGCCAGGGTCAAACAAGCAGCCCTCCTCCTACAGACTGGTTTTTAGAAAAAGCTCTTTTAATCTCATTCTGTCCCTTAATATAATCCTAGACAGTTCACACATTTCTAGACATACCAAGTTATTATGAGCCGGGTGTGGTGGTGGCATGTGTCTTTAATACCAGCACTCAAGAGGCAGAGGCAGGTAGATCTCCGTGAGCTTGAGGCCAGCCTTGTCTACAAATCGAGTTCCAGGACAGCTAGGGCTACAGAGAGAAACCCTGTCTTGTGGGGGGAGAGCTAAGTTATTATGAAACTCAGCTTAATTTATCTTTAAAATAAAATAAAAACTAGCATAAACCAATTTTGGTTGAACACATTTTTAATCCCATCACTCAGGAAGCAGAGGCAGGTGGATCTCTGAGTTTAAGGCCAGCCTGGTCTAGAGAGTAAGTTGCAGGACAGCCAGATAATAAACAAACAAAAACTTTTAAATGTATAAACCTACATAAAATGTAAAAGAAAAGCACAGTGAATCCTCTTCTCATAACTGTATTCAAAATTGCTATTTTTCTCCCACCAAAGACATTTAGCAATGCTGAAGAAATGCTTGACAGCCACTACTGGATGATGTCAGTAGCAGAGAGGATATAAGCCAGGGATGTCGCTAAACATTCTACAGTACAGAATCCTACACACAAAAAATAGCTAGTATAAATTTCAGTAACACTGACATTAAGAAACATTGCTCTTAGCCATGTACATTGTTTTTTGTTTGTTTCTTTGATTTGTTTTGATACAGGGTGTCTCTGCATATACTTGACTATCCTGGAACTCACTATGCAGACTATGCTGGTCTTCTACTCAAGAGATCCACCGGCCTCTGCTTCCCAAATGCTAGGATTAAATCATGTGCCGCCATAGTTGGCTTGGTGGTAGTGCATTGTTTTAATCCCAGAGGGTCAGCCTGGTCTACATAGTGAGTTCCAGAACAGCCAGAGTTATATAATAGAGAAACCCTGTCTTAAAAATAATTAAATATAGGGCTGGAGAGATGGCTCAGTGGTTAAGGGTATTGAGTGATCTCCCAAAGGACCTGGGTTCAAATCCCAACACCCACACAACAGCTAACAACTGTTTGTAACGCCAAGATCTGACACTCTCACGCAGACCCACCTGCAGGCAAAACACCAATGCACATAAAAGTAAATAAATGTTAAGAAAAAACTTGAATATAAATAAAAATAAAATTAGACCTAAGCAAGGGTTTGTAGGCTGGCATGTTGACCAAGAAGCTCTGATTTTCTTCCTTCCTTTATTTCCTTCTTTTTCATTTTTTGGTTTTCTAAGACAGGGTCTCTCTGTGTATCCCTGGCTACGCTGGAACTCACTCTGTAGACCAGATTGGCCTCAAACTCAGAGATCCGCCTGCCTGATTTTCAACAAAAGCAGAGTGAGGAGTGAACTGTGGCAGTAACGGTGAGATCTAATAACCTATTAACAGACTTGTTCTGTCTGCGCACTAACTCATGCAGAAGGTGTAAGCACATCCAAAATCCTTCTCTCGGGAACGTCCTGAGGTATAGTTACTCTGTTATTAGCAAAGAGAAATATATTTACAGTAACACATAACCCCACTGAAAAACATCAAACTGAAGTGATCAATCAAGAAGGAACCACTCCTCTGAAAAGACACACAAACGGTCTGCAAACAGGAGATGCTGAACATCTCTCGTCATGAGGGAAACAACATCAGAATGAGCTATCACCTACTCCCACTAGGACGGCTACAACACTCAGAACAGAAAATAACAAGTCCTAAAGAGAGTGTGGGAAAGCTGGGACCCTTCACACTGCTGCAGGATTGTAAAAGATACAACCACTATGAAGAATAGTATGAAGATTCATCACATGTGGGCTGTGAACATGGTTAAGAGTGAGGAAGGGGTTGGAGGAAGGGAGGGGATCTAGAGGGGAAGAAAGACCAAGCAGGGCACATTTTTTCTCATATTCAGATGCAAGAGCTGGAGGATGGGAGGAGCGTTGGGAACACAGACTCTGGACACGACAAGGCCACGGCACTCATGAGCTCAGGCAGCTGCAGTTCCCGCGCAAGCCCTGAACAAGAGCAAGCCAACCACATTCCCAGCACAGACAGGGTACATATCTACAGGTCCCAGCTCTTACTGAGGAGCTACTCATTCTGTTCTGAGCAGTGGCCACTGGGAGGTTTCCAGGCTTCAGCGGATGCCCCCACACCCCATGCACACACAGGCAACAGCAACTGAATTTATTGGGTCATAAAAAAGAAAAAGTTGGGAAAATATGAGAGGAGCTGGAGGAGGAAATGGGGGTAGGAGGTAGATGTGACCATATTTCGTTGCATACATGTATGAAACTCTCAAAAAAAGAACTTAAAATTAAGAATAATTATTATCATTAACAGTCAGGAGGTGGAAGCACAAAGACCTTGAGACAAGTCTGGGCGTCACAGTGAGACTCGAGGGGAAGATAGGAGAGAGAGGGAGCAAAGGACGGATGGGGAGGAAAAGAGAAGAGACAGAAGAGAGAAAAGGAGAGGAGGGGAGACAACGGACGGAAGAATACTGCAGGGTTCTATTTACATGAGGTATTTTAAGAGCGTCAAACTAATAGAAACAGAAAAAAGGATGTGGTTACCAAGGACGAGGGTGGGGTCCAGGGCCAGAGGAACTAGGGAGCAGTTCAACTTTGCAAGATGAAAAAGTTGAGATCTGACACACCCAGGGTACAGAGAGTACATTTAAAAACATTTGGGTTGCTGCATGTTGTGCTGCACACCTTTATACCAGCACAAGAGGCAGAAGCAGGCTGGTCTCTGTGAGTACAAGGCCAGCCTAGACAACACAGCGGGTTTCAGGACAGCAAGGGCTGGATAAGAAAACTGTCTCAAAAGAAACAAACAAACAAAAAGTATTGTGAGGGCTGGAGAAATGGCTCAGCAGCTAAGAATATTGACTGTTTTGTTGTTTTTTTTCCAAAGGACCTACGTTCAATTCTCAGCACCCAAATAGCGGCTAACCACCATCCCTAACTCTAGTTCCAGGAGATCCAACACCCTCTTCTGGCCTCCACAGACACTAGACAAAAACACCAATACACATAAAAATAAAATAGTTTTTAAGTTGGTAAGGATGGGATCTTCTAGAAAATTTATCATTTCTTCAAGGTTCTCAAGAAGCATTGTAATATCAAATGACTACATGCCACCCTATGCTTAAATTTGGCTTTGGCTTCATTTTGATTATTTTTTGAGACAGTGTTTCACTAGGTAGCCCAGAATATATTACAACTATCAATCTTCTTCCTCAGCCTCCTAAATCCTGGAGCTACAGGCATACACTTGAATTTAAAGCATTACTGATCATGGATGGTCTCTGTGCACGCAACTTTGGAGCTAATTATAGTTCTAGAGATTTAATTTCAGGCAAAGGTCAGTGCACGGGCTTCTCCTTCCACCAACTTTTGGGAATACAGAGCTACCTACTCTAAGTGCCCTTTAAGTCAGAGTTTCTGGAGACCGATATTAAATATTACTCTTGCTCTAGCATTTGTGAATACTGCTACAGCTACCACTGATACATCAGTAACTCTCCCTGAACTAAATCCTCCAAAATACCCATATTAAGACACAAAGAACCAAACCATTTGAAAAACGGTGCTAATATAAGCCGAATTTCCAGGTATCAGAAATTTTATATAATAGATGATGTGCTTATAAAACCAACACTTGGGAAGTAAGGGAAGAAGACCAGTGACAGACAACATACAATTCTGTCTCAAACAAACAAACAAAGAACAAAAGAACTGTTGAATAAGCACTAATTAGAGCAGGCCATTGTCTGCTGTGGTGGTGTTCACCTACAATCCCAGCAGCAGGAGGACTGCCACAAGTTCAAGACCACACTGGTGCATATAGGGAGTTCCAGGAGACCTCTCCAAGAGTCAGCAAAACAAAAAAATGTTTTCCGTTCATTCACGACAGCCCTGACTGAAGACATACTAAAAGTGCCAGGGCAGTCACTTTAGAGACAATGCCTCAAAATTTAAAACTCTACCTAAAGCTTCAAGAGAAGACATCTTAGACTTCAAATTTCATTAGAATTCACAATCTTTTCCTATGTTCCAGAATATGAACAGAATGACTTGAATGGAGAATGGGTATAACCTAAGCATATTAAGTTACTCCAAACTGCCTTTTTTGGGGGGAAGAGAGGTGTTTCAAGACAGGGTTTCACTGTGCAGCCCTAGATGTCGTGGAACTCACTCTGTAGACCACGCCTGCCTCTGCCTTGTGAGGGCCGGGATTA
Source organism: Myodes glareolus (assembly GCF_982192425.1). NCBI lineage: Eukaryota > Metazoa > Chordata > Mammalia > Rodentia > Cricetidae > Myodes > Myodes glareolus. The sequence goes on along the minus strand of NC_142033.1, from coordinate 1,513,145 downwards.
AAGGTGTGAGCCACCACCAACCAGAAGTCCCTTAACTTCCATTCTTCCAGAGCTTAAGGACAGAAGAAAAAAGGTATTCTAAACTAAAGCCAACAAAGTATAGGGTTGCTGTGCTATCGTCCTTACTCCAAAGCCAAAAAAATTACAGGTTTACTCAATTGGAGTAAACCCCAAACAAAAATAGATACCAATTTGTAAAATCCACACTGCTAAAAACACATGCAGGTGCAATGAAGAGTTACCGCAGCCAGCAGGTCCTGAGATGTTCGTGCTATAGCAGTAAATGAAAGAGAAATACCAACTAAGAGTGGTTTATTTAAGCTGGTTGACAGAGCAAGTTTCTGCACCAAGAGTCAAGAGTCTAACTCTTCAATATGCTACAACACTTGGCACACACAGAAAGCGTTATTTCCAGGGTAATTTCCCAACAAATTGTGGCAGAAGATGTCATACATCAGCTCACTCTGAGAATGACGCCTTGACGTTGGAAAACGTGTGCTCAGGTACACGCTATCAGCTAACTTACGCAGAGAGGCTGTACTCCTGCACTGCTGCCCTGGAAGCAACTACTGCGGGCACCAAAAACCTGGCACTGGCGAACGCTGTGGCAACGGGGGAGACACGAGGCCAGTGTCCGCAGGGCTAGCTCAATGGATCGCTTTCCTTTCCACTTCCTCTCACCCTTCTTTTCTGTTTTGTTGAACTATTTACTCCTTTAAATTCAGATACTACCGAATTTATTTAAAAAAAAAAAAAAAACGCCTACCCATTAGCAGTCAGTCTTTATTTTCACCCAACTCTAAACAAACACTAATCTATTCCAGTCTTTACCACTAAACAGCATCTCACCACATGATTACAGCACCTAAGTTCTTTTCTTTGGATACAGTGGAATCTCTTGGCTGTATCAGCAAATATGAACACAGTAGCTGGTACTCAGACTCCTGTTACAGCCTAGCAGTCTGCAGAAACTATAACATTAATTGCAAAATACTAAGCTTTGAGGGGAAGGGAGGAAATTTAATTACTGTTTTGTTTTTAACTAGCTCAAGATGCTTAATTTTCCAGAGGAGGCCACAACTACCAACCACAGTGACATCAGGGCTAATGGAAATTCTGTGCGTGAAGCTCTTTGATAAGTCAAAAGATTAAGTTTCCCCTCCTAAATTATGGGGAAAGGGCTGAAGACATGGCTCAGCAGGTAAAATCACTTACTGATCTTGCAAAAAGGATCCAGGTTTAGTTCCCAGAACCTTCATATTGGCTCACAACTACCCATAACTCCAGTTCAAGCGGCTATGACGCCTTCCTCTATCCTCCACAGGCACCAGGCACATACACTGCAGGCAAAAACATTTATACATATAAAATAAAATAAATGCCTTCATTTGCTTTATTTTGTCATTTTTGTCTTAACAAGTTTTTTGTTTTTTGAATTTTTTTTTTGAAAGAGAAGGAACATAAAGTTGGGTAGATGGAGAGATGGGGAGGATCTGGGAAGGGTTGGGAAAGGGGAAAAACATGATCAAAATATATTGTATGAAAAATATTTTTTTTATTTTTTTAAAATATTTATTTATTTATTATGTTTACAATATTCTGTCTGCATGAAGACAGGGCACCAGACCTCATTACAGATGGTTGTGAGCCACCATGTGGTTGCTGGGAATTGAACTCAGGACCTTTGGAAGAGCAGGCAGTGCTCTTAACCTCTGAGCCATCTCTCCAGCCCTGAAAAATAAATTTTAAAGAAAAAATTGCTATCCAGGATGTGGTGGCACGTGCCTTTAATCCCAGCACTTGGTAGGCAGATTTCAAAGAGTTCGAGGCCTGCCTGGTCTACAAAGAGAGTTCCAGGACAGCCAGGGTTGTCACACATAGACAGCCTGTCTCCAAAACCAAAAAAAAAGAAAAGAAAAATTGCTAGAAAAAAAAAAAAACGGAAAAACGGATAAAAAAAAAAAACTTGGAAGCCTTGAGGCCTAAAATGGAATATAAGTGATCTCTGACCCCATCCAGTTGAGACAAACAGCAAAACCGCCAAGTATATAAAACTGGTCTGTAAAAGCTCCATCTCCTTCCCAGGCCCTTTATCTCCCTTCCTCTTTAAAATAAATCTAGCACCTTGCTGTTTCCTAATCACAAAGGAGAACTATCTCCTATACCTGTTGAATGACTACCTCACTATAACCTAAAACGTGTATGTGTAGAAATGTTACTACCATAAGGAATCTGGCCAGGTGTGACAGGGCACGCTAGTATCCCAGTACTTAGAGGCTAAGGCAGCAGGTCTACCATGAGTCTGAGACCAACCTGACCTGTACATCAAGTACCAAGTCAGCACGCAGGGATACACAGCAAGGCCTTATCTCAAATGAACACAAAAGTAAAAATGAACTCCCCCCAAAACAGGTATTTGTATAATAAGACATTCCCTCAAAACATAAAATAACAATTAGTTTCCCAGTTGGGCAGTGGTGGCACATGCCTTTAATCCCAGCACTTACTTGGGAGGCAGAGGCAGGTGGATCTCTGTGAGTTAGAGGCCAGCGCTGTCTACGAAGCAAGTTCCAGGACAGACAGAGTTGTTACACAGAGAAACCCTGTCTCAAAAACCAAACAAACAGAAGAGTGTGCACAATAAACCCTCTCCATGACAAATCAAATCTAGTTAGTTAATACACTGCTAGGGATAATGTGCAATTTAGAAGAAGTAGAGGAAAAGAGAAGAAACTGAGGTTGTGGAGCTAGCTCAGACTGTAAAGGCCTTGCTGCTCAAACATGGGGAACTGAATTTGGTGCCCAGCACTTGCACCCTGGTAATCCCAGGGCTGGTTAGGTGGAGACAGGAGGATCCCTAGGCTCACTGGCCGGCTAGCCAGCCAGCCAGCCAGCCAGCCAGCCTCGCCTATCTGGAGAGTTCTAATGGAGACACTGCATCAAAAACACAAAGTGGTGGTGGTACACACCTTTAATCCCAGTCTGGGGAGGCAGAGGCAAGCAGATCTGAGTTTGAGGCCAGCTTGGTCTACAGAGGGAGTTCCAAGACAGCCAGAGACACAAAGAGAAACCCTCTGGGAAAAGAAAAACAAAACAAAAAAGCTAGGAAGGTGGTCCCTCAGGTTATGACCGCTACACTCTTGTAGTCACACAAACTAACAGAGCAGGAGGATCAGACATACAAGGTCAGCTTTGGCTACCTGCCAAGTTCTAAACCAATCTCAGCTACATGAGAATTTGTCTTTGAAAAGAACTCTTGAGTTTAATTTAATTTTTTGAAACAAGGTCTCTCTCTCTCTCTCTCTCTCTCTCTCTCTCTCTCTGTCTCTGTCTCTCTCTTGCCCTAGCTAGCCTAGAATTTGCTATGTAGACTAGGCTGGTCTAGAACTCAGAGATCCGCCTCCCAAGTGTGCTGGTATTTAAGCCCCGCTGGCAAGCTTACCCTAATTTGATAACTGACAATGATACAAATTCAGAAAGCTAGAAACACTGTCAGCTGTCATTAATGGAAGGTATAACTATTTTTAAAATGTGTGTGTGTGTGTGTGTGTGTGTGTGTGTGTGTGTGTGTATGGTGCTGGGGATTGGACCTAGGTGCCTCTGAGCTATAGCCTCAACCACATCAGAAAATCCGTGTGTTATAGTGCCAAAGAGTGTTTGTGTTCACATCTGTGGAAAGCATTCAGAGCCAAACAATTAAAGTGTAAAACTCTACCAAACCTAAAAAAAAAAAAAAAAAAAAAAACCCTAATAATAGAAAGCTAGGTAGTTTCTCTGTTTGTTTTGGTTTTGATTTTGATTTTTCAAGACAGGGTTTCTCTGTGTAGATCTGGCTGTCCTGGAACTCACTCTGTAGACCAGGCTAGCCTCGAATTCCACCTGCCTCTGCCTCCCTGAGTGCTGGGATTAAAGGCATGCATCACCACTGCTCAGTTGAAAGCTACTTAGTTTTAAGTTAAAAGATTTTAAATATGCCAAAACAGTTTAACAATAAATGGTCACCTGGTAAGGGTGGAATTCTAAATTGGGTTCTAATACTGGTACTCAATGTACAACTATCTCTGGCGGTGCTGATGCAAACAGAACATTCGGTCTTATGTTCTTAATACCGTGAGCTGTCAAATCGTCTTTTCAATCTGCAGCATGTCACTCATTTCAGAGTAATGACTTATACATGCAAATGTCAAATAAAAACGTAAGATCTACTTGGACTGCGATGGTTCCTTCTCAACTCTTTTTTTTTTTCATACTTGTAAGAAGCACCACCAGCTAACCCAAAATACCTTTCCCACACCTTCAGGCCTCTTACTGTAAGCAGCGTCCTGCAGAAACACCTAACAGTGCTGACAATGTGGGAGGCATTGATTTGTAGCTGTTTTTCCATTGGAGTGATGGATTTTGAGATCAACTACTCCCGACGTCTACTAGGTCCCCCTGGTGACCAAAGAGCGCACGAAGGCAGCAGTAGGGTTCTAAAGCCGGCGGGCAGCGGAACAGAAAAAAATCATGAAAAATTAACACACCAACAGCACACACGACGTGACTGCGAACCGCGCTCGCACGGCCGGGGAGCTGACTGGAGAGCCGCACGGCAGTCACGATCCCCTTTCAGTTGACCAACGCAAATACCCACCGCCTCGATCCGGCTTGCCGATCCCTCCCTCCCATTTAAACCAGCGTTGGGGTGGGCAAGGCAAACCCAGGGGCTCTGCACCGAGGCGCAGCCGCTGGCGGGGACTTGGGGACCCACTGGCATAACAACTGGTCACGCACAATTCTCTGAAATATGGAGGAATGACACACCACGTTTTGCTACCCGAGACACGGAGTCGGGGATGGCAGGGCTGAGGGCCCCCCCCCCCCCGAGCCAAGGTGGAGCACACAGAGGAGGGACCAGAGCCGGGACTCTGAGGGGCGCAGAGCTGGGGCGGCGCCCGGGGAAGGCGGGGGTGAGGATCGGGACGCGGGGCGAAGCGGGACCAAGGAGGGCGCGAGGCGGGGTCGCGGCCGGCCTACCTGGAGGTAATGGGGTTTCCTCAGCCAGGCCCCCGCGCAGAGACTCCTCGCCATGGCACTCACATCGCCCCGCCGCGCCGCAGTCGGAGGCGGACCCGAGCGCGGCTGCCCGCCCGCCGGCCGGCCTCCCCGCCCCTGCCCCGCCGGCCTCCCCGCCCGCCCACGGCCTGCCCGCCCACGGCCCGCCCCCGGCGCGCGCTCCCGGGGCTGCGCGGCGCTGCGGAGGGCGGAGGAGGAGGGCGGCTCGGCGCGCGCAGCCCCGCCCTCACCCCGGCCGCGGCTCCGCCGACACAAATCCGCCTGCGCCTTGGCGCTTAAAGGGGAGGCGCGCACGGGGGAGGGGCGCGGGCGCGAGCGGCGCGGGGGTGCGCGGAGCGTGGGCTCGGGGCAGCGCCCCCTTTGCAGGGCCCGGGCTCGCAGCTCCAGGTGCTGAGCCCTGAGGTCCGCGCTCCTTCCTGACTCTGTCAGGACCTGTGAGAGCCGGTGGCACTGAAATTCTGAGGACGCTTGGAGCTGCTACTTAGGGGACCCGTTCACAGTCCCGCTGCAGGGAAAGGAGGCGCCCGCGGCCCCGGAGACGCCGCCACCAGTGTCTGCGGGAGGACGGGGCTCCTTCCCGCTCAGTTCTGCGTGACCTTCCCAGCCACTTCGCCGCTTTGCACACCTTCAACTTTTGTTTTTCGTTGTTTTACAATTTCGACTGTTTAAGTTTGCATTGTTTACAAAACAGCTTTTGAGTTTTCCTTGCCTCTACCTCAGAATCCTGACTTAGAAGTTAAAAAAATAAAGGGCGAATTGAATACAGTTCTGAGGGCAAGAGCCCTCCAGGGACGTGGCAGAGCAACTCAGTTCAGAATACACAACGCAGGGCGTGGCGTCCTTCTTTGACACCGACGGCCAAATAAGGGAAAAAAGAGCCACCCAAGAAGGAGTATGGCAGTTGATCTTAGTGACTTTAACGCAAGAAGATGCAGATCCTACTTTATTTTTTCCTTGTATGCCATGCTTTTCCTTGATGCCCACCAACTTTATGTTTCTAGTGTTTCCAGTTTCTGGAGACAAGTTTTTAACTTAGGTAGTGTCTGTTGCTTGCAAATACATACATTATCCACTGACTTGCATTTTTAATTAAGTGACTCCAGTAATTTCTAAGATAAAGATGTTCTGTATATACAGAAAGACAAAGAAGGCAAAGTCCCTACCCTAATGGCTATTATATTTTGGAGATGGGGAGACAGGCAATAAAAAACAAACACTGAATATAGAAAAGTCTGCTACGAGCCAGGTTTAGTGTCCTATGCCTGTAATCATAGTACTTGGGAGGTATAAGAGGATCAAGAATTCAAGACCAACCTCAGCCCAGCCAGCCTGGGCTACACAAAACCCTGTCTCAAAATAAATAAATAAATAAAATAAAAACAATTGGTGAAGAAAGGCGATAAAGCCAGATGTAGTAGTGAGGAAGAGGAAGGCATATCTGTGTGAGTTCAAAATCTGCCTGGTTTACATAGCTGTGCTACATAGACCATGTCTAAGGGGGACAGGGCTGGTAACGGTAAAGGGGTCGGGAGGGGTGGAGAAGACCACAGATAGAGTTAGCTAGAAGGAAAAGATCAAGAGTTCCATTTTGCATTTGAGCTGTGTATTTTGAATTCAAGTGGAGTCTGTTTGGGGTTTCGGTTCAACTTTTTTTATTTTTAGCCAAAATTTCATATAGTCCAGGCTGGCCTTGAACTCCTGATCCTCCTGCCTCTGCTCCCAATGCTGTGATTACAGCTGTATACACACATACCCAGCTGTCAAGTGGCAGTGTCGAGTAGGTTACTATGTATATCAGTATGGGATAAAGAAAAACATTCCACACTAGAGATGCACAAGAATTCTAAGCATTTTTAGACGGCATTAAAGTCAGGTTTTGCAAACTGGATACGTTTGTAAAAGGGGGGAATGTAAGTAGAAGAGAACCAAGGATGAAGCCCTGGGTATAATGCAAAATTCGGGAAGACATGGATGAGCAAGGAACAAAGCCTAAGAAGGAGCAGCCCGTTAAGAAACGAGGTGCCTTGAAAGCCAGATTGAGCCAGGGTCTCTGAGGAGCCAGTACTAATAAGTTTTTTTGAATCTTGGTAATAGGTTTCTCCACCAACACAGTAAGCCAGATCAATTACACACCTGAACTAAAGCAGGGAGCTTATATAGCCTGTAGGTGAGGGATGATGGTATGCCCATCATAAGCTGGGTTTGTGCCCATGTATGGTCAAAAGTTGAAATGCTTAGTTGGGCATGTGGGCTGCTTGCGCCTTCAGGTGAGGAGCTGCCATATGTAAATGGAGGTTTCTCTGTCCTGCCCTGCCCTGTAGCTGCTTCCAAATAATCACTCAGAGGCTTATATAAATAATATGAATGGTTGGTCAATAGCTCAGGCTTATAACTAGCTAGCCCTTACAATTAAATTAACCCATATTTCTATGTATGCTTTTTCATACTCAAGGCTTGCTACCTCATTTTCTATACTGTCCTGCTTGTTCGGGGCTGGTTGGCATCTCCCTCAACTCCACCCCTCCTCGTCTGAGTTCTCAGTTTGATTGTTCCACCTAACCTTATCCTGCCTGGCTATGGGTCAAACAGCCTTTATTATTAACCAGTAAGAGGAATACATATTCACAATGTACAGAAATATCATCCCACACCAGCCAGAAGCACCAAGAATGCAGAACTGGACTTTTTAGCACCTTTTCTTTGACGGAGATTCTCTGAGAGGATGGAGTTTGGATAGAGAGAGATATGGGTATTTCCCGATCAAGCAGGAGGGAGCTGGAGATTCCAGCTGAACAAATACTATTATTAAGAACTGGGAACTGGTCTGGAGGTGGTGGTGCATGCCTTTAATTCCATCACTCAGGAGACAGAGGCAGGTGGATTTCTGTGAGTTCCAGGCCAGCTGGGTTTATAGAGTGAGTTCCAGGACAGCCAGGGCTATATAGAGAAACCCTGTCTTGAAAAACAAAAACAAACAAACAAACAAAAATGTTACCACTAATTTAGTCATTGTTAACATTTTAATGGAGCAATGGAATATGAGAATAGGTTTAAGAAAGAAGTGGGGTGAGGGATTGGAAAGATGGCTCATCTGTGAAGAGCACTGACTGCTGTCCCAGTGGAAGAGTTTCCATTCACAGCCACTACGTGGCAGCTCACAAGTCATCTGGAACCCCAGTTCCAGGGAATCCAGTGTGATCTCTGGCCTTAGAGGGCACCATGCATGCAACTGGTGCACAGACATATATATAGCAGGTAAAATACTTGTATAAATAAAACAAAAATAATAAAGTGGATTTTTTTAAAGAAAAGAATGAGGGAGAAAGAAAACCTTGAGGGAATGGGAACGTGGCTTAGTTCGTGAAATGCTTGCCTTGGATTTGACTCCCATCATCACATAAACTGGGCATGGTTGTCACGTGCCTGGAATTCCAGCACTCCAGAAGTGGAGGTGTGAGGATCAGGAATTCAAGGCATTCTCAACTTCATAGCGTTATTGAGATCAGCCTAGTACACGTGAGATCCTGCCTCTAGGAGAAAGAGGGAAAGGAGGGACAGGAGAAGATGGATGAGGAGAAACGGGAGGGAAAGATAAGAGAAGGAGCAAGGAAGGAGAAAATAATAAGAGAAGAATGATTAAAGATATCTGATACAGAAAACTGGAGTCCCGTATTGAAGCAGTCACTAGTTGTTGAAATGGAATCAAAAGGAGGTTAAGGCCTCTATGGACCCTTTAATGGCAGTGAATGCAGAGACCTGTGTCTGCCCAAGATGCTGGGGATAATCAGCCATTAGGGGTTAACGCTAAACAAGACCCTTAGACTGCCTTCTCTAGATGTCAGGGAACATTTTGGAAGAAGAGGCAGAAAGTACACAAGAGCTGGAAGACGAGGCAAAGGGATGCAAAATACCATCCTCTAGACTCAACACAACTATTGCAACCATCAATTCACAACTGGCAACACAAGACTGACCTTGTCCAAAATCAGCCATGGATGGAGAAGGCACTTGTGAGCCTTTACCTTCTACTGCTGAATTAATGGCTATTGACAAATTCAGAGAGAGAGAGAGAGAGAGAGAGAGAGAGAGAGAGAGAGAGAGAGAGAGAGATTATCTTCAGTAAGTGACTAGGCTCCAACCTATGGTCACACAGCCCTGGTTAATCTTAGTGGGTCACTCACCTGGACCAGCAGGTCATTCTTCAATGGCAGAGAGCTGCAGAGGAAGAAGAGCCAGGGGATCAGACATAAAGGGAGGTGGGTGGGCTCAGGAAATCTTGCATAAACTGTGTCTTATGCCAAGCAAGCTTATTAAGAAGTACAGTATCTTATATACTATTTTCAGGGGAGAAATGGGACAGAGACAGCAGAAATTATCACTCAATGGGAAGAAGTCAGCAGGAGGAAATGCTGCACGGAAGGAATGCAGGGTATTCAAAAGCATTACATATCCTGCACACAGTGGACTTGGAGCTGATAACTCACTCCATTCTCTTCATGGAGAAAAGCCGAGGTCTCAGGATCCGAAACCTTAGTTCTTTTGGGGTCCAGACTTCAGCTCTGGATTAGATGGTCCGTCAAGTCTGCCCCTGGATAAGGACATAGAGCTAGGTGCCTTTTGTCCTTTCATCTGGGTCTCTGGGAAAGCTTTGGATCAGCCTGGCTCTCAACAGGTCACAAAACAAATTGAATAGATAACAAGTATAAGAAAGAAATTTGTGGGAGAGAGGGGTACAAACAGGTAGTAGGAAGACAGGAGATGGTGGGGGTAAGAGTGGTCGGTGTGTGTTATATACATATGTGAATTGTCAAGGAAAACATTTGATTTTTAAAAAGATTGAAAAGTAGCCCAGAAATATTTGGTTTAATGCATATGATACAAAAGAAGGTTAGAAAAGAATGTCATAACACGAAATTAGACTTGCTGGCGTAGTGTCGGGAGGAGTTTTGTCTTGGAATATAGTTCTGGGTGGTCTATATGTAGAAAAAGAAACTATGAATGTAGGCATGCAGGTGCGCAGAGGTGGTGGTGGTGATCTTTGGGAGTCCTATTTAGATGGTTCTGGTTTTGTTAGAGGCGTAAGGAGTAATGTTACCAAGCTAAAAAGAAGTAGGAAAGTTTAGTGGAGGTTTAAGAGGAGAGAAGGGAAGATGGGAGGGGAGGAGAGGGGAGGAGAGGTGAGGGAAGGGGAGGGGAGGAGAGTCAACTAGTCATCTAGATGGCCACATGAATGGGCTAGAAAATATTACAAGCTCACTGAGTGTGTCAACTGCCCACTTGAGTTCATGAACATGAATTTAAGTGGGATAAGTTGATATGATTGTGTTGTTTTCTCCATCAATAATCAACTACTAAGGATACAGTTTCAGAATAGTCTGAGAATTCTCCATAATCAAAACTCATCAAGGGAATAAACAAGAGTAAAGAAAGGGTAGTAAGGAAAAGGATGTAAGCAAGAGAGTGGTTTTGATTCGCCAGGGGAATGAAGATGAGTGAACAGAACATAGTGAGCACAAAGGGGTCAAGGACAGCGAAAGGGCGATAGAATCAATCCTTGGCAAACACCGTACCACTGAGCCTTGGGATCAAAGTAGTGGAAATCTGTGTGATTCCGTAAGTTCTGAGTCAAGGGGAGAGACAAATGCGCAGTGGAAAGAGTGTGAGACCTTTCATTCTGTCTGCAGATAACTTTCAGCCGCTCCTTCTTTTCTGCGCCCTCATCTAGAGTGTGATGGGATAGAGTAGAGCTTGGAGAAGAATCTGAAGTGCAGGACCTGGAAGAGACTCAAAGCCAGAGTTCGTAATTAGCAGGTGCCCAGAGGTGAGACACCAGGAACAGAAGATTGGGAACCCAAGGTCAATCTTGGCTGTGTTAGGAGTCAGGGAGAGAATATGACTAGACCTTTAATTCATAGGCCAACTGGCTCGGATACCTCTGTGTGGATTCTTCTCTTCACTTTTTCCTGTTCTGTCTGCCAGCATTGATTTACCTTTACTGTCTGTTTCCTTTGCCTTTACTTTGTAACTTCTCAGTTAAACTCATCACAAGGGATTTGGAAAGGTAGACCCTAAAAGGGGATTTTTGGAAGCTTCAGAACAGAAAGCAAGAAAGACACAAATAAAGGCGGGGAGAATTAGGCTGTCAAGCAAGGATTCCAATAGAAAGGTACCAAGGGCTGGGGTCATAGCTCAGTGACAGAGTGTGTGGGGCTGGAATGTGTGAAGCCCTGGGTTTGATCACCAATAATTAGGGAGTGGGAAGAATAGGAGTGAGAAAGCAAGGCGGGGGTCATCTTTACCTGACTTTCCCCAGCTAACACAACTACAAATCAGTTCTTTCTGTAAGCTCTGTGGCCTGTATTTATCTTTTTCATCAATGTAGTGTGGAGTATTCGTAATTTTAGATGATAAATGCATTTACACCCCAAGAAAAATCTAGTATGCGCAATATGTTACATTTTAATCATGAGAACTTAGATTGAAAGACGAAGCAGGACTTTAAAAAATTCTTCCATAAATAGGCATATAAGAACCGGGGCAGTGGTGGCACAAGTCTTTAATCCCAGCATTCAGGAGGCAGAGGCAGGTGGATCTCAGTGAGTTCAAGGCGAACCTGGTCTACAAAACAAGTTCCAGGACAGACAGGAATATTATACAGAGAAACCCTATCTTGAAAAGCAAAAAAAAAAAAAAAAAAAAAAAAAAAGGCATATTGGATATAAAAATAAATATACACCAGGGTCATGATGGCAGACAAAAGTTCTAGTCAAGCCTGACAACCTGTGTTCTATTCCTGGAAACCACATTTAAAAACAAAAACAACAAATTAACACCCGAAGTGGTACAAATGCAGGGATCCTACCTGGGTGGTCAGGCTTGCTGGAAGAGGCTTCTACTTGCTGAGCCACGCCTGAGCCCTCTCTGCACCCTTTGATATGTGAGATTATAGGTGACTCCAGTGGTCTGGAGAGGATTGTATCTGATAGAATAAACCAGGAGGAGGGGCTGTGCAACGGTTTGGTATATGTCCTTTCCTTGTAAAGGGTTTTCTGGTGAGATTTTTAGAGAATTGTGGGTTTGTTGAAAGGAAGGGAGGAAGGCCTCACACAGTTGTTAATTGTGCTGCAGTTTTTTGCCTCTCAGCTGGAAGGAAGAGGCTTCAACCAGATTAAACTTGAAAGCAACATTCACAATCTGAAATAAATTACAAATGTTGATCTTTTATCCATTACTCGTATTGATGCAGTCCCTGAACAAACAATGTTGTTTTAATAGTTCTTTAGGAAAATAAACCAGGCAGTAGTGGTCCATGCCGTTAGTCCCAGCACTCAGGAGGCAGAAACAGTCTGGTTTACAGAGCAAGTTCTAGAACAGCCAGGGCTACTTAGGGAAGCCCTGTCTTGTGTGTGTGTGTGGGGGGGAAACGGTTCATATAATTTGGTGCTAAGATTTTTGTCTGACTTGAAGCATATTAATATAATTTTGAAAATTAAAATATACACTAATGAAAATGTCACACTAAAATTTTATGCTGGTAATTCATAGTGACTGTTACTAATGTCAGAGCTCAATATTGTAGGAAACCTGTCATATGAAAGTTAGTGAAAAGATCGTCTTGTTACGGCGACTGTCGTCTTCAGAGGGCTGCACACTTGCCCCAAGGCAGAGAAGATGTCAGCCTCTGGCAAGAGTCTCCATGTGTTTTGTTTTGTTTTGGACTGTCATCATGAAAGGGAACTTTGCCACACAGCCGCACTGCTCTTGTGAACAGCTGAATATGCCATGCTCTCTGCATGTTTGTAGGATGTTTGAGGAAGTTTGTAGAGATGGATATCTGTAAGGCAGCCAGGGGTAGCCTAGAAGCGCTGCTGTAGCCCCATTCTTTTGGGTGATTTGTAGTGTGTTCTTCCTTCTGGTGACCAGCCCGAGACACTTCCCAGTCCTCTTGTAGAGAGGATTAGCTATCCAACACCAGGAAACACCAGCCCTCTCGGAGGACAGCAAGGCCTTAGAGGGCCCAGATGTTTCCTCGCTGATTACTCCTAGGAAAATCAGCTAGGACCAGCCAGTTCTGAAGTACTGTAACAGAGCTGTATCCTGATCTCAAGCTCTGAGCATCCCACGGGGTCAAGTAGTTCTGAGGCCATGCTTCCATCACTGACTGGGGCCGACAAGTATCAAGGACGATATCCCCTGACACCTCTGAGCATACTGTTAGTGTGACAACTGCAGCAGCCATCTGGCCTACTCCTTTAATGACACTCACAGCAATTCTCTGCTGTATATGACAGACAGAAAGATGATCCCGTGGATGACAGTCAGAGAGACTTGAAACACACACGCATTCATCAGTAATTATATCAGCACTGGCAGCCACCACCGTCCAGCCAACAATCTCGTTCTTGACGCTGAGACCAACGGGTTAGGGTTAGGGTTAGTCCTGTAAGTGCCCCTGCTTACCTGCTGGGTCAAGGTCACCTGATATGGCAGAGAAGAATCAAACCACGCTAATTGGAGGGTCCACAACAAAACTAAGACTGTGATAAGTTTATGAAGAGCAATCAGACTTTTTATACTGTTATCAGAAACAGAATATAGTAGCGAGTATCAAGACAACACAGAACATGTCTACTCTAAAAAGACTTTTGATAACCTCAAAGACTCTTCTTTGAGGAGTGCATAGCCATGCTCTTGGGTACGCTGAGAGTGTCCTGCAATGACCACACACGGCCAGCAAGCCCCAGTGATACTCATGTCTGCCTCCCACAGCTCTAGAGTTATAGCTTGTGCACTGCTGGGCCACAACTTTCCCCTGAAGGCTGGGACACAAACCAACTACCACTTTTAAGTTCTCTGTGTTCCAGCAAACAACTTCCCTATACTCAAGCATCCCTAATAAAACCAGCGGGTCACAAACAAAAGGCGTGACCTCAGGAGTAGCACTCGGGAAAGAGGAAGAACTTCAGTGTACGTGGAGAGTGATGGGGTGAAGCAAACCAAATGCACTACATACATATATGAAATTGTCAAATGATAATAAAAAAGATATTTAACCTCCTCATGGCTTAGTGTAGTAAGGATTCCTTGAACCCTTATGGCCTTATCAGCTTGTATTACCTCATTCACAGAAAAAAAGTGGTGGAGTCACCAGGAAATAAAATTTGGAAAGCTAAACTGCTTCCTTTCTAATCCTGAGTTTCTTCTTAAAAATAAAGGCATTCTTCCTGATAGGTCTGCCTCAAGCTCTAAATACACATCAGTTCTGTGAAAAAAAAAATGTGTTTTTCTTTCTTTCTTTCTTTCTTTTTTCCTTCCTTCCTTCCTTCCTTCCTTCTTTCTTTTCTTTTCTTTTCTTTTTTTTTTTACCAGAATTAAGCAAAACCAAATACAATTAAAAACATGAAGTAACCAAGTTGTGTCACTAAGAGTCTCGGCGAGGCGCTGGGCCAGCCTGGTAAAACAACCGTCAAGGATACAAGAGGGCTGTGGATGTCACTCACACAGAGCACTTACCCAGCATTCCTGGGGCCCTGGCTCAATCTTCAGTTCTGCTTACAGTGATGCAACAAGCACTCAAGAACAGTGACAGGAAGAATCATCCAGAAACTAAAGACAGCCAGAATTCCGCCTGTGCAGAAGTTAGGCATGCAGATGGTGACCGAAGGGACCAGGAGGCCAAAGGCCTCTAATCCCAATACTCAGGAGGCAGAGACAGGTGGATCTGAGTCTGAGGCCACCCAGTGTACAAAGGGATTTGCAGGTCAGCCAGAGTTACATGGTGAGACCTCGTCTCAACAAGACAAAATAGAAAGAAAGCTGGCGTGAGAGATGACTCAGTAGTTAAGGATGTTTGCTTCTCCCCACAGAACTGGAATTCAGTTCCCAGCATTTACACTGAGGGGTCCACAACTGCCTGTTAACTTCAGCTCCAGGGAAGCTGACACTCTCTTCTGGCCTCTGTAGGCATTCGCCCCAAACAGGCATTCATTCACACAGACATGATGGGGAATCTCGGCCAGTCACATTCTGCTTAAGGTGTGGCCATTCAGGCTATAAAAGATCAAAGTGCCTTGCCACCCGCCCCTTTTTCGGTTTTATGGCTCCATTAGTGTTCGAGGGATCTCGGGTCTCGTAAGTTTTCCCCTTTCGATTGAAAGCTAAATCTTTATATAGACTTGGTCTGGTTATTTATCGATTGACCGCGCCCGCCACACAGACACAGAAACATAAATAAAAATAATCTTTAAAAATAATAAAATAAGCCAGGGGCGGTGTGTGCCTTTAATCCCAGAACCCAGGAGGGAAAGGTAGACAGATCTCTGTGAATCTGAGGCCAGCCTGGTTTTTCAAGACTGTCCTGGAACTTGCTCTGTAGAATAGTCTGGCCTCAAACTCAGAGATCTTCCTGCCTCTGCCTCCTGAGTGCTGGGTTTAAAGTTGTGCCACACCACTGTCAGACTAAACAGATTATTTAAAAAAAATAGCAGGGTAGAGAGAAGGAGAAACAGAAACATTCAGGGAAAGAGAACAGGTAGCCCCAGTAATATGTCTGTGTTAGGCTTATTCACCCCCATGGTTGATGCTTCTCAAATTATGTCTCAGAAAGGTTTTAAACCTCCGCACCTGCAATTTCTTCTTTTTCTTTTTAAAATGCTTCAAAAGGTTATATTTCCTTATATTTTATTACTTTATCTTGTGCACATGCACATTTGCACCAGGGCACAAGTGTGTGCACTTCTACCAGAGGACACCTGGTGGAAATCTGCTCTCTTCTTCTCCCTGTGGGACCCAGGAATCCTACCTGGGTCGTCAGGCTTCTTGCTGGAAGAGGCTTCTACTTGCTGAGCCACGCCTGAGCCCTCTCTGCACCCTTTGATATGTGAGATTATAGGTGACTCCAGTGGTCTGGAGAGGATTGTATCTGATAGAATAAACCAGGAGGAGGGGCTGTGCAACGGTTTGGCATATGTCCTTTCCTTATAAGGGGCTTTTCTGGTGAGATTTTTAGAGAATCGCGGGTTTGTAGAAAGGAAGGGAGGAAGGCCTCACACAGTTGTTAATTGTGCTGCAGTTTTTTGCCTCTCATCTGGAAGGAAGAGGCTTCAACCAGATTTTTCTTTGCTGTGCCCCATAGTTTCTCACCCGCCTTTCTATCCCGTCTGAGTGTAGTCTCAGCAAGAGGTCTGGGCAGCAGAGGCTAAGTATCAGGCAGAAAATTCCCCATGGAAGTCTTGACAGTCAGGCTAAACACCGTCTGGAAATAATGTTCTTTCTTGCGCAAGGAGCACATAGTTGGGCTCCCAGGACTGGCTTTTCCTTTTCCTACTGCGAACAAATGGTTTGGCTACAGGACACGAGAGCTGCCGATTTCCTCCACGTTTGGACACTGTCTGCTGCTCCCTTCCTGAGTACTGTAGAGTTCGTAATTGGTACCAGCAGAGGCTTCTGCACTGATTCAGTTTGGCGAGAGACTCCGAGCATCTGGGGACAAGTTGAGAACTGGAAATAGATCCTGCCCATTGACTCAGCAGGACAGGAGTGCCTGCTTCTTCATCCCATACCAAGTTAGAACTTGTCAGTGTCAAGGACATCCGATTCCATCCCGCTTTGGGTCTGGTTTTTGTTCCAGGGGTGACTTGCATATTGAAACTGAAGCAGTGACAGCTGGTACAGTATTAGATTCTCCCTCTTGAAAGTCTAACAAAGTCATAGAGTTCTGAAAGTCTGGTAACTTCCTCTTCCTGTGTAGCATGAATTTCACAGAATACTACCCCCACCCAGGCCATTTGGGGAAGCAATTTCTCATCTCCCAAAGCAGAGGAATTCATGGTTTACATTCTTCCTTTAATCCAGAGAACTTTTCATCTTATCTACCCTAGAATTGGGAATCTATGTTTCATTTTGTTTGGTCTTTTGAAACAAAGTCCAAGGTTGTATCCCTGAAACTTACTATGTAGCTCAATGTCCTCAAACTTTCAGTAATTTCCTCTGCCTCTGTAGTGTTGGGGCTGCAGGCATGGTGAATCATCACACCTACCTCAAAAACCTATCATTGATGGATCCCATCTCTCCCTCCTAACACTATCTCTGCTGCAAACTCTAACAGGCCGCTCTGGTCAACCAGAAGTCTCTCTGAGGTCCCTGGTGAGAGTTCTTTAAATGGGTTTGTATCAGGTTACCTGAGCCTGGAGCACAGCTCTATTTTCTGACTAGGCAACCTTAGGTAAGTTGCATGGTTTCTAGTTTTCTGTTCTCTAAACTTGCTTAAAATGTTATTGCTTAAATCCCAGGTAACATCTGAAAGTGTCTTAGGAGGTGGGGATACGTTTTATTGGAGAAGCACTTCCTGGCATGCGCACGGTTCTGGGTTCCACTCCTATCATGAGGAAAGAATACAGAGTGTCTCACATACGCCGACGTTCTATCAAAACTGTCCAGACGGTGACACATTGTTCCCCTGAGGGTTTTGATCACAGGATTGTTTGACCTGAGACTGTCTTGTCATAATACATATTTGACTTGTGTTTTGGTGAGCTGGAGAAATAATCACCGTATTACAAGCAGTTCTGCACTGCTAAACTTCATGCTCCACCCCTCACTTAAAAGGGAAACACGTCAGCAGGGTGTAACGCTTCACACCCTGTCCTCCAGCCCTTGGGAGGCTGAGGTAGGCGGGTTGTGCAAGTTAAAGGCTGGCCTGGGCTATAATGTGACACCTTGTCATGCTGGAGCATGGCTGTGTAAACCATAGTCTTGGCATGTAGGAGGGAGAAGCATGAGAAGATCATGCTGCATCTGTCTGATACACATACATTAATGTGTTAACGAGACAAATCCTTTAAAAGTTGAGATAGGAATAGAGAGGTGGCCCAGCTAATAAAAGCGTTCACCAAGTAAGCCTGATGACATCAGTTCAGCCCTATGTTAAAATGGAGAAACATCACTTACAAAAGTTGTTCTCCTATGTCTACACATGTATACACACATACCAATAATAATAACATAATAAAATATACTGAAAAGTTAGAGTGTGGTGATAGTAAAGAAAACATTAGACAATGGGAAAGAATAAAAGATAGGAAAGATGCCAGGCAGTGATAGCACACGCCTTTAGTCCCAGTACTTGGGAGGCAGAGGCAGATGGAACTCAGTGAGTTCAAGGCCAACCTGGTCTACAAAATGAGTTCCAGGACAGCCAGGACAGTTACACAGAGAAACCCTGTCTCAGAAAAAAAAATAGGAAAGATGAAGAGACATGGATAAAAAGACAGAGAAGATTATGTGAACATGAGAAAGGAAAGGAGCTCTTGACCCCAGAGTGTGGTTGACGATTTCTTTTACCAGTGGACAAACAAGAATTCCCAGCACAGTTACCAATGACCTAAAGCCTTCCTGCCTTCTCAGCTGTGAACCTTCCATTTTCTAGCACAGTTACCAATGACCTAAGGCCTTCCTGCCTTCCCAGATGCGAGCCTTCCATTTTCTAGGAATCTCAAAAAAAAACAAAAACCCCTCCATTTATGGTAAGAGACTAGTGGTTCCCGGCTTTACCTTATCAGGCTGTAATCCCATTCCTCCCAAGACATATCCAGAGCCTATCCTATAATCTCACTCATCATAAAAGAGAAAACGGAAGGGGCCGGGAGGGGGGCAATTCTTAGCAATCTTCTGAGATGTTACATTACAGTGGTACAATATGGACGACCCGAGAAGCTTGGCTGGACCTCTCCCTTGAGGAGTCTGTAACACACACTTGTACGGCACTCTTCCCGCAACTTTTCTTTGACAAGGCTGTACCCTTGCTCTTAGGTGTGATTTTTATCTTTTTCTGGGGTGTCTTTCTTTCTACATTTGGTGAAACCCCAACTCTGCTTCATACCCACTGGTCCTGACACTCTTTTCTACATCAGAACAATAAAACTCTTTTTGGCAGAGGCTGAGGTTCCAAAACGATCAGAACTCCTCCGGATGCGAAGGATGACAGTGTTCCGTGCCCTATCCCCTCACTGCTGCAAATAATGCAGGGTTAAAAACATATCATCTTGAGATGGAAAGACAGCGCAGTGGTTAAAAGTGCTTGCTGTCACGGCTCATCGAGAGTTTCCTGTTAAAAGACTACACTTCCCAACTTCCCTTGCGGCCGGAAGGGCGGGACTAGGGGGGGAGAAAAAATTTGCTTATCATTTTTCTGTCTTTTTCAAGGGTCACTACTTTCCCATTCCGCTCCCCATTGGCATCCTCTCCTCCACCTGCTTGGCGTTGGACTTATGGCTCAATTTTTCGTGAGACTATGCACCCTGGAAGTGTGGCACATAGGACCACACGCGCGCGCACACACACTACAAAGTGTAATTTTAATAAAGTTAGTATAATACTTACTACTGAACAGGAGAAGCATAACTAAACTATGACTCCGTTTCCTAGTGACCAGGGAAAAACAAATCTATTATAAGATTCACAGAGTCTAGAAAATAAAGAAGGAGCACGAATCGCGATCATGGGAAGAGCAGCAGGTGCTGGGTGTGTGTGGTTGTGAAGGTGGTGAGAAGCCCCTGGAGCTGTCCGCTAAGAAGGCTAAAGTCATGGATGAGGAGGATACGACTTTCAAAGAGATGGAATTTAGAATTCTAGACCATCTTACCAAACACGCACGAGGCCCTGGGATCGGTTCACAGAAAATGGATGGGGTGGCTCACCCACCCTCGCGAGCAGATACAGGAGGATCAAAAGTTTAAGGTTATGTTTGACTGAATAACAATTTCAAGGTCAGTCGGGGCTACGTGAAACTCTGTTCCAAACAATCATTTAATCGGGCTGTTCCTTGTGCCTTGGCTGATTCTAACCCTGGATCTTGTAGCCGCCCTGGCAGGAGCAGAGATACTTTAAAAAGACTTGCGCCCCTCCCTTTGGCTATCAGACTATTGAAACAATGGACCCCAAGAAGTTGGAATTTCCCCAGGAATCTCGTGCTGGGAAAGGAAAAGACTGGAGCCCGGTGCCAGGTGAAGGGGGAGCTTTTTTCTTGGAGAGAGGTTTCCCGCTCCGCTGACACCACCTTGCAGATCAGAGAGATGAGCCAAGACCCTAACTCTATATGAGTTAGGGTCTGCTTACTTATACACATGGCCTTGCTTACTTATACACATGCCTTGCTTTCTATTTGAACCTGAAACTCTTGTCAAGACCCTGAAGATGGATTCTGTTCGTCTTCCCAAGGTGGTCATGTCGAATAAACCTCCTTTATCTTCTTTCACTCTTACTTGTTTCTGTAATTAGCCAGTCGAGAATGGATGGCCAAGCCTGGCTTGTTAGGACGGCTAGGGCCCAGGCTTTGATGGAGAGAATGCTGCCAGCTGAGCCTTCTTATTACTTCCAGACCTTTTTGTCTGTGTATGTCTTTAAGACCATCACCACCTGATGAGGGGCCTGATATTCCTGATACTGTTATGAGAGGACTAATTATTGCAGGGGAAGAGATGAGACAAAAACTGTAGCTGTTGTATAGTATTTTGTTTTTTATTTTTGAAGTCAGGGTCTCAAGAAGCCCGTTCCGGCACTGAAACTTGAACAGTCCCACTATGCACAGTAATAGAGGAGAATTTCTCGAATATCCATAAATATCCTACCTTAAGCTGGGAGGGATAGCACATACCTGTAACACTTTCAAGGCTGAGATAGGAGTTTGAGGATAGCCTGGGCTACATGGCAAGAACTAGTATCGCAAACAAAACCCTTACTTTAAGCTTCTTAGTACAGAAACCATTGCTTGCTTTTTGTGTTTTTGTATGACAGCTGGGGAGAAGTCTGCCGATCTATCAAGAGGCCAAGACTAACATCATCATAAGGTCACAATTTATACCCTAAGGAAATTAGTAGGAGGCATCAGAACATCTTCCTGCTTTGGGATATTTGCTTACTCAGTTTGACAGAGACAAAACAGAGGTAGGGGATGGGACCCAATGCTAGTGAGATCACTGAGCAAGCTCATCTTCAGAGGGGCAGGGGGGCGGAGCGGGAGGGGAGCAAGGGAGTGTGGTTGGTACCAAAACACTGCCTGTTTAACTGCAGAACAACAACTTCACTCTGGGAAGTTCATTCTAGCAAGCATCTTACTACTGATCTCTTAAACCTCCCTAAGGTGGAGGGCCCACGAGTCTCCATGGAGCTAATTCTTCCACCTCTGGAATATTTGTCTTGTCCGTCTATCTTACCATCTGAGTTCCTCATCTTAGCAGAGTTGTCTGCATCACTGAGCCAAAAATTTGGCTCATTTCATCATCAAGGGAAAGTGGCACATATGTAATTAAGATAAGAAACACCTAGAAACTCAAAAAAGGTTCATGGTTGCTGTGGGATAATGCTCTTGTACACTGTAAAGATTTGTCACTGGGCAGTGGTGGCACACACCTTTAATCCCAGTACTTGGGAGGCAGAGGCTGGTGAATCTCTGTCAGTTTGAGGCCAGCCTAGTCTACAAGAGCTAGTTCCCCAGGACAGGCTCCAGAGCTACAGAGAAACCCTGTCTCAAAAAACAAAAAAAATAAAAGATTTGTTACTTGTATTGGCTTAATAAAACACTGATTGGCCAGTACCCTGGCAGGAAGTATAGGCGGAGCAACAAGACTAAGAGAATTCTGGGAAGAGGAAAGACAGAGACACAGTCACCAGCCAGAGGCAGAGAAAGCAAAATAAGAATGTCTCACTGAGAAAAGGTACCAAACCACATGACTAAACTTAGACACGAATCTTGAGTTTATTTTAAGTTGTAAGAACTAGGTAATAATAAGCCTGAGCTAGTAGGCCAAAACAGTTTATAGTTAATATATCCTCTGTGTTTCTTTGGAACTGAATGGCTGTGGGACCAGGTGGAACAGAAACCTCTGTCTACACATAGGCAGGAGGGTCTCACAGTTTGCCTACTCCTTTCATTTTCTATGCCCGTGGAAAGTTATTTTTTGGCCAGTCAACAGAAGATCATGAAATTCAGCTCTGGGTTTTGGATAGCTTTCCACAATGTCACCAAGTGAAAAAGGAACTGTAACAGTGATCTAAGTTGGATTGTCCCGATAGACAACAAAGGTGCAATAACTGTGATCAATACATCCCATGACCTTTGTGTTACAGAGAAGAGCTGGTCTGAGGTTGGGATCCATAGATTCAGAGGGCAGAGGCTAAGTGTACAGTATACAGCAACACTGTGGATTTGGAAGCTGGAGACAGTGGAAATGTCCATGAGTAAGCATACTGAGGAGACCCCAGAATGTGAGAGTGTTTGTATGCTGTGTGAATGACTGTCAAAATAAATCTTTGAAGGGCTGGGGATCTGGCTCCGTTGGTGAAGGGTTGCTGTGCAAGTGAGATGGCATGGGTTTATTTCCCAGAGACCATATAAAAAAGCTGAGCACAGCAACACATGCTATGTATAGACTGTGTGTATATACTTTAACCCTAGTGCTGGGGAGCCAGGGATATCTAGGTTCAGAGACAGGCCGTACCTCAAAAAGGGGGGTGGGCAGTGAAATGACTTGGGTTGGTAAAGGAGCTTGCTGCAAAAGCCTGGCAGCCTGAGTTTGATTCCTGGACCCCATATAAAGGTTGAAGGAGAAAACCCACTCCACAAAGGGGCCCTTTGACCTCCACACGGGCTCTCTGGCACGACAGCCACACCCACAACAAACCAGTAAATAATAAAGTGAACAACTGAGGAAGGTATCTGATGCCAGAATCAGGCCATGCTCAGTGCTTGAACACACGTGTGTGCGAGCACAGGCACACACGCCTCTTAGAGATTGAGATGTTCTAAATGAACAAGGTCAAGATTACCTATTTGATGATTCGAGTTCTTTCTCAATGACCTGCACGTTTAATTGTCCATGAACTCTCTGTGGTCTTCCCCTTCCACAATGCTTATCTCACTGGTCTCAGTCTTAAATGTCAGCCTGACTTGGAGTCCTCAAGGCCCTCGCCTGTGTCCACTGTTCAGAAACATACTCGCCGGGAAAAGACTGCCACCACGTGGCAGGTTGATAATGTTGCCCCTTTTTCTAAGTAATTTGTAATTTTAAAGAATTAAGATTTATTTTAGTTATGTGTGTGTGCGCGCACGTGGGTGTGTTCACGTGAATACATCTGCCCTGGGAGGAATCAGATTACTCAGCAGCTGGAGTTAGAGATGGCCGTGAGTTGACCAATGTGGGTACTACAACCTGAACTCAAGTTCTCTCGAAGAGCAACAAATGCTCTTCTTAACCACTGCAGCCCCAGTAATTTGCAATTTGATAATTTTTCCTCATTATAATCAAAATTCATTCTAACTAATCTATCGCTCTTGCCCTCTACACATGTGTATCACCCATGGAATTATTAATCTTCGCTCACTAGTATGGTATCACAAACTATACTCTAAATATCAAGGAACGTTTTTTAAAGGATCTCATGTAGCCCAGGCTGGCTTTGTACTTTGTAGGTGGCTAAGGATGGCCTTGAACTCCTGATCCTTCTGCCTCCACCCCTTCAACACTGACATTCCAGGTTTGTGCCGCCGTAAGTGGTGTTCTAGTTTCTATTGTTGCGATAAGTACCCTGACAAAAGCCAGCATAGGCAGGAGAGGCTGATCTGACTTATAGTTCCAGGTCACAGTCGATTATCATGGGAACCTTGGTGCATGGCATCCACAGATGAGCAGAAAATGCATGGATCCGTGCTTGTTTTTCTAAAAAAAAATTTAAGACTTATTAATTTTATTTTATGTGTGAGTGCTTTGCCTTAATGCTGTCTGTGTACCACGATTGTGCCTGATGCTTGTGGAGGTCAGAAGAGGGCATCAAATCCCCAACACTGGAGTCACGGATAGTTGTGAGCCACGACGTGGTTGCAGGGAACTGAACTTAGGTCCTCTTCAAGAGCAACAAGTAGCTGGGTGCTGCACACCTTTAATCCCAGCCCTCAGGAGGCAGAGGCAGGCGGATCTCTGTGAGTTTGAGATCAGCTTGGTCTACAGAGTGAGTTCTAGTACAGTCAGTGCTACACAGAGACACCATGTCTGGGGCGGGGAAGGAACAAGGGCACTTAACTGTTGAGCCATCTCTCCAGTTCTTTGATTGCTTCTCATGTTTGTCTTTCTGTGAAGGTGCAGCTTGTTACGTGATGGCGGGCCAGCCCTTCTACACTGTGCAATCAAGACAATTCCCCGCAGGCATTCCTCTGGTCTGCCTTATCTAGATAATTTCCCATTCACACTTTCTTCCCAAATGATACTAGGTTGGTTTTTTTGTTTGCTTTGTTTTTTCAAGATAGAGTTTCTCTGTGTAGCCCTGACTATTCTGGAACTTGCTACACATAGACCAGGCTGGCCTTGAACTCACAGAGTTCTGTCTGCCTCTGCCTCCTGAGTACTGGGATCAAAGGTGTGTGCCAGGTGTTGCTAGGTTGTTACTAAGTTGACAATTAGACTACCCAGGACACCCCGCTGAGAAACGCATTTTACAGGGAAAGAAGTGAGACTGTGTTTGTGGGATTCGCTGATCTTCGCATGGATCTCCTTCTCCTGACAATCTCTGCAGAACAGGGCCATTCAAAGTAATCTATTCAAATTCAGAGCCCTACTCTTGGAAAATAAGATGTCAAGAATGAAGTGAGAAAGCCGGATCCTGTCTTCTAACCAGGGCTCAGAACACCTTGCTCTCCTGCCCTGAGACCAAGCGAAGAGAGGAAGAGAGCGACCTGCCTTCTCACAGGGGTGTTCAGGAAGCTTCTGTTCAGTTTAGACCCGAGACCTGGGAGCACCCAAACTGGTTTTCTTGTATCCCAGTTCCATCAACACAACTGCTTTGGTCTGAGGGTTTGGGTCAGTTGGTAAAATGCTTGCCTAGCATTCAAGAAGCCCTGGGTTTAATTCCCAACCATATATAAAAGCAGGCAAGATGGTTCCTGTGATCCCAGTTCTTGAGAGGTAGAGACAAGAGACGCAAAAGTTCAAGGTTATCCTTGACAAAGTAGTGAGTTTGAGTCCAGCCTGAGCTATGTGAGATGTTTCCTAAACAAAACAATGTATTTTTTGCTCAGTTGGAGTTTCCGAGCCAGGATCTTGCTATGTATCCCTTTCTGGCCAGGAACTCACTCTGTAGGCAAAGGCAACTCCCAGCAATGTTCCTGCCTCAGTTTTCTGAGTTCTGAGTTACCTTGTCCTCCCTTTAGCAGGCATTTTTTCTTGTTTGTTGTTATTTGTTATTTTGCAGTAGGGTCTTACTATGTAGCCCCAGCTGGCCTGGAACCATCTGCATAGACCATCCTAGACAGAGATCCACCTGCCTCTGCCTTGAAAGTCCTGGAATTAAAGGAGTGTGCCACCACACATGGCACACTCTTAAGGCAGATCTTTGTACCTGGGTGGTTTTGACACGCCCTTCTCTATTTATCTGACGACAGCTCATACCCAACATGTTCAGAAAGCTTTACTATATACATTTGCCTACTGTGCCTGTATTTGCCTTCCTAACTGGCTATACTTTCTCTCTGCTTCATTGTTTGGCCTTCATCCTTCTCTTCTTCCTCCTCCTTTGTTGCTGTTCTCATTTGGTCCTGTTGTTTGTTTGTTTGTTTGTTTAACTCAGGCTGACCTTGAATTTGTGCCTCAGCCTCCAGAGGGTAGGAATTACAGCGAGTACCACCACTGTCATTCATTGTTTAATGATAGGAGTAGACCCATCTTGCCTTCCTACAGGGATTCACAGAAGCAATCTCTCAACCTCACAGTAGGGGCATAGTAACCAACACAGAAATATACAAACACATATGGGATAGGCATTCCTGGAGGGAGTGCATTGGCATAGCGCATAGTAGGCACTCCATCCCCAGAACGGTTAACTGAGGAAAAGGTTCCCATGACCTGGAAGACTGTGTACAGGAGATAGGGTTTGAGTTTTGCTTATGATGTGGCAAGGATGTTGAGAGGAGAGGAGAGGAGAGGCAAGGAACAAGGGACTCCACTGTATATACCTCTTTTCACAACTGTCTAGTGTTGTGTATCTTGATCCTAGGAGTCACAATTCGCTGGGGATGGGCTTTGAGGTTTCAAAGCCTCAAGCCATTCCATTTGGTTTGCTTGCAGTTTAAGATGTGACCTCATACCTGCCTGTTGCCACACTTCCCAGCCCTTGGAACCAGATAAACCCTTCCTTCTATAAGTTGCTTTGGTTATGGTGTTTTATCAAGGAGATAGAAAAGTAAACTAGTATGTTTGGAAGATGGCTCAGTGGGTAAGAGCACTGGCTGCTCTTCCAGAGGATCTGGGTTCAATTCTCAGCACCCGCATGGCAGCTCAATTGTCTGCAACTCCAGTTCCAGAAGATCCGACAGCCTCACACAGAAGTACAGAAAGGCAAACACTCACCAATGCACATGAAATAAAAATTAAAAAGAAAAGTAAACTGATACAGCTGTCTAGTACAAAGACTAAGGAAAGTACTTCAGTGAGTGGTGTCCAAACCCTTGAAGCGCCTTTCGAGCAATCCTAAGAGCGCACACTAAATTGGGTCCTCTGTCCTCTGCCGGCATCTGTAACAAGCCAGTTTTTGCCCTTCCTTAACACTGAGATATTCTGGGAAGTTAAACCAGCTTCCAGGAGTATTATAAGCCACTGGTTAAAATCAAGTCCAGTGACTTGGAAGCCTAAAGCAACCCCAAGTTCACGACCTTCGATAATACAGTATAAGTAAACCCAAATTTTGCCTAATTTGACCCTGCTGCTCCAGGACCTATCTAAAGTTCTGTGATTTTATTTTGCCAACCATTTCTTGTGTATCAGGAAGAAGAGGGCTGGGCAGTGATGGCACACACCTTTAATCCCAGCACTCGGAAGGCAGAGGCAGGCAGATCTCTGTGAGTTTGAGACAAATATGGTCTACACAGTGAGTTCCAGAACAACCGGAGCTACAGTAAGACCCTGTCTCTGGAAAAAGAAAAAGAAAAGAGGCAGTGATTTCTGTGGAAGGGAGAAGTGCGTACTGACCTAGCCATTAGCACGGTCACTTTAGATGCTTGGGTGAGAAAACAAGTTGAGCTTGGTGGTAAATGCCCATAACCCCAGCATTTGGGAGATAGGTGCAGGAGGAGAAGGACTTCAAGGTCATCCTCCACGTTCTATTGAGTTCAAGGTCATCCTGGGCTACTTGAGAGAGCCCTGTCTCAAACAAACACCCCAAAGATTTTCTTTCTTTTTTTTCTTTTTGATTTTTTGAGACAGGGATTCTCTGTGTAGTATTAACTGTTTAGAGCAAGCTGGTCTTGAACTGAAAGATCCACTTGTCTCTGCCTCCCAAGATCTGCAATTAAAGGAGTGCACCACCAGGCCCATCTTTGTTTTACTTGTTTGGTGGTGGTTGTTGTTGTTATTGTTATTGTTGTTGATGTTGTTGTTGTTGTTGGTGGTGGTGGTGGTGGTGGTGCTGGTATAATGGAACCCAGGACTTCATGGATGCTAGGCAGATGCTCTACTACTGAACTACATCCCCAGCCCTTTTTACTTGAAGACACTATGTCACTAAGTTGCCAAGCAGGGCCTTTAACTCTTGATCCTTTTGTCTCAAAGTAGCTGTGGTTGTAGGCTTCTGCTACCAATCCCAGCTTGAAAGAGGATTGTTTCTCAGTGAATTAACTTCATCAGACAATT
The DNA here is from genome assembly GCF_982192425.1 of Myodes glareolus. Lineage (NCBI taxonomy): Eukaryota > Metazoa > Chordata > Mammalia > Rodentia > Cricetidae > Myodes > Myodes glareolus. The sequence goes on along the minus strand of NC_142033.1, from coordinate 1,485,420 downwards.
TTAATTCTACTTACTATTTATACGCTTGGGAACTGATTAATATTCAAGGTTTTTCTTCTTTTATTCAAGTCCCTTTCTAAAAAATTAGGCCATGACAATTTGCCAAGAGAAAAAAGAAAAGGTCTCTGCACGAACCATCGTGACTAAGATCTGACTGACGGTCCCAGTGGTGTTGAGTAACCTCAGAGACACTGCTTTGCTTCTGATTCTCAGTCCAGAGATGGAGACATTGAAGACCCGTTGGTTGCCAGGAACTTCAGTTACTAGATGGCCTATCGACCAAGAGAGTCCTGTTTCTCTTCCTGTAGAGACATTAAGCAGAGTGTTAGACACCTGCAGACCACAACACATCTCACGTCTCTCTGCAGGACAGATTGGAAAGAAGGGAGAGAAAACAGATCCACCATGCTAAGTTCTATGCTGTTTGTTTTACGGACAGGGTCTTAAATAATCCTCACAATGACTTCCTTGTCCACATTTGACAAAAGGGAAAACTGAGGCTCAATGGAGTTAGGAAATAACCAAAGTCACCGGGAAGCTGATTCGTTGCTAAATTGGCAGAATGGGTGGGTGGAGAAAGAGTCAGAAAACTGTTTCTCCCGCAACACTCCCTCACGTGGTAGTGCCTGCTGGTTCAAAACTTTGCCTAGCATGTAAACATCCCCCAGTACCGCTCTGAAAGCCCTCGTGCTGTCTCTTCTGTACCCCACTCGGCTTTGCCATTGTCATCTCCCTCCCCGTATTCCATCCGACTTGGCCAGTACTGATCCCCTTTGTTCTGGGAACCATTTGTCCACATCTCTGCTCGGACTGGCTCTCAGTTTGAGACCCAGATCTGTAATTTCGCCTCTACTCTTTCGTTTCTAGACCTGCAGAGAAGTACATATGCCTCACTATCCACTGACTGGTCTGCGGACTCTGGTCACACTTCCTGTATGTGACAGGTGACTTAGATGTCACAGTGAACTCAGGGAAGCAGATGAGAGCTGGAAAAGCGAGACACGAGCCAGACACGGTTTACACGTGTAACCCCAGGACTCGAAAGGCTGAGACCGGGGATTGCTGAGAGTTCAAAGTGAGTCTTGGCTCCATAATGAGGTCTAGAACAGTTTAGAATACAGGATTCCTTTCTGAAAACCAACAATAAAAATCAACCAACAAACAAAGTACAACATCCAAAAAAAAATCCAGAAACAAGACAGGCAAGCACTTAGACCCAGAGCTTGGGGAATGGTATTTAAGCATTCTACCAAGTGAGCTGCATACCCAGTCCTAAAATCAATTTTTATATATATAATATTATATATTATATTTATTATATAATATACACACACACATACATATTCCTATTGGTGTGTGCATATGTGTTTGAGGGTGTGTCTAGGCCACTCCCAATACCAAACAAAACCTGGCACTGGAACACCTGCCTATTATCTCAGCACTCAGGAAATGGAGAAAGAAAGATCAAAAATTTATCCACGGGATAATCCACAACTTTCAGGTTAGCCTCAGATACATGAGACCACATCTCAAATGTTTTTTAAAACAAAACTTCTTTTCATATTCTTGGCTTACTTGGTGGGAGGAATTAGTATCAATGTGTTCAGTTGTCCTGAGAGACTTCTGAGGTTGTTGCTGGAAATTAAAATAATGAAGAAGGTACTTAATCTCTTTCTCTCAAGGGAATCTCTGACACAAGTCATACAAAGTCAGCTGTGTTGAGTATAATCTGTGAGGCCCACTGTCTAGCTACACGGCCCTGATAAGACCTTGACACATCTATACCCAGGGAACGAAGCCAGGCCTACTAGCTCTGGCTTTGATCCAGAATTTAATATCACATCTACTGTGTCTGCTTCTCTCATGAGCTGTTTTAAAGCCAAGGAAACTACAAAAGTTTCCTTTCTTCTCCTGTCATAAAAGGAGAGATAGGCCCAAGCGCTTCCTGCAGGGCTCCTCTCCACAGGGTCTTAACACAGTCACCATCCCCTCCCTGACCCTCGTCTTACTCCTGGGCATCCCAAGGGCAGAAAAGCCCAAATGGCAGGGCTCACACAGGACCACACCGCCGTTTAGATTCTTTTTTTAATTAAAAAATTTTTAGAAGCTTCTGTTTTTTATTTTATACATATAGGTGTCTAGTCTAGGGTTCCCTAGGACTGGAATAACTGACAGGGGTGAACCACCAGGAGGATGCTGGGAATTGAACTCAGTTCTTCTGGAAGAGAAACCAGTGCTCTTAACCACCGAGGTGTCTCTCCAGATCCCCATCCAGATTCTTGTAGAGGGAAGAATGATTTGAGGTCATCTACAGGGAGACAAGAGCCCACATGAAGCCCTTTGTGCCTCCAAATGACAGGCGATTCCCAGAGAAGCCTCACGGACCAGAACTGGGGTGTTATTCCGGAGTACACATGGCACACCTGATGGAGCCAATTGGAAACTCTTGCGTGAGGCTTGGATGAAAGACATTGTAGGGGAGTGATGTCATGGATAGGTGAGGATCCTGACATAGTACATAGGATATCCATGACCTAGTCTGTTCTTACAAACTAGAAACCTGAGGACATTCAGATTTTGTGAAAGAAACCAAAGATGTTTGCAAGCTTCCTTAACATTTTGAAGTTGTCTTTATGCAAGAGAGGGAAAGGGACCCTGGTTGAGTTTAATCTCACCCACAAAATGGTTCCATGTGTGGAGGGTTGTTTTGTTTTGTGTTAATGTGTATAGGTGTCTTGCCTGCTTGGCATCTGCCCCGCACATGTGTGCAGTGTCTGAGGAGGACAGAAGAGGATGTGGATCCCCTGGGACTGGAGTACAGTTGTGAGCTGCCATGTGAAACCACAGTCGTACAGCACCCAGTGTGCATAGCTGCTGAGTCATCTCTCGGTATTAGATTAGCTGTTGCCACCACGCCCTATTTTTGTGCCTTCTTCCCCTCCTCCTCTTCCTCTGGACATTGAACCCAGGGCTTTGCATATGCTAGGCAAGTGTCCCACCTTGGAGCTATGCTTCCAGCCTTACTTTTCTAGAGAATTTTAACTCGAAGACAAATACTCTGCTATAGAAAACAGATTGACATTTACACTGGCTTGAAAGGGCAGTGACTTTCCTGGGAATTCCGAGGCTCAAATGGCTTTTTAGGGGACCAATAAACCTGCCAGATGACATTTTTTCTCAAGGGAGGGAGGGAAATAGGAGAGAAGGCAGTTTGGATTCTCAGTTGAACTTCTGGCTTAGATGCTAAGTCTCTTTGGCTGAGAATATGCTTTCTTGCTTCTGTTTTTGGTATGGGGCCAAGGGCACTGCCAATCCATGAGTAATCATTGCTAACTTGCTGTGGAAGGAAGAGCCATTAAGAAAAATATTAAAAGCCTGTTTCAGAATCATAAAATTTTCAAGGACAAAGAAATGTGATCTATGTGTAACCTGTTTCACTCAGCAGATAGATGTTTGGACCCACTGGATTTTAAGCAAAAATTACCATTTTCCTATATAATTTGATATGAATATTTTTTAAAAAGACAATGTGCTTATACCGTAACTAGTTATTACCGTAACTAGAATAATGGGGCAAACAGAGGCAGAGAGTCTAGGCTGTCCGGATTGATGACACAGCAGAATCTGTGCTCTTACTCGGAGTCCCCACCCTCATGGGGTTGCAGTTACAAAGAGTTGCCACAGTTGTCTGTGCAAGCAACAACTCACAATTTCATAGGCTGTGAACTGTATGTTTGGGGAAAGCTACAGATCCCAAAAGGTTGTTATCTCAAACTTTCACCAGAATTTATGACAAAATTTCTGAATAACATATAAGGATAGGTAAAGAGCTCACAATGCAAAGTATTGCCTTAACCTAGATGTGAAGGCAGAGGCCTGTAATCCCAGCATGCAGGAAGCAAAACATCACATTGTGCACTACAAATATTAATGTATATGATTTGTATTTGTCAGTTGTGCTTTACTGGAAATTTAAAAGATTTATTATTTATTTGTGTGAGTGCGTGTGTGTGCTCTCCTATACTTGTGTGTGCAGGCTCTCAGAGGACAGAAGAGATGTCAGATTCTCTGAAGTTGAAGTTACAGGTAGTTGTGAACCACCTGATGTGGGCGTTCGGCCCTCTGCAAGAGCTGCAAGCATTTACGTGCTGTGGGGTGACGCTCTTGTACACTGTAACACTTTGTCACTGGTACTGGTTTGAAAAAATGCTGAGCCGGGTGGAGGTGGCGCATGCCCTTTAAAAAAAAACGTTGATTGGCCAGTAGCCAGGGAAGCGTAGGTGGGGCAACCAGACTAGGAGAATTCGGGGAAGAGGAAAGGCAGAGACCAGTTACCAGCCAGATGCAGAGGAAGCAAGATGAGAATGCCTCACTGAGGAAAGGCACCAAGACACATGGCTAAACATAGACATAATTATGGGTTAATTTAAGTTATAAGAGCTAGTTAATTATCCTGAGCTAGTAGGCCAATAAATAACAGTTTATAATCAATATCAACCTCTGTGTGTTTATTTGGGACTGAATTCTGTGGGACCAGGTGGGACAGAAACTTCTGTCTACATTTATGTCCTGGAGAGATGGTTTAGCTGTTAAGAGCACTTACTGCTCTTCCAAAGGACCTGGGTTGGATTCCCAGCACCCACATGGTAGCTCACAACAAAGCTGACCTCTTCTAACCTCAATAGACACTAAGCACTCATGTGGTACACAGATATATATCAGGCAAAATACCCATATACATAAAATATTTTTTCATTTTTAAAAAAACAACAAGTATTCTCAACTGCTGAGCCATCTCTGTGGCCACTAAATACACTTTTCTCGTGTATTTGTGTGTAAGAGAGGTCAGAAGTCTCCTGAGTTTCAGAGAGAGGAAGAGAGGCTTCCCTGATCAAAATTCAATGTGGACCACAAAGTGGCCAGAGGACAGAATCCTAACCACTAGATCACAAAGTACAGTCCAGTTACACGTTAGTTAAAAACAGAACAAGACTGTAGTTCTACCACTTTGGACCTAAGAGGAGAATGAAGGGTTCAAGGTTATCTTCAACTGGTGTGGTGGCTGTAATCCCAGCACCCGGGGGACTGGAGAAAGAGGGCTTCTGTGAGTTCAAGGACAACTTGGGAAACACAGTGAGCTCTGGACTTGCAGGATCCCTTCTCAAAAGCAAAAACACATTGGAAAGGCAAGAGGATCACAAGTTCAAGGCCAATCTCTTCCTCATAGTAAGTTTGAAGCCTCATAAACGACCTGAGACTGCTTCTGAAGTTTGGAAATTTTCCATCTGTTTTGTTTCTAGATTTATTTTTATTTCTTCTTAGAATTTTTTGCTTTTTGTGACAGGGTCTCCTGCAATCCAGACTGACCTTGAACTGACTACACAGTGGAATGCAACTTTGAATCACTGACCCTTCTGCTTCTGCCTCACCAGTGCAGGGATTCCAGGTGTGAAGGACACACCTCACTGTTGCCCAACTAAATGTTTGAATTCCCACCCCACAACAAGCCAGAAGGTAAGAGCTGTTCTTTCACTGAGACCATTGAGCAAACATGGCAGCTTCTTTCAAAGTCACCTTTTCCTTGGGACTTTCTCCTACTGGGTCTGCTTAGGGGTCCCACTGCTTACTCCTCAGTGAACCTAGGGCATCTTTTGCGGCTCTCTCACACCATGACTTCCCTCTCCCTGCTTCCTCCCCCATTTCCCTCCTCTTTCCTTCTCCCCTTCCTGCCTCTCCTCTCCTTTCTTCTTTCTTTGTCTTCCTTCTGGTGTTGAACATGAAGCCCAGGGCTTTGCATGAACTAGATAAGTATCATCAAGGCATACCTACTGCACAGGGATTTCTTAAAATGCTCCAAGTCCATTTATTTTATTCAGATACAGCATCTACTGGGTCCATCAAACTCATCTATGATCAGGTAAATTTTACCAAGGATTTTGTGGATTCTAAGGCTAATTTACTCTACAAGACATATTAGAAACGCTAAAGATTAATAGAAAGAGACATTAAAACTCTGTTTTTTTCCAAGGGCTAACTCACCTTGCAGGTTAGAAACAGTGTGTAAACCGTTCAGAATCTGAGATGGCTCCGGAAGCTGCAGATGCAGCACAAGGTACATCATGCCCCTCCGGGGATCTTCAGAATATCAGCACTCTATTAAAAAGAAATGGTGTAGGGGATGCAGAGATAACTCAGCGGTTAAGAGCACTGACTGCTCTTCCAGAAGATCCAGGTTCAGTTCCCAGCATCCACTTGGCAGCTCACAACTGTCTATAGTTCCAGTTCCAGGGGATGTGGCACCCTCACACAGACAGACAGGCAGACAAAATGCCTATGCACATAAAAATAAGTAAATCTTTTTTTTTAAAAAAAAGAAAGAAATAGTTTAAAAAGAGAGAATAAGAAATTTAAGGTTTAAGAACAAAAAGTTCTCAAATGTAAGTTTGGTATTGCAGAAAAAGATGGTTACATTATTCTGTTCTTTTATTTTATTTTTAAATATTTATTTAGTAAGTTTTAGCGGTTTTATTTATTTTCTTTTATTTTTTTATTTTTTGGTTTTTCAAGATAAGTTTCTCTCTGTAGCCCTGACTGTCCTGAAACTTGCTCTGTAAAAGGTGTCCTTGAACTCAGAGATCTGCACCTGCCTCTACCTCCCAAGTGCTGGGATTAAAGGTGTGTGCCTTAATTCATATTTTTATTTTGTTTCTTTTTTTATTATTCATTTATTATATATACAGTGTTCTGCCTGCATGTACATATGCATGCCAGAAGAGGGCACCAGATCTCATTATAGATGGTTGTGAGCCACCATGTGGTTGCTGGGAATTGAACTCAGGACCTCTGGAAGAACAGCCAATGCTCTTAACTGCTGAGCCATCTCTCCAGCCCTCCCTATTTTTATTTTGGCATGTTTTTTTTTTTCAATCTTTTCTCGCGATTGTACTATTTCTAATAACGACTTGTCTGTCTCCTGTGTTTGTCTCAATCTTTGTCTTCATTTCACTACTCTTTTTAAGAAACTATTAAAAGTAAGGGTTGGAGAGATGGCTCAACATTTAACGGCACAGGCTTCTCTTCCAAAAGACCTGAGTTTGATTTCCAGCACCACATGGCAGTGCACATCATCTGTAATTCTAATCCCGAAGGGTCTGATTCCCTCTGTTGGCCTCCACAGGCTTTAAGCACATAAGTACTGTACAGACATACATGCAGGCAAAACACCCGTACACATAAAATAAAAATTAAAAAACAAAAGCAACAACAAAAATCTACTAAAGTAGAGATGGGGCTATAGTCCAGTGGCAGAGTGTGTGCCTTGAATTCATAAAGCCATCAGTGACAAAAAGTAAAATAAAAAAGGGGGCTGGGGAGGTGTCTCAGGGGTTGATAGCTCTGGCTGCTCTTCCAGAGGACCTGGGTTCAATTCCCAGAACCCACAAGGCAGCACATAGCTGTCTGTAATTCTACTTTCAGGGAATCCGATACTGTCACAGACACACATGCAGGTAAAACACGAATGCACATGAAATAAAAATAAATAAATTCTGTTTTAAAGAAAGGAATAAAAATAGAAAAGCATCCAGATATGGTGGCATATGATGTAATCACAGGACTTAAGATGCAGAAGCAGGAGGACTACTTCAAGACCAGCCAGGTTCACTTAGTGAGACCTATTGTTTCCAACAAAACAAGATCAACCAATCTATCAGATCCCAGAAGTGGCCAGCTAAGGACTCACCAGGTAAAAGCACTTTCTGCCATCCTGACCTGAGTTTAGCCCCTGGGACCCACATGGTAGAAAGAGAGAACAAACTTCTGTAAGTTGTCCACCCATGGACTATGGTACATGCATGTATGTCCCCACAGGTGTACACACACACACACGCGCACACACATATACACACACACAGTAGAAAAATTTAAAGCATACACACAAACAAACAAACTCCAGATGTCCTGCTGCATGGCGGGAATTGGAGGACTTGAAAGGCAGAGGTAAAACGATTAATTTCAGAGCTGGTCTCAGCTATCTGAAACCCTGTTTGGGGGCTGAGCCTGGGAGGACAAGACACACAAAAAATTAAACTCATAGTCAGGCAGTGGTGGCGCACGCCTTTAATTCCAGCACTTGGAGACGGAGGCAGTGGATCTCCGTCAGTTCGAGGCCAGCCTGGTCACAGAGTGAGTTCCAGGACAGCCAGCGCTACCCAGAGCAACCCTGTCTGGAAACATCCCCAGAATTAAACTGATGCTGATGTTCGTTTTGAACCTTATCCCTCTTGGTTCCCAGAGGTAACAACTGTTTCAAGTTTGATGAGCACCAGTTTATTCTATGTTGTGTATTTTTATGTATGTATAGAAATAAAATATATCCTTACATCTTTTACCCAAAGCTGATCTCAGATCTCGGATCACAATGGGACAATTGTAGGATCCACATGCCTTGATGCTGATGTCTGGGTTACAATTTAGACTGGGCTCAGAGTCCCACCAAAAGAATATATATATATATGTTCTGTAAGAAAACTGCTTCTGTCACACAAGATAAAATGGCATACCTCATGATTCCATAAAGAACATCACGATTTCCCACCATCTCACCTGGATGCGTGTGAAGGTCACGGAGATGCTCCACGGAGAGTCCTTCACTATGTCATACCATAACTCAGATGCCTGCTTTTTGGGACAGAGACAACCAAGAGCCAGGTAAGTATCAACTAATGATAATGGGCAAAGCAAATTTAATCAGGCTTGGGAACTGAGATGGGTGTGTCTGGGTGGGAGGGGGAAACCTTTACTTTGAACACAATGAACATTGTAGATCCAGATGAAGGAGGAGCTGGAAAAATCCTGAATACAGAGCAAACTCAAGCACTGTCCCTAGCACCCTACACCAACAACATAGATGGACGTGTTTGTGTCTGTCCATGATGTCAGAAACAAATTTACAATGTTCAGTGGTTTTTGATGACAGCAATTGGTTTGGCATATAATCCCACCTACCTTGGTAACCTCACCAAGGCAAATGCAGCTGCTTGAATTCTATATTCCAATTTTAACTACTAACTCTTCATGCCACACAGCAGATAATAAAAACATTTATATGTATATCTATTGATCAAACTCAGGCTTGACAGAGAAGGAAAGGCGACATGGCCACTCCAAGTTATGGCTGAGGGAGAGGTATCTATCGCAGATATCTGGAATGGTTCAGATTGAGCCAGACTATGAGAAGGGGGCAGGAAGTGGGGGCATGTACAAAGAGGCCAAGAGTGCACACAGCCAGAATGGCTGGGTTATATGGGAGTCAGAGAAGCTGAGAAAAGGGAAGTGAGGCTCAGTGGCTGGAGAGGTTTAGGGTAGGGGTGGGGTGTGCCAGCCAGGATGACTCTGTAACAGGTACTCATGAGTAGGCCCTTGATATGCCAACAGGCACCACGGGCAGAGGCTATGGAAGAGCCATGTGTCCCTTTTGTGGCACTGAGGAGAATGGCTCCTCCTAGCAAGTCAGAACCATCTCAAGTACCCAAACAATGGTGGCTTTTATCTACAAGCCAGACTTTGGGACAAGGAATTTCTTGGTTTTTTTTTCTTTTTTAAGATTTTTTATTTCTTATGTATACAGGGTTCTTCCTGCATGTATCCTGCAGTACAGAAGAGGACACCAGATCTTATTACAGATGGTTGTGAGCCACCATGTGGTTGCTGGGAATTGAACTCAGGACCTCTGGAAGAACAGCCAGTGCTCTTTACCTCTGAGCCATCTCTCCAGCCCCCAATTTCTTGCTATCTTACAGATAGCAGGTGCCATTTAGCTGGCCCCAGGCTGGTGTTCAACTTGTAATCTTCCTGCTTAGACTCCCTGTTGCGTCTGCGTCTGTCTTTTTTCTTTTTTTTTTTTTTTTTGCCAGGCTGTGACTGTTTATTAACTGACCAGATTACAAAAATACCATGGGCAATACCTTAGTTCATCCGTCTAATAAGCCTGTTTATCTGGTCTTCCCTGTTGCCAGCATCTCCACCTTCCACAAAATGAGTTGTCTTTTTCTTCCTTCCACCTCGTGGAGAAGATAATCTGAAGGGCCACAGGAAGTTATTCGCTTCCTTGAAGCGTTTTCCAACTGTATAGATCTCATGAATTAGATCCTCCATGCAGATGATGCCGTATTTACCAAGAGATCGAGCAATCAAGGAATTATCTGTCAAGGCAATTCTCTTCTTATGAATTTTGCCATAGCCGCGTTTGTAGATGAGCTCATTTACTGACTTCAGATTGGGGTACCCCCATGCAATGTATGGTTCCACAATCCTCAGCATGTTAGTTGAAGCCTTGTTGAGCTTAACAAAGGTGCCGTTGAAGATCTGCCGAAGACGAAGAAGCTGCAACACCTTGCGCACCTTTGGGCTTACACCATTGATACCTCGGATTCTGATGACGAACGCCAGCTCTGGTTCTGCGGGCACGTAGAAGTTCCCAGCTTTCCTTGCCATCCTAGCCATGCGAATCTCCGTCCGGTACATCTGCCTGTACGCCTTGTGATAGTACTTTGCCTTTTCATAGATGAGCTTCCTCTGGGCCCTTCGCAGAGACTTCAGGGCAATCTTCTTCCGAAGGCGCTTCACCTTCAACTCTGTGAAATTCCTTCGCTTTTTCTTCAGGGTTTCTGGCACTGTAGGAACCTTCTTTTTCTTCAGGGTTCCCGGAGCAGCAGGAATCTTTTTCTTCTCCGGCACAGCCTCCATGGTTCCAGGCGGAAAAAAAAAGAAGAGCTGCGTCTGTCTTATCAGCAATTAAGATGCAACACCGGACTCTTCTTACTGCGGTTTATTCAGGCCCTTAAAATAATCCAGTCTGCAGTTTAAATAACCTCTGGGTAGCCAACCCCAGCAAGCCACGTAGGAGACGCAGATAGGTCCAGAAACGTGGAAGCAAGCCAGATCTTAGCGTTAGCCATATATGGAGTTGTTATACATCCGAGAGCATTCACCGTTGGAAAGGTGGAAGGTGGGAATCAGCGCCACCTGTAAGGCATGGCATCACGCAGCTCTCTACACTCCCAAGAATAAATAGTTGAGGTTAGGAGCCTACCCCACAAGCCCCCCCCCCCCCCCCCCCCCCCCCGCTATAATGTGATGTTTAATGTGATTGCCCTCTTCAGGGCCCCCGGGGGAGAAATGCTAGTGAAACAGGTACATTGCCTTCCAACTGTTTGGACATTGAGAAGGTAAGAGGTCTCTGAGGAACAGGGCTTGTGATGCTATCTGGGGCATAAACCATGATGACTTTGGGGAGGGGAAGGAGGGTGGATTGAGCTAAAATTTCTAGGGCCTGGGGCTAGAAACTGAGTTTGGTTCCCAGCAACCACACCAGGCAGTTCGTAACCTCCTGTAACTCCAGCTCCTGGACATTTGATTCTAGTTTTTGCAGGTACCCATAGTGGTGTCATGCCCTCAAACATACACAGCAATAATTAAAAAAAAAACCTTTTCCTTTTTGGAGACATTGGAGACAGAGTATCTCTGTCTAGAACTAGAACTGTCCAGGCTGTCCTAGAACTAGTAATGTAGACCAGGTTGGTCTTGAACTCACAGAGGTCTGCCTGCCTCTCCTCCCAAGTGCTAGGATTAAAAGACATTCACCACTACCACTTGGTGAAAATAAATTTCTGGAAAAAAAGATTTCCAGAGCTAGAAAACAGGACAGATATTGGGAGTTGCTTTCTGTGCACTTAGAACTCTCTCAGGACTTCTGCCTCTCTCCACCCCCGAGTCTCCTACGCTGTCTAAGGACATGGGCACACACTCAGGCTGTTCCGGAGGACACCTAGCTGCTGTACCCAGTGTTCCTCTCCTCCTCAGGGAACGACGCTTGTCTTCTGAAGAATGTTTTTCCTGCCGAAACCTTGTGCTACAAGCCCTGCCCTCTGGTCACACTTCATGAGTCTTCATCTGGAACCAGGAGCCAAGCGATCCGATCTAACTGCCTCCTGCGCTGACCCCAGCATGGCACAGACCCTGCAGGGTTAGGTGTAACCATGAGCTCAGCATTTAGCCTCACGTAGGAAGAAAACTCATCTTCTAAAGAGGCCAAGCTGCAAGCCCCTGGGCAGAGGAGCTGCTGACGGTGCTGCTGGCAACTGCCTTCCGGTGAAACCATGCCGAAAGAACAAAGCCTACAGTTAACACAAGCGGAACGATTCTGGAGATACGGATTGGAACTAGCTCTTGGGGTTCCAGGTATCTTTGGATTCCTGTTCAACTCTACCGCGATGCTAAGAAGCCACCAAATGCCTCCCTGTGCCTAATCAAATTACATTTTTGTACTGAGAAAAACATCCTAGTGCAACCTTTTCTTCCACACTGGACCAAGTTCTAAAGTTAGAACCCCATCCCTCCTCCCTTGTTAAACAACATTCCTCTCTAAAGTCCTAGAAGAAACTAACCCAACTGGCTACCAGAGTAACTCACATTGAGACAGAGGTAACTCATAAATTTCTCTGTTGATAATGGGGTACCGAGCAAATACTGAGTCAGGGAGCTGATACCTCCAAAATTCTGCCGTGAGCTTAAACTGTTTTTAGATGGACGCTAAAAAGGTTGGGATGTCGGGGATCTCCAGCTGGGGCCCCATCCCACCCTCTCATCTCTCTCTTCCGGTTTCAAACCAGCCCCTCCCTGGGGCTGCTCGAGACCACGCCTATGGTGGTCTCACATATCACAGGCTGTATGAGACCTAGGAGTCAGATTTGCCCTGTAATTACTCCCCAAAAGTTGCTTTGCTCTGCTCAAATTAAACCCGGATTTTGTTCTGATCTGATTTATTACATCAGTGGTGGTGTTACTACTGGGAAATTTAAACTTTTCAAATAAGGTACATGAGAAAGATACATAAATTTTCTCTTCCACCATATCTAGGCGCAGTTATGCCCTTTCCTTTCCTCTTTATTTTCTTTTTTGATTCAAACAAAGCGCTGTACCATGGCTCATAGGATAATATTTAAAAGCCATTATAAACAAAACAAAACATGTAGGGTTTTCATTATAGATGCTTGGGGGAAACCTTCTTTCCTCCACTGATAATGTCTGAGGGAGGTAAGTTGGCTGATCAGGTAAACACTGAGTTCAATTCTCAGAACTCAGAGTGGAACAGAGAGACTCCTGAAAGTTGTCTTCTGACTTCCACACTCATACATGACATGTGTGCCCACGCTCACACATAACTGCACACTATAATAAATAAGTAGGAAAAATAATGACTGGGATTGGGACATCCGGGCAGCCAGATACAGGTTGGTTCAGTGCCTTGAGCGTCTTCTTCTGCTTCTCCTTTGCCCATCCCATCCTCCCCACCTGCCGTTACCCCCGTATTTGACCTTGGAGAGTATTATACACAACTCAGTTTGGCTGTGGAGCTTTTGTTGTTATTATTCAAGTGTTTGTTTTGAGGCAGGGTCTCGTGCAAACCTCATTGAATTCACTATGTAGCCATAGTTTGAACTCCTGGTCTTCCTGCATCGACCTTCCAAGTGCTGGAATTATGGCCTGTGCCCCCATGCGCAGTTACAAGTTCAATATCACACGGCTTTGAGGCCTCCTCTTATGTGTGTGTGTTCCCAAATGCTCTAGATCCTGAGCGCTTTAGATCCCGAATGTTCTGGATCCTGAATGTTCTAGCTCCTGAATGCTCTAGATCCCTTTGGTCTCATTTACCTTTTTATTATTTTTTAGGTTTATTTGTTTTATTATTTTACGTGTATGAGTGTTTCACTTGCTTATTTTGTATGTGTGCTACATGTGTAGCTCATGCCTGGGGAGGTCAGAAGAGAACTTTGGATCCCCTGGGACTGAAGTTACAGACGATGGTTGTGAGCTATTGTGTCGTCCTGGGAATCAAACCTGGATTCTCTGGAAGAGCAGCCAGTGCTTTTCTGGAGGCTGGGAACTATTTATTTATTTATTTATCTATTTATTTGTTTTGGTTTTTCGAGAAGACGGGGTTTCTTTGTGCAGCTTTGGTTGTTCAAGGCCTAGCTCTGTAGTAGAATAGGCTAAATTGGAACTCACAGAGATCCTCCTGCCTCTACCTACCAAGTGCTGGGATCAAAGGTGTGTACCACCACCACCCAGCTGCCAGTGCTTTTAATTGCTGAGTCAACACTTCAACCCCTTGTTCACTTTCAACAACTCACTGTTTGGTAGACTGGCATATAGCAGACTTCTAATAATTCCTCTCTCTCTCTCTCTCTCTCTCTCTCTCTCTCTCTCTCTCTCTCTTTTGAAAGGGTCTTGCTTTATAACCCAAGTTGCCCTTAAATTTGAAGTAATCATCCTTCCCTAGCTGCTGGAATTAAAATTGGGAGCCACCAAACTGCACAACAATAACTAAAAAGCACACAACACTGAATGGTGTGAGAGGAAGGTGTGGTTTGTGTAGCAGGATGATTATTATTCAGGAGGCCCTGGGTTCAACCCCAGCAGTGCAATGTGCCGATACTCAAACACTTAGAACTCCCCGCACTCCGGAGAGGCAGACAGAGGGATCAGAAGTCACCCTCAGCTACTTGGTAAGTTTGAGGCCAGTCTGGAATATATGAAATCAGCTTTAGAAGAGAGAGAGAGAGAGAGAGAGAGAGAGAGAGAGAGAGAGAGAGAGAGAGAGACTACCAGGGTCAACAGTACTTGTTATGCCATCCCTTGGACCTATTATACTTTCCATCTCTGTTAGAATGTTACCACTGTCTGTCTTGTATTGGGATTTGTTTGTGTGACTGCTTCCAAAGCCTTCCTAACACCAGGAATAGTACTTCCTTTATAATCAGCAAGAAAGTAATATTTGTGATCTAATTAAGATAAGAAATCAAAGCCTGGCAGTGGTGGCACATGCCTTTCATTTCAGCACTCAGGAGGCAGAGGTAGGGGGATCTCTGGGAGTTCAAGACCAGCCTGGTCTACAAAGTGAGTTCCAGACAGCTAGAGCTGTTACACAGAGAAACCCTGTCTTAAAAAAAGTAGAAAGAGAAAGGAGTCAATAGCAATACGATAATACTGATGCAGGAGTACAAGTGGCTTTGCATTCCCACAGCAGGCTCCACCAGGGCTGACAGGGATAGTGAGTCACGTTAAGGGGTTCAGCAAACGTAGCTCTTCCCTTCCCCTCATTCACTCAGGCCTTCCCTTCAGCTAGTGGTACTTTTGACTTTCACTATAAGAAAAATTAATGCTGGGCTGGAGAGATGGCTCAGCGGTTAAGAGCACTGACTACTCTTCCAGATGTCCTGAGTTCAGCAACCACATGGTGGCTCCCAACCATCTATAATGAGATCTGGTGCCCTCTTCTGGCCTGCAAGCAAATATGCGGGCAGAACACTACACATAAAAAATAAAAATAAAAAAGAAAAGAAAAACTGATGCCTGGGAATGCCAGTTGCAGAATCAAGACTACATTTGCCTGCCCTCTCAGGCCCTGCTGGCATGGATCTTCTGTCAAGCCGACAGCTTGGAAAAGTGGGGATGATTCCCACCTCAGAACTCATGAAGCAAGTCACTAGCTGCTCATCAATGACCCTGAAAGGTTTCAAATACCTGGTTTACCCCAGACTCTCTTCAACACCCTACGAGCATGTCACATCTTCTGCTAGCCTTGGTAGGGCGCAGTCATCTTCATGTTTTGGGAGGAACTCTGGGAAATAAGTGATTGCATATTCACAGGGCAATTTGCAGGTACCAGATTAGTCATGGATGCTAACTTAAGAATTAGCTTAACGATGCTGAACACGAAAGTCTGGATAGTCTGTTTCCAAGGTGTTACCCAGGTTGGCTAAATGATCCATGTTTTGCCTCTGGCCTGAGCACTCAGTGAGCAAAGTTGAGTTCAAAGTTTAAACCTTATGACTACTGTTAGCTAGACCAGGCTTTCTTCACTTGAGAACGTTTAAGCTGGATAGTTCTTTGTTTTGAGGGCTTCTTAACACTTGCAGGGATCTTTTTAGCAGCATCATTGGCCTCTGTCCTTTAGATTCCGATAGCAACACACTGGGACCAAACACTTGGGACAACTAAAAATGTCTCCAGGATTGAGTAGGTGGGTCCGTGTGTAATGTTTTTTTGTGCAAGCATGAAGCCTGTTAGGTCACAGAGTGACCCCCAAAATGCTGATGGCAATGGTTTAAGGTAATGGCTCAACACCCAGCAGGGCTGGGGTTTGCCAGGAAATAGAAACCCTAAGTGTCTCTCGGAAGTCCTTAAAAGCTGTCTGTATTCCGGACCACAGCTGTTACTACCTTGTCTTTCTGAAAACGTTCCTGGCCACTTGGCTGTCCCAGGCTCTGAGCAGTCTCCCCATGTCACATGCCCTAAAATCCAACAAGTGTTTCCAGCTGGTCACCATCTTCCCCTGAGGCAGCACAACTGTTTGGTTTTGTTTCGTTTTGTTTTGTTTAATAAACTGTTTTTCTCTCCACAGAATGGCTATGTTTAGTGATTTTTTTAAAAAACAAAATTTGTTTGTTTATTTATTCTTATGTGCATTAGTGGTTTGCCTGCATGTATGTTTGTGCAAGGGAGCCAGGTCCACTGGAACTGGAGTTAAAGACAGTTGTAGCTGCTGTGTGGGTGTTAGGAATCGAACCCCGGTCCTTTGGAAGAGCAGCTCATGCCTCAGCCATGGAGCCACCTCCCCAGCCCCAGTCATTTCTTGATGCACCTACTCACAAGGACCTGAGTTCAAGCTCATACACACACACACACACACACACACACACACACACACACTCACACATACACACACGAGAGAGAGAGGGGGGAGAGAGAGAGAGGAGAGAGAGAGAGAGAGAGAGAGAGAGAGAGAGAGTTAGGAGGACTGGTGGATCTTTGCCTTTTTCTTTCTCCTCATGACAGGGTTTCTCTGTGTAACCCTGGCCTGAAACTCACCTGCCTCTGCCTCCCGAGTGCTGGGATTGTGTCCCGCGCTACCGTCTCGCCAGCAAGAACCACACGGAACACTAGGATCCTTCTGCAGAATAGCTTTATGTCTCTTGGGAGCAGAGCATAAGCCAACACGGCCGTGGGGACCCAGATAAGATGGAACCCATCCCTTATAAAGGAAACAGACCCTGCCCTGGACGTGTCATTCCCGGATTGGCTGACTGCTCCCAGTCCCAGGTGAAACCTCGGGAGTAGGCAGGGACGCAGCGGTAGAGAGTTACAAAGCACGTGCGCTGAGATTAAAGGCGTGTGCCGCCACACCTTGGGGTCACAGAGGTCAATCTCTACCTTTGTTCCTAGAAGCAATGGAGAATGTGGTCCGGCCCTCCACAGGATTGAACAATTATGCCACCATACCTGGCTGGATCACTAAATCTTGCTGGCCACCAGCCTGACTCTTAGTTCAGTGAGAGAATCTGTCTCCAGGAAGTAAGGTAGAAAGGGATGGGGCAGGATACCTGAAGTTCTCTGCTGTGCAACACACACATACACATGCATACGCATGCACACTTGTGCACACGCACACACGCATGCACGCTTGTGCACACGCACACACATACACACGCATGTACGCTTGTGCACGCACACACACACGTTACACATGCATGCATGCTTGTATACACATGTACACTCATACACATGCATGCCTGTGTGTGTGCACACACAGCAGAAGACATTCTGGGTGTGGTGGTTTACCCTTGTAACCTCAGTACTCAGGAGGTTGAATCAGGTCTACTTATGAAGTTCTAGGCCAGCCAGTGACTACATATTGAAATTTGTCTCTAGGGCTGGAGAGATGGCTTAGTGGCTAAGAGCACTGACTGCTCTTCAAGAATCCCTGAGTTCAATTCCCAGCAACCACATGGTGGCTCACAGCCATCTATAATGTACACCTGACACCCCCTTCTGGCATGTGGGCACATATGGAAGGAATGATGTCACATAATAAATAAATAAATCTTTAAAAAAAAAAGAAAAAAGAAATTTGTCTCTAACAAACAGGAGCTAACGAGATGGCTCAGCAGGGGAAATCCTTTCAACTCAAGCCTAATGACCTGAGTTTCATACCTGGAACCCACATAGAGGTGGAAGGGGTAACCCACTCCAAGGTGTTGTTCTCGAATCTCCATGTGTACACCCTGGCAGGCATGCCCTTACCACACAGACAATAATGAACAATTTTTAGAACAGAAAAACAAAATGGGCAAAATCTCCAGATGTTACCAGCAGTATTGAGATAGCCCCCAGTGGAGAATTATCGGTAAATGTTAGGTAGGTCAGAGCCCCTGACCTAACTGCCTAGCATCCTTCTAGCTGGAGATGGGCACTCCCAGCCTTCTTCAACCTTCAGGTCCTCCATACTGAAAACCCCTGACCTACCTGCCTAGCGTCCTCCTACCTGGAGATGGGCACTCCCCGCCTTCTCCTACCTTCAGGTCCTCTATACTGAAAACCCTTCACCTACATGCCTAGCGTCCTCCTACCTGGAGATGGGCACTCCCAGCCTTCTCCAACCTTCATGTCCTCTATACTGAAAACCCTTCACCTACATGCCTAGCGCCCTCCTTTCTGGAGATGGGCACTCCCAGTCTTCTCCAACCTTCAGGTCCTCTGTCCTAGCAGCATCTTTGTTCCTACCTTGCCTTTGCCCATTTAAGTGTTATAGGTCTGACAATTCCTGGTATCCTGGCTGGTTTAGCCTATGAACACCATAAGCTTATTTACTAATCATTTCTGACTGTGTATTCTGCTCTGGTGACATGTTGGAGACTGTGGGGTTTATCAATCAGTGTTGTAGGAATCTAGCAGAGTCACTGTATCTGGGGCAGACATGAGAGAGAAAAGTTTTCTCTGTGTCTGGGGTAAACATTAGACTGAAGAGTTGTTTTCTAGAAGTCCTTTGACCTTGATAAATCTCTGTGGAAACAGTGATTGTTTTTCGTGGTTTGTAGAATTGTTTTACTGAAGGAGTGTTGCAACTTTTGCATAACTCTGGTCACGAGATGCCTCTGACACACCTGAGGCTCTTGGATTATTACAAAGGACACACAGTAATGGATTAAAGTTATGAGGGCATGTGGATACTTTTCTTTAGGGAGACATAGATTAGATAGGACCTTGGTATGAGGAAATACTTTACCCAAAAAGCAACTTTGTGTGACAATCAATGAATATGCCTTTTCA